>NC_141000.1:26680870-28128638 GCF_052327205.1 Somniosus microcephalus | reverse complement strand
GCGGATTGCGTGAACAAAGACCCTCCTCACCTGTCACGGAGGTTGAAGTCTCCGAAAGCGGCCACGGTGCCCCGGGCCTCTTCCCCCGCGCATTCAGGAGGCGAGGGGAAGAGAGAGAGAGACAGACTGGGGGGGGGGGAGAGTTAGATGCCGCCACGCACCTGCTCCGCGGAGCTCCGTGACGCCACCGCCGCAGCAGCCTTTACTAAGATGGCGGCGGTAGCGGCGCTCGGCTGAGGCCCCGCCCCTCCAGCCTTCACAAAGATGGCGGCGATCGGGGGCCGCTTGTTGACAGGGGGCCGGGAGGTGCCTAGCTGGGGCGTGGGTGCGGAGGAGAGGCCGAGGCTTCGAGGCCTACTGGAAAAACGGGGAAAGGTAGGCAAATTAATGAGATTAGATAAAAGATTTAGAAAGTAATTAAACTTTAAAAAAAAATAATATGTGTTTTAAAAGCAACTTTTTTTTAAAGACGCAGAGAAAGCGGGAAAAAGAAAGGAAAAGTTTGGAATCAAGATGGCGCGACTCACCTCGGTTCAGAACGATAAGGCCCGCCACACACGCACCGATTGGTCGACCGTCAGGTGACCGAAGCGTAGGATTGGTCAATCATCCCGTCACTCGACCGTAGGAGGGCCCGGCCGCACGCGCCAGCAACCCGGCGTACGATTGGTCGATCTCGAGGTCACTCTATCGCTAATGAGCGGATAATGAGATGCTAATGAGCAGAATGTTGAACGTTTTTTGGATACCGCGGGCGCGATTTTTGTCTGGCCGAAACATAAATACGCTTATGACCGTTTCGGAACGGTAAGCTTTCCTTTCGACGTAACGCACGCGTAGGTACGCTCTATAACTTTCGAGCACATAGCCAGACAGACGCACACGTGAGGACAGACAGACAGATAGACAGACAGATAGACAGACAGACAGACAGAAGTATCCGTTTATATATATAGCTATAGACCTAGCTGGAGTGCCCGGCGGTGCCGAGGCTTTTTCGAGGGCATGTTGTTGTTGGAAGAGAGAGAGCGAGCGACTGGGGGGGAAGAGAGAGAGCGACTGGGGGGAAGAGAGAGAGCGACTGGGGGGGAAGAGAGAGAGCGACTGGGGGAAAGAGAGAGAGCGACTGGGGGGAAGAGAGAGAGCGACTGGGGGGAAGAGAGAGAGTGACTGGGGGAAGAGAGAGAGCGACAGCGGGGAAGAGAGAGCGACGGGGGGAAGAGAAAGCGACGGGGGGAAGAGAGAGTGACGGGGGGAAGAGAGAGAGCGACTGGGGGGAAGAGAGAGAGAGCGACGGGGGGAAGAGAGAGAGCGACTGGGGGGAAGAGAGAGAGCGACTGGGGGGAAGAGAGAGAGCGACTGGGGGAAGAGAGAGAGCGACTGGGGGGAAGAGAGAGAGCGACTGGGGGGGAAGAGAGAGAGCGACTGGGGGGGAAGAGAGCGAGCTACTGGGGGGGGAAGAGAGAGAGCGACTGGGGGGAAGAAGAGAGAGAGTGACTGGGGGGGGAAGATGAGAGAGCGACTGGGGGGGGAAGAGAGAGAGCGGACTGGGGGGAAGAGAGAGAGCGACTGGGGGAGAAAGAGAGAGGAGCGACTGGGGGGAGAAGAGAGAGAGCGGCTGGGGGGGAAGAGAGAGAGTGACTGGGGGGGAAGAGAGAGAGTGACTGGGGGAAGAGAAGAGAGCGACGGGGGGAAGAGAGAGCGACTGGGGGGAAGAGAGAGAGCGACGGGGGAGAGAGAGAGTGACTGGGGGGAAGAGAGAGAGAGCGACTGGGGGGAAGAGAGAGCGACGGGGGGAAGAGAGAGCGACTGGGGGGAAGAGAGAGCGACGGGGGGGAAGAGAGAGCGACTGGGGGGGAAGAGAGAGAGCAACTGGGGGGAAGAGAGAGAGCGACTGGGGGAAGAGAGACAGTGACGGGAGAAGAGAGAGCGCCGTGGGGGAAGGGAGGAAGGGGAGGGGAGGGGGGAAGGGAGGGGAGGGGGGGAAGGGAGGAGAGGAGGGGGGAAGGAGGGGGGAAAGAGGGGGGAATGAGGGGAGGGGGAAGGGGTGAATTGGGGGAGGGGGAAGGGGGGAATTAGGGGAGTAGGGGGGAGAAGGGAGGGGGGTGGGAGTGGGGAGGGGGGGAGGAGGGAGGGGGTGTGGAGGGGGGAGGAGGGGGGGAGGGGGGAGGAGGATAGGGGAAGTCCCCGAGCCCCGCCCCCCGATGTCCCGCCCCCCGATCTCCCGATAATCCCGCCCCCCGATCTCCCGATGTCCCACCCCCGATCTCCCGATGTCCCGCTCCCCCGATCTCCCCGATGTCCCGCCCCCCGATGTCCTGAGCCCCACCCCCCCGCCCTCCCGAGCACCGGCCTCCCGCTCTCCGGAGCCCCGCCCTCCCGCTCTCCGGAGCCCCGCCCTCCCGAACTGGCTTCAAGACCGCCAATTGCGGCTGTGAGAGACGGCCGGCGGGCCCGGTTGCCGGGGGTAACCCTTCCCCCTCTCCAAGCCCCCACCCGAGATCCGCACTCCCGAGAGCCCCCGCCCCCCCCGCCCGAGCCCGAGCGGGGAACAGAGAGAGACTCCGCGTCTCAGCTGCTCCTGCTGCGCGCGCACCTGTGTATGTCTCGTGACCCTCGTGGGCTGACGCCGTTTGCCCCAGGTAACGTGACACCCGGGGGGGGGAGCTTAGCAGAAGCCGTGGTGACAATTACCTAGCTTGGGCGTGGCTGGGCAGGAGAGGCCCAGGCTTTGAGGCCTAGGTTCTGAGGCCTTACAAAAACGGGGAAAGGTAGGAAAAAGAATCTTCAGGTTAGAGAAAATATTTACAAATGAATGAAGTTTTTTTAAAACAATTTAATAAAAAGCAATTTTCTTTTGCTGGAAATGTATATTTGAAAAGAAAGACGCAGAAAGCGGGAAAAAGAATGGAAGCAAGATGGCGGCTACTCCACCTCGGTTCAGAACGATAAGGCCCCGCCCACACATGCCAGGAACCGGGCGTACGATTGGTCGACTTCGAGGTCACTCTATCGCTAATGAGCGGATAATGAGATGCTAATGAGCAGAATTTTGAACGTTTTTTGGATACCGCGGGGCGCAATGTTTGTCCGGCCGAAACGTAAATACGCTTACGACCGTTTTGGAATGGTTAAGCTTTCTTTTGACGTACGCACGCGTAAGTACGCTCTATAACTTTCGAGTGCATAGCCGGACAGACGCAGACCGGAGGACAGACTGACAGACAGATAGACAGACAGACAGATGTATCCGTTTATATATATAGACTAGCTGGGAGTGCCCGGCGGTGCCGAGGCTTTTTCGAGGGCATGTTGTTGTTGGAAGAGAGAGAGAGAGCGACTGGGGGGAAGAGAGAGAGCGACTGGGGGGAAGAGAGAGAGCGACTGGGGGGGAAGGAGAGAGAGCGACTGGGGGGAAGAGAGAGAGCGACTGGGGGGAAGAGAGAGAGCGACGGGGAAGAGAGAGCGCGACTGGGGGGAAGAGAGAGAGCAACTGGGGGGAAGAGAGAGAGAGCGACTGGGGGGAAGAGAGAGAGCGACTGGGGGGAAGAGAGAGAGCGACGGGGAAGAGAGAGAGCGCGACTGGGGGGAAGGGGGGGAAGGAGGGGAGGGGGTGGAAGGGAGGGGAGGAGGGGGGAAGGAGGGGGGGAAAGAGGGGGGAATGTGGGGGAAGGGGGGAATTGGGGAGGGGTGAAAGTGGGAAGGGGGAGGGGGGAAGGGGGGAAGGGGGGGAGGGGGGAAGGGGGGAAGAAGGGGGGGAGAAGGGAGGGGGGTGGAGGGGGGAGGAGGGGGGAGGAGTGGGGGAGGAGGAGAGGGGGAGTCCCCGAGCCCCGCCCCCCGATCTCCCGATGTCCCACCCCCGATTTCCCGTCCCCCGATCTCCCGTCCCCCGATCTCCCGATGTCCGCACCCCCCCGATGTCCCGCCCCCCGATGTCCCGCCCCCTGATCTCCCGTCCCCCGATCTCCCGATGTCCCGCCCCCTGATCTCCCGATGTCCCGCCCCCCGATGTCCCGCCCCCCGATCTCCGATGTCCCGCCCCCGATCTCCCGATGTCCGCCCCCCCCGATCTCCCGTCCCCCGATCTCCCGATGTCGCGAGCCCCGTCCCCGATGTCCCGAGCCCCGCCCCGATGTCCCGAGCCCTGCCCCCCGCCCTCCCGCGCACCGGCCTCCTGCTCTCCGGAGCCCCGCCCATCCCGATCTGGCTTCAAGACCGCCGATTGCGGCTGTGAGAGACGGCCGGCGGGCCCGGTTGCCGGGGTTACCCTTCCCGCTCTCCAAGCCCCGCCCGAGATCCGCTCTCCCGAGAGCTCCGCCCCCCCCGCCCGAGCCGAGCGGGGAACAGAGAGAAACGCCGCGTCTCAGCTGCTCCTGCTGCGTGTGCACCCTGTGTATGTCCCGTGACCCTCGTGGCTGATGCCGTTGCCCCGGGTAACGTGATGACGGGGGGGAAGGGGAGCTTAGCAGAAGCCGTGGGACAATTACCTAGCTCGGGCGTGGCTGGGCAGGAGAGGCCCAGGCTTTGAGGCCTAGGTTCTGAGGCCTTACGAAAACGGGGAAAGGTAGGAAAAAGAATCTTCAGGTTAGAGAAAATATTTACAAATGAATGAAGTTTAAAAAAAAAACAATTTAATAAAAGCAATTTTTTTTTGCTGGAAATGTAGGTTTGAAAAGAAAAACGCAGAAAACGGGAAAAAGAATGGAATCAAGATGGCTGACACTCACCTCGGTTCAGAACGATAAGGCCCGCCCACACATTGGGCGACCGTCAGGTCACCGAAGCGTCGGATTGGTCAATCGTCCCGTCACTCGACTGTAGGAGGGCCCACCCGCACGCGCCAGGAAGCCGGCATACGATTGGTCGACCTCGACGTCACTCTATCGCTAATGAGCGGATAATGAGATGCTAATGAGCGGAATTTTGAAAGTTTTTTGGATACCGCGGGCGCAATTTTTGTCCGGCCGAAACGTAAATACGCTTACGACCGTTTTGGAATC
The DNA here is from genome assembly GCF_052327205.1 of Somniosus microcephalus. Taxonomy (NCBI): domain Eukaryota; kingdom Metazoa; phylum Chordata; class Chondrichthyes; order Squaliformes; family Somniosidae; genus Somniosus; species Somniosus microcephalus. The sequence goes on along the minus strand of NC_141000.1, from coordinate 28,123,638 downwards.
GTAAGCTTTCTTTTCATGTAACGCACGTGTAGGTACGCTCTATAACTTTCGAGTGCATAGCCGGACAGACACACACCGAAAGACAGACAGACAGACAGACAGACAGACAGACAGACAGACAGATCGATCCGTTTATATATATATAGATAGATAGATTAAGGGCAAGCGGATAACTAGGGAAAGAGTAGGGCCCATTAGGGACCAAAGTGGCAATCTGTGTGTGGAGCCAGAAGATGTAGGTGGGGTTTTAAATGAATTTTTTGCATCTGTGTTCATTATGGAGAAGGACGATGTAGACATAGAAATCGGGCAGGGGGACTGTGATATACCTGAACATATTAGCATCGAGAGGGGGGAGGTACTAGCGGTTTTAGCAGGCTTAAAAGTGGATAAATCCCCAGGCCCGGACGAGATGTATGAGGCTGTGTGAGGCAAAGGAGGAGATTGCAGGGGCTCTGACAGAAATTTTCAAAACCTCTCTGGCCACAGGGGATGTGCCAGAGGACTGGAGAACAGCTAATGTAGTACCATTATTCAAGAAGGGTAGTAGGGATAAACCAGGGAATTACAGGCCAGTGAGCCTAACATTAGTGGCAGGGAAATTATTGGAAAAAATTCTGAGGGACAGAATTAGTCTCCACTTGGAGAGGCAAGGATTAATCAGGAATAGTCAGCATGGCTTTGTCAAGGGAAGATCATGTCTGACCAATTTGATTGAATTTTTCGAGGGGGTGACTAGCTGTGTGGATGACGGTAGTGCAGTGGATGTGGTATCATGGATTTCAGTAAGGCTTTTGATAAAGTCCCGCACAAGAGACTGGTCAAGAAGGTAAGAGCCCATGGGATCCAGGGTGCCTTGGCACATTGGATCCAAAACTGGCTTAGTGGCAGAAGGCAGAGGGTGATGGTTGAAGGTTGTTTTTGTGACTGGAAGCCTGTGTCCAGTGGGGTACCGCAGGGATCGGTGCTGGGTCCCTTGCTGTTTGTGGTCTACATTAATGATTTGGATGTGAATGTAAAAGGTATGATCAGTAAGTTCGCAGATGACACGAAAATTGGTGGGGTGGTAAATAGCGAGGAGGGTAGCCTCAGTCTGCAGGACGATATAGATGGGTTGGTCAGATGGGCGGAACAGTGGCAAATGGAATTTAACCCTGAAAAGTGTGAGGTGATGCATTTTGGGAGGACTAACAAGGCAAGGGAATACACAATGAATGGTAAGACCCTAGGAAAGACAGAGGATCAAAGGGACCTTGGTGTGCATGTACATAGATCCCTGAAGGCAGCAGAACAGGTGGATAAGGTGGTTAAAAAGGCATATGGGATACTTGCCTTCATTAGCCGAGGCATAGAATATAAGAGCAGGGAGGTTATGATGGAGCTGTACAAAACGCTGGTTAGGCCACAGCTGGAATACTGTGTGCAGTTCTGGTCGCCACACTATAGGAAGGATGTGATTGCTTTGGAGAGGGTGCAGAGGAGATTCACCAGGATGTTACCTGGGCTGGAGCGCTTCAGCTATGAAGAAAGGCTGGACAGGCTGGGGCTGTTTTCCTTGGAGCAGAGAAGGCTGAGGGGGGACCTGATTGAGGTGTACAAAATTATGAGGGGCATAGATAGGGTAGATAGAAAGGAACTTTTTCCCTTAGTAGAGTGGTCAATGACAAGGGGGCATAGATTGAAGGTAAGGGGCAGGAGGTTTAGAGGGGATTTGAGGAAGAACTTTTTCACCCAGAGGGTGGTTGGAATCTGGAACTCACTGCCTGAAAGGGTGGTAGAGGCAGGAACCCTCACAACATTCAAGAAGCATTTGGATGAGCACTTGAAATGCCATAGCATACAAGGCTACGGACCAAATGCTGGAAAATGGGATTAGATTAGACAGGGCTTGATGGCCGGTGCGGACGCGATGGGCCAAAGGGCCTCTTTCTGCGCTGTATAACTCTATGACTCTATGACAACCTGGAGACAATGAACAAAACAGTGACCAAAAAATGACCACGATCCTCAGCCTTCAATAAAACATTTAACAGCATTTTGCCACACCTCCTACTTTTTGCCCTTCGAGAGTGATCTGCTTTGCTTGCTAGATTCGCCCCTTCCCACCCTGCAGCTCCTCCGCAATGGGACTCCAGTGGCTGCAGCAAGGCTGGGGGAAGGCTGCTGAGTGTCAGAAACTGAGACTGCAGGTGCCCTTGAGGGACGGCCTAGACCAGCTCTGGGCCTGGAGGGCCCGGCTGCTGACTGCTCCAACTCTTCATGGGCGGCAGCAGTCTGTCCTACAGGTGGTGGCAGCTGCAGTGGAGAAGTGACAGTGTTGGCATCAGGAATGCTGTCATCCTGACAGGGGACAGCAACTCCCTGGTCGGAGGACACACTGGCACTCCCACGGGGCAGCACTGCAGCATGCGGAGCAATCTGCTGAAGCACAGACTGCTGGCCTGCTGCGGCGTGGCGAGGGACTCGGCGATTTGTGCCCGATCCAGCGAGGGTGACAGCAGTCAGTGCTCGTGTGGCCTCAATCTGCGTCTGCATGAGACCAGCCACTGACTGCATTGCAGCACTAAGCACTTGCGTGGAAGCCGCCTGTGCTGCGCCGAAGTCCTGGAGACTCCTTGCCTGTGCTGCACTGAAGTCCTGGACACTCCTTGCCAGTGACTCAATGGATTCGGGCATCCTTGCCACTGCAGCCATGAGCTCAGTGTGCCTGTGCTCCACCTGGGCGCTCATTTCAGCGAGGAGCCGCACCTCTTCTGCGCTCACTGAAGCAGGACTGGAGGCCAGACTCTTCCTCCGGGAAGAAGGCTGCCGAGCTTCCCTACCCCCACCGCGTTGCTATAGCCCGCTGGGCCCCGGAGCTTCACCCTCCTCAGACCATTCCCCCCTGCTCCCCTCCAGGGAAGGCGTGTCTCCATTATGGCCATGGGCTGCCTCGGCTGAGGGTGGCACTGATGGTTCGGCTTCCTCCTTGTCGTCGCCTCCCGAGTCACTCACAGTGGCAGCTTGAGGGCCCGCCTCCTCACCTGGCGAATCAGCATCTGAAAGCAGGGAGGTACAAGAGTGGCTTTAGCGTGAGGACAGGGTGGCAGCGAGGGAGGCATAAGTGCTGCAATGTACTGTATTGGTTCGATAGTAGCAAAGGATGCTGGTGTGAGGCACAAGTGGAAGGAGAGAGGTCAAAAAGATGATGACCTTACCATTGCTGTCCAGAACGGGGTCGGCATCTCCAGTGGTGACGGGGTCAATCATCCGGCCTGCCATAATCCGCTGGACTCGCTGCTCCAGATCAGTGAGGGCTTGAAGGTGAGGCTGGCCTCTCCCGGTCCATTGCTGCTGCCTCCTGTTATGGGCCAGCTTGCCCTGCAAGAGAAAGGACGGGCTCTGAGTACAGTGTGAAGCCCTGATCTTGGCTGCACTGCCTCCCATGGTCGATTAGCCCTTACATTGTGTAAAGTGCTGAATGTGCGTGTGAGTTTCATGAAAGGCCCATAGGTGTTGGATGATGGCTGGGCATTGGGGCTTTCAGGACCTTTTGGCCATAAAGCGAGGTCGACATGCAGGGATGAAGAGGATTCTGAAAAGGGTACTCACCCTGACGACCCGAGTGAGGTCGTTGAACTTCTTCCTGCATTGCACAGGGCTCCTAGGCACCATGCTGCTGGAGGTCACTCTGTGAGCCACCTCCCTCCAAGCTTTGCGATAGTCGTTGGGCAGCGGCCTCCTGCCACTGTCCGGGAACAGGATAGATCGCCTGCGCTCCACTGCGCCAACCAGAACCTGCAAGGCCCCCTCGCTGAACCACTGCGCTCGCTCCCTGGCCCTCTCCATGGTCCTAGGCGTAAGAATGTGGCAGCAGGTCTGCCCAGGCCGAGAATCAGGGCTCCGATGCGCAGGGTGTGGCTGCAATCCAAGATCGAACCTCCCCTTTAAGAGCTGACCGGCGCCAGCGTGTCTGTGTTCAATCGCTAACTGGCCGCAGCTGCGCTGCGCCCGCCCTTGGTGGCAGCGCCTCGCTTCTCAGGCTTAGTGCCTTAAGACAGTTGTGCAGCGCCTGTTTTAGCGCTCCAAGCACCTCCTGGGGTGATGCAGGTCAATTTACCAGTAGGTGGCGATAATTTGCGCCGGGCGCAAAATTTCACGCCCAGTCGAATATAACACCCCAAACGTGGCGATACTGAATTTCTCCCCCTTAATCTTGCACAAACCTAAAGCCCATCAAAACTATGCATAAATAATCCTGATTTGGCACGCAGATAACAAACTCAAAAACAGTATAACTATAGTCCCACCCGTAACCAGAGGCATCTTCATTCGGAAGCCCACAGGAAGGCTCACGCAACATCATGGCGAGGGGGCACGGTGGGGCAGGCTCGACCGAAGACAACAAGGCCGCAACCGCAGCCCTACACGAGAACCGACCACGAACACCACGGTAACAAAAGGGGCCGGGTAAACCATACCTTCAGATTATTACCACTACACAGGTGATGATCTAGGCCACCGCGACCGAGCCGGCACCGAAGACCGCCAACCGAACCCCAACCGCAACAAAACCCAACGACCAGACCACCACCGGAAGAACAAAACCCGAAGCTTTCCACTCTACAAGCTAAAGTACCCAACAAAAACTTTATTCTCCCTGGCCGAGAAATTCAGTATCGCCACGTTTGGGGCGCTACAGCCGGGCGTTCGCTAAATTTAGCGCCCGGCGCAACTTAGCACCACCTTCGCCGAAATTGAGTTGCATCACCCCAAGAGGTTGCTGCTGCGCTAAAGCAGGCAATGCACGACTATCATAAGGCGCTAAGCCAGCGAGCCGAGGTGCTAACACCGAGGGCGGGCGCAGTGCAGGTGCGGCGAGTTGCTGATTGAAGGCAGACACGCTGGCGCCGGTCAGCTCTTAAAGGGGGAGGGTTGATTTGTTTGGCTGGCACGCCCTGCGCACTGCAGCCCTGAAGCAAGGCCTGACCATTGCTGGTTCATCATTTCTATGCCCCGGACCATGGAGAAGGCTGCTATTCCTCCAAATCCCATTGCACGCTCTTGCTGCTTGTCCAGGGTCATGGGGAAGGAGATGTACTGACGTCTCCTTCTGAAAAGGGCATTGGTCACCTGGTGAATGCAGCAATGTACCGCAAACTGGGAGATGTTGGCAATGTCCCCAGTAGCGGATTGGACGGAGCCGGTGGCATAGAAGTTGAGAGCCACCGTCACCTTCACTGCCACCGACAGAGACGTCCTGCTCCTCAGCTGTGGCTGCAGATCTCTGCGAAGCAGGTGGCAGATCTCAGTGACCACCTCCCTTCTGAATCGCAGCCTCCGAACACACTGCTCCTCAGACATGTTCAGATATGAGAACTGCTGGCGTTATACCCTGGGTGGGTAAGGCCTCCTGTGCCGATGCCTGTTGGCCCTTCTCCATCTGGCCATGACTGGCACTCTCTTATGGCGTCTCTGAGCCCTTTGAATGCAATGGAGAAGCCCAACGTTTCCACCCATTGCAGCCCTCATTATATGTGGCGACTCAAGGCTATGGTACTGAAAGTTAAATCCAAGTGCAAAGCTCTGGCCTGAAGCCAGAAGTACCTGTGCGAGCGCTGAGTCAAAGCAGAAAGCTCTCTCCCTTTGTCTCTCTCTAAATATCCGTCTCTAACACAGAAGGATTGGCACAAAATGGCTGCCACTTATAATGCAAGAGGAGTCCCTTTTAAATAGTGCCCCCCGCGCCCCGCAGCGACTGGGAACCATTCCTCTCTACCAGTCGCTGGGGGCGCCAGGCGCACAGAAGGGCGGCGCCACTGAAGTTCCGGTTCGGGGCACACCAAGGGCGTTGTACCATGAAATGATGTCAGGATCTGCGCGCGCAGCTGAATGGGTGCTGTGGTTTTGCGCCGCCGCTAAATCTTGAGTGAAGTTCGCGAGAGGTGCAGATCGCGCCGCACCCGGGCGCTAGCCGCTTAGCGCCCCACTTCTCCTCCTCCTTAAGCGCTAGCAGCTGGCGCTAACAACTGAATTTCTAGGCCAAAATGTTTAACTGGGGGAAGGCAAATTTCAGTGGGTTGAGACCGGATCTGGCCTGGGTAAACTGGAATCAAAGATTGGCAGGCTAAACTGTAATGGAACAATGGGCTGCCTTTAAAGAGGAAATAGTTCGGGTACAGTTGAGGTATATTCACACTATGGGGAAAGGCGGGGCAACTAAAGTCAGGACTCCCTGAATGACGAAAGAGACAGAGAATATGATAAAGCAGAAAAAGAGCAGTATGACAGATGTCAGGTTGCAAATACATCTGAGAATCAGGCTATATATAGAAAGGTTAGAGGAGAAGTGAAAAAGAAAATAAGACGGGCAAAGAGAGAGTATGAGAATAGAATGGCAGCCAACATAAAAGGTAATCCAAAAGTCTTCTATAGGCATATAAACAGTAAAAGGTAGTAAGAGGAGGGGTGGGGCCGATTAGGGGCCAAAAAAGAGAGCATGGAGGCAGAGGGTATGGCTGAGGTACTAAACGAGTACTTTGCACCTGTCTTCGCCAAGGAAGAGTGTAGTGTATGTAACTGTTCTACCTTTAAGAGAACTATTGTATGTAACCGTCCACCTTTAAGAGAACTATTTTAGGTGTGGCACTACTTTATCTTGGCTGCTGTATACTGTAATACCGACGGTGACCACACCGGTATATAAGTGCTGTGTCAGGATTTATTGGGCAGATTCGCCCGGACCTTCGAATAGTAAAGTCCTGTTAAAGTTACTCTTGTAGTCTGTGTATTAATTCGCCATAATACCTACAGACTTTACAGTGGCGACGAGTTCGATCTTACCCTGCGGCAACAATACTTCCGAAGCAGTTAACGAGCGTCGAGAAGAGGCACCCGCCCTCATCGTTCTGCTGAGAGAAAACTCGAGTCTGCAGAGCAAGGAAGAAGGAAGAATTCAGACACAAAGCCTTCCATCAGCAACAGGCACTGATCGTCCCTTCTGCCACGGTGGTGAGTGAGCCGATCAGCACGAGAAGCAAGTCGGCCACGGTGACTGTGAGTAAAGGGAAAATAAAAAAATAAACGGAGGATAAGGGCGGTGAACTCGACCACGGTTGGGGGGAAAGGAGCCGGACAGAAGTCGGGCCCAGAGGCGCTGAGACTGGGGCAGCGTGGAGCACGGAAGCCGCGGTACAAGCGGGCTGGGAGACGCAACGGCGTCGTGAGACAGCTAGACCGCGACCGGCGAAAAAGGCTGGGCAGCGACCGAGGCCACGAAGCGCTGCGACCGGGATCGTAAGGCGCGGGAAGATATAAAAATAAATAAACCGCGGTGAACTCAGCCGCAGCCGGGGAGGAAAGCACCGGACTGCGAGAGGGCTGGGAGGCGCGATTGGAGTGAAAAAGGCCGGGCAGCGACCGAGGCCACGAAGCGCTGCGACCGGGATCGTAAGGCGCGGGAAGATATAAAAATAAATAAATCGCGGAGAACTCAGCCGCAGCCGGGGAGGAAAGCACCGGACTGCGAGAGGGCTGGGAGGCGCGATTGGAAGCCGCTGAGGGAGAGACAGAGCCCGAGCAAGCGGGAGAGACAGAGCCCGAGCGAGGGAGACTGAGCGAGATCCAGCCCAGCGGCTGAAACTGTTCGCCGTCAACGGGTTGTACCCAGCGCCGGTTGCCCTGCCGAGAAAAGGGAACAAGGAACGCACTGAAGCCGACGCGCAGGCTGCGAACCCCGAAAGCCAGCGGTCGTCGCCCGAGGGAAAAGCTTACCCCTCCCGCCAGGGGAAGAAACGCGGGAAGCCGCCAGTAGGCGGGGAAGAAGACAGAAGCGGGAAACCGCCATTTTGAAAGTGGGCGGGGAAAGAAGACAAGCGTGGGAAACCGCCATTTTGGAAAAAAAAAAGTTAAAGAAATATTTCGTTGTTGTTTCTCAGGAAGAGGGTGAAGATGCCTAAGCGTAGTAACATCAACGGTTTCGATTCCGATGTGGAAGATTGGGCCACGTATGTAGAATGCATCGAGATATATTGTAAGGTCAATAAGATAGCAAATTATGACAAAGCTCTAACCTTACTAAACTCAATGGGTGCGAAGACATACGGGTTATTGAAGCATCTTCTATCACCAGCTAAACCGACGGATCAGTCTTTCGCTTATATTGTTGCTGTCCTGAAGGATCATTTGAACCCCGCACCGCTGATGTTAGCGGAACGATCTAAATTTTACGTGAGAACGCAACTAAAAGAGGAAAGCAACGCAGAGTACCTGGTTGAACTGCGTAGACTAGCAAAATACTGCCAGTTTGGGGTAAATCTGTCAGAGGCACTGAGAGACAAGTTCGTGTGCGGAATGTCGAAGGAAGGAATACAAAAACGACTGCTCGAAGAGAACGATCTTACACTTGAGAAGGCTGTCCTTATTGCAGCATCGCACGAAGCCGCAGCGAGAGGCACGGCGGAAATGCAGCGGAAGACAGCGGTACTCAGTATGGATCAAATGACTTCGGGTACAACGAAATGTTATCGTTGTGGGAAGACAACACATGATCAGAACCAATGCTGGTTTAAAAACCAGGAATGTAGGAAATGTGGCAAGCCTGGTCACATAGCTAAAGTATGCCGGTCAGGAAAGAAGACCAGCAATAATAAGTCACCGCAGAAGAAGTACAGAAAGGTACATAAGGTGACTGGGAAGAGTACAGATGAACAGAATTCAGATTCAGACTCCAACAGCAAGGAACTGGGTAGTCTGAGGATTCACAATGTGAGTAAAGAAGTTGACCGACAAACTATCTGGGTCACACTACAGATTGCAAAAGTCCAAGTGAAAATGGAAGTGGACACCGGATCGGCGTTGACGGTCATGAATAAGCAAGATTACAAAAAGTTGTTCAAACATATTCCCCTACGGGATACGGAGATAGTATTGCAGACATACACGGGGCATAAAGTATACCCCATCGGAAAGATAAAAGTCAAGGTGAGACACAAGGGCAAAGATCACCGAGGAATGGACATGTATGTGCTACCCGAGGGAGGTCCACCACTTCTGGGACGGGAGTGGATCAGGAAAATAAAGATAGACTGGCACTCACTAAGCACAATGACGGTAGATTCCGGAAAGGAAGATGTCAAACCTGAACGGTTGCCCAGAATATTGGACGAAGCTAAAGAGATATTTCAGCAAGGACTGGGAACACTGAGAGGAATTAAGGCAAAAATCAAGATTGCAGAACATGCAAGCCCAAAATTTTTCAAAGCCAGATCGGTACCTTACGCGATACGACCTGCTGTGGAGGCAGAACTGGAAGAGCTTGAACGTTCAGGGGTACTGTCTAAGGTGGACTGGAGTGAGTGGGCCACGCCCATTGTTCCCGTCATGAAGTCTTCATCAAGTAACAAGCCAGGGGGACCGGGAAAGGTCCGCATCTGCGGAGACTTCAAGATCACAGTTAATCCGGTGCTTCACACGGTACAATACCCGCTTCCGCGGATTGAGGATATCTTTGCTTCATTGTCTGGCGGGAAACACTTCACCAAGATAGACCTGGCACAAGCATACTTACAAATGGAAGTCGAGGAAGAGTCGCGTCAGTATCTCACAATCAACACACACAGAGGCTTGTATCGTTATAATAGACTGGTTTTTGGAGTAGCTTCGGCTCCAGCAATTTGGCAGAGGGCCATGGAGCAGGTCTTACAGGGGATTCCAAGCACTCAGTGTTACTTGGACGATATCCTGATTACAGGAGAGGACGAGGAGGAACACCTCGCAAATTTGAAACTGGTGCTCACCAGGTTGAAGGAATATGGCCTTCGAGTTAATCGCCAGAAATGTGAGTTCTTCCAGAAACGGATCTCGTACTGCGGTCATGTCATTGACCAAGAGGGGCTGCACAAGTCACCTGACAAGATAGAAGCTGTCGTGAAGGCCCCCGCTCCGGAAAATGTATCACAGTTGAGATCGTTTCTGGGGTTGATTAATTATTACCACAAGTTTCTGCCAAATCTATCCACGGTGCTGCATCCGCTGAATGCTCTGTTGCGGAAAGAAGTACCATGGAAGTGGAGCGAGGACTGTAAGAAGGCCTTTCGCAGAAGCAAGGCGTTGATTACCTCTGAGGAAGTGTTGGCTCATTTCAACCCAACGTTACCTCTTCGTCTAGCTTGTGATGCTTCCCCTTATGGAATTGGAGCAGTACTTTCACACAAGTTACCAAATGGCTCGGAAAGGCCAGTCGCATTTGCGTCCCGATCATTGACCTCCGCTGAGCGAAATTATGCTCAGATAGATAGGGAGGCCCTCAGCCTTGTGTGGGGAGTAAAGAAATTCAATCATTACCTGCAGGGCAAGAAGTTCACATTACTGACAGACCACCAGCCGTTGGTGTCCATATTCAACCCTAACAAGGCCGTTTCCACTATGACAGCGCAAAGGCTACAGAGGTGGTCCGTGTTACTTGGGGCACACCAATATGACATCGAATACAAAAGGTCCAAACAGCATGGAAATGCTGATGGGTTATCGCGCCTACCGTTGCCAGTAGTAGAAGAGGCGGCTACAGTGGACCCGGTAGAGATGTTCCACTCATCCATAGTGGAATGTCTACCAGTAACAAATTCGATGATCAAAAATGAAACAAGAAATGATCCGACTCTCTCACGAGTCTATGATTTAACGGTGGAGGGATGGCCAACACATGGCGAACCAACGCTGCCCGCATTTTCGCAAAGAAAAGAACAGCTGTCAGTGTGCCGAGGAACCTTGATGTGTGGATCTAGAGTGGTGATTCCACCCAAACTTCAGCATAAGGTGCTAAAGGAGCTTCACGAGGGGCATCTGGGTGGAGTGAAAATGAAGAACCTAGCAAGAGCGTTTGTGTGGTGGCCAGGTATTGATGGAGACATCGAAGAAATAACCAAGAGCTGTCTAGGATGCCAGAAGGTCCAAAACGCGCCACCACAAGCTCCTCTGCATCCATGGGAGTGGCCCTCATCTCCTTGGCAAAGGGTACACGTCGACTTTGCTGGTCCATTTATGGACTCAATGTTTCTAATCGCGGTGGATGCACACTCCAAGTGGCCGGAGGTAATAAAGATGTCCTCCACCACCACGGAAAAAACCATCACAGTATTACGGACCATATTTGCTAGGAATGGCCTGCCGGAACAGATCTGTTCTGATAATGGACCGCAATTTGTGTCCGACGAATTCAGGAAGTTCTTAAAAAGGAATGGGGTCAAGCACTACACGTCAGCCCCATACCATCCCGCCACCAATGGATTAGCTGAAAGGTTTGTCCAGACCTTCAAGAAGGCCATAAAGGCCATGGGTAATGAAGACATCAACCTACAACATAAGGTAGATAACTTCTTGTTGGCGTACAGGAATGCAACACATGCGGTCACAAACCAAACTCCCGCCATGATGTTTTTCAATAGAAGACTAAGATGCCGGCTGGATTTGATTAAGCCAAACATCAGAAGGGACGTAGAGAACCGGCAATTTCAGGGCATGAATGAAAGGCCAACGAGATCCTTTCAGATAGGTCAACAAGTTTTGGCCCGGGACTACCGTACCGAGAAATGGCAGCCTGGAACTATTGGGAAAAGGCTAGGGCCGCTGATGTATACCGTGGACATTGGTGACAGCATCATAAGGCGACATGTTGACCAGATCATAGGGTCATCCACAAAGGACCAACCTACTCCACAACCTTACACGGCTAATGTTGAAGCAGAGATACCCAGAGCACCTACTTCCAATCTGGTAATACTAGAATCAGATGAACCTGACACTGTCCTTCAAGCCGAATCGACCTTGCCAGAAGAACCTACTACCCCGCCGAAAACTACTACACCACCGAGGCGTTATCCGGACAGAGTCAGGAAGCCTCCAGAGAGACTGAATCTGTGAACTGTTTTGCATAAGTTGTATATATGTTATGATGTTATGTTAATGGGGAATAAGTATGTTGTAAGCTAAAAAGGGAGGATTGTAGTGTATGTAACTGTTCTACCTTTAAGAGAACTATTGTATGTAACCGTCCACCTTTAAGAGAACTATTTTAGGTGTGGCACTACTTTATCTTGGCTGCTGTATACTGTAATACCAACGGTGACCACACTGGTATATAAGTGCTGTGTCAGGATTTATTGGGCAGATTCGCCCTGACCTTCGAATAGTAAAGTCCTGTTAAAGTTACTCTTGTAGTCTGTGTATTAATTTGCCATAATACCTACAGACTTTACAAAGAGGATGCTATCATAGACATAGTAAAGGAGGAGGTAGTGGAGAGTACCTTCATCATACGGACTGCAGCAGTTCAAGAAGGCGGCTCACCACCACCTTCTCAAGGGTAATTAGGGATGGGCAATAAATGTTGGCCTTGCCAGCGACGCCCACATCCCATAAAAAAACAAATTAACAAAAAGATTGAGAGGAGATTTGATAGAGGTGTTCAAAATCATGAGGGGTCTGGACAGAGTAGATAGAGAGAAACTGTTCCCATTGGTGGAAGGGTCGAGAACCAGAGGACACAGATTTAAGGTGATTTAAGGTGATTTACCAGGATTATAAACACTGATGTACAGCCATGACAAAGAAGGCTATGACCCTGAATTTCCATGTAGTGAGTTGCTCTGCAGTTACGTCAATGAAAAAAGATTTGTGCCCACTGGTTGTCTGGGGAGATAGTCGTCACATGGGACTTTCCTGGGTCAACTCATTTGCATACCCCTTGATGTAAAACTCATGTAATACGGGTGCAATTAGTTGGAATGTATGGAAACTGGTGTACAGCCTTCAATAAGACCATTCAGCCTGCACACCTCAGCATCAGGGTAGAAGGCAAGTAGTTAAGAAAGCTAACAGTGCTTGGCTCACTCACTTGACTCTCAGATAACTTCACTTCATGTCTCATCAATCTTTGCACCATACTTTTCAAGAATGAAGATTACAGTAAGAAGATCAGCAGCTAGGAGGGACAAGGGCATGGCATCAAGCAAGAGAAGAACATAGAACCTCACTGATTCAGACCTCTGAGCCCACTAGGAGCAGATTGAAAGCAGGAGGCACAGACTCTTGGGTGTTGGGACCAGCAGGCCTGTCAGAAATATTATTCAGGCCAACTACATATGTCAGAATGAGGGCCAGTGGCACATAAGTTCCAGGAATGGGCAGAATGAAGGAGAAAACAAGTTATAAAGGGGAGCAGTACTAGTAGAAAACAGATCTCAGGCAATTGATGGTGCACACAGCCTATAATTTTCTGTCCATTAAAGAGAATGGGAGAAAAGTCATGGGTTGGGCGCCTGCAATTTCCCAGGACACGCTCGCACGGAGCACTGGTATTCGTTGCAGATGCTGGATTGTGGAATCACCCCCACTGAGTGGAAATGAGGGCGGGAGGGACAATCTGGGGGGATGCAGGGCAGTGGGTAAGTCAACACAGGCTGCACTCACACAACTCTTTGCAGGCCTGTTGCAAGCAGAGGCCTGAGAATAGCTCATTTTTCTGCACTCCTGTCTGGAAACAGTATGTAACATAGAGGGACTTAAATAGGAATCCAGAGGTCTAGGCTAATAGTCCAGAGAGCGTGATTTCAAATCTCATCATGGCGGTTTGAGAATTTGAATTCAGTTTAAAAAAAATCTGGAAATAAAAATTGGTATCAGTAAAAGTGACCATGAAGCTGTTGGATTGTCATAAAATCCCAACTGGTTCACTAACATCCTTTAGGGAATGAATCCTATCGTCCTTACCCGGTTTGGCATATAGGTGACTCCAATCCCACACCAGTGTGATTGACTCTGAAATGGTGTAGCAAACTGCTGCAAAGAATAAGAAGACCTTCACCACACGGACTGCAGTGGTTCAAGAAGAAGGCTCATCTTCCCCTACTCAGGGTAACTAGGGATGGGTAATAAATGCTGGCCTTGCTAGCGATGCCCACATCCTGAGAATGCATAATAATAATTTAAATGATTTAAAAGTATCAAAGGAGAATTAATAATTGAAGAAAATAAGGGAAGAAAAGCCATATAGATAGAAAGACTTGCATTTATGTAGTTCGTTATGACATCTATCACAAACTTCACAAAGCACTTCACATTCCTAGAATTACTTTGGCTGTTATGTAGGCACATGTGGCAGTGCTAAAATAAACTGGTTAATGCCTCTGTTCAAATATCAAACGAAAGAATTTCATGCAAATTAATTGAAAGTTTGTAAGCTAATATTTTGCATAAAGGCGTCAGCTGTGGCTCAATGATAGGACTCTCGCCTCTCAGTCAGAAGGTTGTGGGCTCAGGTCCTGCCCAAGAGACTTGAGCGCATAATCTGTGCTGCACTGTTGGAGGTGTTGTTTTTCAGATGAGACGTTAAACCAGGGTGCCGTCTGCCCTCTCAGGTGGACATAAAAGATCCCATGGCACTATTTTCAAAGAAGAACAGATTAATTCTCCCCGGCGTCCTAGCCAGTATTTATCCCTCCACTGACATCAATAAAAACAAATGATCTGGCCTTGTATCTTATTGCTGTTTGTGGGAGCTTGCTGTGTGCAAATTGGCTGCCGCATTTCCGCACATTACAACAGTGACTACACTTCAAAAGTACTTCATTGCTGTAAAGTGATTTGGGACGTCCTGAGATCGTGAAAGGCGCAATGAAAATGCAAGTTCTTTCATTCTTCTCTTTTTAAAGTAGTTTCAAGGCAGAAAACATTAAAGCTTGCAGATGTGCTGCCGTATAATAATCACAATTCTCTGCATCTCTACACCTGTTGTCAAGCACGTAGTAAAGCAAAAAAAAAAAATGTTTTACTGGCCCAATACTTTCTGCTTGGTAGTGTGTGCCCGATTCAATTAAAGATGAGTAGGTTGCTAGTGTAATTGTTAGGGCTGTAGTTTCACATAGCTGTGGTCATAATGATTGGGCATGGTTGCCAACTGACTTTCAAATCTGCCACTAATTTGATATGCTACGTCAGTACCCAAATAAACCACAGTGTAGGGCATTACTCCATGGAGTGAAAAGTAACATACAATCCAGCTGACTAGGCAGTAAGTGCATATCCCGTTAGCCTAGCATCCAACATTGATATCACAAGTCCCAGATCAGGCTGGGCTTAATATGAGCAGATTAATGGTGATATTGGGATGAGATTAAGGGGAGCATACCCGTCTGGTGCTGGTCCGTACGCTATCAGAACATGTACTCACTCATGCTAATGTCTTTCCCAGATGGCTAAGTAAAAGAACTTCTCGCCTGATTGGAAACAGCTTCTATGTGAATGTAGGAAGACGCCAGCTCCCTGAGAGTCTTTCCCAGAAGGCTTAGGGGCAGCAAAGGAGTGACTCAAACAGGAAGAAACAAGTTGGCCTGGAATGTGCTTCTTCCAAGTAATCCCAGTGGCAGTAACTGTATTGGTAGCTCCACTGTGCAGCTCTCAGCCAGTAGTATCACCTTCATACTGTGGCTGACAAATCTGTGCTCGTGCCACCAACAGCGGGTTCTGTGCATGCATGCATAAAAAGAACTTGCATTTATATATCACCTTTAACGTCCTAAACGCTTCACAATCAATTCATTACTTTGGAAGTGTAATCACTGTTGTTGTGTAGGAAACGCTGTAGATCAGTTTGAGAAGACAACCAGTATGGTAGCATCAATAATTTTAATAATCAAGTACAATTATTTACACACATTAACAAGGCAGTAAGCACAAAAGATGTATATTACTCCAATCCTTTGGAGAACTGGCAATCATGTCTTGAAATTGTTTATCTCTTTGCTCCTGGTCTGCCCTTCCCTCTTAAGGCAATTTTTGTATACCACATGACCATGACATCAGCCACCCTCAGCCAATTATGACACTTTAGCCCATTTAACCCATGTATGGACTTGCTTCCATTTTGTTTCTCCCTGACTCTTTTCAGCAGTTTTCAAGCAGACACAACTTAAAACAAACTGCAGTAAGACAGTTTAGGATTACAACACAGCAGCCAATTTGCACACAGTAAGGTCCCACCAACAGACAAATGACCAGATCATCTGTTTTTGGTGTGTTGGTTGAGGGATAAAGTGGGAGAACTTCCCTGCTCTTCTTCAATTAGTACCATGGGATCTTTTACACCCACCTGAACAGGCAGTCGGTTTAATGTCTCATCTGAAAGATGGAACTTCCGACATTGCAGCACTCCCTCACATGCATTAACAAGGCTTCGCTGCCAGTCGTTAAGTTTTAACTTTTTTGAGGACACGTGCAGGAGAGCTCAGCCTTTCCAAACGTTAAAGAAAACCTTTGCGTCAGTTTATAAAGTGCCCATCAGGTCTAAAAGACCCCTTGACATTTTATGCTTGACTTAACACTGCACTGGGGTGATTGTGTGAGCTAGAACTTCCAGTGAGGAGTGCATCTCACAAACCTGCTTGCCACGATGCTCTCTGTGAACACCACTCC
This sequence comes from Somniosus microcephalus, assembly GCF_052327205.1. NCBI lineage: Eukaryota > Metazoa > Chordata > Chondrichthyes > Squaliformes > Somniosidae > Somniosus > Somniosus microcephalus. Next base: position 28,107,192 of record NC_141000.1, on the reverse strand, counting down.
CAACTGGGATTGCAGAGTCATCCTATGAACTCTAGTGCTGTGCAAAGCGCAAGAGTCGTGAGATGGCCTCCCCAAGGGGCTCTCACTTTGCTGTGCTCCGGAGTCAGGCTGGGAACAGCTTTGCCACCATGCAAGCGTTACAGTAAAGGTCATCAGTCATGGTGATTGGTCATCTCTACTCACGCCGTTGCTGTGAACGCAAGTCTCCCCTCACTTTGTTTTTCTGTCTGGCAACTATTTTGGATCACACTGGTAGTCAGGGTTGGGGCCATCTTCTTCCTTTTCTGGAGCGAGAACAGAATCTTCTGCAAGTAGATGGTAAAAATATTTAGATCACTTGGCATGGTATGATTGCCCAGCTCATAGATGTTGCTAAGAGCTACAAATGTATTCCAGTGTTTTGGGGTGATTGCTAGACCCTTTTATTTTTTAAACTATTTCTTCCTTTGTCTCATTTTCATAATCAGCCTTTAGCTTATCTCCAAACTTCCACCCTTTTGATTCCTTCAATCTTTGTAAAACCCAAGTGTGTTGATTGACCCCACTATTGAAGAAAGGAGGGAGAGAGAAAATGGGGAACTATAGACCAGTTAGCCTGACATCAGTAGTAGGGAAAATGCTAGAATATTTTTTTTTATTCGTTTATGCACAGTTGGAAGTGCCCATGCCTAATTACCATTGAGAATAGCTCACTTTTCTGCATATGGATATTAAGGGAATCAAGGGATATGGGGATAGTGCAGGAAAGTGGCGATGAGGTAGAAGATCAGCCATGATCTTATTGAATGGCGGATCAGGCTTGAGGGGCCGTATGGCCTACACCTGCTCCTATTTCTTATGTTCTTATAACCCTTAATCATGACTGATTTACCTCATCTTCCCTCCTACTCTTCTCAACCTTGGTGATGGTGTGCAGCATAGGCCTTGACCCTTCACCTTACTTTTTCAGTTGTTTTTTAAATGCAATATAATAAAAAGTTATTCCATGTTACTAATATAACAATGACAAAAGCTTTTGCCCTGAACCTGCAGTAAGATTCTGAAGCAATAATAAACAGGGTAGCAAAACAGTGTCAATATATGCAACAACAAAAATAGCCCTTCAAGTGATGTCATGGGACACAGCATATAATCGTGTAACATATTACCCAGAAATTTCTCTTTCTGTAGATTTAGTGTCATCATTTACCCATTTCTTTTAAAGTTCTTTCACAACCGCGGGACGTCCCAAAGGGCTTTACAGCCAATGAAGTACTTGTTTTTGAAGTGTAGTCGCTGCTGTAACGTAGGGAAATATGGCAGCCAATTTGTACACAGCAAGGTCTCACAAACAGCAATGAGCTACAAGACCAGATAATCTGTTGATGTCAGTTGAGGGATGAATATTGGCCAGGACACCGGGGATAACTCCCCCGCTCTTTGAATAGTGCCATGGGCTCTTTTACGTCCACCTGAGAGGGCAGTCAGGGCCTTGGTTTACCATCACATCTGAATGACAGCACTTCCGACTGTGCAGCACTCCCTCAGTACTGTATTGGGAATGTCAGCCTAGATTATGGGCTCACGTCTCTGGAGTGGGGCTTGAACACATGACCTTCTGACTCAGAGGTGAGGGTGCTGATACATTTGCTAAAATGGTGGTGGAAGGAACTTGGGACTAATCTCTTCAGTGTTTGTACACTGTGACCCCCATGACATAATTTCAGCGACATCAAACTCTGGAGTATTTCAGCACCGAGGGAGGAGGTCTGTCGTGCCTGTGCTGGCCCTCTGAAAGAACTATCCATTTTGTCCCATTCTCCAGCCACCTATCACCATACCCCTTTAAATTTTTCTTTTTCAAAGTCAGAACTTTCAGAAATTTAGACGTGACATTCCATTTGTATTAATCTAACAACACACTGGAGTCCATCCACTTAGGGCAATATTACATCAAGACCACTGACATAATTATAAAGGCAGCGATGATGGAAGAGATTATGCAATCATGAGTCCTTAAACAATAAGTGGAGGATGCACTGCAAAGACCATTAGAAATGACTTGTAAAATATGAACTATTTCTGAAAATAATAAGCTGTAAGGAACTTGGAGCTGGGGACAGTTGGAACATATCAGATGGCACATTGCTGTAGAACTTATTTGGTTTGAACTTTTTTTCCCCCCTAAACAGTCTAATTGGACCAACCAAAGGGGATATTGTTTCTTTAATTTTTTTGATTTATGGTAATCTTTTTGCACAGTTGGTAGCATGAAACAACAGAGTTCTCATATTCTTTGAAGTGCATTTCAAATGCGCTGCCAACTTTGAATACTTGTTGCACTATTTCTGGCCAGCTTCATGCACCCCATTGTTTTTAATGGGGATATTGTCACATAGTCCGTACCAGACCCCATCATCATTGTGTAGGTGATTCTGGTGATGTCAATACATATAAATACACTCACTTAAAACCAAAAGTAAGCCTGCAGCACCTGATATATTTAAATTTAACAGAGGAAATGTATTGTAAAGTTCTGGCAGTAGCCTATTTAAATTTATGAAAAACATGAATGTTCGCCAAAGTACTCTGGTTTCTGTTGTCTTTAAATATACCCAGATTATATCCTGGGTGAAGGAAAAGACCATCGTTCATAAACATTGAAGATATTTCTTTTAGATAATAACAGGACCTAAAGCCAAAATGTATACGATGGCTTTAGATGCATTTTTGATGGTCTCCACAGGTGTTGAACATTTACATGAATACTGCTGTTCCTTCATAATACCAGTTTCTGCTCTGGGTTGAATCCCAACCTGAATCATCAGCCTGATCTTATCAAGGTTTTGACAACATACTATATTTTAATATCTGCTTTTCATGAGTCATTTTAACGAGTGCAGTAGTAAAAAAAAGAAAATTTGATACAAAACAGCAACAGATGTAGTTGGGCCATCATTCCAAGAACAGAGACCCGCAAGGCTGATCTGTATAGAACTGTGATGCATAAACACACACATATACAGTGTGTTTATAGAACGAGAATTGGCCACTCTTGGCGAAGCAAGTATATTATCTTGAGCACCGAATGCGAAAAGGATGATGGGGTGATAAGATATTCTTCTTTCACAAGACAGAGCAAGAGATAAGCATATTCAGCAAAGCAATGACAGTACTCATTATGCATTGTAAATCATGTCCTTCTATTGCTATGTGTGGTTATTTATCAATCGTCCTGATTTCACTGAGACACTGCCAGTTTTATCGGACTGTCCTAATTTTGATCACTTTATCCTCAGCCTGGTTGTAGTGGGGTAATTCCATATCTTGAGACCCAGCTCTATGCTACTTAAAAAAAGTTCCTAAATACTACCCATCACATGATGTAACCAGAAAACAATTTGCTTTCAGGCATAGAATTTTAATTGTTTATTGACTGCTGGACTTACCATCACCAGTCCCCTTCCCACTGCCACGTAGCTTTTTTTCTTTACAAGTCCTTGACAATATGTAAGACATGTTGGAATGGGAGTATATTGGTGCTTTTGTTTTGTCTGACGGCATGCATCTCCTTTTTTTTTTCCAAAAATGTGCTTTCTCCATTCTCTTGTTCTGATCATGCTGGGTTAATCATGAACTGGAGCTGAGAAGACGAGGAGGAGACTCACTCCCTGGCCTCTGGCAATGTGGCTTTAGATGCCAGTGACAGACACATGAGATTGGCCTGATGATGATAACTTGCCTGCCAAGTTTTTCTCCCTCCTGCGAGACGATGCAAGGATTCCAACACCACCAACCCCCTGCACCCCAGAAGACACCACTTCTCCCACTGAGACCCAGATCAGGAATTCAACATAGTTGAGGGTGGGGGTGAAAATGTTTCCCACCATCCCATGACACTGCAATGGTAACTTTTAATCTGCTAGATAAATAAATGATCTTGTGTGACTTGATCTTAAGTTTCAGTATGTATCCTGTTTATGTTGCCATAAAGATTCTCCCCACAGTTTAGTGGTATTAGCAACACTGTGATGCAGGTTATTTATAACATGTGCCAGACACATTTATGGACGACAAATTTCTCAGCATGCCATTTGAAAAGTCGTGTCCACCGTTTCACTATACATAGTGCAGAGAAGACATTTTCCCTTGCTACTAACATCAAAGGATATCTTAGTTTGGCCATATTTTAGCAAAAAATGTAGGCGTGAGTAAATCACGGTACACTTCCAGTAGAAAATGTTAATCGACAATTCACTGATAATGCACTCCCAGCTGTGAGCCACGCTGTTGTAATGTTTCCCACATTACAACAATGACTCCACTTCAAAAGTACTTCATTGGTTGTAAAGACGTCCGGTGGTTGTGAAAGGCGCTATATAAATGCAAGTCTTTCTTTCTTTCTCAAAGGTCAGCACTACAGCATTGTCATCCCACCTTCAATTTGGTTCCATTCAAGTACAGCTCTGCACTGGGAGCACTGAAATTGACCCTAATTTGTCTGTTCAGCAATACTCTCGGGATTGCTTGCACTGGGAGTATTGAATTGACCCTAAGTTCATAGAATCCTGAGAGTATAAAGCGGAGCGATCAGGCCCGGGAATATAAAGTGGAGAGAGTGGAGACCTGGGAGTGTAAATTGGAGTGGAGACCCGGGACCCGAGAGTATAAAACGGAGAGAGCGGAGACCCGGGAGTATAAAGCGAAGAGAGCACCATGCTAGTCAGCTTTGCTTTTTTCCTCCCTCTAATTCCTGCTCTTCCTACACTTTTCTTCATTCTGTTGCTGTTTGTCCCTCCCAGTTTTCTATACAAGTTTTCTAATTTGTCTGTTCAGCCCTACTCTCAGGATTGCCTGTACTGGGAGTACAAAAAAATGGGCGGATGGAACTATGCAAAAAACATTTTACTTGTTAAGGCCCCATTAACAGCCAATCATGAAAAACTCATGCAGAATCCTGCAGGGTGGTACAAAATCAGAGCACTTACCTCCTGATTTTAAACGGGGGCAGGGTATTGGCTGTTTCTAGAGTTGGTGATCATAATGAACAAGAAAACTTCAATTTTTAAGTCAACAGCAACCAGGTCCATAAAGGGGCGACAGGGAGGAGGAAGCCTTAACCTTATTTCCAAGAGGTGTTCAAAGTCCCTTCCTAAACACCCTGGGCATGTAAAGCCCGAAGTAACTGCCCTGCTGTTTGTAAATGTGATCACAAATGTCACCTGGGGAAAAAATTACTTAAAATGTTTCAGTTATTTCACTGAACTCTTGGCTATCTTGTTCCTGTGTGCTTTGATTAGTCAGCAACTCCATTATTGTTGTATCATGTGATTACCAGGATGGTAGAAGACGAACTAGATGGACCTCGGTCTTTCCTCATCTAGCACCCCCCCACCTCACCCCCCCCCCAATATATTTTCAGTGGGGCAGAGGAAGGGTCCCAGCTCCTTTCCTCAGGGGCAAAACTATTTCTGCTGGTTGGGGAGTCTAGGACTAGGGGACATAGATTAAAAGCTAGTTCCAGACCTTTAAGGAGTAAAGTTAGGAAACAATTCTACACGCAAAGGGTGGTAGAAGTTTGGAACTCTCTTCCACAAATGGCAGTTGATGCCAAGCCAATTGTTAATTTTAAATCTGAGATTGGTAGATTTTTGTTAACCAAAGGTATCATGGGATATGGGGCAAAGGCAGGTATTTGGAGTTAATCACAGGTCAGCCATGATCTCGTTGAATGGCGGAACAGGCTCGAAGGGTTAAGTGGCCTACTCCTGTTCCTATGTTCCTGTGTTAATTAGGATCATTACTTGAGAACCATGAAGGAACCTTTGGAAATAGACCTGGTGCATGTGCCCAACCCTCCTGTTGGGGCCAACCACAGCTTTGGTGGCCAAAGCTGAGGGATAAAGAAGTTCTTCCACTGCACTGCCTCCAAATTACACATCCGTAAAAATAGCATGAAGTCTGCGGTGCGCACCAAAGGTGGAGACAGAGGCGGTATCAATGCAGCATGAAGCCATGGCTCCCCGACAGGGAAACATGCTGGAAATCATTGCGAATATCCTTATTTATTTGATTTATAACCAGATAAAAGTTTTAGGCCATTGGCACTCATAAACACAGAGTGCATCGCTACTGGCAGCAATGCACTAAAAATAAATTGCGTGCAGCTATCAAAAAACCCACTGCTTAATAAGAGAGAATGCTGAAAATTTATCTTGAATAACTGAACTAAATTACAGTCTAGCATGTTGATCCAATTTGATTTGATGTGTACTGTATGACATTGGAGTGAACGGGAGTGGTTTTGCACTCTACGTGGAATCTCATATTTTAACACTCGACCTCAAGTGAACTGTAATTAGGGCTACCTTTAAGTGTAATGGCAATGTTAGTGTGAAAGGTGTATGATTGGAGTCAACGGGCATGAAGCTAATTTGTTGGCTGCATTTTAGTGCGAGGTGAGCTGATTTTGCAGTTTGCTCATTAAGAGGTTGGCTTGTGCCACTGGGGCAGAATTATAAATAACTAGGGCTGGGAGTTTGAAGTTTAAAATTCTCATTTAATTTAAAATTCTCATCCTGGTGTTCAAATCCCTCCATGGCCTCACCACTACCTGTCTCTGTAACCTTCTCTAGTCCAACAAACCCTCTGAGAACGCTACATTACTCCAATTCTGGCCACTTGTGCATCCCCAATTTCCTTCACCCCACCATTGGTGGCTGTGCCTTCAGCAGTCTAGGCCCTAAGCTCTGGAATTCCCTCCCTAAACCTCTCTCTCCTCCTTCAAGACACTCCTTAAAACCTACCTTTTTAACCAAGCTTTTGGTCACCTGCCCTAATATCTCCTTACGTGGCTCGGTGCCAAATTTTGTCTGATAACGTTTTACTATGTTAAAGCTGCTATATAAATACAAGTTGTTGTTATTTTACTACTCCAACAGACTCCATTGTTGATTTGACAAATGCTTACATGCCTGATGCCTATCCACAAGTTACCTTTAGGCAACCCCTAAGTGACCGATTTGTATGCCCGTTTACTTATTCTAATGTTCCTATGAAGTGGTTCCCCAGTGGCTACAGCTTGGAAGGTGGTAGGCTGCCGATCCTCCACTGGGGGCACTTGAAATGGCCATGGTGGCTGACCTCCAGGAGCTCTGGCCATTGACGACCCAACTGCAGATTGCTGGAAATCGGTTTCGACCGGGGCAGTCTGGCCCAACATGAGCACTGGTTAAGAGGCTGGAGGGGGAGCAAGCATGCTTGTCATCCTGATAGAGGTCACCAGGTACCTCCCACATGGAGCCAATGCCACTCTCAGGGGGCTGAGCCTTGGTACTCCCACTGCTCTGTGAAAGAACAGAGTGCACGCGTGCTGGTAAGCTCTTGAAGCCTCTATCCACGCTCTCCTTTCGGCTCTGTAAGCCAGAGGAGATGCTGGACCCTAGAGCCAAGGTGGCAGGAGCCTGAGCCTCCAGTGAAGCTGTCAGAGCTGTCACCAGAGGCTCCGTCACTGTGGGGCTTCTTGGAGTGCTCATAGAGCTGACCACTTGCTTCATGGTTGACTGCATGGTCTTGATGCCGTACACAAAGACAACACACAAGTTGGAGTTGAAATCCTCCATGTTCTCCGACATTGTGTGCCAGCTTGCTGGCAGGCAGCCCAGTGTGGATTGCTATCAGTCTTCTTAGATATGATGCCCCACTCTGTACCCTGTTTAGCAGGGCTAGGATGTGAGCTTTTCCTTTGGAGAACTGCTTCCTGGGCTGTCCTGTCCCCCTGCCTTTGCTCCTGCGCACTAGTTCTGGGTAAATCTCCATGTGCAGACCCCTCCAGCCTACCCTCTGAACCTTGCGCACTGCCAGTCTCTGAACTGGTGTCTGCAAGTGTAAGGTCGAGTGATGCTTCGTGTTCTGCATTGCTACCCTCTTCTTCTCCCTCTTTGCCCTGCTCTTCAAGTGGGTACAGTACATGGGTGAAGCATGGCCCTCTCTCTGTGACTGCTTGCTCCCTGGTATTGTGTGAGAGCTTGGCCTGCAAGGAAGAAGTAAGCGTGTCAGTGTTAGAGTAATGTGAAGTTTAGAGGACGTGCTTGTCAGGGTATATATAGTAATCTGGGATGTTATGATTAAGGTTATCCACCAGGTGGTGCTGTAGCCAATGCTGCTGCTAAGGTCAGAGGTTTGCTTCCTGTTAAGGTCAGAGGTTTGCTTCCTGTCAAGGTCAGCAAAGGTGAAATGCCAGGATGCAGGCATGATGTTTGTTACTGTTTGTTAATGAAGTACTCGTGCTAATTCTACGATATCGCCTCTTTGAGTCCTTGTCTCACTACATGGATTTATCCTATTTGGCGACGGGGTAACTAAAGGACCTTGAATTAAGAAGAAAAGTCTGCCAGGACATTTAAACAACAAAATTACGAGCTACGGTTAGCTACCAGCTGGAAGAGAGCATGGCTGCCATGGTAGGAATGGTTTCCGCTTTTGATAGTCAAGCACAAACCTGGGAGGAATACTGTGAAGTGTTGGGTTATTTTTTCAAAGCAAATGAAATAAATGATGCCGGAAAAAGGAAAGCCATTCTGCTTAGTTCAGTGGGAAGCCAAACCTACAGTTTGATGAAGAATCTGCTCAGTCCTGAAAAGCCTGGAGACAAATCATTTGTTGAACTAGTGGCTTTGCTAAAAGAACATTTCAACCCTAAGCCTAGTGAGATTGTACAGCGGTTCAAGTTTAATTCAAGGAACAGGAAAGAGGAAGAGTGGACTATGGACTATGTAGCGGTGTTGCGTAAATTAGCACAAGATTGCAATTATGGGAACAACCTGAAGGAAATGCTGCGAGATAGGCTAGTTTGCAGAATTATGGACGACCGAATGCAACGTAGATTATTATCCGAGACTGGGCTTACTTATGAAAAAGCATTGGAACTTGCTCAAGCCATAGAGACAGCGAACCGAAATGTAAAAGAAATACAGGGTTCAGACAGGACTAATGCTACGCAAGTTGCAGGTCAGGTTGTTGTGCACAAGTTGAACATGCATCAGAAACCACAACGTGAGCAGGTGAAGGCATGTTATAGGTGCCAGGGCGATCACCTGGCGCGTGAATGCCAGTTTCTGGAGGAAAAGTGCTACAAGTGTGGGAAACAAGGACACATAAAACGAGCTTGCAGGGCGAAATCACCTGTGGAGGAATCCAAACCAAAAGGGGGAGGACAGCAAAACCAAGGGAGAGAAGTGAAAAAACATGGCGCACACCACATCAGCGGGGAAGCTGAGGAAGAAGAGAACATGTTCATAATGTATAGCATGTTAGAGAACATTCCAAAAGTGGCTCCTATCACATTGCAACTGACAGTAAATGACTCTAAGGTGAACTTTGAAGTGGATACAGGGTGCGGCGTGACCATAATGAACAAGGCAGAGTACTCAAAATTGTGGAACCGTGCAAAAGTTCCCTGCATCTTAAAACATATACAGGTGAACGAGTAGCGACATTAGGTACAGCTAATGTAACTGTGCAACACAGGGACACAGTGGAACAGCTACCTGTAGTTATAGTATCGGGTACCGGACCAAACCTGTTTGGTCGGGGCTGGATAAAAGAACTTAAATTAGACTGGGGAGCAGTACATCAAATAGATGCGGGCAAACAGTTGACTTTGCAAGAAGTGTTGAGTGAACATGAAAATGTGTTCAAGGAGGAACTTGGCACATTTAATGGCCCCCCAGCTAAGATTTATGTAGACAAGGAGGCACCGCCAAGGTTTTTTAAGCAACGACCTGTGCCTTATGCCATGAAGCCAAAGGTAGAGGCTGAGCTTGACCATCTATTGAGAGAGAACATACTGGAGCCAGTGAAATGTTCGGAATGGGCAGCTCCCATAGTACCTGTTTTAAAACCGGACAATTCGGTAAGACTCTATGGAGACTATAATTTGACAGTCAATCGGGTGTCCAAACTAGAGCAGTATCCGATTCCCAAAACAGAGGATTTCTTTGCAAACCTGGCAGGAGGAAAGAAATTCACAAAGTTGGATATGAGTCATGCCTACTTGCAGATTACACTGGATGATGAATCAAAGAAGTATGTCACCATAAATACACACAAGGGCTTGTTTACATATAACTGCTTACCGTTTGGTGTCTCATCTAGTCCAGCTATCTTCCAGAGGACAATCGAAGGTGTACTGCAAGGGATTCCACATGTTTCCATCTATCTGGATGACATTCTGGTGATGGGAAGAACTGACCAGGAGCATCTGAGCACTCTGAGAGAGGTACTACAGAGATTAGAGAGGGCAGGGTTCCAGCTCAAGAGGAGTAAGTGCACTTTCCTGGGGAATGAGGCAGTGTTCCTGGGACACAGAGTGGACGCCACCGGGCTCCATCCACTCAAGGAGAAGGTACAAGCACTGCAGGACGCCCCTGCTCCTACCAATGTGGCTGAGTTAAAAGCTTACCTGGGACTGCTGAACTATTATAACAGGTTTTTACCAAACTTGTGCACTGTGTTAGCACCTCTTCACAAACTATTGTGCAAGGAGACACAGTGGTAGTGGGGAGAGGAGCAGGGGGTTTCATTTGAACAGTCCAAGAAACTGATGCTGTCGTCGGATGTGCTGGTTCACTACAATGCAGAGAAAGACATCATTCTCTCTTGTGACGCTTCACCTTATGGGGTGGGGGCAGTTCTTTCACACTGCATGGAAGATGGAACTGAAAGACCAATAGGGTTTATGTCCCGAACTCTAACACCAGCGGAAAAAAACTATTCCCAGTTAGACAAAGAGGGGTTAGCAGTAATGTTTGGGTTACAGAGGTTCCACAAGTACATATATGGCAGGAAGTTCACCATATGCACCGATCATAAACCTCTTCTCTCTCTTTTCAATGAAATGAAAGCAGTTCCACAGATGGTGTCACCCTGGATCCAGAGGTGGGCAATGATGTTGAGGGCATATGAGTATGTCATCGTCTACAAGGCGGGCAAATTCCATGGGAACGCAGATGCCTTGAGCCGTCTTCCACTGCCAGGTACACCTATCCGTGCAGCTCCAGAGGACAGAGTTTTGATGTTGGAGGACACTGACACAGCACTTGTGACTGCAGAGCAAGTAAGAACATGGACAGGTAAAAATCCAGTGCTGTCTAGAGTTCGAGAATATGTGGTGAGGGGATGGCCACAGCATCCGGAAGGGGCTGACTTCACACCCTACAGTGTCAGGAAAACAGAGCTGAGTGTGCAGGATGGTTGCGTGTTGTGGGGAGCACGAGTGATTATTCCACAGCCAGCATGACAGTCTATCCTAGAGCAACTACATCAGTGTCATCCTGGGGTCTCGCATATGAAAGCCTTGGCTAGGAGTTACTTGTGGTGGCCAGAGCTAGATGAGGAGATAGAAAATCTAGTCAAAACATGCAGCACTTGTCAGGAACACCGGAAGGCACCAGCAGCGGCTCTTCTCCACCCCTGGGAGTGGCCGGATAAACCATGGAGAAGATTGCACTTAGATTATGCGGGTCCATTCATGGGGAAGATGTTCCTCATAATCATTGATGCACATTCCAAATGGATGGATGTTTATCCTGTAAATTCTGCTTCCACCACTACTACTATAGACTGCCTGCGTCGGAGCTTCAGTAATCAAGGGCTACCGGAGATCGTGGTGAGTGACAATGCCACTTGTTTTGTGAGTACAGAGACAAAAGAGTTCTTGAGAAAAAATGGCATAGTGCAGGTGACCTCGGCTCCATATCATCCGTCCTCGAATGGACTTGTGGAGAGAGCCGTACAAACATTTAAGGAGATGATGAAAAAAAGTGCAGAAGGGAGTTTAGCAGCCAAAGTGTCACGGGTTCTGTTCAGCTACAGAATAACACCTCAATCCACCACAGGACTCTCTCCTGCTGAGATGTTATTAGGTCGTGGACTACACTCCACACTTGACATTGTCCACCCAGACCTAAAAAGGAAAATGGAAAACAGACAAAACAAACAAAAAGAGGACCATGACAAAAGAACAAAGAGCCGAAGTTTTGGAGAAGGAGATGAGGTCCTTACCAGGAATTTCAGTTATGGACCAAAGTGGATTCCTGGCTTCATAGACTCAATGACAGGTCCAGTATCATACAAGGTCATGTTGGGAGATGGTAGGGTAGTACGCAGACATGTAGATCAGATACTTCCCAGACAAGGGGAAATTGAAATGAAGGTTCCAGATGCAATGGCTGAGGACAGATTTGCCCCCAGTTATCCAAGTGCATCTATGGTGCCACCACCAGGGACAGAGACAATTCCACAGGAACCTATTCGTCAAGAGGAAACCATCGTTGCAGAGTCAGATACTCTGAGCACTGCTCAGGAGCAGCTGGTGGCTTCACCACAAACAAGCAGGGACTTTACTGTTAGATGTTCACAAAGGACTCGCAAGCCACCAGAGAGATTGATACTGAACTGTTAGATTCGTCAAGTATGGAACATGATGAATGGAGACTCCTTATGTGACCCTCAGGAATGGTTGTTTGTTAAGAAATTCATACTGAAATCTTAAGAGGGGAAGGATATAGTAATCTGGGATGTTATGATTAAGGTTGTCCACTAGGTGGTGCTGTAGCCAATGCTGCTGCTAAGGTCAGAGGTTTGCTTCCTGTTAAGGTCAGAGGTTTGCTTCCTGTCAAGGTCAGCAAAGGTGAAATGCCAGGATGCAGGCATGATGTTTGTTACTCTGTTTGTTAATAAAGTACTCGTGCTAATTCTACAATATCGCCTCTTCGAGTCCTTTTTTCACTACATGGATTTATCACAGTATAATAGCATTGCTGGTGTGTGAAAGATGTGAGGAGGTGAAGGAAGTAATAGTGAGCAGAGTAGGAGGTGCAGAGTGCTGCACTGGTTGCTGAAGGAGGTGGAATGAAGTGTGTTGCAGTGAGCGTTGGTAATTGAGGGAGGGATGGGTAGTGAGTACTGAGGCAACAGGTAGTGCAAGGGTAATCAGAGAGTAATGGTAGAAAGGAGTTAGGAGGCTTAACTTAGCTATCCTCGTGAGGCCATTGTAGGCATGTCCGGGGGTGGGCGGGGAGCAGTGGGGGGCAGTGATACTCCTTGTGCGGACGAGCTCTGCCACCTCTGCCCACTTGTGCTAGAAGCTCATCTTCCTGCGGCCTGACGGATAGAAGATGCTCCTCCTCCTGCCGACCTCCTCCACCGAAATCTTCTCTACCACTTTTCCTGCACCTGCCATTGTCCACAATCTTCTGTGATAGATGCTTGCAGCCAAAGTGCACCTCCCCTTTAACAAGTGTAGGCTGCCTTTAAATTGTGTCAGAAATGCGCAAAAATTGATGACCTCCATCAGGTGCACAGCCAATCAACAGCGCGAGTAGCGCTGGCAGCCTGTCTATATTATCTTAATCAATCAGTTCCATGAATTTGGGATCTTCTTTCAGCCCCAGCTCCAAGCGCAGGTGTGCATTCTGCCCACGATAATGCACACAAAACAATTTCTACCCAGTGAACCGTTCAAGTTCATACATGACCCAGCAGTGTTCCCAAATCTAAAATAAGCCTGCCAGCTATGACACTATCAAGAGAATTTTAATGGCACGGGCTCCCACCGTTTTACCTTGCCTGAATTAAAGCACGGGAAGGCTACCTGCCCCAATGGAGTTGGGGACCGAATTTCAATGGCAAAGTTGCATCCCAATGACGTCATCGGGACACACATGCCATTTTAACTGCAGGCCTAATGGAAAGACGCACGATCTCAAACCCGCCAGAAAAAGCTGTTGGCAGCCAGGATCCCGGCTGCAGAAGGTGCAGGTAAATGACATATTTTGTTAAATTTTAAAGGCTCCTCTTAGAACAGGAGGAGCAAGAGTGGGTTTCCCCTGCCCTGGGCTTCCCCGATCGTGGACTTGCTGACTCCCCCCAATCCATACTTAACTTGCTGGGGACTGTTCCCGTGGATCCCTGGTGGCAGCCTGATACCCACACTAACTTTGACTCCGGCCTACTGGAAGATAGTCAGGCTTCGGCCTATAAATGAAGCTTGGGAGTTAAAATCTCCTGACACTCACGGTCTGGGAATCCCGATGGTTCACCGTCCGCAGCAGCCCCCTGCCAAACCCCCCCGCCGAGTTAAAATCAGGGCTACAGCAAGATGACAAGAAACCAAAATGAGTTCAGAGGAGAGCAGCAAAGATATTACTGTACAAAAATGGAATCATTTTTTCTCACTATTTACACAGGGAAGCAAAGTGCATGTTTTTTTCCCCGCTATCTTGCGAAAATCCAGTTTCACTATAAAGTGACTTTGGACGGTTGACTATTGAAGTAAATCATGTGAAACAGATTGACTTTGAGAAGCAAGGGCAGAAGTTTACTGACACCAACATTTTTCAGTCTGGGGTCATATGTCTCTCACGTTTCAAAGGTCTGAGAACCCGGGGGTGGCACTGTGGTATGAGTGATCTCTCTGTTTCAGTTGGACTACCTCAATAGCTGTGGGCGTGACTTTCATAATGGCATTTAGGGTAGACTTACAGTAAATAGCAATGACACATACAGTAAAGCATTAGCTTGTTTTAGGTTGGACAGATTAGTAGGCGACGATGGAGGGGAAGGGGCTGTGGGAGAGCAGCACACGGCGGCATCAACAGGTGGTCCCTCAAGACACTTACAGATGAGGAAAGCTATTCGCCCATCTGAATGCATCCATCCAGAACAACCCTACACCCCCTTCCGCCATTGCTGCATTTAGTTGCTTCTTAAATGTTTCCAGGGTTTTCTGCTTGGAGTCCATTCCAAGTATCGATCACTATCTGTGTGGAAAAAAACCCTCCTGATATCAGTCCTAAAGTTACCTTTTACTAGCATGAAAATGTGTCCACTTGTCCTACTTCCACTGTTAATTTAAATTCGTATTCTGGATTAGCCTACCACTTAATATCTTACATAACAACAGAAAATGCTGGAAAAACTCAGCAGGCCAGGCAACATCCGTGGAGAGAAATTAGAGTCGACGTTTCGGGTCTAACCCTTTTTCAAAACTGGAAAGGAAATGAAATAGATCGAAAGGCAGGGCTGTGAGAGAACAAAAGAAGTGAAGAGACATTAAGAGGTATTCAAAACCAGACGAGATGGTGATAGGACTAGTGGAGACAAAAGATGGCTCAGATTAGGTGTGAAATGTTCTGGCAGAACGAGAGACAGGATGTTGCCTGGCCTGCTGAGTTTTTCCAGCATTTTCTGTTGTTATTTCGGATTTCCAGCATCTGCAGTATTTTGCTATCGTACTTAATACCTTACATCTGTCTATGAGATCACCTCTTAGACTCCTCCTTTATAGGCTGAAACTCTCACATCTCTTCAGTCTTTCCTTAAACTTGGAACCCTGGCATGAGGGACCAGCTTCATGGCTCATCTCTGCACTGCCTCCAGTGTCTTTCTTATTTCTCAGTGACTCGAAGTGGAAACAGTAATCATGGTGTGGACTGACCAAAGCACTGGCACAGTCTGGTCATGACTTTCTCTGACTTGTATTTTGCTGTTTTGGCAACGTAGTTCAACATTCTATTGGCATTAGCTGGACGTGTTGAGCTTTGAGTCTACTAGGACTCCTGGGTCTCTTTCAATGTCGTCCATAGCCGTTCCAACCCATTCATGAAGTATGCACTTTGTCTAATTTTTCCTACCTACGTGCAATGCTGAATTAATTAAGCTCCACCTGCCATTGTTTGGCCGACTCACATACTTTGTTTAGCTCATTCTGCAGTTTCTGGGCTGCCTCTCTTGATTTCACTACCCCATCTCATTTGATATCATCTACAAGTTTAACCAATTTACATTGAGTTTCAGAATCCAAGATGGGAGTTTTAACCTTGAGGAGCGCATGGGTTTGGGTGCGTGTGGGGAGTGAAAACCGGGAGAAATACAAGCGCGCCAGGAAGCTGGCTTTAACCTGCCGACTTCTGCGTTTAACTCGAGCGCATTAGGCTGCTTGCGGGCAACGCCCTCGGGAGAGGCGGGTTGCTTATTAACAGATGCTAATCACTCACTTGGAGCGATATTTCAATTGACCTTCAAATTTAACAGCACATCCACGGGTTTCCCGGGCTTCCTGAAACTCGCCAGTGAAAGCAAGGCGAGAGCACAATGGCAATTGAGGGGGCGGATTCAAACTCATGGGAATATTGCAGTAAATACTCAGTACTCACAGCTGCTTTCTTACTTACTAGTGGGAAAGGGTTTGTTCACAGTACTGTTGCTGAGAGCTTACTTTCTACACTTTGGAGGTTTTCTGAATTACATCAGGGTGGGGGGCGCTTTGGCTGCTTTAGATTGGACCTCAAATGAGGAGTAATATTACCAGCAGCATTAGCAGCACCAGCAGCAGCCTGCTGCTCTGACCAGCAGCTGGACATCAGAGAGGGGACCAACAGCAGCAGCAGCCTACTGTTCAGAGACCGGCAGCTGGACAGCAGAGACGGGAGCAGCAGTGGGGTGCAGCTCACAGGAGGCACTACCCGTGACACAGGGTGTACAGGCAGAGGCTGAGTTTCCTTGACATGTCTGAACAGCAGTGTTTCAGGAGGCTCAGGTTGTCACGTCAGGTGGTGGGAGACATCTGCAGCCTCCTAGAAGAAGACCTGCTCCCTGCTGAACCTGCTGGCCATGCGTTAACCAGTGGCTGCCAAAGTCACCAGCCCCTCAACTTTTTAGTTTCCAGATCCTTCTCGGACTCTGCCAGAGGCATGTCTAGCATCTCCCATCTCCGATGGCCAGGGACACCAAAACGCCACTGACCTCCAGCGCCTCCACCTCTGCAGTTGTAAGCTGCGAGATCTGTGGAGGTCCACCTCTGGTTCTCTTCCTCTCCCTCATGGCCTATGCTCTCTTTTCTTGAGACAGGGAAAAGAACAGACCTATGAGTGACTGTAATGGCAATGTGCTCACCTCATGGGTGCTGTGCATTTGGTGAGCATGACTATCAGGGAGAGGCATGAAATTGCATAAGGATGAGGGTAAGTGGCAGTGGTGGATGGATGGATGGGGATCTGAGGAACTGCATAGAAAGAGAAGGATGGGTGCGCTTGCAAGGTAAGTGGGTGTGAGGGTTAATATGATGGAGTAGGCTTGACAAGGCAGCGTAAGGGGGTGGGGCAGCTGTACTCACCTTTCCTGATCTGGTTAGGTCATTAAAGCGATTCCTGCACTGAATCCATGAGCGTGGTACAAATGCTCCTGCAGCTGACCTCCTGGGCCACCTCCAGCCACACCTTCTTTGTGCCAGCAGCAGGTTTCTTCCTCCCATTGCTGGGGAAGAGTATCTCTCTCAGGCGCCTCACAGCCCGCAGTAGCACATCAAGTGAGGTGCCATTAAAGTAGGGTTCAGCCTTTGATCGTCCTGAATGCATGCCTGCGTTAAAAAGCCACAGACTTTACTTCTGGCTTTCCCATGCAATATCAGAGCTCCCCCCACCCTCGCTCCCAACGCGTCTCCGAGTAAATATCGGGGCCCAAGTCTTTGATTTAAGTTAGAAACAGCAGTAGTGCCAACACTGAGCCTTGGGGCACACCTCTTAGTACTTCTTCCCTTCCTGACGTTACCTCTCTAACCAATACCCATTGTTTTCTACCCTTCAACCAGTACAGAGAGATGGGATGTAAGTTCAGTCCCTCAATGCTGCTAAAGTACAGACCACAGCTATGACAAACATGGCCCGGACCTTTTCCTAAAGTGGGAAGACAGACTGCAGGGTGTTCTAGCAGGGACTGTATAGATTTTGCCTTTACCTCTTGGAGGTTGGCTCAGACTGGCATTTGCTGAAACCCGGGAGTATATTGCCAACCCAGCCTCTTGGCTGCATGGTCCGGGCTGAGCAGTACACTTGGAAAATTAAGACTCATATACTCAAACAGAAAAACAAAAAAAAATTGGACGGCTTAGTGGAAAGCAGCAGGATGAGACATCAGCATGATTTTGATGATATGGAGAATCCAAATTGTAAACTGCACAATTTATTTGTTCCAAACAGAATAATAACATGACCAGAAATAAATGGGACTAGCTGGCTCCAGTGGGAATGTCTAAAATGATTCCAGAGAAGCAACTTGCCTTGCTGAGTGAGTAACCTTCAATTATTATATATACATATATATATGTAGCGTGCGATGTCTTGTGGCAGAGCATATCTTCACCATTGTGCTACTGACAGTAAGTTTCCTTCACCAGAGTTTGTTCTTTTCCTGATCATTCAAAAGTAATTGCTTGTGAAACACATCGAGGATGTGATGGGAAGAAAGAGAAATAAATTGCATTTATAATAGCGCCTTTCAGGACCTCAGGACATCCTAAAGTGTTTTACAACCAATGAAGGCATCAAGGGGTATGGGGAGAGAGCGGGAATATGGTGTTGAGATAGAGGATCAGCCATGATCATATTGAATGGCGGAGCAGGCTCGAAGGGCCGAATGGCCTACTCCTGCTCCTATTTTTCTATGTTTCTATGTTTCTAAGTACTTTTAAAGTGTAGTCACTGTTGTAATGTAGGAAACGTGGCAGCCAATTTGCGCACAGCAAGGTCCCACAAACAAGAATGAGATAAATGACCAAATAATCTGCTTTACTAATGTTGGTGAAGGGATAAATAATGGCCAGTACACCGGGGCGAAATCCCCTGCTGTTCTTCAAAATCGTGCCATGGGATCTCATCCAAAAGACAACACCTCCGACAATGCAGCACTCTCAGTGCTACACTGAAGTGTCAGCCTAGATTATGTGCTCAAATCTCTGGAGGGGACTTGAACCCACAACCTTCTGGCTCAGAGGTGAGAATGCTACCACTGAGGAGTCTGCCTGCTTTGGTGGATGAAAAAGAGCCCATGGCACTATTTCGAAGAAGAGCAGGGGCATTCTCCCTATTGTCCTGGCCAATATTTATCCCTCAATCAACATCACTTAAAAAACAGATTATCTGGTCATTATCACACTGCTGCTTGTGGGCTCTTGCTGTTCACAAATAGGTTGTCGCGTTTCCTATATTACAGCAGTGATTTCACTTCAATAGTAGTGAATTGGCTGTGAAGCTCTTTGGGATGTATTAAGTTGTTGCTGTTGTTGTTCTGAGGTTGTGAAAGGTACTGTATCAATACAAATTGTTGTGATCTGGAATGCACTGCCTGAAAGGGTGGTGGAAGCAGATTCAGCAGTAACTTTCCAAAAAGGAATTGGATATATACTTGAAGGGGAAAATTGCATGGCTATGGGAAAAGAGCAGGGGAGTGGGATAAAGTGGATAGCTCTTTCAAAGAGCCAGCACAGGCACAATGGGCCAAATGGCCTCCTTCTGTGCTATATGATTCTATGATTCTAAGTTCTTTCTTTTCAACAGGCTGAGGGTAATGCTTCCCATTCACAGTGTCACTGGTACAGAATATTCTGAGGGGAATTTAGTGCAAAACAACTACTCCAATAATGTATTTAACCCCAGCAGTTCAACACTGAAGGTGACTGAAAGATGCCAGTAGTCATTGCGAGGCTCCGTGAGGGCATGGCACATCTCCAACCTGCATCTAGTGAGGCTCTGTGCCGGCAGCATAACCTCACAGTTTCTTTCCTCACGTGTACAGTACTGTTATATTTCCTTTTTAAATTATGCAGAGGTATGTTATGGTGCTCAAGTTACACTGGGTCAAGTAGTGCTGTATCTGAAGCACTTCAGAGCGTGCTGTGAAAGGGCAGCTGTGGTCACACTGTCTACCTAAATCACTCGCCAATGAGGGAATGCCAACATGTTGCATGCCTCTTTAAACGTAGATATGGAGATCTGCCTCTGATTGCCAGTAAAGTTACCAATGCTAGCCTTAATATTGGATGTTAAAGCCAATATAGGAGGTTGCCTAAGTACTTTTAAGTTTTAAGTTTTAAGTTTAAAGTGTCTGCCTTGGCTCAGTGGCAGCACTTTCACCTATGAATCGAAAAGTCATGGGTTCAAACCCCATTCCAGGACCTGGCACATAATCAAGGCTGACGTCTCAGTGCAGTACTAAGTGAGTGCTGCATTTTCAGAGTTACCAGGGGGAATTTTCCAAGGGGTCAGCGTTTGGTGTCGGGTGGGAATTTTTTTTTTTGACAGCGGGTTGGGACCCCGCTGTCAAACTGCCGCCACGCGCCTTTCCCAGATGTCGGGTCTGTCAGGGCTGAACAGACCCAAGCAGATACGCCTCATTACTCTCTAATACCCCTCACTACACTCTGATACCCTGCATTACTCTCTGATAAGCTTCACAACACTCTGAAACCCCTCACTACTCTCTAACACCCCTCACTACTCACTGATACACCTCTCTACTCTCTGATACCCCTCACTACTCTCTGATACCCCTCACTACACTCCGATACCCCTCACTACACTCTGATACCGTTCACTTCACTCTGATACGCCTCATTACACTCTGATACCAGTCAGTACACTCTGATACCCCTCATTCTCTATCTGCATTGTGGGGTTTCTGTGATTCTGTGATTCTGTGATTACACTCTGATACCAGTCAGTACACTCTGATACCACTGGGGTCCTTGGACCCAAGCTATTCACAATATATATTAATGATGATCTAGACAAGGGAACTAGATGCAATATCTCCAAATTTGCAGATGACACAAAGCTGGGTGGGCGTGTGTGCTGTGAGGAGGATGCCGAGAAACTCCAGGATGATTTGGACAGGTTGGGTGATTGGGCAGAAGCATGGCAGATGCAATATAACGTAGATAAATGCGAGGTTATCCACTTTGGTGTCAAAATCAGGAAGGCAGATTATTATCTGAATGGCAATAGATTGGGAGAAGGGGAAGTACAATGAGACCTGGGTGTCCTTGTGCACCAATTGCTGAAGGTAAGCATGCAGGTGCAGCAGGCGGTTAAGAAGGCAAATGTCATGAGGGTTTGAGTACAGGAACAAGGATGTCTTGCTGCAGTTGTACAGGGCCTTGGTGAGACCACATCTTGAGTATTGTGTGCAGTTTTAGTCGCCTTATCTGAGGAAGGATGTTCTTGCCATAGAGGGAGTTTAGCGAAGATTCACCAGGCTGATACCTGGGATGGCAGGAATGATGTATGAGGAGAGATTGGGTCGATTGGGCTTATACTCGCTGGAGTTTGGAAGAATGAGAGGGGATCTCATTGAAACTTATAAAATTCTGACAGGACTGGACAGACTAGATGCAGAAAGGATGTTCCCGATGGTCGGGGAGTCCAGAACCAGGGGTCACAGTCTAAGGATAAGGGGTAAGCCATTTAGGACAGAAATGAGGAGGAATTTCTTCACCCAGAGAGTGGTGAACCTGTCGAATTCTCTACCACAGAAGGCAGTAGAGGCCAATTCATTAAATATATTCAAGAAGGAGTTGGATATATTTCTTAAGGCTAAAGGGATCAAGGGATATGGGGAGAAAGCAGGGACAGGGTACTGAATTTGGATGATCAGCCATGATCTCATTGAATGGCGGAGCAGGCTCGAGGGGCCGAATGGCCTACTCCTGCTCCTATCTTCTATGTTTCATCTTCTATGTAACACGCAGCGGTGGGGGAGGCAATTCAGGTCATTATGACCTTGTTAACTGCCCATTAAGAGGTATTTTGAGCTCACTTTTACATTTTACGAGGTCGCCCACAGGGTCCACGTTGCTTGGGGATCACGTCAGGTAAGCAGGTTGGGAGTTGTATGACCCTGGGATCATCTCAATACTTGACAGCTGCAAATGTGCTATAAAAGCTCCCATCGCACAGCTGTTCATTTTCCAAGCTCAAAAACTGTTTCTCACTGCATTTGAAAGACAGATTGAGCTTTATGCAGGTTCCAAGTGTTTGGAACAAACTCTCTATCCAGTGTCACCTCATTGGAACAACCTCTCTCACCATTGACAGATTGCTTCTGTCATTTCAAGTTCACCTGCCATCTATTACATCAGCATCGGTGCCTTTAACACTATCTCACCTTGGTCCTCAGAATCCCACCACAATCAGCCTCAACACCAACAGCACCAGACACAACAGCAACACCAACACCAACCTTCTCCGCAATCAACTGATGCTGCACAGGACACAGGGCATCAGCACACAACCACATTGCTGCCCGGGAGGCCAGGGATGGCCTCACCATGGCCACATTTACTTCACTTGATGCTGTACTCCCTGGCTGTCACATGATGCACCAGGTTGGCACCATCCCACACCAACACCATAAAGCATCCCTACAATGCCCAAGCCATTCCTTTCACACTCATGACCATTGCGTGGGTACTGTTATGTCTCACCATTCACTGTAACTCACTAAGCCACTTCCAAAGGTGCACACAAATCTGTCCAAGAACGCAAAGTGTTGAAAATAAAAGTTTCAATGTTTGACACCACATTAACAGAAACTTTACATGAACATTGCATAAAACATCCAAGTGCCTACCCTTGTGTGCTGTTAGTTGGTATTTTTGGACTAAGATGAGGGTGTGTGAGAGGGGTGGCTAGTGAGATGGGGAAGTGATAATGTAGATAGACAGGGATGGATGGAGGTGCAAGGTAAGTTGGTGTGAGTAAGGATGTACAGGAGTAGGGTAGGAAAGGCAGAGTGATGGGGATGTGATGAGTGGCACAGCAGGATGAGTTTGAGTGTGGCTTTGCAGTAACGTTTCGTGATCTACTGAGATCAGTGAAAGGTTTGCGCCACTGCAGCCTGGTCCTCCTGACGACATCCCTGCTTGTGTCCTGCTGTGCAATGTGCAACCAGGCTGCGTTGGTCTCTTGGAGAGGTCTCTTGTACCCTTTGGAAGGGAAGAGAACCTCCCTGCGTGCTGTGACTCCCTCCATAAGCATATGGAGGGAGTCATGGGAGAGCCTGGGTGCAGCCGTACACCTCTGTGCAGTGATTGTCAGTGTTTGCAGCACAAATGTCTAAATCAATTTGCGCATGGTCCCTTTAAGGAAACCGGCTGATGACACGTCATCCAATGACATCATCAGATCCGCTTCCTTCAATTGGCTGGCAAATGTGCTGGGTGGGCTTAACATGCCCAATCAGGGGAAAATCATTTTGGACAGCAGGATGGAGACTGCAGCGAGGCCGGGTCGCCCGCAATGGACCCACCGAGGTAAGAGAAATCGCGGCCGCCGTCTTTTGGATGAGACATTAAACCGAGGCCCTGTCTGCCTGCTAAGATCTGTGGAAAAGATCCCAAGGCACTTCTTTGAAGAAGAGCAGGGTGTTCTCCCAGCATTCATACCTCAACCAACATCGCCAAAACAGACTACCTGGTCATTCATTTCATTGCTATCTGTGCGCAAAATGGCTGCCATGTTTACCTACATAACAACAGTGACTACCTGTCATAAGTAACTCATTGGCTTTGGGACATCCTGACGATGTGAAAGGTGCTATATAAATGCAAGATCTTTCTTTACCAGATGGAGTTATAGTGCAGCCAAGGCACAACACTAGTACTGCATGATCTCCTTGTCCAATTGATCTTACCACTGCTATCAAACTGCCAACCTTACACTGCACATTGGTACAATGTTAAAGATTGTGCCACATCAATGTCAAACATGAAGTAATACTATGGCATGGGATCTGTTATGCTTTCCCAATCTTTGCTTGTGCAAATGACCAAGAGTTGGTCATTATGTTCTTTCCATTGTCTATCAATGGTGGCCTAAAAGGCATTGCTCTCAATTATTCTTTACCATGTACCAAATTGGAATAATAAACAATTGCTTGCTTGCTGTTACCAATTAGAATGAAATAACTTTTTTTCAGCATTTATATAACGCCTTTCACAACCTCAGGTTGTCCCAAAGTGCTTTTCATCCAATGAAGAACCTTTTAAGTATAGTCACCATTGTAATGTCGGAGATGCGGCAGACAATTTGCGCACAGCGAAGTCCCACAAACAGCAATGAGACGATGATCACATAAGGGCCGAGAAATTGGAGGTGTTAGTGCTGGCTGTTAAGGCCCCTTTTGCTAAAAAAAAATAGCAGCCGCCTCACTTCTTCCTTCTTCCAGCGGCCACCGCCATTTTCAGCTGGTATGTAGCGCTGCCAATGTTCACGCTCGTTGGAAGTATGTAGATTACGCAGATCGTGACGTTAGTGAGTGTGCAACGCTCACCTGACGCCCAATCTGCCAACTCTGTGTTCGCCGCTCCAATTACTGGCCTGTGTTAATCACGACCAGCTGACCAAGCGATATCACTCATCACACGCAGCATCAAGGGTAGGTCCACAAAGTCTCTCCTGGAGTCGTCTATCATTTTAATTCTGGAAACCATGGGCTCTAAGCTCTGCACAAAGCCCCGTCCAATGTTGGAGCTGACCTCCTCCATGCACCTTGACACTGATAAGAGGCTCTCTGGCAGGTTTGCCATTGCACCTAGGATTTTAGTGTGCATGGCCCTTCTTTTTAAGGCCGCACCATCAAGGTCATCATCTGAGTCGAGTGCCGCAAAACTCGTGCGTGAACTCACCCTCCGTGGAGCTGGCCCCCGAGCTACCCTTTCCCCAGGCCTTGCTGCCGCCCAGGTGCCCGGTGCCTCATTATGTACAGATCTCACATCTATATTACCTTTTACATTCCGCGCAGTGCCAGTTTCTGAGCTGGTGTCTGTGAGTGTCAGATGCAGCGATGGTGTGTCTTCTTCTTCATCTCCACTCCCTTCCAAGACTTTGGGGACAGGCTGGCCTGCTAGCAGTTCTTGGTTATCTGAAAGCAGAATGGCACAAGAGTCAGGTTGTGGTGGGTGTGGGGGGGGGGGGTGGGCGTGGGAGGTGCGTGGGGCAAAATATCCATACATACACCATCAGCAGTTTGTAAGTGAGAAGAGATTGTGGGATGAGGGGGAAGTGAGATGTGAGAAGAAGGATTAGGAATGACCAATACCGTCATTGTCCCCAAGGGCTTCAACTTCGCCCGTTGCCTTGGTGATTTCCCCTTCAATGATGTCGAGCACTGTCTCCTCTAGTTGGTTCAAGGCCTCTGAAGTGGCTTGGCCGCCTCCCATCTGCCGCTGCTCCTAGCAGTTGTGAGCCACCTTGGCCTGCAACAGAAAGGGAAGTGTGTCAATGAGTGTGGTGCAATGTGTTTGGGCGATGTGCCTGCCATAGTTGAATAGCTTTCAGGGTGTGCAAGGTGTGAGATATGGGTGTGAGTGTTGCAGCAGTGGTAAGTGTGTGAGGGTGAAGTGAAGCTCTGATTGTGAGGTATGAGTGGTGATAGGTAGAGATTGTTGGTAGGTGAGTGATGGGGGTGTGGTGCATTGAGCAGTGTGTGAGGCTTGTGGTGCAGATGGTGATATATGGCATTTACTGAAGCCTTCACGCACCTTGATCTGCTGTGTGAGGTCATTAAACTTTTTTTAGCACTGTATCCAGGTCCGTGGCAAGACACTGTTGGCCATGAAGTAGGCAGCTATCTCTTGCCAGAGCCTTCTGCAAGCGTACTTTGATGGTTTCCTGCCACCCTGCGGGAACAGGACACCCCGCCTTCTCTCCACTGCCACGACCAATGCCTCGAGAGCCGCATCTGAGAACCTTCTGGCTTGTTCTTTGTGCTGCTGCTGTTGTTGCTGAGCCATGTCTTCAAACTCCAATGACAATGAGGTGCTGCTGCATCAATGCACCTCTCCTTTAAATAGTGGAGCGAGCCTCGGCCAAAAATGAGTGGCCATTAGATTGCACCCGATATTGGCCCACCTGTTGAGCGCTAAGCCAATCACCAGCACGTTTAGCGCTGAGATCAGCGCTCCAATCATGTAAATGAGCAGGCAGCATGAATTTTGCATGCTGCCTGCAACACTTTGAACGGGTGCAGCCAGATAGCGTTGGTCCATGACACCATCCGTTTTTGGGCCATATCCAATTTCTAGGCCAATCTGTTTTAGTGATGTGGGTTGAAGATAAATATTGGCCACGATACTGGGAGAACTCCCCTGCTCTTCTTCAAAATAGTGCCATGGGATCTTTTATGTCCAACTGAGAGGGTAGACGGGGTCTCAGTTTAACGTCTCATCCAAAAGACATTGGGCAGGATTTTCATTGGGCCGTGGAGGCGGGATTGGAGGTGTGTGGGGGGTTAAAATCGCAAAATCGGGGGGCACGAACCCATCCCGCCCCCAACCCGCCTCCATGCCAGTTTCAAAGGAGGCGGATACCCGACCTGTGCTGGGAGCCGCCTCCCTGAGGCGGGAAGGGGATTAGTGCCAATTAACTGCCTGTTAACAGGTAGTTAACAAGCAGTTTTTAGCCTAATCCCTATTTTTATTCCTGAAGTGTGGGATTCCCGACGGCTCCAAACCACGCCAAGTTAGCGAGGTGGGCCATCGGGCTGACGGGCTTGGAGGGGTCGAGATGTCCGGTGTTCAGGTGAGTGATGTGTGCATGAGTGCAGAGGTAAGTGTGTTTGATGTGTGTAAAGTGTTTAAAGAAGTTTTACTTACCTTTACTTACCTTTACAGCCTTCCTTCCTTCAGGTCTCGGGAGTCACTCATCTCACCGGCACAGAAAGCAGAATGGCGGCTAGCTGTCAAAAGTTGCAGCATTCTGCTTTCTGTTCTGGAGAGATCTCTAAATCAGCCTGAGAGGAAGGAATTAACTTAGTGTACAGATTGTCAGTGTTTGACTGCTTCAAACAGCTGTCAAATGCTGATATTTCATCTGTCAAAAGCGCTTGACAGATGAAATGTCAATCTGTGATGTCACCTGGGCGGGCTCAACAAGGTCAATCAAATGAAAATCGCGTGGGCTGGCCACAACTCGATGGAGGCGGGACTACAACCCCAAAAGTTACCTCCAGTGTCAAAATCCAGCCCAGAGGGTGAGAAATTTGGTATCGCCCTGTTTGGGGCGCTAAATTTTGAATGCTGGAAATTTTAGCGCCAGGCACTAATCATTCTCAGCTTTCGGTAAATTCAGTGTTCGCACTTCAGGAAGGAAGTGGACGTGGAGTGCTAAATCAAGTGCTACCACTTCCCTTCTGGAGTGCTAAACCAAGCGGGGGGGGGGGGGCAGCAGAGGTGCAGCGATGCACAATGACCACTGCAGCGCTGCCAAGATCCGAGGGCTCGTTCCCTCCTTTAAAGAGGAGGGCCATTTCTGCAGGCTCTGCATTTGAACGATCTCCCTCATCGCCAACAGCAGCCGGGATCCTCCACGATCAGCCCCAAGCAGTCTAACAGAGTGCAGGGCTGATCAATCGCGCCATTCAAAAATTTTCAAAATGCACCCTAAGGGAAGGAAACACATTTCTACTGAAGACCAGCGGCCTTACCTTTAATTAGAGCTCCCGAAGCGCCCGGCCTCCCGAGCAACGCCTCCTGCAACTGTCGGTGTTATTGCCTGGCGATGCTGCAGGGGGCGGAACTGAATTTCGGGTCCGGGGTGCTAATGGGGCGCTGCGCAGCCAGATGATGTCATGATCTCCGGGTGCAGGAGAGCGTGGCGCTAGGGGTTACCGCTGTTGCAAACCACCAGGTGAATTTCGCGGACAGTGGTAACATTGCCGCGCCCGGGCGGTAAGTTGTTAGCGCCCTGTTATCGTCGCCCGGAGGCACTAAAGGGAGGTGCTAACCAACCGAATTTCTCCCCCTAAACCTCTGACAGTGCAGCACTCCTGCAGTACTGCACCGTGTCAGCCTAGGTTTTTGTGCTCACAGGATGTTACAGCACAAAAACAGGTTACTCGCCCATCCAGTCACTGCAGAGTTTTTCTCCACCCGAGCCACCTAGTCCTAATCTAGTCCCACTCTCCTATTCACTTCCTATACCTGTTAATATTCCTCTTTTACAAACAACTGTCAAATTCCCTTTTGAAAGAAGTTATGGCCAATGTTTTGTTGCAAAAGCACCCTCTGTGTATAGAAACTATTTCTACCCTCCATTAACTAATTTTGACATTATTTTAAATTAATGCCCAAACTTCTCGAGTATCTCTTCATGACTAATCACTAATTCCAAGTAATATCCTACTGAGTCTACACTGCATCTTTCCATTGCTTTTATATCCTTCCTATAATAGGGTGCCCAAAAATGCACATAATACACCAACTGCGGCCTAAGGTCTTGCACAATTTCAACATTACCTCCTTGCAAATCCAAAGATTCAATTTGCCTTATGGCCATAGCTACTTGCTCTGCCACCGATAATATGTAACTGCACACCAACCTCCTTCAGTTCTTCTACTCCATTCAAAATCGTACAATTTAAGGTGTAACCATTCTTACTTCCAAAATATTTTACTTCATATTTATCTACATTGAACTGGATCTGCCAACTATCTACCCATCCTGCAAGCCTATCTTTCTTCTTAAGAATGTAGGCATCACTGGCAATTTATTTCCCACCCCATACTTGCCCTGAAAAGATGGTGGTGGACCATCTTCTTGAACCACTGAAGTCTGTGTGGTATTCTTTGCAGCGGTTTGATATAACTGAGTGGCTTGCTAGGTCACTTCAGAACATGGTTAGGAGTCAACCAAGTTGGTGTGGAACTGGAGTCGCATATAGGCCAGACTGGGTAAGGGCTGTAGGTTTCCTTCCCTATAGATCCCACCGGCAGGACAGATCCACCAGAGGTGGTAACACAGTGGTATACAGTCAGGAAGAAGTGGCCCTGGAAGCCCTCAACATTGACTCCAGACCCCATGAAGTCTCATGGCATCAGGTCAAATATGGGCAAGGAAACCTCCTGCTGAATATCATCTACCGCCCTCCCTCAGCGGATGAACGAGTACTGGACTACATATATGCTAAACAGCGGAAGCAGCATGCTGTAGACAGAGCTAAGAGATCCCACAACCAACGGATCAGATCAAAGCTCTGCAGTCCTGCCACATCCAGTCGTGAATGGTGGTGGACCATTAAACAACTAACGGGACGAAGGGGCTTCATGAACATCCTCATTCTTAATGTTGGCGGAGCCCAGCACGTGAGTGCAAAAGACAAGGCTGAAGTGTTCGCAACCATCTTCAGCCAGAAGTGCCGAGTGGATGATCCATCTCGGCCTCCTCCTGAGGTCCCCACCATCACAGAAGCTAGTCTGCAGCGAATTTGATTCACTCCACATGATATCAAGAAATGGCTGAGCGCACTGGATGCAGCAAAGGCTCTGGGCCCCGACAACCTCCTGGCTGTTGTGCTGAAGAATTGTATTCCAGAACTAGCCGCACTTCTAGCCAAGCTGTTCCAGTACAGCTACAACACTGGCATCTACCCGTCAAAGTGGAAAATTGCCCAGGTATGTCCTGTCCACAAAAAGCAGGACAAATCCAATTCGGCCAATTACCACCCCAACAGCCCACTCTCAATCATCAGCAAAGTGATGGAAGGTAGTAGGGAAATGCTAGAATCTATTATTAAGGACAGTAATGGTTGGGGTGCCAATCAAGTGGGCTACTTTGTCCTAGATGGTGTCGCGCTTCTTGAGTGTTGTTGAAGCTGCACTCATCCAGACAAGTGGAGAGTATTCCATCACACTCCTGACTTGTGCCTTGTAGATGGTGGAAAGGCTCTGGGGAGTCAGGAGGTGAGACACTTGCCACAGAATACCAAGCCTCTGACCTGCTCTTGTAGCCACAGTATTATATGCTGGTCCCGTTAAGTCTCTGGTCAATGGTGATCCCCAGGAGATTGATGGTGGGGGATTCAGTGATGGTAATCTCGTCAAGGGGAGGTGGCTATATTCTCTTTTGCTGGAGATGGTCATTGCCAGGCATTTGCGTAGCATGAGTGTTACTTGCTACTTATCAGGCCTAGCTTGAATGTTGTCCGGGTTTTGCTGCATGCGAGTACGGACTGCTTCATTATCTGAGGAGTTGCAAATGGAACTGAACACTGTGCAATCATCAACGAGCATCCCCACTTCTGACCTTATGATAGAGGGAAGGTCAGATGGTTGGGGCTAAGACACTGCTCTGAGGAACTGCTGCCGCGATGTCCTGGAGCCAAGATGATTGGTCGCCAACAACCTAGGTATGACTCCAGCCAGTGGAGAGTTTTCTCCCTGATTCCCAATTACTTCAATTTTACTCGACCTTGTTGCCACACTCAGTCAAATGCTGCCTTGATGTCAAGGGCAGTCATTCTCACCTCACCTCTGGAATTCAGCTGTTTTGTCCATGTTTGGACCAAGGCTGTAAGGAGTTCTGGAGTTGAGTGGTCCTCGCGGAACCCAAACTGAGCATTGGTGAGCAGGTTATTGGTGAGTAAGTGTTGCTTAATAGCACAGTCAAAAGAACATAAGAACATACGGAATAGGAGCAGGAGTAGGTCATTTGGCCCCTCGAGCCTGCTCCGCCATTCAATAAGGTCATGGCTGATCTTCTACCTCTCTATCGATCTCTGTCTTGAATATCCTCAACGACTGAGCCTCCACAGCCCTCTGGGGTAGAGAATTCCAAAGATTCACCCCCTTCTGAGTGAAGAAATTTCTCCCCATCTCAGTCCTAAATGGCCGACCCCGTATTCTGAGTCTGTGACCCCTGGTTCTAGACTCCCCAGCCAGGGGAAACATCCTCCCTGCATCTACCCTGTCAAGCCCTGTAAGAATTTTGTATGTTTCAATGAGATCACCTCTCATTCTTCTAAACTCTAGCGAATATAGGCCTAGTTTATTCAATCTCTCCTCATAGGACAATCACCCCATCCCAGGAACCAGTCTGGTGAACCTTTGTTGCACTCCCTTTTTATTGGTATTTACGTGTATTGCTAATTTTCTCTCATTCTCCCATTAGCCTATAGATTTCTTACATTCTTTATGTGGGAACCTCCAGAGACCACAACCAAACTCATACCAGGGATTAGGCATTTGACCAGAAGAAGAGGCTGAGGCGGATGAGAACGTTTACACTGGAAAACAATGGCCCTGGATAGACCTTCTAGATTCCAAAAGGGTTACAGATAAATTGAGCACTAATAACATGTTTGATACAACCACAAAGTACGGGCCATGGATTCAAGCTCAGATAATGGAAGGGGACAGATAGTTCTGATATAATTAGGATGGTGAATGTGTGGAGCAGACTGCTCAGAGAGACAATGAAGGCGGATAGTGCTGGAAAATTTTAGATGGATGCATATACTTTTTGGGGTAGGGATGGAGTGACAGAAAAAGCTGAGCAACATGTGCACCAGGAATTTCCATGGAGGTTTTTTTCTGATTGGCTGTTGTGACTTTTGCGGAAGATCGGCTGAGACCCCCTTTACACATCTACCCCGGGCGGCCTCTCAGAGGGCATCGTTCCCAGGGTGAATTTAATCAGGGGAGAAAATGTTGAGGGAAGGTAGAAAAAAAGGCCCAAAGATTTGGGCCGGGACCCCAGGAGCTTTGGAAAAGAAAACAAGGTGGTGGTTCAGTGCGAGGATAAGGAGATACGAGCTTGGGATATTATCCAGGCGGTACATGAGGACTGCGGCAAGGGAAGCTGCTTTGCCTGTCGACCAAAGCTGAATGTTGGGTTCGAGGTGTCGGTCAGTGGCTGAGAGGAGGTGGAAAGACTTTTACTGAGTTTGACGGTTGGAGATAAGTTCTTGAAGGTATCTCTGCTATATACTGAAGAGGTGGTCATCTCATTCTTAAACCTGCTGGTTTATATTGAGGCCGATGTACTAATAAAAAAGTTGGAGTCGTGGGACATTAAAATTTGCTCAGCAATAAAGAGGAGATACTATCCAGGAATGCGGGTAGCAGATGGAATCCATTATGTAAAGGTACGGTTCCCAGAGGGGGTGAAGTCATTGCAGTATAACATGAAATTTGAGACAATGGAAGGAGTGCAGTACTTCCGAGTACTGCATGATAACCAGGTGAAGGTTTGTTATTGGCCCAGAAATTCGAGTCCCAACGCGTGAGTACGCATGGGGTACTCACGCGTAGTCCCAACAAAAGTGTCGGTGTCGTGCATGCACTGCGCATGCGCGGGAAACCGGCACTTCCGTTCCCCTGAAAGAAGGGGTTCAGAAGTCAAATTGTGCGCTGGAGAGGCAGCGCGTGTGCATTGAACTTATGTTTCTTTTCCAGGTTTTTCCAGGAGGGTAAGTCTCCAAGAGTTACACTTTTAAAAAGCAGGCACAAGGCCTGCTTTTAACAAGGTAAGTGGTGAATTTATTAAAATTAAAACATTTTTTCCACAGGTTTATTATTTTTAAATACTTTAAAGAAAGGTAAGTTTATTTTTAGCCCCATTAGAAAATGTAATTAATTAAAAAAAAAATTAAATTATTGTTTAAAATAGTTATTTCATGTAATTTATAGTTTATTTTAAAAATGTGATTTAAAAAAAAAAATTATTTCAGGTTTTAGTGATGTTTTGGGGCTTATAGTATTTATAGGTTTGACAGCTCTTCCTGTCAAACTTATGAATGAAGCATTCCCTGCTACCATTGGCTCTCCATGGCCCACGTGATCCCAGGGGACGCATCGAACTAACTGCGCCCCTGGGATATGCAAGTACTGCGCGCCGGCAGTTGGAGGAGGCCCAGGATCGGAATCCCACACGGGCCCACAGCTCAACGGCTGGCGCGCTAGATAAGTGCAGGTTGGGGGCTTGCACCCACGGGAAGCCCGCAACCAGAATTTCTGGGCCATTATTGTCTTGGACACGACCATCTTGTAAGAAGCTGTCCAGACTTGTACTGTTATAACTGCGGTGAGTCTAGACACATCGCTCGGAGCTGCAAGGCAGTGTGTGGTGTGTCACAAAGTCCCCACCTGCTATGAGTGTGCGGCAGAAGGAAGCCCCTTGAGTGACAAGGAGATGGGAGAAGGAGAAGGAGCAGGAGCTGTGAGTGGAGCGGCTGGAGGAGTGGAGCAGGCGGAGGACACAGCTGGTGAATGGAAGGAGAAAAGAGAGCAGCAAGAGGCAGAAAATTGCAGAGCAGAGAACAGGATGGAATTGGTGGAAAACACACCAAGTACGGTGGAAAAGGACAAAGACAGCAGCGGGCAGCATGGGTTGAGGGCCGAATCGAGCCATAATACGGCTCGGCTCTCCCTAAAGAATCTGGTGTCCACGAGGGGAGAGGAGGCAGGAGTGGGGTGCAGGGTAAGTGTAAGTACTCCAAAGAAAGGCGGGGGTTTGGACATCTCGGGGAGCAGGAGGGGGCAAGACAAGGAGAGGGTGCAAGAGGCAGGAGCCTTAAAGGAGCAGCAGGATGGGAACGGGGAGACAAAGACGGCAGAAGGAAGCAAGATAGGTGCAGATGCGCCATTGTCCCAGAGAGAGAAGAAATGGGGAGCAAGGGTCAGCAGTGGAGATGAGGCCAAAGGGAGTGGCACTGTTGGAGAAACCGCAATAGTAGGAAGGCTCTCTAAGGGAGATTGGGGGGAAAATTCAGTATCGCTCCGTTTGGCCGTGCGCAAAGTTTAGCGCCTGGCGCTAATTATCGCCTCCGATGGCAAACTTGGCTTTTATCGCCCCTGGAGGTGATTGGAGCGCTAAATCAGGCGCTACACACCTGTCTTGAGGTGCAAAGGCCGAGGAGTGAGGCGCTAACTCAGAGCGCGGGCGCAGCGCAGGTGCTGTCGGTTAGCGATGGAACACAGACATACTGGCGCCGGACAGTTCTTAAAGGGGAGAGTCGACCTTGCTCTCCAGCCACACCCTGCTCATTGCAGCCTTGAATCTCGGCCTGGAGAGACCTGTGCCTAAATCTTGCAGCCAAGGACTATACCTCTCCATCCCTCCATCTCAACCTCACTCTATGGCCAGAAGGTCTTAAAACCCCAATGCCCAACACTCATCCAGCACCTATGGCCCTCTCATGAAACACACACGCACATTCCACACTTTGCATACAGTAAGGGCTATTCACCTATGGGAGGCACATCAGGCAAGACCATGGCTGCATACAGTAAGGGCTATTCAATTATGGGAAGCACATCAGGCAAGACCATGGCTGTATATTTACTCAGGCGCTGTCCTTTTTCTTGCAGGCCAAGCTATCTCATAATAGGAGACAGCAGCAACGGACGGGTGGAGGGCGGCCTCAGCTGCAACCCCTCAGCGATCTTGAGGAGCGCATCCACAGGATTGTGGCAAGCCGGGTGATCGGTCCCGTCGCCACTGGAGAGGCCGACCCCGACTGGACAGCAATGGTAAGGTCATCACCTTTTTGTCCTCTCTCCTTCCACTTGTCCCCCAGAACACCAGCCTTTGACACTTTCAATCCAACTTACTAAATTGCTGCACTTATTCCTCCCTTACTGCCACCCTGTCCTCACGCTAAAGCCACTCTTGTACCTCCCTGCTTTCTGATGCTGATTCACCAGGTGAGGAGACGGGCCCTCAAGCTGCCAGTGGGAGTGAAGCTGAAGGCGAGGAGGAAGAGGAAGCCGGAGCATCAGCACCACCCTCTCCCGAGGAAGCCCATGCCCACACTGGGAACACGCCTTCCCTGGAGGGGAGCAAGGGGGAAGGGTCTGATGAGGGTGAAGCTCCAGCACCCAGCGGGCTGCAGCAACGCGATGGGGGTAGGGAAGCTCGGGGGCAGGGAAGCTAGGGGGCCTTCTCCCTAGAGGGAGAGTATGCCAGCGAGTCCTAATGCACTGGGTGCAGAGGAGGAGCGGCTGACCGCTGAAATGAACCCCCAGGTGGTGAACATGCAAACTGAGCTCATGGGTACAGTGGGAAGGGTACCCGAATGCGTTGAATTACTGGCAAGGAGTGTGGAGCACTTCGTTGTAGCACAGACGGATGCTGTGCAAATGTTTAGTGCTGCAATTCAGTCACTGGCTGCCATGACCCCATCTCTGACTGCTCTCATGCAGACTCAGATTGAGGCCACGCGAGCACTGACTGCTGCCATCCTCACTGGTTCGGACACATTTCCCTGGGGCTCTCACCGCACCGCAGCAGGCTTCAATCTGTGCTCCACAGATTGCTCCAGATGCTGAAGTGCTGCCCCGTGGGAGTGCCAGTGTGTCGGTCGAGCAGGGAGTTGCTGTCCTCTCTCAAGATGACAGCATTCCTGCTGCCACCACTGTCACTTCTCCACTGCACTTGCCACCGCCTGTAGGACAGACTGCTGCCGCCCATGCAAAGTTGGTGCAGTGTGCAGCCGGGCCCTCCAGGCCCAGAGCTGGTCGAGGCCGTCCTTCAAGGGCATCTACAGTCTCAGGTTGTGACAATCAGCAGCCTTCCACCAGCCTTGCTGCAGCCACTGGGGTCCCATTACGGAGGAGCAGTAGGGTGGGAAGGGGGGAAGTGCGCAAGGGAAGGAGATCACCCTCGAAGGGCAAAAAGTAGGTGGTGTGATAAAATGTTGGTCATTATTTTATTAAAGGCTGAGGTTCATGGTCAAACTTTTGTTTAGTGTTTTGGACATTATCTCCAGGTTGTGAGAACCAGTTATGTTAATGACATTTTTTTGTGTTTATTTCTATTAGTTTGTCATGAGGAAATGACACACACAGAGTTTGTAAAATAAATAAGTTTTTATATTCAAAATGTACATGTTTGGTCTTTGCAATCATTGCTGCCTTGGCCGGCTTAGGAGTTGCGGGTTGGTTTCATTCATGTTGTTCTCAATGGCAGAAGCCATTTCCTCAGCAGGGGCCTAGAAGCGGCTTGCTATCAGCCGTTGACGGACGGCCCTTCCAGTTTCTACATTGTGGGCCTCCCTCCCGCCTTGGTGCTGCTGATGATCATCCTCCTCCTCTTCCTCCTCCTCCTCTGGCGGTGCTCCAAGGCCTGGTGGCATTGGCTGTGTCCTGAGGATTGCCAGGTTATGAAGGATGCAGCACACAACAACGAAGTGGGAGACTCGCTTAGGCGAGTACTGCAGGGCTCCTCCAGAATGGTCCAGACAGTGGAACCGTTGCTTGAGCACGCTGATTGTGTGCTCAACGATGTTCCTGGTAGCGAGATGGCTCTCATTGAACCGCAGCTCAGCAGGGGTGTTGGGCGTACGGAGAGGTGTCATCAGCCAGGTGCACAGTGGATATCCCTTGTCCCCGAGAAGCCACCTGGGTGATGTGGTGCCTGGAAAAGTTCTGCCACAGTAGTCTGGCGCAGGATGTATGCATCGTGGCTGCTGTCAGGATAACAGGCATTGACAGCGAGTATCAGCTGTCTGTGGTCACAGACCAACTGCACGTTTATAGAATGGAACCCCTTTCGGTTGCGGAAATCCTCTGCATTCTCATGCGGAGTACGCAAAGCCACATGTGTGCAGTCAATGGTGCTCTGCACCAAGGGGAAGACCACTCTCCTCGCAAAGCCCATAGCGCGTTCATGCTGCTTGTCCGGGGTCATGGGGAAAGAGATGTACTCTCGTCTCCTTTTATAGAGGGCATTTGTGACCTGACGGATGCAGCAATGGACCGCGAACTGGGAGATATTGGCGATGTCCCCAGGAGCTGATTGAAATGAGCCAGTGGCATAAAAGTTGAGAGCCACTGTTATCTTCACTGCCACCGACAGAGACGTCCTGCTCCTCAGTTGAGGCTGCAGATCTGGCTGCAGCAGGTGGCAGAGCTCAGTGACCACCTCCTTGCTGAAGCGCAGCCTTTGCAAACACTGCTCCTCAGACAAATTAATGTGGGAGAATTGTTGGCGAAATACCCTGGGAGGGTAAGGTCTCCTGTACAGAGGCCTGTTGGCCCTCCTCCGTCTGGCCATGATTGCCACTCTCTCTCTGCGTCTCTGTGGCCTCCAAATCTGCTGGCGCAGGATGACACCCCCAATTAGTGCAGCCCCCATAGTCTCTTGGCAATCAAAGTAATGAAGGTCAAAAACCAAAGTACCTGCAAAGTTATGGTCAGAAGCCAAAACTACTTCACACAGCGTTGACTCAATGCAGAAGTCTCTCTTTCTCTCTCTCTCTCTCTCTCAGAAGGAGTGGTGCAAAAATGTCTACCACACAAAAAGCCAGGAAGAGGCCCCCTTTAAATAGCGCCCCCCCAGCCCCACAGCGACTGGGAAGCGTTCCAGTCTACCTGTCGTTGGTTGAGCCAGGCGGAAAGGAGGGGGGCGCCACTCAATTTCCGTTCTGGGGTGCCACAAGGGCGGTGCACGCTCGAATGACATCAAGATCTGCGTGCGCAGGAGATCGGACAGTATTGTTTAGCGCCGCCGCAAAATGTCCGGTCAATTCCGTGAGAGGTGCAGATATCGCTGCGCCCGGGCGCTAGTTGCTTTGTGCCCCATTAGCGCCCTCTTAAGGTGCTAACGGGAGGCGCAAACCTACTGAATTTTT
This sequence comes from Somniosus microcephalus, assembly GCF_052327205.1. Classification (NCBI taxonomy): domain Eukaryota; kingdom Metazoa; phylum Chordata; class Chondrichthyes; order Squaliformes; family Somniosidae; genus Somniosus; species Somniosus microcephalus. Next base: position 28,069,971 of record NC_141000.1, on the reverse strand, counting down.
CCCCCATTATGTTTCTGACAGGGAGCAGGGATGGGAGGTTACAGAAGAGCTCGAGAGTGAGGAGTCAGAGGGGGACAGAGACATGGAAGTGGGGGGTGAGGAAGCTTCGTCTGGAAAGGGAAAGGTTAGTGAGGAGCAGAAGGAGGGAGAAGGGGCAGCTCCTCAGCCCAAACCTAATGTAAGGAAGAGGCTGAAACAGCAGGGAAGGTTCAAACAGGAGCCGAAAAAGAGCCGGAGGCTGCAGGAGAAAGCAACAGCTGCCCGAAAAGTTGGGAAGGAGCATGAGGGGAGGGAAGGGCCAGAGATTAAATGATGGGGGTGATGTGCCTCAATGAATCCGAGACTCGACGTTAACGGAGCAAAGCAAGGCTTTTATTAACTCAGAAAGTAATACACATTGGAGAGGTGTCTCTCATCCAGAGATCTGCTGTACTGCTGTGAGACACGCTGGGGCTTGCTTAAGTAGGGGCCAGGTATGGGCGGAGCCCTACACACAATACAATGCAGGTAAGGAAATGAAACTGAAACTAAACTAAACACGGGGAATACAGTGCCTGATGAATGGCATATTTCATCACATTCACCCCTTCTACAGATTTAGTCTGTTCGGGGGTTTGATAGTCCTCTGTGACCGACGTAGCTGTTGTGGTGCCGTGGGTGTCGGCTGGGTGTCCCCGGTGGCCTCCTGGGTCTCTGCTGGGGGCGCCGCCAGGGTTGTTGAAGGGGTAGTTGGTGGGGGCACCGTTGGTCGATGTTCTTCCGGGGGTGGTGAAAGGATAGTGGGTGGGTAAGAATTGCTGTGATCGTTGTTGCTGTTGTTGTCGTGGTTGTTGTCGTTACCGGCTGGGGCGACATCTTTAATGGACACGGTGTCCTCCCTTCCGTCGGCGTGCCGGACATACGCGTATTGGGGGTTGGCGTGGAGTAGGTGCACTGACTCCACGAGGGGGTCCGTCTTGTGGCCCCTCACATGCCTTCGTACAAATACCGGACCTGGGGTGGAGAGCCATGACGGCATGGATACGCCTGAGGTGGATTGCCAGGGAAAGACAAACATTCGTTCATGAGTCGTGGCATTAGTGGCAGTACACAATAGCGACCGTATCGAATGGAGCACATCTGGGAGGACTTCCTGCCAGCGGGAGATAGGGAGGCCCTTGGTCCTTAGAGCTAGAGTGACTGCTTTCCATACTGTCCCGTTCTCTCGCTCCACCTGGCCGTTACCCTGGGGGTTGTAGCTGGTGGTACGGCTCGTGGCGATCCCCCTGGACAGCATGTACTGGCGTAGCTCTTCACTCATGAAGGACGCCCCCCTATCCGTATCGATGTAGCTCGGCATACCGAACAGGCAGAACAGGCTGTTGAGGCATTTAATGACCGTGGCGCTGGTCATGTCTGGGCAGGGGAAGGCGAATGGGAAACGGGAGTATTCGTCCACAATGTTCAGGAAGTAAACATTGCGGTCGACGGACGGGAGGGAGCCCTTGAAATCTAAGCTGAGCCGCTCAAAGGGCCATGTAGCTTTGATTAAGTGGGCTCTATCTGGGTGGTAGAACCGAGGCTTGCAATCAGCGCAAGTGCGGCAGTTCCTGGTCAGAGACCGAACTTCCTCAATCGAGTAGGGTAAGTTGCGGGACTTTATGAAGTGGAACAGCCGTGTGACCCCTGGGTGGCAGAGGTCGTTGTGGAGGGTCTGTAGCCGATCCCCGGTGGCGCTGGCACACATCCCTCGTGAGAGGGCGTCGGGGGATTCGTTAAGGGCCCCTGGCCGGTAAATGATGTCATACTCGAAGGTGGAGAGCTCGATCCGCCACCTAAGAATCTTATCATTTTTAATCTTCCCCCTCTGTTTATTATTGAACATAAACGCTACCGACCGCTAGTCGGTAAGTAGGGTGAAGCGTTTGCCGGCTAGGTAGTGCCGCCAGTGGCGCACTGCCTCCACGATGGCTTGGGCCTCCTTTTCCATGGAGGAGTGCCTGATCTCGGGCCCTTGGAGGGTCCTCGAGAAGAAAGCTACGGGCCACCCCGCCTGGTTGAGGGTGGCCGCCAAGGCAAAGTCAGACGCATCACTTTCCACTTGAAAGGGAGTGTTCTCGTCCACTGCCTGTAGCGTGGCCCGCTCAATATCCCGCTTAATGCTTTTGAAGGCGGCGTGGGCCTCAGCAGAGAGCGGAAAAGAGGATGCTTTCAAGAGGGGGCGGGCTTTGTCGGAGTAGTTGGGGACCCATTGGGCATAATAAGAAAATAACCCCAGGCACCTTTTCAGGGCTTTGGGAGTGTTGGGCAGGGGGAGCTCCCGTAGGGGGCGCAATCGGTCGGGGTCTGGTCCGATTTCCCCATTCTCCACCACGCTGCCTAGTATGCAGAGGCGCGTGGTGTTGAAAACGCACTTGTCCTCGTTGTAAGTGAGGTTGAGTTTTTGTGCGGTTTTCAGGAACCTCTCGAGGTTCGAGTCGTGATCCTGCTGGTTGTGACCGCAGATGGTGACGTTGTCGAGGTAGGGGAAGGTTGCCTGCAAGTGGTGGTCATCGACCATGCGGTCCATCTCCCTCTGGAAGACCGAGACCCCATTCGTCACCCCAAAGGGGACTCTGAGGAATTGGTAGAGGCGTCCGTTCACCTCGAAGGCGGTGTACGGGCGGTCCTCTGGTCTGATAGGGAGCTGGTGGTATGCTGACTTGAGGTCGATGGTGGAGAACCACCGGTATTGGGCGATTTGGTTCACCATCTCGGATATGCGGGGTAGCGGGTAGGCGTCTAGCTGGGTGTATAGATTAACCGTCTGGCTATAATCTATCACCATCCGCTTCTTCTCGCTACCCCTCACCACCACCACTTGGGCGCGCCATGGGCTGTTGCTGCGTTCGATAATGCGCTCCTTCAGGAGCCTGTCTACCTCGGTCGCGATAAACCGCCTGTCCTCCCAGCTGTACCTCCTGCTTTTGGTCGCTATTGGCCGGCAGTTGGGAGTAAGGTTCGCGAATAGCGAAGGCGGCTTTACCTTCAGGGTAGCCAGACCGCACACTGTGAGGGGCGGCTGGGACCCACCGTAATTGAGCGTGATGCTTTGGTGGTGGCACTGGAAATCCAGGCCCAAGATCACGCTCGCACATAGATTCTTCATGATTAGTAATTTAAAATTATCGTATACAGTTCCGTTAATGGACAATTGTACCGCGCAGTAACCCATAATGGTCGATGTCTGGGTTTTATCAGCCATAGAGATGGTGCCCTGAGCAGGGACCACCGTTAGAGAGAGTTGTTGTGCTAGTTCAGGGTGGATAAAACTCTCTGTGCTTCCACTGTCAATTAAACATTTAACCCCGCACCCATTTACCTCGATGTCCACCATTGATTTGGATAGCGGGTGCGGTCTGGTCTGGTCCACTGTGACCGATGCCACTGTAGGGCCCTGATCGAGACAAGATGGCGTCCACGCTGTCTGCTCACAAGATGGCGGACCCCACGAGGTCGGGCAAGATGGCGTCCAAGATGGCCGCTCCCACGGCGCACACGCGGCGGTGGCGGGTTTTCCAGCGGGGTTCCCTCTGCACACCTTCCCGAAGTGCCCCTTCTTACCGCACTTAAAGCAGGTGGTGCCTTTCGCCGGGCACAGGTTTCTGATGTGCTTCGGCTGCCCGCAGAAGTAACAGTTGGGGCCCCGACACGTCGCGGCTGTCGTAGGGCTTCTGGGGGGAGAGCGGGGCCCCGACGGTGTCGGGCTGCCGGGCGGGGAAGATGCCTTCCAAGATGGCAGCGCCCTTGGTGCACACGTGGCGGCGTGGGCGGTGCGGGCCGAAGAGTAGGTGTCCGAGTTTCTCTGGGCCACATCCAGGGATCGCGCTGTGTCCACAGCCTGTTTCAGGTCCAATCCCGTTTTTTCCAGTAGTCTCTGCCGGATGTAAGTGGAGCTGAGGCCTGCGATAAAGGCATCACGAACAAGCTTGTCAGTGTACACTGCGGCTTTTACATCTTGGCACTTGCAGCCTTTGCCAAGCGTTTTCAGGGTGACTAGGAACTCATCCAGCGATTCCCCAGGTCGCTGTGTGCGAGTAGCGAGCAGATGCCTAGCGTACACCTCGTTCGTAGGCTGCTGGTAATGCGCCTTTAGGATGTCGCAGGCGGCCGGGTACGTGTCGGCGTCTTGGATGAGGGGGTAAACCCGGTGGCTTACCCAATTCCGCAGGATTCTGAGTTTCGTACTCTCAGCGTCCGTAGCGCCTGTGATGGCTGCGGAATTGTCCAGGAAGAATTCCATACACTTAAACCAGTGTCCGAATCGTGCCGATGCGTCCGAAGCATGCGGGTCCAAATCCAAACATTCGGGTTTCAAGAGTTGGTCCATTGCGTTGAAAATTGAGTTAATAAAATTGATGTGCCTCAATGAATCCGAGACTCGACGTTAACGGAGCAAAGCAAGGCTTTTATTAACTCAGAAAGTAATACACATTGGAGAAGTGTCTCTCATCCAGAGATCTGCTGTACTGCTGTGAGACACGCTGGGGCTTGCTTAAGTAGGGGCCAGGTATGGGCGGAGCCCTACACACAATACAATACAGGTAAGGAAATGAAACTGAAACTAAACTAAACACAGGGAATACAGTGCCTGATGAATGGCATATTTCATCACAGGGGGGATTATCAGGCACACCTCCTTTATTCAGAGCCATGATTACTTATCAATTTTTAAAGTACAATAGATTAGTATATGTTATGGGAGACAAATTAATCTTCAGGTTTTGATGTTAATATGAGGGAAAAATTCAGTTGTTTGTGCCTCCCGTTAGCGCCTTAAGAGGGCGCTAATGGGGCGCAAAGAAACTAGTGCCCGGGCACGGCGATGTTTGTGCCACTCGCGAAATTAACTAGACGTTTTGCGGCGGCGCTAAACACTGCCGCCACGATCTCCTGCGCCGGCAGATCGTGACGTCAGTTGAGTGCGCAACACCCCGGTAGCGCCTCGGACCGGATATTGAGTGGCGTCCCTGCCTTACCGCCTGCCGCTAGCAACGACAGGTTGAGGGGAGTGTTTTGCAGTCAGAAAGGGATTGGGGGAGCGCTATTTAAAGGCGACCACTTCCTGCCTTTTTTTGTTGGTGAATTTCTCCCCCATTATGTTTTCAATAATCTAGTCGAAGATGATGGAACTGCAGAAAACTGCTGTCATCTTTATGAGTGGGCCTGTAAATTATTTTAAAGCCTTTACACTCAGTGTTTAAGAAACAACATATGTTATGGTAAAGCTTCCAGGGGTGTCTGTAAAGGTTCAAATTATGGTCTAGGTAATAACTAAGGTACTGTTCTTTTAAAGGAAGTAAGTGAGTAGGCAGACAGATTAAGTGTGTGGGCAAAACTATGGCAGATGGAGTTTAATGTAGGCAAGTGTGAAGTCATCCACTTTCAACCTAAGAAAGATAAATCAGAGTATTTTCTAAATGGTGAGAAACTAGAAACTGTAGAGGAGCAAAGAGATTTGGGAGTCCAGGTACACTAATCATTAAAGCTAGTAGACAGGTACAAAAAGCAATTAAAAAGGCTAATGGACTGTTAGCCTTTATCTTAAGGGGGCTGGATTCAAAGGGGAGGGAGTTATACTTCAGTTGTACAGAACCTTGGTCGGGCCCCATCTGAGTACTGCATTGAACTCAACAAGGATATGTTGGCCTTAAAGGAATTGCAGCACAGATTCCCCAGAATTGTACTTAGAGGGTTAAATTATGAGGTTAGGTTGAATAAACTTGGCTTGTATTTCCTTGAGTATAGAAGATTAAGGGATGATCTAGGTGTTGAGGTGTTTAAAATGTTAAAAGGATTCGATGGGATAGATACCGAGAAACGATTTCCTCTGGTGGGGGAATCAAGCACGAGGGGACAAAGTCGTAAAATTAAAGCTAGGCCATTTAGGAGGGACATTTTCACACAAAGGGTAGTAGAAAGTTGGAATTCTCTTCCCCCCAAAAAGAAAGAAAGTCTGCCATTTATATAGTGCCTTTCACAACCTCAGGCCATCCCAAAGCACTTTATAGCCAATGAAGTACTTTTGAAATGTAGTCACTGTTGTAATGTAGGAAAACACAGCAGTGAATTTGCACACAGCAAGAACCCACAAACAGCAGTGTGATAATGACCAGATAATCTGTTTTTAGTGGTGCTGGTTGAGGGGACTGTGGAGAACTTCCCATCTCTTCTTTGAAATAGTTCCATGGGATTTTTTACATCCAACTGAGAGAGCAGATGGGGCCTCAGTTTGTCTCATCTGAAAGACGGCACCTCCGACAGTGTGGCACTCCCTCAGCACTTCACTGGAGTGTCAGCCTAGTGTGCTCAACTTCCTGGAGTGGGGCTTGAACCTATAAAATTCAGGCTCAGAGGCGAGAGTGCTACCACTTTTTTTAATATGTTATTTATTAAACATTAAAAACATTTACAACATCGTGATCATTCCATTGTATCATACAAATCCATTCCGCCACTCTGCATAGGGATTCCTCCAACATATAGGGGGAAAAATTCAGTATCGCCCTGTTTATTGGCCGTGCGCAAAGTTTAGCGCCTGGCGCTAATTATCACCTCCGACGGCAAACTTGGCTTTTATCGCCCCTGGAGGTGATTGGAGCGCTAAATCAGGCGCTTCACACCTGTCTTAAGGCGCAAAGGCCGAGGAGCGAGACGCTACCTCAGAGCGCTGGCGAAGCAAGGAAGGGCAAATCAAAATGAACCTGCAAAGTGCTGCTTTGTACCCAAAACTCCTTCACACAGCATTGAATCTCTCCAGAAGCCTCTCTCTCTCTCTCTCAGAATGCTTGAGCGTGCACACTGAGCTCATGGGTGCAATGGCAAGGGTGCCCGAAAGCATGGATAGGAGTGTGGAGCAGTCTGCTGCAGCACAGGCCGATGCAATGCAACGGTTTAGTGATGCAATTCAATCATTGGCTGGTGCCATCCAGTCTCAGACTGCTCTCGTGCAGTCTCAGATTGATGTCACGCAAGCACTGACTGCTGCCATCATTGCTGGGTGAGCCACATTGCCCCGGGGCTCTCAAGGTGCCGCAGCAGGCCAACAATTTGTGCTCGAGCAGATTGCTCCAGATGCTGAGGTACTGCCCCATGGGAGTACTAGTGTGTCAGTCGAGCAGGAAGGTGCTGTCCTCTCTCAGCTGACAGCATTCCTGCTCCCACCACTGGCACTTCCCCATTGCACTTGCCATGGACTGCAACACAGCCAGCCCAGACTGCTGCCGTCCATGCAGAGTTGGTGCAATCTGCAGCCGGGCCCTCCAGGCCCAGAGCTGGTGGAGGGCGTCCTTCAAGGGCAACTGCAGTGTCTGGATCCAGCATTGAGCAACCTTGCTGCAGCCACTGGGGCCCCATTACAGAGGAGCAGTAGGGTGGGAAGAGGGGAAGTGTGCAGGGGATGGAGATCACCCTTGAAGGGCAAACAGTAGGAGGTCTAAATAAATGGTGGGAATGTTTGTGGTAAAGGTCGAGGTTCATGTGATTACATTTGTTTACTGTTTTGCCGTTTATCTCCATCTTGTGAGAACGAGTTCTGTTAGTTCATGATTTGTTGTGTTGATTTCTAATTGTTTGTCCTGAATAAATGAGTTTGTTAAATAAAAAAGATTTTGTATTCAAAATTTACATTTTTGATCTTTGGAATCATTCCAGCTTTGGCTGGCAATAGTGGGGGCGGGTTGCTTTCCATGATGTTGTTCTCCATGCCAGAAGCCATCTTCTGAGTAGGGGCTGAGAAGCGGCTTCCTATCAGCCGTTCACTGACGGCCTTTGCACTGGAAACATTGTGCGCCTCCCTCCCACGTTGGTGCTGCTGCTGCTGATCCTCCTCTTCCTCTTCCTCCTCCTCCTCCTCAGGTGGTGCACCAATCCCTGGTGGCATTGGCTGGGTTCTCAGGATTGCCAGGTTGTGAAACATGCAGCACACAAATATGAAGAGGGAGACTCGCTCAGGAGAGTACTGCAGGGCTCCTCCTGAGTGGTCCAGACAGCGGAATCGTTGCTTCAGTACGCCGATCATCTGCTCAATTATGTTCCTGGTGGTGAGATGGCTCTCATTATACCGCAGCTCAGCAGGGGTGTTGGGGTTATGGAACGGTGTCATCAGCCAGGTGCAGAGTGGATAACCCTTGTCCCCGAGGAGCCATCCACTTGGCTGATGCGGTGCCTGAAAAAGGTCTGGCACACCAGTCTGGTGCAGAATGAAAGCATCGTGGCTGCTGCCAGGATAACGGGCATTGATGGCGAGTATCAACTGTCTGTGGTCACAGACCAACTGCACATTTAAGGAGTGGTAGCCCTTGCGGTTTCGGAATACCTCTGCATTTTCATGCGGTGCCTGCAATGCCACATGCGTGCAGTCAATGGCGCCCTGCACCATGGGGAAGCCCGCTATCCTTGCAAAGCCACATGCGCGTTCATGCTGTTTGGCCCGGGTCATGGGGAAAGAGATGTACTGGCGTCTCCTTTTATACAGGGCATTTGTCACCTCCCGGATACAACAATGGACAGCGAACTGGGAGATATTGGCGATGTCCCCAGTAGAAGCTTGAAAGGAGCCGCTAGCATAAAAATTCAAAGCCACTGTGACCTTCACTGCCACCGACAGAGACGTCCTGGTCCTCAGTTGAGGCTGCAGATCTGGTTGCAGCAGGTGGCAGAGCTCAGTGACCGCCTCCTTGCTGAAGCGCAGCCTGCGCAAACACTTCTCCTCAGACAAAGGAATGTATGAGAACTGCTCCCTGAATACCCTCGGAGGGTAAGGTCTCCTGTGCAGAGGCCTGTTGGCCCTCCTCCCTCTGGCCATGTTTGTCACTCTCTGCGTCTCTGCTGCCTCCAATTCTGCAGGTGCAGGACGACGCCCCGATTCAGTGCAGCCCCCATAGTCTCTTCTAAATCGCTGCAATGAAGGTCAAATCAAAATGAACCTGCTGCTCAGTACCCAAAACTCCTTCACACAGCGTTGAGTCTCTCCAGAAGTCTCTTTCCCTCTCAGAATGTGTGGTGCAAAAATGTCGCCGACAAAAAAAGGCAGGAAGCGGCCGCCTTTAAATAGCGCTCCCCCAGTCCCTTCCTGACTGCAAAACGCTCCCTTCTACCTGTCGTTGCTAGCGGCAGGCGGAAAGGCAGGGGGTGCGACTCAATATCCAGTCCGGTGCGCTACCGGGGCGTTGCACGCTCGACTGACGTCACGATCTGCGCTAACATTGCCGTGCTTGGGTGCTAACATCGCCGCGCTCGGGCGCTAACTTCCTAGCGCCCCATTAGCGCCCCCCCCGAGGCGCTAACGGGAGGCGCTAAGCAACCGAATGTTTCCCCCAATGAATGTTATGAAGAGGTTGTGCAAAGCAAAACAACATACTGCGTAGGTTAGATATGTTGAGAGCCCATCAAGTGGGTAGATATTCCTGGGGATTAGATATAGGCCCAGAAATTCGGGTCAGGGGCTTCCCGCGGGTGTAAGCCCCCGATCTGCACTTACCTAGCGCGCCGGCAGTTGAGCTGTAGGGCCCCGTGGGATTCCGATCCGGGGCCTGGTCGAGCTGCCAGCGCGCAGTGCTTGCATATCCCAGGGGCGCAGTTAGTTCGAAGCGTCCCCTGGGATCACGTGGGCCATGGGCAGCCAATCGGAGCAGGGAATGCTCCATTCATAAGTCTTGACAGGAAGTGCTGTCAAGACTTATAAATACTACGGCCCCAAAATAGCACTAAACCTTCAAATAATTTTTTTTTTTAAATCACATTTTTAAAATAAACTATAAATTACATGAAATAACTATTTTAAACAATAATTTAAATTTTTGAAAAAAATAATTTTATATTCTAACGGGGCTAAAAATAAACTTACCTTGCTTTAAAGTATTTAAAAATAATAAACCTGTGGAAAAAATGTTTTAATTTTAATTAATTCACCACTTACCTTGTAAAAAGCAGGCCTTACGTCTGCTTTTTACATTTCTAAATTCTGGAGACTTACCCTCGCGGGAAAACCTGTAAAAAAAATGAAGTTCGATGCGCACGCGCAGCCCCTCCTGCGTACGTGTTCAACCTCTGAACCTTTGCTTTCAGAGGAACGGAAGTGCCGGTTTCCCGCGCATGCGCAGTGCATGCAGGAAACCGGCAGTTCCATTGGGCCTACAGGTGAGTACCCCGTGCGTACTCACCCGTGGAGACCCGAATTTCTGCCCATACTATCAGTACTTTTGTAAGTTATACTGGAACTGTAAAAAAATGAAAGAGAAAAATAGACTTTTTTAAAATATCCATTTGTACATTTATACATATTGGGGGTAATTTTAACTTTGGGAGGTGGTATAAAACAGGTGATATTGAATTGGCCGCCCATTATTCACCCTGTCGAATTGTCCGTTCCATTGAAGTCAATGGAAGGCAAAATCGGGTGGGGCGTATAATGGGAGGTCAATTCAATATCGTTCATTTTACAGCTACGCCTAAGGTTAAAATTATGCCCATTGTTTATTTTCTCTGTGAGTTTTGTATTTATCAAGCTGAGAGATGTTAATGTTGATCACCCAGTGTCCGTATCACGCATTCCCGGTTGAGGTGTAGCGGAATTAGATGCAGAATCAAGCTCCCTCCACTCTGCCCCTACAATTGGCTGCTGTGTTCCCTTCATTACATTACTACACTTCAAAAGTACTTCATTGGCTGTGAAGCATCCTGAGGTCGTGAAAGGCGCTATATAAATGCAAGTTCTGTCATTCTTTTTGCTTAAGCACAAGCTCAGAATACTGCTGGCTACTGTACCAGTGTGGGTCTTTTCCACTTCTAACACCAACCATGCTCGCGCCTCTCGAGCGAGATTGCCAATTTAGTGCCAATTAGTGCTCCACTGGTCGGTTTTGTGCTCTGGGCATGTGCCCATAGGAACAAGACTGAGACTACCCAAATTCCTTTCACATGTGACCTTTACTGCTAACAGACAGAGACATTTGTCCAATCATTCTGGGCTGGATTGTCACTCAGGTCCCAGAGGTGAAAGGCCAGTGCATTATCCCAGTCCTGCCAGGTTTGTTTTTTAATAGTCCATTTGTTTGGTTCTGACCCTTCTGCTTACACACGCATAGACTGGTTGCCTGTATTTTGTGTGTTGATGTACTTTGTTAATAAATACTTGGAAAATGGCCACTGTCTTGGTCAAAATTCATCCTTCAACTAACACGACTGAAATAAGATTAACTGGCCATTTATTTTGCTGCGTCTGGAAACTTGCTGTCCAAAAATTGGTTTCTTTTTGCCTATTTAACTGACAACACTACAAAAAATAAGTCATTCATTGGCTGTGAAGGGACTTGGAATATTGTGAGATCACGAGAAGCACTATATCAATGCAAATTATTTTCTTGCTTAATCAGATCACCCCAAAGTGTTGAGTTAACATTCAACCCCATTTGGGTAAATAGGTTTTGTTAGATCGCTGATTTTTTTTTTGCCGTGCGTTTATAGTGATTTATACTACATGCTAAAGTAGGGTTAGTGAGTTGAGCCATGTCACATGTGAACGTAAATCAGTCCGGAGATGTTTTTCTTATTAAAGCTGGGGAGCGGCAGAAGCTTTGGGTGGGTGCGCGTTGGTGTTTTTGAGGAGAAAATTGTGGGGCGTGTAAATAAGAAGCTTGGTAAGCTCGTCCATATGTGAGATCCTCGACAGACACACCCTCTTAGTCCAGGCAACAATTTGTGAAATGGTAGTACCCTTGTCCCTCTCATATAGAAAAGGGTTGATGCACGGTCAAGAATGCATATGGAAGAAAATTCAACTGGTTGCAGTTCCAAAACTTTGGGTCAGTAAATTACAGCACAATATTTAGGCCAGATTCCTATTTTCGAATAAATAACATGGGGGTGGGGTGGGGAATTACAATTTATTTTATTTAGCCGCTATTTGCAAGCGGACTATCAAGACCTATCCTTTATCGTCGGAAATAGTGTTATCCTCATTTTCTCCCTCATTCTTACACTCGTTGAATTGCCACTAATTGTCCTGAGAGACTCTCATGAAGCAAAAAAAAGACTGATGTCATGTCTGGAAGGAACACCGCTGTTGGTGGTCATTAATGGTTGTCATTGTCTCCAATGTTCTGGGTTCTCAAGAAGCTTATTGGTGGACTGGCTTTTCCACTTAGAGCTTCACTGATGAGCTGACTTTACTTGATAGAGTTTTACCCAGGAGACACACCGACGGGCAGACCTGTCCAAATAGAATTTTGTTCAGGAGGATCGGTACTGAGTTGGCTTCCTCAGCTTACTAGTTTGGGGGCTAAAATTTCAGTGGTTGGGAGAGGGCCGATTGCTCGTTGGGGGGATCCGGGATTTGGGGTGGACCTCTGTTTCCAATCCGTTTCCACCCTGTTTCAATTCTGGAAGGAGGATAGTGAACGAATCCTCTGTCCATGCTCCCTACATTCAGAGACATTTTTTGGGGTAGCTCTCAGTCTATCCCAGGAATTCCAAGCTGGTTGTCCTCCCATAGTCCCAGTGGGATCTAAGCCAGTTGATCTGGACCTTGTATTGGGCCTTTCTAAGGGCCCAGAAAAGTTCTACCGGGGACGGTAATCAATCTCAGAGAGGACCAATTATCTCTCTAAACACGGCCAAGAACCCTTAGGAGCTTTAAAATAATTTGCCACCTGTTTCTCTTTGGCTTTTCCCGATATCCATGGGCAGCTGGCAGTTTTGCTCCAGTTTATTTCTGCCAGTGCAGGGTAACACCCAGAATTTCCGGCCCTTTTATTTTTTCTTCCCTCATGTGCTCCCCTTCCTTCCAGGGAGCTGGGGTATTTAACGTAACTGTATATTTTGACAGCGAGAAGTGCAATCCAATGGAAAATGTACTGCATTCACCGCCTTTTGGGGGAGAGAGTTCCAGATTTCCACTACCCTTTGTGTGAAAAAGTGTGCCCTGATTTTGCTCTTGAATGGCCAAAATGGCAAGAAAAAAAGTGCCAAATTCAATCTCGCTCATTTGTAACAGGCCTTTTCATTTTCACTGCTTCACCAGCAGTTAGGACATTGGAATGGATTTTATTCTGAAATTGTTTCAACTCATTCAAAAATCAACCGAGTATTTTTCAGAAGCGGTTCACGTTGAAGTTGGCACTCAATCAATAACACATTTTCTGATGTTGTGAAGCTATCTGTGACTCACAGACTTTGCTGCAGGTTGGCCTGCCTCCATCAGGTCGCTGCGATTGGGTTTAGAGCCAGTTCGCGTTGAGCTGTGCTGAAACTCACTGTGACCTCAGTGCAGTCTCACTTGCAATGACCTGTCATAAAAGACTGCTTTTGGTTGTTTATTGGCGAATATCTACCAGATCACCATGCCTGTCACAAGTGAAGAGTCCCTTGTGGTTCAGTAGAACTGAAAGAGTGGGGGAGGGGATTAGGACCAATCTTTTTCTTCAATTTTCATTTGTCTGTGGTCAGCGAGTTACAGGTTCTCTAACCCTGCCGCGGTATTTTCGAAACTGTTTTGGAGACGTGGGCGCATTGCAAATTAGATTTTCTTTTAGAAAAATAATGGCTTGAATTTCAAATTTGTTGCACACGCAAGTGACAGCGGTGAGAAGTTTGGGCTCTTTTAAGGCCCAGAGTCCTGACTTCTACCAACTAGAACCGATGTTGGTTCGGCTCTGTTATTTACCGCAGTAAAAGGGCAACGCTTTTGTGAAAAGTGACAGTGGGGGTGGGTGGTGGGGGAGAGAAGAGCTGGAGTTGTTTTCCGTAAGAAGATGCAAGGTAAATTTGCCGCACATGCGCCCCAGCGAGGAGCTGCACGCGAAAGCGGCGCGTCCCACACAACCAGTGCCACGTTCGATAGCATCTATTCTGACCTTGTGCTCCCTCTGAGCATGACTGGGACGGGCGAATTTACCTGAAATGTACATTTCAACGCAATGCAGATGATGGGCTTGATCTCGAGTGCCCTTTGCCTGATGTTCATGGGGCAGTAACGGCCTGAAAATGGGGTCGGTAACCTTACCGCCCCGTTACCGCTGACAATGTGGCTGGCTCCATTTTGAAAGGGGCCTACTGCCGGGTGTGCTAGGCACCCGCCTGTTTCAGGCGCTAGGCCTCCGTTAATCTAGAAATCGGGGACCTGTGATGTAAATAGGATCCTGATTGCCATTCCAGGTGGAAACGGATCAGAGCCTGTGAAATGCACACTCCGACCAGCTCCACGGGAGATGGAAGAGAAGCGGCCGGGCCCAAGGTAAGTGCTCAATTACTTTTGAGGGCTCCAGAGGAGCAGGAGTCCTCCTTCATGGCCCACATAAATAACTTGGGCCGATGTCGCCCTGGGAACCCCCCCCCACCTTCTGTAATAATGACACCACCACCCCCCCACAACTTACAATGCTGGTGGCCGCTCCAGCCCGATCTTGAGGCCTCAATCCGGCGAGCTGCATCCGATGTCTGTTTGGCGACCCCGGCTCGCCTGCCAGACTTAAATGAGGGCCTCAAAATCGACCCCCTCTGTGTGTTTACAAATTAAAACAAAAATAGTTTAGCAGTTTGTTCATGAAGGCGCTGCCACTTTAGAAAAGGTATTTACTAAAGTCCTGTCTGCATCTCATTAGAGGTATTCCAATGTAAAGACGAAATTCTATTGGTTGCATAAAACAGGAAGACAGTGGCATCAAACCTGGAGGCATTTTGTTCAAAGGCTTGTGGTAGGTTTTACAGCAGCGAAGGGGTTAAATAAATGTACAGGCTTGTTGTCTGAAGCTAATCTTGTGCGCCAATCTGTAGTGCAGCTCCTCTTATGAGTCAGAGAAGTTCGCAGTCAATCTTCAACAAAGGTCACAGAAACTTTGGTCTGGTATCGTACACCAGAACTCACACTGCAGAGAGTTCTAATCAGGAGATGAGCAGCCCACACAAACACAGGAGTGATTCCTCCCAAATACAGATAACATCCTCATATCGCACACCCCTCTAAACCTGACATTTTCAAACCAGCGCCTCAGGTCAATTATAGCATATGACTCAGAGGCACATGCACTCATCAATTTTAAAAATCGAGCAGAAAACTTTGACTTGTCAACAGGATTTGGACCCCAGTCATAACTGACACCCTATAAACTAGGCACGGAAGAATATACATTTCTAGTTTTTCCACTAGCTCATGTTTTCTAAGCAAAAATCCCAGATTCCACCTAACATCTATTAGCCAGGGTGCGATGCGTGCTTTAGAAAGCGCTCTGGCAAACAGTGGGGCAAATAGAAATTGTACTTCCAGTGACACGGAAAAGCTGCCTACGCTCATTCATTGTTCCAAGCACTCACAGGACTAATACCTGTGACAAAAGAAGGAAAGGACTTGCATTTATATAGCACCTTTCACATCCTGGGGCTGCCCCATAGTGTTTGACAGCCAATGAAATACTTTTGAAATGTAGTCACTGTTGTTCTGTAGGGAGACGCGGCAGTCAATTTAAACACAGCAAGATCCCACGTGAAATTAAGCAAAGAAACGCTATGCCACCATTTGAATAGTATTATGGGAAATATAAGCAGACACACAGGGCTTTGGTTTAATGTCTCATCCAAAAGATGGCACCTTCGAAAGTTCATTTCCCCCTCAGTACTCCACTGAAGGGCCAGCCCTGATTATGTACTCATACGTGGAGTGGGGGTTGAATCCATGAACATCTGGCTCAGAGAGACAGGGCTACCGTCAGAGGTCAAGCCCAAACACGTTAAAAATGATGCGCCATTATAAAAACAAGAGCAGCACTGTTCCATGGCCTGGGAAGCAAAGGCATAGGCCAGGGATCCACCGAGCCATACAGAGCAGAAAGCTTGCTGATACACACACGCTCTATTGTTCACACATACCCACACTCACCCGACTGTTCACACACTTCCACACACATTCTACTTTTCACAGTCCCACACACACCCTACTCTACACACAGTCTCACACACACCCTACTGTTCACAGTCCCACATACACCCTACTGTTCACACAGTTCCACACACACCCTACTTTTCACAGTCCCACACACACCCTACTCTACACACAGTCCCACACACACCCTAGTGTTCACAGTCCCACACACACCCTACTGTTCACACACTCCCACACACACCCTACTGTTCACACCCCCCCAAACACACCCTACTGTTCACACAGTCCCACACACCCTACTGTTCAGACAGTCTCACACACACCCTACTTTTCACAGTCCCACGCACACTACTGTTCATACACACCCTACTGTTCACAGTCACAGTCCCACACACATCCTACTGTTCATACAGTCCCACACACACCGCACGGTTCACAGTCCCACACACACCCTACTATTCACACAGTCTCTCACACAACCTACTGTTCACAGTCTCACACACACCCTACTTTTCACAGTCCCACGCACACTACTGTTCATACACACCCTACTGTTCATAGCCCCACACACATCCTACTGATCACACAGTCCCAAACACACCCTACTACTCACAGTCCCACACAGACCCTACTGTTCACAGTCCCACACACACCCTACTTTTTATACTCATCCTACTGTTCAGAGTCACAGTGCCCCACACACCCTAATGCTCACACTGTGCCACACACACCCCACTGCTTACACACATTCTCCTGTTCACACAGTCCCACACAGATCCTACTGTTCACACAGTCCCACACACACACTACTGTTCACAGTCTCACACACACCCTACTGTTCACACAGACCCACACACACCCTACTGTTCACACTGTGCCACATACACCCCACTTTTCACACACACCCTAATGTTCGCAGTCTCACACACACCCTACTGTTCACACAGTCCCACACACATCCTACTGTTCACAGTCCGACATACACCCTACTGTTCAAACAGCCTCACACACACCCTACTGTTCACAGTCCCACACACACCCTACTGTTCACAGTCCCACTCACACCCTACTCTTCACACAGTCTCACACACACCCTACTGTTCACAGTCTCACACACACCCTACATTTCACAGTCCCACGCACACTACTGTTCACACACACCTTACTGTTCATAGACCCACACACACCCTTCTGTTCATACAGTCCCATACACACCATACTGTTCACACGGTCTCTCACACACCTCACTGTTCACAGTCCCACACACACCCTACTGTTCACACAGTCCCACACACACCCTACTGTTCACACAGTCCCACACACACCCTACTGTTCACACAGTCCCACACACACCCTACTGTTCACACAGTCCCATACACACCCTACTGTTTACACAGTCCCACACACATCCTAATGTTCACAGTCCCACACACACCCTACTGTTCACACAGTCCCACACACACCATACAGTTCACACAGTCCCACACACACCCTACTGTTTACACAGTCCCACACACACCCTACTGTTCACACAGTCCCACACGCACCCTACTGTTCACACAGTCCCACACACACCCTACTGTTCACACAGTCCCACACACACCCTACTGTTCACACAGTCCCACACACACCATACAGTTCACACAGTCCCACACACACCCAACTGTTCACACAGTCCCACACACACCATACAGTTCACACAGTCCCACACACACCATACAGTTCACACAGTCCCACACACACCCTACTGTTCAAACAGTCCCACACACACCCTACTGTTCACACAGTCCCACACACACCATACAGTTCACACAGTCCCATACACACCCTACTGTTTACACAGCCCCACACACACCCTACTGTTCACACAGTCCCACACGCACCCTACTGTTCACACAGTCCCACACACACCCTACTGTTCACACAGTCCCATACACACCCTACTGTTCACACAGTCCCACACACACCCTACTGTTCACACAGTCCCACACACACCCTACTGTTCAAACAGTCCCACACACACCATACAGTTCACACAGTTCCACACACACCCTACTGTTCACACAGTCCCACACACATCCTAATGTTCACAGTCCCACACACACCCTACTGTTCACACAGTCCCACACACATCCTAATGTTCACAGCCCCACACACACCCTACTGTTCACACAGTCCCACATCCTAATGTTCACAGTCTCACACACACCCTACTCTTCACACAGTCCCACACTCACCCTACTATTCACACAGTCCCGCACAGACCCTACTGTTCACACAGTCCCACACAGACCCTACTGTTCACACAGTCCCACACACACCCTACTGTTCAAACAGTCCCACACACACCCTACTGTTCACACAGTCCCACACACACCCTACTGTTCACACAGTCCCACACACACCATACAGTTCACACAGTTCCACACACACCCTACTGTTCACACAGTCCCACACACACCCTACTGTTCACACAGTCCCACACACACCCTACTGTTCACACAGTCCCACACACACCCTACTGTTCACACAGTCCCACACACATCCTAATGTTCACAGTCCCACACACACCCTACTGTTCACACAGTCCCACACTCACCCTACTATTCACACAGTCCCACACAGACCCTATTGTTCACACAGTCCCACACGACCCTACTGTTCACAGTCCCCCACACACCCTACCTTTTATACACACCCCACTGTTCAAAGTCACAGTGCCTCACACAACCTAATGTTCACACTGTGCCACACATACCCCACTCTTTACACACACCCTACTGTTGAAACAGTCCCATACACACCCTACTGCTCACAGTCTCACACACACCCTACTGTTCAAACAGTCCCACACACATCCTACTGTTCACACTGTTTCACACACACATAGAAACATGGAAACATAGAAGATAGGAGCAGGAGTAGGCCATTCGGCCCTTCGAGCCTGCTCCGCCATTCAATGAGATCATGGCTGATCATCCAAATTCAGTACCCTGTCCCTGCCTTCTCCCCATATCCCTTGATCCCTTTAGCCTTAAGAAATATATCCAACACTTTTTTGAATATATTTAATGAACTGGCCTCCACCGCCCTCTGTGGCAGAGAATTCCACAGGTTCACCACTCTCTGGGTGAAGAAATTCCTCCTCATTTCAGTCCTAAATGGCTTACCCCTTATCCTTAGACTATGACCCCTGGTTCTGCACTCCCCGGCCATCATAAACATCCTTCCTGCATCTAGTCTGTCCAGGCCTGACAGAATTTTATAAGTTTCGATGAGATCCCCTCTCAATCTTCTAAACTCCAGTGAGTATAATCGACACAATCTCTCCTCATACGCCATTCCTGCCATCCCAGGTATCAGCCCACTGTTCACACACACCCTAATGTTCGCAGTCTCACACACACCCTACTGTTCAAACAGTCCCACATATACCCTACTTTTCACAGTCCCACACACACCCTACTGTTCAAACAGTCCCACACACACCCTACTGTTCGCACAGTCCCACACACACCCTACTGTTCACACAGTCCCACACTACCCTACTTTTTATACACACCCCACTGTTCAGAGTCACAGTGCCCCACACACCCTAATGTTCACACTGTGCCACACACACCCCACTGTTTACACACACCCTTCTGTTCACAGTCCCACACTACCCTACTCTTCACAGTCCCATATACACCCTAATGTTCACACTGTCCCACACACACCCCACTGTTCACACACACCCTAATATTCGCAATCTCACACACACCCTACTGTTCACACATTCCCACACACACCCTACTGTTCAAACAGTCCCACATGTACCCTACTGTTCAAACAGTCTCACACACACCCTATTGTTCATACACACCCTACTGTTCACAGTCTCACACACACCCTACTGTTCACACACACCCTACTGTTCACAGTCCCACACACACCCTACTTTTCATACACACCCTACTGTTCAGAGTCACAGTGCCACACACACCCTAATGTTCACACTGTCCCACACACACCCGAATGTTCACAGTCTCACACACACCCTACTGTTCACAGTCCCACACACATCCTACTGTTCACACAGTCTCACACACACCCTACTGTTCACACACACCCTACTGTTCACAGTCCCACACACACCCTACTGCTCACAGTCCCACACACACCCCACTATTCGCACAGTCCCACACAGACCCTACTGTTCACACAGTCTCACACACACCCTACTGTTCACACAGTCTCACACACACCCTACTGTTCACACAGTCTCACACACACCCTACTGTTGACACACTCCCACACATATCCTACTGTTCACAGTCCCACACACTCCCTACTGTTCACAGTCCCATACACATCGTACTGTTCACACAGTCTCACACACACCCTACTGTTCAGAGACACAGTGCCTCACACAGCCTAATGTTCACACTGTGCCACACACACCCCACTGTTTACACACACCCTACTGTTCACAGTCTCACACACACCCTACTGTTCACACAGTCCCACACACACACCCTACTGTTTACACACACCCTACTGTTCACAGTCCCACACACACCCTAATGTTCACAGAGTCCTGTGATGAAATATGTCGTTCATCAGACTCTGTATTTAACTACATATATTGTATTGCCTGCTCCTGTGTTTTTACCTTGTATTGTATATAGTGCACCGCCCCCTTTCTCCCCATTGGGTGTGTCGGCTCCGCCCATACCTGGCCCTACTTAAGACAAGCCCAGGCTTGTCTTGCAGCAGAACAGCAGAATGCTAGGTGAAGACACAGGCATCTTTCTTTGCTAATAAAAGCCTAGTTTTATCCAGTTAACTTTGAGCCTTGAAGTTATTGAGGCGCATCAATTTTATTGGCAAACTTTCAACGATGGATCAACTTTTGAAACCGGAACGCTTGGATTTGGACCCGCATGCTTCGGATGCATCGGCACGGTTTGGACACTGGTTCCAGTGCTTGGAATTTTTTATGGCCAACTCCGAAGCCGTCACAGCCTCTAGAGCCACCGGAGATGTGAAACTCGGGATCCTGCAGAATTGGGTAAGCCACCGGGTTTTTCCACTCATCCAAGACGCCGCCACCTACCTGGATGCCTGCAACATTCTAAAGGCCCACTATCAGCGGCCTACCAACGAGGTGTACGCCAGGCATCTGCTTGCTACCTGCACACAGCGACCCGGAGAGTAGCTAGAGGACTTTCTAGTCACCCTAAAAGTGCTTGGCAAAGACTGCAAATGCAAAGGCGTGAAAGCCACGGTATACACAGACGAGCTTATTCGGGATGCCTTTATGGCAGGCCTTAGCTCTAATTACATCCGGCAGAGACTGCTAGAGAAAACGGGCCTAGATCTGACACAGGCTGTGGACACAGCGCGATCGCTGGATGTGGCTCAGAAGAACTCTGACTCCTACTCTTCAGGCCGCGCAGCCCATGCCGCCTCGTGCGCACCAAGGGCGCCGCCATGTTGGAAGACATCTTCCCCGCCCGGTAGCCCAACACCGTCGGGGCCCTGCTCTCCCCCCAGAAGCCCTACGACCGCCGCGACGCATCGGGGCCCCAAATGCTACTTCTGCGGGCAGCCGAAGCACACCAGGAACCTGTGCCCGGCGAAAGGCACCACCTGCTGTAAGTGCGGTAAGAAGGGGCACTTTGGGAAGGTGTGCAGAGGGAACCCCACAGGCAAACCCGCCACCGCCGCGTGCGCGCCGTGGGAGCGGCCATCTTGGACGCCATCTTGTCCGACCTCGTGGGGTCCGCCATCTCGCGAGCAGACATCGTGGACGCCATCTTACCCGGCCTCGTGTGGCCCACCATCTTGTCCCGATCAGGGCCCTACAGTGGCGTCGATCACAGTGGACCAGTCCAGACCGCACCCACTATCCAAATCGATGGTGGACATCGAGGTAAACGGGTGCAAGGTTAAATGTTTAATTGACAGCAGGAGCACGGAGAGCTTCATTCACCCTGGTCTGGTACAACGACTCTCTCTAACTATAGTCCCTACTCAGGGCACGATCTCTATGGCCGACAAAACCCAGATATCGACTATCGCGGGTTACTGCATGGTATGATTGTCCGTTAAAGGCACTGTATATAATAATTTTGAACTGTTAATTATGAAGGATTTATGTGTGAGCGTGATCTTGGGCCTGGATTTTCAGTGCCACCACCAAAGCATCACGCTCAATTTCGGTGGGACCCAGCCGCCCCTCACAGTGTGCGGTCTGGCTACCCTGAAGGTAAAGCCGCCTTCGCTATTTGCGAACCTTACCCCTAACTGCCGGCCAATAGCGACCAAAAGCAGGAGGTACAGCTGGGAGGACAGGCGGTTTATCGCGACCGAGGTAGACAGGCTCCTGAGGGAGCGCATTATTGAACGCAGCAACAGCCCGTGGCGCGCCCAAGTGGTGGCGGTGAGGGGTAGCGAGAAGAAGCGGATGGTGATTGACTATAGTCAAACAGTCAACATCTATACCCAACTAGACGCCTACCCGCTACCCCGCATATCCGAGATGGTGAACCAAATTGCCCAATACCGGGTGTTCTCCACTATCGACCTCAAGTCAGCATACCACCAGCTCCCTATCAGACCAGAGGACCGTTCGTACACCGCCTTCGAGGCAAACGGATGCCTCTACCAGTTCCTCAGAGTCCCCTTTGGGGTGACGAATGGGGTCTCGGTCTTTCAGAGGGAGATGGACCGCATGGTCGATGACCACCACTTGCAGGCAACCTTCCCCTATCTCGACAACGTCACCATCTGCGGCCACAACCAACAGGACCACGACTCAAACCTCGCGAGGTTTCTGAAAACCGCACAAAAACTCAACCTCACTTACAACGAGGACAAGTGCGTTTTCAATACCACGCGCCTCTGCATACTAGGCAGCGTGGTGGAGAATGGGGAAATCGGACCAGACCCCGACCGATTGCGCCCCCTACGGGAGCTGCCCCTGCCCAACACTCCCAAAGCCCTGAAAAGGTGCCTGGGGTTATTCTCGTATTATGCCCAATGGGTCCCTAACTACTCCGATAAAGCCCGCCCCCTCTTGAAAGCATCCTCTTTCCCGCTCTCTGCTGAGGCCCATGCTGCCTTCAAAAGCATTAAGCAGGATATTGAGCGGGCCACGCTACAGGCAGTGGACGAGAACACTCCCTTTCAAGTGGAAAGTGATGCGTCTGACTTTGCCTTGGCGGCCACCCTCAACCAGGCGGGGCGGCCCGTAGCTTTCTTCTCGAGGACCCTCCAGGGGCCCGAGATCAGACACTCCTCCGTGGAAAAGGAGGCCCAAGCCATCATGGAGGCAGTGCGCCACTGGCGACACTACCTAGCCGGCAAACGCTTCACCCTACTTACCGACCAGCGGTCGGTAGCATTTATGTTCAATAATAAACAGAGGGGGAAGATTAAAAATGATAAGATTCTTAGGTGGCGGATCGAGCTCTCCACCTTCGAGTACGACATCATATACCGGCCGGGGGCCCTTAACGAATCCCCCGACGCCCTCTCACGAGGGATGTGTGCCAACGCCACCGGGGATCGGCTACAGACCCTCCACAACGACCTCTGCCACCCAGGGGTCACACGGCTGTTCCACTACATAAAGTCCCGCAACTTACCCTACTCGATTGAGGAAGTTCGGTCTCTGACCAGGAACTGCCGCACTTGCGCTGAGTGCAAGCCTCGGTTCTACCGCCCTGATAGAGCCCACCTAATCAAAGCTACACGGCCCTTTGAGCGGCTTAGCTTAGATTTCAAGGGCCCCCTCCCGTCCGTCGACCGCAATGTTTACTTCCTGAACATTGTGGACGAATACTCCCGTTTCCCATTCGCCTTCCCCTGCCCAGACATGACCAGGGCCACGGTCATTAAATGCCTCAACAGCCTGTTCTGCCTGTTTGGTATGCCAAGCTATATCCACACGGATAGGGGGGCGTCCTTCATGAGTGAAGAGCTACGCCAGTACATGCTGTCCAAGGGGATTGCCATGAGCCGTACCACCAGCTACAACCCCTGGGGTAACGGTCAGGTGGAGCGAGAGAACGGGACAGTATGGAGGGCAGTCACTCTAACTCTAAGGACCAAGGGCCTCCCTATCTCCCGCTGGCAGGAAGTCCTCCCAGATGTGCTCCACTCAATACGGTCACTATTGTGTACCGCCACTAATGCCACGCCTCATGAGCTAATGTTTGTGTTTCCCCGGAAATCCACCTCAGGCGTATCCATACCGTCATGGCTCTCCACCCCAGGTCCGGTACTTTTGCGGAAGCATGTGAGGGGCCACAAGACGGACCCTCTCGTGGAGCCAGTGCACCAGCTCCACGCCAACCCACAATATGCGTATGTCCGGCACGCCGACGGACGGGAGGACACTGTGTCCATAAAAGACCTCGCCCCAGCCGGTAACAACAGCAACAACGACAACGACTACAACAACCACAGCAACAACGACAACAACCACAACAACTATTACCCACCCACTCCACCCACTATTCTTTCATCACCCCCGGAAGAACACCAGCCAACGGTACCCCCACCACCTACTCCTTCAACAACCCCAGTGGCGCCCCCGGCAGAGATCCAGGAGGTCACCTGGGACACCCAGCCGGCACCCGCGGCACCGCAACCGTTACGTCGGTCACAGAGGACTATCACACCCCCGGACAGACTAAATCTGTAGAAGGGGTGAATGTGATGAAATATGTCATTCACCAGACTCTGTATTTAACTACATATATTGTATTGCCTGCTCCTGTGTTTTTACCTTGTATTGTATATAGTGCACCGCCCCCTTTCTCCCCATTTGGTGTGTCGGCTCCGCCTATACCTGGCCCTACTTAAGACAAGCCCAGGCTTGTCTTGCAGCAGAACAGCAGAATGCTAGGTGAAGACACAGGCATCTTTCTTTGCTAATAAAAGCCTAGTTTTATCCAGTTAACTTTGAGCCTTGAAGTTATTGAGGCGCATCAAGTCCCACACACAAACTACTGTTCACAGTCCCACACACATCCTACTGTTCACACAGTCTCACACGCACTCTACTGTTCAGAGACACAGTGCCTCACACAGCCTAATGTTCACACTGTGCCACACACACCCCACTGTTTACACACACCCTACTGTTCACAGTCTCACACACACCCTACTGTTCACACAGTCCCACACACACCCTACTGTTCACACAGTCCAGACACATCCTACTGTTCACACAGTCCCACACACACCCTACTGTTCACAGTCCCACACACACCCTACTGTTCACACAGTCCCACACACACCCTACTGTTCACACAGTCCACACACATCCTACTGTTCACACAGTCCCACACACACCCTACTGTTCAAAGTCCCACACACACCCTACTGTTCAAACAGTCTCACACAGACCCTACTGTTCACACACTTCAATTCAATTCAATTCAAATTGCTTTATTGGCATGACAAGGTACATCTTATGTTGCCAGAGCATCGAAAAACATTTATGGTTGAACACATAAACGCAGGTCTATCCATACAGTGTATAAACAGACATATCACTGAGTGTATAAATATACATTCATATAATTTGTATATAGGCCTAGAAATTCAGTTGGTTGCGCCAGCCGGTAGCGCCTTAGGAGGAGTAGATGTCGGGCGCTAGGCGGCTAGCGGCCGGGCACAGCGCGATCTGCGCCTCGCCCCAACTTCACTCAAGATTTAGCGGTGGCGCAAAGTCTTTGCGCGCGCTCAGCTGCGCGCGCAGATCATGACGTCATTTCCTCGTGCAACGCCCTTTGTGCGCCCCAAACCGGAAATTCAGTCACGACGCCCCATTGTGCGCCTGGCGCCCCTAGCGACTGTTAGAGTGGAATGGTGCTCAGTCGATGCGGGGCGCGGGGGGCGCAAATTAAAGGGCACTCCTCCTGCACTATAAAAGGCTGCCATTTCGCAGCACTCCTTCTTGAGAGACGGATCTTTGCAGAGAGACCAAGGTAGAGAGCTTTCTGCTTTGGCTCAACACTCGGACCGGTACTTGTGGCTTCAGGCCACAGCTTTCCACTTGTCTTTGCCTTCATTGACATCTCATTGTTTGCCAGCATATTATGGGGGCTGCAATTGGGTGTAAACGCTGGCTTTCTCAATTACATCCAAAGGGCTCACAGATGCCGTGAGAGAGTGGCAGCCCTGGCTAGACGGAGAGGGGGCAACAGGCGTCGGCAAAGGAGGCCTTACCCACCCAGGGTATACCGCCAGCAGTTCTCCTATCTCAACATGTCTGATGAGCAGTGTGTTCGGAGGCTGAGATTCCGAAGGGAGGTGGTCACAGAGATCTGCCACCTGCTTGGCGGTGATCTGCAGCCACAGCTGAGGAGCAGGACGTCTCTGTCGGTGGCAGTGAAGGTGACGGTGGCTCTCAACTTCTATGCCACCGGCTCCTTCCAATCCGCTACTGGGGACATTTCCAACATCTCCCAGTTCGCCGTGCATTGCTGCATCCGCCAGGTGACCAATGCCCTTTTCAAAAGGAGACGTCAGTTCATCTCCTTCTCCATGGCCCTTGCCAAGCAGCAACAGCGTGCAATGGGCTTTGCAGCATTCGCGGGCTTCCCCATGGTGCAGGGTGCCATTGACTGCACGCATGTGGCTTTGCGGGCACCTCTGGAGAATGCCGAGGATTACCGCAACCGGAAGGGCTACCATTCGCTGAACATCCAGCTGGTGTGTGACCACAGGCAGCTCATCCTAACTGTCAATGCCTGCTTTCCAGGCAGCAGCCACGATGCCTTCATCCTGCGACAGACTTCTGTGGCAGACATGTTCCAGGCCCAGCCGCACCCACGAGGATGGCTTATCGGGGACAAAGGCTATCCTTTGTGTACCTAGCTGATGACCCCGCTCCGTGCGCCCAGCACCCCTGCTGAAGAGGGATACAATGATAGCCATCAAGCGACCAGGAACATCATCGAACAAACAATCGGTGTCCTGAAGCAACGGTTCCGCTGTCTGGATCGTTCCGGTGGCGCCCTACAATATTCGCCGGAGCGAGTCTTCCATTTCGTGGTCGTTTGCTGCATGCTGCACAACCTGGCTATCCGCAGGACTCAGCCACTGCCACCAGAGATTGGAGGACCACCTGAGGAGGAGGAGGAGGACCAGCACAGGAGGGAGGCAGAAAGTGCAAGGGCCGCCCGTCGCCGGCTTATTGAACGCCGGTTCTAGACCCCCTCTCAGGGAATGACTTGTGCCAATGTCAGCAGATGAATGTAGCCGCTCCACAAGCCCTCAGCCGAGCAGGGCAACCAGGACTTGACAAAAAAACCATGCACAGTGCAATTTAACAACAATAATTTATTGCAAACCTCTGCCCTTCCCACATTACATCCTCATGTGGAGAAGCCCCCCTCCAAAAACACAAAACTACCAGGCTCGGCCTTACAAAAAGAAAGAAAGACACCAGTCTCGGCCTTACAAAAACACAACTGCACCAGTCTCGGCCTTACAAAAAGCACCAGGCATTTGTGCATACCTTCTACTTTTTGCCCTGCGAGGGCGATGCCTTTCGCATCCTTGCCTGGCCCCTGCCCGCCCTGCAGCTCCTCCTCAATGGGAGCCCAGTGGCTGCAGCAAGGCTGGGGGAAGGCTGCTGAGGGGCAGATGGCGTGACGGCAGATGCCCTTGGGGGTCGGCCTGCACCAGCTCTGGCCTTGGAGTGGCCGGCTGCTGACTGCTCCAACTCTGGCTGGGCGGCAGCAGTCTGTCCAGCAGCTCGTGGCAGCTGCAATGGCGGAGTGGCAATGTCGGCTGCAGGAATGGTGCCAACCTGGCAGATCGCAGGTGCTCGCTGGTCGCCTGACACATTGGCACTTGCACGGGCCAGCACTGCAGCATGCGGAGCAAACAGCTGAAGAACAGACTGCTGGGCTGCTGCTGCGCGGCGAGTGCCCTGGCGATGCCTGGCTGATCCAGCGAGGGTGGCAGCAGTTAGTGCCTGTGTGGCCCTGGTCTGTGTCCGCATGACAACAGCCAGTGAATGGACGGCACGACTGAGCACTTGGCTCGAAGCTGCCTGTGCTGCCGCGAAGTCCTGTAGACTCCTGGCCTGTGCTGCTCCAAATTGCTGCATACTCCTTGACAAAGACTCAATGGAATCAGGCATCCTTGCCACTGCAGCCATGAGCTCATTGTGCCTGCGCTCAGCCTGGACGGCCATTTCCTCCAGGAGCCGCACCTCCTCTGCGCTGACCGTCGCAGGACTGGAGGCCGCACTCACCCTCTGGGGAGAAGTCCGCCGAGCTTCCCCACCCCTCCTGCGTTGCTGCAGGCCGCTGGGCCCCGGAGCTTCACTCTCCTCCGACCCTTCCCCCCGGCTCCCCTCCAGGGAAGACGTGTCCCCTACATCGCCTTGGGCTGGCGCGGCTGAGGGTGGCTCTGATGGGCCGGCTTCCTCTTCCTCCTCCTCGTATTCTGAAGCGCTGACAGTGGCAGCTTGAGGGCCCGCCTCCTCACCTGGCGATTCACCATCTGAAAGCAGGAAGGCACAAGAGTAGCTTTAGAGTGAGGACAGGGCGGCAGCGAGGGAGGCATGAGTGCTGCCATTCACTGCATTGGTCGGACAGTGGCAAAGGATGCTGATCTGAGGCGCAAGTGGAACGAGAGAGGTCAAAAAGGTGATGCCCTTACCATTGGTGGCCAGAACAGGGTCGGCATCTCCACTGGCGACGGGGCCAATCAGCCAGCCTGCCATAATGCGCTCCACACGCTGGTCGAGGTCGGAGAGCTCTTTGACGTCAGGACGGCCTCCCCCGGTCTCAGTTCGGTTGCGCCGGTTGTGCGCCACCTTGGCCTGCAAGAGAAAGGACGGCCTCTAAGTACAGTGTGAAGCCCTGATCTTGTCTGCACTGTCTCCCATGGTTGAATAGCTTGTACAGTGTGTAAAGTGCTGAATGTGCAAGTGATTTTCATGCCAGTCCCATAGCTGCTGGATGAGGGCTGGCCATTAGGGCTTTCAGGTCCCTTTGCCCATAAAGTGAGGTGCACATGCAGGGATGAGGAGGACACTGGAAAGGGTACTCACCCTGACAACCCGAGTGAGGTCGTTGAACTTCTTCCGGCATTGCACAGGAGTCCTGGCAACCACACTGTTGGAAGACACCCTGTTGGAGACCTCCCTCCAGGCTTTCCGGTAGGCGCTGGGCAGCGGCCTCTTGCCACCTTCTGGGAACAGAACATGGTGCCTGCGCTCCACTCCGCCAACCAGCAGCCTCAGGTCACCGTCGCTGAAGCGCTGCGCTCTCTCCCTGGCTTTCTCCATAGCCCTGGGCGTTGTGCAGGTGAAGCTGAAGTGGTCAGGCCTAGGTTGAGGGCTGCAGTGTGCAGGGCGTGGCAGGCAAACAAATCCACGCTCCCCCTTTAAGAGCCGACCGGCGCCAGAGTGTCTGCCGTCAATCAAGAACTCGCCGCACCGGCGCTGTGCCCGGCCTCGGGGGTATCGCTCAGCACCGCCGGCTTAGCGCCTAAAGATAGTCGTGCATCGCCTGTTTTAGCGCAGCAGCAACCTCTTGGGGAGATGCGACTGAATATCGGCGAAGGGGGCGCGACTTTGCGCCGGGCGCAAACTTTAGCGGCCGCCCGACTTTACCGCCCCTAAAGTGGCTATACTGAATTTCTAGGCCATAGTCTTTTGTTAGATTTACTGGTTGTCCCTCTGTTTATGGCAAGCTGTAACATAGTGTGCCGCTAAGGTTACACAATTTCTCTGTTCCCCTAGTAGGTATGGGAGTTTTTGGTCGTCATTCAAATTTCTGAATTCAGAGCATATTTTTGTGAATTTTGGGTAGAAATTCTCCCTTATGCCCTTATATTTTCTACAAGCTGTGAGGAAGTGCATCTCTGTCTCCACCACTCCCTGACTGCAGTGAGAGCACACACCCTACTGTTCACAGTCTCACACAGACACTACTGATCACAGTCCCACACACACCCTACTGTTCACAGTCCCACACACACCCTACTGTTCACACAGTCCCACACACACCCTACTGTTCACACAGTCCCACACACACACTACTGTTCAAACAGTCTCACACACACCCTACTGTTCACAGTCCCACACACACCCTACTGTTCACACAGTCCCACACACACCCTACTGTTCACAGTCCCACACACACCCTACTGTTCACAGTCCCACACACACCCTACTGTTCACAGTCACACACACACCCTACTGTTCACAGTCCCACACACACCACACTGTTCACATTCCCACACACACCCTACTGTTCACACAGTCCCATACACACCCTACTGTTCACACAGTCCCACACACACCCTACTGTTCACACAGTCCCACACACACCCTACTGTTCACAGTCCCACACACAGCCTACTGTTCGCACAGTCCCACACACACCCTACTGTTCACAGTCCCACACACACCCTACTGTTCACACAGTCCCACACACACCCTACTGTTCACAGTCCCACACACACCCTACTGTTCACACAGTCCCACACACACCCTACTGTTCACACAGTCCCACACACACCCTACTGTTCACAGTCCCACACACACCCTACTGTTCACACAGTCCCACACACACCCTACTGTTCACAGTCCCACACACACCCTACTGTTCACAGTCCCACACACACCCTACTGTTCACACTGTCCCACACACACCCTACTGTTCACACAGTCCCACACACACCCTACTTTTCACAGTCCCACACACACCCTACTGTTCACAGTCCCACACACACCCTACTGTTCACACTGTCCCACACACACCCTACTGTTCACACAGTCCCACACACACCCTACTGTTATAGAGTCATAGAGTCATAGAGTTTTACAGAGCAGAAAGAGGCCCTTCGGCCCATCGTGTCTGCGCCGTCCATCAATCCCTGTCCAGTCTAATCCCATTTTCCAGCATTTGGTCCATAGCCTTGTATGCAATGGCCTTTCAAGTGCCCATCCAAATGCTTCTTGAATGTTGTGAGGGTTCCTGCCTCTACCACCCTTTCAGGCAGTGAGTTCCAGCTTCCAACCACCCTCTGGGTGAAAAAGTTCCTCCTCAAATCCCCTTAAATCTCCTGCCCCTTACCCTGAATCTATGCCCCCTTGTTATTGACCCCCCTACTAAGGGGAAAAGTTCCTCTTTATCTACCCTATCTATGCCCCTCATCATTTTGTACACCTCAATCAGGTCCCCCCTCAGCCTCCTTTGCTCCAAGGAAAAGAACCCCAGCCTGTTTAGTCTTTCTTCATAGCTGAGGCGCTCCATCCCAGGTAACATCCTGGTGAATCTTCTCTGCACCCTCTCCAAAGCAATCACATCCTTCCTATAGTGAGGCGACCAGAACTGCACACAGTACTCCAGCTGTGGCCTCACCAGCGTTTTGTACAGCTCCATCATAACCTCCCTGCTCTTATATTCTATGCCTCTGCTAATGAAGGCAAGTATCCCATATGCCTTTTTAACCACCTTATCTACCTGTTCCGCTGCCTTCAGGGATCTATGTACATGTACACCAAGGTCCCTCTGACCCTCTGTACTTCCTAGGGTCCTACCACTCATTGTGTATTCCCTTGCCTTATTTGTCCGTCCAAAATGCATCACCTCGCACTTTTCAGGGTTAAATTCCATTTGCCACTTTTCCGCCCATCTGACCAACCCGTTTATATCGTCCTGTAGCCTGAGGCTTTCCTCCTCGCAATTTACCACCCCACCAATTTTCGTGTCATCCGCGAACTTACTGAACATACCCTTTACATTCTCATCCAAATCATTAATGTAGATCACAAACAGCAAGGGACCCAGCACCAATCCCTGAGGTACCCCACTGGACACAGGCTTCCAGTCACAAAAGCAACCTTCGACCATCACCCTCTGCCTCCTGCCACTCAGCCAGTTTAGGATCCAACGCGCCAAGGCCCCCTGGATCCCATGGGCTGTTACCTTCTTGACCAGTCTCCTATGCGGGACTTTGTCAAAAGCTTTACTGAAGTCCATGTAAACCACATCCACAGCATTTCCCTCATCCACACACCTAGTCACCCCCTCGAAAAATTCAATCAGATTGGTCAGACATGATTTACCCTTGACAAAGCCATGCTGACTATCCCCGATTAATCCTTGCCTCTCCAAGTGGAGACTAATTTTGTCCCTCAGAATTTTTTCCAATAATTTCCCTACCACAGATGTTAGGCTCACTGGCCTGTAATTCCCTGGTTTATCCCTGCTACCCTTCTTGAATAATGGTACTACGTTAGCTGTTCTCCAGTCCTCTGGTACATCCCCTGTGGCCAGAGAGGTTCTGAAAATTTGTGTCAGAGCCCCTGCAATCTCCTCCTTTGCCTCACACAACAGCCTGGGATACATCTCGTTCGGGCCTGGGGATTTATCCACTTTTTGGCCTGCTAAAACCGCTAGTACCTCCTCCCTCTCGATGCTAATATGTTCAAGTATGTCACAGTCCCCTTGCCCGACTTCTATGTCTACATCGTCTTTTTCCATAGTGAACACAGAGGCAAAAAATTCATTTAAAACCCCACCTACTTCATCTGGCTCTACACACAGCTTGCCACTTTGGTCCCTAATGGGCCCTACCCTTTCCCTGGTTATCCTCTTGCCCTTAATATACTTATAAAACATCTTAGGATTTTCCTTTATTTTGCTCGCCAGTGTTATTTCATGGCCCCTCCTCGCCCTCCTAATTTCCTTTTTAAGTATGCCCCTGCAGCTTTTATACTCCTCTAGGGCTTCCTCCGTCTTTTGTCTTTTGTTCACACAGTCCCACACACACCCTACTGTTCACAGTCGCACACACACCCTACTTTTCACAGACGCACACACACCCTACTGTTCAAACAGTCCCATACACGCCCTACTGTTCAAACAGTCCCATACACACCCTACTGTTCAAACAGTCCCACACAATTCACAATTCACAATTCAAATCGCTTTATTGGCATGATAAGTTACATCTTATGTTGCCAAAGCATCAAAATACATTTATGGTTTAGCACATAAACGCAGTTCTATTCATACAGTGTATAAACAGGTATATCCCTGAGTGTATAAATATACATTCGCATTGTTTATATATATTCTTTTCTTAGTTTACTGGTTGTCCCTCTGTTCATGGCAAGCTGTAACATAGTGTGCCGCCAGTGTTATACAGCTTCTCTCCTCTCCCAGTAGGAATGGGAGTTTTTGGTTGTCATTCAGATTTCTGAAATCAGGGCATATTTGTGAGAATTTTTGGTAGAAATTCTCCCTGATGCCCTGATATTTTCCACAAGCTGTGAGGAAGTGCATCTCTGTCTCCACCACTCCCTGACTGCAGTGAGAGCATATCCTGTCCTCTCTTGGCAGCCTGGTCTGTCTGTGTCTGCCTTTTTCGATCGCTAGGCTATGTTCGCTAAGTCTGTACCTTGTCAAGGTTCTTCTCAGTTTGTTATCCTTTACCACACACACCCTACTGTTCAAACAGTCCCATACACACCCTACTGTTCACCTTTCCACACACACCCTACTGTTCACACAGTCCCACACACACCCTACTGTTCAAACAGTCCCATACACACCTTACTGTTCACCTTTCCACACACACCCTACTGTTCACACAGTCCCACACACACCCTACTGTTCACAGTCCCACACACACCCTACTGTTCACACAGTCCACACACATCCTACTGTTCACACAGTCCCACACACACCCTACTGTTCAAAGTCCCACACACACCCTACTGTTCAAACAGTCTCACACAGACCCCGTTCACACACTTCAATTCAATTCAATTCAAATCGCTTTATTGGCATGATGACAAGGTACATCTTATGTTGCCAGAGCATCGAAAAACATTAATGGTTGAACACATAAACGCAGGTCTATCCATACAGTGTATAAACAGATATATCCCTGAGTGTATAAATATACATTCATATAATTTGTATATAGGCCTAGAAATTCAGTTGGTTGCGCCAGCCGGTAGCGCCTTAGGAGGAGTAGATGTCAGGCGCTAGGCGGCTAGCGGCCGGGCGCAGCGCGATCTGCGCCTCGCCCCAACTTCACTCAAGATTTAGCGGCGGCGCAAAGTCTTTGCGTGCGCTCAGCTGCGCGCGCAGATCATGACGTCATTTCCTCGTGCAACGCCCTTTGTGCGCCCCAAACCGGAAATTCAGTCGCGACGCCCTATTGTGCGCCTGGCGCCCCTAGCGACTGTTAGAGTGGAACGGTGCTCAGTCGATGCGGGACGCGGGGGGCGCAAATTAAAGGGCACTCCTCCTGCACTATAAAAGGCTGCCATTTCGCAGCACTCCTTCTTGAGAGACGGATCTTTGCAGAGAGACCAAGGTAGAGAGCTTTCTGCTTTGGCTCAACACTCGGACCGGTACTTGTGGCTTCAGGCCACAGCTTTCCACTTGTCTTTGCCTTCATTGACATCTCATTGTTTGCCAGCATATTATGGGGGCTGCAATGGGTGTAAACGCAGGCTTTCTCAATTACATCCAAAGGGCTCACAGACGCCGTGAGAGAGTGGCAGCCCTGGCTAGACGGAGAGGGGGCAACAGGCATCGGCAAAGGAGGCCTTACCCACCCAGGCTATACCGCCAGCAGTTCTCCTATCTCAACATGTCTGATGAGCAGTGTGTTCGGAGGCTGAGATTCCGAAGGGAGGTGGTCACAGAGATCTGCCACCTGCTTGGCGGTGATCTGCAGCCACAGCTGAGGAGCAGGACGTCTCTGTCGGTGGCAGTGAAGGTGACGGTGGCTCTCAACTTCTATGCCACCGGCTCCTTCCAATCCGCTACTGGGGACATTTCCAACATCTCCCAGTTCGCCGTGCATTGCTGCATGCGCCAGGTGACCAATGCCCTTTTCAAAAGGAGACGTCAGTTCATCTCCTTCTCCATGGCCCTTGCCAAGCAGCAACAGCGTGCAATGGGCTTTGCAGCATTCGCGGGCTTCCCCATGGTGCAGGGCGCCATTGACTGCACGCATGTGGCTTTGCGGGCACCTCTGGAGAATGCCGAGGATTACCGCAACCGGAAGGGCTACCATTCGCTGAACGTCCAGCTGGTGTGTGACCACAGGCAGCTCATCCTAGCTGTCAATGCCCGCTTTCCAGGCAGCAGCCACGGTGCCTTCATCCTGCGACAGACTTCTGTGGCAGACATGTTCCAGGCCCAGCCTCACCCACGAGGCTTATCGGGGACAAAGGCTATCCTTTGTGTACCTGGCTGATGACCCCGCTCCGTGCGCCCAGCACCTCTGCTGAAGAGGGATACAATGATAGCCATCAAGCGACCAGGAACATCATCGAACAAACAATCGGCGTCCTGAAGCAACGGTTCCGCTGTCTGGATCGTTCCGGTGGCGCCCTACAATATTCGCCGGAGCGAGTCTTCCATTTCGTGGTCGTTTGCTGCATGCTGCACAACCTGGCTATCCGCAGGACTCAGCCACTGCCACCAGAGATTGGAGGACCACCTGAGGAGGAGGAGGAGGACCAGCACAGGAGGGAGGCAGAAAGTGCAAGGGCCGCCCGTCGCCGGCTTATTGAACGCTGGTTCTAGACCCCCTCTCAGGGAATGACTTGTGCCAATGTCAGCAGATGAATGTAGCCGCTCCACAAGCCCTCAGCCGAGCAGGGCAACCAGGACTTGACAAAAAAACCATGCACAGTGCAATTTAACAACAATAATTTATTGCAAACCTCTGCCCTTCCCACGTTACATCCTCATGTGGAGAAGCCCCCTCCAAAAACACAAAACTACCAGTCTCGGCCTTACAAAAAGAAAGAAAGACACCAGTCTCGGCCTTACAAAAACACAACTGCACCAGTCTCGGCCTTACAAAAAGCACCAGGCATTTGTGCATACCTTCTACTTTTTGCCCTGCGAGGGCGATGCCTTTCGCATCCTTGCCTGGCCCCTGCCCGCCCTGCAGCTCCTCCTCAATGGGCGCCCAGTGGCTGCAGCAAGGCTGGGGGAAGGCTGCTGAGGGGCAGATGGCGTGACGGCAGATGCCCTTGGGGGTCGGCCTGCACCAGCTCTGGCCTTGGAGTGGCCGGCTGCTGACTGCTCCAACTCTGGCTGGGCGGCAGCAGTCTGTCCAGCGGCTCGTGGCAGCTGCAATGGCGGAGTGGCAGTGTCGGCTGCAGGAATGGTGCCAACCTGGCAGATCGCAGGTGCTCGCTGGTCGCCTGACACATTGGCACTCGCACGGGCCAGCACTGCAGCATGCGGAGCAAACAGCTGAAGAACAGACTGCTGGGCTGCTGCTGCGTGGCGAGTGCCCTGGCGATGCCTGGCTGATCCAGCGAGGGTGGCAGCAGTTAGTGCCTGTGTGGCCCTGGTCTGTGTCCGCATGACAACAGCCAGTGAATGGACGGCACGACTGAGCACTTGGCTCGAAGCCGCCTGTGCTGCCGCGAAGTCCTGTAGACTCCTGGCCTGTGCTGCTCCAAATTGCTGCATACTCCTTGACAAAGACTCAATGGAATCAGGCATCCTTGCCACTGCAGCCATGAGCTCATTGTGCCTGCGCTCAGCCTGGACGGCCATTTCCTCCAGGAGCCGCACCTCCTCTGCGCTGACCGTCGCAGGACTGGAGGCCGCACTCACCCTCTGGGGAGAAGTCCGCCGAGCTTCCCCACCCCTCCCGCGTTGCTGCAGGCCGCTGGGCCCCGGAGCTTCACTCTCCTCCGACCCTTCCCCCCGGCTCCCCTCCAGGGAAGACGTGTCCCCTACATCGCCTTGGGCTGGCGCGGCTGAGGGTGGCTCTGATGGGCCGGCTTCCTCTTCCTCCTCCTCGTATTCCGAAGCGCTGACAGTGGCAGCTTGAGGGCCCGCCTCCTCACCTGGCGATTCACCATCTGAAAGCAGGAAGGCACAAGAGTAGCTTTAGAGTGAGGACAGGGCGGCAGCCAGGGAGGCATGAGTGCTGCCATTCACCGCATTGGTCGGACAGTGGCAAAGGATGCTGATCTGAGGCGCAAGTGGAACGAGAGAGGTCAAAAAGGTGATGCCCTTACCATTGGTGGCCAGAACAGGGTCGGCATCTCCACTGGCGACGGGGCCAATCAGCCGGCCTGCCATAATGCGCTGCACATGCTGGTCGAGGTCGGAGAGCTCTTTGACGTCAGGACGGCCTCCCCCGGTCTCAGTTCGGTTGCGCCGGTTGTGCGCCACCTTGGCCTGCAAGAGAAAGGACGGCCTCTAAGTACAGTGTGAAGCCCTGATCTTGTCTGCACTGCCTCCCATGGTCGAATAGCTTGTACAGTGTGTAAAGTGCTGAATGTGCAAGTGATTTTCATGCCAGTCCCATAGCTGCTGGATGAGGGCTGGCCATTAGGGCTTTCAGGTCCCTTTGCCCATAAAGTGAGGTGCACATGCAGGGATGAGGAGGACACTGGAAAGGGTACTCACCCTGACAACCCGAGTGAGGTCGTTGAACTTCTTCCGGCATTGCACAGGAGTCCTGGCAACCACACTGTTGGAAGACACCCTGTTGGAGACCTCCCTCCAGGCTTTCCGGTAGGCGCTGGGCAGCGGCCTCTTGCCACCTTCTGGGAACAGAACATGGTGCCTGCGCTCCACTCCGCCAACCAGCAGCCTCAGGTCACCGTCGCTGAAGCGCTGCGCTCTCTCCCTGGCCTTCTCCATAGCCCTGGGCGTTGTGCAGGTGAAGCTGAAGTGGTCAGGCCTAGGTTGAGGGCTGCAGTGTGCAGGGCGTGGCAGGCAAACAAATCCACGCTCCCCCTTTAAGAGCCGACCGGCACCAGAGTGTCTGCCGTCAATCAAGAACTCGCCGCACCGGCGCTGCGCCCGGCCTCGGGGGTATCGCTCAGCACCGCCGGCTTAGCGCCTAAAGATAGTCGTGCATCGCCTGTTTTAGCGCAGCAGCAACCTCTTGGGGAGATGTGACTGAATATCGGCGAAGGGGGCGCGACTTTGCGCCGGGCGCAAACTTTAGCGGCCGCCCGACTTTACCGCCCCTAAAGTGGCTATAGTGAATTTCTAGGCCATAGTCTTTTGTTAGATTTACTGGTTGTCCCTCTGTTTATGGCAAGCTGTAACATAGTGTGCCGCTAAGGTTACACAATTTCTCTGTTCCCCTAGTAGGTATGGGAGTTTTTGGTCGTCATTCAAATTTCTGAATTCAGGGCATATTTTCGTGAATTTTGGGTAGAAATTCTCCCTTATGCCCTTATATTTTCTACAAGCTGTGAGGAAGTGCATCTCTGTCTCCACCACTCCCTGACT
The DNA here is from genome assembly GCF_052327205.1 of Somniosus microcephalus. Taxonomy (NCBI): domain Eukaryota; kingdom Metazoa; phylum Chordata; class Chondrichthyes; order Squaliformes; family Somniosidae; genus Somniosus; species Somniosus microcephalus. The sequence continues at coordinate 28,031,805 of NC_141000.1, read as the reverse complement.
GCAGTGAGAGCACACACCCTACTGTTCACAGTCTCACACAGACACTACTGATCACAGTCCCACACACACCCTACTGTTCACACAGTCCCACACACACCCAACTGTTCACACAGTCCCACACACACACTACTGTTCAAACAGTCTCACACACACCCTACTGTTCACAGTCCCACACACACCCTACTGTTCACACAGTCCCACACACACCCTACTGTTCACAGTCCCACACACACCCTACTGTTCACAGTCCCACACACACCCTACTGTTCACAGTCCCACACACACCCTACTGTTCACAGTCACACACACACCCTACTGTTCACAGTCCCACACACACCACACTGTTCACATTCCCACACACACCCTACTGTTCACACAGTCCCACACACACCCTACTGTTCACACAGTCCCACACACACCCTACTGTTCACAGTCCCACACACAGCCTACTGTTCGCACAGTCCCACACACACCCTACTGTTCACAGTCCCACACACACCCTACTGTTCACACAGTCCCACACACACCCTACTGTTCACAGTCCCACACACACCCTACTGTTCACACAGTCCCACACACACCCTACTGTTCACACAGTCCCACACACACCCTACTGTTCACAGTCCCACACACACCCTACTGTTCACACAGTCCCACACACACCCTACTGTTCACAGTCCCACACACACCCTACTGTTCACAGTCCCACACACACCCTACTGTTCACACTGTCCCACACACACCCTACTGTTCACACAGTCCCACACACACCCTACTGTTATAGAGTCATAGAGTCATAGAGTTTTACAGAGCGGAAAGAGGCCCTTCGGCCCATCGTGTCTGCGCCGTCCATCAATCCCTGTCCAGTCTAATCCCATTTTCCAGCATTTGGTCCATAGCCTTGTATGCAATGGCCTTTCAAGTGCCCATCCAAATGCTTCTTGAATGTTGTGAGGGTTCCTGCCTCTACCACCCTTTCAGGCAGTGAGTTCCAGCTTCCAACCACCCTCTGGGTGAAAAAGTTCCTCCTCAAATCCCCTTAAATCTCCTGCCCCTTACCCTGAATCTATGCCCCCTTGTTATTGACCCCCCTACTAAGGGGAAAAGTTCCTCTTTATCTCCCCTATCTATGCCCCTCATCATTTTGTGCACCTCAATCAGGTCCCCCCTCAGCCTCCTTTGCTCCAAGGAAAACAACCCCAGCCTGTTTAGTCTTTCTTCATAGCTGAGGCGCTCCATCCCAGGTAACATCCTGGTGAATCTTCTCTGCACCCTCTCCAAAGCAATCACATCCATCCTATAGTGAGGCGACCAGAACTGCACACAGTACTCCAGCTGTGGCCTCACCAGCGTTTTGTACAGCTCCATCATAACCTCCCTGCTCTTATATTCTATGCCTCTGCTAATGAAGGCAAGTATCCCATATGCCTTTTTAACCACCTTATCTACCTGTTCCGCTGCCTTCAGGGATCTATGTACATGTACACCAAGGTCCCTCTGACCCTCTGTACTTCCTAGGGTCCTACCACTCATTGTGTATTCCCTTGCCTTATTTGTCCGTCCAAAATGCATCACCTCGCACTTTTCCGGGTTAAATTCCATTTGCCACTTTTCCGCCCATCTGACCAACCCGTTAATATCGTCCTGTAGCCTGAGGCTTTCCTCCTCGCAATTTACCACCCCACCAATTTTCGTGTCATCCGCGAACTTACTGAGCATACCCTTTACATTCTCATCCAAATCATTAATGTAGATCACAAACAGCAAGGGACCCAGCACCAATCCCTGAGGTACCCCACTGGACACAGGCTTCCAGTCACAAAAGCAACCTTCGACCATCACCCTCTGCCTCCTGCCACTCAGCCAGTTTAGGATCCAACGCGCCAAGGCCCCCTGGATCCCATGGGCTGTTACCTTCTTGACCAGTCTCCTATGCGGGACTTTGTCAAAAGCTTTACTGAAGTCCATGTAAACCACATCCACAGCATTTCCCTCATCCACACACCTAGTCACCCCCTCGAAAAATTCAATCAGATTGGTCAGACATGATTTACCCTTGACAAAGCCATGCTGACTATCCCCGATTAATCCTTGCCTCTCCAAGTGGAGACTAATTTTGTCCCTCAGAATTTTTTCCAATAATTTCCCTACCACAGATGTTAGGCTCACTGGCCTGTAATTCCCTGGTTTATCCCTGCTACCCTTCTTGAATAATGGTACTACGTTAGCTGTTCTCCAGTCCTCTGGTACATCCCCTGTGGCCAGAGAGGTTCTGAAAATTTGTGTCAGAGCCCCTGCAATCTCCTCCTTTGCCTCACACAACAGCCTGGGATACATCTCGTCCGGGCCTGGGGATTTATCCACTTTTTGGCCTGCTAAAACCGCTAGTACCTCCTCCCTCTCGATGCTAATATGTTCAAGTATGTCACAGTCCCCTTGCCCGACTTCTATGTCTACATCGTCTTTTTCCATAGTGAACACAGAGGCAAAAAATTCATTTAAAACCCCACCTACTTCATCTGGCTCTACACACAGCTTGCCACTTTGGTCCCTAATGGGCCCTACCCTTTCCCTGGTTATCCTCTTGCCCTTAATATACTTATAAAACATCTTAGGATTTTCCTTTATTTTGCTCGCCAGTGTTATTTCATGGCCCCTCCTCGCCCTCCTAATTTCCTTTTTAAGTATGCCCCTGCAGCTTTTATACTCCTCTAGGGCTTCCTCCGTCTTTTGTCTTTTGTTCACACAGTCCCACACACACCCTACTGTTCACAGTCGCACACACACCCTACTTTTCACAGTCCCACACACACCCTACTGTTCAAACAGTCCCATACACGCCCTACTGTTCAAACAGTCCCATACACACCCTACTGTTCAAACAGTCCCACACAATTCACAATTCACAATTCAAATCACTTTATTGGCATGATAAGTTACATCTTATGTTGCCAAAGCATCAAAATACATTTATGGTTTAGCACATAAACGCAGTTCTATTCATACAGTGTATAAACAGGTATATCCCTGAGTGTATAAATATACATTCGCATTGTTTATATATATTCTTTTCTTAGTTTACTGGTTGTCCCTCTGTTCATGGCAAGCTGTAACATAGTGTGCCGCCAGTGTTATACAGCTTCTCTCCTCTCCCAGTAGGAATGGGAGTTTTTGGTTGTCATTCAGATTTCTGAAATCAGGGCATATTTGTGAGAATTTTTGGTAGAAATTCTCCCTGATGCCCTGATATTTTCCACAAGCTGTGAGGAAGTGCATCTCTGTCTCCACCACTCCCTGACTGCAGTGAGAGCATATCCTGTCCTCTCTTGGCAGCCTGGTCTGCCTGTGTCTGCCTTTTTCGATCGCTAGGCTATGTTCGCTAAGTCTGTACCTTGTCAAGGTTCTTCTCAGTTTGTTATCCTTTACCACACACACCCTACTGTTCAAACAGTCCCATACACACCCTACTGTTCACCTTTCCACACACACCCTACTGTTCACACAGTCCCACACACACCCTACTGTTCAAACAGTCCCATACACACCCTACTGTTCACCTTTCCACACACACCCTACTGTTCACACAGTCCCACACACACCCTATTGTTCACAGTCCCACACACACCCTACTGTTCACACAGTCCACACACATCCTACTGTTCACACAGTCCCACACACACCCTACTGTTCAAAGTCCCACACACACCCTACTGTTCAAACAGTCTCACACAGACCCCGTTCACACACTTCAATTCAATTCAATTCAAATCGCTTTATTGGCATGATGACAAGGTACATCTTATGTTGCCAGAGCATCGAAAAACATTAATGGTTGAACACATAAACGCAGGTCTATCCATACAGTGTATAAACAGATATATCCCTGAGTGTATAAATATACATTCATATAATTTGTATATAGGCCTAGAAATTCAGTTGGTTGCGCCAGCCGGTAGCGCCTTAGGAGGAGTAGATGTCAGGCGCTAGGCGGCTAGCGGCCGGGCGCAGCGCGATCTGCGCCTCGCCCCAACTTCACTCAAGATTTAGCGGCGGCGCAAAGTCTTTGCGTGCGCTCAGCTGCGCGCGCAGATCATGACGTCATTTCCTCGTGCAACGCCCTTTGTGCGCCCCAAACCGGAAATTCAGTCGCGACGCCCCATTGTGCGCCTGGCGCCCCTAGCGACTGTTAGAGTGGAACGGTGCTCAGTCGATGCGGGGCGCGGGGGGCGCAAATTAAAGGGCACTCCTCCTGCACTATAAAAGGCTGCCATTTCGCAGCACTCCTTCTTGAGAGACGGATCTTTGCAGAGAGACCAAGGTAGAGAGCTTTCTGCTTTGGCTCAACACTCGGTCCGGTACTTGTGGCTTCAGGCCACAGCTTTCCACTTGTCTTTGCCTTCATTGACATCTCATTGTTTGCCAGCATATTATGGGGGCTGCAATGGGTGTAAACGATGGCTTTCTCAATTACATCCAAAGGGCTCACAGACGCCGTGAGAGAGTGGCAGCCCTGGCTAGACGGAGAGGGGGCAACAGGCATCGGCAAAGGAGGCCTTACCCACCCAGGGTATACCGCCAGCAGTTCTCCTATCTCAACATGTCTGATGAGCAGTGTGTTCGGAGGCTGAGATTCCGAAGGGAGGTGGTCACAGAGATCTGCCACCTGCTTGGCGGTGATCTGCAGCCACAGCTGAGGAGCAGGACGTCTCTGTCGGTGGCAGTGAAGGTGACGGTGGCTCTCAACTTCTATGCCACCGGCTCCTTCCAATCCGCTACTGGGGACATTTCCAACATCTCCCAGTTCGCCGTGCATTGCTGCATCCGCCAGGTGACCAATGCCCTTTTCAAAAGGAGACGTCAGTTCATCTCCTTCTCCATGGCCCTTGCCAAGCAGCAACAGCGTGCAATGGGCTTTGCAGCATTCGCGGGCTTCCCCATGGTGCAGGGCGCCATTGACTGCACGCATGTGGCTTTGCGGGCACCTCTGGAGAATGCCGAGGATTACCGCAACCGGAAGGGCTACCATTCGCTGAACGTCCAGCTGGTGTGTGACCACAGGCAGCTCATCCTAGCTGTCAATGCCCGCTTTCCAGGCAGCAGCCACGATGCCTTCATCCTGCGACAGACTTCTGTGGCAGACATGTTCCAGGCCCAGCCTCACCCACGAGGATGGCTTATTGGGGACAAAGGCTATCCTTTGTGTACCTGGTTGATGACCCCGCTCCGTGTGCCCAGCACCCCTGCTGAAGAGGGATACAACGACAGCCATCAAGCGACCAGGAACATCATCGAACAAGCAATCGGCGTCCTGAAGCAACGGTTCCGCTGTCTGGATCGTTCCGGTGGCGCCCTACAATATTCGCCGGAGCGAGTCTTCCATTTCGTGGTCGTTTGCTGCATGCTGCACAACCTGGCTATCCGCAGGACTCAGCCACTGCCACCAGAGATTGGAGGACCACCTGAGGAGGAGGAGGAGGAGGAGGAGGACCAGCACAGGAGGGAGGCACAAAGTGCAAGGGCCGCCCGTCGCCGGCTTATTGAACGCCGGTTCTAGGCCCCCTCTCAGGGAATGGCTTGTGCCAATGTCAGCAGATGAATGTAGCCGCTCCACAAGCCCTCAGCTGAGCAGGGCAACCAGGACTTGACAAAAAAACCATGCACAGTGCAATTTAACAACAATAATTTATTGCAAACCTCTGCCCTTCCCACATTACATCCTCATGTGGATAAGCCCCCTCCAAAAACACAAAACTACCAGTCTCGGCCTTACAAAAAGAAAGAAAGACACCAGTCTCGGCCTTACAAAAACACAACTGCACCAGTCTCGGCCTTACAAAAAGCACCAGGCATTTGTGCATACCTTCTACTTTTTGCCCTGCGAGGACGATGCCTTTCGCATCCTTGCCTGGCCCCTGCCCACCCTGCAGCTCCTCCTCAATGGGAGCCCAGTGGCTGCAGCAAGGCTGGGGGAAGGCTGCTGAGGGGCAGATGGCGTGACGGCAGATGCCCTTGGGGGCCGGCCTGCACCAGCCCTGGCCTTGGAGTGGCCGGCTGCTGACTGCTCCAACTCTGGCTGGGCGGCAGCAGTCTGTCCAGCGGCTCGTGGCAGCTGCAATGGCGGAGTGGCAGTGTCGGCTGCAGGAATGGTGCCAACCTGGCAGATCGCAGGTGCTCGCTGGTCGCCTGACACATTGGCACTCGCACGGGCCAGCACTGCAGCATGCGGAGCAAACAGCTGAAGAACAGACTGCTGGGCTGCTGCTGCGTGGCGAGTGCCCTGGCGATGCCTGGCTGATCCAGCGAGGGTGGCAGCAGTTAGTGCCCGTGTGGCCCTGGTCTGTGTCCGCATGACAACAGCCAGTGAATGGACGGCACGACTGAGCACTTGGCTCGAAGCCGCCTGTGCTGCCGCGAAGTCTTGTAGACTCCTGGCCTGTGCTGCTCCAAATTGCTGCACACTCCTTGACAAAGACTCAATGGAGTCAGGCATCCTTGCCACTGCAGCCATGAGCTCATTGTGCCTGCGCTCAGCCTGGACGGCCATTTCCTCCAGGAGCCGCACCTCCTCTGCGCTGACCGTCGCAGGACTGGAGGCCGCACTCACCCTCTGGGGAGAAGTCCGCCGAGCTTCCCCACCCCTCCCGCGTTGCTGCAGGCCGCTGGGCCCCGGAGCTTCACTCTCCTCCGACCCTTCCCCCCGGCTCCCCTCCAGGGAAGACGTGTCCCCTACATCGCCTTGGGCTGGCGCGGCTGAGGGTGGCTCTGATGGGCCGGCTTCCTCTTCCTCCTCCTCGTATTCCGAAGCGCTGACAGTGGCAGCTTGAGGGCCCGCCTCCTCACCTGGCGATTCACCATCTGAAAGCAGGAAGGCACAAGAGTAGCTTTAGAGTGAGGACAGGGTGGCAGCGAGGGAGGCATGAGTGCTGCCATTCACCGCATTGGTCGGACAGTGGCAAAGGATGCTGATCTGAGGCGCAAGTGGAACGAGAGAGGTCAAAAAGGTGATGCCCTTACCATTGGTGGCCAGAACAGGGTCGGCATCTCCACTGGCGACGGGGCCAATCAGCCGGCCTGCCATAATGCGCTCCACACGCTGGTCGAGGTCGGAGAGCTCTTTGACGTCAGGACGGCCTCCCCCGGTCTCAGTTCGGTTGCGCCGGTTGTGCGCCACCTTGGCCTGCACGAGAAAGGACGGCCTCTAAGTACAGTGTGAAGCCCTGATCTTGTCTGCACTGCCTCCCATGGTTGAATAGCTTGTACAGTTTGTAAAGTGCTGAATGTGCAAGTGATTTTCATGCCAGTCCCATAGCTGCTGGATGAGGGCTGGCCATTAGGGCTTTCAGGTCCCTTTGCCCATAAAGTGAGGTGCACATGCAGGGATGAGGAGGACACTGGAAAGGGTACTCACCCTGACAACCCGAGTGAGGTCGTTGAACTTCTTCCGGCATTGCACAGGAGTCCTGGCAACCACGCTGTTGGAAGACACCCTGTTGGAGACCTCCCTCCAGGCTTTCCGGTAGGCACTGGGCAGCGGCCTCTTGCCACCTTCTGGGAGCAGAACATGGTGCCTGCGCTCCACTCCGCCAACCAGCAGCCTCAGGTCACCGTCGCTGAAGCGCTGCGCTCTCTCCCTGGCCTTCTCCATAGCCCTGGGCGTTGTGCAGGTGAAGCTGAAGTGGTCAGGCCTAGGTTGAGGGCTGCAGTGTGCAGGGCGTGGCAGGCAAACAAATCCACCCTCCCCCTTTAAGAGCTGACCGGCGCCAGAGTGTCTGCCGTCAATCAAGAACTCGCCGCACCGGCGCTGCGCCCGGCCTCGGGGGTATCGCTCAGCACCACCAGCTTAGCGCCTAAAGATAGTCGTGCATCGCCAGTTTTAGCGCAGCAGCAACCTCTTGGGGCGATGCGACTGAATATCGGCGAAGGGGGCGCGACTTTGCGCCGGGCGCAAACTTTAGCGGCCGCCCGACTTTACCGCCCCAAAAGTGGCTATACTGAATTTCTAGGCCATAGTCTTTTGTTAGATTTACTGGTTGTCCCTCTGTTTATGGCAAGCTGTAACATAGTGTGCCGCTAAGGATACACAATTTCTCTGTTCCCCTAGTAGGTATGGGAGTTTTTGGTCGTCATTCAAATTTCTGAATTCAGGGCATATTTTCATGAATTTTGGGTAGAAATTCTCCCTTATGCCCTTATATTTTCTACAAGCTGTGAGGAAGTGCATCTCTGTCTCCACCACTCCCTGACTGCAGTGAGAGCACACACACTACTGTTCACACACTCCCACACATATCCTACTGTTCACAGTCCCACACACATCGTACTGTTCACACAGTCCCACACACATCCTACTATTCAAACAGTCCCACATACACCCTACTGTTCAAACAGTCCCACACACAATCTACTGTTCACACAGTCTCACACACAATCTACTGATCAAACAGTCCCACACACACCCTACTGTTCAAACAGTCCCACACACACCCTACTGTTCACAGTCCCACACACACCCTACTTTTCACAGTCCCACATACACCCTACTGTTCACAGTCCCACATACACCCTACTGTTCACACAGTCTCACACACACCCTACTGTTCACAGTCCCACATACACCCTACTGTTCACACAGTCTCACACACACCCTACTGTTCACAGTCCCACACACACCCTACTTTTCACAGTCCCACATACACCCTACTGTTCACAGTCCCACATACACCCTACTGTTCACACAGTCTCACACACACCTTACTGTTCACAGTCCCACACACACCCTACTGTTCATACAGTCTCCCACACACCCTGCTGTTCACACACACCTTACTGTTCACAGTCCCACACACACCCTACTGTTCACACAGTCCCACACACACCCTACTGTTCACACAGTCCCACACACACCCTACTGTTCACACAGTCCCACACACACCCTACTGTTCACACAGTCCCACACACACCCTACTGTTCACAGTCCCACACACACCCTACTGTTCACACAGTCTCACACAGACACTTCAATTCAATTCAATTCAAATCGCTTTACTGGCATGACAAGGTACATCTTATGTTGCCAAAGCATCGAAAAACATTTATGGTTGAACACATAAACGCCGGTCTATCCATACAGTGTGTAAACAGATATATCCCTAAGTGTATAAATATACATTCATATAATTTGTATATAGTCTTTTGTTAGATTTACTGGTTGTCCCTCTGTTTATGGCAAGCTGTATCATACTGTGCCGCTAAGGTTACAGAATTTCTCTGTTCCCCTAGTAGGTATGGGAGTTTTTGGTCGTCATTCAAATTTCTGAATTCAGGTCATGTTTTCGTGAATTTTGGGTAGAAATTCTCCCTTATGCCCTTATATTTTCTACAAGCTGTGAGGAAGGGCATCTCTGTCTCCACCACTCCCTGACTGCAGTGAGAGCACACACCCTACTGTTCACAGTCTCACACAGACACTACTGTTCACAGTCCCACACACACCCTACTGTTCACAGTCCCACACACACCCTACTGTTCACAGTCCCACACACACACTACTGTTCACACCGTCCCACGCACACCCTACTGTTCACACCGTCCCACGCACACCCTACTGTTCATAATGTCCCATACACACCCTACTGTTCACACAGTCCCACGCACACCCTACTGTTCACACAGTCCCACGCACACCCTACTGTTCACACCGTCCCACGCACACCCTACTGTTCACACAGTCCCACGCACACCCTACTGTTCACACCGTCCCACGCACACCCTACTGTTCACACAGTCCCACACACACCCTACTGTTCACACCGTCCCACGCACACCCTACTGTTCACACAGTCCCCCACACACCCTACTGTTCACACAGTCCCCCACACACCCTACTGTTCACACAGTCCCACGCACACCCTACTGTTCACACAGTCCCACACACACCCTACTGTTCACACAGTCCCACACACACCCTACTGTTCACACAGTCCCACGCACACCCTACTGTTCACACCGTCCCACGCACACCCTACTGTTCACACAGTCCCCCACACACCCTACTGTTCACAGTCCCACACACACCCTACTGTTCACACCGTCCCACGCACACCCTACTGTTCACACAGTCCCACACACACCCTACTGTTCACACAGTCCCCCACACACCCTACTGTTCACAGTCCCACACACACCCTACTGTTCACACCATCCCACACACACCCTACTGTTCACAGTCCCACACACACCCTACTGTTCACACAGTCCCCCACACACCCTACTGTTCACAGTCCCACACACACCCTACTTTTCACACCATCCCACACACACCCTACTGTTCACAGTCCCACACACACCCTACTGTTCACACAGTCCCACACACACCCTACTGTTCACACCGTCCCACACACACCCTACTGTTCACAGTCCCACACACACCCTACTGTTCACACCGTCCCCCACACACCCTACTGTTCACAGTCCCTCACACACCCTACTGTTCACAGTCCCACACACACCCTACTGTTCACACAGTCCCACACACACCCTACTGTTCACACCGTCCCACGCACACCCTACTGTTCACACAGTCCCACGCACACCCTACTGTTCACACAGTCCCACACACACCCTACTGTTCATAATGTCCCATACACACCCTACTGTTCACACAGTCCCACACACACCCTACTCTTCACAGTCCTACACACACCCTAATGTTCACAGTCCCACACACACCCTACTGTTCACACAGTCCCACACACACCCTACTGTTCACACAGTCCCACACACACCCTACTGTTCACAGTCGCACACACACCCTACTGTTCACACAGTCTCACACACACCCTACTGTTCACACAGTCCCACACACACCCTACTTTTCACAGTCCCACACACACCCTACTGTTCACACAGTCCCACAGACACCCTACTGTTTACAGTCCCACAAACACCCTACTGTTCAAACAGTCCCACAGACACCCTGCTGTTCACACAGTCCCACACACACCCCACTGTTCAAACAGTCCCACACACATCCTACTGTTCACACAGTCCCACACACACCCTACTGTTCACGCAGTCCCACTCACACCCTACTGTTCACAGTCGCACACACACCCTACTGTTCACGCAGTCCCACACACACCCTACTGTTCACAGTCTCACACACACCCTACTGTTCACACAGTCCCACACACACCCTACTATTCACACAGTCCCACACACACCCTACTGTTCACACAGTCCCACACACACCCTACTATTCACACAGTCTCACACACACCCTACTATTCACACAGTCCCACACACACCCTACTCTTCACACAGTCCCACACACACCCTACTGTTCATAATGTCCCATACACACCCTACTGTTCACACAGTCCCACACACCCTACTGTTCACACAGTCCCACACACACCCTACTATTCACACAGTCCCACACACACCCTACTGTTCACACAGTCCCACACACACCCTACTATTCACACAGTCTCACACACACCCTACTGTTCACACAGTCACACACACCCTACTATTCACACAGTCCCACACACACCCGACTGTTCACACAGTCCCACACACACCCTACTATTCACACAGTCCCACACACACCCTACTCTTCACACAGTCCCACACACACCCTACTGTTCACAGTCGCACACACACCCTGCTGTTCACAATCCCACACACACCCTACTGTTCACACAGTCCCACACACACCCTACTGTTCACACAGTCCCATGCACAACCTACTGTTCACACAGTCCCACACACACCCTACTGTTCACACAGTCCCACACACACCCTACTGTTCTCACAGTCCCACACACACCCTACTGTTCACACAGTCCCACACACACCCTACTGTTCATAATGACCCACACACACCCTACTGTTCACACAGTCCCACACACACCCTACTATTCACACAGTCCCACACACACCCTACTGTTCACACAGTCCCACACACACCCTACTATTCACACAGTCTCACACACACCCTACTATTCACACAGTCCCACACACACCCTACTCTTCACAGTCCCACACACACCCTACTTTTCACAGTCCCACATACACCCTACTGTTCACAGTCCCACATACACTCTACTGTTCACACAGTCTCACACACACCCTACTGTTCACAGTCCCACACACACCTTACTGTTCACAGTCCCACACACACCCTACTGTTCACACAGTCCCACACACACCCTACTGTTCACACAGTCCCACACACACCCTACTGTTCACAGTCGCACACACACCCTACTGTTCACACAGTCTCACACACACCCTACTGTTCACACAGTCCCACACACACCCTACTTTTCACAGTCCCACACACACCCTACTGTTCACACAGTCCCACAGACACCCTACTGATTACAGTCCCACAAACACCCTACTGTTCAAACAGTCCCACACACATCCTACTGTTCACACAGTCCCACACACACCCTACTGTTCATAATGTCCCATAAACACCCAACTGTTCATAATGTCCCACACATACCGTAATGTTCACAGTCCCACACACACACCCTGCTGTTCACACAGTCCCACACACACCCCACTGTTCACAGTCCCACACACACCCTGCTGTTCACACAGTCCCACACACACCCTACTGTTCACGCAGTCCCACTCACACCCTACTGTTCACAGTCGCACACACACCCTACTGTTCACGCAGTCCCACACACACCCTACTGTTCACAGTCTCACACACACCCTACTGTTCACACAGTCCCACACACACCCTACTATTCACACAGTCCCACACACACCCTACTGTTCACACAGTCCCACACACACCCTACTATTCACACAGTCTCACACACACCCTACTATTCACACAGTCCCACACACACCCTACTCTTCACACAGTCCCACACACACCCTACTGTTCATAATGTCCCATACACACCCTACTGTTCACACAGTCACACACACCCTACTGTTCACACAGTCCCACACACACCCTACTATTCACACAGTCCCACACACACCCTACTCTTCACACAGTCCCACACACACCCTACTATTCACACAGTCTCACACACACCCTACTGTTCACACAGTCACACACACACCCTACTATTCACACAGTCCCACACACACCCTACTGTTCACACAGTCCCACACACACCCTACTATTCACACAGTCCCACACACACCCTACTCTTCACACAGTCCCACACACACCCTACTGTTCACAGTCGCACACACACCCTGCTGTTCACAATCCCACACACACCCTACTGTTCACACAGTCCCACACACACCCTACTGTTCACACAGTCCCATGCACAACCTACTGTTCACACAGTCCCACACACACCCGACTGTTCACACAGTCCCACACACACCCTACTGTTCTCACAGTCCCACACACACCCTACTGTTCACACAGTCCCACACACACCCTACTGTTCATAATGTCCCACACACACCCTACTGTTCACACAGTCCCACACACACCCTACTATTCACACAGTCCCACACACACCCTACTGTTCACACAGTCCCACACACACCCTACTATTCACACAGTCTCACACACACCCTACTATTCACACAGTCCCACACACACCCTACTCTTCACACAGTCCCACACACACCCTACTGTTCACAGTCGCACACACACCCTGCTGTTCACAATCCCACACTCACCCTACTGTTCACACAGTCCCACACACACCCTACTGTTCACACAGTCCCACACACACCCTACTGTTCACACAGTCCCACACACACCCTACTGTTCACACAGTCCCACACACACCCTACTGTTCACAGTCCCACACACACCCTACTGTTCACACAGTCCCACACACACCCTACTGTTCACACAGTCCCACACACACCCTACTTTTCACACAGTCCCATACACACCCTACTGTTCACACAGTCCCACACACACCCTACTGTTCACACAGTCCCACACGCACCCTACTGTTCACACAGTCCCACACGCACCATACTGTTCAAACAGTCCCACACACACCCTACTGTTCACACAGACTCACACACACCCTACTGCTCACAGTCCCACACTTACCTTACTGTTCACACACTCCCACACAGACACTACTGTTCACACAGTCTCACACACACCCTACTGTTCACACAGTCCAACACACACCCTACTGTTCACAGTCCCACACACACACCCTACTGTGCACACAGTCCCACACACACCCTACTGTTCACACAGTTCCACACACATCGTACTGTTCACACAGTCCCACACACACCCTACTGTTCACACAGTCCCACACACACCCTACTCTTCACACAGTCCCACACACACCCTACTGTTCACAGTCGCACACACACCCTACTGTTGACACAGTCTCACACACACCCTACTGTTCACACAGTCCCACACACACCCTCCTGTTCACACAGTCCCACACACACCCTACTGTTCACACAGTCCCACACACACCCTACTGTTCACACAGTCCCACACACAGCCTACTGTTCACACAGTTCCACACACACCCTACTGTTCACAGTCGCACACACACCCTACTGTTCACACAGTCCCACACACACCCTACTGTTCACACAGTCCCACACACACCCTACTGTTCCTAATGTCCCATACACACCCTACTGTTCATAATGTCCCATACACACCCTACTGTTCACACAGTCCCACACACACCCTACTTTTCACAGTCCCACACACACCCCACTGTTCACAGTCCCACACACACCCTGCTGTTCACACAGTCCCACACACACCCTACTGTTCACACAGTCCCACACACACCCTACTGTTCACATTCCCACACACACCCTACTGTTCACACAGTCTGACACACACCCTACTGTTCACACATTCCCACACACACCCTACTATTCACACAGTCCCACACACACCCTACTGTTCACACAGTCCCACACACACCCTACTATTCACACAGTCCCACACACACCCTACTATTCACACAGTCCCACACACACCCTACTGTTCACACAGTCCCACACACACCCTACTGTTCACAGTCGCACACACACCCTACTGTTGACACAGTCTCACACACACCCTACTTTTCACACAGTCCCACACACACCCTACTATTCACACAGTCTCACACACACCCTACTGTTCACACAATCCCACACACACCCTACTGTTCACACAGTCCCACACACACCCTACTGTTCAAACAGTCCCACACACACCCTACTGTTCACACAGTCTCACACACACCCTACTGCTCACAGTCCCACACTTACCTTACTGTTCACACAGTCCCACACAGACACTACTGTTCACACAGTCTCACACACACCCTACTGTTCACACAGTCCCACACACACCCTACTGTTCACAGTCCCACACACACACCCTACTGTGCACACAGTCCCACACACACCCTACTGTTCACACAGTCCCACACACATCGTACTGTTCACACAGTCCCACACACACCCTACTGTTCAAACAGTCCCACACACACCCTACTGTTCACACAGTCCCACACACATCGTACTGTTCACACAGTCCCACACACACACTCTACTGTTCAAACAGTCCCACATACACCCTACTGTTCACACAGTCTCACACACACCCTGCTGCTCACAGTCCCACACTTACCTTACTGTTCACACAGTCCCACACACACCCTACTGTTCACACAGTCCCACACACACCCTACTGTTCACAGTCCCACACACACACCCTACTGTTCACACAGTCCCACACACACCCTACTGTTCAAACAGTCCCACATACACCCTACTGTTCACACAGTCTCACACACACCCTACTGTTCACACACACCCTACTGTTCACAGTCCCACACTCACCCTACTGTTCAAACAGTCCCATACACACCCTACTGCTCACAGTCCCACACACACCCTACTGATCAAACAGTCCCACAAACACCCTACTGTTCAAACAGTCCCACACACACCCTATTGTTCACAGTTCCACACACACCCTACTGTTCACACAGTCTCACACACACCCTACTGTTCACAGTGATGTGCCATCGATAACTCAAAGACAAGGGCCTAGAAATTCAGTTGGTTGCGCCAGCCGGTATCGCCATAAGAGGGGTATATTTCCAGCGCTAGGCACTTAGCGCCCGGGCGCAGCCCGATCTGCGCCAACGCCCAAATTCAGTTGACATTTAGCGCTGGCGCAAAGTGTTTGCGCCCGCTCAGCTGCGCGCGCAGCTTATGACGTCATTTCGTCGTGCAACGCTGTTTGTGCGCCCCAAACCGGCAATTCAGTGGCGCCCGCCCAATGTGGGCGTGGCGCTGCTAAGAACTGTGAAGTGGAACGCAACAGAGGCCCTGCGGGCCTCGGGGAGCGCTAATTAAAGGGCACTTACACTGACCTATAAAGCCCAGCCATTTTGCTGCAATGACTTTACTGCTTTGGATTTCTGGACAGAGACCAAGGGACAGAGCTTACTGATTTGGGACAACATAGGAGAGGTATTTTTGGCTTCTGGCCAGTGCTTTGACATTTGATTCATTTGATTTCACTGTTTTCAACTTTATTATGGGGGCTGTATGGGGGTCCAACCCTCAGTTGCAGCATTATGTGCGAAGGGCTCGCAGACGCTGTGAGAGAGGGCCAGCCATGCCTAGACGCAGAGGGACCATCAGGCGTCGGCAACGTAGGCCTTACCCACTCAGGCAATACTGGCAGCAGGTGTCCTATCTCACCATGACTGCGGCGCATTGTGTTAAGAGGCTGCGCTTCAGAAGGGAGAGATCTGCCAGCTGCTTCACAGAG
Organism: Somniosus microcephalus; assembly: GCF_052327205.1. Lineage (NCBI taxonomy): Eukaryota > Metazoa > Chordata > Chondrichthyes > Squaliformes > Somniosidae > Somniosus > Somniosus microcephalus. The sequence continues at coordinate 28,015,034 of NC_141000.1, read as the reverse complement.
ATCTGCGTCCACAGCTGATGTGCAGGACATCTCTCTTGGTGGAAGTGAAGGTCACGGTGGTTCTGAACTTTTATGCAAGCGGCTCCTTCCAAGCCGCTGCTGGGGACATAGCGAACATCTCCCAGTTCGCCGCGCATCGCTGCATCTGGCAGGTCACCGATGCACTTTTCGCGAGGAGACACCAATTCATCTCCTTCCCCATGACCCGACAGAGGCAGGAGCAGCGTGCAGTCGGATTTGCCAGGATCGCGCGCTTCCCCATGGTGCAGGGCGCCATTGACTGCACGCATGTGGCTATGCGGGCACCTATCCACAATGCCGAGGATTACCGCAACCAGAAGGGCTACCATTCCCTAAATGTACGGCTGGTGTGTGACCACAGGCAGCGCATCCTAGCTGTCAATGCCCGCTTCCCAGGAAGCAGCCACGATGCATTTATCCTGCGCCAGACTACTGTGGCTGACATGTTCGAGGCACAGCCTCCACCAAGGGGATGGCTTATCGGGGACAAGGGCTACCCTTTGTGTACATGGCTCATGACCCCGCTCCGCGCGCCCAGGACCCCAGCGGAGGAGGCATACAACGAAAGCCATCAAGCCACAAGGAACATCATAGAGCAAACGATAGGCGTCCTCAAGCAACGGTTCCGCTGCCTGGATCGTTCCGGCGGATCTCTACAGTATTCGCCGGATAGAGTCTCCCAGTTCGTCGTCGTGTGCTGCATGCTGCACAACCTGGCTATCCACAGGACTCAGGCACTGCCACCTGACATTGCACCACCACCTCAGGAGGACGAGCAGGAGGACCATGAGGAGGAGGAGGAGGAGGAGGAGGAGTACCAGCCCAGGAGGGAGCCACAAGGTCCAAGGGCCGTCCGCCGGGGGCTTATTGATCGACACTTCTAGGCCCCCTGTCAGGGAATGGGCTGTGGCAATGAACGCACCTGAAGGCAGCCGCACCGCAAGCCCTCAGCCGGTTAACGCAACAACCACTTGAAACCTGAGACGTGGACATGCTGAATAAATAAAAAGCTTTATTTCACAAACTCAGGGCCCTTCCCACATGAAACAGAAAAACAGACAAGACCCCCAAAAAACAGTCAAAAACATCTGTCACTCCCAAAACCTGGGGAGGACTAACAAAACTTGCCCATCCAAATGGCCTTCATCATCGGCCTTACAAAAATAAGCCCCCCCCTCCACAACACAAACACCCCTCTAAAAACAAAAAATGCCTTGATCCTCGGCCTTACCAAAATAATGCCCCCCCAGAACACAAGCACCCCAATATAAAAAAAAACGCTATCACCACACTCTAATGGGTGTGCCGAGAGGGCGAGTCCTTAGACAGGCTTCTCTGGCCCCTGCCCGACCTGTTGCTCCGCCTCAACCTGGGCCCTGCACGTGTGGCAAGGCTGGGGGAAGGCTCATGAGGGCCACAATGCGTGTCGGCAGATGCCCTTGGGGGTCGGCCTAGACGAGGCCCGGCCCGGGAGGGGCCGGCTGCTGACTGCTGCAGCTGTGGCTGGCCAGCATCAGTCTCAGCAGCAGCTCGTCGCACCTTGGCTGGGGGAGTGGCAGTGTCGGCTGCACCAATGGGGGCAAGCTGGCTGATGGCAGGCGCGCGCTGCTCGCCAGAGACACTGGCACTCGGCCGGGCTGGCAGTGCAGCAAGCGCAGCAATCTGGTGGAGGCCAGACCGCTGTGCTGCAGCAGGGCGGCGGGTGCCCTGGCGATGCTTCCGCGCCACAGCGAGTGTGGCAGAAGTGAGTGCCCGAACTGCCCTGGTATGTGCCCGCATCAGCTCTGCCAGTGTCTGGACGGCACCACTCATCTCGCGAGTCGCGTCCTGGGCTGCCGCGAGTTGCTGGACACCCCTGTCGTGCGCTGCCGTGAGTTGTTCGACCCCCCTGGCCTGTGATTCCCCGAAAGCGACCACACTATGAGCCAGGGACTCAATGGCCTGAGGCATCTGTTGCACAACCCCCATGAACTCCTGGTGGCGCCGCTCAGACGCCGCCGACATCTCATCGAGGAGGCGCACCTCCTGGGCGAGGACCGTCTCCGGACTGGAGGGCGGACTCTCCCTCTGGGGAGAAGGCCGCCGAGCTGGCCGACCCTTCCCGCATGCCTCGAGCCCACTGGACCCAGGATCTGCCCTCCCCTGCAACACCTCCCCCCTCTGGGGAGAAGGCCGGCGTGCTGCCGGACCCTTCCCGCGTGCCTCGAGCCCACTGGGCCCAGGATCTGCCCTCCCCTGCAACACTTCCCCCTGGCTCTCCTGCAGGCCAGACGTCTCCCCTCCATTGCCATCCCCTGGCGCGGATGAGGGTTCCCCCGATGTGCCACCTTCCTCCTGGTCCTCGTCGTCCTCCTCCTCCAAGGGCCTGGCACTCTGAGCTTCAGGGACCACCTCCTCCTCACCAGCTGAAAGCAGGAAGGCACAAGAGTAGCTTTAGAGTGAGGACAGGGCGTCAGCGAGGGAGGCCTGAGTGGTGGCATTATGCGCATTTGTCGGTCAGTGCGAAAGGATGTAGATCTGAAGCGCAAGGGCAACGACAGAGGTCCAACCGGTCATGTCCTTACCAGTGGGTCCCAGTACAGGGTCCGCATCTCCGATCGCAACAGGGCCAGTCACCCGGGCACGCATGAGTCGAGCCACGCTCTCCTCCAGCTCACTGAGCGGCTGGTACTGGGGACGGCCTCCCCCGGTGGCAGACTGGCTCCTCAAATTCCGCGCCGGCTTGGCCTGCAAGAGAAAGGACGGCCTCTAAGTACAGTGTGGTGCCCTGTTGCTGTGTGCACTGCCTCCCATGGTCGAATAGCTTGGCCAGTGTGGTGCCCTGTTGCTGTGTGCACTGCCTCCCATGGTCGAATAGCTTGGCCAGTGTGGTGCCCTGTTGCTGTGTGCACTGCCTCCCATGGTCGAATAGCTTGGCCAGTGTGGTAAGTGCAGAAAGTGCTATTGATGATCATGCCAGTGCCATTGCTGCGGGAGGAGGGCTGCCCATTAGTCCTTTGAGGTCCCTTTGCCCATAATGTGAGGTGCACATGCAAGGATGATGAGGACACTGGAAAGGGTACTCACCTTCACCATCCGAGTGAGGTCGTTGTACTTCTTGCGGCATTGGTCCGCACTCCTGGGGACATCGCAGGTGGATGACACCCTGCGGGCGATTTTCCTCCAGGCTTTCCTGTACTGGCTCCTGGGAGCCTTCTTGCCACTGTCCGGGCACAAGATCTCTCTTTTGTTTTCGACACCATTAATCAGCACCCTCAGAGCATGCTCTGAGAAGCGCTGCGCTCGTTCACGGGCCCTCTCCATGGCTCCAGGCGCTATTTTGGCCCACCAGCAGTGTTGAGGCCTAGCTGCAGGGCTCCAGTATGCAGGGCGTGGCAGCAGTCAAAGTCGACCCTTCCCCCTTTAAGAGCTGGCCGGCGTCAGGGTGTCTGCTGTCAATCAAAACATGACCGCACCTGCGCTGCGCCCGGCCTCAGCGTTATCAGGCCGCATCGCCGGCTTAGCCTCTGAAGAGAGCATTGCAACGCCAGTTTCAGCGCTCGGCCAAACTCTTGGCCAACTCTACTGAATTTCGGCGATGTGGCCTACACTTTCCGGCGGGCGCTAACTTTAGCGAACGCCCGACTTTAGCGCCCCAAAAGTGTCCAGACTGAATTTCTAGGCCAAGGAGTTTAAGGATTCAACTAAAGGCTTTTAATCACTAAGAACTTTGCAGGTCTTTACACATCGGGTTCGCCTGCTAGAATGACTCATACAGCTCTTGAGACCTTTATATGGCAAAAGACAGGGGCGTAGCCAATACACACAATAGGAAAAAGGGGGCGGTACACACACCATACAAAGCAGGTAAAACACAGGGGGTGATGAAGGCATATATTTCATCACATTCACCCCTTCTACAGATTCAATCTGTCCAGGGGTGTGATAGTCCTTCCTGAACGTCGCAACAGTACCTCGGGTTCCGACCGGGAGTCCGTGGTGCCCTCCTGGGCATACCCATGTGTTGGGGGTGTTGCAGGTACTTCTGGGGGTGGTAAGCCTGGGGGTGGTGGTGGTTCTTCTGGGGGTGGTAGTGATGGGTCGTCGTCATCGTCGTCGTCGCTTCTTGCCGAGGCGAGGTCCTTTATGGACACGGTGTCCTCACGCCCGTCGGCGTGCTTGACGTACGCATACTGTGGGTTTGCATGGAGTAGGTGTACTGCCTCCACAAGTGGATCCATTTTGTGGCCCCTCACATGCTTTCATAATAGGACGGTCCCTGGGGTGGAGAGCCACGAGGGTAGGGATACTCCTGAGGTTGATTTGCGGGGAAAAACAAACATCTTCTCATGGGGAGTGGCGTTAGTAGCAGTACACAGTAGCGACCTTATCGAGTGGAGCACGTCTGGGAGGACCTCTTGCCAGCGGGAGGTGGGGAGGCCTTTAGACCTTAGTGCTAAGGTGACCGCCTTCCACACTGTCGCGTTCTCCCTCTACATTTGCCCATTACCCCGGGAGTTATAACTAGTGGTCCGACTCATGGCTATCCCCTTCGACAGCAGGTATTGGCGCAGTTCGTCGCTCATGAACGACGCCCCCCTGTCAGTGTGGATGTAGTTGGGCATGCCGAACGTGCAAAACAGGTTGCCGAGGCATTTGATGACCGTGGCACTGGTCATGTCTGGGCAGGGGTAGGTGAATGGGAAGCGGGAGTACTCGTCCACAATGTTGAGAAAGTACACATTGCGGTCGGTGGAGGGGAGTGGTCCCTTGAAATCTAAGCTCAGGCGCTCGAATGGCCGTGTAGCTTTGATCAGGTGGGCTCGGTCGGGCCTGAAAAAACGGGGCTTGCATTCCGCACAGGTGCAGCAGTCCCTGGTCATAGACCGGACCTCCTCGATAGAATAGGGCAGGTTACGGGATTTTATAAAGTGGAATAGCCGGGTGACCCCCGGGTGGCAGAGGCCATTGTGGAGGCCCTGTAGCCTGTCCCCCTGGATGGTGGCACACATCCCTCGTGATAGGGCGTCGGGGGATTCGTTGAGGGCCCCCGGCCTATATATTATGTCGTACTCAAATGTGGAGAGTTCGATCCACCACCTGAGAATTTTGTCGTTCTTGATCTTCCCCCTCTGTTTGGTGTTAAACATGAAGGCTACCGACCGCTGGTCGGTAAGCAGGGTGAAGCGTTTGCCGGCTAGGTGTATCGATTTCTTTGTGGGTTCAATGATGAGACATTTATGAAAGAGAATGACTTTTAATCTAAAGTCTGTTCAACTCTTTATACAGCTTTACAGGAGACACGATGCTAGTGATCCATCTAGAACGAAACTGAAACCAAACTAACTGCCTTGCTTCTCTCGGTCACATGCCCTCTGCTGGTCAGGCACAAGCAATCAATACATGCAAACATGCTATTAAGGCATCATAATCGAACAGGCAAATACCATCTCTATTTGCTGATATCATTACATCTCCTTTTCTTAAAACAAAAGTATTTTACTTTTAACTAACAACATGTTTTCTTTGTATTAATCTGCATTTTAACTGTAACACTTAATGAACTTACATTATCATTATCATTATCAAGGTTTTTTAACCTTGCTTTGTGTGTTCACATGAAATATGTCAATACACTAGAACTTGAAGAAAGAATAAGATAACATTACTTCCTTCTATAACAATAGTCCTTAAATTTGCTCAATGAGTCTCTCAGGAGGCTTCACGTGTCTTGAGGATTTTCTGATTGATTGTCCTTGAATCTGAGTTGTTGCCTCAGATGATGTGTTCTCAGCTGTGTGATCAGGTTGTTCAACAGTATCAGTCTCTTTCAGTCTCTTGACCTGCTGTGGCTGGTCCCATGAGAAGATCTCGATGATTTCTTCTCAGAACAGCACCCTCATCTGTCTGAATGGTGTATGATCTTGGTTGAACTTCACTCAGGACAGTTCCCTTCTGAGTCCATGTGTTTGTTTTGTCTTTCAACCTTACTTGGTCACCAGTGTGGAGTTCAGGTAGGTTTTGTGTTCCTCTGTCATAGTAGTACTTTTGCTTTTCTTTCTGTTGTTCTTTGAACTTCCTCACTTTCTCCCCCTCTTTTGTTTTCAGGAGGTTCTCCGGGATGGGTAGGTTTGACCTTAGCCGACGTCCCATCAGGAGTTGGGCTGGTGACATACCACACTCGAGCGGCGTTGTGCGGTATACAAGCATGCTCTGGTAGAAGTCAGTTCCACTGTCTTTTGCCTTGTACTTCAGTCTTTTCACTGTGTTTGTGGGCTCTCCTGGGTCAACAGCTCTGGACAACATGTCTGCTGTATACCTCAGCTTATCCGGTGTGTACGCAACATTCAGTTCATCATAGACTGTCTCTCCTTCGCTTTCCACAACGAGGACTCTCTTTACCAGGTTCAGTCTCTCACAGGCTTTTAAACCTAGTATGGCTTGCACATCCTTTGGCACCACGATTAATGCTAACGTGTGCTCTCTGTCCTTGTGTGTCACTTTGACAATGCATCTTCCTTTCACTGGTATTTCAGTACCTGAGTATCCTGTCACTTTCACTTTTATTCCATGTATCTTTGGTCTGGGTCTAATTTTCTTAAAATCAGTCTCTGATATCACATTAACTTGTGCTCCAGTATCCAATTTAAATGGAATGTGTATGTCATTCACTTTTAGTGTCAACATCCAGTCTCTTTCTTCTTTTTTGTTTTCAGACACAACATCTACATAGAACTCCTCTATGTCGCTTTCATCTACTGCATGGACCTTGCTTTGTTGCACTTGGTTCTTGCAGCAACGGGCATAATGGTTGTTTTTGTTGCAACTATTGCATGTTTTACCATATGCTGGGCACTTTTTTGGTGGATGCTGTGTACCGCATCGACTACATGTCTTTCGATTGTCCCTTTCATTTTCGTTCGCTGGCCACGCCTCTTTTTTCACATTGGCGCTCTTTTTGTTAAACGGTTTGTGTCCGTTCTTACTCACTGCATCCACGTTGCAGCTACTGTCACTGAACAGCTCCTTTGCCTGCGACTTCACAGTCTCTGTAGCCTTACACAGTGCTGTGGCTTTTCCCAGGTCTAGATCTTGCTCTCTTAGCAGTATTTCCCTTAGACCATTATCTGGAATACCACACACCAGTCTGTCTTTTATCAGCGAGTCTGTCAGTCCCCCAAATTCACACGATTTGCTTCTGTTTCTCAGTTCAGTCACATACTGATCAATAGTCTCACCCGTTTTCTGTACACATGTGAAAAATCTGTGCCTCTCAAACGTCACGTTACGTTTAGGTATGCAGTAGGCCTCAAACTGTTCCATTATTTTATCTAGCTTCATTTTGTCTCCATTAGCAGCGAATGTGAAGTTATTATACACCTCCAGCGCTTCATCACCCACGACATGTAAGAACAGTGACGATTTCCTTTTATTACTTTTCTCGTCAGCTCCGATTGCTGATAAATACAATCCCACACGTTTTTGAACCTTCTCCAATTTTCAGCCACATTACCTGTCAACTGAAGCGTCGCCAGTGGGAGTAAACCTTCCATTTTTCACTTCGTTAGCTATTCTCTAATGGTAAGTAACGATGTTCTCTTTTGGCTCGCTAATCTGTGGAGAGCTGATTTAACTTCAGATTTTTCCTCTTCATCTCTTTCAATCACTTCTGACACCATGTATCAATTTCTTTGTGGGTTCAATGACGAGACATTTATGAAAGAGAATGACTTTTAATCTAAAGTCTGTTCAACTCTTTATACAGCTTTACAGGAGACACGATGCTAGTGATCCATCTAGAACGAAACTGAAACCAAACTAACTGCCTTGCTTCTCTCGGTCACATGCCCTCTGCTGGTCAGGCACAAGCAATCAATACATGCAAACATGCTATTAAGGCATCATAATCGAACAGGCAAATACCATCTCTATTTGCTGATATCATTACACTAGGTAGTGCCTCCAGTGCCGCACTGCCTCCACTATGGCCTGGGCCTCCTTCTCTACCGAGGAGTGCCTGATCTCGGGCCCTTGGAGGGTTCTTGAGAAAAAGGCTACAGGCCGCCCATCCTGGTTGAGGGTGGCTGCTAAGGCGAAGTTGGACGCATCGCTTTCGACCTGGAAAGGGATGTTTTCGTCCACTGCCCGCAGCGCGGCCTTCTCAATGTCATGTTTAATGCTGTTGAAGGCGGCGTGGGCCTCGGCCGTGAGCGGGAAGGACATTGATTTCAGGAGGGGACGGGCCTTGTCGGAATAATTGGGGACCCATTGGGCGTAATAGGAGAAGAACCCCAGGCACCTTTTCAGGGCCTTGGGAGTGTTTGGTAGGGGTAGCTCCCGTAGGGGGCGCAATCGGTTGGGGTCCGGACCGATTTCCCCGTTTTCCACCACGCAGCCCAGGATACAGAGGCGCGTGGTGCTAAAGACACACTTATCCTCGTTGTAGGTGAGATTGAGTCTGAGGGCGGTTTTCAGAAAATCTCGTGATGTTCGAGTCGTGGTCTTGCTGGTCGTGGCCGCAGATGGTGACGTTGTCTAGGTATGGGTAGGTGGCTGTTAACTGGTTCTCATCGACCATGCGGTCCATCTCCCGCTGGAAGACCGAGACCCTATTCGTTACCCCAAAGGGGACTCTGAGGAAGTGGTAGAGGTGTCCGTTCGCCTCAAAGGCGGTGTATGGACGGTCCTCCGGCCTAATGGGGAGCTGGTGGTATGCCGATTTTAGGTTGATGGTGGAAAACACCCGGTATTGCGCGATTTGGTTAACCATATCCGCTATGCGGGGCAGAGGGTAGGCGTCTAGCTGGGTGTATAGATTAACCGTCTGGCTATAATCTATCACCATCCGCTTCTTTTCGCTACCCTTAACTACTACTACCTGGGCGCGCCACGGGCTGGTACTGCATTCGATGATACCCTCCCGCTTGAGTCTTTCTACTTCCGAAGCAATGAACCGTCTATCCTCCCAGCTGTACCGCCTACTCTTGGTCGCTATGGGTCGACAGTTGGGTGCGAGGTTGGCGAACAGAGAGGGGGGCTTGACCTTCAGGGTAGCCAGACCGCACACTGTGAGGGGCGGCTGGGACCCACCGTAGGTAAGCGTGATACTTTGGTGGTGGCACTGGAAGTCCAGACCCAAGATCACGCTCACACAGAGATCTGGCATTATCAATAGTTTAAAATCTCTGTAATCAGTGCCTTTTACCGATAGCGTAACCGCGCAGAAACCTGTGACTTTTGAGGTATGAGTCTTATCAGCCATGGCGATTTTGCCCTGTGTGGGGACTATCGTTAGTGAAAGTCATTTTTACCAGGCTAGGATGAATAAAGCTTTCGGTGCTCCCGCAGTCAATCAAGCATTTAACCTTGTTCCCGTTTACCTCTATGTCCATCATCGATTTAGACAACGGATGCGGCCTGGATTGATCCACTGTGATCGAGGCCACCAGTGGGTCCTGGAGGTCCGTGTAGTCGGGGCAAGATGGTGGAATCCATGAGGGTGGACAAGATGGCTTCCAAGATGGCCGCTCCCACGGCGCGCATGCGGCGGTGGTGGAGTTGGAGGCGGGGTTCCCTCTGCAGACTTTGCTGAAATGTCCTTTCTTCCCGCATCTAAAACAGGTGGTGCCCTTCGCTGGGCACAGATGCCTGGAGTGTTTGTCCTGGCCGCAGAAGTAGCATTTCAGGCCCCGATGCATTGCGGCAGTAGTGGGGCTCCTGGGCGGGGGCTGGGGCTCCGATGGTGCTGGGCTGGCCTGAGACCTGGGAGGTGAAGATGGCTTCCAAGATGGCGGCCCCCACGGCGCGCACGAGGCGGAGTGGGCCGCGTGGCCTGGGGAACAGGATTCAGAGTTCCTCTGGGCCATATCCAACGATAGCACTATACCCATAGCCTGTTTTAAGTCCAGTCCCTCCTTTTCAAACAGCTTCTGCCGAATGTAATTTGAGCTGAGGCCCGCAATAAAGGAGTCTCGGATCAGCTCCGGTGGCAGACACGGTCTTACAGTTACAGTCTCTGCCCAGTACTTTTAGGCTTAGCATAAAGTCCTCTAGTGACTCACCATGCCGCTGCGTGCGAGTAGTCAGAAGATGCCTGGCGTACACCTCGTTTATTGGCCGCACGTAGTGGGCCTTCAGAATGGTGCAGGCATCCCCGTAGCTGGTGGCGTCTTGGATGAGAGGGGTGACCCGATGGCTCACCCAGTTTCGCAGGATTCACAGTTTCACGTCTCCGGTGGCGGCTGCTATGGCGGTGGATGAGTTTGCAATGAAAAATTCGAAGCATTGGAACCAGTGTCCGAACTGTGTGGCTGCATCTGAAGCATGGGGGTCCAGATCCAAGCGCTCTGGTTTCAGGAGTTGATCCATCTTGTTGTTTTAGTGATTAAAATTGATGTGCCATCGATAACTCAAAGACAAGGAGTTTAAGGATTCAACTAAAGGCTTTTAATCACTAAGAACTTTGCAGGTCTTTACACATCGGGTTTGCCTGCTAGAATGGCTCATACAGCTCTTGAGACCTTTATATGGCAAAAGACAGGGGCGTAGCCAATACACACAATAGGAAAAAGGGGGCGGTACACACACCATACAAAGCAGGTAAAACACAGGGGGTGATGAAGGCATATATTTCATCACACTACCCACCCCAGCCACAGTCTGTTCGCCCTCCTGCCATCTGGGAGATGCTACAGATGCATTCGTACCCGTACGACCAGATTTAGGAACAGCTTCTTTCCCAGGGCTGTCATCCTACTGAACTCCACAAATAAACTCTAAAGCCTGCACATCTGCCAATGCACTTTATTATGGTTATGTTTATGTTGAAGTATTACAAGCCAAATGTATGTTGAATGTTTAAATGTCTTAATCTAAATGTACACTCTCGGGAGCCGCAAGCCTACATTTCGTTGTACTGCACCCGTGCACTAACAATGACAATAAAGTTTATTATTATTATTATTAAGGTACTGGCTTGGATAGAGAACTGGTTGGCAGACAGAAAGCAAAGAGTTGGAATAAACGGGTCTTTTTCCGAGTGGCAGGCAGTGACTAGTGGGGTACCGTAGGGATCGCTCCTTGGACCCCAGCTATTCACAATATATATTAATGATCTAGACAAGGAAACTAGATGTAATATCTCCAAATTTGCAGATGACACAAAGCTGGGTGGGCGTGTGTGCTGTGAGGAGGATGCTGAGAAACTCCAGGATGATTTGGACATGTTGGGTGATTGGGCAGATGCATGGCAGATGCAGTATAACGTGGATAAATATGAGGTTATCCACTTTGGTAGCAAAAACAGGAAGGCAGATTATTATCTGAATGGCAATAGATTGGGAGAAGGGGAAGTGCAACGTGACCTGGATGTCCTTGTGCACCAGTCGCTGAAGGTAAGCATGCAGGTGCAGCAGGCGGTTAAGAAGGCAAATGGTATGTTGGCCTTCGTAGCAAGAGGGTTTGAGTACAGGAACAAGGATGTCTTGCTGCAGTTCTACAGGGCCTTGGTGAGACCACATCTTGAGTATTGTGTGCAGTTTTGGTCGCCTTATCTGAGGAAGGATGTTCTTGCCATGGAAGGAGTTCAGCGAAGATTCACCAGGCTGATACCTGGGATGGCAGGAATGACGTATGAGGAGAGATTGGATCGATTGGGCTTGTACTTGCTGGAGTTTAGAAGAATGAGAGGGGACCTCATCGAAACTTATAAAATTCTAGCAGGACGAGACAGACTAGATGCTGGAAGGATGTTCCCGATGGTCGGGGAGTCCAGAACCAGGGGTCACAGTCTAAGGATAAGGGGTAGGCCATTTAGGACAGAAATGAGGAGGAATTTCTTCACCCAGAGAGTGGTGAACCTGTGGAATTCTCTACCACAGAAGGCAGCAGAGGACAATTCAGTAAATATATTCAAGAAGGAGTTGGATATATTTCTTAAGGCTAAAGAGATCAAGGGATATGGGGAGAAAGCAGGGACCGGGTACTGAATTTGGATGATCAGCCATGATCGCATTGAATGGCGGAGCAGGCTCGAGGGGCCGAATGGCCTACTCCTACTCCTATCTTCTGTGTTTCTATGTTTCACACACTACTGTTCAGTCTCACACACACCCTACTGTTCAAAGTCCCACATACACACTGCTGTTCACACAGTCCCATACATAACCTACTGTTCAGACAGTCCCACACACACCCGACTGTTCAAACAGTCCCACACACACCCTACTGTTCACACAGTCTCACACACACTCTACTGTTCACACACACCCTACTGTTCACACACACCCTACTGTTCACACACACGCTACTGTTCACACACACCCTACTGTTCACAGAACCACACACACCCTAGTGTCCCAACCACACCCTACTGTTCCCACAGTCTCACACACACCGTACTGTTCACAGCCCCACACACACACTACTGTTCACAGCCCCACACACAGCATACTGTTCACAGCCCCACACACACCCTACTGTTCACACAGTCTCACACACACCCTACTGTTCGAAGTCCCACACACACCCTACTGTTCATACACACCGTACTGTTCAGTCACACACACACCCTACTGTTCAAACAGTCCCACACATGCACTACTGTTCACACAGTCCTACACACATCCTACTGTTCACAGACCCACACACACCGTACTGTTCAAACAGTCCCACACACACCCTACTGTTCACAGTCCCACACACACCCTAATGTTCACAGTCCGACACACCCTACTGTTCACACAGTCTCACATGCACCCTACTGTTCACAATCGCACACACACCCTACTGTTCACAGTCCCCCACACACCCTACTGTTCATACACACTGTACTGTTCACAGTCCCACACACACCCTACTGTTCACAGTCCCACGCACACCCTACTGTTCACAGTCCCACACACACCGTGCTGTGCACAGTTCCACACACACCCTACTTTTCACAGTCCCACACACACCCTACTGTCCCACACATAGCCTACTGTTCACAGCCCCACACACACCTTACTGTTCACAGTCCCACACACACCCTACTGTTCACAGTCCCACACACACCCTAATGTTCACAGTCCCACACACACCCTACTGTTCACAGTCCCACACACACCCTACCATTCAGTCCCACACACACCCTACTGTTCACAGTCTCACACACACCCTACTGTTCACTGTCCCAAACACACCCTAGTGTCCACTGTCCCACACACACCCTACTGTTCACACAGTTTCACAAACATGCTACAGTTCACGCAGTCGCACACACAGCCTACTGTTCTCACAGTCTCACACGCACCCTACTGTTCACAGTCTCACACACACCCTACTGTTCACAGTCCCCCACACACCCTACTGTTCATACACACTGTACTGTTCAGTCACACACACACCCTACTGTTGAAACAGACGCACACACATTGTACTGTTCACAGTCCCACACACACCCTACTGTTCACAGTCCCACACACACCCTACCATTCAGTCCCACACACACCCTACTGTTCACAGTCTCACACACACCCTACTGTTCACTGTCCCAAACACACCCTACTGTCCACTGTCCCACACACACCCTACTGTTCACAGTTTCACAAACATGCTACAGTTCACGCAGTCGCACACACAGCCTACTGTTCTCACAGTCTCACATGCACCCTACTGTTCACAGTCCCCCACACACCCTACTGTTCATACACACTGTACTGTTCAGTCACACACACACCCTACTGTTGAAACAGACGCACACACATTGTACTGTTCACAGTCCCACACACACCCTACTGTTCACAGTCCCACGCACACCCTACTGTTCACAGTCCCACACACACACTACTGTCCCACACATAGCCTACTGTTCACAGCCGCACACACAACTTACTGTTCACACAGTCTCACACACACCCTGCTGTTCACACAGTGTCACACACACCCTACTGTTCACACAGTCTCACACACACCCTACTGTTCAAACAGTCTCACACACACCCTACTGTTCACACAGTCCCACACACACCCTACTGTTCACACAGTCCCACACACACCCTACTCTTCACACAGTCCCACACACATCCTACTTTTCACACAGTCACACATAAACCCTACTGTTCACAGTCCCAAACACACCCTACTGTTCATACACACCACACTGTTCACAGTCTCACACACACCCTACTGTTCACAGTCCCACACACACCCTACTTTTCAAACACACGCTGCAGTTCACAGTCCCACACATAACCTACTGTTCACATTCCCACACACACCCGACTCTTCACACAGTCACACACACATCCTACTGTACACACAGTTCCCCACACACCCTACTGCTCAAAGTCCCACACACACCCTACTGTTCACAGTCCCACACACACCCTACTGTTCTCAGTCCCACGCACACCCTAATGTTCACAGTCCCACACACCACCCTACTGTTCACAGTCCCACACACACCCTACCGTTCACAGTCCCACACACACCCTACTGTTCACAGTCTCACACACACCCTACTGTTCACTGTCCCAAACACACCCTAGTGTCCACTGTCCCACACACACCCTACTGTTCACACAGTTTCACAAACATGCTACAGTTCACGCAGTCGCACACACAGCCTACTGTTCTCACAGTCTCACACGCACCCTGCTGTTCACAGACCTACATGCACCCGACTGTTCACACAGTCCCACACACACCCTACTGTTCACACAGTCGCACACACACCCTAATTTTCAGAGCCCCACACACACCCTACTGTTCACAGCCCCACACACACTCTACTGTTCACAGCCCCACATACACCTTACTGTTGATACAGTCCCACTCACACCCTACTGTGCACAGTCTCACACACACCCTACTGTTCAAACAGTCCCACACCCACACTACTGTTCAAACAGTCCCACACACATCCTACTGTTCATGTAATCCCACACACACCCTACTGTTTGAAGTCCCACACACACCCTACTGTTCATACACACCGTACTGTTCACAGTCACACACACACCCTACTGTTCAAACAGTCCCACACACACACTACTGTTCACACAGTCCCACACACATCCGACTGTTCATACACACCGTACTGTTCACAGTCCCACGCACAGCCTACTGTTCACATTCCCACACACACCCTACTGTCCCACACACAGCCTACTGTTCACAGCCCCACACACACCTTACTGTTCACACAGTCTCACACACACCCTACAGTTCACACAGTGTCACACACACCCTACAGTTCACACAGTGTCACACACACCCTACAGTTCACACAGTGTCACACACACCCTACTCTTCAAACAGTCTCACACACACCCTACCGTTCACAGTCCCACACACACCCTACCGTTCACAGTCCCACACACACCCTACTGTCCACTGTCCCACACACACCCTACTGTTCACACAGTTTCACAAACTTGCTACAGTTCACGCAGTCGCGCACACAGCCTACTTTTCTCACAGCCCCACACACACCCTACTGTTCACAGCCCCACACACAGCCTACTGTTCACAGCCCCACACACAGCCTACTGTTCACAGCCCCACACACACCTTGCTGTTGATACAGTCCCACACACACCCTACTGTGCACAGTCCCACACACACGCTACTGTTCACAGTCTCACACACACCCTACTGTTCACATAATCCCACACACACCCTACTGTTTGAAGTCCCACACACACCCTACTGTTCATACACACCGTACTGTTCACAGTCACACACACACCCTACTGTTCAAACAGTCCCACACACACACTACTGTTGCCACAGTCTCACACACACCCTACTGTTCACAGTCCCACACACACCCTACTGTTCACAGTCCCACGCACACCCTACTGTTCACAGTCCCACACGCACCCTACTGTCCCACACACACCCTACTGTTCACACAGTCCCACACACACCCTACTCTTCACACAGTCCCACACACACCCTACTTAACACACAGTCTCACATAAACCCCTGTTCACAGTCCCAAACACACCCAACTGTTCATACACACCGTACTGTTCACAGTCTCACACACACCCTACTGTTCACACAGTCCCACACACACCCTACTTTTCAAACACATGCTACAGTTCACAGTCCCACACATAACCTACTGTTCACATTCCCACACACACCCGACTCTTCACACAGTCACACACACATCCTACTGTACACACAGTTCCCCACACACCCTACTGTTGAAAGTCCCACACACACCCTACTGTTCACAGTCCCACACACAGCCTAATGTTCACAGTCTCACACACACCCTACTGTTCACTGTCCCAAACACACCCTACTGTCCACTGTCCCACACACACCCTAATGCTCACAGTTTCACAAACATGCTACAGTTCACGCAGTCCCACACACAGCCTACTGTTCTCACAGTCTCACACGCACCCTGCTGTTCACAGACCTACATGCACCCGACTGTTCACACAGTCCCACACACACCCTACTGTTCACACAGTCGCACGCACACCCTAATTTTCACAGCGCCACACACACCCTACTGTTCACAGCCCCACACACACCCTACTATTCACAGCCCCACACACACCTTACTGTTGACACAGTCCCACACACACGCTACTGTTCGCAGTCTCACACACACCCTACTGTTCAAACAGTCTCACACACAGCCTACTGTTCACACACACCCTACTGTTCACAGTTCCACACACACCCTACTGTTCACACAGTCCCACACCCACACTACTGTTCAAACAGTCCCACACTCACCCTACTGTTCACAGCCCCACACACACCCTAATTTTCACAGCCCTACACACACCTGTTGACACAGTCTCACACACACCCTACTGTTCCAGCAGTCTCACACACAGCCTACTGTTCACACACACCCTACTGTTCACAGTTCCACACACACCCTACTGTTCACACAGTCCCACACCCACACTACTGTTCAAACAGTCCCACACACACCCTACTGTTCACACAGTCCCACATGTTAGATCCGTGATTCTGAGAGTATGATGTTGTTTTCAATAACCACATGGATGCTGTAACTTAACAATCAACAGGTATTTACTGGAGTAGGGTAGTCTCAAGACTGGGGTACAGAGTCATGCTCAAGGCTTATATACAGGTGTGGTCACTGCCGGTACTACAGTATACAGGAGCTGTAAAAGTAGTTCTCTGTTAAAGGTACATACACTACAATTCCTCCCCTTTTAGATTAGTAGTACCCATAATATTCAAATAACAATTAACACTTTAACATGTACATTAAACAACAATAGTCCATTTATAGATTCAGTCTTTGGGGCGGCTTCCTGATCCTTTCGGGATAGCGCCTTTCCTGAGGTTCTTGTTCTTGGTGCGGAGGCGATTCTGGCCCCTTTTCATCGGTTAGTTCATCGGGTTCCACTGCTACTGGTTCTGAGGTAGCTGCTACCGGTATGTCGGGTTCATCCCCAGGTATGCAAGACATGGGGTTGACTCGTTCCTGTGACGCTAGTGTAACATATCAAAGTTTGCAGATGATACTAAGATGGGAGGGAAAGTAGTGAGTGAGGAGGACATAAAAAAACCTGCAAGGGGACATAGACAGGCTAAGTAAGTGGGCAGAGATTTGGCAGATGGAATACAATACTGGAAAGTGTGAGGTTATGCACTTTGGCAGGAAAAATCTTAGAGCATGTTATTATCTTAATGGCAAGAAACTGGAAAGTACTGCAGTACAAAGGGATCTGGGGGTCCTGGTGCACGAAACTCAAAAGGTTAGTATGCAGGTGCAGCAAGTGATTAAGAAGGCCAATGGAATGTTGGCTTTCATTGCTAGGGGGATAGAATATAAAAATAGGGAGGTATTGCTTCAGTTGTACAAGGTATTGGTGAGACCGCACCTGGAATATTGCATACAGTTTTGGTGTCCATGCTTAAGAAAAGACATACTTGCTCTCGAGTCAGTACAAAGAAGGTTCACTTGGTTAATCCCGGGGATGAGGGGATGGACATATGAGGAGAGGTTGAGTGGATTGGGACTCTACTCATTGGAGTTCAGAAGAATGAGAGGCGATCTTATTGAAACATATAAGATTGTGAAGGGGTTGGATCGGGTGGATGCGGGGAGGATGTTCCCGATGATGGGTGAAACTAGAACTAGGGGGCATAGTCTTAGAATAAGGGGCTGCTCTTTCAAAACTGAGATGAGGAGGAACTACTTCACTCAGAGGGTGGTAGGTCCATGGAATATGCCGCCCCAAAAAGCTGTAGAAGCTACATCATTACATAAATTTAAAACAGAAATAGACAGTTTCCTAGAAGTAAAGGGAATAAAGGGTTATGGGGAGCGGGCAGGAATTTGGACATGAGTCTAGGTTCGGATCAGTCATGGCCCTGTGGGTAGCGGAGCGGGCCCAGGGGCCGTGTAGCCTGATCCTGCTCCTATTTCGTGTGTCTAATTCTGTTAGATTCAGGAGATGGTTCTGGGATAGTAGATTGGCGGTTAGGATCAGATCAGCCATGATCTTATTGAATGGCGGAGCAGGCTCGAGGGGCCGATTGGCCTACTCCTGCTCCTATTTCTTATGTTCTTATGTTCTTATGCTAAGATCTGATCAACGTGGCGTCTCACAATGTTCTCCACGACATCCACTGTGTACATTAATGGCCCCTGCCGTGTGCATATCGTTGCCATTTCTCTGTTCGGTAGTCACGGGCCAAGACTGGTTGTCCTACATTGAAGCTCCTTGTCGGCTTCTCATTGATGTGCTGGAATTGTTTATCCTCAAAATTTCTTCGCACATTTGGTCTAAGCAAGTCCAGACGAGATCGCAACTTTCGGTTAAAGAACATCATGGCCGGGGTCTGGTTGGTAACTGCCTGTGTCGCGTTTCGGTAGGCTAATAAGAAATTGTCCACCTTATGCTGTAGTGGAATTTCATCGTCGCACATGGCGTTTATCGCCTTCTTAAAGGTTTGTACGAACCTCTCAGCCAATCCATTTGTGGCTGGATGATACGGGGCGGATGTGTAATGCCTTACCCCATTCCTTCTCATAAATTTTCGAAACTCTTCGGACACAAACTGTGGTCCATTATCAGGGCAAATCTGCTCTGGCAAGCCGTTTCTGGCAAATATGGTCCGTAGGACAGCAATCGTTTTCTCTGTAGTGGTTGAGGACATTTTTATCACCTCAGGCCACTTCGAATGAGCATCCACTGCTATTAAGAACATTGAGTCCATGAATGGACCAGCAAAATCAATATGCACCCGTTGCCATGGAGAGGAGGGCCACTCCCATGGGTGTAGAGGGGCATGTGGTGGTGCATTTTGGACCTTCTGGCATCCTGAGCAGCTCTTGGTTAGGTCTTCGATTTGTTGATCGATTCCCAGCCACCACACATCAGCCCTAGCAAGGCTTTTCATTTTCACTCCCCCCAGATGACCTTCATGTAGCTCATTTAGCACTCTCTCCCTTAACTTGGGTGGAATCACCACTCTGGATCCACACATCACTGTCCCCTGGCATACTGACAGCTGTTCTCTTCTGGATGAGAATGCTGGCAACAGTGAGTCACCATGTGTTGGCCATCCCCTCACCGTCAAATCATATACCCGAGACAGCGTCGGATCATTGCGGGTCTCCTTCTCTATATCCGCGTTCGTTACTGGCAATCATTCAATTATTGACGAATTGTTGAGATACCGCGGCAAACGTGGGAGTTGAGACAGAGCTATTGAAAACACAGCTTCTTTATTCTGACCACATGGCAAACAGGAACTAGAAAAGCCCGCGCATCCACTTAAATACTTCCCAGACAGGAAGTGCTCCCGGCAGCCTGTCCCTGCGGGAAACAAGTTGTTGGAGGAAAGGGCCCCCGGCTGGGGGCTTCTGCTTAGACTGTCTGTGCCGCCGTGAGCGGATTATGTCCAGTGGTGGCGTGTCGCCACAGAGCTCCCCCCAGAATCCGCTTAGGAGGAGTGGACGAGTCGTGACGGTGGTCTAATGGTTCTGCCGCAGCGGCTCTGAGTGGTCGCCGGTCTGGTTGGTTGGGTCGGGCGGTTCGCCGCCGGCTGTGCTGGCTTGCCGGGGGGACGGCCTCTGGCTGGAGGCTGGGCCACGGGGACCTGTTCCCCTGGTTCTGTGTGTGCTGGTTTGAGCCGGTCGATGGAGACTGTCTCGACCCTGTCGCCGAGTCGCAGCTTGAATACCTTGTCCCCGGTTTGTAGTACCTCGTACGGACCGTCGTACGGGGGTCGCAGGGGCCCGCGGTGCGCGTCGTGTCGCACGAAGACGAAGCGCGCCTGCTGTAAATTTGGCGGGACGTGAGGTGCGAGTTCGCCGTGTTGGTTGACCGGAAGTGGGGCGAACTGCTGAGCGGAAGAGAAAGAGTCGAGCCGCTGCTGTTCGGCCGACCAAGGCTTGGTAGGCTCCGGAAGGAATTCGCCTGGGACGCGCAGCGGTTGTCCGTAGACTAACTCCGCTGCCGAGGACTGGAGGTCTTCCTTGACCGCGGTGCGTAGGCCGAGTAGCACCCACGGTAGGCGGTCAGTCCAGGTACTGTCCTGCAGGCCGGCGCGGAGTGAGGCCTTGAGTGACCTGTGGAAGCGTTCACAAAGTCCGTTGGCCTGCGGGTGGTACGCCGTGGTGCGGTGGAGCGTCACCCCGAGGTTGCGTGCTGTGGCCGTCCAGAGTTCGCAGGTGAACTGGGCACCTCTGTCGGAGGTTATGTCGGCCGGTACGCCAAACCTCGCAACCCAGGTGTTAACGAACGCCCTGGCGATGTCGGCTGTGGTGGTGGAGGTCAGCGGCACTGCCTCAGGCCAGCGTGTGTAGCGGTCGACCATCGTGAGGAGATAAGTTTGGCCTTGCGATGGCGGCAGGGGACCGACGATGTCGACGTGTACGTGGTCGAAGCGGCGGCTGGGTACCTCGAAGTCTCCCAGGGGTGCTTTGGTGTGCAGCTGTACCTTAGCCCGTTGGCAGGCGAGGCAGGAGGTGGCCCAAGTCCGAACATCTCTGCTAAGGCCGCGTCAGACGAAGCGCTTGGAGAGGAGTTTGACGGATGCGCGGGAACCCAGGTGAGAGAGCCCGTGGAGCGCGTCGAAGACGTGGCGGCGCCAGGTCTCAGGGACGACCGGCCTGGGTTGGCCGAGTGAGACGTCGCACGTGACTGCCGTGGCTTCGGGCCCGTGCGCGACCTTGGCTAGGCGTAGCCCTGGCAGGCTGGTAGCCGCCGAGAGGAGGTCTGGGTCCGTGAGCTGGGCCGCTGCTAGTTGTGCGTAGTCGACTGCGAGGTGATTCGCACAGACGGCGGGACGGGAAAGGCAGTCGGCGACCACGTTGTCTCTACCGGAGACGTGCTGAATGTCCGTAGTAAACTCGGAGACGGCTGCGAGCTGGCATTGCTGCCTAGCGGACCAGGGTTCGGTGTGCTTGGCCATCGCGTATGTGAGTGGCTTGTGGTCCACATACGCGGTGAATGGGCGGCCTTCCAGGAGGAACCTGAAATGGCGGACCGACAGGTGGAGTGCGAGAAGCTCGCGGTCGAAAGTGGAGTATTTGACCTCCGGGGGGCGCAGTTGGCGGCTGTAGAAGGCAAGTGGCTGCCACGCGCCATTGACCCACTGCTCGAACACGGCCCCGACCGCGTGGTCGGAGGCGTCGGTGGTGAGCGCGACCCGGGCATCGGCCCTCGGGTGCGCGAGCAGAGTGGCGTCGGCGAGCGCGTTTTTGGTGGCGTCGAAGGCGGCTGCCGTGTCAGTGGTCCAGGCTACGTCCATCTTGCCGGATTTCCCTCGGAGGGAGTTGTATAGGGGCTTCATAAGGGCTGCGGCTCTGGGGATGAACCTGTTGTAGAAGTTCACCATCCCGAGGAACTCCTGGAGGCCCTTGATGGTTGTGGGGCGGGGGAATTGCTGGACGGCCTGCACCTTGTTGGGCAGGGGGACGGCCCCGGCAGGGGTGATGTGGTGACCGAGAAAATCGATCTCGGTTAGGCCGAATTGGCACTTCGCCGGGCTGAGGATGAGCCCGTGTTGGGCTAGGCGCCCGAACAGGATGCGAAGGTGTTCGAGGTGTTCCTGTTTGGAGGAGCTGGCCACGAGAATGTCGTCTAGATAGACGAATAGGAAGTTCAGGTCCCGGAGGACTGAGTCCATAAGGCGCTGGAAAGCCTGTGCTGCATTCTTGAGGCCGAAGGGCATCCTCAGGAACTCGAACAGGCCGAATGGGGTGATGACGGCCGTTTTGGGGATGTCCGCGGGGTGTACGGGGACTTGGTGGTAACCGCGCACCAGGTCGACTTTGGAAAAGACGGTTCGTCCGGCCAGTCGGGCCGAGAAGTCCTGGATGTGTGGCACCGGGTACCGATCGGGGGTGGTGGCGTCGTTGAGGCGGCGGTAGTCCCCGCAAGGGCGCCAGCCTCCGCCGGGCTTGGGGGCGATGTGGAGGGGCGAGGCCCAAGGGCTGCTGGAGCGGCGGATGATGCCGAGTTGTTCCATGTTGGTAAACTCGGCCCGCGCGATTTCCAGCTTGGCCGGGTTGAGTCTGCGGGCGTGGGCAGAAACTGGGGGGCCGGTGGTGGGGATATAGTGTTCCACACCGTGCTTGGCGGCTTTGGCCGAAAAGGTCGGGTTAGTGAGGGCGGGAAACTCAGCTAGGAGTGCCGAGTAGTCGTCCGTGGCTCTGGCGAGGCAGTAGGTCGTCGGGCCGGCCGAACGGGCCGGGGTAAAGGCGCCGGGGATGGGGGCCATAGTGTTGATGTCGATGAGGCGGTGCCTCGGAATGTCGACAAGGAGGCCGTGGGCACGTAGGAAGTCGGCGCCGATGAGTGGGCAGAGGACCTTGGCTGTGAGGAACTCCCAGCGGTAGCGGCGGCCCGCGAGGTCGAGCGTGACCATGCGGGTGCCATATGTGCGGATTTCAGAGCCGTTGGCTGCAGCCAGCGTGATACCCCGTGTGCCACGTTGGATCTCGAGGGCGGAGGCGGGGGTGATGCTGTGCTGGGCCCCTGTGTCGCACAGAAATCGGCGGTTGGTTCTGTCGTCAGTGACGTACAGTAGGGGCTCCTTCTGCCCCGCGGCCATCGCGGGGGCCGGTGCGGGGTGGGGGTTTGAAGGAACACGGTGGCGTGCAGCGTTGAGCCCTAGCGCCAAAACGGGTGTGGTAGTAGCAGTGACCCGGAGTGGTAGGGCGGTCGGGCCTAGCGGCCCGGGAAGACCGCGTGGTCGTTGCCGTGAGGTCAGGCACGACGTCGCGAGCGGCCTGTGCAGAGAGCAGCCGGTCGGCCTTTTCGGCTATCTCATTCAGGTCCGTGGAGTCAGACTCCACAAGGAGCGGGCGGATGCTGGCGGGGAGCTGCCGAATGAAAAGCGTGCGAAAAAGGGTGCTGGGATTTTTGTCGTCTGAGAGGGACAGCATGTGGGAAAGCAGGTCTGATGGTGAAGCGTCACCAAGGCCGGGGAGGTCCAGGAGTTGGCAGTGGCGCTGGTAAGAGGACGTTTGAAATTTTTTAAGTAGCGCAGCCTTCAGATGCTCGTACTTGTCCTCCGTTGGTGGATTCTGCAGCGCTGCCCAAACCTTGGGGACTGTAGCGTAGGTGAGCGAGGCGACGAGGTAGTCGTACTTCGTGGCGTCGACTGTAATGCCTTTCAGCCGGAATCTGGACTCAGCTTGAACGAACCAGGCTTCGGCGAGGTTCTCCCAAAAGTCAGGTAATTTAACCGTGACTACGTTTGTATCCGCCATGCTAGCTTAGGATTCGTCCTGAGCGTCGGGGTCACCAGTGTTGAGATACCGCGGCAAACGTGGGAGTCGAGACAGAGCTATTGAAAACACAGCTTCTTTATTCTGACCACATGGCAAACAGGAACTAGAAAAGCCCGCGCATCCACTTAAATACTTCCCAGACAGGAAGTGCTCCCGGCAGCCTGTCCCTGCGGGAAACAAGTTGCTGGAGGAAAGGGCCCCCGGCTGGGGGCTTCTGCTTAGACTGTCTGTGCCGCCGTGAGCGGATTATGTCCAGTGGTGGCGTGTCGCCACAGAATAAAATATCTCCATAGGGTCCACTGCTGGTGCTTCCTCCACAGTAGGCAGTGGCAGGCGCGATAGCCCATCAGCGTTTCCATGCTGTTTCGTGCCTTTATATTCTATTTCATATTGATTCGCCCCTAGAAACAGGGACCATCTTTGTAACCGTTGTGCCGTCATTACTGGAACGCCCTTCTTTGGATTAAAGATGGAGACAAGTGGTTGGTGGTCAGTCAGCAAGGTGAACTTCTGCCCATGCAGATAGTGGTTGAATTTTTTTACTCCCCATACTAGGCTGAGGGCCTCCCTGTCAATCTGGGCGTAGTTGCGCTCGGCTGAGGTTAGTGACCAAGACGCAAAGGCTACTGGCCTCTCCAACCCGTCTGGGAATTTGTGCGACAGCACCGCTCCAATACCATAGGGTGATGCATCACATGCCAAACGAATTGGTAGTGCTGGGTTGAAATGGGCCAACACCTCTTTTGATGTGATCAATTCTTTACACTTCTGGAAAGCTCATTTACGTTCGTCATTCCACTTCCATGGTACCCCTGTTTGCAGTAGGGTGTTCAGTGGGTGTAATACCGTGGACAAATTTGGTAAGAACTTATGGTAGTAGTTCACCAGCCCGAGGAACGACCTCAGTTGTGACACATTTTCCGGTGCTGGAGCCTTGACTACTGCCTCAATCTTTTCAGGGGACTTATGTAACCCCTCTTCATCGATGACGTGGCCACAATACGAGATCTGCTTCTGGAAAACTCGCACTTGTGGCGATTAGCTCGTAGCCCATATTCCTTTAATCTGGTGAGCACCTTCTCCAAGTTGGCGAGGTGATCACTGTCATTTTCGCCCGTGACCAGGATGTCGTCCAAATAACACTGGGTCCCTGGAATCCCTTGCAGGACTTGATCCATCGCCCTTTGCCAAATAGCCGGAGCCGATGCTACCCCGAACACCAGCCGATTGTATTGATAAAGACCTTTATGAGTGTTAATCGTAAGGTATTGTTTCGAGGCTTCTTCTACCTCCATTTGCAAGTACGCCTGGGCTAGATCAATTTTGGTGAAGCGTTTACCTTCAGATAGCGAGGCGAAAATATCCTCAATTCGTGGAAGCGGATATTGTACCGTGTGAAGGATTGGGTTCACTGTCACCTTAAAATCCCCACAGATGCGGACCTTCTTTGGTTCCCCAGGCGTATTACTCAACGACCTCTTCATTACAGGAACGATGGGTGTAGCCCACTCGCTCCAGTCCACTTTGGACAGTACTCCTGAACGTTCCAACCCTTCCAGCTCTGCTTCGACAGCTGGTCTGATCGCATAAGGCACTGGTCTGGCCTTAAGAAACTTTGGGCTTCCATTTTCCTCTATTTTAATCGTTGCTGTTATGCCTTTTAGTGTTCCGAGTCCCTCCTGGAACACTTCTTTTGCGTCAGTTAGCATTTTTGACAGTCGCCCAGGTGTGACGTCGTCATCCTTTTTGGCCTCAACCTTCAGTGCCTGTATGGAATGCCAATCTAATTGTATCTTCCGGATCCATTCACGTCCTAGCAGTGGTGGTCCTCCATCTGGCAATACATACATATCCATTTTAGGTATTTCCTGGCCTTTATATATCACTTTCACCCTTATTTTTCCTTTGGGGTAGACTTTTTGCCCCGTGTACGTCTTCAAGACAATCTCTGTAGCTTTCAAGGGTATATGTGAAAATAGCCGCTTGTAGTCCCTTTGGTTTATGACTGTTAGGGCTGATCCTGTGTCCAATTCCATTTTCACTTGGACTCCGTCTATCTTGAGTGTAACCCAGATAGTCTGGTGATCCTCCATTTTGGTTACCTTATGTAGTTTCAGACAACCCAGCTCCTTGCTTCCAGAGTTTGTGTCACTTTTTTGTTCGTCTGTACTACTGTCCATCACCTGGTGTACCTTTTTGTACTTCTCCTGTGGAGATTTCTTACTGTTGGTTTTCTTCCCAGACCTGCAGACTCTTGCTATGTGTCCTGCTTTTCCACACTGTCTGCACACTTGGTCCTTGAACCAACAATCCTTCTGGTCATAGAGTCATAGAGTCATAGAGTTATACAGCACAGAAAGAGGCCCATCGGCCCATCGTGTCTGCGCCGACCATCAATCCCTGTCCAGTCTAATCCCATTTTCCAGCATTTGGTCCATAGCCTTGTATGCAATGGCATTTCAAGTGCTCATCCAAATGCTTCTTGAATGTTATGAGGGTTCCTGCCTCTACCACCCTTTCAGGCAGTGAGTTCCAGATTCCAACCACCCTCTGGGTGAAAAAGTTCCTCCTCAAATCCCCTCCAAACCTCCTGCCCCTTACCTTGAATCTATGCCCCCTTGTTATTGACCCCCCTACTAAGGGGAAAAGTTCCTCTTTATCTACCCTATCTATGCCCCTCATCATTTTGTACACCTCAATCAGATCCCCCCTCAGCCTTCTTTGCTCCAAGGAAAACAACCCCAGCCTGTTTAGTCTTTCTTCATAGCTGAGGCGCTCCATCCCAGGTAACATCCTGGTGAATCTTCTCTGCACCCTCTCCAAAGCAATCACATCCTTCCTATAGTGAGGCGACCAGAACTGCACACAGTACTCCAGCTGTGGCCTCACCAGCGTTTTGTACAGCTCCATCATAACCTCCCTGCTCTTATATTCTATGCCTCGGCTAATGAAGGCAAGTATCCCATATGCCTTTTTAACCACCTTATCTACCTGTTCCGCTGCCTTCAGGGATCTATGTACATGTACACCAAGGTCCCTCTGACCCTCTGTACTTCCTAGGGTCCTACCACTCATTGTGTATTCCCTTGCCTTATTTGTCCGTCCAAAATGCATCACCTCGCACTTTTCAGGGTTAAATTCCATTTGCCACTTTTCCACCCATCTGACCAACCCGTTTATATCGTCCTGTAGCCTGAGGCTTTCCTCCTCGCAATTTACCACCCCACCAATTTTCGTGTCACCTGCAAACTTACTGATCATACCTTTTACATTCTCATCCAAATCATTAATGTAGATCACAAACAGCAAGGGTCCCAGCACCGATCCCTGAGGTACCCCACTGGACACAGGCTTCCAGTCACAAAAGCAACCTTCGACCATCACCCTCTGCCTCCTGCCACTCAGCCAGTTTAGGATCCAACGCGCCAAGGCACCCTGGATCCCATGGGCTCTTACCTTCTTGACCAGTCTCCTATGCGGGACTTTGTCAAAAGCTTTACTGAAATCCATGTAAACCACATCCACAGCATTTCCCTCATCCACACACCTAGTCACCCCCTCGAAAAATTCAATCAGATTGGTCAGACATGATTTACCCTTGACAAAGCCATGCTGACTATCCCCGATTAATCCTTGCCTCTCCAAGTGGAGACTAATTTTGTCCCTCAGAATTTTTTCCAATAATTTCCCTACCACAGATGTTAGGCTCACTGGCCTGTAATTCCCTGGTTTATCCCTGCTACCCTTCTTGAATAATGGTACTACATTAGCTGTTCTCCAGTCCTCTGGTACATCCCCTGTGGCCAGAGAGGTTCTGAAAATTTGTGTCAGAGCCCCTGCAATCTCCTCCTTTGCCTCACACAACAGCCTGGGATACATCTCGTCCGGGCCTGGGGATTTATCCACTTTTTGGCCTGCTAAAACCTCTAGTACCTCCTCCCTCTCTATGCTAATATGTTCAAGTATGTCACAGTCCCCTTGCCTGATTTCTATGTCTACATCGTCTTTCTCCATAGTGAACACAGATGCAAAAAATTCATTTAAAACCCCGCCTACATCATCTGGCTCTACACACAGATTGCCACTTTGGTCCCTAATGGACAGCACGGTGGCATAGTGGTTAGCACTGTTGCCTCACAGCGCCAGGGACCTGGGTTCAAATCCGGCCTCAGGCGACTGTCTGTGTGGAGTTTGCACATTCTCCCCGTATTTGCGTGGGTTTCCTCCGGGTGCTCCGGTTTCCTCCCACAGTCCAAAGATGTGTGGGTTAGGTTGATTGGCTATGATAAATTGACCCTTAGTGTTAGGGGGATTAAATACGTGGGGATAGGGTGGTATATGTGTTGGTGTAGGGGTTACGGGGATCGGGTGGGATATGTGTCAGTGCAGGCTCGATGGGCCGAAATGGCCTCTATCTGCACTGAGGGGTTTCTGTGATTCTGTGAATGGGCCCTACCCTTTCCCTGGTTATCCTCTTGCCCTTAATATACTTATAAAACATTTTAGGATTTTCCTTTATTTTGCTCGCCAGTGTTATTTCATGGCCCCTCCTCGCCCTCCTAATTTCTTTTTTAAGTATGCCCCTGCACTTTTTATACTCCTCTAGGGCTTCCTCCGTCTTTAGTCTTTTGTAACTGCCAAAAGCCCCCCTTTTTTTCCATGTGTTGTTCTGCCGCAGCGATAGCACTTCCCTGTTCCATATGACATTTCATTGGTGCCATATTCTTGCGGTCTCCGTTGTATCTCTGCAGCGCCCCTTGCGGCTGCTTCGTGTGATACTGCCATACTGAAAGCCTTGTCCAGCGTAAGGTCCTTTTCTGATAGACGCCGTTTCTGGGTTCCTTCACTTTGCAGCCCACACACAAACTTGTCCCTTAACGTATCTGCTAGTCCCGCTCCAAAGTGGCAGTGTTTCGATAGCTTGCGCAGTTCCGTTAGGTACTCAGCATTGCTTTCGTCTTTGTGTTGGTTCCTTTTATGGAACTTAAATCATTCTGCTATCAGCAGCGGTGTGGGGTTTAAGTGGTCCTGTAGGATTTCTACTATGCTTTCGAAATTCTTGTTCACAGGCTTCTCTGGGGTTATTAGGTTTCGCAGTAACCCATAAGTTTTTGCACCCATGGAATTTAACAAAACCAGTGCTTTCCTAGCATCTGGCACTTCATTCGCCCTGCAGTACACTTCAATAAGTTCCACATGTCGCCCAATCTTCGACTTCAATGTCGAACGTAGAGATACTGCCACCCTTCGGCATCCCTGGGTGTGATTTAACTGTCAAAAATGGCATCTCCCGCACTTCCCCTTCTTCTCCGCTGGCACAAAATGGCGTCTCCCACGCTTTCCTTCCTTCCCGCGCTCGCCCTTCTTCTCCGCTGCGGCTTCTAAAAATGGCATCTCCCGCGCTCTTCCTTCTTCTCTGCGGCTCAATGGCGTCTCCCGCACTCTCCCTTCTTCTCCCCACGGACACTGTTCAGCCCTTGAGCCCTGGCTGTGCTCTGCGTGTTCTTTTTTTTTGTGCACCTTTCCCGTTTCCGCCGCTCGTTCCTGAACCCGGCTGCTGTTTTACCCTCTCTCTCTCCATTTTGTTTTTCCTCGACGCCGCTCGGTTTTCAACACCCGGATGCGCCCTGTGCGCTTCACCCTCTGTCTTACCCCGTTGACGCTGCTCGGCTTTCTCTCAGCCGTCGGTCGGCTCCAGCCGCTGCTGTCCGGGAAGGGTCTGCGCTGTACCTGTCGTCAGTCTATTGCTGATCGTCATGGCTGGGGAACCAAGCCCGGCTCTCCACAGCCTCCCCTGCGATGTTCACTCTCTGCCGGATGACTGGGCGGTTGCTCATGGTTGACGCCTGTGTTTCTGGCCTCGACTTTCTTCCACTGCCCTCCCGGAGCGAATCCTCGAAGGGAAATGCAGAGTTGCAGGTAGATTCGAATCGACACTCGTTGCCACTGTTAGATCCGTGATTCTGAGAGTATGATGTTTTTTTCAATAACCACACGGATGCTGTAACTTCACAATCAGCAGGTATTTACTGGAGTAGGGTAGTCTCAAGACTGGGGTGCAGAGGCATGCTCCAGGCTTATATACAGGTGTGGTCACTGCCGGTACTACAGTATACAGGAGCTGTAAAAGTAGTTCTCTCTTAAAGGTACATACACTACACCACACACACCCTACTGCTCACACAGTCCCACACACACCCTACTGTTCACACAGTCCCACACACACCCTACTGTTCACACAGTCCCACACACACCCTACTGTTCACACAGTCCCACACACACCCTACTGTTCACACAGTCCCACACACACACCCTACTGTTCACACAGTCCCACACACACCCTACTGTTCACACAGTCCCACTCACACCCTACTGTTCATATTCCCACACACACCCTACTGTTCACAGTCCCACACACCCTACTGTTCACAGTCCCACACACACCCTACTGTTCACAGTCCCACACACACCCTACTGTTCACAGTCCCACACACCCTACTGTTCACACAGTCCCACACACACCCTACTGTTCACACAGTCCCACACACACCCTACTGTTCACACAGTCCCACACACACACCCTACTGTTCACACAGTCCCACACAAACCCTACTGTTCACACAGTCCCACTCACACCCTACTGTTCATAGTCCCACACACACCCTACTGTTCACACAGTCCCACACACACACTACTGTTCACAGTCCCACACTCACCCTACTGTTCACAGTCCCACACACACCCTACTGTTCACAGTCCCACACACCCTACTGTTCACACAGTCCCACACACACCCTACTCTTCACACAGTCCCACACACACCCTACTGTTCACACAGTCTCACACACACCCTACTGTTCACAGTCCCACACACACTACTTTTCAAAGTCCCACACTCACCCTACTGTTCACACAGTTTCACAAACATGCTACTGTTCACACAGTCCCATACACACCCTACTGTTCACACAGTCCCACACACACCCTACTGTTCACACAGTCCCACACACACCCTACTGTTCACACAGTCCCACACACACCCTACTGTTCACACAGTCCCACACACACACCCTACTGTTCACACAGTCCCACACACACCCTACTGTTCACACAGTCCCACACACACCCTACTGTTCACACAGTCCCACTCACACCCTACTGTTCATAGTCCCACACACACCCTACTGTTCACAGTCCCACACACACCCTACTGTTCACAGTCCCACACACACCCTACTGTTCACAGTCCCACACACCCTACTGTTCACACAGTCCCACACACACCCTACTGTTCACACAGTCCCACACACACCCTACTGTTCACACAGTCTCACACACACCCTACTGTTCACAGTCCCACACACACTACTTTTCAAAGTCCCACACTCACCCTACTGTTCACACAGTTTCACAAACATGCTACTGTTCACACAGTCCCATACACACCCTACTGTTCACACTCCCACACAAACCCTACTGTTCACACAGTCCCACACACATCCTACTGTTCACAGCCCCACACTCACACTACTGTTCACAGCCCCACACACACCCTAATTTTCACAGCCCCACACACACCCTACTGTTCACAGCCCCACACACACCCTACTGTGCACAGTCCCACACACACGCTACTGTTCACAGTCCCACACCCACACTACTGTTCAAACAGTCTTACACACACCCTACTGTTCAAAGTCCCACATACACACTGCTGTTCACCCAGTCCCACACACACCCTACTGTTCACACAGTTCCACACACACCCTACTTTTCAAACAGTCCCAGTCTTCTGGACTTATTACATGCAGATAGCACCCTCTAGTGGTAGTTAGTGTATAGCAGTGTTATTGTATAGCAGGGTGTTATTTGACCTTCTTCCTGTTTGGCGCGGAAGTAGTATTCCAGGAAGAACCTGCTGAGTTATGAAGAAAGCCACATGAGGGATTATCAATCCTGTCGCATCTTTCTTATACGCTAGGCAAGACGCAATGTCTGTGAGTATCCTTGTTTAGTAACATGATAACAACCTTGTCAGTGTAGTATTTTGACAATACTTTGTCTATAAGAAGTTATTAGCTGTTAGCTATCGAGGTTTAGCTTCAGTGCTATTTAGTTATACAATTAGTCTATTCTGTTGTCATAAACATGTTTATATCTTATGTAACATCTAATGTATAGTTCTCAGCTCTATGTACAAAACATATTTTGTCTTTGTTTACAGTTTCACAAATTTTATTCAAGTAAAGCTTCAAAACAGCAACCTGCTTCTCGAGGAATTATTTGAATGAGTATTTAGCTGGCTGGATAACTAGATAGGAGCACGTCTAGCAAGACCAGTACAGTGAAAAGACAGCATTACGGCTAGCTGTGAAGGGAGGAGATCCTCCACGTGGAGCAGCAAGGACTCAGAGTTAAGTGGCTGTCATCTAGGCGCAGAGTAAGCCATCGCGACAGAGCCAGCTTAATTCTTCACCTTGTACATCACACTTACCTCACATCATCATGGCAGAAGGTAATCGCTACTCAGCGAGTAGAAGACCTTAAGCAGTTAGATGAAACTGAAGAATGTGACAATCTGTCTATAAGCTCTCGTTACTACAGATCGTCAGCTGGTTCTAGGTCATCAGCTGGTACCAGGTCATCAGCCGGTTCATGGTCATCAGGTGGTTCTAGGGTAAGCATGGCCATCGCCAAAGCACGGGCTAGGCTAGAAGCAGCCCAAGCCAGAGCTGCTTATGCCAACAAAGAAATAGAAATAAAAGTTGAACAGGCCCGTCTCCAAGCTGACCAGGCCCAACTCCAAGCTGACCAGGCCCGTCTCCAAGCTGACCAGGCCCAACTCCAAGCTGACCAGGCCCGTCTCCAAGCTGACCAGGCCCGTCTCCAAGCTGACCAGGCCCGTCTCCAAGCTGACCAGGCCCGACTCCAAGCTGACCAGGCCCGTCTCCAAGCTGACCAGGCCCGTCTCCAAGTTGGACTCCAAGTTGAACAGGCCCGTCTCCAAGCCACATTAGATGCTCTGCAGGAAGAAAAAGAGATAGATGCTGCATTAGCTGAGGCACAAGTATTGGAGGCAGTTTTGGTGGAAGCTGATCCTGAGGCAGCTAACAAACTTTTAATTCCCATTCCGCGGCAGAGTCGACTACAGCGCACCACAGATTACGTGAACGACCAAGCCGACACAGTTTACGAGAGAGAGCGATGAAGACCCGCACATCTCTACAGACTCGAGCACTTCATATAACATGCCCCATGTCACCAACCAAGGTCAAAATGGACAGCGTGCCTCAAGTCGCAGGATCCTCCCCCGCAGAACAGAGGACACCGTGCAGAGGAGTGGAGCGCTGAAGAGAGAAAGTCAGCAGCAAACCCCCTCTCGTTTCCTTGAGACCCCCAACAGAGCCCCTACTCAAGGCAACCATGGCACAGGCCCCACCACCTACGACCTTGCCAAATACCTGGCACGCAGCCAGCTGGTGACTACAGGGTTAACCACGTTTGATGATAGGCCAGAGAATTATCGGGCGTGGAAGTCCTCCTTCCACGGTGCCATATCGGGCCTAGACCTGTCGGCAGGAGAAGAGCTTGACCTCCTTATCAAATGGCTCGGCCCAGAGTCCGCCGGACAGGCACGCAGGATAAAAGCAATCAATGTGAGACATCCGCCAGCTGGGCTGACGATGGCTTGGGCGAGGCTGGAAGAAAGCTACGGCTCGCCTGAAGCCATTGAAAGGGCTCTCTTTGCCAGGTTGGAGAACTTTCCGAAGTTGACAAATAAGGAACCCCAGAAGCTCCACGACCTTGGAGATCTGCTGTCGGAACTCGAAGCCGCAAAGCAGGACGGCTACCTACCTGGCCTATCATACTTAGACACTTCCAGAGGGGTAAGTCCCATCATTGAGAAGCTTCCATTCAATCTGCAGGAGAAGTGGATATCATTCGGGTCAGAGTTCAAGCTAAAGCCCAACGTTACCTTCCCTCCATTCTCTGTGTTTGCCAACTTCATCCGTAGAGAAGCCAAAGCCAGGACCGACCCCAGCTTCAACCTCTTCTCCTCCCACACAGCACTTGCCAGAAGAGACAAGTTTGACAGACATGGAAAGACACCAATATCTGTCCACAAAATGCAAGTGTCTTCAACCGAGAACACAAGGGATCAGAAGAAATCTGAGGATATGAGCAAACAATGCCCCATCCACAACAAGCCCCATCCATTAAAGAAGTGCAGAGGCTTCAGAGAGATGTCCCTGGAAGACCGCAAACAGTACCTCAAAGAGAACTCTATGGCCTAGAAATTCGGTGGGCTGCGCCACCAGTTAGCGCCTAAAGAGGGCACTCAGTGGCTTTAGCGCCACTGGCTGCGCCTCCCACGATATTTAGCTGGGGCGCTACTGGCGGTGTTAACCTGTTGCGCTGCGCCGCCTCCGATGACGTCATCGGTGTGTGCAGCACGCCGCTACCGCCCCGATCTCGATATTTGGCAGCGACCGCCTCAGTAGCGCTGTTCGCAAATGGCGCCCGGTTCACGGGGCCTTCCTGTTGCGGCAGTGGCGCAAATTAAGGTGGAGGTGCGGGGTGGTCGTTTTTTTTCGGCGGCCGCCTGCCAGCACCTCCGTCCCCGGCTTCCTGATCGCCCCCCGCGGCATTGCCGGCTGTTTTCCGAGAGCCCGGCACTTCTCCTCGGTGCCGGGCTCTTTTGCCGGCACTCGCGATCTCCGATCACGCTGGTGCAGGCCCCTCCCCCTTAAGAATGGGAGGAAGGCCTGCAGTACCGCAGCGCGCCGTGCTGCAGCGTGTGGCGCTGCGGCACGTTGCGCTGCGATATTCAGTTTCAGCGCCCTAAGAGGGACGCGGAGCGCCTCGAGCCTCGCCCCGTGTCCCTCTTGGGGCGCTCAAGCTGAATTTCCAGCAGTCGCTACTGCTCCAAACGCTGCGCTAAATCTGGCGCCCAGGCGAGCTTGGCGCCCCGTTTGCGGCTCCACCCAATTTCTCCCCCCTATATGTTTCAAGTGCTGCTCTTCCACGAACCATCTCGCCAAGAACTGCAAGGTAGATGCAAAATGCACAGAGTGTGAAAGTGATTGGCACATTTCAGCATTCCACCCAGGCCCAGCTCCTTGGAAGTTAGAGTCATCTCCTCCCGCCTCAGAGCACGTCGGGGGGAGAGAGAGGGAGCCGCCTATCCGGAGGTTACATCCAAGTGCACTAAGGTGTGTGGAGAAGGAGTGAGCGCAAGAGCATGCTCCAAGATGTGCCTCGTTAATGTGTACCCTGTAGGACGTCGCCAGGAATCTGAAAAGATGTATGCCATACTAGACGAACAAAGCAATTGTTCTCTAGCAAGATCCGAGTTCTTCGACATCTTCAAGGTCAAAGGAAGTCCGTCGCCTTACACGCTGTAGACGTGTGGTGGACTTTCAGAGCCAGCAGGAGGGCCTGTGGTTATGTCATTGAGTCAGCCGATGGGAAGATTAGTCTCCCCCTTCCTACACTGATCGAATGTAATCAAGTCCCCGACAACCGTTCTGAGATTCCCACTCCAAATGCAGCTCATCACCAACGTCATCTGAGATGCATTGCTGACAAGATCCCACCTCTTGATCCAGACGCAGACATACTCCTGTTGTTGGGAAGGGACATCCTGAGGTTACATAAGATAAGGAAACAGATCAACGGTCCACATAACGCCCCTTTCGCCCAAAGGCTAGACCTCGGCTGAGTCGTTGTTGGAGACGTGTGCCTCAGGGGTGCTCACAAGCCATCTCAGGTGAGCACACTCAAGACTTCCATCTTGGAGAATGGTCGTCCAAGCTACCTTACCCCATGCAGTAGTCAGATCCGAGTGACAGAGAAGTTCAGTCATACGGCCCAGCCTCAGAACCCCCCAGCGCTGATCTCCACAGACAGCACACTGATGATGCTCACTGGAGAGAACCCGGGTCAGTCAGTCTTCTGTCGCACCGCCAATGACCACAAACTTGCTCCATCGATCGACGACATGAGATTCCTCCAGATTATGGATAATGAGGTCTCTTGTGACAGCTCTAACAGCTGGGTTGCACCCTTACCCTTCCAGAACTCCAGACGACGGCTGCCGAACAACAGGGAGTATGCCTATAATCGTCTTAACTCACTCCGTCGCACACTAGAGAAGAAGCCAAAGATGAAAGCACACTTCCTAGAGTTTGTCAAGAAAATGCTTGTCAACGATCATGCAGAGCTAGCTCCTCCACTCCAGGAAGGCCAAGAGTGTTGGTACCTCCCCTCCTTCGGAGTCTATCACCTCAAAAAGCTGGAACAGATCCGCGTGGTGTTTGACTCCTGTGCACCATATCAGGGAGTCTCTCTCAATGATGTACTCCTCACAGGGCCTGATCTCAACAACAGCCTCTTAGGGGTACTCATGAGATTCAGGAAAGAGCCTGTCACCATCACTGCCGATATCCAGCACATGTTTCACTGCTTTGTGGTGAGAGAAGACCACGGAGACTTCCTCCGCTTCCTGTGGTATCGCAACAACGACCCCAGCAGAGACATTGTGGACTACAGAATGCGTGTCCATGCCTTCGGGAATAGCCCGTCCCCTGCTGTCGCAATATATGGACTAAGGAGGGCTGCCAAGGAAGAAGATGACGACTTTGGCAGTGATGTGAGAGGGTTCATCGAACGAGAGTTCTACGTCGACGATGCACTGAAGTCATTCCCAACCGAAGCAGAGGCCATCAGTACCCTCAGACAAGCTCAGGAACTGCTTGCACTATCCAACCTCAGGCTACACAAGATAGCCTCTAAGAGACCAGCAGTGATGGAGGCATTCCCCCCTGAAGATCGTGCTAAGGACGTCAAGGATCTTGACCTCTTCACTGATGACCTCCCCCTACAGCGTAGCCTAGGAGTGTCTTGGAACATAGCAACAGACACGTTCACGTTCCAAGCCTTGGTTGACAATAAACCCTTCACACGTAGAGGAGTGCTCTTTACAGTCAACAGCCTATATGACCCTCTCGGCTTCTTAGCCCCTGTCACCATACAAGGCAGGCTACTCCTCAGGGAACTCTTCACACGCACTGAAGAGTGGGATTCACCGCTCCCTGAAGAGATGGAAGCAGAGTGGGACAGATGGAGAGACTCACTTCAAGACTTACAGGAGATCCAAATACCTCGCTCTTATACGTCCTTCTCTCCCTCAAATGTCCAATTCAAAGAGCTTTGTGTCTTTGCAGACACATCCGCTAAGGCCATTGCAGGCGTGGCTTATCTGAAGGTCACCACTCAAGATGGACAAAGCAAAGTCGGCTTCGTCTTTGGTAAGGCCAAGTTGGCACCCCAGCCAGACCTCACCATACCCAGATTGGAACTATGCACAGCAGTATTAGCAGTTGAGATTGCAGAGTTCATAGTGGAGGAGATGGATCTGAAGTTCGACAGCATCAAGTATTATACAGACAGCAAAGTGGTGCTAGGATACATCCATAACCAAACTAGGCAGTCCTACGTCCACGTGAACAACAGGGTCCAACGTATCCGACAGTCCACATCCCCCGATCAGTGGAGGTACGTCCCCACAGACCTGAACCCAGCTGACCATGGGTCTAGATCTGTAACAGCGTCCCTTCTCAGCAGCACGACTTGGCTGTCAGGACCTGCTTTTCTTCAGGATCAGTCCCTTCACTCCTCTGAACTCAATGAGTCATTCGACCTCCTCAATCCTGTTTCTGACTCCGAGATACGCCCACAAGTCACAGCGAACGTTACTCAAATCTCTAAGGACCTGATGAGCACCAAACACTTCGAGCGTTTCTCCAAATGGAACACTCTCATAAAGACAGTAGCACTCCTAACCCACATAGCTCATACCTTCTCCCAGCCTACACAAGAGAGTAGCTGCCATGGGTGGCACATCTGTCGTAAGAGTCCCTCTGAAGAGGAGCTCAAGAGAGCCAAAATCCTTGTAATGAAGAGCGTCCAACATGAGTGTTACTCAGAAGAGTTGAAGTGCATAGCAGCAGAACGCAACCTTCCCCCTCACAGCAGTCTATGGAAGCCGCATCCTATCGTCGACACCGACGGACTTCTCAGAGGTGGTCCTTCTTTTGTCACCAGAGGACTCCAGTGACAGGTAGAGTTAGGATTATGTGGGGTCGTTAACGACCCCAGACGGGGAGTGTTCTGGACTTATTACATGCAGATAGCACCCTCTAGTGGTAGTTAGTGTATAGCAGTGTTATTGTATAGCAGGGTGTTATTTGACCTTCTTCCTGTTTGACCCGGAAGTAGTATTTCAGGAAAAACCTGCTGAGTTATGAAGAAAGCCACATGAGGGATTATCAATCCTGTTGCATCTTTCTTATACGCTAGGCAAGACGCAATGTCTGTGAGTATCCTTGTTTAGTAACATGATAACAACCTTGTCAGTGTAGTATTTTGACAATACTTTGTCTATAAGAAGTTATTAGCTGTTAGCTATCGAGGTTTAGGTTCAGTGCTATTTAGTTATACAATTAGTCTATTCTGTTGTCATAAACATGTTTATATCTTATGTAATATCTAATCTATAGTACTCAGCTCTATGTACAAAACATATTTTGTCTTTGTTTACAGTTTCACAAATTTTATTCAAGTAAAGCTTCCAAACAGCAACCTGCTTCTCGAGGAATTATTTGAATGAGTGTTTAGCTGGCTGGATAACTAGATAGGAGCACGTCTAGCGAGACCAGTACACCCACACACACCCTGCTGTTCACAGTCCCACACACACCCTTGTGTTCACACAATCCCACACACACCCTACTGTTCACACAGTCCCACACACACCCTACTGTTCACACAGTCCCACACATACCCTACAGTTCACACAGTCCCACACACACCCTACTGTTCACACAGTCCCACACATACCCTACTGTTCACACAGTCCCACACATACCCTACAGTTCACACAGTCTCACACATACCCTACTGTTCACACAGTCTCACACATACCCTACTGTTCACACAGTCCCACACACACCCTACTGTTCACACAGTCCCACACATACCCTACAGTTCACACAGTCTCACACATACCCTACTGTTCACACAGTCTCACACATACCCTACTGTTCACACAGTCCCACACACACCCTACTGTTCACACAGTCTCACACATACCCTACTGTTCACACAGTCCCACACACACCCTACTGTTCACACAGTCTCACACATACCCTACTGTTCACACAGTCCCACACATACCCTACTGTTCACAAAGTCCCACATATTCCCTGCTGTTCACACAGTCTCACACATACCCTACTGTTCATAGACCCCCACACACACCCTACTGTTCACAAAGCCCCACACACACCCTACGGTTCACAAAATCCCACACATTCCCAACTGTTCATACAGTCCCACACACACCCTACTGTTCACATTCCCACACACACCCTACTGTTCAAACAATGTGACACACACCCTAATGTTCAAAGTCAAACACACACAATACTGTTCACACAGTCCCACACATATCCTAATGTTCACACAGTCCCAAAAACATCCTACTGTTCACAGTCCCACACACACCCTACTGTTCACAGTCCCACACACACCCTACTGTTCACAGTCCTACACACACCCTACTATTCACACAGCCCCACGCAGGCCCTACTGTCCACACAGTCCCACACACACTACTGTTCACACAGTCCCACACACACCCTACGGTTCACACAGACCCACACACACCCTACTCTTCACAGTCCCACCCACACCCTAATGTTCACACAGTCCCATACACACTTACGGTTTAGAGTCCCACACACACCCTACTGTTCACACAGTCCCACAAACAACCTAATGATCATGCAGTCCCACACACACCCTACTGTTCACAAAGTACCACATGCACACTACTGTTGATACAGTCCGACACACACCCCACTGTTCACAGTCCCACATACACCCTGCTTTTCACACATTCTCACACATACACTACTGTTCACACAGTCTCACACACACCCTACTGTTCACACAGTCTCACACACACCCTACTGTTCACACAGTCTCACACACACCCTACTGTTCACACAGTCCCACACACACCCTACTGTTCACACAGTCCCACACACACCCTACTGTTCACACAGTCCCACACACACCCTACTGTTCACAGTCCCACACACACCCTACTGTTCATAGTCCCACACACACCCTACTGTTCACACAGTCTCACACACACCCTACTGTTCACAGTCCCACACACACCCTACTGTTCACACAGTCCCACACACACCCTACTGTTCAAACAGTCCCACACACACACCCTACTGTTCACAGTCCCACACACACCCAACTGTTCACAGTCCCACACACACCCTACTGTTCACACAGTCTCACACACACCCTACTGTTCACACAGTCTCACACACACCCTACTGTTCACAGTCCCACACACACCCTACTGTTCACAGTCCCACACACACCCTACTGTTCAAACAGTCCCACACACACCCTACTGTTCAAACAGTCCCACACACACACCCTACTGTTCACAGTCCCACACACACCCAACTGTTCACAGTCCCACACACACCCTACTGTTCACACAGTCTCACACACACCCTACTGTTCACACAGTCTCACACACACCCTACTGTTCACACAGTCTCACACACACCCTACTGTTCACAGTCCCACACACACCCTACTGTTCACAGTCCCACACACCCTACTGTTCACAGTCCCACACACACCCTACTGTTCACACAGTCCCACACACACCCTACTGTTCACAGTCCCACACACACCCTACTGTTCACAGTCCCACACACACCCTACTCTTCACAGTCCCACACACACCCTACTGTTCACAGTCCCACACACACCCTACTGTTCACACAGTCCCACACACACCCTACTGTTCACACAGTCTCTCACACACCCTACTGTTCACAGTCCCACACACACCCTACTCTTCACAGTCCCACACACACCCTACTCTTCACACAGTCTCACACACACCCTACTGTTCACACAGTCCCACACACACTCTACTTTTCACAGTCCCACACACACCATACTGTTCACAATTTCACACACACCCTATGGTTCACAGTTCCACACCGATCCTACTGTTCACAGTCCCACAAACACATTACTTTTTACAGAGTCCCACACACACCCTACTATTCACAGTCCCACACACACCCTACTGTTCACACAGTCCCACACACACCCTACTGTTCACAGTCCCACACACACCCTACTGTTCATAGTCCCACACACACCCTACTGTTCACACAGTCTCACACACACCCTACTGTTCACAGTCCCACACACACCCTACTGTTCAAACAGTCCCACACACACCCTACTGTTCACAGTCCCACACACACCCAACTGTTCACAGTCCCACACACACCCTACTGTTCACACAGTCTCACACACACCCTACTGTTCACACAGTCTCACACACACCCTACTGTTCACAGTCCCACACACACCCTACTGTTCACAATCTCACACACACCCTACTTTTCACAGTCACACAAACACCCAACTGTTCACAATCCCACACACACCCTACTGTACACCATCCCACACACCCGCTACTGTTCATAGTCCCGCACACACCCTCCTGTTCACAGTCCCACACATACCCTACTGTTCACAGTCTCACACACACCTTACTGTTCACAGTTGCACACACACACTACTGTTCACAGTCCCACACGCACCCGACTGTTCACAGTCCCACACATACCCTACTGTTCACAGTCTCACACACACCCTACAGTTCACAGTCCCACACATACCCTACTGTTCACAG
This sequence comes from Somniosus microcephalus, assembly GCF_052327205.1. Taxonomy (NCBI): domain Eukaryota; kingdom Metazoa; phylum Chordata; class Chondrichthyes; order Squaliformes; family Somniosidae; genus Somniosus; species Somniosus microcephalus. Next base: position 27,973,482 of record NC_141000.1, on the reverse strand, counting down.
TCCCACACACAACCTGCTGTTCACACAGTCCAACGCACACCCTAATGTTCACACAGTCCCACACACACCCTGCTGTTCACAGTCCTTGTCACACCCTACTGTTCACAGTCTCACACACATCCGACTGTTCACAGTCCCACACGCACCCTACTTTTCACAGTCCCACATGCACCCTACTGTTCAAAGTCCCACACACACCCTACTGTTCACACAGTCGCACACACACATTACTGTTCACAGTCGCACACACACCTTACTGTTCACAGTTGCACACACACACTACTGTTCACACAGTTCCACGCACAACCTACTGTTCACATTCCCACACACACCCAACTGTTCCCCGTCTCACACACCCTACTGTTCACTTAATCCCACACACACACTACTGTCCAAAAAGTCGTGTACACACCCTACTTTTCAGAGACCCAACCACGCCCTACTGTTCACACAGCCCCACACACAGACCCTACTGTTCACAGTCGCACACACCCTACTGTTCACACAGTCGCACACCCACCCTACTTTTCACACAGTCGCACACGCACCCTACTGTTCACACAGTCCCTCACACACCCTACTGTTCACACAGTCCCACACACACCCAAATGTTAACAGACCCACATACATCCTACTGTTCACACATTCCCACACACACCCTACTGTCCACACAGTCCCACACACACCCTACTGTCCACACAGTCCCACACACAGCCTATTGTTCACACAGTCTAAGAGTATGCATGGATCTAAAGGACTTAAATGCAAACATAAAACGTAAACACTACCAGATTCCCAAGCGAGAAGAAATCACCAGTGAAATGTCAGGTGCCAGATACTTCACAAAGCTCAATGCCTCAAGGATTTTGGCAACTAAAACTGGATGAAGAAAGCACCAAATACTGTACCTTCAACGCACCATTTGGCAGGTATTGTTTCCTCAGAATGCCTTTCGGGATAATATCTGCATCTGAAATCTTTCATAGAGCGATGGAACACATAATTGAAGGTCTGGAAGGAGTTCGAGTCTATGTTGATGACATCATCATCTGGGGCTCCACACTGAAAGAACACAATGGGGCAGAAATTCGGATCGGGGGCTTGCCGCGCGTGCAAGCCCCCGATCTGCACTTACCCGACGCGCCTGCCGTTCACCTCCAGGGACGCCTGGAATTCCTTTTTGAAAGAGAAGAATCCCGGGCAGCGTCTGACGTCACGCCGCCCAGGAGTGCAGCCAGCGCGAAGCCTGTAGCGCGCTGTGCAACTGAGACACGCCCCTTGAGGTCTCAGTTTAATAGGACACGCCCCCAATGTTTCTCACAAGCTGCTCTGCATTTTTACATGCAGAGCAGCATTTTAAATAGGTTTTTGGTATTTTTATGACGCTTTTGGTAACCTTTATGAACTTTTAAAAACATTTACATTATTTTGAAGAATCTGAAGTAGTTTTAAACAGAATTAAAGCAATTTAAAGACATTTAAAAGCCCTGAAAGAATTTTTTTCATTCCATTTATTTATTTAGCAACGTCGTCGTCATACGTGTCTTCACACTGTTCCCTTTGGGGAACTGTATGAAGTGGTGGAAGGATTTATGGCCGTGATTAACGCTCCTTCCGTAACCATCTTTGTACCAGCCATTAGGGTGGTTAGTCCTATGGCGGGAGGGTTTTATGGGCTCCCACAAGCTATACGAGGAGGGGGGGCCACCCACACCCACGGATGCAAATATCCCACTGGATGTCAACCCAGAATTTAGAGCCGGAGCTCCGACTCCACTTGTCGGGACTGTCTGGAGTGGGGTTTGAAACCCTACCCCGTCTGGCCCAGTGGTGGGGATCCTACCGCTACGCCAAAGGCCCACTCCGATTAGCAATGTAAAATGGCTGGAATGAGCACAATTCACGGCATTAAAAGAACTCACAATTGAACTGATGATGACCTCAGCAATCTCCTCAACGAGGTGGAGGCGCAGCGCCTGTTCATCATTGGTAATGAGAAGTCCAAGGCGCCGCAAAAAGGACAGATGATACCTTGGTCTTTCAAGTGGCAGCATAGGGCTCCAGTCACAGGGAGGGAAAAGGCGCAGGAAACGTATGGGTGTCACCTTTTGCGCGGAGTGGGCCTTTTGCGTAGTGGTAAGCATCCCCGCCGCTGGGCCAGAAGGAGTAGGGTTTCGAACCCCGCTCCAGACAGTCCCGGCAAGTGGAGTCGGAGCTCCAACTATAAATTCTGGGTGGACATCCAGCGGGATACTTGCGTCCGCGGGTGTGGGTGGCCCCCCCCCCTCAGATGGGTTGTGGGAGCTCGTAAAACCCTCACGCCATAGGACTAACCACCCTAATGGCTGGTATGAAGATGGTTATGGTCACGGAAGGAGCGTTAACATGGCCAGAAATCCTTCCACCACTTCATACAGTTCCCGAAAGGGAACAGTGTGAGGATACGCACGACGGTGACCTCTTGCGCAATGCACCTCCTTGGACCCTCAGTCGCAGATGCGAGGGGGCAAATCGTGCAATTGTTAAATTTTTCATTTTATTGACATGTAAAATGTTAGCCCAGTAATTCCGTTCCAAACGCGTGAGTACGGTCGGGGTACTCACGCGTCTGGCCGGAGGAAATGCCGGTTTTCAGCATGCACAGCGCATGCGGGGAAAACCGGCACTTCCTGTCCTCTGAACGAAGGGGTTCAGAGGCAGAACGCGTGTGACTGCACAGGCAGCACGTGCGCAGTAAAATTCACCGGTTTCATTCATGCTTTCAGTGAGGTTAAGTCCTTACAACTTACACATGAAAAAAGCATGAGTACAGTTGCTCCAGAGGCTGCGGAGGAAGATATATTTTATCGTGGAGCTTCTGAAAGGTAATATTTTTGTTTGGGAAAGGGAGGAAAGTTATTTTAAGAAATGCTGAGGTAAGTTTTAAAGTTTATTTTTGTTTTTTAAAACGGGTTTTCAGTACTGTAGGTAGAAGGAGCAATTGTGGCTATGTGAATTGAATTTGCTGTGTTTATTAAATGTGAAAATGACTCCAACATTTTTAAGAAAGAAACTTTTCATCAGTAATATATTCTTTTAAGTAATTATGTATGTATGTCTGTATATATTCCTTTGCGTATATGTATGTATGTATATATTCCTTTACTTATGTGTATGAATGTATGTATTTAATTATGACTTTCAGAGAAAGTAACTTATTGGAAAATCATAATTAAATACATACATTCATACACATAAGTAAAGGAATATATACATACATACATATACGTAAAGGAATATATACGGACATACATACATAATTACTTAAAAGAATATATTACTGATGAAAAGTTTCTTTCTTAAAAATGTTGGAAATGTTACATTATTCATTTTAGAACAGTCATTTTCACATTTAATAAACACAGCAAATTCAATTCACACAGCCACAATTGCTCCTTCTACCTACAGTACTGAAAACCCGTTTAAAAAAAAAAAAATTAAACTTTAAAACTTACCTCAGCATTTCTTAAAATAACTTTCCTCCCTTTCCCAAACAAAAATATTGCCTTTCAAAAGCTCCACGATAAAATATATCTTCCTCCGCAGCCTCTGGAGCAACTTTACACATGCTTTTTTCATGTGTAAGTTGTAAGGACTTAACCTCACTGAATCCATGAATGAAATCGACGAAGTTCACTGCGCACGCGCTGCCTGTGCAGTCGCACGCGCTGTGCCTCTGAACCCCTTCGTTCAGAGGACAGGAATTGCTGGTTTTCCCCGCATGCGCTGTGCATGCTGAAAACCGGCATTTCCTCCGGCCAGACGCGTGAGTACCCCGACCGTACTCACGCGTTTGGAACGGAATTACTGGGCCATTGAGAGACGCTACAGAGAATACGCCGGAATGGACTGAAGCTCAACAAAGCCAAGTGTCAGTTTGGCGTCCAGGAAGTCACTTTCCTAGGAGATAATCTATCTGGTAAAGGAATAGAGCCAGATATGGAAAAAGTAAATGCCATACTCAACATGCCCCGACCCACTGACAAAAAAGGAGTGCTGCACATCATGGGGATGATAAACTTCATTGGAAAGTTCATTCCTAACTTGTCAGCCAAGACAGCCTGTCTGCGAGACCTGCTACATAAAACAAATGAGTTCGCATGGACAGAAAGACATGAACAAGAGTGGATGAACCTCAAAACAGTGCTGACAACCACACCTGTACTCAACTTCTTTGACCCAACAAAAAGAATCAAAGTTTCAACGGATGCATCAAAAGATGGCCTAGGCGCGGTCTTGCTACAAGCAGAGGGTGAAGATTGGAAGCCTGTTGCCTATGCCTCCAGGTCTATGACTGACTCTGAGTGTCGATACGCCCAGATTGAAAAGGAATGTCTAGGCTTGGTAGTTGGACTAGAAAAGTTCCATGGCTCCTTCTCACACCCTACTGTTCACAGTCTCACACACATCCGACTGTTCACAGTCCCCCACACACCCTAATGTTCACAGTCCCACACACACTCTACTGTTCACATGCCAACAAACAACCTACATTCCCACACACACCCTACTTTTCACAGTCCCACACGCACCCTACTGTTCACAGTCCCACAGGCACCCTACTGTTCACAGTCCCACACACATCCTGCTGTTCACAGTCTCTCACACACCCGACTGTTCACAATCTCACACACACCCTACTGTTCACAATCTCACACACACCCTACTGTTCACACAGTCACAAGCACACCCTACTGTTCACTGTCCCGCACACACACTCCTGTTCACACAGATCCCCACACACCCTACTGTTCACACAGTCCCACACACACCCTACTGTTCACACAATCCCACACACACCCTACTGTTCAGACATTCCCACACAAACCCTACTGTTCACACAGTTGCACGCAGACCCTGCTGCTCACAGTCGCACACACACCCTACTGCTCACACAGTCACACACACACCCTACAGTTGACACAGTCGCACACACACACTACTGTTCACAGTCCCACACATACCCTAACTAGCTGGAGTACCCGGCATTGCCGAGGGAAATGAAGAAACCTCTGCCATGTTTATAAAACTGCTTATGAAACGGTTGGGATTGAAGAACTCTTCCTAAGCACCCAGGAGGTGGTTCTTTAACTTTGTTTTTTGTTAATGCTGCGTCCAAGTCTGTTACATTTTTTTTGAGGGCATGCTGTTATGAAAAAAGAACAAATAATTTTTATATATATATAAATGAGTTTGTCTGTCTGTCTGTCTGTGTGGGAAGGAGAGAGAGAGAGAGAGAGGGAAGGAGAGAGAGAGAGAGGGGGGGAAGGAGAGAGAGGAGAGAGAGGGGGAAGGAGAGAGAGAGAGAGGGGGAAGGAGAGAGAGAGAGGGGGGGGAAGGAGAGAGAGAGAGAGGGGGAAGGAGAGAGAGAGAGAGAGGGGGGAAGGAGAGAGAGAGAGAGGGAGAAGGAGAGAGAGAGAGAGTGAAAGAGTGAGAGAGAGAGGGAAGGAGAGAGAGAGAGAGGGAAGGAGAGAGAGACAGAGAGAGAGAGGGGAAGGAGCGAGTTAGGGAAGGAGATAGAGAAGAGAGGAAGACACCCCGGGGAAGGGGTTGGACTCAGAGCCCGGCCGTGGCGACCCGGAGCCCCCGTGCGCGGCCTAGCACCTCAGGCCCGGCCCGACTCACCTCAGCTGAGCTCCCGCTCAGTGTATCTATTTTCCCGGTCGCGCACTCACAGCAAGAGGGAGAGGGGGAAGGAGAGAGAGAGAGAGGGGGAAGGAGAGAGAGAGAGAGGGGGAAGGAGAGAGAGAGAGGGGGGGGAAGGAGAGAGAGAGAGAGGGGGAAGGAGAGAGAGAGAGAGGGGGAAGGAGAGAGAGGGGGGAAGGAGAGAGAGAGAGAGGGGGGAAGGAGAGAGAGAGAGAGAGGGGGAAGGAGAGAGAGAGAGAGGGGGAAGGAGAGAGAGAGAGAGGGGGGAAGGAGAGAGAGAGAGGGGGGAAGGAGAGAGAGAGAGAGGGGGGAAGGAGAGAGAGAGAGGGGAAGGAGAGAGAGAGAGAGGGGGAAGAAGAGAGAGAGAGAGAGGGAAGGAGAGAGAGAGAGAGAGAGAGGGAAGGAGAGAGAGAGAGAGAGAGAGGGAAGGAGAGAGAGAGGGGGGGAAGGAGAGAGAGAGAGAGGGGGGGTAGGAGAGAGAGAGAGAGGGGGAAGGAGAGAGAGAGAGAGGAGGGGAAGGAGAGAGAGAGAGAGAGAGAGGGGAAGGAGAGAGAGAGAGAGAGAGAGGAAGGAGCGAGAGAGAGAGGGGGAAGGAGAGAGAGAGAGGGAGAAGGAGAGAGAGAGAGAGAGGGGGAAGGAGAGGAGAGAGAGGGGAAGGAGAGAGAGAGAGGGGGAAGAACAGAGAGAGAGAGAGAGACAGGGAAGGAGAGAGAGAGAGAGAGAGGGAAGGAGAGAGAGAGAGAGAGAGAGAGGGAAGGAGAGAGAGAGAGAGAGAGAGGGAAGGAGAGAGAGAGAGGGGAAAGGAGAGAGAGAGAGGGGAAAGGAGAGAGAGAGGGGGGTAGGAGAGAGAGAGAGAGGGGGAAGGAGTGAGAGAGAGGAGGAGGATGGAGAGAGAGAGAGGGGGGAAGGAGAGAGAGGGAGGGGGAAGGAGAGAGAGGGAGGGGGAGGAGGAGAGAGGGAGGGGGAAGGAGAGAGAGGGAGGGGGAAGGAGAGAGAGAGGGGGAAGGAGAGAGAGAGGGGGAAGGAGAGAGAGAGGGGGAAGGAGAGAGAGATGGGGAAGGAGAGAGAGTGAGAGAGGGGGAAGGAGAGAGAGAGGGGGAAGGAGAGAGAGAGGGGGAAGGAGAGAGAGAGGGGGAAGGAGAGAGAGGGGGAAGGAGAGAGAGGGGGGGAAGGATGAGAGAGAGGGGGGAAGGAGAGAGGAGAGGGGGAAGGAGAGAGAGAGGGTGGAAGGAGAGAGAGAGGGGGAAGGAGAGAGAGAGGGGGAAGGAGAGAGAGAGGGGGAAGGAGAGAGAGAGGGGGGAAGGAGAGAGGGGGAAGGAGAGAGCGAGGGGGAAGGTGAGTGAGAGGGGGAAGGAGAGAGGGGGGGGGAAGGAGAGAGAGGGGGGAAGAGAGAGAGAGAGAGAGAGGGGGGAAGGAGAGAGAGAGGAGAGGGGGAAGGAGAGAGCGAGATGGGGAAGGAGGAGAGAGATGGGGAAGGAGAGTGGAGAGGGGGGAAGGAGAGAGAGAGGGGGAAGGAGAGAGAGAGGGGGAAGGAGAGAGAGAGAGAGAGGGGGAAGGAGAGAGAGAGAGAGAGAGGGGGAAGGAGAGAGAGAGAGGGGGGGAAAGATAGAGAGTGAGGGGGATGGAGAGAGGGGGGAAAGAAGAGAGAGAGAGAGAGGGGGAGGAGGAGAGAGAGAGGGGGGGAAGGAGAGAGAGAGAGGGGGAAGGAGAGAGAGGGGAAAGGAGAGAGAGAGAGAGAGAGAGGGGGAAGGAGAGAGAGAGAGAGAGGGGGGAAGGAGAGTGAGAGGGGGAAGGAGAGAGAGAGGGGGAAGGAGAGAGAGAGAGTGAGAGGGGGAGGTGGAGAGCGAGAGAGGGGGAAGGAGAGAGAGAGAGAGAGGGAAGGAGAGAGAGGGGAAAGGAGAGAGAGAGAGAGGGGGAAGGAGAGTGAGAGAGAGAGGGGGAAGGAGAGTAGAGAGGGGAGGGGAGAGAGAGAGAGAGGGGGAAGGAGAGAGAGAGAGGAGGGGGAAGGAGAGAGAGAGAGAGGGGGAGAAGAGAGAGAGAGAGGGGGAAGGAGATGAGAGAGAGAGAGAGGGGAAGGATGAGAGAGAGAGAGGGGGAAGGATGAGGAGTGAGAGAGAGAAGAGAGAGGGGGAAGGAGAGAGAGAGAGAGAGAGGGGGAAGGAGAGAGAGAGAGAGAGTGTGGGGGGGAAGGATGAGAGAGGGGGGTTGGAGAGATGTGAGAGGGGGAAGGAGAGAGAGAGAGGGGGGAAGGTGAGAGAGAGGGGGAAGGTGAGAGAGAAGAGAGAGAGGAGGAAGGAGAGAGAGAGAGAGGATAAGGAGAGAGGGGGGAAGGAGAGAGAGAGAGAGAGAGAGGGAAGGAGCGAGAGAGAGAGAGAGAGAGAGGAAGGAGAGAGACAGAGAGAGAGAGAGGGAAGGAGAGAGGGAAGGAGAGAGAGAGAGGGGGAAGGAGCGCGAGAGAGGGGGAAGGAGATGAGAGAGAGGGGAAGGATAGCGAGTGAGAGAGAGAGGGGGTAAGGAGAGAGAGAGAGAAAGGGTAAGGAGAGAGAGAGAGTGTGAGAGGGGCACGGAGAGCGGGCGAGTCCGGGGCACAGAGAGCGGGCGAGTCCGGGGCACGGAGAGCGGGCGAGTCTGGGGCACGGAGAGCGGGGCGAGTCCGGTGCACGGAGAGCGAACGAGTCCGGGGCACGGAGAGCGGGCGAGTCCGGTGCACGGAGAGCGAACGAGTCCGGTGCACGGAGAGCGAACGAGTCCGGGGCACGGAGAACGGGCGAGTCCGGGGCACGGAGAACGGGCGAGTCCGGGGCACGGAGAACGGGCGAGTCCGGGGCCCGGAGAGCGGGCGAGTCCGGGGCACGGAGAGCGGGCGAGTCCGGGGCACGGAGAGCGGGCGAGTCCGGGGCACGGAGAACGGGCGAGTCCGGGGCACGGAGAGCGGGCGAATCCAAGGCACGGAGAGTGAGCGAGTCCGGGGCATGGAGAGCGGGCGAGTCCGGGGCACGGAGAGCAGGCGAGTCCGGGGCACGGAGAGTGAGTGAGTCCGGGGCACGGAGAGCGGGCGAGTCCGGGGCACGGAGAGCGAACGAGTCCGGGGCACGGAGAGCAGGCGAGTCCGGGGCACGGAGAGCGGGCGAGTCCGGGGCACGGAGAGCGGGCGAGTCCAAGGCACGGAGAGTGAGCGAGTCCGGGGCACGGAGAACGAACGAGTCCGGGGCACGGAGAGCGGGCGAGTCCGGGGCACTAAAAACAGCCGGTATCCAAAAAAAATTTTGTTTTTAATGTGCGAATCAGAAGAGCTGCAGCAGCTCCCGTGCTGCTCTAAGAGCAATCTCTTTCAGTTCCCCCCTGACACCAACTACAACACAAAGAAACTGTTCAAGCAACAGCGGATGAGAGAGAAGCCAGAAACTCTGTTTGCTGACGTATACAAAAATTGGGGATACGAGTAACCTTATCTTTTACTCAGATCAGCCAGATGCTTGGTGCGAAGCAATCACCACACACTATCCCCGTGTTCAGCAGGAAAAAACCAGAAATGGGTGCAAACTGAAAATAAGTAAATCAGCTGACCCGGACAGTGAAATGATAACTGTCAACATGTACAATAACGGGACTAGTGGTGCAAGGCAACCACAAAGACTTTGAAACAGCCTTCCAGACACTGAAAGGACTAGTAGAGAAGGGAGGGACCAGCCCCAGTGAAACTACCAGTGAGAAAGCCACACACACTCCCCCCACCACTTGCAGCTCACCAGGAGTAAGGCAGCCTGGCCAGGAGGGGAGGGAGCCCCCCAGTTCTGACCAGGCACACACCCTGGGGCCCCACAGATCCACGGTACAATTGACCAACCCCAGTATAACTACCAGAGAGAAAGCCACACCCACTCTCCACACCACTTGCAGCTCACCAGGAGTAAAGCAAACTGGCCAGGAAGTGAGTGAGCCCCCCAGTTCTGACCAGGCACACACCCTGGGGCCCCACAACCTCCTGTTACAATTACAGGAGCAGTTCACCCAGGTGGAGTTGAAGCTGGTCGAGCTTCATCAGGTGGATGAACTGAAAAGTGATCAAAAAGAACAAAAGCAAGACAGGGAGAGCTACAAAAGAGAGCTGACTTCACTAAGGAGGCAGGTGAAAGAGCTGCAGAAAGAAGGGCAGAGCTATAGGGGAGAGATAGCGGTATTGGCCACCAGCTAGAGGCCAGAGACAAGACCCATACTACAGGGAGAGCCACTCAGACCAACCAGCAAAATGAAACTCAATGTGCCGCCCCCACTTTGGAAACACAGCCGAGCCGCTCACAAGAGGAGCGCACACACCAGACACGACCCCCCCAGTCCAACACACGACCGGTGAGTCCAGGGTCCAGGCGAGAGTCATCAGCCAGTAAACACAAACAAGGCTGACATTGTAATACTCATAGGCCTAGAAATTGAGTTTTGGTGCAGCCAGGGCTTTAGCGCCGGAAGTTAGTGCCGGAGCTAAGTCGCGCTGGTCGGGCCCAAAATTCAATAGTTCTGCGCCCAAACGGCTGCCGGCGCTGCTGAGAGCTGTTTGCGCCTGAAAACTGGCGCTATGCGCTGAATATCGGCGCTATTCCGGCGCTGCGGCGCCCGCTGCGGTGCGGCAGGTTCGGGAAGTGCAGGCCTCCTCCTTCCCTTAAGGAGGAGCTGCCTGCACCCGGCCGCGGCCCGCGAAAATCTTTTTAAAAATGAGCCCGGCACCTCGGACAAGTGCCGGGCTTGCTTCTGTTCCGGGGCGGGGGGGGGGGGGGGAAGTCCGGGGAGGGAGCTGCGGCCAGGCGGCCGGCGGGAAAGCGGCCGGCCGCCGCGGGGCCTTTAATGCGCCGGCGCAAAAACATGTTGGACTCTGTTGCCAGAGTCTTAGTTGCGGCTGCCACGGGCGAGGCGGCCGCAACTGAATTTCGGCGCTGGGGCCCGTCGGCATGGCAACCGGGATGCTGCGCACACCGATGACGTCATCGGTGCCGGCGCAGCGCTACCGGTCTACCGCGGCGGAAGGGCCCCAGGCAATTTCGGCGCCGGCGCCAATTGCAGCGCTAGGCCCTCTAGCGCCGCAAAATCGGCGCTAAGGGCACTGAATTTCTAGGCCATAGACTCCAATGGGAAATTCCTCCGGGAGAAGAAGCTCTTCCCTAAACATAAAGTAGACAAGATCCGGTGCCCAACATCAGACAAAGCCCTAGAATGGCTGACCACAACCCAATTAGGCTCCCCCCAGCACATCATAATACACACCGGCACAAATGACCTAAAGGCCCTGCAGAAAAGGGTAGCAACGTCGCTCCAAACAGTGATTGAGAAGGCAAGCACTACCTTCCCAAACACTATAATCACGGTTTCCACACTGTTGCCGAGAAAAGACTTTAACAACATAACAATCCACGAGATAAATGCCAGCATAGTAAGAGACTGTGAATTAAAACATAACGTGCACCTGGCCCAACACCCCACCCTCGATGTGGGTTGGCTTCATGACCACGTCCATCTCCACAAGGAGCGAATACTGGTCTTTGCTAAGGCACTGAAGGACGTCGCTCTTAACCGGGTCCACACCCAGACTCCAAGAGGACCCCCCCCCCCGGCCACCAGAGACCAGTGGGGTACAGACCAGGGCTACTACAGAGACCACCACCACACCAACCAGGACCAGAGAGGATCCCCACGTACAACACCAATGTCGGACCTGCACCACTCCTGCCCTACAGGGGAGCAGGACCACCCCCAGCCAGGTGCTCAGGACGTACGCAATACTACAGGCAGAGACAATCCATTAAGAGACATAATGCAGATGCCCAGCAGCATCTATTCCCGCCTTATGGATCAGGACGCATAAGGACTAGTTGTTAGAAAGAGTTGCAGCCAATTATTCTCAGCATTTATAGACACTTGAAATGTTCTTTTTTCCACATTTAAACACGACAAACACATATCACTATTTATCATATTTTAACTTAACAGAGTAAAAGACCAATCTTAGCATGAAATCCTTGTATATCTCAACCTGGAATATCCAAGGTCTACGCTCCTCTGTGCTTGGCCTGAAGAGTAGGACCTCAGAGTTCCTAGATGAAATCAAAGATCTGGACATTATCTTTTTGCAAGAAACCTGGTATAGAGGAGAAGGGCCTACTGGCTGTCCCCAGGGGTACACAGAGCTGGTGGTCCCCTCCAATAAACTGCCAGGAGTAACCCAGGGCAGAGACTCTGGAGGCATACTGATTTGGTTTAAAGCAGAGCTTAGGAATCACATTAAATTTATAAAAAAAGGGCGAAAACCACTTATGGCTCAAGATAAAGAGGGGCATCATTTCTAGCATGCAAGATGTTTTCATTTCCGCACTCTATATCCCCCCGACAGAATCCCCGTACTTCAAAGAGGACACCTTCTCCAACATTGAGAGGGAGATTAACCAATTCCAGGCCCAGGGGAACGTGTTGATCTGTGGTGACCTCAACTCAAGAACTGGCAAAGAACCAGACTTCACCAGTAATCAGGGGAACAATGACATATTTGGGAATAACCACTTTGATCTCCCTTTTCATTCACACAGGTATAACTGCGACAAACAGACAACTGCTAACGGAAAACAGCTCCTGCAGCTCTGTTGAAGCCTGGGTCTGTACATTGTCAATGGTAGGTTCAGGGGAGACTCCCTAGGAAGACCCACCTATTGCTCACCTCTTGGCTTCAGCACTGTAGACTACATGATTACGGATCTGGACCCATCCTCTTTCAGAGCATTCACAGTCAAACCACAAACAACACTGTTAGACCACAGCCAAATTACTGCGTATCTTAAAAGGACAGAAACAACCAACACAGAAACACCGCCCAGTAAGCTGTACAACATTAAAAAATCCTACAGATGGGCCAAAAACAGCACGGAAAAATACCAGAAAGCAATTAGCAATCAATCAACTCAAGCTCTCTTGGACACCTTTCTGGAAAACACATACACTCACAATAAAGAAGGTGTAAACCGGGCAGTGAATAACCTAAATAATATATTTGATAATTTGGCATCAATGTCAAACTTGAAAGTTTGCAAGAACAAACCCAAAACAAAAAACCACAAAAAATGGTTTGATTCAGACTGCCATAACATGAGGAATTACACCTTACTTATTGTCAGGCACTAACACAATACAAAAACACAATCAGAACCAAGAAAGAACAGTATATTAAGAATACGCTCAGCTACATTGAGGAATCTATTGATTCTAATTGTTTCTGGGACAACTGGAATACATTACACAAAAAGCAACACGATGAATTGCCCATTCAAAACAGAGACACATGGGAAAACCATTTTGAAAAATTATACTAAAAAACACACTAAGCCCAGAGCAAGATCAAATATGTAAAGAACTGGAAAAGCTCGAACTGGCCATAAAAGATAACCAAAGCCCGTTAGACTCCCTAATAACTGAAAAAGAACTATTTGAAAAACTCAAGGACCTGCGACCAAGAAAAGCTTGAGGTGCAGATGGCATCCTAAATGAGTTGATTAAACACACGGACGATAAAATGAAACTGGCTATCCTAAAACTCTTCAACTTGGTTCTGAGTGTCGGTTACTTCCCTGATATCTGGAACAAAGGACTCATAACGCCCATATACAAAAGTGGAGACAAAGTTGACCCAAATAACTATCGAGGCATCTGTGTGAACAGTAACCTGGGGAAGGTATTCTGTAATATCATAAACCAAAGACTTATAAACTTCCTTGAGGAGCACAATGTCTTGAGTAAAAGCCAAATTGGATTCTTACCAAATTATAGAACATCGGATCATATCTTCACCCTACACACCCTAATTGACAAACATGTTCACCAAAACAAAAGCAAAATTTTTGCCTGCTTTATAGATTTCCAGAAGGCTTTCGATTCTATTTGGCACGACGGCCTATTCTTGAAACTTATTGAAAGTGGTGTAGGGGGAAAAACATATGGGCCCAGTAATTCCGTTCCAAACGCGTGAGTACGGTCGGGGTATTCATGCGTCTGGCCGGAGGAAATGCCGGTTTTCAGCATGCACAGCGCATGCGGGGAAAACCGGCAATTCCTGTCCTCTGAACGAAGGGGTTCAGAGGCACAGCGCATGCGACTGCACAGGCAGCGCGTGCGCAGTGAACTTCGTCGATTTCATTCATGGATTCAGTGAGGTTAAGTCCTTACAACTTACACATGAAAAAAGCATGTGTAAAGTTGCTCCAGAGGCTGCGGAGGAAGATATATTTTATCGTGGAGCTTCTGAAAGGCAATATTTTTGTTTGGGAAAGGGAGGAAAGTTATTTTAAGAAATGATGAGGTAAGTTTTAAAGTTTAATTTTTTTCTTTTTAAACGGGTTTTCAGTACTGTAGGTAGAAGGAGCAATTGTGGCTGTGTGAATTGAATTTGCTGTGTTTATTAAATGTGAAAATGACTGTTCTAAAATGAGTAATGTAACATTTCCAACATTTTTAAGAAAGAAACTTCATCAGTAATATATTCTTTTAAGTAATTATGTATGTACATGTATATTCCTTTACGTATATGTATATATTCCTTTACTTATGTGTATGAATGTGTGTATTTAATTATGATTTTCCAATAAGTTACTTTCTCTGAAAGTCATAATTAAATACATACATTCATACACATAAGTAAAGGAATATATACATACATATACGCAAAGGAATATATACAGACATACATACATAATTACTTAAAAGAATATATTACTGATGAAAAGTTTCTTTCTTAAAAATGTTGGAGTCATTTTCACATTTAATAAACACAGCAAATTCAATTCACATAGCCACAATTGCTCCTTCTACCTACAGTACTGAAAACCCGTTTTAAAAAACAAAAATAAACTTTAAAACTTACCTCAGCATTTCTTAAAATAACTTTCCTCCCTTTCCCAAACAAAAATATTGCCTTTCAGAAGCTCCACGATAAAATATATCTTCCTCCGCAGCCTCTGGAGCAACTGTACTCATGCTTTTTTCATGTGTAAGTTGTAAGGACTTAACCTCACTGAAAGCATGAATGAAACCGGTGAATTTTACTGCGCACGCGCTGCCTGTGCAGTCGCACGCGTTCTGCCTCTGAACCCCTTCGTTCAGAGGACAGGAAATGCCGGTTTTCCCCGCATGCGCTGTGCATGCTGAAAACCGGCATTTCCTCCGGCCAGACGCGTGAGTACCCCGACCGTACTCGCGCGTTTGGAACGGAATTACTGGGCCAACATTTTACATGTCAATAAAATGAAAAATTTAACAATTGCACGATTTGCCCCCTCGCGTCTGCGACTGAGGGTCCAAGGAGGTGCATTGCGCAAAAGGTCATCGTCGTACGTATCCTCACACGGTTCCATTTCGGGAACTGTATGAAGTGGTGGAAGGATTTCTGGCCACGTTAACGCTCCTTCCGTGACCATAACCATCTTCATACCAGCCATTAGGGTGGTTAGTCCTATGGCGTGAGGGTTTTACGGGCTCCCACAACCCATCTGAGAGGGGGGGCCACCCACACCCGCGGACGCATGTATCCCGCTGGATGTCCACCCAGAATTTATAGTTGGAGCTCCGACTCCACTTGCCGGGACTGTCTGGAGCGGGGCTCGAAACCCTACTCCTTCTGGCCCAGCGGCGGGGATGCTTACCGCTACGCAAAAGGCCCACTCCGCGCAAAACGTGACACCCATACGTTTCCTGCGCCTTTTCCCTGCCCGTGACTGGAGCCCTATGCTGCCACTTGAAAGACCAAGGTATCATCTGTCCTTTTTGCGGCGCCTTGGACTTCTCATTACCAATGATGAGCAGGCGCTGCGCCTCCACCTCGTTGAGGAGATTGCTGAGGTCATCATCAGTTCAATTGTGAGTTCTTTTAACGCCGTGAATTGTGCTCATTCCAGCCATTTCACGTTGCTAATTTGAGTGGGCCTTTGGCGTAGCGGTAGCATCCCCGCTGCTGGGCCACACGACGTAGGGTTTCTAACCCCGCTCCAGACAGTCCCGGCAAGTGGAGTCGGAGCTCCGGCTCTAAATTCTGGGTAGACATCCAGTGGGATATTTGCGTCTGTGGGTGTGGGTGGCCCCCCCCTCGTATAGGTTGTGGGAGCCCGTAAAACCCTCCCGCCATAGGACTAACCACCCTAATGGCTGGTACAAAGATGGTTACAGTCACGGAAGGAGCGTTAATCACGGCCAGAAATCCTTCCAGCACTTCATACAGTTCCCCAAAGGGAACAGTGTGACGACACGTACGACGACAACGTTGCTAATTAAATAAATGGAATGAAAAAAATGCTTTCAGGGCTTTTAAAAGTCTTTAAATCGCTTTAATTCTTTTTAAAACTACTTCAGATTCTTCAAAATAATGTAAACATTTTTAAAAGTTTATAAAAGTTACCAAAAGCTTCTTAAAAATACCAAAAACCTATTTAAAATGCTGCTCTACATGTAAAAATGCTTTGCAGCTTGTGAGAAACATTGGGGGCGTGTCCTTTTGAAATTAGACCTCAAGGGGCGTGTCTCACTTGCACTGCGCGCTCCAGGCTTCGCGCTGGTTGCACTCCTGGGCGGCGTGACGTCAGACGCTGCCTGGGAGTCAACATTTTAGAACAGGAATTCCAGGCGTCCCTGAAGCCCAATGGCCGGCGCGTCGGGTAAGTGCAGATCGGGGGCTTGCACGCGCGGCAAGCCCCCAACCCGAATTTCTGCCCCATGATGTAATTAAATCAATGTATACAAACAATAAATGTGCAGTTAAAATTGGAGACAAACAAAATACTTCACACAGGGGCGTGGCGTGGCGCAGGGCTTGCCCATCTCACCGACACTCTTTAATATTTACATAAATGAATTGGCAAAACTACTGGAACAATCTACAGCACCTGGCCTCGCCCTATATGACTCCAAGGTTAAATTCCTCCTCTATGCAGATGACCTGGTTCTGCTCTCACCAACTGAGGAGGGTCTACAGCAGAACCTGGATCTGTTAGAGTCATTCTGTCAGACCTGGGCCCTAACAATAAACCCCCAAAAAACCAAAGTTCTGGTGTTCCAGCAAAGATCCAGACATCAGGGACACAGAGCAAATTTCACACTAGGAACAACTAAAATTGAACAAACTACAAACTACACATACTTAGGCTTAAAAATCAGTTCTACGGGAAATTTTCATCTGGCTGTGAATGAACTGAAAGAGAAAGCAAGAAGGGCTTTCTATGCCATTAAAAAGTCAATCCAAATAGAAATCCCAATTGGCATTTGGCTCAAAATTTTTAAATCAGTAATTGAACCAATTGCACTTTATGGCAGTGAGGTGTGGGGTCCACTAACACAACAAGAATTTGCAAAATGGGACAAACACCCAATTGAGATCCTACATGCAGAATTCTGTAAAAGTATCCTCCGGACTCAGAGGAAAACCGCAAACAATGCATGCAGGGCAGAACTAGGCCAATATCCACTACTAATTAATATCCAAAAAAGAGCCATCAAATTTTGGAAACACCTAAAAATGAGCAACCCCCACTGCCATCATTACGAAGCCCTGAAATGCCAAGAGAGGATCATAAAGAAGAGTCCCCTCAGTCAACTAGTCCTGGGACTTAGTGAAGTAACTACTAACACTACTAATAATAACCAGCTCCAGGACAGTGACATCGTAGCACAGAGAATTCGACCCAACACAATTGTCACTGAACAAAAGGAAAAATATCTGACCTATTGGACAGAAACAACAAAAACCCAAAACAAACTCGATTGCTACTTGGCCCTAAACAGACAATACACCATGGCCGAATACCTGACCATGGTAAAAGATAGCAAATTAAGAAAAACCTTGACTATGTACAGACTTAGTGAGCATAGCCTCGCCATCGAAAAAGGCAGACACAGACAGACCTGTCTGCCAAGAGAGGACAGGATATGCTCTCACTGCAGTTAGGGAGTGGTGGAGACAGAGATGCACTTCCTCACAGCTTGTGGAAACTATCAGGACATAAGGGGGAATTTCTACCCAAAATTCATAAAAATATGCCCTGAATTCAAAAATTTGAATGAAGACCAAAAACTCCCATACCTATTAGGGGAAGAGAGAAATTGCGTAACTTTAGCAGCAAACTATGTTACAGCTTGCCATAAGCAGAGGGACAACCACTAAACCTAAGAAAAGATTCTATGCAAATTATATGAGTGTATATTTATACACACAGGGATATATCTGCTTATACACTGTATGGATAGATCTGCGTTTATGTGTTCAACCATAAATGTTTTTTCGGTGCTTTGGCAACATAAGATGTACCTTGTCATGCCAATAAAGCAATTTGAATTAAATTGAATTGAATTGAGAGAGAGAGAGAGAGAGAGAGAGTGGGGGGGAAGGAGAGAGAGAGAGGGAAGGAGAGAGAGAGAGGGAGGGGGAAGGAGAGAGAGAGAGAGAGAGGGGGAAGGAGAGAGAGAGAGGGGAAGGAGAGAGAGGGGAGGGAAGGAGAGAGAGAGAGAGAGGGGGGAAGGAGAGAGAGAGAGGGGGAAGGAGAGAGAGAGAGAGAGAGAGAGGGGAAGGAGAGAGAGAGAGAGAGAGAGAGGGGGAAGGAGAGAAAGAGAGAGAGGGGGAAGGAGAGAAAGAGAGAAAGTGCAGCAGCATCTACTTCTGCCTTATGGATCAGAAAATGAAAAAAATCAAGGACTAATTAATAGAAAGAATTGTAACCAAGTAGTATTAGCATTTATAGACAACTGTGATGATCTTCTTTTCCCACATTTAGACACGACAAACACATATCATTCTTTAACATATCATAGTAAAAGATCAAACTTAACATGAAGTCCTTATATATTTCAACCTGGAATAGCCAAGGTCTACGCTCTTCGGTGCTCGATGTGAAGAGTAGGACCCCAGAGTTCATAGATGAAACTAAAGATCTAGATGTTATCATTTTACATGAAACTTGGTATAAAGGAAATGGACACACTGGCCGTCCCCAAGGGTACACAGAGCTGGTGGTCCCCTCCAATAAATTACCAGGAGTAACCCAAGGCAGAGACTCTGGAGGCATACTGATTTGGTTTAAAACAGAGCTTAAGAATTGCATCAAATTTATAAAAAAGGGCGAAAACCACATGTGGCTCAAAATTGAGAGGGAGATTATCTCTAACACCCAAGATGTTTTCATTTGCGCACTCTATATCCCCCCAATGGAATCCCCGTACTTTAAAGAGGACACCTTCTCCAACATTGAGGGGGAAATTATCCAATACCAGGCCCAGGGGAACGTGTTGATCTGTGGTGACCTCAATTCAAGAACTGGCGAAGAACCAGACTTCACCAATAATCAGGGAAACAATTACATATTCGGGAATAACCACTTCGATATCCCTTCCCTTCCATACAGGCATAACTGCGACAAGCAGACAATTACCAACGGAAAACAGCTCCTGCAGCTCTGTCGAAGCCTGGGTCTGTACATTGTCAATGGTAGGTTCATAGGAGACCTCCTAGGAAGATCGACCTATTGCTCACCTCTTGGCTGCAGCACCGTAGACTATATGATTACAGATTTGGACCCATCCTCTTTCAGAGCATTCACAGTCAAACCACAAACAACACTGTCAGATCACAGTCAAATTACTATGTATCTTAAAAAGACAGAAACAAACACAGAAACACAACCCAGTAAACTGTACAACACCAAAAAATCGTACAGATGGGCCAAAAACGACACGGAAAAATACCAGAAAGCAATTAGCAATGAATCAACTCAAGCTCTCTTGGACACCTTTCTGGATAACATATACACTCACAATAAAGAAGGCGTAAACCGGGCAGTGAATAACCTAAACAATATTTTTGATAATTTGGCAACAAGGTCAAACTTGAAAGCTCGCAAGAACAAACCCAAAACAAAAAACTATGAAAAATGGTTTGACCCAGATTGCCATAACATGAGGAAAAAACTTAGAAAAATATCAAACCAAAAACACAGACATCCAGAAAACGAGGAATTACGCCTTACTTATTGTCAGACACTAACACAATACAGAAACACACTCAGAACCAAAAAAGAGCAATATATTAAGAATACACTCAGCTCCATTGAGGAATCCATTGATTCCAATTGTTTCTGGGACAACTGGAATACATTACACAAAAAACAACACGACGAATTGGCCATTCAAAATGGAGACACATGGGAAAACCACTTTGAAAAATTATACCAGAAAAACACACTAACGCCAGAGCAACACCAAATATGCAAAAAACTGGAAAAGCTAGAAATGGCCATAAAAGATAACCAAAACCCACTAGCGTCCATAATAACAGAAAAAGAACTTTTTGAAAAACTCAAGGACCTGCGACCAGGAAAAGCTTGCGGGGCAGACGGCATACTAAGCGAGATGATTAAACACACAGACGATAAAATGAAACTGGCTATCCTAAAACTCTTCAACTTGGTTCTGAGTGTCGGTTACTTCCCTGATATCTGGAACAAAGGACTCATAATGCCCATATACAAAAGTGGGGACAAAGTCGATCCAAATAACTATCGAGGCATCTGTGTAAACAGTAACCTGGGGAAGGTATTCTGTAGTATCATAAACAAAAGACTTATAAACTTCCTTGAGGAGCACAATGTCTTGAGTAAAAGCCAAATTGGATTCCTGCCAAACTATAGAACATCAGATCATATCTTTACCCTACAGACCCTAATTGACAAACACGTTCATCAAAACAAAAGCAAAATCTACGCATGCTTTATAGATATCCAGAAGGCTTTCGATTCCATCTGGCATGACGGTTTATTCCTGAAACTTATTGAAAGCGGGGTAGGGGAAAAACATATGATGTAATTAAATCAATGTATACAAACAACAAATGTGCAGTTAAAATTGGAGACAAACAAACAAAATACTTCCCACAGGGGCGGGGGGTGACGCAGGGCTCGCCAATCTCACCGACACTCTTTAATATTTACATAAATGAATTGGCAAAACTACTTGAACAATCTACAGCACCCGGCCTCACCCTATATGAATCCAAGGTTAAATTCCTCCTCTATGCAGACGACCTGGTTCTGCTGTCACCAACTAAGGAGGGTCTACAGCAGAACCTGGATCTGCTGGAGTCGTACTGCCAGACTTGGGCCCTGACAATAAATCCCCAAAAAACCAAAGTCCTTGTGTTTCAGCAAAGATCCAGACATCAGGGACCCAAAATAAATTTCACACTAGGAGCAACCAAAATTGAACAAACCACTAACTACACATACTTGGGCTTAAAAATCAGTTCTATGGGAAATTTCAAACTGGCTGTGAATGAACTGAAAGAGAAAGCAAGAAGGGCTTTCTATGCCATTAAAAAATCAATCCAAATAGAAATCCCAATTAGCATTTGGCTCAAAATTTTCAAATCAGTAATTGAACCAATTGCACTCTATGGCAGTGAGGTGTGGGGACCGCTAACACAACAAGAATTTGCAAAATGGGACAAACACCCAATTGAGATCCTACATGCAGAATTCTGTAAAAGTATCCTCCGGACTCAAAGGGAAACCATAAACAATGCATGCAGGGCAGAACTAGGCCAATATCCATTAATAATCACTATCCAAAAAAGAGCCACCAAATTTTGGAAACACCTAGAAATGAGCAACCCCCAATGCTATCATCACGAAGCCCTGAAATGCCAAGAGAGGAACATAAAGAAGAATACCCTCAGTCAACTAGTCCTGGGACTCAGTGAAGTAACTACTAACACTACTAACAATAACCAGCCCCAGGACAGTGACAGCGTAACACAAAGAATTCGACCCAACACAATCGTCGCTAAGCAAAAGGAAAAATATCTGTCATATTGGGCAGAAACAACAAAAACCCAAAGCAAACTCAATTGCTACTTGGCCCTAAACAGACAATACAACATGGCTGATTACCTGACCATGGTAAAGGATAGCAAACTGAGAAAAACTTTGACAATGTACAGACTTAGTGAACATAACCTGGCGATCGAAAAAGGTAGACACAGGCAGACCCGGCTACCAAGAGAGGACAGGATATGCTCTCACTGTAGTCAGGGAGCGGTGGAGACAGAGATGCACTTCCTCACAGCTTGTAGAAAATATCAGGGCATAAGGGAGAATTTCTAGCCCAAAATTCACAAAAATATGCCCGGAATTCAGAAATTTGAATGACGACCAAAAACTCCCATACCTACTAGGGGAAGAGAGAAATTGTGTAACACTAGCGGCACACTATGTTACAGCTTGCCATAAACAGAGGGACAACCACTAAATATAAGAAAAGAGTATATATAAATTATATGAAAGTATATTTATACACTCAGGGATATATCTGTTTATACACTGTATGGATAGATCTGTATTTTTGTGAACAAACATGAATGTTTTTCGATGCTTTGGCAACATAAGATGTAACTTGTCATGCCAATAAAGTGATTTGAATTGAAATTGAATTGAATTGAATTGAGAGAGGGGGAAGGAGAGAGAGAGAGAGAGAGAGAGAGAGAGAGATGAAAGGAAGACACCCCGGTGAAGGGGCTGGACTCAGAGCCCGGCCTTGGTGACCCGGAGCCCACATGGGTGGCGCAACGCCTCAGGCCTCACGGGCCGCGCGGTTCTCACTGTGTAGATAAATAGGAGAGAGGGAGGGGGGGAAGGAGAGAGGGGGGACGCGCGGGTGTATGTGTCTCTGTGTGTATGCTCGCTATCTCTCGGGCTGTCGGGCCGCGTGGTTGTCTCTGTCAATGTCTGTGTATCTGTTTTCCCGCTCCCGCACTCGTGGCAGGATTAGGCCCCGCCCACACACACCATGAAACGCCCCCTGTGACGCACTGCGCTTCCCCCATAGGATTGGTCAACCATCACGTCACTCAACGCGAATGAGCGGATTTTGTCCTTTTTTTGAAAGTTTTTTGTATACTGTCCGAGCAATTTTTGTCTGACGAAAAAGTACATACACCTATGACACTACCCTAATCATACGCTTTCTTTTGATATAACATATGTGTAGGTACGCTCTTTAACTCTTGAATTAAGAGCGGACATACGGACAGACTCATTATTATATATATATAAATATAAGATGTTCACAATCCCACACACAACCTCCTGTTCACACAGTCCCACACGCACCCTACTGTTCACACAGTCGCACACACATCCTACTGTTCACACATTCCCACACACACCCTACTGTTCACACAGTCCCACACACACCCTACTGTTCACACAGTCCCACACACACCCTACTGTTCACACAGCCTCACACACACCCTACTGTTCACACAGTCCCACACACACCCTACTGTTCACACAGTCCCACACACACCCTACTGTTCACACAGTCTCTCACACACCCTACTGCTCACACAGTCCCACACACACACTACTGTTCACACAGTCCCACTCACACACTACTGTTGACAGTCCAACACACACCCTACTGTTCACACAGACCCACAAACAACCTATTGTTCACACAGTCTCACAAACAACCTACTCTTCACACAGTCTCACTCATACCCTACTCTGCACCCAGTCCCACACACACCCTACTGTTCGCAGTCCCACACACACCCAAATGTTCACAGACCCACACACATCCTACTGTTCAAACAGATCCACAAAAAGCCTACTGTTCACACATTCCCACACACACCCTACTGTTCACACAGTCCCCCACACAACCTACTGTTCACACAGTCTCACACACAGCCTACATTTCATGCAGGCCCACAAACTCCCTAATGTTCACAGTCCCACACACACCCTCCTGTTCAAAGTCCCACAAACACCCTACTGTTCACAGTCACCCACACACCCTACTGTTCACATTCCCACACACACCCAACTGTTCCCCATCTCACACACCCTACTGTTCACACAGTCCCACACACACCCTACTGTTCACACAGTCCCACACACACCCTACTGTTCACACAGTCCCACACACACCCTACTGTTCACACAGATCCACACACTCCCTACTGTTCACAGTCCCAAACACACGCTAATGTTCACACAGTCCCACACACACCCTATAATTCATACAGTCCCACACACATCCTACTTTTCACAGTTCCACACACACCATACTGTTCACAGTCCCACACACACCGTACTGTTCACATTCCCACACACAACCTACTGTTCACAGTCCCACACACACCCTACTGTTCACACAGTCCCACACACATCCTACTGTTCAGTCCCACTCACATCCTACTGTTCACACCATCCCACACACAGCCTACTGTTCACAGTCCCACACACACCCTACTGTTCACGAATCCCACACACACCCTACTGTTCACAGTCCCTCACACACCCTACTATTCACAGTCCCTCATACACACGACTTTTCACACAGTCCCAAACACACGCTAATGTTCACATAGTCCCACACACCGTACTGTTCAGTCCCACACACACTCTACTGTTCGCAGTCCCACACACACCCTACAGTCCCACATGTTGTGTATGTACCTTTAAGAGGGAACTGCTTTTATACTGTAGTACAGGCAGTGACCACACCTGTATACAAAGCCGTAGCAGGCTTCTGTACTTTCAGTTCCAGCATATCCTCTGTTCAGTAAACACCTGTTATTACCGTTCTCCTGCAGTCCGTGTGTTATTGATACGCGGACACTACAGTGATGACGAGCAGGTTCGAACTCACCTGCAGTACTGCATCACCTCACGGGGATCCATCCCTGAAAAGAAGTTTCTTGAAGGTCGAAGCCAGAGCAACGGGCGTCGACCGTGGGCAACCGCCCAGTGATCCATCGGAGTTCAGTGAATCGCAGGGGAAGCTGTGGAGAGCTGGGCTTGGATCCCCAGTCAAGGTGTTCCAGCAAATTGTGCTGGTAGCAGATAGTGCGCTGACCCTTCCGGACTGCGGCGGGCTAGAGCTCGATTGAGCGGCTCTGCAAGGGGGCCGTGCAGCGTCATCGGGAAGGAAAAGAGAGAGAGAGGGTGGAGCGTACAGGGCGTGGTCGGTGCTCAAGAGCCGGGCAGCGTAAAGAAAATAAAAAGAGGGGAAGGAAAAGAGACGCGCAGTGGACAGCGTCGAAGAAGAATAAATTTAAGGAAATTAATTAACAAAAGAGAGATGCGCAGAAGCCGCGGGGCGCCGCCATTACTATTTAGAACATTAGGAGCAGCATTGGCAGCAGGGGGAAGAAGGAAAAGTGCGGGAGGTGCCATTTTAATCCATTGGGGAAGAAGGAAAAGCGCGGGAGGCGCCATTTTAAACCACCCAAGATGCTGAAGAGTGGCAGTATCACTGCTTTCAACAACGAAATAGAAGACTGGACCACGTATGTGGAAAGAATTGAAGTGTACTGCAAGGCAAATGAGGTGGCCGATGAAAAGAAGGCGTCGGTATTATTAAATTTGATGCGCGCGAGAACGTACGGCCTATTGCGGAATTTAATTACCCCAGCTAAACCAATGGAGAAAAGCTTTGAAGAGATTGTCAATATCTTACAGGAACATCTAAACCCTACACCGCTGCTGATAGCAGAAAGATTTAAGTTCCATAAAAGAAACCAGCACAAAGATGAGAGTAATGCTGACTATCTTACGGAACTACGCAAGTTATCGAAGCACTGCCAGTTCGGAGCAGGACTGGCAGATACCTTAAGGGATAAGTTTGTCTGCGGGCTCCAGAGTGAAGGAACCCAGAAACGACTACTTTCGGAAAAGGACCTTACGCTAGAAAAGGCTTTCAGCGTGGCAGTATCCTATGAAGCAGCAGCACGGGGAGCTGCGGAAATACAACAGAAACCGCAAGAATATAGCACCAACGAAATGGCATATGGAGCAGAAAAGTGCTATCGCTGCGGCAGAACAACCCATGACCAGAAGGATTGCTGGTTTAAGGACAAAGTATGCAGGCAATGTGGAAAAGTGGGACACATAGCACGAGTCTGCAGGTCGGGAAAGAAAACCAACACTAAAAGAACTACTAAGGAAAAGTACAAGAAAGTAAAAAAAATGACAGACAGTAGTTCAGAAGGTCAGGAGAGTGATAATGACTCCGGGAGCAGGAGACTAAGTTGCCTAAAGTTACACAACGTGATCGCAAAGGAGGATCACCGAACCATTTGGGTCACCCTCATGATAGCAGGGTCCCAAGTAAAGATGGAATTGGACACAGGATCAGCCCTAACAGTCATGAATCGACGAGACTACGAGTGGCTATTCTCACACATACCCTTGAAGGACACGTCCATTGTATTGAAGACATATACGGGGCAAAAAGTCTACCCCAGAGGAAAAATAAGGGTGCCCGTTAAATACAACGGCAAGGAAACACAGAAACTGTATCTATATATACTACAAGATGGAGGACCACCATTATTGGGACGTGAATGGATCCGAAAAATACAATTGGATTGGCATGCCATTCAGGCGCTAACTGTGGCTGACAAAAAGGATGACGACGTCACACCTGGATGACTGTCAAAAATTCTAACTGACGCGAAAGAGGTGTTCCAGCAAGGACTTGGGACTCTAAAAGGAGTAACGGCAATGATAAAAATTGAAGATAACGCAAACCCAAATTTTTTTAAGGCCAGACCGGTACCCAGCCGTCGAAGCAGAGCTGGAGAGTCTGGAGCGTTCGGGTGTGCTGTCCAAGGTGGACTGGAGTGAGTGGGCCACACCCATCATTCCTGTAATGAAGAAATCATTGAACAGCACGCCTGGGGAACCGAAGAAGGTTCGCATCTGTGGGGACTTTAAGGTAACTGTGAACCCAGTCCTGCACACAGTACAATATCCACTACCGCGGATAGAAGATATTTTCGCCTCACTATTTGGAGGGAAACGCTTTACGAAGATTGATCTGGCCCAAGCGTATCTACAAATGGAGGTAGAAGAAGCATCTAGAAAATACCTCACGATAAACACTCACAAAGGTCTTTACCAGTACAACCGACTGGTATTCAGGGTAGCATCAGCTCCGGCTACTTGGCAGAGGGCAATGGAACAAGTCCTGCAAGGGATCCCGGGGACCCAGTGTTATTTGGACGACATCCTGGTTACGGGCGAAAATGACAGTGAACACCTTGCCAACCTGGAGCAGGTGCTCACTAGATTACAAGAATATGGGCTACGAGCCAACCGCCCCAAATGCGAGTTTTTCAGGAAACAAATCTCGTATTGTGGCCACGTGATTGATGAAGAGGGGTTGCATAAGTCCTCAGACAAGATTAAGGCAGTAGTCAAGGCTCCAGCACCGGAAAATGTGTCGCAACTGAGGTCATTCCTCGGGTTGGTGAACTACTACCATAAGTTCTTGCCAAATTTATGTACAATTCTGCACCCACTGAACGCCCTGCTGCAAACTGGAGTAGCATGGAAATGGGGTGATGAGTGTAAGCGTGCCTTTCAGAAATGTAAATGCCTAATCACTTCAAAAGAAGTATTGGCCCACTACAATCCAACACTACCGATTCGGTTAGCATGTGATGCGTCTCCCTACGGCATCGGAGCGGTGCTTGTCACACAAATTCCTTGACGGTTCAGAGAGGCCAATAGCCTTTGCGTCGCGCTCGTTAACCTCAGCCGAGCGTAACTACGCCCAGATTGACAGGGAGGCCCTCAGCCTGGTGTGGGGGGTGAAGAAGTTCAATCACTATCTGCACGGGCAGAAATTCACCCTACTGACTGATCACCAGCCTCTTGTCTCCATTTTTAACCCAAAAAAAGGCGTTCCGGTAATGACGGCGCAACGGCTGCAAAGATGGTCCCTTTTTCTAGGGGCACATCAATACGACATAGAGTACAAGGGTACGAAACAGCATGGAAACGGTGATGGGCTGTCGCGCCTGCCGTTGCCTACGGTGGAGGAAGCACCTGCAGTGGACCCTGTTGAGATATTCCATTCAACCATAGTCGAATGTCTACCTGTTACAAACTCAAGTATAGAGAAGGAAACCCGAAATGACCCGACACTCTCTCGGGTCTATGATTTGACGGTGAAGGGATGGCCAGCACATGACGACTCACTGTTGCCAGCATTCTCGCCAAGGAGAGAACAGCTGTCAGTGTGCCGGGGGACCTTGATGTGTGGATCCCGAGTGGTAATTCCACCCAAGTTGAGAGATAGAGTGCTCAATGAGCTTCATGAGGGTCATCTGGGAGGGGTAAAAATGAAAAGCCTAGCCAGGGCGTTTGTGTGGTGGCCGGGAATCGATAAAGAAATTGAGGAAATGACCAAGAGATGCACAGGATGCCAGAAAGTCCAAAACGCTCCACCACAGGCCCCGCTACACCCATGGGAGTGGCCCTCATCTCCATGGCAACGGGTACACATTGATTTTGCTGGTCCATTTATGGACTCAATGTTTTTAATCGCCGTGGATGCACATTCGAAATGGCCAGAGGCCATCAAAATGTCTGCCACCACCACGGAGAAAACTATTGCAGTCCTACGGACCATCTTCGCCAGGAATGGCTTGCCAGAACAGATTTGCTCCGACAATGGACCACAGTTAGTGTCCGAGGATTTCCGGAGGTTTTTGAGGAATAATGGGGTAAAGCATTACACATCTGCCCCATATCATCCAGCCACAAATGGATTGGCTGAGAGGTTTGTTCAGACCTTTAAAAAAGCAATAAAGGTGATCCCAGAAATCCCAGAAACCCCACAGTGCAGATAGAGGCCATTTCGGCCCATCGAGCCTGCACCGACACATATCCCACCCGATCCCCGTAACCCCTACACCAACACATATCCCACCCTATCCCCGTAACCCCACGTATTTAATCCCCCTAACACTAAGGGTCAATTTATCATAGCCAATCAACCTAACCCGCACATCTTTGGACTGTGGGAGGAAACCGGAGCACCCGGAGAAAACCCACGCAAACACGGGGAGAATGTGCAAACTCCACACAGACAGTCGCCCGAGGCCGGATTCGAACCCGGGTCCCTGGTGCTGTGAGGCAACAGTGCTAACCACTATGCC
Source organism: Somniosus microcephalus (assembly GCF_052327205.1). Taxonomy (NCBI): domain Eukaryota; kingdom Metazoa; phylum Chordata; class Chondrichthyes; order Squaliformes; family Somniosidae; genus Somniosus; species Somniosus microcephalus. The sequence goes on along the minus strand of NC_141000.1, from coordinate 27,944,783 downwards.
ACCATGCTGTATAATGACAACATACCACTACAACACAAGGTGGATAATTTCTTGTTTGCTTACTGGAATGCGACACATGCAGTCACCAACCAAGCTCCAGCCATAATGTTCTTTAACCAAAGGTTAAGATGTCGCCTGGATTTGCTCAAACCAAACATAAGACGAGATGTTAAGGATAAGCAATTCCAGCACATCAATGAGAAGCCAACCAGGAGCTTCAAGATAGGGCAACCAGTCTTGGCCCGCGACTACCGAACAGAAAAATGGCAGCCAGGAACGATATGCACACAGCAGGGACCACTAATGTACACAGTGGACGTGGGAGAGAGCATCGTGAGATGCCATGCTGACCAGATTCTAGAGTCACAGGAACAAGTCAAACCCATACCACGAGCATGCGCACCTGGTGATGAACCCGAAGTACAGATTGCGTCCACCTCAGAATCAGTGCTTTTGGAAGCTGACGAACCAACCAATGACAATGAGCCAGAATCGACTCCGCCGCAAGAACAGGATTCTCGAGAAAGGCGCTATCCAGACAGGATCAGGAAGCCTCCTCAAAGACTGAATTTATAAATGATAACTTCAGCTGATGTATATAGCACAGAGAAAATTGTAATTGTAATTAGTTATTATTTAATTGTTAAATGAATGTTATGTACTGTTTATCTAAAAGGGGAGGAATTGTTGTGTATGTACCTTTAAGAGAGAACTGTTTTTATACTGTAGTACCGGCAGTGACCACACCTGTATATAAAGCCGTAGCAGGCTTCCGCACTTTCAGTTCCAGCATACCCTCTGTTCAGTAAACACCTGTTATTCCCGTTCTCCTGCAGTCCGTGTGTTATTGATACGCGGACACTACGCCACACACACCCTACTGTTCACACAGTCCCACACACACCCTACTGTTCACAGTCTCTCACACCCTACTGTTCACAATCTCACACACATCCTACTGTTCACAGTCCCACACACACCCTACTGTTCACAGTCCCACACACCATACTGTTCAGTCCCACACACACCCTACTGTTCACAGTCCCACACACACCAAACTGCTCACAGTCCCACACTCCCCCTAATGTTCACAGTCCCCCTCACAGCTTACTGTTCACAGTCCCACACACACCCTACAGTTCACACAGTCCCACACACACCAAACTGCTCACAGTCCCACACTCCCCCTAATGTTCACAGTCCCCCTCACAGCTTACTGTTCACAGTCCCACACACACCCTATTGTTCACAGTCCCACACACACCAAGCTGTTCACACATTCCCACACACACCCTACTGTTCACACAGATCCACACACACCCTACTGTTCACACAGTCCCGCACACACCCTACTGTTCACAGTCCCACACACATCCTTCTGTTCACAGTCACACACACACCCTACAGTTTAGTCCCAAACACACACTCCTGTTCACAGGGATCCACACAAACCCTTCTGTTCACAGTCCCACACACACCCTACTGTACACAGTCCCACACACACCCTACTGTCCCACACACCCTATTGTTCACAGTCCCACACACACCCTACTGTTCACACTCCCACACACACGCTACTGTTCACAGTCCCACCCACACCCTACGGTTCACAGTCCCACACACACCCTAACTTTCACACTCACACACACACCCTACTGTTCACACAATCTCACTCATAGACTACTTTTTACACAGTTCCACACACACTCTGCTGTTCGCACAGATCCACACACACCCTCCTGTTCACAGTCCCACACACACCCTACTGTTCACACAGTCCCACACAGACACTACTGTTCACACAGTCCCACACACACCCTACAATTCACACAGTCCCACACACACCCTACTGGTCACACCGTCCCACACACACCAAACTTCACACAGTCCCACACACACCCTACTGTTCACAGTCCCCCTCACAGCTTACTGTTCACAGTCCCACACACACCCTACTGTTCACAGTCTCACACACACCCTACTCTTCACACAGTCCCATACACACCCTACTGTTCACACAGTCCCACACACACCTTACTGTTCACACAGTCCCACACACACCTTACTGTTCACACAGTCCCACACACACCCTACTGTTCACACAGTCCCACACACACCCTACTGTTCACACCGTCCCACACACACCCTACTGTTCACCATCCCACACACACCATACTGTTCACAGTCCCACACACATACTGTTCACAGTCCCACACACACCAAACTGTTCACACAGTCCCACACACACCCTAATGTTCACAGTCCCCCTCACAGCTTACTGTTCACAATCCCACACACACCCTACTGTTCACACAGTCCCACATACACCAAACTATTCACACAGTCCCACACACACCCTGCTGTTCACAGTCCCACACACACCCTACTTTTCACAAAGTCTCACACACACACTACTGTTCACACCATCCCACACACACCCTACTGTTCACAGTCCCACACATACCATACTGTTCACACAGATCCACACACACCCTACTGTTCACAGTCCCACACAAACCCTACTGTTCACACAAACCCACACACAACCTACGGTTCACAGTCCCACACACACCCTAATTTTCACAGTCTCACACACACCCTACTTTTCACACTGTCCCACACACACCCTACTTTCCCAAAGACTCACACACACCCTACTTTTCACACTGTCCCACACACACCCTAATGGTCACACAGTCCCACACACACCCTACTGTTCACACAGTCCCACACACACCCTACTGTTCACAGTCCCACACACACCATGCTGTTCACACAGTCCCACACATACCATACTGTTCAAACAGATCCACACACACCCTACTTTTCACACTGCCACACAGACGCTACTGTTAACAGTCCCACACACACGCTACTGTTCACAGACCCACAGACACCCTACTGTTCACACAGTCCTGCACACACCCTACTGTTCACAGTCCCACACACACCCTACAATTCACAGTCCCACACACACCATACAGTTTACAGTCCCACACACCCTCCTGTTCACAGAGATCCACACAAACCCTTCTGTTCACAATCCCACGCATACCCTACTGTTCACACAGATCCACACACACCCTACTGTTCACAGTCCCACACACACACATTTCACAGTCTGAGATGAAATAACTGTGTTCTGGCATTTGTATTGTTGTTGTTGTTGTTGTACTTGCTAATGTCTGGAATGTTCCACTGGTGTAACCACTAATGCTCCTCCCTAGCCCCGCCCCTCTTCTGGAATGTTCTACCAAGGGCTGGGTTGGTGATGACTGTGTTAACTTGATGCCATGTTCTTACTTAATAAAAGCCTTTAGTCTTAAGCTTTAACCTCATGGATTCAGGCAGTTATTTGGCACATCAATTTTATTAAGTAACAACTTCTGGAAGACAGATCGATTTTTGAAACAAGAGCGTCTAGATATTGATCCGCATTCAGCAGACGCGTCGAAGAAATTTACGCATTGGCTTCGATGTTTTGAACACTTCATCGCATCGGTCGATTCGACAGTTAACAAGTTGGGTCTTCTAACCAACTTGGTAAGTCATCAAACTTACTCTATAATTAAAAATATTACTACATATGAAGAGGCCCTCACAGCTCTTAAGGCCCAGTACCTGAAGTCGGTTAACGAAGTATACGCCAGGTATCTTTTGTCTACTCGCAGGCAATTATCCAAGGAATCTCTGGACGATTTCCTGCAGGACCTTAAGGCTTTGGCTAAGGATTGCAACTACAAGGCTGTCTCTGCCATAGTGTATCAGGAAGAAGCCATCCGCGATTCTTTCATATCTGGCCTCCGATCTAATTATATTAGACAGAGACTCCTCGAGAATGACTCGTTAGTTTTAAAAACGGTCGTCACTACTGCTCGATCATTAGATGTAGCCCAGAAGAATTTAGAAGTGTATGCATCAGCCCATGCATCTCTCTCAGCTTCGTGTGTTCCGAGTATGGAGGCATCCATAACACCAATGGAGCCTCCACTTAATCCTATTGTTGCGGCTGTACCCCATGGGTCAAAGTGTTATTTATTTTTGTGGCCAATCTAAACACCCCAGGCAAAGATGCCCAGCCAGAGAGGCTACCTGTTTTAAATGTAAGAAACGGGGACATTTTAGTAAAGTGTGTAAGGGTAATCCTGTACCCGATGTCTTCTCTGCTGCCGCCCATCGTTTTACTCTAGCCTCGGCTACGGTTGACCAGACCGTACCGTGTTCCTTGTCGAAATCTATGATGGACATCAAGATTAATGGTCATCCTACTGGGTGTTTGATAGACTGTGGCAGTACTGAAAGTTTTATACACCCCAATCTTGTTAACTCCTGTTCATTGAAGGTGTATCCTATTCGAAGCGAAATTGTGATGGCGTCCAAGTCCCTTACTTCGGAGGTAACTGGATATTGTAAAGTCACATTGACCGTTAAGGATACGGAGTATAAGGACTTTAAACTCCTCATATTACCTCAGTTGTGTGTGAACTTAATTTTAGGCTTGGACTTCCAGTGTCAGCATGAGAGCGTTACCCTTAAGTATGGTGGATCTCAGCCTCCACTCACAGTCTGCGGCCTTTCTACTTTAAAAGTAAGTCCGCCTTCTTTGTTCGCGAACCTTGCTCCTAATTGTAGACCTATAGCGACTAAGAGTCGACGGTATAGTTCAGAAGATAAAACATTTATAAAACAGGAAGTGGACAGGCTTCAACGGGAGGGAATCATCGAACACAGTAATAGCCCATGGCGTGCCCAGGTGGTGGTGGTTAAAACTAATGAAAAGAAAAGACTTGTGGTCGATTATAGCCAGACTATAAACTTGTATACCTGTGGTAAACCACTGTTATCGTTTTCATTGTTGTTCACTACTGTTATCATTATTACACATTGTTACCTCTTGCTACTCACTGTGTACCAATGCATGCCTCAGCTGGCTCCACCCATGGCTCCGCCTACATGACCTGGTATAAAGGTGGCTGCTCGGCAACCCACTTCCTTCTTGGAACCAGTCGTCCACGAGAGGCATGCTCTGTTCTTTAGTTAATAAAAACCTTTTCATTACTATCCTAATTCATCGCTTTTTATGGATTAATTGATAAGCGTATCAATTTTATTAACTAAAGTTAAAATGTCGGCACCTGAGCAGCAACAACAGCAACAACAGCAGGCGTTGCTGCGAGCCCTTAGACCAGCATGCCTGGACCTCGACCCTCAAGCGGCGGGTTCATCTACCAATTTCGAACACTGGCTGAGCTGCTTTGAATCCTTCCTAGAAGCCTCCGCCGTGATATCGGAGGAGAACAAATTAAAGTTCTGACCGCCCAGGTGAGCCCTCAAGTATATACACTCATCCGGGACGCTATTACGTACACGGTGGCTCTCGACCTGCTGAAAGGGCAATACACGCGCCCAGTGAATACGATTTACGCCAGACACCTCCTGGGATCCCGCAGGCAGCAACCGGGGGAATCGGTAGAGGCATTTTTACGGGCGTTACAGACACTCTGCAGGGACTGCGACTGTAAGGCGGTATCGGCTGCGGCGCACGCGGAGGGACTTATCTGTGATGCCTTCGTTAAGGGCCTCCAGTCCGACTACTCCCGGCAGAGACTGCTCAAAAGCAGGGAGCTCGACCTGAAGACAGCCGTAGCCCTCGCGCTCTCATTAGATGCGGCCCACCGAAACCTCGAAGCATACTCACGTAACGGTGCCGCGCCATGGTCATCACGACCTTGGGACATGGGACCGCCGCCCCCGGTACCAACTACTGCAGCGATGTCCCGAAATCAACTGGGACCGCCGCCCCCGGTACCAACTACTGCAGCGATGTCCCATAACCAGGCCCAAAAATGCTATTTCTGTGGCCAGTTAAAACACCCTAGAGCGCGCTGCCCGGCGAAGACCGCTACCTGCTCTGGCTGCGGGAAGAAAGGCCATTACGCCAACGCCTGCAGAGGGAAACCCGCGAACGCCAGCAGCGCCGCGTGTGAACCGTGGGGGCAGCCATCTTATCCACCATTTTGTGCACCTCCGGCCGCGTGGGGATCGGAATCATGGCCGCCGCCATTTTGTCCGCCGCACTCAACCGCCATTTTGTCTCCGGACTCGACCACCGTCTCGTCTGATGACCACATCGGCTCACTCAGCCATACACTGGCCTCCGTTACGCTGGATCAAGCTCTCCCTCATCATCTGTCCAGGTCCATGATGGACATTACGGTAAACGGCCGTGCCACTACTTGCCTGTTTGACAGCGGGAGCACGGAGAGTTTTATTCACCCCGACACGGTGCGTAGCCACTCCCTCACGGTCCTGCCAACGCGCCATCGGATTTCTATGGCGTCCAAGTCCCATTCAACGGACGTCGGCGGCTACTGTGTGGTGACCCTTTCGGTTAGGGGCACAGAATATAAAAATTTTAAACTTCTTGTCCTGCCCCGTCTTCGCGCTGCCGTTCTGCTAGGGTTGGATTTTCAGTGCCACCTTAAAAGTGTCACATTGGCATACGGTGGACCCCTCCCCCCGACTCACAGTCTGCAACCAACAGCTTTTAAATCGCCCACCGCGCACCATTTGCAGTCTTTCCACACTCAAAGTCTCCCCCCCTCCCTTGTTCGCTAACATCACCCGCGACTGTAAACCCATCGCTACCAAGAGCAGGCGGTACAGCGCCGGGGACAGAGCTTTTATTAGCTCTGAGGTGGAGCGGCTCCTGAAGGAGGGCATTATCGAAGGGAGCACCAGCCCCTGGCGAGCCCAGGTTGTAGTCGTTAAGACCGGCAATAAACACCGCCTGATCATTGACTACAGCCAAACCATAAACCGGTACACTCAGCTGGACGCGTACCCCCTTCCCCGCATATCTGATATGGTCAATCAGATTGCGCAATACAGGGTATTCTCCACCATTGACCTTAAGTCAGCATACCACCAACTCCCTATCCGCCCTGAGGACCGCCAGTATACTGCCTTCGAGGCAAACGGCCGCCTCTACCACTTCCTTAGGGTTCCCTTCGGCGTCACCAACGGGGTTTCGGTCTTCCAAAGGGAGATGGACCGGATGGTTGACCAGAACGCGCTGCAGGCCACCTTTCCCTATCTGGATAATGTCACCATCTGCGGCCACGACCAGCAGGACCATGACGTTAATCTAGAGAAATTCCTCCGTACGGCCCAGCGGCTGAATCTAACATACAATAAGGAGAAATGTATGTTTCGCACCACGCGCCTTGCCATTCTCGGCTGCGTAGTGGAGAACGGAGTCATCGGCCCCGACCCCGACAGAATGCGCCCCCTTATGGAGCTCCCCCTCCCCCACTGCCAAAAAGCACTGAAGAGATGCCTGGGGTTTTTCTCTTACTATGCTCAGTGGGTGCCCAACTATGCGGACAAAGCCAGACCCCTCATCAAGTCCACCTCCTTCCCCCTGACATCAGAGGCGTGTGCAGCCTTCACTCTTATTAAGAGTGATATTGCGAAGGCCACAATGCACGCAGTGGATGAGTCCATCCCTTTCCAAGTGGAGAGCGATGCATCCGACTTCGCCCTAGCTGCAACCCTTAACCAGGCGGGGAGACCCGTGGCCTTTTTCTCAAGGACCCTCCAGGGCCCCGAGATTCGACACTCCTCTGTCAAAAAGGAGGCCCAGGCTATTGTGGAAGCGGTGCGACACTGGAGGCATTACCTGGCCGGAAAACGATTTACCCTTCTCACTGACCAGCGTTCAGTTGCTTTTATGTTCAATAATAAGCAGAGGGGCAAAATCAAGAATGACAAGATCTTGAGGTGGAGAATTGAACTCTCCACCTACAATTGCGATATCTTGTACCGGCCCGGGAAACTCAATGAGCCCCCAGATGCTCTATCACGAGGTACATGCGCCAACGCGCAAGTTGATAGACTGCGGACCCTCCACAATGACCTCTGCCACCCCGGGGTCACCAGATTCTGCCACTTCATTAAGGCCCACAACCTGCCCTACTCCACCGAGGAGGTCAGGACTATGACCAGGAACTGTCAAGTCTGTGCCGAATGCAAACCGCATTTTTATAGGCCAGACAGAGCACGCCTGATCAAGACCACTCGCCCCTTCGAGCGCTTGAGCATCGACTTTAAGGGGCCTCTCCCTTCCTCTGACCGCAACGTGTACTTCCTCAACATAGTTGATGAGTACTCCCGTTTCCCTTTTGCCATCCCTTGCCCAGACATGACCAGTACCACGGTCATCAAATGTCTGAATGACCTCTTCGCCTTGTTCGGGTTCCCTAGCTATATACATAGTGACCGGGGCTCATCTTTCATGAGCGATGAACTTCGTCAGTACCTGCTCGCGAGAGGTATTGCTACGAGCAGGACCACCAGCTACAACCCCCGGGGGAACGGCCAGGTGGAAAGAGAGAACGCGACGGTTTGGAAGGCCGTCCTCTTAGCCTTAAAATCTAAGGGCCTTCCGACCTCTCGCTGGCAGGAGGTCCTCCCTGCGGCGCTCCACTCCATCCGGTCACTGCTTTGTACTGCCACTAATGCCACCCCTCATGAGCAAATGTTCGTTTTCCCCAGGAAGTCCACATCGGGAACCTCGCTACCGACATGGCTGACTTCTCCTGGGCCCGTCCTACTGTGGAGGCACGTGAGGACCCATAAAATGGACCCCCTGGTCAAGAGAGTGAACCTCCTACACGCCAACCCCCAGTATGCCTATGTGGCATACCCAGATGGGCGGGAGGACACGGTCTCCATACGAGACCTCGCACCCTCGGGCGCCCCTGAATCACCACCGTTATTCTCCACCACTTCTCCCAACCCAACCCCTGTAGACGGCATGCCGGAGCCCCAGGACCCTTCGTTGACCACTCAGACACCAGATTCGACGTTGGATACTGCACCACCGCCGCCGCTGCTACGACGATCAGGACGGCATACAAGGCCTCCTGATAGACTTACCTACACAAACTTTTAGTACACTTCACCCCGCCGGACTCAATTTTAAACAAGGGGTGAATGTGGTAAACCACTGTTATCGTTTTCATTGTTGTTCACTGTTGTTCACTACTGTTATCGTTATTACACATTGTTACCTCTTGCTACTCACTGTGTACCAATGCATGCCTCAGCTGGCTCCACCCATGGCTCCGCCTACATGACCTGGTATAAAGGTGGCTGCTCGGCAACCCACTTCCTTCTTGGAACCAGTCGTCCACGAGAGGCATGCTCTGTTCTTTAGTTAATAAAAACCTTTTCATTACTATCCTAATTCATCGCTTTTTATGGATTAATTGATAAGCGTATCAATACCCAATTAGACGCCTATCCTTTGCCTCGTATTTCTGAGATGGTGAACCAGATAGCTCAGTACCGCGTGTTCTCCACCATTGATTTAAAGTCTGCCTACCATCACCTCCCCATTAAAATAGAAGACCGACCTTATACGGCCTTCGAAGCTAATGGGCGCCTGTACCAATTCCTTAGCGTGCCCTTTGGAGTGACGAATGGGGTATCCATCTTCCAACGGGAGGTGGATCGTATGGTGGATGAATACACGTTGGAAGCAACATTCCTGTACCTGAACAATGTTACTATCTGTGGGCGCGACCAACGGGAGCATGATCAAAATCTCACGAAGTTCCTAGAGACTGCAAAGAGGTTAAACCTGACCTACAACGAAAACAAGTGTACCTTCAATACTACACGTTTGTGTATTCTTGGTTGCGTTGTGGAGAATGGGGTAATCGGGCCAGATCCTGAAAGATTACGCCCACTTAAGGAATTACCTTTACCTCACACTGTAAAAGCTTTAAGAAGGTGTCTGGGATTCTTCTCGTACTATGCCCAGTGGGTGGCTAACTACTCAGATAAAGTCCGACCTCTTATTAAGTCGATGTCTTTTCCGCTATCAGTGGAAGCTCAGGAGGCTTTCCTTAATATCAAACGGGACATTGAGAAGGCAGTGGTATGTGCCGTGGATGAGAAGATCCCTTTTCAAGTGGAAAGCGATGCATCTGATTTTGCGTTGGCAGCAACTCTTAACCAAGCTGGTAGACCAGTAGCTTTCTTCTCTCGTCCATTGCAAGGACCAGAAGTTCGACATTCTTCAGTGGAAAAGGAGGCACAGGTGATTATCGAAGCAGTCAGGTATTGGAGACATTATCTCGCTGGCCAACCTTTTACGCTCATTACTCACCAGCGGTCCGTGGCCTTTATGTTCAACACTAAGCAGAGAGGCAAGATAAAAAATGATAAGATTTTAAGATGGCGAATAGAACTGTCAACATATGACTATGATATTCAGTACAGGCCTGGAATATTTAATGAGCCATCGGATGCTTTGTCACGAGGAGTATGTGCTAGTCTAGGTATAGATAAGCTTCAAAGTCTCCACGACGCACTCTGCCACCCTGGGGTTACCAGAATGAACCACTTCATTAAGTCCCACAATCTACCCTACTCTATTGAGGAGGTCCAGACAATGACCAGAACCTGTCATGTTTGTGCTGACTGCAAACCCCGCTTCTATAAGCCGTCCGAGCCAGCTCATCTTATTAAAGCAACTCGACCATTTGAGCGTTTGAGTCTCGATTTTAAAGGTCCCCTTCCATCAAGCGACCGTAATGTCTATTTTCTTATTATAGACGAGTACTCTCGGTTCCCTTTTGTTATCCCCTGTCCGGATGTGACTAGTGCTGTTGTAATTAAATGCCTCTGCCAACTGTTTTCCTTGTTTGGCATGCCTAACTATATACATAGTGATAGGGGTTCTTCCTTTATGAGCGAAGAATTGCGACAGTTTTTGCTATCGAAAGGGGTTTCAACGAGTAGAACTACCAGCTATAACTCTCGTGGTAATGGGCAGGTCAAGAAAGAAAATGCGACAGTGTGGAAGGCTATCGTACTGTCTCTGAAGTCGCAAGGCCTGCCGACCTCTCGCTGGCAGGATGTCCTGCCAGACGTGCTGTATTCCATAAGGTCTCTTTTGTGTACAGCGACGAATGCCACCCCTCATGAAAGGATGTTTAGTTTTCCAAGAAAAGCTACTAACGGAGTAATGTTACCCACATGGTTGATGACCACGGGCCCTGTGTTGTTGCGCAGACATGTGAGAGGCCACAAGACTGATCCACTGGTGGAGGAAGTACAACTCCTCCATGCTAATCACCAGTATGCGTATATTCAATATCCGGATGGGCAAGAGGATACGGTCTTTATTAAAGATCTTGCACCTGCTGGAGCTCGAAAAGAGTTCGACTCTGAGAGTAGAGTTTTCATCCGTGGTATTGGACCTTCAGAGACACAAATCCTCAGTGTGGAAAATACTGATGATTCTGGGAATTCGATTGAACCGGAGTTAGTACTCCGAGAAGAGCCTCAGCAAGAGTTACGTCGTTCCCAGAGGACTATCAGACCTCCTGACAGACTGAATCTATAGCAGGGGGTGAATGTGATGAAATAAGTCTGTCTTCTGGCATTTGTATTGTTGTTGTTGTACTTGTTAATGTCTGGAATGTTCCACCGGTGTAACCACTAATGCTCCTCCCTAGCCCCGCCCCTCTTCTGGAATGTTCTACCAAGGGCTGGGTCGGTGATGACTGTGTTAACTTGATGCCATGTTCTTACTTAATAAAAGCCTTTAGTCTTCAGCTTTAACCTCATGGATTCAGGCAGTTATTTAGCACATCACAGATCCAGACACACTCTACTGTTCACCGTCCCACACACACCCTACAGTCCACAGTCCCACACACAACCTACTGTTCACAGTCCCACACACACCCTACTGTTCACACACACCCTACTGTTCACACAATCTCACTCATACCCTACTTTTCACAAAGTCTCACATACACCCTACTGTTCACACCGTCCTACACACACCGTACTGTTCACAGTCCCACACACAACATACTTTTCACACTGCCACACACACGCTACTGTTTTCAGTCCCACACACACCCTACTGTTCACAGTCCCGCACACACCCTACTGTCCACAGTCCCACACACACCCTAACTTTCACACTCCCACACACATCCTACTGTTCACAATCTCATACACACCCTACTGTTCTCAGTACCACTCACACCCTACTGTTCACACAGTCCCACACACACCCTACTGTTCACAGTCCCACAAACACCCTACTGTTCACACAGTCCCACACACACCCTACTGTTCACAATCTCACACAAACCCTACTGTTCACACAGTCCCACACACACCGTACCACACACCCTACTGTTCGCTGTCCCACACGCACAACCTACTGTTCACACAGTCCCACACACACCCTACTGTTTACACAGTTCCACACACCCTACTGTTCACACAGTCCCACACACACCCTACTGTTCACACAGTCCCACACACACCCTACTGTTCACAATCTCACACAAACCCTACTGTTCACACAGTCCCACACACACCGTACCACACACCCTACTGTTCGCTGTCCCACACGCACAATCTACTGTTCACACAGTCCCACACACACCCTACTGTTTACACAGTCCCACACACCTTACTGTTCACACTGTCCCACACACACCCTAATGTTCACAGGCCCACACACACCCTACTGTTCACACAGTCCCACAAACAAGCTAATGTTCACAGTCCCACAAACAAGCTAATGTTCACAGTCCCACACACAACCTACAGTTCACAGTCACACACACCCCCGAATGTTCACAGGCCCACACACAACCTGCTGTTCACACAGTCCCACACACACCCTACTGTTCACAGAGTCCCACACACACACACACACACACTACTGTTCACTCAATCCGACACACACCCTACTATTCACAGTCCCACACACACCCTACTGTTCACACAGTCCCACAAACAAGCTAATGTTCACAGTCCCACACACAACCTACTGTTCACAGTCCCATACACAACCTACTGTTCTCAGTCCCACACACACCCTATTGTTCACAGTCATACACACCCTAATGTTCACAGGCCCACACACCCCCTGCTGTTCACACAGTCCCGCACACACCCTACTGTTCACAGACTCTCACACACCCTACTGTTCACAATCTCACACACAACCTACTGTTCATACAGTCCCACACACACCCTACTCTTCACAGTCCCACACACAACCTACTGTTCAGTCCCACACACACCCTCCTCTGCACAGTCTCACACACACCCTACTCTTCACAGTCCCACACACACCTTACTTTTCACAGTCCCACACACACCCAACTTTTCAGTCTCACACACAACCTACTGTTCACGCAGTCCCACACACATCCTACTCTTCAGTCCCACACACACGCCACTGTTCACAGTCCCACACACACCCTACTGTTCACACAATCCCACACACACCCTACTGTTCACACAGTCTCACACACAACCTACTGTTCACAGTTCCACACACACCCTACTGTTCATTCAATCCCACACACACCCTGCTGTTCACACAGTCCTGTTACGTCCGTGTAATAATAAGAAAAGGACTGCAGAGAACGGTACAACAGGTGTTTACTCAACATGGTTCAAACTGCAACTGAAACAACAGATTACTACTCAGCGTTATATACAGGTGTGGTCACTGCCGGTACTACAGTATACATGAGCTGCAGAAAATAGTTCCCCCCTTAAAGGTACATACATCACAATTCCTCCCCTTTTAGATTAACAGTACCATAACACTCATTCAACAATTAAATATCAAACTAATTACAATTAACACTTTTAACATGAAACATTAGCTGAAAATAGTCTATTTATAAATGCAGTCTTTGGGGAGGCTTCCTGATCCTTTCTGGATAGTGCCTTTCCCGAGTGTCTTGCTCTTGGTGCAGAGGCGATTCTGGCCCCCTGTCGTCAGTTGGTTCATCAGCTTCCGATGCTACTGTTTCTGGGGTAGATGCAACCTGTACGTCGGGTTCATCACCAGGTACGTATGGGCGAGGCATGGGGTTGACTCGTTCCTGTGATTCTAGGATCTGGTCAGCATGGTGTCTCACGAGGCTCTCCCCAACGTCCACTGTGTACATTAGTGGCCCCTGCCGTGTGCATATCGTTCCTGGTTGCCATTTCTCTGTTCGGTAGTCGCAGGCCAAGACTGGTTGCCCTACATTGAAGCTCCTTGTCGGCTTCTCATTGATGTGCTGGAATTGCTTACTCTCAACATCTCTTCGTACATTTGGTCTGAGGAAATCCAGACGAGATCTCAACCTTCGGTTAAAGAACATCATGGCCGGGGCCTGGTTGGTGACTGCATGTGTCGCATTTCTGTAGGTTAACAGGAAATTGTCCACCTTATGCTGCAGTGGAATGTCGTCATCACACATGGCCTTTACTGCTTTTTTAAAAGTTTGTATGAACCTCTCAGCCAATCCATTTGTGGCTGGATGATACGGGGCGGATGTGTAATGCCTTACCCCATTCCTTTTCATAAATCTTCGAAATTCTTCGGACACAAACTGTGGTCCGTTATCAGAGCAAATCTGCTCTGGCAAGCCGTTCCTGGCAAAAATGGTCCATAGGACTGCAATAGTTTTCTCCGTGGTGGTAGAGGACATTTTGATCACCTCAGGCCATTTCGAGTGCGCATCCACAGCTATTAAAAACATTGAGTCCATGAATGGACCAGCAAAATCAATATGCACCCGTTGCCATGGAGATGAGGGCCAGTCCCATGGGTGTAGAGGGGCATGTGGTGGTGCATTTTGGACCCTCTGGCATCCTGAGCAGCTCTTTGTCAGGTCCTCGATTTGCTGATCGATCCCCGGCCACCACACATAAGCCCGAGCAAGGCTTTTCATTTTCACCCCTCCCAGATGACCTTCGTGAAGCTCATTGAGCACTCTCTCCCTTAACTTGGATGGAATTACCACTCGGGAGCCACACATCAAGGTCCCCTGGCATCCTGACAGCTGTTCTCTTCTGGATGAGAATGCTGGCAACAGTGAGTCGCCATGTGCTGGCCATCCCTTCACTGTCAAATCATATGCCCAAGACAGTGTTGGGTCATTTCGGGTCTCCTTCTCTATACTAGCGTTAGTTACTGGCAAGCATTCAATTATATTCGAATGAAATATTTCAACAGGATCCACTGCTGGTGCTTCCTCCGCAGTAGGCAGTGGCAGGCGTGATAGCCCATCAGCGTTTCCATGCTGTTTCGTGCCCTTATACTCGATTTCATATTGGTGCGCCCCTAGAAAAAGGGACCATCTTTGTAGCCGTTGCGCAGTCATCACCGGAACGCCCTTCTTTGGATTAAAGATGGAGACAAGTAGTTGGTGGTCAGTCAGCAAGGTGAACTTCTGCCCGTGCAGATAGTGGTTGAACTTTTTCACTCCCCACACTAGGCTGAGGGCCTCCCTGTCAATCTGGGCGTAGTTACGCTCGGCTGAGGTTAGTGACCGAGACGCAAAGGCTACTGGCCTCTCCGAGCTGTCCAGGAATTTGTGCGACAGCACCGCTCCAATGCCATAGGGTGATGCATCACACGCCAACCGAATTGGTAGTGTTGGGTTGAAATGAGCCAACACCTCTTTTGATGTGATCAATGCTTTGCTCTTCTGGAAAGCTCATTTACATTCGTCACTCCACTTCCATGGTACCCCCGTTTGCAGTAGGGTGTTCAGTGGGTGTAGTACGGTAGACAAATTCGGCAAGAACTTATGGTAGTACTTCACCAGCCCGAGGAACGACTTCAGTTGTGACACATTTTCCGGTGCTGGAGCCTTGACTACTGCCTCAATATTTTATGGGGACTTATGTAACCCCTCTTTATCAATAACGTGGCCACAATACGAGATCTGCTTCTGGAAAAACTCGCATTTGTGGCGATTAGCTCGGAGCCCATATTCCTTCAATCTAGTGAGCACCTGCTCCAGGTTGGCGAGGTGATCACAGTCATTTTCGCCCGTGACCAGGATGTCGTCCAAATAACACTGGGTCCCTGGAATCCCTTGCAGGACTTGTTCCATTGCCCTTTGCCAAATAGCCGGAGCTGATGCTACCCCGAACACCAGCCGGTTGTATTGGTAGAGACCTTTATGAGTGTTGATCGTGAGGTACTGTTTCGAGGCTTCTTCTACCTCCATTTGCAGGTACGCCTGGGCCAGATCAATCTTAGTGAAGTGTTTCCCTTGAGATAGCGAGGCGAAAATATCTTCAATCCGCAGAAGCGGATATTGTACAATGTGAAGGACTGGGTTCACTGTCACCTTAAAGTCCCCACAGATGCGAACCTTCTTTGGTTCCCCAGGCGTATTACTCAACGACCTCTTCATTACAGGAACGATGGGTGTAGCCCACTCGCTCCAGTCCACTTTGGACAGTACTCCTGAACGTTCCAAACCTTCCAGCTCTGCTTCGACAGCTGGGCGGATCGCATAAGGTACCGGTCTGGCCTTAAAAAACTTTGGGCTTGCATTTTCCTCTATTTTGATCATTGCTGTTATGCCTTTTAGTGTTCCGAGTCCCTGCTGGAACACTTCTTGTGCGTCAGTTAGCATTTTTGACAGTCGTCCAGGTATGACGTCATCATCCTTTTTGGCATCTACAGTCAGTGCTTGTATGGAATGCCAATCTAGCTGTATCTTCCGGATCCATTCACGTCCTAGTAGTGGTGGTCCTCCATCTGGCAATACATATAGGTCCATTTTTGGTGTTTCCTTGCCATTATATATAACGTTCACCCTTATTTTTCCTTTGGGGTAGACTTTTTGCCCCGTGTACGTCTTCACGACAATCTTTGTATCTCTCAAGGGTATATGTGAGAATCGCCGCTTGTAGTCCCTTCGGTTTATGACTGTTAGGGCTGATCCTGTGTCCAATTCCATTTTCACTTGGACTTCTGCTATCTTGAGCGTGACCCAGATAGTTTGGTGATCCTCCGTTTTGATCACATTATGTAGTTTCAGACAACCCAGCTCCTTGCTTCCGGAGTCTGTATCACTCTTCTGTTCGTCTGAACTACTCTCCGTCACCTTATGTACCTTCTTGTACTTCTCCTGTGGAGATTTCTTGCTGCTGGTTTTCTTTTCTGACCTGCAGACTCTTGCTATGTGTCCTCCTTTTCCACACTGTCTGCACACTTTGTCCTTGAACCAGCAATCCTTATGGTCGTGTGTTGTTCTGCTGCAGCGATAGCACTTCACTGTTCCGTATGACATTTCATTTGTGCCATATTCTTGCGGTCTCCATTGTATCTCTGCAGCGCTCCGTGCTGCTGCTTCATGTGGTACTGCAATGCTGAAAGCCTTGTCCAGCGTAAGATCCTTTTCTGATAGAAGCCGTTTCTGGGTTCCTTCACTTTGAAGCCCACACACAAACTTGTCCCTTAAAGTATCTGCTAGTCCCGTTCCAAACTGGCAGTGTTTCGATAGCTTGCGCAGTTCCGTTAAATACTCAGCATTACTTTCATCTTTATGCTGGTTCCTTTTCTGAAACATAAATCTTTCTGCTATCAGCAGCGGTGTGGGGTTTAAGTGGTCCTGTAGGATTGACACTATGTTTTCAAAATCATTTTCCACTGGCTTCTCTGGGGTTACTAGGTTTCGTAGTAAGCCATACGTTTTTGCACCCATTGAATTCAACAATACCAGCGCTTTCTTGTCATCTGGCACTTCATTCGTCTTGCAGTATACTTCTATGCGTTCGACATATGTCGTCCAATCTTCAACTTCATTGTCGAACGCTGTGATACTGCCACTCTTTGGCATTTTTGGGTGTGGTTAGACTGGCTTAAAATGGCGTCTCCCGCGCTTTCCTTTCTTCCCCGCTGCGGCTTAAAATGGTGTCTCCCGCGCTGCTGCCAGCGCCGCTCTCGGCGGTCCTTGTGGCAAATGGCGACGCCCTGTGGGTTTCGTGCGCTGCTCCTGCGCTGCTGCCAACGCCGCTCTCTGCGGTCCACGTGGCAATGGCAGCGCCTCGCGTTTTCCTGCGCGCCTCTCTCCCCTGTTGACGCTGCTCGGCCCTTGACCACCGGCTGCGCTCTGCTCTCTCTCGCCTCTCTCCCCCGTTGACGCCGCTCAGTCCTGAACACCGGCTGCGCCTTGTGCGCTCTGCCCTCTCTCTCTCCCCTGTCGACGCTGCTCGGCCTTTTTCTGTGCCGCTCGGTCGGGCTCTTGACCGTCGCTGTCTGGGAAGGGTCTGCGCAGTACCTGTTGCCAGCCCGTTTCGTTGGACCACCGTGACTGGAAAGCCAAGCCTGGCTCTCGACAGCCTCCCCTGCGATGCTCAAATCTCCGCTGGATGACTGGGCGGTTGCCCGTGGTCGACACCCGTGCTTCTAGACTCGACCTCCTTCCACTGTTCTCCAAGAGCGAATCCCTGGGAGGTGATGCAGAGTTGCAGGTAGGTTCGAACTTGCTCGTCGCCACTGTTACGTCCATGTAATAATAAGAAAAGGACTGCAGAGAAAGGTACAACAGGTGTTTACTCAACGTGGTTCAAACTGCAACTGAAACAACAGATTACTACTCAGCGTTATAGACAGGTGTGGTCACTGCTGGTACTGCAGTATACATGAGCTGTAGAAAATAGTTCCCCCCTTAAAGGTACATACATTACAAGTCCCACTCACACCCTACTGTTCACAGTCCCACTCACAACCTACTGTTCACAGTCCCACTCACAACCTACTGTTCACAGTCCCACACAAACCCTACTGTTCACACAGTCCCACACACAACCTACTGGTCACAGTCCCACACACACCCTACTGTTCACTATCCCACACACACACTCTACTGTTCACTCAATCCCACACACACAACCTACTGTTCACGCAGTCCCACTCACACCCTAATGTTCACAGCCCAAACAAACCCTACTGTTCACTGTCCCACAAACACACCCTACCGTTCACATAGTCCCACAAACAACCTAATGTTCACACAGTCCCACACACACCCTACTGTTCACATTCCCACACACACCATACTGTCCAATCCCAAACACATCCTACTGTTCACACAGTCCCACACACACCCTACTGTTCACTCAGTCCCACACACACCCTACTGTTCACACAGTCCCACACACACCCTACTGTTCACACAGTCCCACACACACCCTACTGTTCACACAGTCCCACACACACCCTACTGTTCACACAGTCCCACACACACCCTACTGTTCACTCAGTCCCACACACACCCTACTGTTCACACAGTCCCACACACACCCTACTGTTCACACAGTCCCACACACACCCTACTGTTCACACAGTCCCACACACATCCTACTGTTCACACAGTCCAAAACACACCCTACTGTTCACACAGTCCCACACACACCCTACTGTTCACTCAGTCCCACACACACCCTACTGTTCACACAGTCCCACACACACCCTACTGTTCACACAGTCCCAGACACACCCTACTGTTCACAGTCCCATACACACCCTACTGTTCACACAGTCCCATGCACAACCTACTGTTCACAGTCCCACACACACCCTACTGTTCACACAGTCCCACACACACCCTACTGTTCACAGTCCCACTCACACCCTACTGTTCACGCAGTCCCACACACACCCTACTGTTCACAGTCCCATACACACCCTACTGTTCACACAGTCCCAGACACACCCTACTGTTCACACAGTCCCACACACACCCTACTGTTCACACAGTCCCACACACACCCTACTGTTCACACAGTCCCACACACACCCTACTGTTCACACAGTCCCAGACACACCCTACTGTTCACACAGTCCCAGACACACCCTACTCTTCACAGTCCTGTTGTGTCCATACCTTTCTACCTAGACACAATTTAGGACTCAGAACTCAGAGATTCAAACATGAAGTGCTTTATTAGAAGGAAAGGAAGTTCTGGAAAGTTCCGAACAAAGAGAGCTAAACTTAACAGAGAACACCCAACCATTTATCTCCTGTGACAGCGCCACCACAGGTGGGAGGAGAACACACAATACATAACATTTCCTCCCCTCTTAAATGGAAGGTCCACATTATTCCTCAACAGGTAAGTTACTTTCAATGCACTCAATGAACCTAGGGTAGAGGTAGACTGCCTCAACCCCTGACTTTACCCTGGGGTTTATTCTGCCCCAGTCTTGTGGGTAAGTCGCTAAGCCTACAGATCCAAGCATCTTGGAGGCCGCCGCTCTCTGACAGGATACCGGCAGTCATCGCTGGCTTCCACAGCAGTAGGCATTGACACAGGCCTGGATGGAGAAGGTGCCTGTGTCAGTCGAAAGTCAGGAGTTTGCACAGGTGGAACAGTCTCTTTGACTTCCTGTGTTGGTGAAGAGCACTGTGGCAAAGGATGCTGGTTTGCGGTATCATCCGGAAACAATTCAGGCCAACCTGCCATTGGAGCCTCTGTGGTTGTCTCTGCTCCTAGCAACAGTTGATCTGTGTGTTTTCTCCAGACGACGTCCTCAGCAGTCTCAACCGTGTAAGACACAGGGCCCGTCTGCGTGATCACCGTAGCAGGAACCCATTTCGGTCCAGTGTTGTAGTTTTGAGCTAGGACGTGCTCTCCAGGGTGAAACCGTCTCTCCTTGGCTCTTTTCTCTCTCTTTTCAACTTGAGCTGGTTGTTGACAATGGACAACCTGTTCTGCCCTTGGAGGTTTGAGTAAGTCAAAACTTGTCCGCAACTGCCTCTTCATCATGAGCGAAGCGGGGGAAGTTTTGGTTGTGGCATGCGGCTCGTTCCTGTAGGACAACATGAAACTGTTCAGACGTTGGTGGATTGAGCCCTGACCTTGCGATGCCTTCAAGGCGTGCTTCAAAGTTTGCACAAACCTTTCTGCCTGGCCGTTAGTAGAGGGATGATAGGGCGCAGACCTGATGTGTTGGACACCATTCACATGCAGGAAGGTTGCAAACTCCTGTGATACAAATTGTGGACCGTTGTCACTTATGAGTTGTTCCGGTGAGCCATAACGGCTGAACATCTCACCAAGTTTCTCAATTGTTTTCTCTGCCGTGGTAGACCTCATCACAGCGACCTCCGGCCACTTGCTATGAGCATCCACAACCACCATAAACATCTTCTCTTCGAAAGGACCGGCGAAGTCCACATGTATTCGCTGCCACACTTCTGCAGGCCAATCCCAGGGGTGTAGGGTTGCCAGCTGTGGAACATTCCGGACCCTTTGATATGGGGAACATGTTTTGGCTTTCTCCTCAATATTCCCATCGAGACCTGGCCACCAGAAGTAGCTTCTTGCCATTTCCTTCATCCGAACCATCCCACTGTGGCCTGTATGAAGTTGTTGCAGTATAGGTTCCCTCAGAGGTGGCGGAATGATGACACGGCATCCTGAAAGAAGACAACCTGCCTGGACGGAGAGCTCATTTCTTTTTGGAACATAAGGTTTCAAACTAGGAGAATCTCCTATAGCTCTCCCTCGAATGTCATCGTCCATTACCTCAGACAGGACTGGATCATTGCGGGTGTACCTTCGCACCTGAACTGCAGTGACAGGTGCTCCCTACACTTGTCTAAAGTAGAAGATGTCTATCTGACGAGGCTCTGGGGGAGTAACAGGCAAGGGTAGCCTCCGTCTGCGTTGCCGTGCAAGTCTGATTTGCGATATTTGATGTCGTATGTGTGTCCTGAC
Source organism: Somniosus microcephalus (assembly GCF_052327205.1). Taxonomy (NCBI): domain Eukaryota; kingdom Metazoa; phylum Chordata; class Chondrichthyes; order Squaliformes; family Somniosidae; genus Somniosus; species Somniosus microcephalus. The sequence goes on along the minus strand of NC_141000.1, from coordinate 27,923,207 downwards.
AACAGTAAAGCCCACCTTTGCATCCTGCTTGCAGCGAGAGACGGAATTCCGGTGTGGGGCCCAAAGATTGGAGTCAATGGACGGTGGTCCGTCAGGAGTGTGAACCTTCTCCCAAACAGGTACTGATGAAATTTTCGAATTCCAAAAATGATTCCCAAGGCCTTGCGCTCGATCTGCGCATAGTTACTCTCGGCCTTGTCCAAGGTGCATGATGCGAAGGCGATAAGTTTCTCTTCACCCGAAGGCATGATGTGGGATATGACTGCTCCCTCACCATATGGTGATGCATCACATGCTAGCTGCATGGGTAGCTTTGGGTCGAAGTGTGTCAGGACCTCCGATTTCAGCAATGTTTTCTTTGCTTGGGCGAAAGCTTCATTGCACAGTTCAGTCCATTTCCATGTTTTGCCTTGACATAGCAACTGATGTAACGGCTTCAGCAATGTTGCTAAGTCTGGAATAAACTTCCCATAGTAGTTAAGTAGCCCCAGAAATGAACGTAACTGGCTCACATTCTGGGGTGCTGGGGCCTCCACGATCGCCTTGACCTTTGACGGCGCCTTATGCAGGCCAGTAGCGTCAATCACATGCCCCAGGTACTTAACTGAAGACTGAAAGAATTCACATTTGTCTTTACGAACTCTGAGTCCGTACTCTTTCAGTCGTTGTAGTGTCGCATCCAAGTTCAGAAGATGATCCTCCTCATTTGTCCCAGTGACAAGGATGTCGTCCAGGTAGCACTGGACTCCTGGCAGTCCACTCAAAATCTGATCCATTGCCCTTTGGAATAGAGCAGGGGCCGACGTAATTCCAAACGGAAGGCGGCAGTACCTGTATAGCCCCTTGTGTGTCACAATTGTCAGCAGCTCCTTTGATTTGTCATCGACGTGCATTTGTAGATAAGCCTGGCATAAGTCTATTTTGCTGAACTTTTGCCCTCCGGCCAGGCCTGTAAAAAGATCATCAATGAGGGGAAGAGGGTACTGTTCCGCAGACAGCACCGGGTTAATAGTCACTTTAAAATCCCCACAGATTCGAACAGATCCATCTTTTTTCAGGACAGGAACAATGGGTGTGGCCCATTTGCTCATGCTCACAGGCTCCAGGACTCCATTCTCGACTAAGGCCTCCAAGTTAGCCTCAACTTTTGGCCTAATTGCATAGGGTACAGGTCGGGCTTTGTGAAACTTCAGCTTGCTGTCAGGTTTAATGTCCAGTCTCATGCTGATCTTTTTCATGCTCCCAAGTTCCCCATTGTAGAGTTCTGTATGTTTGTTTAACACTGCAGTCAGACCTGACTCCCCTTTTGACATCATGCGGACTGCAGGCCAGTCCAGCGTGATTTTCTCTAGCCACGCACGTCCCAGTAGCGATGGGTAATTTCCCTTTACCACATATAGTGGCAGTTTTGCAGTCTGTCCGTTCAATTTAACTGTCACCTCAATGACGCCTCTCACGGCCACAGGTTCGCCAGTGTACGTCTTTAGCACAATGTTTGTTGGCTGAAGGGTAAGATGCTTTAGCATTTTGTTGTAGACAGTGTCTGAAACAAGGGACACAGCCGCGCCTGTGTCCATCTCCATCCGCACTGATTGTCCCTCCACCAGTGGTGACACCCAGTAGCCATTTGAGTCACCTGCAACCGTTAGTATGTGCACCTCTTCCTCCTCAGAGGTGTCGCTCCCCTCTGTTTTGCTTCTTCCATCATACTGCACTGAATGAACACTCTTTTTCCTCTCTTGTCCAAATATAGACATTTTGCTTCCATGCTTCCCAGCTGTCTGTTCTTTTTTTACCTCTACAGGCGCGTTCAATGTGACCCTTTTTGCCACAATTTCGGCATTCCAGCTCCGTACACCAGCAGTCATTAGTTTGATGGCCCGTTTTCCCACAACGGTAACATGTGCCGTTCCGCGCACCTTTAGGCTCAGACGACACCTTGTGAACTCTCCCTGTTGAACTCAACTGGTGAGCCTCCTTTTCCGCCATCTCCATGGAGACACTAACTTCAATGGCCTTTTCAAGAGTAAGGTTGTCCTCAGTAAGAAGGCACTTCTGTGTGGCTGCATTTTGCAGACCACACACAAGTCTGTCTCTAATGGTGTCATTCAGCACCTCCTTGAACTGGCAGTGTTCCGACAACCTTTTTAAAGCAGCAATAAACATCGTCACTGATTCCCCCTCCTCTTGATTCCGTTTGTGAAATCTAAATCTCTCAGCAATAACCAGAGCTTTCGGTGAAAAATGTGCTCCAAGAATTTCCACTAGTTGCTTATATGTTTTAGTTCCTGGCTTATCTGGTTGCACGAGGCTGCGAAGTAAATTGAATGTCTTCGGCCCGATTACACTCAAAAAGGTAGTCACGACCTTTTAATTTGCCACCGCATTCGCCAATACAAAATAGTCAGAATGTTCCGTATATGCGCCCCATTGCTCCACATTTTCATCAAAATCACCGATGTTTCCTAATATAGTAGCCATCTCACATTTCAAATTAAATTTTCTGTTTACTCAGCGCACCCGTAACGTACGGAGATTCATCCGCTCCTCGGTGCCACTTGTTGTGTCCGTACCTTTCTACCTAGACACAATTTAGGACTCAGAACTCAGAGATTCAAACATGAGGTGCTTTATTGGAAGGAAAGGAAGTTCTGGAAAGTTCCGAACAAAGAGAGCTAAACTAAACAGAGAACACCCAACCATTTATCTCCTGTGACAGCGCCACCACAGGTGGGAGGAGAACACACAATAGAACACACAATACATAACAAGTCCCACACACACCCTACTGTTCACAGTCCCACACACACCCTACTGTTCTCAGTCCCACACACACCCTATTGTCCACAGTCCCACACACACCCTAATGTTCACAGGCCCACACACACCCTACCGTTCACACAGTCCCACTCACACCCTACTGTTCACACAGTCCCACTCACACCCTACTGTTCGCTGTCCCACACACACCCTATTGTTCACAGTCCGACACACACCCTACTGGTCACAGTCCCACACACACACCCTACTGTTCACAGTCTCTGACACACCCTACTGTTCACAATCTCACACACACCCTACTTTTCACACAGTCCCACACACACCCCACTGTTCACAGTCCCACACACAACCTACAGTTCACACAGTCCCACACACACCCTACTGTTCACGCACTCCCACTCACACGCTACTGTTCACACAGTCCCACTCACACCCTACTTTTCACACATTCCCACTCACACCCTACTGCTCACACAGTCCCACACATACCCTACTGTTCACACAGTCCCACACACAACCTACTGTTCACAGCCAACACACACCATACAGTTCACACAATCTCACACACACACTAATGTTCCCACAGTCGCACACACACCCTACTGTTCACACAGTCCCACACACACCCTACTGTTCACGCAGTCCCACACACACCCTACTGTTCACAGTCCCACAAACACCCTACTGTTCACACAGTCCCACACACACCCTACTGTTCACACAGTCCCAGAGACACCCTACTGTTCACACAGTCCCATACACACAACCTACAGTTCGCACAGCCCCACACACACCCTACTGTCCACAGTCCCACATACACCCTAATGTTCACAGTCCCACACACACCCTACTGTTCACACACTCCCACACACACCCTACTGTTCACAGGCCCACACACACCCTACCGTTCACACAATCCCACTCACACCCTACAGTTCACACTGTCCCACTCACGCCCTACTGTTCACATTCCAACACAAACAACCTACTATTCACAGTCCCACACACACCCTACTATTCACATAGTCCCACACACACCCTACTGTTCACAGTCCCACACACACGCTACTGTTCACAGTCCCACACACACCCTACAGTTCACAATCTCACACACACCCTACTCTTCATACAGTCCCACACACACCCTACTTTTCAGTCCCACACACACCCTACCGTTCACACAGTCCCACTCACACCCTACAGTTCACACAGTCCCACACACCCTACTGTTTACAGTCCCACAAACACACTACTGTTCACACAGTCCCACTCTCACCATACTGTTCACACAGTCCCACTCACACCCTACTGTTCACACAGTCCCACACACACCCGACTGTTCACACAGTCCCACACACACCCTACAGTTCACACAGTCCCACACACACCCTACTGTTCACAGTCCCACACACACCCTAATGTTCACAGGCCCACACACCCTACCATTCACACAGTCCCACAAATGCCCTACTGTTCACGCAGTCCCACTCACACCCTACTGTTCACAGTCCAACACACACCATACAGTTCACACAGTCCCACACATACCCTACTCTTCACACAGTCCCACACACACCCTACTCTTCACAGTCCCGCACATACCCTACTGTTCACAGTCCCACACACATCCGCCTGGTCGCACAGTCCCACACACCCTACTGTTCACACAGTCCCACACACACCCTACTGTTCACACAGTCCCACACACAGCCTACTGTTCACACAGTCCCACACACACCCTACTGTTCACACGGTCTCACACACACCCTACTGTTCACAATCTCATACACACCCAACTGTTCACAATCGCAAACAATCCCTACTCTTCACAGTCCCACACACACCCTACTCTTCACAGTCCCACACACACCCTACTGTTCACACAGTCCCACACACACCCAACTGTTCACAGTCCCACACAGACCCTACTGTTCATAGTCCCACACACACCCTACTCTTCACAGTCCCACACACACCCTACTGTTCACACAGTCCCACACACACCCTATTGTTCACAGTTGCACACACACCCTACTGCTCATAGTCCCACACACATCCTACTGTTCACACAGTCCCACACACAACCTACTGTTCACAGCCAACACACACCATACAGTTCACACAATCTCACACACACACTAATGTTCCCACAGTCGCACACACACCCTACTGTTCACACAGTCCCACACACACCCTACTGTTCACGCAGTCCCACACACACCCTACTGTTCACAGTCCCACAAACACCCTACTGTTCACACAGTCCCACACACACCCTACTGTTCACACAGTCCCAGACACACCCTACTGTTCACACAGTCCCATACACACAACCTACAGTTCGCACAGCCCCACACACACCCTACTGTCCACAGTCCCACATACACCCTAATGTTCACAGTCCCACACACACCCTACTGTTCACACACTCCCACACACACCCTACTGTTCACAGGCCCACACACACCCTACCGTTCACACAATCCCACTCACACCCTACAGTTCACACTGTCCCACTCACGCCCTACTGTTCACATTCCAACACAAACAACCTACTATTCACAGTCCCACACACACCCTACTATTCACATAGTCCCACACACACCCTACTGTTCACAGTCCCACACACACGCTACTGTTCACAGTCCCACACACACCCTACAGTTCACAATCTCACACACACCCTACTCTTCATACAGTCCCACACACACCCTACTTTTCAGTCCCACACACACCCTACCGTTCACACAGTCCCACTCACACCCTACAGTTCACACAGTCCCACACACCCTACTGTTTACAGTCCCACAAACACACTACTGTTCACACAGTCCCACTCTCACCATACTGTTCACACAGTCCCACTCACACCCTACTGTTCACACAGTCCCACACACACCCGACTGTTCACACAGTCCCACACACACCCTACAGTTCACACAGTCCCACACACACCCTACTGTTCACAGTCCCACACACACCCTAATGTTCACAGGCCCACACACCCTACCATTCACACAGTCCCACAAATGCCCTACTGTTCACGCAGTCCCACTCACACCCTACTGTTCACAGTCCAACACACACCATACAGTTCACACAGTCCCACACATACCCTACTCTTCACACAGTCCCACACACACCCTACTCTTCACAGTCCCGCACATACCCTACTGTTCACAGTCCCACACACATCCGCCTGGTCGCACAGTCCCACACACCCTACTGTTCACACAGTCCCACACACACCCTACTGTTCACACAGTCCCACACACAGCCTACTGTTCACACAGTCCCACACACACCCTACTGTTCACACGGTCTCACACACACCCTACTGTTCACAATCTCATACACACCCAACTGTTCACAATCGCAAACAATCCCTACTCTTCACAGTCCCACACACACCCTACTCTTCACAGTCCCACACACACCCTACTGTTCACACAGTCCCACACACACCCAACTGTTCACAGTCCCACACAGACCCTACTGTTCATAGTCCCACACACACCCTACTCTTCACAGTCCCACACACACCCTACTGTTCACACAGTCCCACACACACCCTATTGTTCACAGTTGCACACACACCCTACTGCTCATAGTCCCACACACATCCTACTGTTCACACAGTCCCACACACACCCTACTGTTCACACAGTCCCACACACACCCTAATGTTCACACAGTCCCACTCACACCCTACTGTTCAAACAGTCCCACACACACCCTACTGTTCACACAGTCCCACACATACCCTACTGTTCACACAGTCCCACTCACACCCTACTGTTCACACAGTCCCACACACAGCCTACTGTTCACGCAGTCCCACACACACCCTACTGTTCACACAGTCCCACACACACCCTACTGTTCACACAGTCCCACACACCCTACTGTTTACAGTCCCACAAACACACTACTGTTCACACAGTCCCACTCACACCCTACTGTTCACACAGTCCCACTCACACCCTACTGTTCACACAGTCCCACACACACCCTACTGTTCACACAGTCCCACACACACCCTACTGTTCACACAGTCCCACACACACCCTACTGTTCACGCAGTCCCATACACACCCTACTGTTCCCTGTCCCACTCATACCCTAATGTTCACAGTCCCACACACACCCTACTGGCCACAGTCCCACACACACCCTACTGTTCACACAGTCCCACACACACCCTACTGTTCACACAGTCCCACACACACCCTACTGGCCACAGTCCCACACACACCCTACTGTTCACACAGTCCCACACACACCCTAAGGTTCACAGTCCCACACACACAACCTACTGTTCACACAGTCCCATTCACACCCTACTGTTCACACAGTCCCACACACACCCTACTGTTCACACGGTCTCACACACACCCTACTGTTCACACGGTCTCACACACACCCTACTGTTCACACGGTCCCACTCACACCCTACTGTTCACACAGACCCACACACACCCTACTGTTCACACGGTCCCACACACACCCTACTGTTCACACGGTCTCACACACACCCTACTGTTCACACGGTCCCACTCACACCCTACTGTTCACACAGTCCCACACACACCCTACTGTTCACACGGTCTCACACACACCCTACTGTTCACACGGTCCCACTCACACCCTACTGTTCACACAGTCCCACACACACCCTACTGTTAACGCAGTCCCACACACACCCTACTGTTCACACCGTCTCACACACACCCTACTGTTCACACAGTCCCCCACACACCCTACTGTTCACACAGACCCAGAAACAACCTAATGTTCACCCAGTCCCACTCACACCCTACAGATCTCAGTCCCACACACACCCTACTGTTCACAGTCCCACACACAAACTACTGTTCGCACAGTCCCACACACACCCTACTGTCCATAGTCCCACACAAACACTACTGTTCACACAGTCCCACACACAAACTACTGTTCACACAGTCCCACACACACCCTACTGTTCACAGTCACACACACATCCTACTGTTCACACAGTCCCACACACACCCTACCGTTCACACAGTCCCACACACACCCTACTGTTCGCTGTCCCACACACACCCTACTCTTCACAGTCCCACACACACCCTACTGTTCACACAGTCCCACACACACCCTGCTGTTCACAGTCCCAAACACACCCTGCTCTTCACTGTCCCACACACACCATAGAGTTCACACAGTCCCACACACACCCTACTGTTCAGTCCCACACACAACCTACACTTCACAGTCCCACACACACCCTATTGTTCACTGTCCCACACACACCCTACTGTTCACGCAGTCCCACTCACACCCTACTGTTCACAGTCCAACACACACCATAGAGTTCACACAGTCCCACACACACCCTACTGTTCACACAGTCCCACACACACCCTACTGTTCACACGGTCTCACACACACCCTACTGTTCACACAGTCCCACACACACCCTACTGTTCACAGTCCCACACACACCCTACTGTTCACACAGTCCCACACACACCCTACTGTTCACACGGTCTCACACACATCCTACTGTTCACACAGTCCCACACACACCCTACTGTTCACAGTCCCACACACACCCTACTGTTCACACAGTCCCACACACACCCTACTGTTCACACGGTCTCACACACACCCTACTGTTCACACAGTCCCACTCACACCCTACTGTTCACACGGTCCCACACACCCTACTGTTCACACAGACCCACACACACCCTACTGTTCACATAGTCCCACACACACCCTATTGTTCACATGGTCCCACTCACACCCTAGAGTTCACACAGTGCCACACACACCCTACTGTTCACAGTCCCACACACACCCTACTGTTCACACAGTCTCTCACACACCCTACTGTTCACACAGTCCCACACACACCCTACTGTTCACACAGTCCCACACACACCCTACTGTTCACAGTCCCACACACACTGTTGTGGCGCTTCTTAGTTTCCAAACAGGCAGCCACTGAGCTATGGGGCTATTAACAACGAGTAGACACGTGTCAAAATAAAACGTTCCCAAACGTAGCTTTGTCTTTTAAACTGTTCACTATAACACTTCACAAACGGAATTACAAACACGTATAAACGATCACGTGGCTGAAGGAGGCAGAAGTTGTGAGGTTTGGAGCAATACAGTTTTTGACCGTGTTCGTTTATACGTGTTTGCTTTGTAATTCTGTTCGTAAAGTGTTATAGTAAACAGTTTAAAAGACAAAGCTACGTTTGGGAACGTTTTATTTCGACACGCGTCTACTCGTTGTTAAAAGCCCCACAGCTCAGTGGCTGCCTGTTTGGAAACTAAGAAGCACCACTACATTAGTCAAAAACTTGCTCCCTAAGAAGGAAAGGATGGAATCGTCGGCGAACATATACATGAATGGTCACGGAGCCAGACGACAATATAAGAAAGCGAAGGTACAGTGACTGTTACTTGCTTTGTTCATTCTATTGAGAAGCTAAATAAGAGCTGCGGGTAAAATGGCCGAGGCCTTACGGAGCCAGGAGCTTCCCCCAGCCAGAAGGATTGCTGGCCAAAAGAGGGAAATAAAGCTCCCCCCAAAGGCAATGGAAGAGAAGTTACATAGAAGCATAGGTGCAAGGAAGGCTAAATTAGCTCAGATAACTGGAAAAATGAAGATAATTGATCGTCTCATGGAAGATAATGCTAATATTAAGAAAGCTGAAGACATAATGGCCTAGAAATTGGGTTTTGGTCTTGCCAGGGCTGTAGCGCCAGAAAGTTTGCGCCAGCGGTAATGCGACGAAAATTCGGGTGCGCCGGGCCCAGACGGCGGCGGGCGCTAAAACCCTCCTTTAGCGCCTCAAAACGGGCGTGAACTTGGGTTTCCCGGCGCTAATCCCCTGCTGCGGCACCCGATGCGGTGCGGCAGGCGGGGGAACTGCAGGCCTCCTCCTCCTGTTAAGGAGGAGCTGCCTGCAGCCGACAACTGTCCGGCGGATTGACCCGACATCTGAGCCCGGCACCTCGGGGAAGTGCCGGGCTCGCATCAGACACTGATCAGGGCCGCGGGGGGGGAATGCAGGAGTCCGGGAAGGGAGGTGCGGGCAGGCGGCCACCGGGAACGCGGCCGGCCGCCGCTCCACCTTTATGCGCCGGCGCACACTGGGGGAAGACTCTGTTGCCAGAGTCTTAGTTGCGCCTGCCACGGGCGAGGCGGGCGCAACTGAATTTCGGCTTGGGGCCGGGTTACCACGGCAACCGGGACGCTGCGCACACCGATGACGTCATTGGTGCCGGCGCAGCGCTACCGGTGCAACGCCGATTTAGGGCCCCAGGGAATTTCTCAACTGGCCATAACTCCGGCGCTAGGCCCTCTAGCGCCTCAAATGCGGCGCTAAGCCTACCGAATTTCTAGGCCAATGTATTACGATTTCTCCAAGCTGCATGAAGAATTTAATGTACTCAATGAAGACGTATTAGCACTTCTGTCTGAAGAAGAGGGAAACGCTGATCAGCACAACTGGTTTGATCTTAAATCAACCAGCATTAAGGACTATATCAAGGCCACAGAACAGTGGATGTTAAAGATTCGTCAAGATGCTGATACAGCAGAGAAAGATAAAGTTGACGATGAAGTCGGACCAGACGATAGCATTTCAGAGACTTCCGCCAGACCGAGCAAAAATCGAAAAGAAGGTAGCTCTGTTTCTGGACGCAGGTCAGTCGCTTCTACCACAAGCTCGTCGCGACGCATGAGAGAGGAGGTTGAACGGGCGGCGTTGATGGCACGCGCAGCATCTTTAGCGGAGAAGCAAGCTCTTGAACGGGAAGAGGCCCAACTGCAGGTCCAAGAGGCCCAACTGCAGGCCCAACAGGCCCAACAGGCCCAACTGCAGGCCCAAGTGCAGGCCCAACTGCAGGCCCAACAGGCCCAGGTGCAGGCAAAGAAAGAACAGCTGGAGATAAAAACAGCTATCGCGGTCTCAGGCGCCAGGTTGAGTGCGTATGAAGATTATGAAGGCTCACGGGACGGCGGGAGCGAATACTGCCAGTCAATGTTGTCACATAGAGTTGGATCCAGGGCACCTTCAAGAGTTACAAGAGAGTCCGAAGGCAATCCCCTGGCATTACAGCGTGGAAGAGTGGCCTCTCCACTAACAGGAGCACGTGATGCTACCCCAGATGTCAGACGGTCTAGACTAGACCCTGCTGATGACCACCAGAGGCCTGAAGACACAGGGAGACATACCAGTGTTCCAAGGCGACCCACTCAAGTATAAGCCCTTCATCAGATCCTTTGAACAAGCCATTGACTCCAAAACAGAGAGCAGCAGTGATAAGTTGTACTACCTGGGACAGTACACCAGTGGTAAACCACAAGACCTGGTCAGAAGCTGTGAACACATGAGACCGGACCGGGGATACATAGAAGCCAGGAAGTTGCTGCAGGAGCACTATGGTAACGAGCTGAAGATAGCCACTGCATATATTGAAAAGGCTACGAAGTGGCCACAGATCAGATCGGAGGACGGAGAGGCATTGAATGCATATGTTCTTTTCCTCATAGGATGTCGCAACACCATGGAGGATGTTGAATTCATGGAAGAGATGGACAATCCTACGACAATGAGAATCATCATCTCTAAGCTTCCTTACAGGATGAGAGAACAATGGAGAAGAACAGCCTTTGAGATAATGGAGAGACGGAAAAGTAGAGCCAGGTTTGCAGACTTAGTGAATTTCATAGACAAACAGGCTAAAATTGCTAGGGACCCATTGTTTGGAAACATCCAGGACGCCAGCCCGACCACCGATGGAAGAGTGAAAGCCAAGCCTGTTGAATCAAAGACTCTCAGGAAAGGTGGTTCCAGGGGAAGCAGCTTTGCAACTATCGTCACTCAGGCCGAGGAAGAAAGGCCCCAGAACTCATCTCCCAAAAAGAGCAGCACAGTGACGCCTGCTAATGCCTTTCAGAAGCCATGTTTATTCTGCCAGAAGAATCATACATTGGATTTCTGCAGCGACATCAAAGCACAGCCACATAAGGACAGAATCGAATTCCTGAAGTACAACGGCCTATGTTTTGGATGTCTCTCTCAGGGGCACCTGAGTAGAAACTGTAAGCAAAGAACAACATGCAGAGAGTGCACTCGGAAACATCCCAGTCTGCTGCATATCCATAAAGAAGAACAAGTCCCTAAGAAGAGTGAAGAAAACAATACCGACGAGAAGGTTGTTTCAAGTGCTCTGGTGTCGCTAGAACCAGAGACTTGTGGATTCACTGGGGCCGGTGACAGTGATTGTATTCTTGCCATCGTACCAGTAAAGATCAAGTCTAAGAGGAGCGAGAAGCTTGTGGAGACTTACGCCTTCATGGATCCAGGTAGTTCAGCAAAGTTCTGCACAGAATCACTCACGCGACAGCTGAACGCTAGAGGCAGAAGAACAGAAATCCTATTACGCACCATGGGTCATGAGAAGTCAATGCAAAGTTATACCCTGTCAGACTTAGAAGTGTGTGGACTTGAAGAGAAGGACTTCATAGACCTGCCTAATGTTTTCACACAGAGGGAGATTCCTGTTAGAATAGGGAACTTAGCCCTGCAGAAGGATGTGGATAGATGGCCTTACCTAGAAAAGGTGCGTCTCCCATACATTGAAGCAGAAATTGGCCTATTAATTGGAACCAATGCCTACAAAACTATGGAGCCATGGCAGGTGATAAACAGCAAGGATGACGGACCCTACGCCGTCAGGACAGCCCTTGGATGGGTAGTCAATGGTCCGGTAAGGAGAGATGATGGCAACAAGTCGAACAAGGAGGAACGACAAAATGTCACAGTTAATCGCATCTCTATCGCAAGCATTGAAGAGCTGTTGATACAGCAGTTCAACGCAGACTTTTCAGAACGCAGCTGTGAGGAAAAGACAGAGATGTCACAAGAAGACCATCAGTTCATGGATTTGATGACAAGGTCTACACAGTTCATCGATGGCCACTATCACATTGGTTTGCCACTGAGAAGACAGACCGCGAAGATGCCGAACAATCGCTACATAGCAGAGCAACGCGCCATCAGTCTAAAGAGAAAGCTGAACAAGAACCCCGACTTTCACGAAGACTACAAAGGCTTCATGAGAAACATCATAGCGAAAGGCTATGCTGTAAAAGTGCCCGAGGAACAGTTGAACAGAGACGATGGAAGGGTCTGGTACATTCCTCATCACGGTGTGTATCACCCAAAGAAGAAAAAGATCCGTGTAGTGTTTGACTGCGCCGCCTCATTCAGAGGAACTTCACTGAATGACCAGCTGCTTCAAGGTCCTGATCTTACTAATACCCTCATTGGCGTCTTGACTAGGTTTAGACAAGAGCTCGTTGCCATGATGGCAGACATAGAATCAATGTTCTACCAAGTCAGAATCCCTGATGAAGATGCTGATCTTCTGCGTTTCCTTTGGTGGCCAGATGGCGACGTTAGTCAAACGATGGTGGAATGTAGAATGGCCGTACACTTGTTCGGAGCCACATCATCTCCCAGCTGTGCAAGCTACGCTCTCAGAAAAACTGCAGAAGATGGCAAAGGCAAAGCACCATCAGAGGCCGTGGAGACAATCTTCAGAAACTTTTATGTCGATGACTGTCTGAAGTCCGTGTCAACAGAAGACGATGCCATCGCACTGTCAAGAGACCTTAGAACTCTGTGTTCGAATGGAGGATTCCATCTGACTAAGTGGATAAGCAACAGCAGAGCAGTTCTAGCTTCTATCCCAGAAAAGGAAAGAGCCACTGAAGTCAAAGATCTGGACCTGAGCCACGATGTCCTTCCTATCGAGAGAGCTCTTGGTGTACAATGGTGCATTGAGTCAGACACGTTCAACTTCAGGATAATGGTGAATGAAAGACCATCCACAAGACGAGGGATTCTCTCCGTGGTCAGTTCCATCTACGACCCTCTTGGATTCCTGGCACCACTCATTCTGCCGGTGAAGCTGATGCTACGAGAGCTGTGTAGAGACAAGAGAGGATGGGATGAAGATATCCCAGAAGGTCAAGCTCAGAGATGGCGCAGATGGTTGACAGATTTGCAACAACTTTCTAGCTTCAACGTCAGTAGATGCATCAAGCCCGCGAGTTTTGGAGTTACAAAGACGGCTCAACTACATCATTTCTCGGACGCCAGTGAGAACGGCTATGGCACGGCTACTTACCTCTTGCTGACAAATCAACAGGGCCAGAAACATTGTGCCTTCCTCATGGGGAAATCCAGGGTGGCTCCACTGAAGCAGGTCACCATCCCGAGACTGGAATTGACGGCAGCGGTTGTTGCAGTTAAAGTTGACCAGGTGATGCGGAAAGAGTTACAGCTCCCATTAGAAGAATCTGTCTTCTGGACGGATAGCACGACGGTGCTGAAGTATATAGAGAATGAGAAGATACGCTTCAAGACCTTCGTAGCAAACAGAATCTCATCCATTAGAGAAGCTACACAACCATCTCAATGGAGGTATGTAAACACCTCATTAAACCCAGCAGATCAAGCCTCACGGGGATTGAAGGCTGAAAACTTCATGAGGAGTGAAACTTGGATACAAGGCCCAAGTTATCTGCTGGAAACAGAGAGATCATAGCCAGAAAGACCAGATATGCCAAGTCAGATTGCTGAAGACGACGTCGAAGTCAAGAGATCAGTCACAGTAAATCTCATAACTACGAAAGAGAACTTTGACACAGTGAACAAGCTTGTTAACCATTTCTCAGGATGGCACCAGTTGAGGAAAGCAGTTGCATGGTTTCTAAGGTTGAAAGAGTTGCTGCTACACCTGAGCGGTAAGAGAAAAGAGTACCGAGCCACTATCAGTCAGTCTGAAAGTAACCCCGATAAGCAGAGAATGCTTCTACAGCAGTATATGCATCAGCACAAGACCACTTTGGGTAAGAATTCATTGACCGTGGAGGATTTGGCCAAGGCTGAGATGGAGATAGTTTGCTTCAGTCAAAGACAAAGATACCCAGAAGAAATCGAAGCTTTACAGCGAAATACTCCAATCAAGAAAGGTAGTCATATCTACAAGCTGGATCCTACACTGCAAGATGGAGTACTGAGGGTGGGAGGGAGACTAAACAAATCTGCTATGCCAGAGGAGGCCAAGCATCCTGCTATCCTTTCTAAGGACCTCCGGGTTGCTACTCTCATTCTTCAGCATATACACCAGAGTATTGGACACAGTGGGAGGAATCACGTGCTTGCGAAGCTAAGACAAAGATACTGGATTCCAGGAGCTAATTCTGTAATAAGAAAAATACTCTCTGAATGCATTGTTTGCAGACGGTTACACGCTAGAGCTGGGGAGCAGAAAATGGCAGACCTGCCTGAAGACCGTTTGTTACCAGACAAGCCCCCATTTACAAACGTAGGGGTGGACTATTTCGGGCCTTTCGAGGTAAAGCGAGGACGGAGCCTTGTCAAGAGATATGGTGTGCTTTTCACTTGTTTGACCATCAGAGCAGTTCATATTGAGGTGGCACACACGCTTGACACTGATTCCTGTATTAACGCCTTGCGGCGCTTTGTCTGTAGAAGAGGTCAGGCGTCCATTATGCGTTCTGATAATGGCACTAATTTCGTCGGAGCGGAGAGAGAACTACGGGAAGCTATTGAAGGTTGGAATCGGCTTAAAATACAGGAAGCCATGATGCAAACAGGAATTAAGTGGATCTTCAATCCTCCGGCTGCATCCCACCATGGAGGTGTCTGGGAAAGACAGATACGCACCGTAAGAAAACTGCTCAGTTCTGTACTGAAGCAGCAAGCGCTCGACGACGAGGGACTCCAAACTGTTCTGTGCGAGGTCGAAACCATCATTAATGACCGACCGATAACTAAGACATCAGATGATCCCAATGACCTCGAAGCCCTGACTCCGAACCACCTGTTGTTGTTGAAAACACAGCCAGCCATGCCCCCAGGAGTCTTCAAAAAGGAAGATCTGTATGCCCATCGGAAGTGGAGGCAAGTTCAGTATATGTCAGACCTTTTCTGGACCAGATGGACAAGAGAATACTTACCTCTGCTACAGGAGCGTCAAAAATGGTCCAAAATAAAGAGGAACTTCATTGTCAGAGACATTGTCTTAATCGTGGATGATTCAGCCCCTAGAAATTCTTCGTTGATGGGAAAAATAATTAAGACCATGCCAGACTCCAGAGGCGTCGTTCGTCGCGTTTGTTTGCAAACCAAGACCAGTACCCTGGAAAGACCGATCACAAAGCTCTGCCTGCTACAAGAAGCAGCGTGAAAAGTTCCTGAACGAAAAAAGTGGACACTTTTATTGTAAATATGTTGAACTCATTAGTTTATGACTCTTAATGTTTGAGTAATTGATACGCTTCATGTGCCTAGTCAATTAGGGGCCGGAATGTAAGAGCCATAAAAGCTTAAGAAAATACTTTAAAATATTGGTTAAATAGCATAATACAGTTAATTTACCTGATTGACTTATTGTATTAAGAAACCCCCTATTTTCTTGCTCCAGTAGTATAGTCCGAGACACCCCCTTCATTCTTGCCACAATGGTACAGTCCCTAAGCCACACATGGTATGCAGCCATTTTACAGTTTAAACTCCACGTGGCTGAAGGAGGCAGAAGTTGTGAGGTTTGGAGCAATACAGTTTTTGACCGTGTTCGTTTATACGTGTTTGCTTTGTAATTCTGTTCGTAAAGTGTTATAGTAAACAGTTTAAAAGACAAAGCTACGTTTGGGAACGTTTTATTTCGACACGCGTCTACTCGTTGTTAAAAGCCCCACAGCTCAGTGGCTGCCTGTTTGGAAACTAAGAAGCACCACTACACACACCCTACTGTTCACACAGTCCCACTCACACCCTACTGTTCACAGTCCAACACACACCCTACTATTCACAGTCCCACACACACCCTACTGTTCACACAGTCCCACACACAACCTACTGTTCACAGTCCCATACACACCCTACTGTTCCCTGTCCCACACATACCCTACTGTTCACACAGTCCCACACACACCCTACCATTCACACAGTCCCATACACACCCTACTGTTCGCTGTCCCACACACACACCCTACTGCTCACTGTCCCACACACACCCTACTGCTTACACAGTCCCACACACACCCTACTCTTCACAGTCCCACACAGACCCTACTGTTCACACAGTCCCACACACACCCTACTGTTCACAGTCTCCCACACACCCTACCGGTCACAGTCCCACACGCACCCTACTGTTCACACAGTCCCACTCACACCCTTCTGTTCACAGTCCAACACACATCATACAGTTCACACAGTCCCACACACACCCTACTGTTCACACAGTCCCACACACACCTTACTGTCCACAGTTCCACACACACCCTACTGTTCATGCAGTCCCATACACACCCTACTGTTAACGCAGTCCCAGACACACCCTACTGTTCATACATTCCCATAGACACCCTACTGTTCACTGTCCCACACACACAACCTACTGTTCGCACAGTCCCACACACACCCTACTGTTCACTGTCCCACACACACCCTACTGTTCACACGGTCTCACACACACCCTACTGTTCACATGGTCCCACTCACACCCTACTGTTAGAATAAAATTTTGCTGGACAAGATTGCTGGACAAGATTTTGCTGGAAAAGACACAAACAACAAATTCGCTGACTGGAACTAATTGAATCACTGCACAGTGAGACATGCCATGCTTACGCATGGCTGGAACAAAGTTCATCTCGTGTCCTGACTGGGACTAATTGAATCACTGAGGACTAACAAGGTTCACTGGTATCCTATCATCGAACTCATCACTTGTATCCTATTATCGAACTAATCACATTCCGCCGGGGAACAAGACGGAACGAAGACCTGAAGAGGCAGAATTGGCAACACAAGTGTGTAAACTCCTGACTGGAGGAAAATAACGATATGCGCTAATAAACGAATTGATTGGATGAATGTAAATGATCTAAAACCAACTTCTTGGAATTGTATATTAGCTCGGCACGTACTACAATCGGGGAGAAGGTGCTCTCGCAGACCGCGTGGTTGCAGACGCTTCTCCCAGAGCTCTGTCATTTAATAAAGTTGTCCCTCTTACTCAAAGTCTAGTTTCCGAGGAATCATTTTTCCTACAACAAATTGGCGCTGCGAGCAGGGTGCCACGGAGCTGAACAGTCGTTCGAATCAGTGACCAGGGTGAGTAGTCAGATTTTTGACCGCCCATAAATCAGAGACACTCGACAAGGCGACTGAACGGCGAAGCGGCACCAAAACGAATCTGGGACACAGACTGAGTGGGTAAGAGACACTACTTGATTTGTATTTGTGTATTTGTATTTGTGTATCTGTATTTGTGTAATAGTAACTAAGAAAAACCTCGGACCAGGAGGACACTTGTCTCTGACACCTAGCCTCAGGCCGGTTGTTAAGAGGGCAAATGCCCCACGCGAAGGCCAGGACCATGAAGTAGGTGCCGAGACTCCAAGGTGTTCTAAAGTCGTGATACTAGTCGAGTACGGTTAACATTTTTCTGCATTATATCATGTTGCTAAGTGAACTAGGAGATTATTAGTGTCGGTGTTGTAGGACCCTGATCAGGTAAACAGACACCGGGGAGGGGTAGAAACCCCGTCCAACAAGCAAGTGTTACACGTCCGGGCAGTTTTGAGAGAAAGACAAACCCGGACCTCTGAGAACGCTGGCATAGAGTGCGACAAGAAGCTCGGGTATTCTCGGAAGGAAAGAATAGGGGGGCTCGCTAAGGAACAGATCTCCAGACACGAAGGAACGATCAGTGAAGCAACGGCGATGTCAGGTGAGGAAGTTAAGAGGGGACCTTCGGGCTCCCTCACATATTCTTATATGACAAACCGACAGTCGTTAATTAAGAAGATGCAGAAAAACGGTTGGGATGTGTCACAGACTTTAGAACTCCAGAGAAGCTGGTTGACTAAACAGACAAAGGATAAGGATAAGCTTAAGGTAAAGCAAGAGATGGTAGCAGCCGTGACTAATTGGGAATCTGGAACCCGACCCAAGAAAGGACCATGCCACAACTGTGGAAAGATGGGCCACTTTGCAAAAGAATGCAAAGGGAAGAAAGTTGACAAACAGTGCAATTATTGCGGAAAACGGGGGCACCTAGAGGCCGCCTGTTATGGAAAACACGGCAGGCCTAGTGAGGGGCAAAACACCCTAACCGCCGAAGAATATAAGGAATGGCAGGAATATAAGCGTAGTAGTTGATGTCCGGTGGCCCCCATAAAAGGTAAAGGGGGGGGGAGAATTTATGTGTCTGCACTAGTAGGGGGCCGACAATGTGAAATGCTGGTGGACACAGGCGCATCAGTTTCCGTCACTAACCTCCCCCTCCCCACGACTAGTAAGTCAATACTCCTGCGAGGACTCAATGGCACTAAAGTGCCAGCTCACTTGAGCACCACGCAGCTGGTGGAAATCGATAATATATACCTCCCCATGAAATTCTATGTGTGTAAAAATAATGAAAGTACAATATTAGGTAATGATATAATGAGGGAGTACAAAGCAATAATTGATTGTGGCAAAGGAAAGTTAACATGGCCAAAGGCGGATGGCCGTAAGGAAAAGATTAGACAACTGGCAAATAACACTGGCACCCTTGGGGTGGCCACCGTAACTACCAGGGACTGGCACGAAGATAGGGGAGGATACGGAGCCATTTGTGATTCCGTGATTGGGGTATGGGCTGAAACAAAGTTAGATACAGGAAAAGCTAGTATCGACCCTATTAAGATTCCCGGACCAGAACACAAATCCCACTGCCAGTACCCAATAAAGGCGGAGGCCAGGAAGGCAGTCGTGGACATAGTGAAGGGGCTAGTAGAAAGGGGTATCCTGAGGGAAACCACGAGCACTACTAATTCCCCCACATGGCCAGTAGAGAAACCTGATGGGAGCTATAGGTTGACTATAGACTATACGGCCCTCAACAGGGTCACTCCTAAATTACACCCCATCGTTGCCAGCCCCTCAACAATTTTGAATGGGCTATCCCCTGAACAGAAGATATTCACCGTTTTAGACATAGCTAACGGATTCTGGGCACTCCCATTAGATCCGGAATCACAAGAGAAATTTGCATTCACAGTAGGGGATAAACAATATACGTGGACCCGATTGCCACAGGGATTCCATAATAGCCCAGCTATTTTTCACCGCGTCATGAGTGATATCCTAAAACAGATAGAAGTACCTAAAGGAAGCACTATTTTGCAGTACGTTGATGACATACTAATAGCCTCGGAAACGAAGGCAGACCATCTGGCAACCCTATATTTAGTACTAAGGGCCCTAGAGACGGCTGGCCTCAAGGTAAGCCCTAAAAAAGCACAGATAGGAAAAACTCAGGTCCTATACCTGGGACATCTAATCTCCCAAGGACTTAAAGAAATGTCACAGGACAGGAAACACGCTGTCCAGGGCATGCCGAGACCCGTAACAGTACGCGGAGTCAGGAAGGTACTGGGGCTCTTTAATTACAGTCAAAATTTTATCCCGGGGTTCGCTAAATTAGCAGAACCTATACAAAGATTAGTGAAAGGGGGTAAACCCGCATTGGAACCGATAGATTGGGGACCGGAACAAGAGGAAACTTATACTCAACTAAAGTCTGAGCTAGTATCAGCCCCAGGGCTAGGACTGCCAGATATGAGTAAGGACTTCCACATACATTGCAACAATGAAGAAGGGTTTTACACAGCAGTGGTTACACAGGATCATGGGGATAAAAGAAGGCCCGTCGCCTACTATTCCACAGCGGAGGGACCGGTAGTCACAGGGCTCTCCCGGTGCATAGCTGCATTGGATTGTGCGGCTTGGGCAGTAATGGTTAGTGAGCCGATAGTAATGACAGGAAACATTATATTGCACACTAAACACGCTCTGGTAGAGATGTTGAATACTGGGAAATTGAGATCCGTCTCGAACATGAGACGTGCCAAGTGGGAGGCCGTCCTCCTCCCTCCGAGTAAAGCAGTAACCATTGTTAGAGACACAGGGGAGAACCCGGCAGAAGGAATACTGGGAACTGGGGAGCCCCACAACTGTGGGGACGTAGATATGAACCTGGAAGAAGATAGGATAAAAGACACCCCTTTAGCGACAGCGGAAGAGACGTTGTACGTAGATGGTTCAAGCAAGTATATAGATGGGCTGCCCCGAACGGGGTGGGCGGTGGTTAATGGCGAATTAAAAACCGTAGAGTCAGGACGGATTGATGGAGGCCTATTGGCCCAAGTGGCAGAGCTAGTGGCTCTCACCAGGGCACTAGAGTTGTCAGAGAATAAAATCGTGAACATTTACACAGATAGTAGGTATGCCTTTGGGGTGGTCCACGATTATATGACTGCATGGGGTAGGAGGGGATTCATTACTACGGGAGGCAATCCCATAAAACACCAGCTGAGGATAGAAGCCCTCCTAGAAGCTAGCGACAAACCCCAACAGGTAGCAGTAATTAAGATTAAGGCACATCAGAGGGAACCGGACCGGACTAGCCCGGACTGGTTAAAATCACCAGGGGAACCAGGCTGCGGACCAAGCAGCACAAAGGGCGCTAGAGCAAGAAAGGATCGAAGAAGTACCAACAGCCGCTGTGAGCAGCTCCGAGGACGAGATAAGTATTGACAAACTGCATGAGGACACCCCCGACGTCGAAAAAGGTATGTGGGAAGAACAAGGCGCAAAGCGGGGAAGCGATAATGTCTGGCGAAAGGATAACAGGGTAATGGCCCCCAAGTGCATTCAAAATACGCTATTAGAACTCCACCATGGGCTTGTACACTCAGGGAGAGAAGCGATGATGGGAAGCCTCAGCAAAGAACGGTGGTGGAAGGGGATGGGAAGAGATATCGCGAGATACTGCCATCGATGTATCACCTGTGCGCAGTATAACCCCGGGCGACCCATAAAGGTCAAAATGGGACATCAACCAAGGCCACGAGGGCCCGGGGAGCATATACAAATAGACTTCACAGGTCCCCTTCCACCATCACACGGCAAAACATACTGCCTCGTGGTCATAGACCAATTCACCCGCTGGGTAGAGGCTTTCCCCACGCGAAATTGCACCGCTTTGACGGTTGCCAGAGTCTTAGCTGAAGAAGTAATCCCCAGGTGGGGAATACCAATTCAAATGGACTCTGATCAAGGTACCCACTTTACCGGGAGTGTCATAAAAACGGTATGCCAATTAATGGGAATTAAACAAAAATTCCACATCCCATACCACCCTCAAAGTTCGGGCATGGTGGAACGAATGAACCGAACCCTTAAAAATGCATTGGCAAAGGCAATGCAGACGTCGGGGAAAACCTGGACTGAAGTATTGCCCATTATCCTAATGAAGCTGCGAGCCACTGAAAACCGAACGACAGGCTTGACCCCTTATGAATTGATGACAGGAAGGGCGATGCAATTGCCAGAAGGCATCATAACAGGTGGGGCTGATGTAGGCCCTTTAAAAGATAGACTAAAACGATACGTTCTGGAACTCAATTAAAGGAGATGCGAAAGAATGTCCGCGATAATCAGGAGGACAAGGATCGGGCACAAGAGCTCACAATGACGGCTTATGTTCCCTCAGCGGGTAGTAAAGTCATGGTGAAAACTCTGCCCAGCAAACCAGGGTTCGCCCCAAAATGGAGTGGGCCATATGAAATCATAATCAGTGGGGATACCTGTGCCTGTCTAGACATAAGGGGTAAAGGAGTATGGAAGCATTGGACACAGTTGAAAGTATATAAAGACAACTGACTGGCTACTTTCTGAATCTGTTTTACAGGTGATCTGCATACCCTTTGTCATAAAATTCCTGTAAAGACTGGACTGTAGTGATATATTAATCATGTTTAGAGTATTATGGGTAATGGCGTTATTTCATATTGTCACGGGAAGCGCGGTACCCCATTTACGTAAAGAGAGAGGATTGCATGTAAATACCTTTCTGCATATGTCATATGTCTATGCGAAAAAAATGGGCCAAAGCTCCTGCTGGGTGTGCGCCCATGTGCCCACCCATACGGGGGGAGGAATCCCATTAAGGCCCATCCCCTTTAAGGTAGAGGAGATGGTAGGGTGGTTATTATACTCTAATACCACCTGGAATAAGGAGGATACCATACAAACCCAAAATAGCTTGAATCCAGATCAGCTGGAACATGAGTGGAAACAGGCAGGGTATAACCCCACGAACTTTAAAGGATGGTTTCATCCCCAGTACGATAATCGAAGGTATCCAGAAGAGCTATTAGTCAGCACAGGGGGAAGTCTGCTTGGTAAACTATGACGAGACAGGGTTAGTGGTTGGATGGAGTAAGTGCAAGTATAATTACACTTTAACCAAAACCAGTACTAAACCACCAGGTGCCCTAGAATGGCCTTACGTGGGAACGTTTAATTTATCCGAAGTGTTAAACCGGACTAGCAATCTACCCTGGAGGGGAATACCTGGGATCATGTACCAACTTTGGAACAAATTTGAGGCCTATAATAATACCTATTTCATTTGCGGATATAAGGCGTATCCATGGCTTCCACGAACCTGGGCTGGGTCATGCTATATAGGATATGTAGTACCATACATCCATTATTTATCCTCCCTAACCCACCACTACGGGTACCAGTCGTTATGGCAACCAGCCAAGCGTGTTAAGAGAGCTATTATGGAAACCGAAAGATTCTGGGCTATAGCATTCCCCTGGTACGGAACAGGAAAAATAGCAAGGGAATCCATAAACATGGCAGCAGTGCTCGAACAAATAGCCAACGATACGGCTGAGTCCCTGAGAGAAATGAGTGCTGAAATGGTGGCGATCCGGACCACCGCCTTACAGAATAGGATAGCCCTAGATTATCTGTTGGCGGTGCAAGGAGGCACCTGTGCCCTGATCGGGACAGACTGTTGTACATATGTCCCAGATAGCTCCGAGAATATCACGAACCTAGCAAATCATATCCAAGAAGAAATAAAGAAGCTCCATCAACCCACAAGCACAGGGGGATGGCTTGATTGGTTGCTAGGGAAGACCGGGTGGGGAGCGTGGATGATGCAAGGGATAATAATAATAGTTGTAATTTATATGTTGATGTGTTGTGCGCTGAGCCTTATAAAGTTGTGTTGCCAAACTGCTATGAAAACCGTGATGCCGATCGCCTCTATCGAGGAGGAACACACCAACCTGCTACCAAGGGACGAAGAACACCAATACGACACTGTCGAAGAAACAACCGAACCCCCGGACATAAGCCAGTGGCTGAAAGCACCGACGAAAGGGGGACAGAGGATGGTCATCTGGGAGCAAATGAATCGTGCTCCAGGACCAAGAGGAGGGACTGTTAGAATAAAATTTTGCTGGACAAGATTGCTGGACAAGATTTTGCTGGAAAAGACACAAACAACAAATTCGCTGACTGGGACTAATTGAATCACTGCACAGTGAGACATGCCACGCTTACGCATGGCTGGAACAAAGTTCATCTCGTGTCCTGACTGGGACTAATTGAATCACTGAGGACGAACAAGGTTCACTGGTATCCTATCATCGAACTAATCAATTGTATCCTATTATCGAACTAATCACATTCCGCCGGGGAACAAGACGGAACGAAGACCTGAAGAGGCAGAATTGGCAACACAAGTGTGTAAACTCCTGACTGGAGGAAAATAACAATAGGCGCTAATAAACGAATTGATTGGATGAATGTAAATGATCTAAAACCAACTTCTTGGAATTGTATATAAGCTCGGCACGTACTACAATCGGGGAGAAGGTGCTCTCGCAGACCGCGTGGTTGCAGACGCTTCTCCCAGAGCTCTGTCATTTAATAAAGTTGTCTCCCTTACTCAAAGTCTAGTTTCCGAGGAATCATTTTTCCTACAACACTACTGTTCACACAGTCCCACTCACACCCTACTGTTCACACAGTCCCACACACACCCTACTGTTCACACAGTCCCACTCACACCCTACTGTTCACTCAGTCCCACTCACACCCTACTTTTCACGCAGTCCCAGACACACCCTACTGTTCATACATTCCCATAGACAACCTACAGTTCGCTGTCCCAGACACACACCCTACTGTTGACACAGTCCCACACACACAACCTACTGTTGACACAGTCCCACACACACACACTACTGTTCAGTCCCATACACACCCTACAGATCTCAGTCCCACACACACCCTACTGTTGGCAGTCCCACACACCCTACTGTTCACAGTCCCACACACACCCTACTGTTCACACAGTCCCACACACACCCTACTGTTCACAGTCCCACACACACCCTACTGTTCACAGTCCCACACACACCCTACTGTTCACACAGCCCCACACACAGCCTACTGTTCACACAGACCCACACACACCCTACTGTTCACACAGTCCCACACACACCCTATTGTTCACACAGTCCCACACACACCCTACTGTTCACACAGTCCCACACACACCCTACTGTTCACACAGTCCCACACACACCCTACTGTTCACACAGTCCCACACACACCCTACTGTTCACAGTCCCGCACACCCCCTACTGTTCACAGTCCCACACATACCCTACTGTTCACACAGTCCCACACACACCCTACTGTTGACAGTCCCACACACACCCTACTGTTGACGCAGTCCCACACACACACTACTGTTCTCAGTCCCACTCACACCCTACTGTTCACAGTCCCACACACACCCTACTTTTGACACAGTCCCACACACACCCTACTGTTGACACAGTCCCACTCACACCCTACTATTCACAGTCCCACTCACACCCTACTGTTCACAGTCCCACACACACCCTACTGTTCACACAGTCCCACACACACCCTACTGTTCACTAAATCCTACACACACCCTGCTGTTCACAGTCCCACACACACCCTACTTTTCACAGTCCCACACACACCCTACTGTTCACAGTCCCACACACACCCTACTGTTCACACAGTCCCACACACACCCTACTGTTCTCACAGTCCCACACACACCCTACTGTTCACTAAATCCTACACACACCCTGCTGTTCACAGTCCCACACACACCCTACTTTTCACAGTCCCACACACACCCTACTGTTCACAGTCCCACACACACCCCACTGTTCACACAGTCCCACACACACCCTACTGTTCACACAGTCCCACACACACCCTACTGTTCACAGTCCCGCACACCCCCTACTGTTCACAGTCCCACACATACCCTACTGTTCACACAGTCCCACACACACCCTACTGTTGACAGTCCCACACACACCCGACTGTTGACGCAGTCCCACACACACACTACTGTTCTCAGTCCCACTCACACCCTACTGTTCACAGTCCCACACACACCCTACTTTTGACACAGTCCCACACACACCCTACTGTTGACACAGTCCCACTCACACCCTACTATTCACACAGTCCCACTCACACCCTACTGTTCACAGTCCCACACACACCCTACTGTTCACAGTCACACTCACACCCTACTGTTCACAGTCCCACTCACACCCTACTGTTCACACAGTCCCACTCACACCCTACTGTTGACACAGTCCCACACACACCCTACTGTTCACAGTCCCACACACACCCTACTGTTCACACAGTCCCACACACACCCTACTGTTCACACAGTCCCACACACACCCTACTGTTCACACAGTCCCACACACACCCTACTGTTCACACAGTCTCTCACACACCCTACTGTTCACACAGTCCCACACACACACCCTACTGTTCACACAGTCTCTCACACACCCTACTGTTCACACAGTCCCACACACACCCTACTGTTCACAGTCCCACACACACCCTACTGTTCACACAGTCCCACACACACCCTACTGTTCACACAGTCCCACACACACCCTACTGTTCACAGTCCCACACACACCCTACTGTTCACAGTCCCACACACACCCTACTGTTCACACAGTCCCACACACACCCTACCGTTCACACAGTCCCACACACACCCTACCGCTCACACAGTCCCACACACACCCGACTGTTCACACAGTCCCACACACACCCTACTGTTCACAGTCCCACACACACCCTACTGTTCACACAGTCCCACACACACCCTACTGTTCACACGGTCTCACACACACCCTACTGTTCACACGGTCCCACACACACCCTACTGTTCACACGGTCCCACACACACCCTACTGTTCACACAGTCCCACACACACCCTACTGCTCACACAGTCCCACACACATCCTACTGTTCACACAGTCCCACACACACCCTACTGTTCACACCGTCCCACACACACCCTACTGTTCACACAGTCCCACACACACCCTACTGTTCACAGTCCCACACACACCCTACTGTTCACAGTCCCACACACACCCTACTGTTCACACAGTCCCACACACAGCCTACTGTTCACAGTCCCACACACACCCTACTGTTCACACAGTCCCACACACACCCTACTGTTCACACAGTCCCACACACACCCTACTGTTCACAGTCCCACACACACCCTACTGTTCACAGTCCCACACACACCCTACTGTTCACAGTCCCACACACACCCTACTGTTCACACAGTCCCACACACACCCTACCGTTCACACAGTCCCACACACACCCTACCGCTCACACAGACCCACACACACCCTACTGTTCACACAGTCCCACACACACCCTACTGTTCACAGTCCCACACACACCCTACTGTTCACACAGTCCCACACACACCCTACTGTTCACAGTCGCACACACACCCTACCGTTCACACAGTCCCACACACACCCTACTGTTCACACAGTCTCACACACACCCTACTGTTCACACGGTCTCACACACACCCTACTGTTCACACGGTCCCACACACACCCTACTGTTCACACAGTCCCACACACACCCTACTGCTCACACAGTCCCACACACATCCTACTGTTCACACAGTCCCACACACACCCTACTGTTCACACAGTCCCACACACACCCTACTGTTCACACAGTCCCACACACACCCTACTGTTCACAGTCCCACACACACCCTACTGTTCACAGTCCCACACACACCCTACTGTTCACAGTCCCACACACACCCTACTGTTCACACAGTCCCACACACACCCTACTGTTCACAGTCCCACACACACCCTACTGTTCACACAGTCCCACACACACCCTACTCTTCACACAGTCTCACACACACCCTACTGTTCACACAGTCCCACACACACCCTACTGTTCACACAGTCCCACACACACCCTACTGTTCACACAATCCCACACACCCTACAGTTCACAGTCCCACACACACCCTACTGTTCACACAATCCCACACACACCCTACTGTTCACACAGTCCCACACACACCCTACTGTTCACACAGTCCCACACACACCCTACTGTTCACACAGTCCCACACACACCCTACTGTTCACAATCCCACACACACCCTACTGTTCACAGTCCCACACACCCTACTGTTCACAACAATCCCACACACACCCTACTGTTCACAGTCCCACACACACCCTACTGTTCACACAGTCCCACACACACCCTACTGTTCACACAGTCCCACACACACCCTACTGTTCACAGTCCCACACACAGCCTACTGTTCACACAGTCCCACACACACCCTACTGTTCACACAGTCCCACACACACCCTACTGTTCACAGTCCCACACACACCCTACTGTTCACACAGTCCCACACACACCCTACTGTTCACACAGTCCCACACACACCCTACTGTTCACACAGTCCCACACACACCCTACTGTTCACAGTCCCACACACAGCCTACTGTTCACACAGTCCCACACACACCCTACTGTTCACACAATCCCATACACACCCTACTGTTCACAGTCCCACACACACCCTACTGTTCACACAATCCCACACACACCCTACTGTTCACACAGTCCCACACACACCCTACTGTTCACACAGTCCCACACACACCCTACTGTTCACACAGTCCCACACACACCCTACTGTTCACACAGTCCCACACACACCCTACTGTTCACAGTCCCACACACCCTACTGTTCACACAATCCCACACACACCCTACTGTTCACACAGTCCCACACACACCCTACTGTTCAGTCCCACACACAGCCTACTGTTCACACAATCCCACACACACCCTACTGTTCACACAGTCCCACACACACCCTACTGTTCACAGTCCCACACACCCTACTGTTCACACAGTCCCACACACACCCTACTGTTCACACAGTCCCACACACACCCTACTGTTCACAGTCCCACACACACCCTACTGTTCACAGTCCCACACACACCCTACTGTTCACAGTCCCACACACACCCTACTGTTCACACAGTCCCATACACACCCTACTGTTCACAATCCCACACACAGCCTACTGTTCACACAGTCCCACACACACCCTACTGTTCACACAGTCCCACACACCCTACTGTTCACAGTCCCACACACACCCTACTGTTCACAGTCCCACACACACCCTACTGTTCACAGTCCCACACACACCCTACTGTTCACAGTCCCACACACACCCTACTGTTCACACAGTCCCATACACACCCTACTGTTCACAGTCCCACACACAGCCTACTGTTCACACAGTCCCACACACACCCTACTGTTCACACAATCCCATACACACCCTACTGTTCACAGTCCCACACACACCCTACTGTTGACAGTCCCACACACACCCTACTGTTGACGCAGTCCCACACACACACTACTGTTCTCAGTCCCACTCACACCCTACTGTTCACAGTCCCACACACACCCTACTTTTGACACAGTCCCACACACACCCTACTGTTGACACAGTCCCACTCACACCCTACTATTCACAGTCCCACTCTCACCCTACTGTTCACAGTCCCACACACACCCTACTGTTCACACAGTCCCACACACACCCTACTGTTCACTAAATCCTACACACACCCTGCTGTTGACAGTCCCACACACACCCTACTTTTCACAGTCCCACACGCACCCTACTGTTCACAGTCCCACACACACCCTACTGTTCACACAGTCCCACACACACCCTACTGTTCTCACAGTCCCACACACACCCTACTGTTCACTAAATCCTACACACACCCTGCTGTTCACAGTCCCACACACACCCTACTTTTCACAGTCGCACACACACCCTACTGTTCACAGTCCCACACACACCCCACTGTTCACACAGTCCCACACACACCCTACTGTTCACACAGTCCCACACACACCCTACTGTTCACAGTCCCGCACACCCCCTACTGTTGACGCAGTCCCACACACACCCTACTTTTCACAGTCCCACACACACCCTACTGTTCACAGTCCCACACACACCCCACTGTTCACACAGTCCCACACATACCCTACTGTTCACACAGTCCCACACACACCCTACTGTTGACAGTCCCACACACACCCGACTGTTGACGCAGTCCCACACACACACTACTGTTCTCAGTCCCACTCACACCCTACTGTTCACAGTCCCACACACACCCTACTTTTGACACAGTCCCACACACACCCTACTGTTGACACAGTCCCACTCACACCCTACTATTCACACAGTCCCACTCACACCCTACTGTTCACAGTCCCACACACACCCTACTGTTCACAGTCACACTCACACCCTACTGTTCACAGTCCCACTCACACCCTACTGTTCACACAGTCCCACTCACACCCTACTGTTGACACAGTCCCACACACACCCTACTGTTCACAGTCCCACACACACCCTACTGTTCACACAGTCCCACACACACCCTACTGTTCACACAGTCCCACACACACCCTACTGTTCACACAGTCCCACACACACCCTACTGTTCACACAGTCTCTCACACACCCTACTGTTCACACAGTCCCACACACACACCCTACTGTTCACACAGTCTCTCACACACCCTACTGTTCACACAGTCCCACACACACCCTACTGTTCACAGTCCCACACACACCCTACTGTTCACACAGTCCCACACACACCCTACTGTTCACACAGTCCCACACACACCCTACTGTTCACAGTCCCACACACACCCTACTGTTCACAGTCCCACACACACCCTACTGTTCACACAGTCCCACACACACCCTACCGTTCACACAGTCCCACACACACCCTACCGCTCACACAGTCCCACACACACCCGACTGTTCACACAGTCCCACACACACCCTACTGTTCACAGTCCCACACACACCCTACTGTTCACACGGTCCCACACACACCCTACTGTTCACACGGTCTCACACACACCCTACTGTTCACACGGTCCCACACACACCCTACTGTTCACACGGTCCCACACACACCCTACTGTTCACACAGTCCCACACACACCCTATTGCTCACACAGTCCCACACACATCCTACTGTTCACACAGTCCCACACACACCCTACTGTTCACACAGTCCCACACACACCCTACTGTTCACACAGACCCACACACACCCTACTGTTCACAGTCCCACACACACCCTACTGTTCACAGTCCCACACACACCCTACTGTTCACAGTCCCACACACACCCTACTGTTCACACAGTCCCACACACAGCCTACTGTTCACAGTCCCACACACACCCTACTGTTCACACAGTCCCACACACACCCTACTTTTCACACAGTCCCACACACACCCTACTGTTCACAGTCCCACACACACCCTACTGTTCACAGTCCCAAACACACCCTACTGTTCACAGTCCCACACACACCCTACTGTTCACACAGTCCCACACACACCCTACCGTTCACACAGTCCCACACACACCCTACCGCTCACACAGTCCCACACACACCCTACTGTTCACACAGTCCCACACACACCCTACTGTTCACAGTCCCACACACACCCTACTGTTCACACAGTCCCACACACCCTACTGTTCACAGTCGCACACACACCCTACCGTTCACACAGTCCCACACACACCCTACCGTTCACACAGTCCCACACACACCCTACTGTTCACACAGTCTCACACACACCCTACTGTTCACACGGTCTCACACACACCCTACTGTTCACACGGTCCCACACACACCCTACTGTTCACACAGTCCCACACACACCCTACTGCTCACACAGTCCCACACACATCCTACTGTTCACACAGTCCCACACACACCCTACTGTTCACACAGTCCCACACACACCCTACTGTTCACACAGTCCCACACACACCCTACTGTTCACAGTCCCACACACACCCTACTGTTCACAGTCCCACACACACCCTACTGTTCACAGTCCCACACACACCCTACTGTTCACACAGTCCCACACACACCCTACTGTTCACACAGTCCCAC
Organism: Somniosus microcephalus; assembly: GCF_052327205.1. Lineage (NCBI taxonomy): Eukaryota > Metazoa > Chordata > Chondrichthyes > Squaliformes > Somniosidae > Somniosus > Somniosus microcephalus. The sequence goes on along the minus strand of NC_141000.1, from coordinate 27,891,023 downwards.
ACACACCCTACTCTTCACACAGTCTCACACACACCCTACTGTTCACACAGTCCCACACACACCCTACTGTTCACACAGTCCCACACACACCCTACTGTTCACACAATCCCACACACCCTACTGTTCACAGTCCCACACACACCCTACTGTTCACACAATCCCACACACACCCTACTGTTCACACAGTCCCACACACACCCTACTGTTCACACAGTCCCACACACACCCTACTGTTCACACAGTCCCACACACACCCTACTGTTCACAATCCCACACACACCCTACTGTTCACAGTCCCACACACCCTACTGTTCACACAATCCCACACACACCCTACTGTTCACACAGTCCCACACACACCCTACTGTTCACACAGTCCCACACACACCCTACTGTTCACACAGTCCCACACACACCCTACTGTTCACAGTCCCACACACAGCTTACTGTTCACACAGTCCCACACACACCCTACTGTTCACACAGTCCCACACACACCCTACTGTTCACAGTCCCACACACACCCTACTGTTCACACAGTCCCACACACACCCTACTGTTCACACAGTCCCACACACACCCTACTGTTCACACAGTCCCACACACACCCTACTGTTCACAGTCCCACACACAGCCTACTGTTCACACAGTCCCACACACACCCTACTGTTCACACAATCCCATACACACCCTACTGTTCACAGTCCCCCACACACCCTACTGTTCAAACAATCCCACACACACCCTACTGTTCACACAGTCCCACACACACCCTACTGTTCACACAGTCCCACACACACCCTACTGTTCACACAGTCCCACACACACCCTACTGTTCACACAGTCCCACACACACCCTACTGTTCACAGTCCCACACACCCTACTGTTCACACAATCCCACACACACCCTACTGTTCACACAGTCCCACACACACCCTACTGTTCAGTCCCACACACAGCCTACTGTTCACACAATCCCACACACACCCTACTGTTCACACAGTCCCACACACACCCTACTGTTCACAGTCCCACACACCCTACTGTTCACACAGTCCCACACACACCCTACTGTTCACACAGTCCCACACACACCCTACTGTTCACAGTCCCACACACACCCTACTGTTCACAGTCCCACACACACCCTACTGTTCACAGTCCCACACACACCCTACTGTTCACACAGTCCCATACACACCCTACTGTTCACAGTCCCACACACAGCCTACTGTTCACACAGTCCCACACACACCCTACTGTTCACACAGTCCCACACACCCTACTGTTCACAGTCCCACACACACCCTACTGTTCACAGTCCCACACACACCCTACTGTTCACAGTCCCACACACACCCTACTGTTCACAGTCCCACACACACCCGACTGTTCACACAGTCCCACACACACCCTACCGTTCACACAGTCCCACACACACCCTACCGCTCACACAGTCCCACACACACCCTACTGTTCACACAGTCCCACACACACCCTACTGTTCACAGTCCCACACACACCCTACTGTTCACACAGTCCCACACACCCTACTGTTCACAGTCGCACACACACCCTACCGTTCACACAGTCCCACACACACCCTACTGTTCACACAGTCTCACACACACCCTACTGTTCACACGGTCTCACACACACCCTACTGTTCACACGGTCCCACACACACCCTACTGTTCACACAGTCCCACACACACCCTACTGCTCACACAGTCCCACACACATCCTACTGTTCACACAGTCCCACACACACCCTACTGTTCACACAGTCCCACACACACCCTACTGTTCACACAGTCCCACACACACCCTACTGTTCACAGTCCCACACACACCCTACTGTTCACAGTCCCACACACACCCTACTGTTCACAGTCCCACACACACCCTACTGTTCACACAGTCCCACACACACCCTACTGTTCACAGTCCCACACACACCGTACTGTTCACACAGTCCCACACACACCCTACTCTTCACACAGTCTCACACACACCCTACTGTTCACACAGTCCCACACACACCCTACTGTTCACACAGTCCCACACACACCCTACTGTTCACACAATCCCACACACCCTACTGTTCACAGTCCCACACACACCCTACTGTTCACACAATCCCACACACACCCTACTGTTCACACAGTCCCACACACACCCTACTGTTCACACAGTCCCACACACACCCTACTGTTCACACAGTCCCACACACACCCTACTGTTCACAATCCCACACACACCCTACTGTTCACACAGTCCCACACACACCCTACTGTTCACAGTCCCACACACACCCTACTGTTCACACAGTCCCACACACACCCTACTGCTCACAGTCCGACACACACCCTACTGTTCACACAGTCCCACACACACCCTACTGTTCACACAGTCCCACACACACCCTACTGTTCACACAGTCCCACACACACCCTACTGTTCACACAGTCCCACACACACCCTACTGTTCACACAGTCCCACACACACCCTACTGTTCACACAGTCCCACACACACCCTACTGTTCACACAGTCCCACACACACCCTACTGTTCACACAGTCCCACACACACCCTACTGTTCACAGTCCCACACACAGCCTACTGTTCACACAGTCCCACACACACCCTACTGTTCACACAATCCCATACACACCCTACTGTTCACAGTCCCACACACACCCTACTGTTCAAACAATCCCACACACACCCTACTGTTCACACAGTCCCACACACACCCTACTGTTCACACAGTCCCACACACACCCTACTGTTCACACAGTCCCACACACACCCTACTGTTCACACAGTCCCATACACACCCTACTGTTCACAGTCCCACACACCCTACTGTTCACACAATCCCACACACACCCTACTGTTCACACAGTCCCACACACACCCTACTGTTCAGTCCCACACACAGCCTACTGTTCACACAATCCCACACACACCCTACTGTTCACACAGTCCCACACACACCCTACTGTTCACAGTCCCACACACCCTACTGTTCACACAGTCCCACACACACCCTACTGTTCACACAGTCCCACACACACCCTACTGTTCACAGTCCCACACACACCCTACTGTTCACAGTCCCACACACACCCTACTGTTCACAGTCCCACACACACCCTACTGTTCACACAGTCCCATACACACCCTACTGTTCACAGTCCCACACACAGCCTACTGTTCACACAGTCCCACACACACCCTACTGTTCACACAGTCCCACACACCCTACTGTTCACAGTCCCACACACACCCTACTGTTCACAGTCCCACACACACCCTACTGTTCACAGTCCCACACACACCCTACTGTTCACAGTCCCACACACACCCTACTGTTCACACAGTCCCATACACACCCTACTGTTCACAGTCCCACACACAGCCTACTGTTCACACAGTCCCACACACACCCTACTGTTCACACAATCCCATACACACCCTACTGTTCACAGTCCCACACACACCCTACTGTTCACACAATCCCACACACACCCTACTGTTCACACAGTCCCACACACAGCCTACTGTTCACACAGTCCCACACACACCCTACTGTTCACACAGTCCCACACACACCCTACTGTTCACAGTCCCACACACACCCTACTGTTCACACAGTCCCACACACACCCTACTGTTCACACAGTCCCACACACACCCTACTGTTCACAGTCCCACACACACCCTACTGTTCACAGTCCCACACACACCCTACTGTTCACACAGTCCCACACACACCCTACCGTTCACACAGTCCCACACACACCCTACCGCTCACACAGTCCCACACACACCCGACCGTTCACACAGTCCCACACACACCCTACTGTTCACAGTCCCACACACACCCTACTGTTCACACAGTCCCACACACACCCTACTGTTCACACGGTCTCACACACACCCTACTGTTCACACGGTCCCACACACACCCTACTGTTCACACGGTCCCACACACACCCTACTGTTCACACGGTCCCACACACACCCTACTGCTCACACGGTCCCACACACACCCTACTGCTCACACAGTCCCACACACATCCTACTGTTCACACAGTCCCACACACACCCTACTGTTCACACAGTCCCACACACACCCTACTGTTCACAGTCCCACACACACCCTACTGTTCACACAGTCCCACACACACCCTACTGCTCACAGTCCCACACACACCCTACTGTTCACACAGTCCCACACACACCCTACTGTTCACACAGTCCCACACACACCCTACTGTTCACACAGTCCCACACACACCCTACTGTTCACACAGTCCCACACACACCCTACTGTTCACACAGTCCCACACACACCCTACTGTTCACAGTCCCACACACACCCTACTGTTCACAGTCCCACACACACCCTACTGTTCACACAATCCCACACACACCCTACTGTTCACAGTCCCACACACACCCTACTGTTCACACAATCCCACACACACCCTGCTGTTCACAGTCCCACACACACCCTACTGTTCACACAGTCCCACACACACCCTACTGTTCACAGTCCCACACACACCCTACTGTTCACAGTCCCACACACACCCTACTGTTCACACAGTCCCACACACACCCTACCGTTCACACAGTCCCACACACACCCTACCGCTCACACAGTCCCACACACACCCTACTGTTCACACAGTCCCACACACACCCTACTGTTCACAGTCCCACACACACCCTACTGTTCACACAGTCCCACACACCCTACTGTTCACAGTCGCACACACACCCTACCGTTCACACAGTCCCACACACACCCTACTGTTCACACAGTCTCACACACACCCTACTGTTCACACGGTCTCACACACACCCTACTGTTCACACGGTCCCACACACACCCTACTGTTCACACAGTCCCACACACACCCTACTGTTCACAGTCCCACACACACCCTACTGTTCACAGTCCCACACACACCCTACTGTTCACAGTCCCACACACACCCTACTGTTCACACAGTCCCACACACACCCTACTGTTCACAGTCCCACACACACCCTACTGTTCACACAGTCCCACACACAACCTACTCTTCACACAGTCTCACACACACCCTACTGTTCACACAGTCCCACACACACCCTACTGTTCACACAGTCCCACACACACCCTACTGTTCACACAATCCCACACACCCTACTGTTCACAGTCCCACACACACCCTACTGTTCACACAATCCCACACACACCCTACTGTTCACACAGTCCCACACACACCCTACTGTTCACACAGTCCCACACACACCCTACTGTTCACACAGTCCCACACACACCCTACTGTTCACAATCCCACACACACCCTACTGTTCACAGTCCCACACACCCTACTGTTCACACAATCCCACACACACTCTACTGTTCACACAGTCCCACACACACCCGACTGTTCACACAGTCCCATACACACCCTACTGTTCAGTCCCACACACACCCTACTGTTCACAATCCCACACACACCCTACTGTTCACACAGTCCCACACACACCCTACTGTTCACAATCCCACACACACCCTACTGTTCACAGTCCCACACACACCCTACTGTTCACAATCCCACACACACCCTACTGTGCACAGTCCCACACACAGCCTACTGTTCACACAGTCCCACACACACCCTACTGTTCACACAATCCCATACACACCCTACTGTTCACAGTCCCACACACACCCTACTGTTCACACAATCCCACACACACCCTACTGTTCACACAGTCCCACACACACCCTACTGTTCACACAGTCCCACACACACCCTACTGTTCACACAGTCCCACACACACCCTACTGTTCACACAGTCCCACACACACCCTACTGTTCACACAGTCCCACACACACCCTACTGTTCACAGTCCCACACACACCCTACTGTTCACACAGTCCCACACACACCCTACTGTTCACACAGTCCCACACACACCCTACTGTTCACACAGTCCCACACACACCCTACTGTTCACAGTCCCACACACACCCTACTGTTCACAGTCCCACACACACCCTACTGTTCACACAATCCCACACACACCCTACTGTTCACAGTCCCACACACACCCTACTGTTCACACAATCCCACACACACCCTGCTGTTCACAGTCCCACACACACCCTACTGTTCACACAGTCCCACACACACCCTACTGTTCACAGTCCCACACACACCCTACTGTTCACAGTCCCACACACACCCTACTGTTCACACAGTCCCACACACACCCTACCGTTCACACAGTCCCACACACACCCTACCGCTCACACAGTCCCACACACACCCTACTGTTCACACAGTCCCACACACACCCTACTGTTCACAGTCCCACACACACCCTACTGTTCACACAGTCCCACACACCCTACTGTTCACAGTCGCACACACACCCTACCGTTCACACAGTCCCACACACACCCTACTGTTCACACAGTCTCACACACACCCTACTGTTCACACGGTCTCACACACACCCTACTGTTCACACGGTCCCACACACACCCTACTGTTCACACAGTCCCACACACACCCTACTGCTCACACAGTCCCACACACATCCTACTGTTCACACAGTCCCACACACACCCTACTGTTCACACAGTCCCACACACACCCTACTGTTCACACAGTCCCACACACACCCTACTGTTCACAGTCCCACACACACCCTACTGTTCACAGTCCCACACACACCCTACTGTTCACAGTCCCACACACACCCTACTGTTCACACAGTCCCACACACACCCTACTGTTCACAGTCCCACACACTCCCTACTGTTCACACAGTCCCACACACAACCTACTCTTCACACAGTCTCACACACACCCTACTGTTCACACAGTCCCACACACACCCTACTGTTCACACAGTCCCACACACACCCTACTGTTCACACAATCCCACACACCCTACTGTTCACAGTCCCACACACACCCTACTGTTCACACAATCCCACACACACCCTACTGTTCACACAGTCCCACACACACCCTACTGTTCACACAGTCCCACACACACCCTACTGTTCACACAGTCCCACACACACCCTACTGTTCACAATCCCACACACACCCTACTGTTCACAGTCCCACACACCCTACTGTTCACACAATCCCACACACACCCTACTGTTCACACAGTTCCACACACACCCTACTGTTCACACAGTCCCATACACACCCTACTGTTCAGTCCCACACACACCCTACTGTTCACAATCCCACACACACCCTACTGTTCACACAGTCCCACACACACCCTACTGTTCACAATCCCACACACACCCTACTGTTCACAGTCCCACACACACCCTACTGTTCACAATCCCACACACACCCTACTGTTCACAGTCCCACACACAGCCTACTGTTCACACAGTCCCACACACACCCTACTGTTCACACAATCCCATACACACCCTACTGTTCACAGTCCCACACACACCCTACTGTTCACACAATCCCACACACACCCTACTGTTCACACAGTCCCACACACACCCTACTGTTCACACAGTCCCACACACACCCTACTGTTCACACAGTCCCACACACACCCTACTGTTCACACAGTCCCACACACACCCTACTGTTCACACAGTCCCACACACACCCTACTGTTCACAGTCCCACACACACCCTACTGTTCACACAGTCCCACACACACCCTACTGTTCACACAGTCCCACACACACCCTACTGTTCACACAGTCCCACACACACCCTACTGTTCACAGTCCCACACACAGCCTACTGTTCACACAGTCCCACACACACCCTACTGTTCACACAATCCCATACACACCCTACTGTTCACAGTCCCACACACACCCTACTGTTCAAACAATCCCACACACACCCTACTGTTCACACAGTCCCACACACACCCTACTGTTCACACAGTCCCACACACACCCTACTGTTCACACAGTCCCACACACACCCTACTGTTCACACAGTCCCATACACACCCTACTGTTCACAGTCCCACACACCCTACTGTTCACACAATCCCACACACACCCTACTGTTCACACAGTCCCACACACACCCTACTGTTCAGTCCCACACACAGCCTACTGTTCACACAATCCCACACACACCCTACTGTTCACACAGTCCCACACACACCCTACTGTTCACAGTCCCACACACCCTACTGTTCACACAGTCCCACACACACCCTACTGTTCACACAGTCCCACACACACCCTACTGTTCACAGTCCCACACACACCCTACTGTTCACAGTCCCACACACACCCTACTGTTCACAGTCCCACACACACCCTACTGTTCACACAGTCCCATACACACCCTACTGTTCACAGTCCCACACACAGCCTACTGTTCACACAGTCCCACACACACCCTACTGTTCACACAGTCCCACACACCCTACTGTTCACAGTCCCACACACACCCTACTGTTCACAGTCCCACACACACCCTACTGTTCACAGTCCCACACACACCCTACTGTTCACAGTCCCACACACACCCTACTGTTCACACAGTCCCATACACAGCCTACTGTTCACAGTCCCACACACAGCCTACTCTTCACACAGTCTCACACACACCCTACTGTTCACACAGTCCCACACACACCCTACTGTTCACACAGTCCCACACACACCCTACTGTTCACACAATCCCACACACCCTACTGTTCACAGTCCCACACACACCCTACTGTTCGCACAGTCCCACACACACCCTACTGTTCACACAGTCCCACACACACCCTACTGTTCACACAGTCCCACACACACCCTACTGTTCACACAATCCCACACACCCTACTGTTCACAGTCCCACACACACCCTACTGTTCACACAATCCCACACACACCCTACTGTTCACACAGTCCCACACACACCCTACTGTTCACACAGTCCCACACACACCCTACTGTTCACACAGTCCCACACACACCCTACTGTTCACAATCCCACACACACCCTACTGTTCACAGTCCCACACACCCTACTGTTCACACAATCCCACACACACCCTACTGTTCACACAGTTCCACACACACCCTACTGTTCACACAGTCCCATACACACCCTACTGTTCAGTCCCACACACACCCTACTGTTCACAATCCCACACACACCCTACTGTTCACACAGTCCCACACACACCCTACTGTTCACAATCCCACACACACCCTACTGTTCACAGTCCCACACACACCCTACTGTTCACAATCCCACACACACCCTACTGTTCACACAATCCCACACACACCCTACTGTTCACACAGTCCCACACACACCCTACTGTTCACACAGTCCCACACACACCCTACTGTTCACACAGTCCCACACACACCCTACTGTTCACACAGTCCCACACACACCCTACTGTTCACACAGTCCCACACACACCCTACTGTTCACAGTCCCACACACACCCTACTGTTCACACAGTCCCACACACACCCTACTGTTCACACAGTCCCACACACACCCTACTGTTCACACAGTCCCACACACACCCTACTGTTCACAGTCCCACACACAGCCTACTGTTCACACAGTCCCACACACACCCTACTGTTCACACAATCCCATACACACCCTACTGTTCACAGTCCCACACACACCCTACTGTTCAAACAATCCCACACACACCCTACTGTTCACACAGTCCCACACACACCCTACTGTTCACACAGTCCCACACACACCCTACTGTTCACACAGTCCCACACACACCCTACTGTTCACACAGTCCCATACACACCCTACTGTTCACAGTCCCACACACCCTACTGTTCACACAATCCCACACACACCCTACTGTTCACACAGTCCCACACACACCCTACTGTTCAGTCCCACACACAGCCTACTGTTCACACAATCCCACACACACCCTACTGTTCACACAGTCCCACACACACCCTACTGTTCACAGTCCCACACACCCTACTGTTCACACAGTCCCACACACACCCTACTGTTCACACAGTCCCACACACACCCTACTGTTCACAGTCCCACACACACCCTACTGTTCACAGTCCCACACACACCCTACTGTTCACAGTCCCACACACACCCTACTGTTCACACAGTCCCATACACACCCTACTGTTCACAGTCCCACACACAGCCTACTGTTCACACAGTCCCACACACACCCTACTGTTCACACAGTCCCACACACCCTACTGTTCACAGTCCCACACACACCCTACTGTTCACAGTCCCACACACACCCTACTGTTCACAGTCCCACACACACCCTACTGTTCACAGTCCCACACACACCCTACTGTTCACACAGTCCCATACACAGCCTACTGTTCACAGTCCCACACACAGCCTACTCTTCACACAGTCTCACACACACCCTACTGTTCACACAGTCCCACACACACCCTACTGTTCACACAGTCCCACACACACCCTACTGTTCACACAATCCCACACACCCTACTGTTCACAGTCCCACACACACCCTACTGTTCACACAATCCCACACACACCCTACTGTTCGCACAGTCCCACACACACCCTACTGTTCACACAGTCCCACACACACCCTACTGTTCACACAGTCCCACACACACCCTACTGTTCACAATCCCACACACACCCTACTGTTCACAGTCCCACACACCCTACTGTTCACACAATCCCACACACACCCTACTGTTCACACAGTCCCACACACACCCTACTGTTCACACAGTCCCACACACACCCTACTGTTCACACAGTCCCACACACACCCTACTGTTCACAGTCCCACACACAGCCTACTGTTCACACAGTCCCACACACACCCTACTGTTCACACAGTCCCACACACACCCTACTGTTCACAGTCCCACACACACCCTACTGTTCACACAGTCCCACACACACCCTACTGTTCACACAGTCCCACACACACCCTACTGTTCACACAGTCCCACACACACCCTACTGTTCACAGTCCCACACACAGCCTACTGTTCACACAGTCCCACACACACCCTACTGTTCACACAATCCCATACACACCCTACTGTTCACAGTCCCACACACACCCTACTGTTCAAACAATCCCACACACACCCTACTGTTCACACAGTCCCACACACACCCTACTGTTCACACAGTCCCACACACACCCTACTGTTCACACAGTCCCACACACACCCTACTGTTCACACAGTCCCATACACACCCTACTGTTCACAGTCCCACACACCCTACTGTTCACACAATCCCACACACACCCTACTGTTCACACAGTCCCACACACACCCTACTGTTCAGTCCCACACACAGCCTACTGATCACACAATCCCACACACACCCTACTGTTCACACAGTCCCACACACACCCTACTGTTCACAGTCCCACACACCCTACTGTTCACACAGTCCCACACACACCCTACTGTTCACACAGTCCCACACACACCCTACTGTTCACAGTCCCACACACACCCTACTGTTCACAGTCCCACACACACCCTACTGTTCACAGTCCCACACACACCCTACTGTTCACACAGTCCCATACACACCCTACTGTTCACAGTCCCACACACAGCCTACTGTTCACACAGTCCCACACACACCCTACTGTTCACACAGTCCCACACACCCTACTGTTCACTGTCCCACACACACCCTACTGTTCACAGTCCCACACACACCCTACTGTTCACAGTCCCACACACACCCTACTGTTCACAGTCCCACACACACCCTACTGTTCACACAGTCCCATACACACCCTACTGTTCACAGTCCCACACACAGCCTACTGTTCACACAGTCCCACACACACCCTACTGTTCACACAATCCCATACACACCCTACTGTTCACAGTCCCACACACACCCTACTGTTCACACAGTCCCACACACACCCTACTGTTCACAGTCCCACACACACCCTACTGTTCACACAGTCCCACACACACCCTACTCTTCACACAGTCTCACACACACCCTACTGTTCACACAGTCCCACACACACCCTACTGTTCACACAGTCCAACACACACCCTACTGTTCACACAATCCCACACACCCTACTGTTCACAGTCCCACACACACCCTACTGTTCACACAATCCCACACACACCCTACTGTTCACACAGTCCCACACACACCCTACTGTTCACACAGTCCCACACACACCCTACTGTTCACACAGTCCCACACACACCCTACTGTTCACAATCCCACACACACCCTACTGTTCACAGTCCCACACACCCTACTGTTCACACAATCCCACACACACCCTACTGTTCACACAGTCCCACACACACCCTACTGTTCACACAGCCCACACACACCCTACTGTTCACAGTCCCACACACACCCAACTGTTCACACAGTCCCACACACACCCTACTGTTCACACAGTCCCACACACACCCTACTGTTCACAGTCCCACACACACCCTACTGTTCACAGTCCCACACACACCCTACTGTTCACACAGTCCCACACACACCCTACCGTTCACACAGTCCCACACACACCCTACCGCTCACACAGTCCCACACACACCCGACTGTTCACACAGTCCCACACACACCCTACTGTTCACAGTCCCACACACACCCTACTGTTCACACAGTCCCACACACACCCTACTGTTCACACGGTCTCACACACACCCTACTGTTCACACGGTCCCACACACACCCTACTGTTCACACGGTACCACACACACCCTACTGTTCACACGGTCCCACACACACCCTACTGCTCACACGGTCCCACACACACCCTACTGCTCACACAGTCCCACACACATCCTACTGTTCACACAGTCCCACACACACCCTACTGTTCACACAGTCCCACACACACCCTACTGTTCACAGTCCCACACACACCCTACTGTTCACACAGTCCCACACACACCCTACTGCTCACAGTCCCACACACACCCTACTGTTCACACAGTCCCACACACACCCTACTGTTCACACAGTCCCACACACACCCTACTGTTCACACAGTCCCACACACACCCTACTGTTCACACAGTCCCACACACACCCTACTGTTCACACAGTCCCACACACACCCTACTGTTCACAGTCCCACACACACCCTACTGTTCACAGTCCCACACACACCCTACTGTTCACACAATCCCACACACACCCTACTGTTCACAGTCCCACACACACCCTACTGTTCACACAATCCCACACACACCCTGCTGTTCACAGTCCCACACACACCCTACTGTTCACACAGTCCCACACACACCCTACTGTTCACAGTCCCACACACACCCTACTGTTCACACAGTCCCATACAAACCCTACTGTTCACAGTCCCACACACACCCTACTGTTCACACAGTCCCACACACACCCTACTGTTCAGTCCCACACACACCCTACTGTTCATAGTCCCACACACACCCTACTGTTCACACAGTCCCATACACACCCTACTGTTCACAGTCCCACACACAGCCTACTGTTCACAGTCCCACACACACCCTACTGTTCACACAGTCCCACACACCCTACTGTTCACACAGTCCCACACACACCCTACTGTTCACAGTCCCACACACACCCTACTGTTCACAGTCCCACACACACCCTACTGTTCACAGTCCCACACACACCCTACTGTTCACACAGTCCCACACACACCCTACCGTTCACACAGTCCCACACACACCCTACCGCTCACACAGTCCCACACACACCCTACTGTTCACACAGTCCCACACACACCCTACTGTTCACAGTCCCACACACACCCTACTGTTCACACAGTCCCACACACCCTACTGTTCACAGTCGCACACACACCCTACCGTTCACACAGTCCCACACACACCCTACTGTTCACACAGTCTCACACACACCCTACTGTTCACACGGTCTCACACACACCCTACTGTTCACACGGTCCCACACACACCCTACTGTTCACACAGTCCCACACACACCCTACTGCTCACACAGTCCCACACACACCCTACTGTTCACACAGTCCCACACACACCCTACTGTTCACAGTCCCACACACACCCTACTGTTCACAGTCCCACAGACACCCTACTGTTCACAGTCCCACACACACCCTACTGTTCACACAGTCCCACACACACCCTACTGTTCACAGTCCCACACACACCCTACTGTTCACACAGTCCCACACACACCCTACTCTTCACACAGTCTCACACACACCCTACTGTTCACACAGTCCCACACACACCCTACTGTTCACACAGTCCCACACACACCCTACTGTTCACACAATCCCACACACCCTACTGTTCACAGTCCCACACACACCCTACTGTTCACACAATCCCACACACACCCTACTGTTCACACAGTCCCACACACACCCTACTGTTCACACAGTCCCACACACACCCTACTGTTCACACAGTCCCACACACACCCTACTGTTCACAATCCCACACACACCCTACTGTTCACAGTCCCACACACCCTACTGTTCACACAATCCCACACACACCCTACTGTTCACAGTCCCACACACCCTACTGTTCTCACAGTCCCATACACACCCTACTGTTCAGTCCCACACACACCCTACTGTTCACAATCCCACACACACCCTACTGTTCACACAGTCCCACACACACCCTACTGTTCACAATCCCACACACACCCTACTGTTCACAGTCCCACACACACCCTACTGTTCACAATCCCACACACACCCTACTGTTCACAGTCCCACACACAGCCTACTGTTCACACAGTCCCACACACACCCTACTGTTCACACAATCCCATACACACCCTACTGTTCACAGTCCCACACACACCCTACTGTTCACACAATCCCACACACACCCTACTGTTCACACAGTCCCACACACACCCTACTGTTCACACAGTCCCACACACACCCTACTGTTCACACAGTCCCACACACACCCTACTGTTCACACAGTCCCACACACACCCTACTGTTCACACAGTCCCACACACACCCTACTGTTCACAGTCCCACACACACCCTACTGTTCACACAGTCCCACACACACCCTACTGTTCACACAGTCCCACACACACCCTACTGTTCACACAGTCCCACACACACCCTACTGTTCACAGTCCCACACACAGCCTACTGTTCACACAGTCCCACACACACCCTACTGTTCACACAGTCCCACACACACCCTACTGTTCACAATCCCACACACACCCTACTGTTCACAGTCCCACACACACCCTACTGTTCACAATCCCACACACACCCTACTGTTCACAGTCCCACACACACCCTACTGTTCACACAGTCCCACACACACCCTACTGTTCACACAGTCCCACACACACCCTACTGTTCACACAGTCCCACACACACCCTACTGTTCACAGTCCCACACACACCCTACTGTTCACAGTCCCACACACACCCTACTGTTCACACAATCCCACACACACCCTACTGTTCACAGTCCCACACACACCCTACTGTTCACACAATCCCACACACACCCTGCTGTTCACAGTCCCACACACACCCTACTGTTCACACAGTCCCACACACACCCTACTGTTCACAGTCCCACACACACCCTACTGTTCACACAGTCCCATACAAACCCTACTGTTCACAGTCCCACACACACCCTACTGTTCACACAGTCCCACACACACCCTACTGTTCAGTCCCACACACACCCTACTGTTCACAGTCCCACACACACCCTACTGTTCACACAGTCCCATACACACCCTACTGTTCACAGTCCCACACACAGCCTACTGTTCACAGTCCCACACACACCCTACTGTTCACACAGTCCCACACAACCTACTGTTCACACAGTCCCACACACACCCTACTGTTCACAGTCCCACACACACCCTACTGTTCACAGTCCCACACACACCCTACTGTTCACAGTCCCACACACACCCTACTGTTCACACAGTCCCACACACACCCTACCGTTCACACAGTCCCACACACACCCTACCGCTCACACAGTCCCACACACACCCTACTGTTCACACAGTCCCACACACACCCTACTGTTCACAGTCCCACACACACCCTACTGTTCACACAGTCCCACACACCCTACTGTTCACAGTCGCACACACACCCTACCGTTCACACAGTCCCACACACACCCTACTGTTCACACAGTCTCACACACACCCTACTGTTCACACGGTCTCACACACACCCTACTGTTCACACGGTCCCACACACACCCTACTGTTCACACAGTCCCACACACACCCTACTGCTCACACAGTCCCACACACATCCTACTGTTCACACAGTCCCACACACACCCTACTGTTCACACAGTCCCACACACACCCTACTGTTCACACAGTCCCACACACACCCTACTGTTCACAGTCCCACACACACCCTACTGTTCACAGTCCCACACACACCCTACTGTTCACAGTCCCACACACACCCTACTGTTCACACAGTCCCACACACACCCTACTGTTCACAGTCCCACACACACCCTACTGTTCACACAGTCCCACACACACCCTAATCTTCACACAGTCTCACACACACCCTACTGTTCACACAGTCCCACACACACCCTACTGTTCACACAGTCCCACACACACCCTACTGTTCACACAATCCCACACACCAACTGTTCACAGTCCCACACACACCCTACTGTTCACACAATCCCACACACACCCTACTGTTCACACAGTCCCACACACACCCTACTGTTCACACAGTCCCACACACACCCTACTGTTCACACAGTCCCACACACACCCTACTGTTCACAATCCCACACACACCCTACTGTTCACAGTCCCACACACCCTACTGTTCACACAATCCCACACACACCCTACTGTTCACACAGTCCCACACACACCCTACTGTTCACACAGTCCCATACACACCCTACTGTTCAGTCCCACACACACCCTACTGTTCACAATCCCACACACACCCTACTGTTCACACAGTCCCACACACACCCTACTGTTCACAATCCCACACACACCCTACTGTTCACAGTCCCACACACACCCTACTGTTCACAATCCCACACGCACCCTACTGTTCACAGTCCCACACACAGCCTACTGTTCACACAGTCCCACACACACCCTACTGTTCACACAATCCCATACACACCCTACTGTTCACAGTCCCACACACACCCTACTGTTCACACAATCCCACACACACCCTACTGTTCACACAGTCCCACACACACCCTACTGTTCACACAGTCCCACACACACCCTACTTTTCACACAGTCCCACACACACCCTACTGTTCACACAGTCCCACACACACCCTACTGTTCACACAGTCCCACACACACCCTACTGTTCACAGTCCCACACACACCCTACTGTTCACACAGTCCCACACACACCCTACTGTTCACACAGTCCCACACACACCCTACTGTTCACACAGTCCCACACACACCCTACTGTTCACAGTCCCACACACAGCCTACTGTTCACACAGTCCCACACACACCCTACTGTTCACACAATCCCATACACACCCTACTGTTCACAGTCCCACACACACCCTACTGTTCAAACAATCCCACACACACCCTACTGTTCACACAGTCCCACACACACCCTACTGTTCACACAGTCCCACACACACCCTACTGTTCACACAGTCCCACACACACCCTACTGTTCACACAGTCCCATACACACCCTACTGTTCACAGTCCCACACACCCTACTGTTCACACAATCCCACACACACCCTACTGTTCACACAGTCCCACACACACCCTACTGTTCAGTCCCACACACAGCCTACTGTTCACACAATCCCACACACACCCTACTGTTCACACAGTCCCACACACACCCTACTGTTCACAGTCCCACACACCCTACTGTTCACACAGTCCCACACACACCCTACTGTTCACACAGTCCCACACACACCCTACTGTTCACAGTCCCACACACACCCTACTGTTCACAGTCCCACACACACCCTACTGTTCACAGTCCCACACACACCCTACTGTTCACACAGTCCCATACACACCCTACTGTTCACAGTCCCACACACAGCCTACTGTTCACACAGTCCCACACACACCCTACTGTTCACACAGTCCCACACACCCTACTGTTCACAGTCCCACACACACCCTACTGTTCACAGTCCCACACACACCCTACTGTTCACAGTCCCACACACACCCTACTGTTCACAGTCCCACACACACCCTACTGTTCACACAGTCCCATACACACCCTACTGTTCACAGTCCCACACACAGCCTACTCTTCACACAGTCTCACACACACCCTACTGTTCACACAGTCCCACACACACCCTACTGTTCACACAGTCCCACACACACCCTACTGTTCACACAATCCCACACACCCTACTGTTCACAGTCCCACACACACCCTACTGTTCACACAATCCCACACACACCCTACTGTTCGCACAGTCCCACACACACCCTACTGTTCACACAGTCCCACACACACCCTACTGTTCACACAGTCCCACACACACCCTACTGTTCACAATCCCACACACACCCTACTGTTCACAGTCCCACACACCCTACTGTTCACACAATCCCACACACACCCTACTGTTCACACAGTCCCACACACACCCTACTGTTCACACAGTCCCACACACACCCTACTGTTCACACAGTCCCACACACACCCTACTGTTCACAGTCCCACACACAGCCTACTGTTCACACAGTCCCACACACACCCTACTGTTCACACAGTCCCACACACACCCTACTGTTCACAGTCCCACACACACCCTACTGTTCACACAGTCCCACACACACCCTACTGTTCACACAGTCCCACACACACCCTACTGTTCACACAGTCCCACACACACCCTACTGTTCACAGTCCCACACACAGCCTACTGTTCACACAGTCCCACACACACCCTACTGTTCACACAATCCCATACACACCCTACTGTTCACAGTCCCACACACACCCTACTGTTCAAACAATCCCACACACACCCTACTGTTCACACAGTCCCACACACACCCTACTGTTCACACAGTCCCACACACACCCTACTGTTCACACAGTCCCACACACACCCTACTGTTCACACAGTCCCATACACACCCTACTGTTCACAGTCCCACACACCCTACTGTTCACACAATCCCACACACACCCTACTGTTCACACAGTCCCACACACACCCTACTGTTCAGTCCCACACACAGCCTACTGTTCACACAATCCCACACACACCCTACTGTTCACACAGTCCCACACACACCCTACTGTTCACAGTCCCACACACCCTACTGTTCACACAGTCCCACACACACCCTACTGTTCACACAGTCCCACACACACCCTACTGTTCACAATCCCACACACACCCTACTGTTCACAGTCCCACACACACCCTACTGTTCACAGTCCCACACACACCCTACTGTTCACACAGTCCCACACACACCCTACTGTTCACACAGTCCCACACACACCCTACTGTTCACAGTCCCATACACACCCTACTGTTCACAGTCCCACACACAGCCTACTGTTCACACAGTCCCACACACACCCTACTGTTCACACAGTCCCACACACCCTACTGTTCACAGTCCCACACACACCCTACTGTTCACAGTCCCACACACACCCTACTGTTCACAGTCCCACACACACCCTACTGTTCACAGTCCCACACACACCCTACTGTTCACACAGTCCCATACACCCCCTACTGTTCACAGTCCCACACACAGCCTACTGTTCACACAGTCCCACACACACCCTACTGTTCACACAATCCCATACACACCCTACTGTTCACAGTCCCACACACACCCTACTGTTCACACAGTCCCACACACACCCTACTGTTCACAGTCCCACACACACCCTACTGTTCACACAGTCCCACACACACCCTACTCTTCACACAGTCTCACACACACCCTACTGTTCACACAGTCCCACACACACCCTACTGTTCACACAGTCCCACACACACCCTACTGTTCACACAATCCCACACACCCTACTGTTCACAGTCCCACACACACCCTACTGTTCACACAATCCCACACACACCCTACTGTTCACACAGTCCCACACACACCCTACTGTTCACACAGTCCCACACACACCCTACTGTTCACACAGTCCCACACACACCCTACTGTTCACAATCCCACACACACCCTACTGTTCACAGTCCCACACACCCTACTGTTCACACAATCCCACACACACCCTACTGTTCACACAGTCCCACACACACCCTACTGTTCACAGTCCCACACACACCCTACTGTTCACAGTCCCACACACACCCTACTGTTCACAGTCCCACACACACCCTACTGTTCACACAGTCCCATACACACCCTACTGTTCACAGTCCCACACACACCCTACTGTTCACACAGTCCCACACACCCTACTGTTCACAGTCCCACACACACCCTACTGTTCACAGTCCCACACACACCCTACTGTTCACAGTCCCACACACACCCTACTGTTCACAGTCCCACACACACCCTACTGTTCACACAGTCCCATACACACCCTACTGTTCACAGTCCCCCACACAGCCTACTGTTCACACAGTCCCACACACACCCTACTGTTCACACAATCCCATACACACCCTACTGTTCACAGTCCCACACACACCCTACTGTTCACACAATCCCACACACACCCTACTGTTCACACAGTCCCACACACACCCTACTGTTCACAGTCCCACACGCCCTACTGTTCACACAATCCCACACACACCCTACTGTTCAGTCCCACACACACCCTACTGTTCACAATCCCACACACACCCTACTGTTCACACAGTCCCACACACACCCTACTGTTCACACAGTCCCACACACACCCTACTGTTCACAGTCCCACACACAACCTACTGTTCACAGTCCCACACACACCCTACTGTTCACAGTCCCACACACACCCTACTGTTCACACAGTCCCATACACACCCTACTGTTCACAGTCCCACACACAGCCTACTGTTCACACAGTCCCACACACACCCTACTGTTCACACAGTCCCATACACACCCTACTGTTCACAGTCCCACACACACCCTACTGTTCACACAGTCCCACACACACCCTACTGTTCACAGTCCCACACACACCCTACTGTTCACAGTCCCACACACACCCTATTGTTCACACAGTCCCACACATACCCTACTGTTCACACAGTCCCACACACACCCTACTGTTCACACAGTCCCACACACACCCTACTGCACAGTCCCACACACACCCTACTGTTCACACAGTCCCACACACACCCTACTGTTCACACAGTCCCACACACACCCTACTGTTCACACAGTCCCACACACACATCTTGCAGTTTGCTCTCCACACACCTAACCTGCAAACTTACTATTGCTTAATCGATTGCTGATATAACTCCAAGTATAACGGTGTTGGGCTGTGCTGTTTGAAGGCTCCCTGGTGCAATAGGATTTAAAAGACGTAATCCTGGCAGTGCTGTTTTGACCAGTGCGCCGACCCTTGACTCTGGCACCTGGGCTGGAGACACTGAAGAAGCGGGAGAAAGCTGGGGCCTTGATACCCTCGCAACAATTATAGAACAACACTAAGCGACAACTTGCTGTTCATCTTCCTTCCGTGCTGGGCTTGTGCTCCAAGAAACAGCCCATTAGGCTATTTGACGTCTTTTCACCGTAATGAGGCCATCCACTGTCATATATAGAAAAAATAATTCTCTTACGAGTTTTCCGGCCCAGTCATGGATTTAAAACCATATGTGAGGCTGTCCCGTACGTTACAGAATGTCCAGTGACACAGCAAGGATTCTTTTATTAATAACACACACCATACCCTGTGAGCTATTTCAACATCTGCACTTCCCATCTGTATTTGCCGAAACAATTAACGTCAATATGCTGCAAAAGAAATGAAGGGGATTAGATTTCATTCAAACTGGAATAAAAGTACTTTCGTCATTTTCAAATTTCTTCTCAATGCTGAACTGATAAAAGCAAAGCTATTAATGTGTGAGTCTAGGTTTTATTTGTATGTACAACGGGGAAAGCGCCGGTCTCCATCCTTATGTCAATATTGCCGTGGAGGAGTCAGTAGCCCTTCCTGTGTACCTGCATTTAGAAACATAGATAGATAGAAACACAGAAGATAGGAGCAGGAGTAGGCCATTCGGCCCCTCGAGCCTGCTCCGCCATTCAATGAGATCATGTCTGATCATCCAAATTCAGTACCCGGTCCCTGCTTTCTCCCCATATCCCTTGATCCCTTTAGCCTTAAGAAATATATCTAATTCCTTCTTGAATATATTTAATGAATTAGCCTCAACTGCCTTCTGTGGTAGAGAATTCCACAGGTTCACTACTCTCTGGGTGAAGAAATTCCTCCTCATCTCAGTCCTAAATGGCTTACCCCTTATCCTTAGACTATGACCCCTGGTTCTGGACTCCCCCGCCATCAGGAACACCCTTCCTGCATCTAGTCTGTCTAGTCCTGTTAGAATTTTATAAGTTTCAATGAGATCCCCTCTCATTCTTCTAAACTCCAGCGAGTATAAGCCCAATCGACCCAATCTCATACGTCATTCCTGCCATCCCAGGTATCAGTCTGGTGAATCTTCGCTGCACTCCCTCCATGGCAAGAACATCCTTCCTCAGATAAGGCGACCAAAACTGCACACAATACTCAAGATGTGTTCTCACCAAGGCCCTGTACAACTGCAGCAAGACATCCTTGTTCCTGTACTCGAACCCTCTCGCTACGAAGGCCAACATACCATTTGCCTTCTTAACCGCCTGCTGCACCTGCATGCTTACCTTCAGCGACTGGTGCACAAGGACACCCAGGTCTTGTATCATTTCCCCTTCTCTCAATTTTTTGCCGTTCAGATAATAATCTGCCTTCCTGTTTTTGCCATCAAAGTGGATAACCTCACATTTATCCACATTATACTGCATCTGCCATGCATCTGCCCAATCACCCAACCTGTCCAAATCATACTGGAGTTTCTCGGCATCCTCCTCACAGCACACACGCCCACCCAGCTTTGTGTCGTCTGCATACTTGGAGATATTACATCTAGTTCCCTCGTCTAGATCATTAATATATATTGTGAATAGCTGGGGTCCTAGCACCAATCACTGCAGTACCCCACTGGTCACTGCCTGCCACTCGGAAAAAGACCCGTTTATTCCAACTCTTTGCTTCCTGTCTGCCAACCAGTTCTCTATCCAAGTCAGTACCTTGCCCCCAATCACATGTGCCTTAACTTTACATGCTAATCTCTTATGTGGGACCTTATCGAAAGCCTTCTGAAAGTCCAAATACACCAATATTTCACTGTTAGCAGCAGTGTGAGGTGTCCCTACATTGAGAGAGTGTGTCTGCAGTAAGTGTAAGAACAGCGCAGCCTGGAACAGCGTGTTCTGTACTGGCAGATCAGTGTTTATCAAACAGACTGGAAAACGTAATTCGTTACGGCGTTCACCTTTATTGCAGATGTGATATTTAGATCTAGGTTTGTTCATGGGAAAATATTCCTCTATTCCTAAATCAGATTTTTATCAGCTCTATAATTAGAACTATTGCTTTCACATCTATCTACCTATCTCTATAATAAATTGTCTTACACATAGCACGCACTTTCTGTGTCACATTTACTTCCTGTTGCACTATTTCCATCACGCGATTTCGGTCACGCCTCTCTGTTACATTTTTGTGTCATGCTGACATTTGCCTGTCCATTTACCTCCTCCAAGGCTGGCGGTGTTGCTGCACACTTACTTCAGACCTGCTGGTCCACACTGAGTCATCGCAAGAATCCTCCTCAATCGCCTTCTCCCAGTGGCCGAAGAGCTCCTCCCAGAGTCACAATGCGGATTCCGCCCACTAAGGGCCACAATGGACATGATCTTCACCACACGTCAATTACAAGAGAAATGCAGGGAACAGCACCAACCGCCGTACATGGCCTTCTTTGATCTCACAAAGGCCTTCGACACTGTCAACCGTGAGGGATTATGGAGTCCTCCTCAAATTCGGCTGCCCTCAAAAATTTGCCTGCTTCACGACAACATGCAAGCCGTGATCCTGACCAACGGTTCCACCACAGACCCAAGTCACGTCCGAACCGGGGTCAAGCAAGGCTGTGTCATCGCACCAACGCTCTTCTCGATCTTCCTTGCTGCAATGCTCCATCTCACCCTCAGTAAGCTCCCCGCTGGAGTGGAGCTAATTTACAGAACAAACAGGAAACTGTCCAACCTCTGTCGCCTCCAGTCCAGATCCAAGGTTGTCCCATCCTCTGTCATCGAATTACATTTTGCAGACGACGGTTGTGTCTGCACTCACTCGGAGGTCAAGCTCCAAACCATCGTCAACACCTTCACCGAAGCGTATGAGAGCATGGGCCTTACACTAAACATCCGTAAGACAAAGGTCCTCTACCAACCTGCCCCCGCCACACAGTACTGCCCCCCAATTATCAAAATCCATGACAAGGCCTTGGACAACATGGACCACTTTCCATACCTCGGGAGCCTACTGTCAACAAGGGCAGATGTCGACAACGAAGTCCAACACTGCCTTCAGTGTACTAGTGCAGCCTTCGGTCGCTTGAGGAAGAGAGTGTTTGAAGACCAGGACCTCAAACCCGGCACTAAGCTCGTGGTCTACAGAGCAACAGTGATACCCGCCCTGCTGTATGCCTCAGAGACATGGACCATGTACAGCAGGCACCTCAAAGCACTGGAGAGGTACCACCAATGCTGCCTCCGCAAGATCCTGCAAATCCATTGGCAGGATAGGTGCACCAACATCAGTATTCTTGCTCAGGCCAACATCCCCAGCATCAAAGCTCTGACCACGCTCAATCAGCTCTGATGGACGGGTCACATTGTCTGCATGCCCGATACGAGACTCCCAAAACAAGCGCTCTACTCGGAGCTCCGGCACGGCAAGAGAGCCCCAGGTGGGCAGAGGAACTTTTCAAGGACACCCTCAAAGCCTCCTTGAAAAAGTGTAACATCCCCACCGACACCTGGGAATCCCTGGCCCAAGACCGCACAAAGTGGAGGAGAAGCATCCGGGAAGGCGCCGAACACCTCGAGTCTCTTCGCTGGGAGCAAGCGGAAGCCAAGCTCAGGCAGCGCAAGGAGCGCACGTCAACCCAAGCACCCTACCCACCCGCCCCTTCAACCACCGTCTGCCCCACCTGTGACAGAGTCTGTAGGTCCCGCATTGGACTCATCAGTCACCTGCAAGCTCATTTTTAATGTGGAAGCAAGTCATCCTCGGTTCCGAGGGACTGCCTAAGAAGAAGGAGAACTTCAGACCTCCTAGCTGTGTCTCCAAGATAGGGGGCGCTGTGGTGCCACTGTCCACTGCGCAGCTGCCTTGCAGCTTTTAATGTTGGCCCTGTGGCCCAGTGCTGCCTGCTCCCATTATTCCCCCACTACTGGACCCTGACCCCTTACCCTCTGGCCAAACAGATCCGAGCTCAAGCCCCAAGTACCAAGGCTTGAGGCCTCAGCCCCGCACGCAGAAAAGCTGTAACCCCTTTCTTTACTTGGAACTGCTTAAAGCTCTTTAACCATTTTTATGTGCTGTTAAAATAATTGTGCTGATTTTAAAAGCCGTTTCCCAGATGTTTCTCACTATGGGAGAGGGTATTTTCGAAAAAGGTTTCTCCAAATATGACCTGGCAAAACCTGCATTGTTAAAATCGATACTGCTAAGTGTGTATTTTAATTAACACAGGTTGCCTTAGGTCAATGCTACAGAAACCTCTATTCATTAAAATACACAATGAGCAGTATCTCTATTTAAATAATACTGGTTTCCACAGGTCACAGCTGAAGAAACCCTATTCTAAACTTCTGTGGAGTGAGGAGAATGATCTCCACTTTGCCACACTCCCCCAACCCCTGCTCCCACCCCACTCGTCTCAGCTTACATAGTATTCCCCTGCTACTGCTGCTCACTCACAACTTACAGCACCTGTACCATCCTTCTGCTCTCGTCCCATTGCCCGCCCCCCTTCTCCTCCCCAGAAGACCCAATGCTAAGTCTAGCTGACTTCTTCCCCTTCCTGATCAAGGGGCACTGGGACCAATTGTAGCTCTCCCTCTCTGGCACCCTGGTGGACATCCACCAACTAAAGTCTGGGACTTGCCTAGACTTTATGGCTTAGGATCACAGCTGGCAGTGTACTTAAGAACTGAGTTATTGGGGTATTTACTGTACAAAGGTTTATTTTAACTATCAAATTAATTTCAAATTTTAATCAGGAAGTACCTGGGTGATGTGTAATGAATTCCATTTTATAATCATATTAGTAGATTGGTCATCTTAGGTCAAGTATTATTATTTCGTTAAAAATCCAGCTATTTGTGGTGAAGAAGAGCTACGTCACGAGTTCCAATTCTCCACAAACTGCTGGATGATTTGCACCACTCCACCGTTAGCCTCGACAACACTGAGAAAATTACAACCTCACCGTGAGCCTCCCCATTGAAATTAATTGCGTGCCACGAAATTTGTGGATTTATGCCGTTAACGCAAATTAATCTCGCGGCCATTTAGTGCTGATAATTTATGTTGTGAGGACCTTGTTAATTATGTGATTTATAGTCCTGACATGGCACTCAACCTTGGAGGCCCAGAAAGGGAACAATGAAGCTGTGGAGTCTCACTTCAGCAGGTAGTGAATTGTTCCGATTGGTTTTTAAAACTTTTTATCTGTCTTGGCAGTATTTTTATGCCAGTCTTGCCATCCACACTCCTGTTATTCTCGAAAAGCAATCAGTTTCAGGATGCAAAGCTATTTTGACACTCAGAAATGCAAATCAGATAGATTTCTTTCCAGAAAATAATTTGAATGATGTGGTAAGTTAGCATGCTTGGGAGGAAAAGGGTAACTTATGACCTATGGTTCCCAAAGCTCTCCACCACTGGGGTTTTCCTCGTGTCATGTCTGTCCTGTCGGTGACTAATTGATAGAGTTTGATTGATTGCCATGATTAGTCAATAACTCCATTATCATTGTATCATGCGACTACCAGGATGGTAGAAAGCTACAACCAAATGGACTTTTCTCTTTTCTCGTCTAGCAATTCGTATGTTCCTATGAAAGCAGTTCCACTGTTCCTGATTATGATGGACAGGGCTACTGGTTCTATACTACGTGGGTCAAGGAAATTAGTATTCGTAAAAAAATAGCGCTGGAGAAATTAATGGGACTGAAAGCCGATAAATCCCCAGGGCCTGATAATCTGCATCCCAGAGTACTAAAAGAGGTAGCCATGGAAATAGTGGATGCATTGGTTGTCATCTTCCAAAATTCTATAGATTATGGAACAGTTCCTGCAGATTGGTGGGTGGCAAATGTAATCCCACTATTTAAAAAAGGAGGGAGAGAGAAAACGGGGAACTACAGACTAACATCAGTAGTAGGGAAAATGCTAGAGTCTATTATAAAGGATGTGATCACAGGACACTTAGAAAATATCAACGGGTTTAGAAAAAGTCAACATGGATTTATGAAAGGGAAATCGTGTTTGACAAACCTACTGGAGTTTTTTGAGGATGTAACTGGTAGAATAAATAAGGGAGAACCAGTGGATGTAGTGTATTTGGATTTTCAGAAGGCCTTTGATAAAGTCCCACAAAAGAGGTTAGTGTGCAAAATTAAAGCACATGGGATTGGAGGTAATATACTGGCATGAATTGAAAATTGGTTAACAGACAGGAAACAGAGAGTAGGAATAAATGGGACTTTTTCAGGGTGGCAGGTGGTGACTAGTGGGGTACCGCAGGGATCAGTGCTTGGGCCCCAGCTATTCACAATATATATCAATGATTTGGATGAGGGGACCAAATATAATATTTCCAAGTTTGCTGATGACACAAAACTAGGTGGGATTGTGAGTTGTGAGGAGATTGCAAAGAGGCTTCAAGGTGATTTAGACAAGTTGAGTGAGTGGGCAAATACATGGCAGATGCAGTATAACGTGGATAAATGTGAAGTTATCCACTTCAGTAGGAAAAACAGAAAGGCAGAGTATTATTTAAATAGTGATAGATTGGGAAATGTTGATGTCCTTGTACACCAGTCACTGAAAGCAAACATGCAGGTGCAGCAAGCAGTTAGGAAGGCAAATGGTATGTTACATAGATACATAGATACATAGAAGATAGGAGCAGGAGTAGGCCATTCGGCCCTTCGTGCCTGCTCCGCCATTCGATGAGATCATGGCTGATCCTTTAATTCAGTATCCCGTCCCCGCCTTCTCTCCGTAACCCTTAACCCCTTTTGCCCGTAGAAATATATCTAATTCCCTCTTAAATATATTTAATGAGCTGGCGTACACTGCCCTCTGTGGCAATGAGTTCCACAGGTTCACCACTCTCTGAGTGAAGAAATTCCCCCTCATCTCTGTCCTAAATGGTTTAGCCCTTATCCTTAAATTATGTCCTCTAGTTCTGTTCTCACCCGCCAAGGGAAACATTCCTTCTGCATCCAGTCTGTCTAGACCTGTCAGAATTTTATACACTTCTATGAGGTCCCCTCTCAATCTTCTAAACTCCAGTGTGTACATCCCTAAACTACATAGTCTCTCCTCATAGGTCATTCCCGCCATTCCTGGTATCAGCCTGGTGAATCGCCGCTGCACCCCCTCCATGGCAAGAACATCCTTCCTCAGATGAGGCGACCAAAACTGTACACAGTACTCGAGGTGTGGTCTCACCAGTGCCCTGTACAGCTGCAGCAAGGTATCCCTGTTCCTGTATTCTAACCCTTTTGCTATGAAGGCCAGCATACCGTTTGCCTTCTTGACCGCCTGTTGCACCTGCATGCTCGCCTTCAGTGACTGGTGTACAAGAACACCCAGGTCTCTCTGTACTTCCCCCTCTCCCAATCTATTGCCATTTAAATAATAATTTGCCCTCCCGTTCCTGCACCTGGCCTTCATTGCAAGAGGATTTGAGTGCAGGAGCAAGGATGTCTTACTATAATTATACAGGGCCTTGGTGAGACCACACCTGGAGTACTGTGTGCAGTTTTGGTCTCCTTACCTAAGAAAGGATATACTTGCCATAGCGAAGATTCACCAGACTGATGCCTGGGATGGAAGGACTGTCGTATGAGGAGAGATTGGGTCGACTAGGCCTGTATTCACTAGAGTTTAGAAGAATGAGAGGGGACCTCATTGAAATGTATAAAATTCTGACAGGGCTAGACAGACTGGATGCAGGGAGGATGTTTCCCCTGGCTGGGGGGCTCTAGAACGAGGGGTCACAGTCTCAGGATACGGGGTAGGACATTTAGGACTGAGATGAGGAGAAATTTCTTCACTCAGAGGGTGGTGAACCTGTGGAATTCTCTACCACAGAAGGCTGTGGAGGCCAAGTCACTGAATATATTTAGAAGGAGATAGATAGATTTCTAGACGCAAAAGGCATCAAGGGGTATGGGGAGAGAGCGGGAATATGGTATTGAGATAGAGGATCAGCCATGATCATATTGAAGGGCTGAATGGCATATACCTGCTCCTATTTTTCTATGTTTCTATGTTTCTATGTTTTCCTGTCTGTCTCTTTTTTTCGCTCTCTCTTAATCCACTCTTTTTATATCCTCTGTTTATTTCTCTTTCTGTAAGTAATTTGACTCTAATTTACCCTTTTTCCTTCTTCGACATTTGCTCTGTTGCTTTCTCTATCCTTTTCTTTCATTGGTTAAGCAGATAGACCATTGGGCATGACGTTCATGAGGTCCCAAAGGTGCCGTTATCGCTTCGACATTCCGGCGGCGCAAATATAGTGCGATCTGAAGGGTGAGCTAAAAAGTCTAATTAACGTTGCTCGTCGCAAGATGTGCCATTTCAGCAATTTCTGGCTCAATACGGTTTTATAAGGACAGGAGCATTGTACTATGAAATGCTCAAGGAAAAAATTAACGGGCACTTGGAGAGGTTTAAGCTAATTAAGGAGAGCCAACACGGATTTGTAAAAGGCAGATTGTGTTTGAATTTTTTGATGAAGTAACAGAGAGGATTGATGAAGGGAATGCAATGGATGTTGTCTACCTGGATTTTCAGAAGGCATTTGACAAAGTACCACATAGAAGGCTGGTTAACAAAATTGAGGCTCATGGAATAGGTGGGTCAGTGGCAGCTTGGATAAGAAATTGGCTTAAGGATAGAAAACAGCGAGCTGTGGTAAATGGTTGTTTTTCAGACTGGAGGATGGTAGACAGTGGTGTTCCCCAAGGGTCAGTGCTGGGGTCACTGCTTTTTTTGATATATATAAGGGACCTAGATATTGGAATACAGAGTAGAATTTGTAAATTTGCTGATGGCACCAAACTTGGGGGGGTGGCAAACAGTGAGGATGATACCAATCGACTGCAACAGGACATAGAAAGGCTAGCAGAATGGGCAGACAAGTGGCAGATGGAATTTAATACAGAGAAGTGTGAGGTGATGCATTATGGCAGAAGGAACAGGGAGAGGCAATATACACTTAATGGCACAGTTTTAAAGAGTGTGCAGGGACAGAGGGACCTGGGAGTTAATGTGCATAGGTCCCTGAAGGTGGCAGGACATATTGAGAGAGTAGTTAACAAGGCATATGGGATCTTGGGCTTCATAAATAGATGTATTGAGTACAAAAGTAGAGAAGTTATGCTGAACCTTTATAAAGCGCTGGTTAGGCTACAACTGGAGTATTGCGTCCAGTTCTGGTCACCACAATTTAGGAAGGGTGTGAAGGCCCTTGAGAGGGTGCAGAGGAGATTTACCAGAATGGTTCTGTGGATGGGGGATCTTAGCTACAAGGTCAGGTTGGAAAAGCTGGATTTGTTTTCATTAGAGCAAAGGAGGTTGAGCAGTGATTTGATAGAGGTGTACAAGATTATGACGGGTTTGGATAGGCTAGACGGGGAAATGCTGTTCCCACTAGTTGATGGTACGAGGACTAGGGGACACAGATTTAAAGTTTTGGGCAAGAGATACGGGGGGGGGCGGATGTGAGGAAAATCGTTTTTTCGCAGCGAGTGGTGAGGACCTGGAATTCACTGCTGATGGAAGTGGTGGAAGCGGAGACACTCAGGGCTCCCGGAGAACAGCCGGCACCCCACGGGGGGGCCGGGGACAGCAACGGGGGCAGGCGCTGGCAGGCGGACAGCAACAAAAATGGCCGCCCGCCACCTCCCCTTTAACTAGTGCCGCCCCGGCTGCAGGTAGGCCCCCCTGACCCCGGCAGACATAGCATCCGGCAGTAAGTTGGGTGGTGCCACCCAATATTACAGCCGGGGAGCGAGCGGGGCGCTGTGCACGGCGATGACGGTTAGCGCCGCTGCTAACCTCCCGCTGAATTTCGCGGGAGACGTTAGCGGCGCCGCGCCCAGGCGCTAGTTGATTTGCGCCCTGTTAGCGTCCTCTTAGGGCCACTAACGGGAGGTGCAAATCAACTGAATTTAGCCCCCTCAATGTCTTCAAGGGGAGACTGGATAGGCACTTGAGGGAAATAAACTTGCAGGGCTACGGGGATAGAGCGGGGGAATGGGACTGACTCGATTGCTCTACAGAGAGCCGGCACGGACTCGACAGGCCGAATGGCCTTCAATTCGGTGGGCTGTGCCACCAGTTAGCGCCTAAAGAGGGCACTCAGTGGCTTTAGCGCTACTGGCCACGCTTTCCGCGATATTTAGCTGGGGCGCTAATGGCGGTGTTAGCCTGTTGCGCTGCGCCGCCACCGATGACGTCATCGGTGTGCGCAGCGCCCCGCTACCACCCCGATCTCGATATTCGGTAGCGTCCACCTCTGTAGCGCCGTTCGCAAATCACGCCCGGTTCACGGGGCCTTCCTGTGGCGGCAGTGGCGCAAATTAAGGTGGAGGTGCGGGGGCAGCCGTTTTTTTCGGCGGCTGCCTGCCAGCACTTCCATCCCCGGCCTCCTGATCTCCCCCCGCGGCATTGCCGGCTGTTTTCCGAAAGCCCGGCACTTCTCCTCGGTGCCGGGCTCTTTTGCCGGCACTCGCGATCACTCATCGCGCTGGTGCAGGCCCCTCCCCCTTAAGAATGGGAGGAAGGCCTGCAGTACCGCAGTGCACCGTGCCGCAGCGTGTGGTGCTGCGGCACGTTGCGCTGCGATATTCAGTTTCAGCGCCCTAAGAGGGACGCGGAGCACCTTGAGCCTCGCCCCGTCTCCCTCTTGGGGCATTCAAGCTGAATTTCCGGCGGTCGCAACTGCTCCGATTGCTGCGCTAATTCCGGCGCCCAGGCGAGCTTGGCACCCCGTTTGCGGCTCCACCGAATTCTCCCCCCATGACTCCATTATTCTGCTGTTACGGCTATTTGAGTTCAACAAGATAAAGACAAGAAAAAGCCTAAAATCTGCCAACTTCATCCCAAACCTGTTAGCGACTTCCGAAAGTTATAGTGTAAGCATTGTAAAATAGGGCAGTGAAGTTAAAAAGGATTCATTCTATAAGAATATGGATCAGCATTTCATAATGTCGAGCTTGTTCCCCAATGGAGAACTCAAATAAAAACTGTAATAAAGATTGATTGACTGATACTGCACCTGCTTTTCAACAATGTGGCTTTAATATAGAGAGGTCCCTGATTCGTGGAGGTCATGAACCTCCTTATCTGGTTTAATAACAGAAAATAGTAGAATTGCCAATTAAGCCCCAAAAGCTTCTGTTTCTAACTTCTAAATACTGCATCTAGTTTCTATCATACAGCACCTATAAGATGACTGTCTGTGAGCTAATACATCGAGTGTTACAGATTATAATTAGAGAAATGCAATGCGACCCTGGAATACATCTGTACTCAGAGGAATCACTGAATAATCTACACGGCCACCGTCCGATTCCTGATTCTGTTGGAGAAACATTAAAACTGAGGACCAGAAACTATAACAGTGCTGGAATGTTTTGATACGAAGTAGACAGCCCGAGAGAGAGCTTTTGGGGGTGATTTTCCGCAGGGTTTGTCCTGCTCATCTGTCATAACTTTGGCAGAAAGTAGCGGAAACCCAAAGATAAGCAGTGCTGGCACAGTTTCTCTGAGGTTTCTGCCGCTCTTCCCCTGTCTACAGTGGAGAGCCCCGGGGAAATTAACCTCCGTTATGTTTTTCTATTCTTTAAAAAGAAAGAACGAGAAAGAACTTGCATTTCTATAGCATCTTTCACGGACGTCCCAAAGCGCTTTATAGCCAATGAAGTATTTTTGACGTGTAGTCACTGTAGTCACTGTAGGAAACGCGGTAGCCAATTTGCGCACAGCAAGGTCCCACAAACAGCAATGTGATAAGGACCAGATAATCTGTTTTTATTGATGTTGATTGAGCGATAACTAGATTTTGTGCTCAAATCTCTGGAGTGGGGCTTGAACCCGCAAACTTCAGATGCAGAGGTGAGCGTGCTCCCCCTGAGCCACGGCTGACAGCAGAAAGTGAGTATAACTGCGCTATAGTTTTTTTTAGTTCCTTCTGGGAACGTGGGCGTCGCAAGCAAAGCTGGAAGTTATTGTCCGACCCTGGTTGCCCTGAGGAGGTGGTGGTGGGCCTTCTTTTGATACAACTGAGTGGTTTATAGGCCACTTTGGAGGGCAGTTAACAGTCAACCACGTTGGTGTGGGACTGGAGTCACATGTAGGCCAGACCGGGCAAGGACAACATGTTTTCTTCCGTAAAGGACATTAGTGAATCCGACAGCTTCATGGTCACATTTACTGGTACCAACTTTTTAAGTCCTTTTTTAAAAACTGAATTCAAATTCTCAAATTTCCTTGGGAGGATTGGAACTTGCATTCTCAGGATTATTAGTCCAGGGTTGGTAGTCCTGTAATATAACCAATGCACTACTATACCCTATGGCTCATATCTCACTATCATAATTATTACTGCTACGATTTTGTTTTTATGGTAACATTTTCTCTTTCAATGGATTCACGGTAGTTGCAATGCAATCCAGATGCTGTCTGATTTATGTGACCTGCTCAGGTTGTCTGACCTGGGGCTTAACTATCCCAATTGCAACAAACTTCATACTTGAATCAGTGTAGGATCACCCTATGTTTTCAGTTGCCTTGTTATGTAGCATATCAAAACACGACTCAGAGCTCTTACCGGCTAAGATAACTATGGAATTTATTTGCAATTTAAAGTACACAAATAAAGAACATCAAAAAAAGGACCAGGCAAGCTTTAAGAATTCAATATTCAATGATAAAACTCTTAGAAATGGCCACAAGGGATTAATTAGCCTTCTGATTCCTCTAAACACACAAAGTTTCCCCCTTGTCCTCTCTTACAAATGACTTCATCAATAATCATTTCCTCCCTCATTAGGATTGAGAGATGGGGACAGATTTTCAACTTGCCACCCAAGGCATAAAACCGGCCTTGCGGATTGGCTGCTTGCTGTAGAAGCTGGCTGATTATAATTTCCATTAATTTCAAGGAACTGAAAATTGGGCCGTCTCCAAAACTGGCAGCCCATCCACAACACCAGGGCAGATAGTTGAAAATCTACCCCATGAACCCTTCTCAGTAACTAAGAGCTAAGGGTAGAAATTCATGTGGGCCTGTTTATGGGTCCAGACCCAGCACCTCCACAGGCAGCCTGTGCATTGAGGATGAGGAATGTTGACCGAAGATTAGTGCCAGGAGGAGAGGGTTGGAGAGGGAAATGGCGGGGGCATAGTGGAGGGAAATCACGACAACAGTGGAGTTAGAAACATAGAAACATAGAAGATAGGAGCAGGAGTAGGCCATTCGGCCCCTCGAGCCCGCTCCGCCATTTAATGAGATCATGGCTGATCATCCAAATTCAGTACCCTGTCCCTGCTTTCTCCCCATATCCCTTGATCCCTTTAGCCTCAAGAAATATATCTGTTGTGTATGTAACCGTTTACCTTTAAGGGAACTATAGAATGTGACCGTTCGCCTTTAAGAGCACTACTTCAGGGTGGCACTATTTATTGGCTCATGTATACTGTAATACCGATAGTGACCACACCAGTATATAAGGGTTGTGATACGTTAACTAGGGCAGAAATCGCCCAGACCTCTGAATAGTAAAGACCTGTTTTGTTTGTACTCCTAAAGTCTCTGAAGTTATTTACTGCACAACTTACAGACTTTACAATGGCGACGAGGCCGATCGTACCCTGCGGCAACAGTAGTTCCTAAGCAACTAAGGAGCGTCGAAGTGAGGCACCCGCCCTCGTCGTTCTGCTGGGTGAAAACTCGAGGCTGCAGCGATAGCAAAGAGGAAGATTTTGGCATTGCAAACTTCCATCTGCAACAGGCACTGACGGTCCCTTCTGCCACAGTGAGGAGCGAGCCGATCGACAAGAGAGGCAAGGCTGCCACGGACTGTGAGTAAGGGAACAGTAAATGAAAATAAGGAAGGAGTAAAACCAGAGGATAAGGGCGGTACACTCGACCACGGTCGAGGGGGAAAGGAGCCAGACAAAGTCGGGTCCAGAGGCGCTGAGACCGGGAGCAGGCCGGGTGAGACAGAGCCGAGAAATCGGGAATTGGCCGAGAGCCAGTTCAGAGGCTGTAACTGTCCGCCGTCATCGGGGGTACCCGGAGCCGGTTGCCTGCCGCGGGAAGGAGAGCGCTGAAGCCGACGCGCGGGCTGGGGATCTGAAAGCCAGCGGAGAGCGCTGAAGCCGACGCGCGGGCTGGGGATCTGAAAACCAGCGGAGAGCGCTGAAGCCGACGCGCGGGCTGGGGGTCTGAAAGCCAGCGGAGAGCGCTGAAGCCGACGCACAGGCTGGGGACCGGTAGCCAGCGGCCGTCGCCCGCGGGGGAAAGTGTACCCCTCCCGCCAGGGGAAGAAGCGGGAAACCGCCATTGCCGTGGGCGGGGAGAGCCGAGAAGCGTGGGAAAGCCGCCATTTTTCACGGGAAAACCGCCGAAGAAGAAGGAAGAAGCGGGAAACCGCCATCTTGGAAATTATTAAGAATTTCAGAAAAGTAATAAGATTTTTCAGAAAGGCTGGTGTGTTCTCAAGAAGAGAGAAGAAAATTAATAATAAGTAAAGTAATACTTGTACTGTTCTCAAAAAGAGAAGAAGATGCCTAAGCGAGGAAATATTAATGACTTTAATGCAGAAATAGAAGACTGGGCCACGTATGTGGAACGCATAGAAATATATTGCGTAGCCAACGAAATTGAGGATGACAACAAGGCAATAACTTTGTTAAATTCGATGGGAGCAAAAACATACGGGCTTTTGAAACATCTAATAGCACCAGTTAAACCAGTGGACCAGACCTTCGAAGAGATCGTAACAGTGTTGAAGGATCACTTGAACCCCACACCGTTGATGCTGGCTGAACGATTTAAATTTTACGCCAGAACCCAGAGGCAAGATGAAAGCAATGCGGAATACTTAGTCGAACTGCGTAAGCTAGCGAAATACTGCCAGTTTGGAGGGAATTTGACAGAGGCGCTGCGGGACAAGTTCGTATGCGGCTTGGCCAAAGAAGGAACGCAGAAGCGACTTCTGGAAGAAAACGACCTCACACTGGACAGGGCTGTCCTCATAGCTTCATCGCACGAAGCCGCAGCGAAAGGGACGGCGGAAATGCAGCTAAAGGCGGCGGCACTCGGGGTGGACCAAATTACAACAAGCACTCCCAAATGCTACCGTTGTGGAAAGACAACGCACGACCAGAATCAGTGCTGGTTTAAGAACCAAGAGTGCAGGAAATGTGGCAAACTGGGTCACATCGCGAAGGTATGCAGGTCCGGAAAGAAGACCAACAAGCAAAGGAAGCCACCACCACAAGGAAAGTACAACAAGGTGCATCAGGTGGCTGAAAAGAGTTCAGACGAACAAAATTCAGACTCAGACCCAAACAGCCAGGAGCTGGATAGTCTGAGAATCCACCATGTGGGTAAAGTAACTGATCTACAGTTGATCTGGGTCACACTAAAAATAGCGGGAGTCCAAGTACGAATGGAGCTGGACACGGGATCAGCTGTATCCGTCATCAACCAAAAGGACTATCACCGGCTATTCTCTCACATACCCTTAAGAAATACCAAATTCGTATTACAGACATACACGGGGCATCATGTATACCCCCTGGGAAAAATACGAGTCAAGGTGAGAGATAGGGGTAAAGAACACCCACGAATGTATCTGTACGTACTACCTGAGGGAGGACCACCACTTCTGGGACGGGAGTGGATCAAGAAAATAGACATGGAATGGCACTACCGACAAGCAATGATGAGTGAGGACTCGGTGCAGACAAGCAGCTCAGACTCCGAGCCGGAAGACGATAAGTCCAGCTTATGTATGAAAAACAAGATTAACATGAACTCACGGACTAAGGTTGGGAAATCGATGGCGTGCATAAAGACAGAGAATTCTGAGTCTGTTCAAGCTACAGACAGATGCATTACGGAGGAACACCGGGCTAGAACTCAACGTTATGTCAAAGTACAACGACAATTAGAACAGTTGAGTGCCCGTCTCCTACAAGAGATGGGAAAGGTGAAAAAGTTCTGGGACACCGAATGGGAGTCCCTGGAAAGACAACAGAGACAGCTCGCTCAAGCAGAGAGCGACCATAGAGCCATCGTGGCCAAGTACCAATCACATCTCCCTGAGGCTGTTCAGGAACTAGAATATACACAGAACGATCCAAAGGAAGAGGAATCTTCAGGAAGTAAGGATGGTATTCCAGTTCACCTCTACGACTTGTTGCAAGCAGAGTGTAACGAGTTGAAAGAACAGTATGAACAGGCTCGGACTACAATCCTGGAAGGGGTTAACTTGGCAACTTCCGAAAAGCTCGTGTTAGTGAAAGAATATGAACGACTAAAGGTTGACCATAAGCAAGAATTACAAAGTCTGCAGGAAATGTTTGATGAGCTTCAGGCCAAGGCTGACTCATCGTTAGGGATTCAATCCATGGAAAAAAAATTAGTGGTGGAAGACATACCAGAACAGGGAATACAGGATGTCCAAGAACTCGTTAAATTATTAAAGGAAACACAAAATAAATATGAAGCGGCAATGGCCGAGGTCCAACGACTTGAAGAACAGATGCAACTGGAAATCTTTTCAGTGGAAGAAAAGGGAACTGTAAGAAACACAGAGACCGTAAGAATGGGCCATGAACATGAGCTTAAATCGTCAGAGGAGAAGGGTTTGGAGCTCTCAAAAGTTATTGAAATAGCCGAGGTTGCAACACAGACTGAGAAGATGGCAGCAGAGCAACCCTTAGATACCAAAAGTACGCTGACTCATGTCAAGGTTGAACAACAGAACGCTGAAACAACTGCTCCGGTAGAGGGATTGAATAGTCCGATCAATCAATTTCCAAAGGAAGTTGAAGTATTAAAATCACAAATGAGGTCATTAGTAAACAACTTGCTGAAAGCCCAGAAAGAGTTAGAGGAAGCGGAACACGTGAAGAAGTCTCTTCAGGAAAGATGTCTGGATTTGGAACAAAAGCTGGCTGACGTCCAGCTGGGTAGGGAGGACATAGAAGACCCTCTCGCTGGCCTAGCTCAGGACGACTCCGAATATTACTATGTCCTGTCCTGCCCAACTTGTAACTTCGACTCCCACCATACAGAAATCATGGAGGAGCACCGAAAGTCTACGGAACATCGGGAGAAGGTGGCTCTACTACGGGAAAAGGAGGAAGAGAAGGAGGAACTGCGCATGCAGCTGGCAGCTGACAGTGGAGCCCAGAGAGTCTCCAAGAAGCAGAAAAGGAAAAGTCGAAACAGAAGATGACCCATCTGAACCATGATTACCTCTACCAGATCACACACGTGGTCCCTCCGAACGGAGCCAATTCAGTTCGGAAGTTCAAACTGTTAAACCCATGGAAGGACTATTGAATGAGTCACTCCAGCAATGTGAACCGACTACACCACAGACTGAATCTATGAACTGTTTTCCACAGAGACTGAATCTGTGATCTGTTTTGACATGAAGATATATATGTTATTATGTTATGTTAAACATGAAGTTATATGACGTTGACTCCATCGAGAGTATATCTGCAACCTGTTTATATAAAATTGAAGATTGTATGTTTAACGGGATTCTGTAAGTAATAAGCTAGGAAGGGAGGAGTGTTGTGTATGTAACCGTTTACCTTTAAGGGAACTATAGAATGTGACCGTTCGCCTTTAAGAGCACTACTTCAGGGTGGCACTATTTATTGGCTCATGTATACTGTAATACCGATAGTGACCACACCAGTATATAAGGGTTGTGATACGTTAACTAGGGCAGAAATCGCCCAGACCTCTGAATAGTAAAGACCTGTTTTGTTTGTACTCCTAAAGTCTCTGAAGTTATTTACTGCACAACTTACAGACTTTACAATATCCAACTCCTTCTTGAATATATTTAATGAATCGGCCTCAACTGCCTCGTGTGGCAGAGAATTCCACAGGTTCACCACTCTCTGGGTGAAGAAATTCCTCCTCATCTCAGTCCTAAATGGCTTACCCTTTATCCTTAGGCTGTGACCCCTGGTTCACGACTCCCCCGCCATCGGGAACATCCTTCCTGCATCTAGTCTGTCTAGTCCTGTTAGAATTTTATAAGTTTCAATGAGATCCCCTCTCATTCTTCTAAGCTCTAGCGAATATAAGCCTAATCGACCCAATCTCTCCTCATACGTCATTCCTGCCATCCCAGGTATCAGTCAGGTGAATCTTCGCTGCACTCTCTCCATGGCAAGAACATCCTTCCTCAGATAAGGCGACCAAAACTGCACACAATACTCAAGGTGTGGTCTCACCAAGGCCCTGTACAACTGCAGCAAGACATCCTTGCTCCTGTACTCAAATCCTCTCACTATGAAGGCCAACATACCATTGGCCTTCTTAACCGCCTGCTGCAACTGCATGCTTACCTTCAGCGACTGGTGCACAAGGACACCCAGGTCTCGTTGCACTTCCCCTTTTCCCAATCTATTGCCATTCAGATAATAATCTGTCTTCCTGTTTTTGCCACAGAGGTGGATAACCTCGCACTTTTCCACATTATACTGCATTTGCCATGCATTTGCCCAATCACCCAACCTGTCCAAATCATACTGGAGTTTCTCTGCATCCTCCTCACAGCACACGCACCCACCCAGCTTTGTGTCATCTGCAAACTTGGAGACATTACATCTAGTTCCCTCGCCTAGATCATTTATATATATTGTGAATAGCTGGGGTCCAAGGACCGATCCCTGCGGTACCCCACAAGTCACTGCCTGCCACTCGGAAAAAGACCTGTTTATTCCAACTCTTTGCTTCCTGTCTGCTAACCAGTTCTCTATCCAAGACAGCACCTTACCCCCAATCCCATGTGCTTTAACCTTACATGTTAATCTCTTATGCAGGACCTTATCGAAAGCCTTCTGAAAGTCCAAATACACCACATCCACTGGTTCTCCCTTATCTATTCTACCAGTTACATCCTCAAAAAATTCCAGTAGATTAGTCAAGCATGATTTACCTTTTGTAAATCCATGTTGACTTTGTCCGATCCTGTCACTGTTTTCCAAGTGCGTTGCTATTACATCTTTTATAATGGACTCTAGCATTTTCCCACTACCGATGTCAGGCTTACCGGTCTATAATTCCCCATTTTCTCTCTACCACCCTTCTTAAATAGTGGGGTTACATTAGCTATCCTCCAATCCATGGGAACTGTTCCAGAGTCTATAGAATTTTGGAAGATGACCAGCAATGCATCTACTATTTCTAGGGCCACTTCCTTAAGTACCCTAGGATGTAGATTATCAGGCCCTGGGGATTTATCGGCCTTCAAGCCCATCAATTTCCCGAACACCATTTCCCTACAAATACTGATTTCATTCAATTCCTCCCTCTCATTAGACCCTATGTTCCCCGACATCTCTGGGAGGTTATTTGTGTCCTCCTTTGTGAACAATTAGAAACCAAAACAACAAATCATGAACTAACAGAACTGGTTCTCACAAGCTGGAGAAAAATGGCAAAACAGTAAACAAATGTAATCACACAAACCTCGACCTTTACCACAAACATTCCCACCATTTATTTAGACCTCCTACTGTTTACCCTTTGAGGGTGATCTCCATCCCCTGCGCACTTCCCCCCTTCCCACCCTACTGCTCCTCTGGATGTAGTTCAAATTTCAAACCACTCTCTGGAGTCCCTCACAGATCTTCCAGCTGACCTGAACCCAGATGACTTATTGGATTTAAAGCTCCAGGGAAGGGTGTAGACAAGACCATTAGAGGACATACCTTCAGCTTTCATCACAATTACATTTTCACTTACATCACACCACCTGTGTTGCATTAGTAAATCTAGTGTACAACAGAAAAACAATTAAAACACAAACGTTGTAGTCTAATGATTATAAAGTAATCGTTGTGTCTCTCTCTCTGACTCTCTGGCCTGAATTTTAATGGGGAGGCAGGTTGGATATGGCAGGGGTGGGGGGGCTCCAAAGCGGTCGGGAAACCCAGGAGAACGGGTTTCCCGCAGGCCGTGCCAAATTTAATGGGCCTGATTTGCATGGGAAACCTCTGTTTCCCACCTGCAGCCAGCTTCAGAGGCTGGCTGGCTGCGGGTGGGTAGGCCTGTGGCACTAGGCCGCAGAGAGGAGGGAGGGAGAGATCGCATGGGGGCCGAGGGGGGAGGATGGCCGGAGGAGCACGGGGACAGCCGGAGGGGCGGGGGGGGCTGGGGGGGGGGTGCGTATTCAGGGAATGATCGCTGGCTTGTGGAGCAGGGGAGGGGATAGTGAACGATCGGGGGCCGGAGGAGCGGGGGGCGTGTCACCAATGATCGGAGGCTGGTGCGCCAAATCGGGGGCCGGAGGAGCAGATCGGGGGCCAGAGGAGCAGAAAGGGAGAGGCAGAGGAGTGTGGGAGTTCAGAGGAGCGGGGGGGGGGGGGGGTCAGCAACGATCGAGGGCCGGAGCGCCAGATTGGGAGACGGAGCAACAGGTCAGGGGCCGGAGGAGAGGGGGGTTTTGGAGCATCACCGGAGAGCCAGGATGAGCATGGGGTGGTGTGGGGGGGGGGGTGCGGGGGGGGGGGGGCAGTGCAGTTGGAGTCAGCAGGAGCAATGGGGGGAGGAGGAGCTTGGGGGGGGAGGCAGACAACATTGGAGGGCCGGAGGAGCATTGGGGGGGGGGATCGGAGGCCTCATGGGGGGGATTGGAGGCTTGTGGGGAATTGGAGGCCTTGTGGGGGGGTGGTCTCTGGTGCAGGGGGTGGGTTAGGTAGGGACGCTGGAGCTAAGTACCTCCTGGATCCAGCAGTCCTCACCTTCCATTAGCTGGCGGGTTTCACGAGGCCTGCAAATCCCGACCAGTCACTGTTAAATTCAAAATAGAGTTTAAATCAGAGGCTTCTATCCTCATTATAATATTTAAATGAGTGGCCTGCCTCCTGGCAGCGGGTTGGCTACCGGCCCTCCCGTCCCGCCTCCATTAAAACCGGAAGTGGGCGGGTTGGAGGCGAGTTCTGGTCGGGATTCAGATTTTTAACATTTTAACTTCTCACACAACCCCAACCCACCTGTTTTTTTGGACTAGATAGAGTATTCCCATTGCTTCTTTTTAACATGTTTAAAAGCCGTGAAGATTGCAGGCCTTTCTGTTCAGTATACCTGGAGGAATTTTCCACTTATCCTACGGATCTTCTTGAGCAAGGTTTAGCCTATTCAGGAACACTTTACATAGTACAAACTATCAGGAGTTATTCACCATCTATTGTGTTGTGCCCTCGGGCAGGTCTTAACTCATCTCCCGAGATTCTCTAACTGAGGAAGAGGAGCTGGGGTGCTTTCTGGTTGCCTTCCTCTGGGTTTTTATCTTTGGAGTACCTGCTCCTAGTTGGGCTGCAACCAAGGGTAAAGAGCCCCACCCACTCTTTACAATGGGGCAGGGGAGTGGGGAACTACCAGCACCCATCAGATGCAAGTTCCCCACTGGACGTCAATCCAGTATTCAGAGCCGTTG
This sequence comes from Somniosus microcephalus, assembly GCF_052327205.1. NCBI lineage: Eukaryota > Metazoa > Chordata > Chondrichthyes > Squaliformes > Somniosidae > Somniosus > Somniosus microcephalus. Next base: position 27,847,909 of record NC_141000.1, on the reverse strand, counting down.
ATGTGGGATGAGAACTATAGGAAGGTCCTTGCCTATCCCAGCGTCTCTCTGTGTCTGACTCCCCTGAGCCAGAAGGGTCGGGTTTGGGCCTTACTCCAGACAGCCATCCACTCCCCTCCCCGCTCGCCGGGACTTCTGACTCAGAGGCGGGAATACAGCCAGTGGTCACTCTGTCAGGACGCGAGTTCCTCGCTGGATGTCAGTCCAGTATTGAGAGACCATATCCTAGTCTCCACTCACTGAACACAGCAGTGCTTGAACCATCCACCTTCTGATAGAGGTGGGAATACTACCACTGAGTCAAAGGCTCGCTCCTTCCACCATGTAATACCGCATAAAGGAAAGAGGGAGAACGTGTGTTTATGTAACATCTTATGATGTCCTCATGATGTCTCAAATTGCTTTGCAATGGTTTAATTTTGAAGTGCAGTCATTTTTTATGAAAGCACACCTGACAGCCACATTGTATGCAGCAAGATCCTACAAACAGCAGAGGAATGAGGGGAACAGCAAACAATGGATGAATATTGACCAGGACATCAGGAGAACCTCCTGCTGTTCGTCAATGGGGCCTTGTGATTCTTTACATCCACCTGAGAAAGCCTAAAGGGCCTCAGTTTAACATATCATTCCAAGGAAGGCCCCTCCAGCAGTGCAGCAATCCCTCAGTACTGCTGAAGTGTCAGTCTAGATCTTAGGGATGAATTACCGCAGGGGATCTCCATCCAGCTCATCTGCCTTAACTTCTGTGCAAACCCTGCCAGTTTTCTGGGGTGTCCGCTGCTCTGTGAGTTACGGTGGACAATTGGGAGACCCCCCTCTTGACGAAAATCCCCCCATGTGTTCAAATGTATAGCGGGGCTTGAAGCCACAATCTTCTGACCCAGAAGTGAGAGTGCTACCAACTGAGTCAAGTTGGGACACTGGGGGTGAAACTGATCTTGGGCAATTTCGCAAAACAGGCAATAGTGAATCGGCAGCCCGGTTTACACCCCGCCCGATTTTCTTTTCCACGGACCCCCCCACCCATCCCCCCTCCTAGACCAGTTACATGCCCATATGTAACTTGCTGCACAACACACATTTTAATTTTGCTGGTATGAAATATCAGTCTTGGATTGTGATCGTACCAGGAACAAAATCCCATTCTCTGACATTCCATCCGACAGTTGCCAGTCCAAACATACCACGCCTATTTTATCCTCAAGTTGCGATTCCTCAGGCTCTAACTCAACAGCAATTGTCAGCCATAAGGCAACACTGCGTATTTACACCGTGGTGTAAATAGCTCAAAGATTATAATGGAAACAGCTCAGAATGATGGAGCATTTCTGAGCTTTGGCATATCAGATTAAGGAGAAGTTACAGACCCTGTCTGTGCACACTCACTCAATCGTTGCTTTTGAAGTTCAAACAATCAATGAAAGGTGACTCTCATATTTTGAGTCTGTAGCATTTGCTGCTATGTATTTCTGATCCTGTATGTCGCCCATGTCTGTAGATATCTTATTCTATTTATAGGTCCGCCTGGCCAGAACAGGGCGGATTCGAGTCAGGCACCCATTTTACCCCCTGCCCAATTTTACATTCCATTGATTTTACTCGAACCTGCCTCATTCTGCCAAGCGTAGGAACAGGAGGAGGCCATTCAACCCCTCCAGCCTGTTCTGCCATTCAATGAGGTCACGGCTGATCTGATCTCAACTCTATTTTTCTGCAGTTGCTCCATTTCCCTTGAGACCCTTACCCAACAAAAATTAATCAATCTCAGTCTGGAAAGCTCCATTGACCCCCAGCACCCACAGCCTTCTGGGGAGAGTTCCAGATTTCTACTACCCTTTGTGTGAAAAAGTGCCTCCTGATTTCACTCCTGAATGACCTAGCTCTAATTTTAAGATTATGCTGTGGCGTACCGACCACAGAAAGGACACAATCCGCTTTTCGGTCCGTAGACTATAAATCAGGCGTCATGCCTTTAAGAAGGATCACACCTTTAAGAAACTCGATCTGCAACATAGTTAAGCCCAGAGCGGGGGAGGGGCAGTCGAAGCTGTGGACTGATGAAAGTCAGTCAGACTTGGTGTAGGCTCTGACGCCATTTTGTGTTCAACATGCAGTCTCAAGAATTAAACCTTTTCTGTTGAACCTCTCCGAGTTCAGTAATTTTTGCTAGGAGTACGTAGACTCCTACATTGGTGACCCCGACGCTCAGGACGACTCCTAAGCGTAACCATGGCTGACACAAACGCAGTTTCTGTGAAGCTACCGGAGTTCTGGGAGAACCTAGCCACCGCCTGGTTCCTTCAAGCCAAATCGCAATTCCGACTCCGCAGCATCACCGCCGATGCAACGATGTACGACTACCTCCTTGCCTCCCTGGGCAGCTCCACAATCACGAAAGTCTGGACAACACTACAAAACCCTTTGGAGGAAGGCAAGTACGCACATCTCAAGGCCGCGCTCCTTAAAAAATTCACAGCCTCCCAATTTTTGCGCAACTGCCACCTCCTCGACCTCCCGGGCCTCGGTGACTCCACGCCGTCAGACTTGCTCTCACACATGCTTGCTCTGACCGACGAGAAACCGCCCAGCTCCCTCTTCCGCACGCTCTTTATCCGCCAACTACCTCCCAGCATCCGCCCGGCGATCGTGGCGTCCAGCCTCACGGACCTCGAGGTCCTGGCTGACGAAGCCGATAAGCTCCTGTCCGCCGGCTCCAACCACGCCGTCACCCCCGACCTGGCCTCCGCAGCGTCGGCGCGCTCTCCATCCTCTATCGCGCGGCCACACAGCTCGGCCACGAGGCCCCCCAGGCCCCCACGTCCCCCCAAGCCCTCCGACCCAGGGCTACTGCTACTTCCATACCCGGTTCGGCACACGGGCACGCCGCTGCAGCCATCCCTGCACGTTTCCAACCGCCCCCACACCGGCCTACACGATGGCCATGGGGCAAGCAGGTGCGCTGCTGTACGTTACGGACAGCACCTCCGGACGCCGTTTCCTATGCGACACGGGTGCGCAGCGCAGCATCATCCCTGCGTCCGCCCTCGAGATCCAGCGAGGCAGCCGCGGCCCTGCGCTGGCTGCCGCCAACGGCACCGACATCTGGACGTACGGCACCCGCACCGTCACCATCGACCTCGCAGGCCGCCGCTACCACTGGGAGTTTATCACCACCAAGGTGCTCTCCCCGCTCCTCAGTGCGGATTTCCTGTGCGCCCACGGCCTGTTGGTCGACATGCCTCGGTGCCGCCTCATGGACATGAACACCATGTCACCTATCCCGGGCGCCATGGCTCCCCCCAACCCGCCGAAATGGCGTGGCAGTGCCGCGCCCGCTCAACGGACGACTACTCAGCACTCCTGGCTGAGTTCCCAGCCCTCACCAACCCGACCTTCTCTGCGAAAGTTGCTAAGCACAGGGTAGAACACTTCATCCCCACCACAGGCCCACCGGTGTATGCCCACGCCCGCAGGCTGGACCCGGCCAAGCTGGAGATCGCACGGGCCGAGTTCGCCACAATGGAACAGCTCGACATCATCCGCCGCTCCAACAGCCCCTGGGCCTCCCCACTCCACATCGTCACCAAACCCGACGGCGGATGGCGCCCCTGCGGGGACTACCGGCGTCTAAACGACGCCACCATGCCGGATCGGTACCCCATACCGCACATTCAAGACTTCTCGGCTAGACTGGCCAGCTGCTCAGTCTTCTCCAAAGTCGACCTGGTGCGCGGTTACCATCAGGTGCCAGTCCACCCCACGGACGTTCCCAAGACGGCCATAATCACCCCTTTTGGGCTATTCGAGTTCCTCCGAATGCCCTTCGGCCTCAAAAACGCGGCCCAGGCCTTCCAGCGGCTCATGGACTCGGTCCTCCGGGACCTGAAGTTCATCTTTGTCCACCTGGATGACATCCTGGTAGCTAATTCCTCCAAGCAGGAACACATCGAGCAGCTCCGCACCCTGTTCCAGCGGCTCAGTGAGCACGGGCTCATCATCAGCCCAGCCAAGTGCCAATTCGGCCTCAGCAGGATCGAATTCCTCGGCCACCACACCACGCAGGATGGAGCCATTCCCCTGCCCGCCAAGGTGCAAGTCGTCCAGCAGTTCCCCTGGCCTACCACCATCAAAGGCCTCCAGGAGTTCTTGGGGATGATCAACTTTTACAACCGCTTCATTCCCGGAGCGGCCTCCCTCATGCGGCCCCTATACGAAGCCCTCTGGGGTAAGAAAGACAGAATGGCGATCGAGTGGTCGGCGGACATGTTGACCGCTTTCGACTCGACCAAAAAGGCGCTCGCCGACGCCACCATGCACGCTCACCCACAGCCCAACGCCAGGGTGGCCCTCACCACAGACGCCTCCAACCACGCGGTCGGCGCCGTGTACGAACAGTGGGTCGACGGGGCCTGGCAACCGCTGGCCTTTTTCAGCTGCCAACTGCGCCCCCCGGAGGCCAAATACTGCGCCTTTGACCGCGAGCTCCTCGCACAGTACCTGGCAGTCCGCCATTTTAGATTTCTTCTGGAGGGCCGCCCCTTCACCGCGTTTGTCGACCACAAACCCCTGACATTCGCGATGGCGAAATCTGCGGACCTGTGGTCAGCCAGGCAACAATGCCAGCTCGCCGCGGTGTCCGAATTCACCACGGACATCCGGCACGTCTCCGGTCGAGACAACGTGGTGGCCGACTGCCTATCCCGCCCCGCCGTCCACGGCGCCCACCTGGCAGTGGACTATGCTCAACTGGCAGTGGAGCAACGCACCAACCCCGATCTGCTCTCCGCGCCCACAACCCTCCCAGGGCTGCGACTGACCGACGTCGCCTGTGGCCCGTCCGCTGTCACAGTCAAATGCGACACCTCCTTGGCGCAACCCCGCCCCGTAGTCCCGGCGTCCTGGCGAAAACAGGTGTTCGACATCGTCCACGGCCTCTCACACCCCGGCACCCACGCGTCCATTAGACTGGTGGCCAACCGATTTGTCTGGTGCGGCCTGCGCAAAGATGTGCGCGTCTGGTCCAGATCCTGCATAGCTTGCCAGCGTGCCAAAATCCACCAACACGTCAAAGCCCCACTCGAGGAGTTCACCGTGCCAGAAAGAAGGTTTGACCATGTCCACATCAACCTCGTCGGCCCCCTGCCGCCATCACAAGGTCACACGCACCTGCTGACAATCGTGGACCGTACCACCCGCTGGCCCGAGGCCATTCCACTGACGTCCACCACCACCGCCAATATCGCGAGGGCGTTCATCGGTACCTGGGTCGCTCGGTTCGGCGTCCCCTCTGACATGACGTCGGATAGAGGCCCGCAGTTCACCTCTGATCTGTGGGTCACCATCGCCCGAAACCTCGGGGTGGCCGTTCACCGCACCACGGCTTACCACCCCCAAGCCAACGGACTGTGCGAGTGATTCCACAGGTCCATGAAGGCATCCCTCCGCGCCAGCCTCGAGGACGAGGCTTGGATCGACCGCCTCCCGTGGGTGCTACTTGGCCTACGCTCCGCGGTCAAGGAAGACCTGCAAGCCTCGGCGGCGGAACTCGTGTACGGCCAGCCGCTGCGCGTACCCGGAGAGCTCCTGCCCACCGCCACGACCCCCTGGTTGGCTGACCAGCAACGCCGCGCTTTCGCCAACCGAGCACAACAGTTCGCTCCGGTGCCCACTGGCCGGCACGGCGAATCAGCAACCCGCGTACCACCTAGCCTGCACATGGCCAAATTTGTTTTCGTGTGCCATGACGCCCACCGAGGACCTCTACGGCCCCCATACAATGGACCCTACAAGGTACTCCAGACGGGGAACAAGTTCTTCCTCCTCGAAGTGGGCGGCAGAACTGACAAGGTGTCGGTCGACCGGCTCAAGCTGGCACACCTAGAGCCCGATGAACCCGTTCAAGTGGGCCAACCCCCACCGCGGGGCAGACCGCCTAAGAGCCCAACGCGTCCGACCGCCCCGCTCCCGACACCAACCGCCAAGAGCCGTTCTGGCCGTGCCATCAAGCCGCCACGCCGGTTCGTACACTCCCTACTAGCGGATTCTGGGGGGAGCTGTGTGGCGTACCGACCACAGAAAGGACACAATCCGCTTTTCGGTCCGTAGACTATAAATCAGGCGTCATGCCTTTAAGAAGGATCACACCTTTAAGAAACTCGATCTGCAACATAGTTAAGCCCAGAGCGGGGGAGGGGCAGTCAAAGCTGTGGACTGATGAAAGTCAGTCAGACTTGGTGTAGGCTCTGACGCCATTTTGTGTTCAACATGCAGTCTCAAGAATTAAACCTTTTCTGTTGAACCTCCCTGAGTTCAATATTTTTTGCTAGGAGTACGTAGACTCCTGCAATGCCCCTTTGTTCTGGATACCCCACAACAGGAAATAGTTTTCCTTTATCTACTCTATCAAATTCTTTTATCATTTTAAACATATCAATCAGATCACCCCTCAAATTTCTATACTCAAGGGAATAAAAGCCAAGTTTATACAACTTGTCCTTTTAATTGAACCCATTAACCTCCGGGTATCATTCTGGTAAATCTGTACCCACTGCAAGGCCAATGTATCCTTCCTGAAGTGTGTTGTCCAGAACTGAACACAATACTCCAGATGGGGGGGGGTCTGACCAAGACTCCAATGGACAAGGGCTAGTTTAAGATCGGGGCTACAAACATAAAATGCTGGAACTACACTAGTATCTGCCCTTGCTCTGATGTTTTCAGTTTATAGCCAAAATGTTGACTTGTCTTTTTTCTTTAAAGCTGCCGACTGACGTGCTGTTTATTTCCAGAATTTCCTTTGTTTCTTTATTTTCAGATTTCTAACATTTGCAGTTTTTTTCTATTTTTATTTACACTCTTTGGCCTTTACTCAAACAACTTTGAAGCCTTCCTAAGCTATAAAGTAGCAGTCTCCCATTTATAATTTCCATATGGTGAACTAAGAACAGATACATTTTAACAAATTGTAGGTTTTCATGAGTTAGCGACACAGAAGAGCGCCAAAAAGCAACAAGTTAAAATTTACTATGGGAATGAAATTTATCGAACAGCAGTAAACTAAAAAAAGGGTAGTTAATTTTAGAGTGAAGTCAAAACATTAACTGTTGATTTTTTGATGCGTTTAGCTCATTTTGCACATGCCATGTGATATAATGCAGAGTTTCTGGCTCATTGTTCTGAGTTCTCTATAGAGACGGTTATTGTAGGAAAGTGCTGTGTCTTCAAACAGCCAAAGCTAGTAGTTGGGACCAGTGCCAAGAAGGATGGCCTTTTTATTTTTTAGTCTCGAAGAATCAGTGCACTAAAAATATTCCAATAAGCTCTTTTCTGGCACCGCAGTACAATCACAACCCTGACAACAAAGATATTGATTAATGTTAGTTCATATCCTTAAACACTCAGACATGGCAAGGACAATGAAAAGAGGGCGGGGGAGTAGTGTTTCTAACAGTTTTGCATTCTTAGTTGCATGAAAAAAATGTTTTTTTCCTATGCCTAGACTGATCCTACACTGTCCCATTGTCTGGAGCATAATGTGAGTTTCGGACAGCAGTTGCTGACTCCACGCCAACATTGTTAATGAGCATATGGTTCCAATAACACTGTGGCTACTTATAGTGCTTGATGGCAGGGAGTCAGTCATTTAATGTTGACTGGACAACAAATTGTTGAGGGAAGTACCATCCTATCAGTTAATTCTAGACCAATGCAGCCAGAAAACAGTAAAGTCTCAAGAAAATTCAGAAAGGGTTCGGAGATTCAAACAGAATAAACCCAAATCCATTGCAAAAGGTACATAATGTCAACGGGAAGCCCACAATAATAATGTAATAATGTGTACGGGAGGATAGAGACATTCTGGCTGCAAACAAAACAAGTAAAATAAAATAAAAAGGGCACATTCCAGAGGTTTCTCATCTACATACTGCCTCCTGCTGATATCAGCAAACTGTTAGGCATGAGGTCAGGCTCTATATGTATGCTGATGCCACGCATCTCTTGTTCTCTGACACCAGCCTTGAACCTATACTCAGCAATATGCTGTTTCTCTCCTCGACTGACATCAAGTCACGAGTATACCAGAAAGTCTTTCAACATAACATCAGTAAGAACATAAGAAATATGAGCAGGAGTAGGCCATACGGCCCCTCGAGCCTGCTCCGCAATTCAATAAGATCATGGCTGATCTTCGACCTCAACTCCTTTCCCGCCCTATCTGCATATCCCTTGATTCCTTTAGAGTCCAAAAGTATATCTATCTCAGACTTGAATATACACATTTACAACCCCTTGGGGTAGAGAATTCCAAAGATTCACAATCCTCTGAGTGAAGAAATTCCTCCTCATCTCAGTCTTAAATGGCCGACCCCTTCTCCTGAGACTCTGCCCCCTAGTCCTAGACTCTCCAGCCAAAGGAATCAACCTCTCAGCATCCAGTGGCAGTGGACCTGGGTGAGGCGGCGGCAGAGGAGTGGCGAGTTTAAAAGCGGCGGCAGAGCGCAGGTAGGCCCCACAGCGGCAGTGGACCTGGGTGAGGTGGCGGCAGAGGAGCGGTGAGTTTAAAAGCGGCGGCAGAGCGCAAGTAGGCCCCACAGTGGCGGCAGAGCGCAGGTAGGCCCCACAGTGGCGGCAGAGCGCAGGTAGGCCCCACAGTGGCGGCAGAGCGCAGGTAGGCTTACCAATCTCCAATCTCCAAGCTCAGAGGGAGGGAGAGAAGTAAAAAGTAATCAAAGTGTGACGTCACCAGAAAGCAGGTAAGTGATTGGTTGGTGAGTATTTCTCTCTTTTTTAAACTTAAACTCTGTGGTTTATAGTTTCTAAGCTCTCTGTGGTGTAGCGGGGACTGTTGGTAAACCAGGGCCCGTAAGTATATCATTTAACTGTAGTGTAATTGGTGGGATTGATTTGATTTAATTTAATTTGAATTAATTAAAGGGTAAGTCATGGCAGGAGAGCCCGGCCCCATGGTATGCTCCTCCTGCGGTATGTGGGAAATCAGGGATACTTCCTCTGTCCCCGACGATCATGTGTGCAGGAAGTGTGTCGAGCTGCAGCTACTGGCAGACCGCATTGCGGCACTGGAGCTGCGATTGGATATGTACTGGACCGCGATGCTGAGGGTGTCGTGAATAGCACGTTTAATCAGTTGGTAACACCGCAGGTAAAGGTTGCACAGGCAGAAAGGGAATGGGTGACCAACAGGCAGAGTAGTAGGCGCAGGCAGGTAGTGCAGGAGTCCCCTGTGGACATCCCCCTCTCAAACAGATATACCACTTTGAATACTGTTGGGGGAGATGGCTTATTAGGGGAAAGCAGCAGCAGCAGCCAACTTCCTGGCACCAGGGGTGGTTCTGCTGCACAGGACGGGAGGAAAAAGAGGGGTAGAGCTATAGTAATAGGGGATTCTATTGTAAGATAGGCATTTCTGCGGCCACAAACGAGACTCCAGGATGGTGTGTTGCCTCCCTGGTGCAAGGGTCAAGGATGTCTCAGTGCGGCTGCAGAACATTTTGGAAGGGGAGGGTGAACAGCCAGTTGTCGTGGTGCATATAGGGACCAACGATATAGGTAAAAAATGGGATGAGGTCCTAAAAGCTGAATACAGGGAGTTAGGAGGTAAATTAAAAAATAGGACCTCAAAGGTAGTAATCTCAGGATTGCTACCAGTGCCACGTGCTAGTCAGAGTAGAAATAGAAGGATATTTCAGATGAATACGTGGCTAGAGGATTGGTGCAAGGGGGAGGGATTCATATTCCTGGGACATTGGAACCGGTTCTGGGGGAGGTGGGACCAGTACAAACTGGATGGTTTGCACCTGGGCAGGGCCAGGACCAATGTCCAAGGGGGAGTGTTTGCTAGTGCTCTGGGGGAGGGTTTAAACTAAAATGGCAAGGGGTTGGGAACCTGAGCAGGGAGACAGAGGAAAGGGAAACAAGGATAAAAGCAAAAGATAGGAAGGAGAAAAACAAAAGTGGCAGTCAGAGAGATCAATGGTTTAAATCAAACATGGCCACAGTAAATAATAATTCTAAAAGGTCTAAGAGCGTTAAAAAAACAAGTCTGAAGGCTTTGTGTCTTAATGCGAGGAGCATTCGTAATAAGGTGGATGAATTAGCTGCACAAATAGAGGTAAACGAATATGATTTGATTGGGATTACGGAAACATGGCTCCAGGGTGACCAAGGCTGGGAACTCAACATCCAGTATTCAGGAAAGATAGGCAAAAAGGAAAAGGAGGTGGGGTAGCATTGCTAGTTAAAGAGGGGATTAACACAATTGTAAGGAAGAATATTAGCTCTGATGATGTGGAATCTGTATGGGTAGAACTGAGAAATACCAAGGGGCAGAAAACGTTAGTGGAAGTGGTATATAGACCTCCAAACAGTAATGCGGAGGTTGGGGATGACATTAAAAGGGAAATTAGAGAAGCGTGCAATAAGGGCACAGCAGTTATCATGGGTGACTATAATCTACATATAGATTGGGCTAACCAAATTAGTAACAATACTGTGGAGGAGGAATTCCTGGAATGTATACGGGATGGTTTCCTGGACCAATATGTCGAGGAACCAACTGGAGATCAGGCCATCTTAGACTGGTTATTATGTAATGAGAAAGGATTAATTAGCAATCTTGTTGTACGAGGCCCCTTGGGTCGGAGCGATCGTAATATGATAGAATTCTTCATTAAGATGGAGAGTGAAGTAGTTGACTCAGAGACTAGGGTCCTGAATTTAAATAAAGGAAACTACGATGGTATGAGGCGCAAGTTGGGTAGGATTGATTGGGGAATGTCACTCAAAGGGATGACAGTGGATAGGCAATGGCAAACATTCAAAGACCGCATGGATGAAGTACAGAATTTGTTCATCCCAGTTTGGCGTAAAAATAAAACAAAAAAGGTGACTGTACTGGTCTCGCTAGACGTACTCCTATCTAGTTATCCAGCCAGCTAAACACTCATTCAAATAATTCCTCGAGAAGCAGCTTGATGTTTTGAAGCTTTACTTGAATAAATTTGTGAAACTGTAAACAAAGACAAAGTATGTTTTGTACATAGAGCTGAGTACTATACATTAGATGTTACATAAGATATAAACATGATTATGACAACAGAATAGGCTAATTGTATAACTAAATAGCACTGAAGCTAAACCTCGGTAGCTAACAGCTAATAACTTCTTATAGACAAAGTATTGTCAAAATACTACACTGACAAGGTTGTTATCATGTTACTAAACAAGGATACTCACAGACATTGCACCTTGCCTAGCGTATAAGAAGGGATGGAACAGGATTGAGAATGCCTCATGTGGCTTTCTTCATAACTCAGCAAAAACACTCCCTGGAATACTACTTCCGGGGCAAACAGGAAGAAGGTCAAATAACACCCTGCCATACAATAACACTGCTATACACTAACTACCACTAGAGGGTGCTATCTGCATGTAATAAGTCCAGAACAGTGACTCAACCGTGGCTAACAAGGGAAATTAGGGATAGCATATGATCCAAGGAGAGGACATATAAATTGGCCAGAAAAAGCAGTAAACCTGAGGATTGGGAGCAGTTAAGGATTCAACAAAGGAGGACAAAGGGATTAATTAAGAAGGGGAAAATAGAGTATGAGAGTAAGCTTGCAGGGAACATAAAAACTGACTGTAAAAACTTTTATAGATATGTGAAGAGAAAAAATTGGTGAAGTCAAGCATAGGTCCCTTGCAGTCAGAATCAGGGGAATTTATAATGGGGAACAAAGAAATGGCAGACCAATTAAATACATATTTTGGTTCTATCTTCACAAAGGAGGACATAAATAACCTCCCAGAGATATCGGGGAACATAGGGTCTGATGAAAGGGAGGAACTGAAAGAAATCAGTATTTCTAGGGAAATGCTGTAAGGGAAATTGATGGGATTGAAGGCCGATAATTCCCCAGGGCCTGATAATCTACATCCTAGGGTACTTAAGGAAGTGGCCCTAGAAATAGTAGATGTATTGCTGGTCATCTTCCAACATTCGATAGAATCTGGAACAGTACCCATGGATTGGAGGGTAGCTAATGTTACCCCACTATTCAAAAAAGGTGGTAGAGAGAAAACGGGGAATTACAGACGTGACATCGGTAGTGGGGAAAATGCTAGAGTCCATTATAAAAGATATAATAGCAGAGCACTTGGGAAACAGTGACCGGATCGGACAAAGTCAACATGGATTTACAAAAGGTAAATCGTGCTTGACTAATCTGCTGGAATTTTTTAAGGATGTAACTGGTAAAATAGATAAGGGAGAACCAGTGGATGTGGTGTATTTGGACTTTCAAAAGGCTATCGATAAGGTCCCGCTTAAGAGATTAGCGTGTAAAGTTAAGGCACATGGGATTGGGGGCAAGGTATCGACTTGGATAGAGAACTGGTTGGCAGACAGAACTAGTGGGGTACCGCAGGGATCGGTCCTTGGACCCCAGCTATTCACATGATCTAGATGAGGGAATTGGATGTAATATCTCCAAATTTGCAGATGACACAAAGTTGGGTGGGCATGTGAGCTGTGAGGAGGATGCCGAGAAACTCCAGTATGATTTGGACAGGTTGGGTGATTGGGCAGAAGCATGGCAGATGCAGTATAATGTGGATAAATGTGAGGTTATCCACTTTGGTGGCAAAAACAGGAAGGCAGATTATTATCTGAATGGCAATAGATTGGGAGAAGGGGAAGTGCAACGAGACCTGGGTGTCCTTGTGCACCAGTCGCTGAAGGTAAGCATGCAGGTGCAGCAGGTGGTTAAGAAGACAAATGGTATGTTGGCCTTTGTAGCGAGAGGGTTTGAGTACAGGAACAAGGATGTCTTGCTGCAGTTGTACAGGGCCTTGGTGAGACCACATCTTGAGTATTGTGTGCAGTTTTGGTCGCCTTATCTGAGGAAGGATGTTCTTGCCATGGAGGGAGTGCAGCAAAGATTCACCAGGCTATACCTGGGATGGCAGGAATGACGTATGAGGCGAGATTGGGTCGATTGGGCTTATACTCGCTGGAGTTTAGAAGAATGAGAGGGGATCCCATTGAAACTTATAAAATTCTAACAGGACTAGACAGACTAGATGCAGGAAGGATGTTCCCGATGGTTGGGGAGTCCAGAACCAGGGGTCACAGTCTAAAGATTTAGGACAGAGATGAGGAGGAATTTCTTCACCCAGAGAGTGGTGAACCTGTGGAATTCTCTACCACAGAAGGCAGTAGAGGCCAATTCATTAAATATATTCAAGAAGGAGTTGGATATATTTCTTAAGGCTAAAGGGATCAAGGGATATGGGGAGAAAGCGGGGACAGGGTACTGAATTTGGCTGATCAGCCATGATCTCATTGAATGGCGGAGCAGGCTCGAGGGGCCGAATGGCCTACTCCTGCTCCTATCTTCTATGTTTCTATGTTTAGTAAGACTGAAGCCACCTTGTTCGGCTCCCACCAAAAACTATGCACCCTATCCTCCTCTGTATCCTAGCCCCCCAACTATAACACCTCTTGCCTCCAGGTGCTTCCTTATGCTGAGCCCAACAATATGCAGCTTTATTTACCCTACTTGAACCTCTGCAACATTATGCATCTCTGTTCTTACCTAACCCCCATCTACACCATCATCATCTCCAGGCTTGACTTCTCCAATGCTGCCCTCACTGACCTCCTATACTCCATCCTACTTTAACAGTAACTTGCCCAAAATCCATCATCTGCATTCCAGCACCCACCACCCCCCCACTTCCTGGAAAACTATTCCATATCATTCCTGCTCTCAACAACCTTCAGTGGCTCCCCATCTCCCAGTGTATCGGGAATTCAAAATCCTCATCCTCATTTACAAATTGCTCCATGCTCTTGCCCTCTCACTCCCTCTGGAAGCTCCTCTAGCCTTATATACCAGTATGTGCCCTCCACTCTTCTGACTCTTGCCTCCTTTGCATTCTCCCCTCTTTCTGCTCTACCATTAGAGGCAGAGGCTTCAGCCATTTTGGCTACACTTTGGAACTTGCCCCTTAAACCCCTTCATCTTACTGCCTATCCTCCCCATCTTCAAAAGCCTACTCAAAACTTGTCTCTTTGGCCATGCCTTCAGTCACCTCCTCCAACACTTCTACTATTTCTCAACATATGTTCTCGCCTCTGTTAAGTGCCCTGGGATATTTATCATAGAATGATTTAAGGTGCTGTATCACAAGATAATTACAGATAAGGTAGACCATTCAGCTAATTTTAGTTTATCCATCTAGAATGACTTTTAGATCCCCTCCGATTGCAACCCCAATTGTTTCTTAAATGATTCCAGGGTTTTTGTCCCCCATTCCTCTAGTTAACAGGCAGTTTTTAGCCTAATCCCTATTTTGAAGGTTGTCGTTTGGGATTCCCAACGGTCCAAACTACGCCAAGTTAGAGGAGTCGGGCTGTCGGGTTGAAGGACTTGGAGGGGTCGAGATGTCAGTGTTCAGGTGAGTGATGGGTGCATGAGTGCAAAGGTAAGTGTGTTTGGTGTGTCTAAAGTGTGTAAAGAAGTTTAAATTACCTGTACTTACCTTAACAGCCTTTCTTCCTCTAGGTTTCGGGCACAGAAAGCAGAATGGCCGCGAGCTGTCAAAAGTGACAGCCTGCAGCTTTCAGTGCCGGCGAGATTTCTAACTGAGTCTGCGTAGAAGGACTCAGGTTAGAAGTAAGACTGTCAGTGTTTGACAGCTTCAAACAGCTGTGAAACACTGATATTTCATCTGTCAACACGTCTTGACAGATGAAATTTCAGTCTGTGACGTCACCTGTTGCCGGGTGGCTCTTAATTGGCCTGCTGAGCCCGCTGGGCGGGCTCAACAAGGTCAATCAAGTAAAAATCGCATGGATTGGCTGCATCTTGATGAAGGCGGGACTACAACCCGAAAGTTGTAGTCCCGCTTCCTTCCCGACTTCTGAATGAAAATCCAGCCCTTTGTGTCTTCTTCCTTTTGCCTGCATGAAAACTTCTTGAAATGTATTTTTTATTTGTTTACGGGATGTGGGCGTCACTGGCAAGGCAGGCATTTATTGCCCATCCCTAATTGTCCTTGAGATGGTGGTGGTGAACCGCCTTCTTGAACCACTGCAGTCCTTGTGGTGAAGGCACTCCCACAGTGGTGACTCTGCCGCAGCAGTTTGTTACAACTGAGTGGCTTGCTAGGCCATTTCAGAGGGCAGTTAAGAGTCAACCACATTGCTGTGGATCTAGAGTCACATATAGGCCAGACCAGGTAAGGATGGCATTTCCTTCCCTAAAGGACATTAGTGAACCAGATGGGATTTACTACAATCCAGTCACCATTACTGATACTAGGGGGGAAAAATTTGGTTGCTTTGCACCTCCCGTTAGGGCACCTCCCTAAGAGGGCGCTAATGGGGCGCAAAGCAACTAGTGCCCGGGCGCGGCGCCGCCAACGCCTCCTGTGAAATTCAGCGGGTGGTTAGCTGTGGTGGTAACCGTTAGTGCCCTGTGGCGCTGCGCCGCCGGCGATGGCGTCATCGCCGTGCACAGCGCCCCGCTCGCGCCCCAGCCGTGATCTTCAGTAGCGCCCCCTGACTTACCGCTGGATGCTATGTCCGACGGGGTCAGGGGGGCCTAACGGTGGCCAAGGCGGCGCTAGTTAAAGGGGAGGTGGCGGGTGGCCATTTTTGTTGCTGGCCGCACCTGCCCCCGTTGCTGACCCCGGCCCCTGTGAAGACCCCCCGTGGGGTGCCAGCTGCTCTCCATGAGCCCGGCACTCCTCTTTAGTGCCTGGCTCATTTGCCGGCTCTCCCAATCCCTGGTGACCCAGCTGGGTGCCGGGACGCGCTGCGCCAGGCCCCTCCCCTTTAATAAGGGGAGGAAGGCCTGCAGAACCGCAGTGCGACGTGCCGCAGTGCCACGTAGCACCGCGATATTACCTCGCAGCACCCCAAGAGGGACACAGGGTGCTTCCAGTAGCATCCCTCCTCCCTCTTGGTGCGCTACCTGGGAAAATCGGCCGTGGGGGCCCTCATTTTTTCGGGCCCGGCAAAGTTAGCGTCCCAAAGGGGGCGCGACTCAATTTTTCCCCCTGGCTTTTTAATCCAGATTTATTTAATTAACTGAATTTAAAATCCCCAGCTGTCGTGGTGGGATTTGAACTCATGTCTCTGAATCATTAGTCCAGCCCTCTGGATTATAATGGCAACCATTCTGCTTTCATGATGATGCCAAGATAGTTCAAAGGAAATTACTGGGGCAGTGTGTCTTTTTTATCATGTTTGCTGCCCATGACATTATTACCAGTTGTGTATTACTGTGGGATGCTGTGTCTTTCTTGAGATGCTTGAGAATTTTGTTATTTGTTCTTGAGATGCGGGCGTCGCTGGCAAGGCTGTATCAACAACATAAGAACATAAGAAATAGGAACAGGAGCCTGCTACTCCATTCAATAAGATCATGGCTGATCTTCTACCTCAACTCCACTTTCCCGCCTGATCCCCATATCCCTTGATTCCACTGGAGTCCAAAAATCTGTCGATCTCAGCCTTGAATATACTCAACGACTGAGCATCCACAGCCCTCTGCATTTATTGCCCATCCCTAATTGCCCTTGAGAAGGTGGTGGTGGGCCTTCTTGAACCACTGCAGTCCTTATGACAGTGCTTCCACAATGCTGTTAGGTAGGGAGTTCCAGGATTCTGACCCAGCGATGATGAAGGAAGGATGATTTACATCCATGTCAGGGCGGTGTGTGACTTGGAACTGACGTCCTTCCCACAACATTGCTGCTCTTATTCTTCTTGGCGGTAGAGGTTGCAGGGGAGGGAGGAAGTAACCTCAGTGAGCTGCTGCAGTGCATCCTGTAGATCATGCATACTGTTGCCATAGTGCACCAGTGATGGAGGGGGTGGCTATTAAATCCAGAGGCAGGGATACCAATCAAATGAATTGCTCTGTCCTGGATGGTGTTGAGCTTCTTGAGTGCTGTTGCAGCTGCACCCATCCAAGCAAATGGAGAGTATTCCATCACACTCCTGACTTGGGCTTTGTAGGTGGTGGAGAGGCTTTGAAGGGTCAGGAGATGAAACAGTCATCACAGCGTACCCAGCCTCTGTTATGCTCTTGTTGCCACAGTATTTATGTGGCTAGTCCAGATAAGTTTCTGGTCAATGGTGTCCCCCAGGATGTTGATGGTGGGGGATTCGGCGATGGTAATGCCGTTGAATGTCAAGGCGCGGTGGTTAGACTCTCGCTTGTTGGAGATAGTCATTGCCTGGCACTTCTGTGGCGCGAATGTTACTTGCCACCTATCAGCCCAAGCCTGAACATCGTCCAGGTCTTGCTGCATGCGGGCATGGACTGCTTCATTATCTGAGGAGTTGTGGATGGCGTTGAACACTGTACAATCATCAGCGAACATCCCCATTTCTGACCTTATGTTGGAGGGAAGGCCATTGATGAAGCAGCTGAAGATGGTTGGGCCTAGGACACTGCCCTGAGGAACTCCTGCAGCGATATCCTGGGGCTGTGATGATTGACCTTCAATCACCACAACCATCTTCCTTTGTGCTAGGTATGACTCCAGCCAGTGGAGAGTTTTCCCCTCGATTCCCATTGACTTCAGTTTTACTGGGGCTCCTTGATGCCACACTCGGTCAAATGCTGCCTTGATGTCAAGGGCAGTCACTCTCACCTCACCTCCAAGATTGTTGATGATGCAAAGCTAGGTGGGAAAGTAAGCTCTGAGGAGGACACAAAGAGGCTGCAAAAGGATATAGACCATTTAAGTGAGCAGGTAAGAAATGTATAATGTGGGAAATGTGAAATTATCCACTTTGGTAAGAAGAATAGAGAAGCAGAATAAAGGTGAGAGACTAGTAAATGTTAGTATGCAGCAGGATTTGGGTGGCCTTGTACTCAAATCACAGAAAGTTAACATGCAGGTACAGCAAGCAATTAGGAAGGCAAATGGTATGTTAGCCTTTATTGCAAGGGGGTTGGAGTATAAGAGTAAGAAAGTCTTGCTGCAATTATACAGGGCTTTGGTGAGACCACACCTGGAGTACCGTGTACAGTTTTGGTCTCCTTACCTAAGGAAGGATATACTTACCTTAGAGGGAGTGCAACAAAGGTTCACTAGATTGATTCCTGGGATGAGAGGGTTGACCTATGAGGAGAGATTGAGTAGAATGGGCTGATACTCTGAAATTTAGAAGAATGAGAGGTGAGCTCATTGAAACATATAAAATTCTTAGAGGGCTTGACAGGGCAGATGCTGAGAGACTGTTTCTCCTGGCTGGAGAGTCTAGACCTCAGGATAAGGGGTCGGTCATTTAGGACTGAGATGATGAGCAATTTCTTCACTCAGTGGGTTGTGAAGCTTCGGGATTCTCTACCCCAGAGGGCTGTGGATGCTGAGTCACTGAGTATATTCAAGACTGAGATCGATACATTTTTGGACTCTAAGAGAATCACGGGATACGGGGAATCGGGCGGGAAAGCAGAGTTGAGGTCGATGATCAGCCATGATCTTACTGAGTGGTGGAGCAGGCTCGAGAGGCCATATGGCCTACTCCTGCTCTTATTTCATATGTTATATTCTTATTAAGAAGTGCTTCCAGATTTCACTCCTAATTTTGCTCCTGATTTCACTGATATTTTCAGCCCCATTATTATATTTTTTCTATTTTTTGCATGTCAATCATGGAAATGAAAGGGTTACACCATCAGTATCCTCTAAGGCTCAATGATTGAATGTGTTGAGAATGCTGACAGTATTTGATGAAGGGGGTGATCCTAGCACTTTACTGCCATTGTAATCACTCCCAGGGACCAGGGGCTGCTAGAATCCAATGGCTAGTAAAGCCTATGACTTATTCTTCCTGCCCACTCTAAGCTCCCTGTCAAGGATGGATCTCAGCCTTGCAATGAGTAATGCCACCCAAATGTACAGAACTGTGTAAGAATCTTACTATATGAATCTGTAAACGCCATGCAATTTGTAATATAGAATACATGATGTACCATGGTGTGAGAAAATGTGTACACCTCAATTTTTAATAAAAATGAGCACTGGGGTTCTGCCTCTTATCTAGCACAAAACAGAAATTATGAAATATTCTTGTGACTTTGCCCAGATCGGAATTGTCATTCTTGCCAATGATAGCCATAGGGTTTTTCCAACTGCACTTATGAATAATACGTAAAGAGAATTCCTTTTACACCATGTTGCAAGACAGATTAGAAATCTATGGTAAAAAATGACTCAAGTGGTTTTGAATACATGTCTATAGCACATGAGAATTAGGAGCATGTACCATTTAGGGCCGAGTTCCCAAATGCATGCCCTCGCACAGAGTCTTTCTCGCCAGCTGCACATTGGACAATCATAAGAACATAAGAAGTAGGAACAGGAGTAGGCCATACGGCCCCTCGGGCCTGCTCCGCCATTCAATAGGATCATGGCTGATCCGAACCTAGACTCACGTCCACTTCCCTGCCCTCTCCCCGTAACCCCTAATTCCCTTATCTGCTAGGAAACTGTCTATCTCCGTTTTAAATTTATTTAATGTTGCAGCTTCCACAGCTCTCTGGGGTAGCAAATTCCATAGATTTACTACCCTCTGAGTGAAGAAGTTTCTCCTCATCTCAGTTTTGAAAGGGCAGCCCCTTATTCTAAGATTATGCCCCCTAGTTCTAGTCTCACCCATCAGTGGAAACATCCTCACCGAATCCACCCGATCAAGCGGCAGGGCAAAGCTTGCAGTCAGGACATCAGCCCTACGGACTCCACTTAAACTTCTTGTCAATCTACTTTGTTCCCTAATCCATGCCTTTGTTACCTCCAGATTAGGGTTGCCAACTCTGGTTTGATGTATTCCAGGAGGTTTGATCATGTGACAATTGATCACGTGGCATTCGATCACGTGACACCACTCATGTGATGCTTAATCACACAACATTTAATCACATGACATCTGCCACTGTTTGCAAATGTTATTGCATTTACCTTAGTTGAGTGTCTCAGTATCACTAAGACCTGAATAAAATATGACATTTTGTTTTACAGTGAGATAACATAATTTATAAATCAAAGAACACAAAAGAATAGAAAGATTTAAGGATAAGTGATATTTCAATAAAAACTACTTCTGTGATGCTTCCACAGTGCTGACCGCAATGAGAAACACCAAGTAAATACCACTGATTCAACAAAAACATCGACAGAAGTAACTTCCAACTAAAGTTTTTGTACACTTTCATGACTTTTTACAGTACACAGCAAGTTATATAAATAATAAATAAAACCAAAACCAAACCTGATTCAATTCACTGACTCGCACCCCCCACCACTGAAGCCCAACTTCAGGGAGGTGAGGCTCAGTCCTCAGAGAGAAGCAGCAAAGCTGCCTGGCTCCCGGAACAAAACACATTATACAACAGCGCTCATCTCCCTTACTCCAGTTTGTGTGTCTCCCCCTCTCCCTTTAGATTGTGTTTCTCGCTCCCTCCCCAAAGTGGAAGCAGCATGCTATAGACAGGGCTAAGCGATCCCACAATCAGATAAGTTAAGAAACAAAAGACGACTCGAGATAAAGTGTAAATGGCCATGGCAGAATGATCGACAGCTGCCATGTGAGAGAGAGAAAAAAAATGGAAAAAAAGATAGGGGCCGAGGTTATGGTCTGAAATTGTTAAACTTGATGTTGAGTCCAGAAGGCTGTAAAGTGTCTAATCTGGAGTCATCTTTTGTTTCTTAACTTGTTCCATTACCATCTCCTTTTGCCTTGCACCATCATCCCTTTTGTCTCTTAATCTCTCCTGCCTTCCATCCTATCACAGATCTTCCCTTTTGTTCTTTCCTCCCCTCCCCTCTTTCCCTGCCTCTCCACTTGCTTCAAAACCTGTTCCATCTCCAACTTTTTCCAGTTCTGATGAAAGGTCATCGACCTGAAACGTTAACTCTGTTTCTCTCTCCACAGATGCTGCCTGACCTGCTGAGTATTTCCAGCATTTTCTGTTTTTATTTCAGATTTCCAGCATCCGCAGTATTTTGCTTTTGTATTAGGGTTTCCACCAAATGCCTGTCTGAGCCCATTTAAGAGCCTTGTTGGCACACGAACAAAGACTCAGCTGAATTATCACAGGTGTGTTTTGAGTAATTTGATCTTTTGTGTACGATGTAACTAATCCCTTCTCCCAAAATAAATGCACCGAAAATTGTGTGCTCCTGAGGGTGTGTTGAACAAGAAGTGCCAATTTAATGCATTTTACATGTATAAAGAGGAATTCCAATATGCTGAGTGAACTTCAGTAACAAAAAGAGATGCAGAAACTAATCACAATGGTGAATGTGACAGCTCGGATCAGGGTTTATACAGTATCAGTCATTATTTTAGCGAGAGGTGATAAAACAATCACTGTTTTAGAATCCCCAATTCTACATTTGTCTTGGCATTTATTATCAAATTTAAAGTGGAGGAGACCCTGTCTTGAAGGAATGATTAGTGTGTATCTGACAGCCTGTTAAGATAGGGATGATTAACTGGCTAATCCCAATGTTACACTGCTCACAATAAATGTAGGACATATATCAGAATTCAGTTTTGCACCTCTAGGGTTCAATATATCATGCTGTATTTGCCTTGTTCAAGTTGTCCCGCATCAATCAACCTGATTAAAATGTATTTTGCCAACAGCTCGAATACAGTGCAGTATTGGTCGAAACCCATTTAACTCTTGGCTTACCAGACATCAAGGATTCAACAGCAACACAGAGTTGTCTATGATACTATTTTCAGGTATGCAAAGATGACACAGTTACTGCAGTAGCCATCACAACTAGTAAGTAAACCGCATTTAGAAATACAACAGCAACTGCTACATTTGCTGCGTTCACCTGAGAACGACATACCCCAGTCAGCCTTAGCTTGATTCTGCCTAATATAGCAGACCAAAGCTCCATTCAGAACTCCGATTATGCTAATTTTCCTGGTGGGGAATTTGGGTGTGTGGTCCCTTTAACGGGCTGCACGGCCCATTCAAAGTTACACGCATGCCCCGCCCTCCCCCTTCCCGAATGTGAGACCCTCCCAAAACTCCCCTCTCCGTGACATACTTGAGTTCCTTTGGGTCCAAGCCTCCTGTTGCCCTATTTGAGCAGGCAACAGGCCAGGGGCCATTCAAATGAAGCCGGGGAGTTAAAATCGTCCGGGTCTCCCGGTGTCGAGGTCAGGGAGGTTTGGCACCCGACTCGCCTCCCCCACTCACCCGATTCCCTCTCCGGGTTAAAATCGGGACTTGTGTGTCATTTTTTGCAGCTGCACGGCAAAATAACCAATAGCAGTTACAAGTTCTCTATCTAAGTTTACTCTTGCAACGTCCTTGCTTTGGAATGAGTTCCACTGTTGGTTATGTCTCTCTCTCTGATTTTAACATCTAGGCTATACCTCCCACAAGTCCTCCACAGTGGTTCTGCTTCTTCTTCAGGTGTCTTCTCTATTTCTCCTAGTTTATTCCATGCAGTTGTCAGCCGTGGCTCAGTGGTAGTACTCTTGCCAGAATCAGACCGCTAAATCTAGTACTGAGGGAGTGCTGCATTGTCGGAGGTGCTTTCTTTCGGATGAGACATTAAACCGAGGCCCTGTCTGCCCTCTCAAGTGGAGATCCCACGGCACTATTTCAAAGAAGAGCAGGGGAGTTATCCCCGGTGTTCTCCCCACTGTCCTGGCCAATATTTATCCTTCAACCAACATCACTAAAACAGATTATCTGGTCAGTGTCTGTTTGTGGGGCCTAGCAGTGCGCAAATTGGTTGCTGCATTTCCTATATTACAACAGAGACTACACTTGAAATAGTACTTAATTGGCTATAAATCACTTTGGGGTGTCCAGAGGTCATGAAAGGAGCTATATAAATGCAAGCAACGTACCCTCTAAGCTGCACGGCTGCACAAATGTCTGCCAGTCCCGCGTAGCCCAGGACAAGCGTTTACAATGTGAAATTTTGCGCACGCGTGTAACTTTGAATGGGCCATGCAGCCCGTTAAAGGGACCATGCACCCAAATTCAAAATTAGGGGGAACATTGAATGCAAGTCTTCTTTTTTCTTCAAAACTTAGGGGTACAATTTCAGTGAAGATTCTACCGATCTCCCACCATAACTGTTGCGTGAGTATTTCACTGTCTACTTTGTTGATGGTTTAACTGGGGTACAGTAGACTGGCGAGGTAAAAAAAGCCAGAATGTCATGATAAACCTGCAGCTGGTACCTGCCTTTCTCTTCTCCCATCTCTGAATGTAATTGCCTACCTCCTCAGGAGCTCCAAGGTGTCCTCCTCATATGGGGTGAGTGGGTAGAAGGGAGCTCCACCATCTATCGCCAATCTCTCTCTGATGTCATCAGTTGTCTTATCCTTTAAACAGAATGCAAAACGTGAGAACGCTCTCGGATTTCCAGGAGATGCAGTGAAACTCAGGTGCCAGCATCCAGACCATAACGGAAATGATGAGATTGTGCTTGAACCAAGCAATTACAAACCATGTGAGGCTTTCAGCAGGGTGAATGCACGCAAGGCAATGAGTGAAGGAGCACTTCCAGCTGGAGGCTCGGGATGTAAAGGGCTCCCATGCTTCAGGCACAGTGAAGAGGAGTTGGTTATAGATGACAGACACACTTAGTACTGAGCATTCTTTGAAGGTGTGGCTAATTCATCTTACCTTGCCTGGCCTGGTAAGGCCATTAAACCTTTTTGTGCCAGTGAGTTGTTGTGCATACTGCCATGCAGTTGGCATTCATTGCCTTGGCCATCTCCTTCTACTGAATCATAGAATCTTACAGCACAAAAAGATAAGCTCTTTGAAAGAGCTATCAAATTAATTCCACTCCCCCGCTCTTTCCCCATAGCACTGCAAATTTATTGTTTTCAAGTTACTATTGAATCTGCTTCCACCATCCTTTCAGGAAGTGCATGCCAGATTATAACAACCTGCTGCATAAAAAAATATTCTTCATCTCCCTTCTGGTTCTTTTGTCAATTATCTTAAACCTGTGTCCTCTGGTTATCGGCCCTCCTGCCAGTGGACACATTTTCTCCCTATCTACTCTATCAAAAGCCTTCATAATTTTGAACACCTCTATTAAATCTCTTAATCTTCTCTGGAACAGGGAACATTTTTGGGGGGGCCTTTGCTGCTTTGTCCCTAACAGTGCCTCCTCCTCCGCCTCACCTGGTCCAGCACCACTTCCGTAGCTGCCTTGGAGAACCTGGGGGGTTCTGTGTCTTACCTCTGAACCAACAGATATTATTCATTAACACATTTTCAGTCTCTGCTCCCAAGCTGATTTTCATGTGTGCCCGACCCTTTAAACCACTGCAGGCATTAAGTCCTACAGCAGCATACTATTTCCTAGCCCTAGACTGGCAAGCTCCCAATGAGAGGTGCTTAAAGGACCTGGAGCTCATGCTCAATAGTTAATAATATTATAATTAAGCTGAACTTGTAAAGTTCAACGGTGTCAGTCATAGCGCAGCATGAAAGTCCCATCGTACCACACATCTGGTGGGGATCGTGTTGCGGACCTAATGGCTTCTCCCAGCTCACCACTAGGGACATCCATCAGGAACACTTATGCTCTTAACGGTTTTACATTGCAGAATTACATACCGGCCCCACAGTGATAAAGTACCTGAAGCAAGGGAGCCCTTTACACCCCAAGGCATGGCCCCTTCACAAGAGTTCTCAGTGTTTGTTTCTAAAGTACATGTGCATTTGAACGAAACATTTTTAGGGAAGTGTCCTGGGCAACAGTCTTTATTAATGAACCCATGATCTCACACAGAACTATTTGATGCAGCTAAAAGTTATTTGGCAGATTGACTGTCACATGGATGAAGGGTACTAATTTACTTTGCTACACTTTCCTGCCTTACAACTGTGACTACACTTCAAAAGTGCTTAATTGGCTGTAAAATACTTTGTGACATTCTGAGGACATGAAAGGTGCTATTTAAATGCAAGACCTTTCCTTTCCCTTTTACTTGTTTTACTTCCCTTAGCTGTCAACTGTTGCTGTGCCATGGCACCAAAGTACAACTGGGCTACTGGCACAGCTAGTGCTTGAGTATTTGATGAGAAACTTGCGTGAAAGATGTAACCATGTCAGTCTTTACATTTCTAGGCCCCTGATTGGCTGATAAGCCAGTCTTTCGAACTGATTTTCAGTCAGCTAGGGGTTCATTGGCTGGGGTCCATTCGTTTTGGCCTGTTTACATGTGTGCAATTCATGGCACGCTGAGAGCACGCGTCAAAAGCCAAAGGCCCGAGGCTCACCCGAAATTGGGGCTCGGGCCTCATCAGCATATTTCTGGCGAGCTGCGGACGCCAGTTGTGCCCCCAGAGGCAGCTGTCCGGTTTGACCTGGACCAATTTGGGCCCAGAGGCCTCGCCGACAGGGTCCTCGAGTAGGCCGAATGACGGGAAGGGTGGAAAACGGGAGTTGGCGGTTTTTCGCGGGCTGGCCTCAGGAGTGCTGTGGAGCTGGGAAAAACATTCCTGCTCCACCTGGCACCTCGTGCAGGTAAAATAAAGATAAAAACTTACCGCTTTGATGGTGGCCACTGGTTAGGCCACAGCAATCGCTGGAAAGTCTTAGCGGGTTAATATTACAGCGGTTATAGCATTGACTTGCAACCCAGAGGTTGTGAGTTCAAATCCAACTGCGGCAAGTTGTGAAATTGAATTCAATAAAATCTGACAATGACCATAAAAGGCATTTTCCTAAAATTCCAACTGGTTCACTAATGTCCTTAGGCAAATGCACCTTATGTGGTGGTCTGCAAGTGGCCTCACAATCACTCAGTTGTATATACAATAACTCATGAAGAAGGCCCACCACCATCTTCTCAGAGCAACTAGGGATGGGCAATAATTGTGGCCTTGCCAGTGCTGACCAAATCCCAGGAACAAATGAAAGAGTGGTCCTGAATTTGCGGTGGGTATGACGGTGTACTCTGAGAGTGCGCTGTCATACCGCCTTTGAAATTGACCACAAGTTGGGGATTTCCGCATACACTTGCGCCTGCACTAAACGCCAAACTTGCGATCTGTCAAGCTCCGAATAGACAGATGATCTGCTGCGACTTTCAAGTCCTCGTTCAAATGATGTGCTGGCAGAAGGTTGGGCTAATTGACCATCTACTGCGCATCAATTACGCTGGAAATTTTTATGGCTGGTGCAAACAGGCTCAGAACTCTGTTTGCACAGTGTAAGGGGAGGGGGTGATGAGAAAATTGTATAATAATTTAAAACGGATACGTAAAAGAATCTACCAGGCAGCTGTAAAGGCTCGGTTTGAGGGATGAGATTGTTTTAATCTTCTTTTTTAATATTGCAGTCTTCCAGTAAATAACTGTACTTACTCCAAAGTATTCCCTGTGCTTTTTAAATCCAAGTACTGTACTTGTCAAATAAATATAACTAGTGTCATGCCATTTAACTTACAAGTTGTAACTACATAATAATACACGGGGCTTTCTATGTTTCTTGATTAGCTGGTGAATGGAGCACCGCCCCATGTGATCCCAGGTATGTTTATGCACAATGGTGCACCCCCGGAATCCACGGGCCACTAGGCTGTGCACAACTCTACAGCATTTCAAAGCAAGTTTTCGCTTGGGGCTTCTTCGCATGAGGTAAGTTCGGAGGTCGGTGGTGCACTCCTTAGCTATGTCACAGACCGCAATTTCAGGGCCTACGTATATTGGTGGCTGAACTAGGGAGCCTGAAATTCCCTGGATCTGTTGACAGCCTAAGGGTTAATGAACAGTTTTTCCTTATCTGTATATGTAAGCTTCTGCTCTCCTCGTAGTCTGTGTAAGTCTTGGCATGTACCATGCGGATTACACGATTGCTTCAGTTCTGATGTGCAGATGGGTGGGCGGCATGTATGACTAAAAAAAAAGGTCTGTCTCTAATAATTCAGTCATTGCCGCACTCTTAGCTTTGTTCCATCTATGTCCCTGAGCTTCAGTAACGAGGGGGCAGGGACGAGTAGCTCTTCTGTAGAAAATTTATGACCTTTACTTGGCTCTTGGCTGCAGTTGAAATAGGCTGTCTGACTTACGTAGCGTTTTATTTTTATTTTGCTTTCTTTGATGTAATTTTGCTGTTCTGCAGAAAGTTCAGAAAAGGGATTTGCAAAGAGCGGTTTGCTCATCATTAAAGAACTAAGCATGGATGAATTAGTGGGGCTGGTGGGTAATTTGCCCATTTTCCCACCCCTTTTCTTTTTTCTCATTAACTCTCTTTATGAAATCACTGCTGTTCATACTTTCCTTCTCTCCCTCCTGCAATACAATTCTGAATTATTTCATTCCCATGAAAACTCTTATTAGTTGGGATTGTCTGGCCCCCAGCTTCTTCACATCCATCAGGAGTTCTTGCAACCAGCCAAGCTGCCTGTATTTTTCAGATTGCCATTTTTCCCACAGTGTCAGCTGTGGCTCAGTTGGTAGCACTCTGAGTCAGAAGATGGTGGACACAAGTCCCACTCCAGGGTCTTGAGTACATAACCGCGGCCTCGCCTGCCCTCTCAAGTGGACATAAAAGATACCACGGCACTATTTCGAAGAAGAACAGTGGTGTCCTGGGCCAATACTTATCCCTCAGCCAATATCACTAAAACAGATTATCTGGTCATTCTCAAATTGCTGTTTGTGGGAGCTTGCTGTGCGCAAATTGGCTGCCGCGTTTCCTACATTACAACAGTGACGACACTTCAAAAAATGCACTTCATTGGCTGTAAAGCGCGTTGGGAGGTCCTGAGGTCGTGAAAGGTGCTAAAGAAATGCAAGTGTTTCTTTCTATTATTCCCAAATTGCAACATTTAGGAATAGCCAGATGTTCTCTCCAGCAGCCAAGCCAACAGTAGCAGGCAAAAGTCAAGCTCTGATACGCAAACCTGTGACAAAATGTTGGGAAAGCAGGTGCGTCACTGACAGTGGTGCTGAGCTCTCTTCGATTGGTCGGCTGTTGCCGTGGAGCAGTCTGTAAGTCTTTCACATCCCTTGGTTGCACCTCTGCATATTAAACAGTGTGTGCCGTTTACTAATTATTATTTTGCATTGAGTTTCCATCTGCTGGTATTTACAAACACCTATAACTAGAGTTTAAGATAAGCTGTAATAACAGGGCTGGTTCAGAATAGCAATCTTGTCTTTGAATGTTCAATGTAATTGTGGTTTTAAATGAAAGAGTTTAGTTAAAAATCCCAGAGAAAGCAAACATTACCTTTTATAAAATACATCAAAGCATTTTTCTTCAAAGTTTTTTCACTATCTCCGTTTAATGAGGTAATAAAGTCCAGCCTGTCGCTGACATAGACCGGGGCTAGTGATGAATGAATCACAATGTTGCCTTGGTCACTGAAGGACAAGAAAGTATGAGTCAATTGAGGTACATACAAATATAGTTAAAACATGCTCTGACAAGAAAAGGTCAGCTTGCAGACTGTTAAAGCACAGTATTCGTGTTGTTAATAGGAAACAGGTTTACAATAAGCATGGATGCAAATTACCAATAAAATGATGGTAGGGACACTATCTCCCCCTCATGTACACCCTGCCCCCCTATCCCGCACGCCATCCACTCACTCTTGCATACACATGCTGCTTTCCCTCACACACGCACACACGGGGGGTAATTTTAACTTAACCCGCCCAACGGGATACTGACAGGATCGGATCAGTTGCCCGTTGAACACCCCATCTCCAACCTTCCTTTCCTCTCCAAAGACCTTGAGCATGCTGTCGACTCCTAAATCTGTGGCCATGTTTCCCACAACTCCATGTTTGAACCTGTCCAGACAGGTTTCCGCCCCTGCCACAGCACTGAAACGGCCCTAATCAATCACGAATGGCATCCTCTGTAACTGTGACTGTGGTGCATTATCCCTCCTCATCCTTCTCAACCTGTCTGCAGCCTTTGACATGGTTGATCACACCATTCTCCTCCAACGTCTCTCCTCTGTTGTCCAGTTGGGTGGGACTGCTGTCATCTGGTTCCACTCCTGCCTATCCAGTCGTAGCCAGAGAATCATCGGTAATGGTTTCTCTCCCTGCTCCCGCAAAATTATTTCTGGAGTCCCCAAATGACCTGTACTTTGCCCCTCCTCTTTCTCATCTGTATGCAGCACCTCGGTGATATCATCCGATGACATGAGGTCAGGTTCCATATGTACGCTGACAACCCCAGCTCTACCTCACCACCACTGTTCTCAACCCCTCCACTGCCTCTATGCTGTCAGACTGCTTGTCTGACATCCAGACCTCGATGAGCTGCAGTTCCCTCCAATTAATACTGGGAAGACTGAAGTCATTGTTTTTGGCCCCTGCCATGAACTTGTTCCCTCGCCACCAATTCCATCTCCCTCCCTGACCAGTGTCAGGCTGAATCAGACTGTTCACAACCCTATATGACCCTGAGCTGAGCTTCCTATCCCATATCTTCTCCATCACAAAAAACGCTTACTTCCACCTCTGTAATAGCGCGCGTCTCTACTCCTGCCTCAGCCCATTTGCTGCTGAAGCCGTTATCCGTGCTTTTATTACCTCCAGCTGACTTCTCCAACGCTCTCCTGGCCGGCCTCCCATATTTCACCCACCATAAACTTGAGCTCATCCAAAAATCTGCTGTCCGTGTCCAAACTCGCAGCAAGTACTGTTGACCCATTAACTCTGTGATCACTGACCTATGTCTAGCAACACCTCAATTTTAAAATTCTCATCCTCGTGTTCAAATCCCTCCATGGCCTCACCCTACCCTATCTCTGTAACCTGCTCCAGCCCCACAAGCCCCCTGAGATATCTGCATTCCTCCAGATCTGGCATCTTGTACACCCCCCACTCTCTTCGCCCCACCATTGGCAGCTGTGCCTTCAGCCACCTAGGTGTTAAGCTTTGGAATTCCCTTCCTAAACCTCTCTGCCTTCCCACCTTTCTCTCCTCCTTTAAGACCTTCCTTAAAATCTACCTCTTTGACCAAGCTATTAGCTCTTTATTGCTCAGTCACATGGTCCTTTTCCAAATGGATTCAACTAGGCAGCTGCAGTCTTAAAC
This sequence comes from Somniosus microcephalus, assembly GCF_052327205.1. Taxonomy (NCBI): domain Eukaryota; kingdom Metazoa; phylum Chordata; class Chondrichthyes; order Squaliformes; family Somniosidae; genus Somniosus; species Somniosus microcephalus. Next base: position 27,817,790 of record NC_141000.1, on the reverse strand, counting down.
AATTGTTCTCTCTGAGCTGAAATGAATGGTTGCACATTGATACCAAAATGTTTGAACCAGAGTGAGTTAGATGGAAATGGTGACATATTGTCGGTATATTTAGTATTGTATGTGAGACAATGGATGTCATTTACCAAAAAAAAGACATTTCACACTGTCACACATAAAGGACCTCGGCATAAGGTTCAGATGTATGGGAGGGATGGAGATTGTTGAGTCTGTGCTTTCAAATGTAGTTATGCTGAATAACTGGACACAGACTACAGAATACTTAAACAGGTCTTTAGTAACTGAGGGTCAGGGCTGAACTGAAATACACTTTGCTCCACAGGGTTTATATACTGGTGTGGTCACCACCGGTACTACAATGTACAGGAGCCATCAGAAAGTAGTCCATCACCTTAAGGTATCCTCTTAAGGTGGTACAGGTTACATACACTACAGAGATGAACTGGATTAAAGAATGGTGAGTTGAAAGAAGATGTCTGGCTGAGAGCCAGCGGTTATGGTGCGCCACAGGGATTGCCATTTGAGCCATTGCTGTTTATCATTTCTATAAATGGCGTTAAGAGCCTGGAGTCCGTTCAAAGGTGTCCAGATTTGCAGATGGCACCAATTGACAGCAATGGCAAACGGTGAGACCCAACGAGCACAAGTTCAGGGTTCGGAGATGCTGAGCAGTGGGCAGAAAAGTGGCAAATGCAAGGCGATTAAGATGTGGTGAAAAGATATGGAGTATATATTCAGTGGGAATATGATAGCGATACCAGAGCAGGAATTAGATCTCTGCATATTGGTACACAGAATACGAACACCATCAGCTACATGGTAAACAAAGCAAGCAAAATGATGGACAGCCTTGAAAATGGTATCATATTTAGATTTTAAATGGAAAAAGTCATTTTAAATTTGCTCGTGGCCTTGATGAAACCACATCTGGAGTGTTGCATCTGATTTTGGTCCCAATACTTCAGAAGGTGGATCATGTTATCAAAGAGGGACCTGAAGAGGCCGATGCCTGAACTTGGAGAATGAGCTATGAAGAGTGATTTTATGTCCTGGGACATTTCAGAGAAGACTAAAAGGAGATTGAATGGAAAATTTTTGAGATTCTACGAAGGGATTCGATTAGCTGGAAACAGCTACATTTTTCTGTTGTCTACAAAACTCCAGAGCTGATGGGCTCAAGATAAAGTAAACTGAGGGAACTGGGAAGTTCAGATGGAATTTCTTTAACAAACGGACGATCACCGTAGATTTTCCCAGCCCTTGCCTGCCACCAGCTTTGATTCCAACAGAATGGCATGCCTGCCAATTTCCCATGCCGGCTGGTGGTGGGCATGGACCCAGCGGGATACCCGCCCCCCATGGCGAAAGTTGCAGGTGGGCTGAGCGGGGTTTTTGAAAAGAAAATAGGCAAACTCCGGCTGTTTTAAAGGATTCAAGATTATTAACTGAAAATGCTGGAGATACTCAGCAGGTCAGGCAGCATCTGTGAAGAGAGAAACAGAGTTAATGTTTCAGGTCGATGACCTTTCGTCAGAACTGGAAAAAAGCAGGAAATTGAACAGATTTTTAAGCAAGTGTGGGGTCTGGGAAAGGGGGGAGGGAATTAATGAACAAATGGGAAGGTCTGTGATAAGATAGAAGGCAGGAGAGGTTAAGAGACATTGAGAGATATTCAGGGCAAAAGGAAATGGTAATTGGACAGGTCCACTCCTCTATCACCCCCAACACCCCTTTCCCTTCGCCCGGCACCTTCCCGTGCAAGCGCAGGAGATGCAACACCTGCCCTTTTACCTCCCCCCTTCCCACTGTCCAGGGCCCCAAACACCCCTTCCAGGTGAAACAGTGATTTACTTGTACTTCTTGCAATTTAGTATACTGTATTCGCTGCTCACGATGTGGTCTCCTCTACATTGGGGAGACCAAACGCAGATTGGGTGACCACTTTGCTGAGCACCTCCGTTCAGTCCGTAAGGGGGACCCCGAGCTTTCGGTCGCCTGTCACTTTAATTCTCCACTTCACTCCCACTCTGATCTCTCTGTCCTCGGCCTCTGGCATTGTTCCACTGAAGCTCAGCATAAGCTCATGGAACAGCACCTCATCTTTCAATTAGGCACTTTACAGCCTTCTGGACTCAACATAGACTTCAACAATTTCAGATCATAACCTCAGCCCCTATCATATATATTTTTTTTATCCACACTTTTTGTCTGTGTCTTTTTTTTAAATGAAAACAAATCCAGCTTCTCCAACCTGTCCCTGTAGCTAAGATCCCCATCCCCGGAACCATTCTGGTAAATCTCCTCTGCACCCTCCCAAGGGACTTCACATCCTTCCTAAAGTGTGGTGACCAGAACTGAACGCAGTTAAAGAGTGCACAGGCAGAAAGGGAACAGGTTACCGCCAGACAGAGTAAAAGAACTAGGAAGGTAGTGCAGGAGTCCCCTGGGTCCATCTCCCTCTCCAACAGATTTTCCGTTTTGGATACTGCTGGGGGAGATGGTTTCTCAGGGGAATGCAGCAAGAGCCAAGTCCGTGGCACTACGGCTGGTTCAGCTTCACAGGAGGGGAGGAAAAAGAGTGGGAGATCAATAGTGATAGGGGATTCTATCGTAAGGGGAACAGATAGACGTTTCTATAGCTACAGACGTGGCTCCAGGATGGTATGTTGCCTCCCTGGTCCAGGGTCAAGGATGTCACTGAGCGGCTGCAGGACATTCTGAAGGGGGAGGGTGAACAGCCAGAGGTCATGGTCCATATCGGTACCAATGACATAGGTAGAAAGAGGGACGAGGTCCTGCAAGCAGAATATAGGGAGCTAGGAAATAAATTAAAAAGCAGGACCTCAAAGGTAGTAATCTCAAGATTACTCCCAGTGCCACGTGCTAGCAAGAGCAGAAATAGGAGAATAGATCAGATGAATGCGTGACTGGAGAGATGGTGTAGGAGGGAGGGATTTAAATTCCTGAGGCATTGGGACCGATTCTGGGGAAGGTGGGACCTGTACAAGCTGGATGGATTACACCTTGGCAGAACTGGGACCAATATCCTTGCAGGGGGGGTTGCTAGTGCTGTTGGGAAGGAATTAAACTAATTTGTCAGTGTAGTGTCCGTGTGTTGATAAAGACACTGAAGACAGGAGTTGGTTCATAGGTATTTACTAAGCAAAGTCTGGGGGGGGGTTCTAACGGATATACGCAATATACAGGCTTATATAGCCCGAGTGGCAATTACCGGCATTACAGCGCACCTGGGGCTATTAAAGGCACATACACTACAATTCCTCCCCTTTTAGCTAACCAGTACATCATATTTTAAGTAATTATTAATTACATGTTATAAGCAAAATAATATACATTGCTGTAGTTAATTAATTATAGGTCAGTCTCTCAGGAGGCTTCCTGACTCGGTCCGGATAACGCCTCGGGGGTGTAGTAGTTTCTGGTGGTGTAGTAGGTTCTTCTGGCAAGGCTGATTCGGCTTGAATGCCAGTGTCGGGTTCATCGGGTTCCAGTATCACCGGATCGGAGGTAGATATGGGTATCTCTACTTCATCGTTAGATGTATAGAGTTGTGGTGTTGGTTGTCCCTTTTCGGATGACTTTGTGATTTGGTCAGCATGGCGCCTTATTATGCTTTCTCCGATGTCCACGGTATACATCAGTGGTCCTAGTCGTGTGCAGATAGTTCCAGGCTGCCATTTCTCGGTACGGTAGTCCCGGGCCAAAACCTGTTGACTTATCTGGAAGGTTCTAGTTGGCCTTTCATTCATGCCTTGAAACTGCCGGTTCTCCACGTCCCTTCTGATGTTGGGCTTGACCAAATCCAGCCGGCATCTTAGGTTTCTATTGAAGAACATCATGGCGGGAGTTTGGTTGGTAACCATATGTGTATGTGTTGCATTCCTGTATGCGAATAAGAAGTTATCCACCTTGTGCTGAAGTTTTATGTCTTCATTACCCATGGCCTTTATGGCCTTCTTGAAGGTCTGGACAAACCTTTCAGCCAATCCATTGGTGGCGGGATGGTATGGGGCGGACATGTAGTGCTTAACCCCATTGTTTTTTAAGAACTTTCTGAATTCTTCGGACACAAATTGCGGTCCATTATCAGAACATATCTGTTCCGGCAGCCCATTCCTGGCAAATATGGTCCTTAATACTGTGATGGTTTTTTCCATGGTGGTGGAGGACATCTTTATTACCTCCGGCCATTTGGAGTGTGCATCAACCGCGATTAAGAACATTGAGTCCATAAATGGACCAGCAAAGTCGATGTGCACCCTTTGCCAGGGAGATGAGGGCCACTCCCATGGATGTAGAGGGGCTTGTGGTGGAGTGTTTTGGACCTTCTGGCATCCTAGGCAGCTCTTGGTCATTTCTTCGATGTCTCCATCGATACTTGGCCACCATACAAACGCCCTAGCTAGGTTCTTCATTTTCACTCCACCCAGATGCCCCTCGTGAAGCTCCTTTAGCACTTTATCCTGGAGTTTGGGTGGAATTATCACTCTGGATCCACACATCAAGGTTCCTCGGCACACTGACAGCTGTTCTCTTCTTTGCGAGAATGCTGGCAACAGTGGTCCGCCATGTGCTGGCCATCCCTTCACTGTTAAATCGTAGACCCGTGAGAGAGTCGGGTCATTTCTCGTCTCCCTTTCAATGGCAGAATTTGTTACTGGTAGAAATTCCACTATGGTAGAGTGGAACATCTCTACTGGGTCTACTGTAGGTGCCTCTTCTACCGTTGGCAACGGTAGGCGCGATAAACCGTCAGCATTCCCATGCTGTTTTGATCCTTTGTATTCTATGTTGTATTGGTGTGCCCCTAGAAAAAGGGACCACCTCTGTAGCCTTTGCGCTGTCATAATGGGAACACCTTTTTTAGGGTTGAATATGGAGATGTGGGGTTGATGGTCAGTCAACAAGGTAAATTTTTGTCCGTGTAGGTAATGGTTGAATTTCTTCACTCCCCATACCAGGCTGAGTGTTTCCCTGTCGATTTGGGCATCGTTACGCTCAGCTGAGTTTAATGAGCGTGACGCAAAAGCTATCGGCCGTTCTGAGCCATCAGGGAATTTATGGGATAATACTGCTCCTATGCCGTAAGGGGATGCATCACACACCAGTCTGATTGGCAGTGATGGGTTGTAATGAGCCAAAACTTCTTCGGATGTGATTAAGTCTTTGCATTTATGGAAGGCACGTTTACAGTCTTCGTTCCATTTCCAAATCACTCCTGTTTGTAGAAGTTCATTAAGAGGGTGTAGAAGAGTTAATAAGTTCGGTAAAAATTTATGATAGTAATTTATTAATCCCAGGAACGACCTTAATTGTGAAACATTTTCAGGTGCTGGGGCTTTTATGACCGCTTCAATTTTTTCAGGTGACTTATGCAACCCTTCATTATTAATTATGTGGCCACAATATGATATTTGATTTTGGAAAAATTCGCACTTGGGGCAATTCGCTCGTAGGCCCCGTTCTTTCAGCCTAGTGAGCACCTGCTCCAAATTGGCAAGGTGCTCGTTGTCGTTTTCTCCTGTTACAAGGATGTCGTCTAGGTAGCATTGAGTCCCCAGAATCCCTTGCAGGACTTGCTCCATAGCTCTTTGCCAGATAGCTGGAGCTGATGCTACTCCAAAAACCAGTCGATTGTACTGGTACAGGCCTTTGTGTGTGTTTATCGTGAGATACTTTTTAGAGGCCTCCTCAATCTCCATCTGTAGATATGCCTGTGCCAAGTCAATTTTGGTGAAACATTTCCCTCCGGATAGTGAGGCGAAAATATCTTCTATCCTCGGAAGAGGATACTGTACTGTGTGAAGGACCGGGTTTACAGTCACCTTGAAGTCTCCACAGATGCGAATTTTTCTCTGTTCTTCAGATTTATCTTTATTCAATGCTTTTTTCATGACTGGAACAATGGGTGTTGCCCACTCGCTCCAATCTATTTTGGATAATACGCCTGCTTTTTCCAAATTCTCCAGCTCTGCCTCGACTGCTGGACGTATTGCGTATGGCACCGGTCTTGCCTTAAAAAATTTGGGAATTGCTGCATCTTCCACTTTTATTGAGGCGGTGATGCCTTTCAAGGTTCCTAGTTTCTCTTGAAACACTTCTTTGGCGTTGGCCAAGATGTCTTTTAATCGTTCAGGTATGATGTCATCATTGTTTTTTTTCTTACTGGTCACCGTCAGTGCCTGAATGGAGTGCCAGTCTAAACGTATCTTTCTGATCCATTCACGTCCCAACAACGGTGGACCACCATCTTGTAGAATGTATAAATACAACTTTTGTATTTCTGTGCCGTTGTATACAACAGGCACCCTTATTTTTCCTTTGGGGTATACTTTCTGCCCCGTATATGTTTTTAAGATAATGGATGTGTCTTTTAGAGGTATATGCGAAAATAGCCTCTCGTAATCCCGTCGATTTATTACGGCTAGAGCTGATCCTGTATCTAGCTCCATTTTAACTGGGGACCCTGCTATCGTGAGGGTAACCCAAATGGTTTGGTAATCATCTTTGGCAAGTACATTATGTAATTTGAGACAGCTTAGTCTCTTGTTTTCGAAGTCGTTATCGCTCTTCTGGTCTTCGGAGCTACTGTCCGTCATCATTTGTACCTTCCTGTACTTTTCTTTATTGATTTTTTTTTTTCTGTCTGTGGATTTATTTTGTCCAGATCGGCATACCCTTTGCACACTACAGTCAGGGGGCTGGGAACCTAAGTGTGGGCCCAGAAAAGAGAGAAACAAAGCTGGGAGTGCAAGTTAGAAAAGTAGTCAGCAAAACTAGTAGGGAGCAGAAACAAAGGCCAATAGTAAAGAGGGTAAAAGTGCAGAAAAATATTAAACAGGCAAAGTTGAAGGCACTTTATCTAAATGCACGTAGCATTCACAACAAGGTGGATGAATTAATGGCACTAATAGAAGTAAATGGGTATGATGTAATTGCCATTACAGAGACATGGTTGCAGGGTAACCAAAGCTGGGAACAGAATGTTCCAGGGTACTCAACATTTAGGAAGGACAGACAAAAAGGAAAAGGAGGTGGCGTAGCACTATTAATAAGGGATGAGATCGGTACGGTAGAGATAAAAGATCTTGCCTTGGCAGATCGTGATGTAGAACTGTAATCAGTTTGGGTAGAGCTAAGAAACAGCAAAGGGTGGAAAACATTGGTGGGAGTTGTGTATAGGCCACTAAACAGTAGTGGTAATGTAGGGCACAGTATCAATCAAGAGATTAGAAGTGCATGTAACAAGGGCAATACGGTAATCATGGGGGACTTTAATCTACATATTGACTGGGCAAATCAAATTATCACGAATGGTGTGGAGGACGAACTCTTGGAATGCATGCGAGATGGTTTCCTGGATCAGTATGTGAAGGAACCAACCAGGGAACAGGCTATTCTGGATCTGGTACTGTGTAATGAGAAAGGGCTAATCAATAATCTTGTGGTAAAGGGGCCTTTAGCGACAAGTGACCATAATATGACTGAATTTTATATTAAGTTTGAGAGTGATGTAGTTCAATCTGAAACTAAGGTCTTCAATCTAAACAGAGGAAACTGCAAGGGTATGAGGGACAAGTTGGCCATGGTAGATTGGGAGACTACACTAAAAGGTATGAAGGTGGACATACAATGGCTAACATTCAAGGAAATAATGCATAATTTGCAACAAACATATATTCCTCTAGGGCATAAAAACCCAAAAGGAAAAGTGATCCAATCATGGCCAGCAAAAGAAATTAAAGCTAGTAATAAGTCAAAGGAGAAAGCTTATAAAGTTGCCAGAAAAAGTGGTCAGCCTGAAGATTGGGATCTTTTTAGAAATCAGCAAAGGGGGACCAATAAATGGATAAAGAAAGGGAAAATGGAATATGAGCACAAACTAGCGAAAAATATAAAAACAGATTGTAAAAGCTTCTATAGGTATGTGAAAAGGAAAAGACTGGCGAAGGTAAATGTAGGTCCTTTACAGTCAGAGACGGGAGAATTTATAATGGGGAATGAGGAAATGGCAGAGAAATTAAATAAATACTTTGTTTCTGTCTTCACGGAGGAAGACACAAAAACCCTCCCAGAAATACGAGAAAACCAAGGGTGTGGTGAGAATGAGGAACTTAAAGAAATTATTGGCCCAGAAATTCAGGTCTCCACGGGTGAGTACGCACGGGGTACTCACCCGTAAGCCCAATGGAAGTGCCGGTTTCCTGCATGCACTGCGCATGCGTGGGAAACCGGCACTTCCGTTCCCCTGAACGAAGGGGTTCAGAGTTCGAACAAGTGCGCAGGAGAGGCTGCGCGTGCGCATCGAACTTCGTTTTTTTTTGCAGGTTTTCCCGGGAGGCTTTTTACAAGGTAAGTGGTGAATTAATTCAAATTAAAACATTTTTTCCACAGGTTTATTATTTTTAAATACTTTAAAGCAAGGTAAGTTTATTTTTAGCCCCATTAGAAAATAAAATTATTTTTTTCAAAAATTTAAATTATTGTTTAAAATAGTTATTTCATGTAATTTATAGTTTATTTTTAAAATGTGATGTTTTTTTTACATTTATTTGAAGATTTAGTGCTGTTCTGGGGTCGTAGTATTTATAAGTTTTGACAGCTCTTCCTGTAAAACTTATGAATGGAGCATTCCCTGCTCCGATTGGCTCCCCATGGCCCACGTGATCCCAGGGGACGCATCAAACTAAATGCGCCCCTGGGATACGCAAGCACTGCGCGCCGGCAGCTGGATCAGGCCTCTGATCGCAATTCCACGGGGGCCCACAGCTCAACGGCCGGCGTGCTAGGTAAGTGCAGGTAGGGGGCTCACACCCGCGGGAAGCCCCCGACCCGAATTTCTGGGCCATTATTCGTAAAAAAACAGTACTAGCAAAATTAATGAGACTAAAAGTCGATAAATCTCAAGGACCGGATGACCTACATCCTAGGGTTTTGAAAGAGGTGGCCATTGGGATAGTGGATGCACTGGTTGTCATCTTCCAAAATTCGATAGATTCTGCAATGGTTCCTGCAGATTGGAGGATAGCAAATGTAACCCCGATATTTAAGAAAGGAGGGGGAAAGAAAACAGGGAACTACAGACCTGTTAGCCTCACATCAGTAGTTCGGAAAATGCTGGAATCTATTATAAAGGATGCAGTAACTGACACTTAGAAACTAATAGTAAGATTGGGCAGAGTCAACATGGATTTATGAAAGGGAAGTCCTGTTTGACAAGCCTATTGGAGTTATTTGGAGGATGTAACTAGTGGAGTAAACAAAGGGAAACTGGTAGATGTGGTGTATTTGGATTTTCAGAAGGCCTTCGACAAGGTCCCACACAAGAGGTTGGTGAACAAAATTAGGGCACATGGAATTGGGGGTAATATATTAGCATGGATTGAGAATTGGTTAACAGACAGAAAACAAAGAGTAGGGATAAACGAGTCTTTTTCAGAATGGCAGGCTGTGACTAGTGGGGTGCCGCAAGGATTGGTGCTTGGGCCCCAGCTATTCACAATCTATATCAATGATTTGGATGAGGGGACCAAATGTAACATTTCCAAATTTGCTGATGACACAAAGCTAGGTGGCAGTGTCAGTTGCAAAGAGGATGTGAAGAGACTTCAAGGGGATCTTGACAGGCTCGGTGAGTGGGTGAGAACATGGCAGATGGATTATAATGTGGATAAATGTGAAGTTTTCCACTTTGGTAGAAAAAACAGAAAGGCAGAGTATTTCCTAAATGGTGAAAGATTGGGGAATGCAAATGCTCAAAGGGGCCTGGGTGTCCTTGTACATGAGTCACTGAAAGTGAATGTGCAGGTGCAGCAAGCCATTAGGAAGGCAAATGGTATGCTGGCCTTCATTACAAGAGGATTTGAGTACAGGAGTAAAGAAGTCTTACTCCAATTATATATGGCCTTGGTGAGACCACACCTGGAGTACTATGTACAATTTTGGTCTCCTTACCTAAAGAAGGATATACTTGCCATAGATGGAGTGCAACGAAGTTTCATGAGATTGATTCCTGGGATGGTGGGACTGTTGCATGAGAAGAGATTGAGTAAACTAGGCCTGTATTCTCTTGAATTCAGAAGAATGAGAGGGGATCTCATTGAAGCATACAAAATTATTACAGGGCTTGATAGGGTGGATGCTGGGAGAATGTTTCCCTTGGCTGGGGAGTCTAGAACCAGGTGTCACAGCCTCAGGATAAAGGGTAGGCCATTCAGGACCGAGATGAGAAGAAATTTCTTCACACAGAGGGTGTTGAGTCTTTGGAATTCTCTACCCTAGAGGGCTGTGGAGGCTCAGTCATTCGGTATATTGAAAACAGAAGTCGATAGATTTCTGACTAGTAAGGGCATCAAGGGATATGGCGATAAGGCCGGTGAATGGAATTGAGGCTGAAGATCAGCCATGATCTCATTGAAAGGCGAAGCAGGCTCGAAGGGCCGAATGGCCTACCCCTGCTCCTATTTCTTATGTTCTTATGTTCTTATAAAGGTTCAGCATAACTTCTGTACTTGTGTACTCAATACTTCTACTTATGAAGCCCAAGATCCCATATGCTTTGTTAACCACTCTCTCAATATGTCCTACTACCTTCAGGAGCCTATGCACATTAACTCCCAGGTCCCTCTGTCCCTGTACACCCTTTAAAACTGTGCCATTAAGTGTATATTGCCTCTCCCTGTTCCTTCTGCCAAAATGCATCACCTCACACTTCTCTGTATTAAATTCCATCTGCCACTTGTCTGCCCATTCTGCTAGCCTTTCTATGTCCTGTTGCAGTCGATTGGTATCATCCTCACTGTTTGCCACACCCCCAAGTTTGGTGTCATCGGCAAATTTAGAAATTCTACTCTGTATTCCAATATCCAGGTCATTTATATATATAAAAAAAAGCAGTGGCTTTTCAAAAAAGCAGACTTGAGCATATAATCCAGGCTGACACTACAGTGCAGTACTGCGGGAGTGCTGCACTGTTGGAGCGCTACATCTTTTGGGTGAGATGTTAAACTTAGTCCCCGTCTGTTCCCTCAGGTGGATGTAAAAGATCCCACGGCACTTTTCGAAGAAGAACAGGAGAGTTCTACCTGGTTTCCTGGCCAATATTTATTCCTCATCCAACAGCACTAAAAAACAGGTTGGGGGTTAAATTGGCTAGCCCCCAAAAAAAGGCGTGGGGATTGCGATGCACAATTAACCTGTGCCCGTTGTTTGAAATGTAGGCAGCACGCCATCTTTGTGCTGCTTGCTAATTAGCATGATTGCTACTTGCAGCCAGCGATAACCGCACTGTTCATTGGCTGCACGCATCAGCAGAGGGCCCAAAATCGTAACTTGCTAGCCCTTCTTAAAACTAGCCTACACTGCTTAAAGCTAGCCCGCACCTTTTAAAGAAGAGGTGCATTATGGCTGGAGCCAGTGCTGGGAGTTGTGCAGGAAGTGAATCTGACCCGGGAAACAGTGATGGATGGCACCACATTGGGAGAGCGGGCTCCAAGCTTTTCCAGTGCTGCACTGGAGGTCTTGGTGGAGGAGGTGGAAAGGAGGAGAGATGTCCTCTATCCACAGGGGGCCAGGAAGCCCTCCAGATACAAGGTCAAAAGGCAGTGGGACGATAACCATGGAGGTCTAGCCCGACAACTTGGACGCAGTGCTGCAAGAAGTTCAATGACCTCACACGAGTGGTCAATGTCAGTGAATGCATCTTGAAATGCTATATCCTACTCTCTTCTCTCTTAGGCAGTCCCTCGGAACCGAGGATGACTTGCTTCCACATTAAAAATATGTTTGCAGGTGACTGATGAGTCCAATGTGGGACCTACAGTCTCTGTCACAGGTGGAGCAGACGGTCGTTGAAGGGGCGGGTGGGTGGGGTGCTTGGGTTGACATGCGCTCCTTGCGTTGCCTGCGCTTGGCTTCCGCTTGCTCCCGGCGAAGAGACTCGAGGTGTTCGGCGCCTTCCCGGATGCTTCTCCTCCACTTTGTGCGGTCTTGGGCCAGGGATTCCCAGGTGACGGTGGGGATGTTACACTTTTTCAAGGAGGCTTTGAGGGTGTCCTTGAAGCGTTTCCTTTGCCCACCTGGGGTTCTATTGCCGTGCCGGAGCTCCGAGTAGAGCGCTTGTTTTTGGAGTCTCGTATCGGGCATGCGGACAATGTGACCCGTCCATCAGAGCTGATTGAGCGTGGTCAGCGCTTCAATGCTGGGGATGTTGGCCTGAGCAAGAACACTGACATTGGTGCGCCTATCCTGCCAATGGATTAGCAGGATCTTGTGAAGGCAGCGTTGGTGGTACCTCTTCAGTGCTTTGAGGTGCCTGCTGTACATGGTCCATGTCTCTGAGGCATACAGCAGGGCAGGTATCACTGCTGCCCTGTAGACCATGAGCTTAGTGCTGGGTTTGAGGTCCTGGTCTTCAAACACTCTCTTCCTCAGGCGACCGAAGGCTGCACTGGCACACTGAAGGCGGTGCACCACAACCCTCAGTCACTCCTCAATTCACCACACCCCCATCACTAACCTACCAACAATCTCCATCAATCAGGACTCATACCTAACATTCATATGTTCCACCTCACCCTCACACACTTAGCACTGCTGCAAGACTCACACCCACATCTCACAGCTTGCACACACTGCCAGCTATTCAACCATGACAGCCATATCACCCATACAGATTGCACAACACTCACTAACATACTTCCCTCTCTCTTGCAGGACAAGATGATGCACAACCAGAGGCAGCAGGAACTAACTGGAGGGGGACAGGCACGTCTGCATATCCAAACACCCATGGAGGAGACAGTGCTGGCCATTATTGGAATGGCCATTGCTGAGGCCGTGGACAGCGGCGGGGCTGAAACCATTCAAGATGATTGAATCCTCTTACCTAATCCTCCTTCTCACATCCCACTTCCCCCTCATCACACAATCTCTTCTGACTCATAAGCTGCAGATGATGTAAGCATGCAGCTCTTACTTTCCCACCCCCCCCCCCCCACCCCTCCCCACTCTCCTCACCACAACCTCACCCATGTGCCTTTTATCTTTCAGATACACAGAAACTGCAACCTGGCCAGGCAGTGGAGGAACACCAAGAAGAGAGTGATGATGAAGACACACCATCACTTGATTTAACACTCGCAGCCACCCACTCAGATACTAACACTGCATATCTTAGAGGATAGATTAGAGGTGGAATCTGCATGTGGTGAGTTACCGGGCATGAATGCTCTGCAGCCAGGGTAGGGGGCAAGGATAGCGCAAGTGCCAGCTCGCCGGAGGGTAAGGTCGCACACGGGTTCTGCTGCAGATGGCTCAGATGAGGACTTCGATGGGTCAGGCTACAGAAGAAGGCTGATGGACATACACAAGGAAATGCTTGCTGCATTGGGAAGCCTGCCAGAAAGCCTCCATTCAATATCAAGGAACATGGAGGAGTCCGGCACCAACTTGGCACAGGGATTTGCGCAGAGCTTGGAGCCCATCCTTTCCTGCATGGATATGTTGGCCTACTCCATGAACTCACCTGTGGACCCAACTATGATGCAGCATCTGATGGCTAATGTCTCAGTTTCCTTTGCAGCACAAGCAGCTTCCACCAAAAGTCTCATTCAAGCTCAGCTTGCTGCCATCATGGCTGCGGTTACCAGTGTTCAAAGGGGCTTGCAGGGTGTCACAGCATTCCAAAAATCTGTCAATGGCTCCATGGAGCAAAAGCCTGCTGTCCTCTCTCAGGATGACAGCATGTGTGTGCCCACTCCTGCCACTCCACCAGTGCCCTTGCTGTTGCCTGTCAGCCAGCCTACCCAGACTGCTGCCACCCATGCCGAGATGGTGCAGTCCGACGCTGAGCCTTGTAAGGGGTTTTCTCTCTGAGATCGCAGAGGTTTCTCTCGCCAGAGGCCTCTCTCTCTCTCTTTTGCACAGTGAAACCTTGAGTGGTTCGACCCACTCGCCCCTTAGGTTCTAGACACTGGACTTAGGTGCAGGAACTACAATGCAGAGAATACTCTTATAGACCAAGTTTAATGAAACGAAATGAAATTTTATTGCATAAGGAAAAACAAATCAAATGCAAGCAAATGAGGGGGTACATTGGAGCGAAAAATAACTCATAACAATACAGTACTAGCTAAAATAGATACAGGCATATTATACCTTACAACAGTCATCACGAAATGGGGAAACACACGGAACATCGAGGGACAACAACTCATGTTAATTATACCCAAAATGACCACCCCCTTTAACCTATCTAGATCCGATTATGAAGGGCCAGAAACATGCTCACCAATCCAACTAGGAATTGCAAGGTTTTGAAACAGGTCTGCGCTTTGATCCTTTCAGGCGTCCTGTCTCCTCGTGGTCGTTGGGCTGTGGGAGCAGCGGCTGCTCAGGCTGATGGCTCCTCTACTTCAGCAAGACGAGCGGACCCTCATCTTGTTCACAGCTCATTTTTTCCTGTGCTCCGGCCCACGATGTGGTGGGGCATTTCGCCCTCTCTTCTTCTCCTGGACTTTCTCCTCGTTTTGCAGCGGCCCCGGGGTTTTTGGTCGATGATCTCCCGACGAATACCCCGGAGGCCGAACGCAAACTTGAACCACCTTCTTGACTCGGGAATGGCCGAGGCGTTCCCGCTACCGACTTCTCTCTCTGGCTACGAGGTTTTAGCGTGCTCGTCTTCCAGAAGCATCTACAAGCTTCCTCCTAGATTCTCGATGGATCCCCAATGTCATCGGCTATCTGGGCGCTCAATTCTTCAACGAGCAGCAGCAGCCCTGTCCTTTTCCCGGGATCCCCAATTATACTTCTCAATCGAGGCCTTATCTCCCGCCTAATCAAGGTTGGTCTTTGTTAAACGTTTGGCGGGCTTATGGCACAGCGGGATAGTTATTATATTTAAACTGCTTTCGGGATGGCCGGTGATGGCCATCTCTGGTCTGGAATGACCTGGTAATGTTTTAATGTTTTCTTGATGTCCTTAACGGGTCCTTGATGCGTTTTTTATGAATATGGAACTGTTCCCCTTTGTCTGGGTAAACATTTAGATGGCCTTTATCTACAGGCCGATCTGACTGGATCTGCATCCAATCTATATGTATGTGTATGTGTCTGGTTTCGTTCTCTCAGAAACGGCTTCCAGAACTTATTGTGGGTTGAATCCACAAAGGCTGTCTGGGGACTGCAGGACCATTTTAAAGTGTCCAATAAGTCAGTCATGGGGTCTGGTGGCCAGTTTGTGTGTCCCTTTTCTGGGCTTCTTTTAAAACAGTCTTTTTAAAATCAAGGCCTCTTCTGCCAGAGGACCCTTATAGTACAATATTAATTTTGCGAATTCTACAGCCTTCTAGGCCCAGAGCTGCTTGAGGTCATCCTCAAGGCCATCTGCAATCTCCCCCACTGAAAGTCAGCAGCCTTCCATCAGCCATGCTGCAGCCACTGGGGTAGCACTGCATAGGAGCATTAGGACAGGCAAAGGCACAGGGGAGACAGGCACTGAGAGAATGCACAAGGGTGATTAGTTTAATTGTGTATGGAATATGACATGATTTGATTTATAAGTTTTGTTTGCCATGTTTATTTTGTGGTGGTTTTTATTTTTGCATTGTGGCCAAGAGGACGATGTCTTGGTCAGTAACAGAGGGAAGGTAAGAAGTGTGGGGCTGTTGGTGGATGGGGAATTGGGGCTGTGGTTACTGGTAGCGCATTCAAATTAGTTGCTCATGGACAGCCCTGGCAGAAAGGGGCTGGCTAGGTTAGTGGCTCCCTTCCTCCTCCTCCTCTTCCTCCTCCAGCTCCACCTCCACCTCCTCTTCCTCATGCTCCTCCTCCTCAGCTGCTCACCTGATAGCTGGTGGCAAGGGCTGACCTCTCATGATTGCAAGGTTGTGCAGCATGCAGCAGACCACCACGAAACTTGAGACCTGCTCAGAATACTGCAGGGCTCCTCCAGAGCGGTCCAGGCAGCAGAATCGTTTTTTCAGCATGCCAATGGTTTGCTCTATCAGATTTCTTGTAGCAGCATGGCTCTCATTGTGTGCATGCTACACACATGTGCATGGTTGCGAACTGGAGTCATGAAGCATGTCGTCAACGGATAGCCCTTGTCGCCCTTTGGTTTCACGTTGTGGCTGAAATTCAGCTGGCACAGCGGACTGCCACAGAATGAAGGCATCATGGCTGCTGCCAGGATACCGGGCATTGACCTGCATGATTTGCTGCCTGTGGTCACACACCAGCTGGACGTTGAGGGAGTGGAAACCCTTTCGGCTCCAGTATGTGGCAGAGTTGACATGCGGCGCACGCAAAGCGAGTGTGCGCAGTCAATGGCACACTGCACCATGGGAAAGCCTGCAATCCTAGAAAACCCTCGTGCTCGCTCTGCCTGCTGGTCTCTGGCAAGACAGAATGAAATGTAATTAACTCTCTTTGAATAGACAACCTCAGTGACCTCCCTTCTGCAACAGTGGACAGCAAACTGTGAGATGTTGCTAAAATCTCCAGATACAGTCTGGAAGGAGCCAGACCCTGAAAAGTTCATCGCCACGGTCACCTTCACAGGATGCGGTCCTTGCCCTGCTCTGTGACAGCAGCAGTTGACATATTTCAGTGAGGACGCCCTTATTAAAGTGCAGACGTCTCACATATTGTTCCTCGCTGAGGTTCAGGTAGGAGAATTGCTCCCTGAACACCCTGGGCGGATATGGCCTCCTGCTGAGAGCCCATCTCCCCCTCCTCCTCCTCTCTCGTCTAGCAGCTTGTCCTGCTCTGCGGGGCCTCTACTGATTCTCCCAGTCGTGCTCTATTCCAAGAGGAAGGCCTACTAGTGCGCCCATGTCTGGGAGAAACTGGTTTGTGCCGAAGCCTTGAAGTCAGGAGAAAGTCCTTCTGCACCTGCCACACCACTCCCTGTAGACTTTTACAACTTGAAAGAACTATGGAAAGCACCAAATCCTTGTAGAATTGTACCAACAGCTAGAATAAACCAACCAGCAAGTAACCTGTAAGCAGCTGATGATCCTTCCTGCTGCTTAACACGTGTTCAGCTGTGTGAGGTTCCTGCAGATGCATCTGTCCATGACAGCATCGGTAGCAGTGACCACCGCAGAGTCATTGTGGAGATGAAGTCCCGTCTTCACACTGAGGACACCCTCCATCGTGTTGTGTGGCACTACCGCCGTGCTCAATGGGATAGATTCAGAACAGATCTAGCAGCTCAAAACTGGGCATCCATGAGGCGCTGTGGGCCACCAGCAGCAGCAGAATTGTATTCCACCACAATCTGTAACCTCATGGCCTGGCATATCCCTCACTCTACCATTACCATCAAGCCAGGGGACCAACCTTGGTTCAATAAGGAGTGTAGAAGAGTTTGCCAGGAGCAGCACCAGGTGTACCTAAAAATGAGGTGCCAACCTGGGGAAACTGCAACACAAGACTACATGCATGCTAAAAAGCCAAAGCAGCATGCTATAGACAGGGCGAAGCGATCCCACAACTAATGGATCAGATCAAAGCTCTGCAGTCCTGCCACAGCCAGTCATGAATGGTGGTGAACCATTAAACAACTAACGGGAGGAGGAGGCTCCATGAATATCCCCATCCTCAATGATGGTAGAGCCCAGCACATGAGTGCAAAAGACAAGGCTGAGGCGTTTGCAACCATCTCCAGCCAGAAGTGCCGAGTGGATGATCCATATCGGCCTACTCCTGAGGTCCCCACCATCACAGAAGCCAGTCTTCAGCCAATTCGATTCACTCCACGTGATATCAAGAAATGGCTGAGCGCACTGGATACAGCAAAGGCTATGGACCCCAACAACATTCCGGCTATCATACTGAAGACTTGTGCTCCAGAACTAGCCGCGCCTCTAGCCAAGCTGTTCCAGTACAGCTACAACACTGGCATCTATCCGACAATGTGGAAAACTGCCCAGGTATGTCCTGTCCACAAAAAGCAAGACAAATCCAATCCGGCCAATTACCGCCCCATCAGTCTATTCTCAATTATCAGCAAAGTGATGGAAGGTGTCATTGACAGTGCTATCAAGTGGCACTTACTCACCAATAACCTGCTCACTGATGCCCAGTTTGACTCCCAACCTCATTACAGCCTTGGTCCAAACATGGACAAAGGAGCTGAATTCCAGAGGTGAGGTGAGAATGACTGCCCTTGACATCAAGGCAGCATTTGACCTAGTGTAGCATCAAGGAGCCCTAGTAAAACTGAAGTCAATGGGAATCGGGGGAAAAACTCTCCACTGGCTGGAATCATACCTAGCACAAAAGAAGATGGTTGTGGTGGTTGGAGATCAATCATCACACGCACAGGACATCGCGGCAGGAGTTCCTCAGGGCAGTGTCCTAGGCCCAACCATCTTCAGCTGTTTCATCAATGACCTTCCCTCCAACATAAGGTCAGAAATGGGAATGTTCGCTGATGATGGCACAGTGTTCAGTGCCATTCACAACTCCTCAGATAATGAAGCAGTCCATGCCTGCATACAACAAAGACCTGGACGATGTTTAGGCTTGGGCTAATAAGTGGCAGGTAACATTCGCGCCACAGAAGTGCCAGGCAATGACTATCTCCAACAAGCGAGAGTCTAACCATGACCCCTTGACATCGCTGAATCCCCCACCATCAACATCCTGGAGGTCACCATTGACCAGAAACATAAATACTGTGGCAATAAGAGCAGGTCAGAGACTAGGTATTCTGCGGCAAGTGTCTCACCTCCTGACTCCCCAAAGCCTTTCCACCATCTACAAGGCACAAGTAAGGAGTGTGATGCAATACTCCCCACTTGCCTTGATGAGTGCAGCTCCAACAACACTCAAGATGCTCGACACCATCCAGGACAAAGCAGCTCGCTTGATTGGCACCCCATCCACCACCTTAAACATTCACTCCCTCCACCACCAGCGTACCGTGGCTGCAGTGTGTACCATCTACAAGATGCATTATAGCAACTTGCCAAGGCTTCTTCGGCAGCACCTCCCTGAAGTGGGGAAAGAGTTAAAATAACATTGCTGGCAGCTCACAGAATGGTGTAAGAGAGACAGTTGCTAACATGAAAGACCACAGCCATGAGGTGTGGTCAAGATAACTGACCTTTGAGACTAAAAACAACTCAGTTGAGACATGGGGGAGAAATTGAGTATAGCCCCGGTTGGGGCGCCAGCCTCGCCAGGGTGCTAAAAGTAGCGCCCCGGAAACATTCGCGCCCCCGCACCGGAAATTGAGTGGTTGCGCCCCAAAGGGAAGCGCAGCGCTACTGGAGGCGCCCTGCATCCCTCTTGGGGCGCTGCGAGTGAATATCGTGGTGTTACGTGCCGCAGCGCCACACACTGCGGCACGTCGCGCTGCAGTATTGCAGGCCTTCCTCCCCTTCTTAAAGGGGAGGGGCCTTGTGCAGTGCAATCTGGGGCCCAGCTGGGCCCCCAAGGATCGGGAGTGCAGGCAAAAGAGCCCAGCACCGAAGAGAAGTGCCGGGCTCTTGGAGTGCAGCCAGCACTCCGCGGGGGTGTGGGGTTCAGGAGGCCGGGGATGGGAGCGCAGGCAGGTGCTGGCAGGCGGCCAACAACAAAAATGGCCGCCCCGCACCTCGGCTTTAATTTGCACCTCCCCAGCCGCAGGTAGGCCCCCCTGAACCCGTCGGACATAGCGTCCGGCAGTAAATCAGGGGGCACTGCCGAATATCGCGGCCGGGGCGTCAGTGGGGCGCTGCGCACACTGATGACGTCATCGGCAGCGGCGCAGCGCTAACGGTTAGCGCCACCACTAATGTCCCGCGGAATTTAGCGGGGGGCATGGGCAGTGCCGCGCCCGGGCGCCAGTTGGCTTGCGACCCACTTAGCGCCCTCTTAAGGCACTAACGGGTGGCGCAACCTACTGAATTTCTCCCCCATGATGTCTAGCACTTCAGCTGCCCTTAGGGTTTTGTTATCTGGGTCACAATGTTTCCAAGTTATCTTTTAATCGGCGTTCAGCAGTTTGGGCTAATAATTGAGTATGCAGCTTACACATGTTTACCTTAGAACATGTAACCCAATCTGTGAAGGTGCATGCGGGCCAAGATCCAAGCAGGTTGCGGGAATGAATTGTACATGAGGCCGTCATGCTTATTTGAATGTATAAAAATGTAGGGCTTGCTGTAACAATTTGGAGATGTCTGGCTAAAGACAAAGCAGATTGTCTCCCCACCGGTGTAATAAAGACAACTTGACTATCGATCTGAAAACTTTGTGTCGAGTGTTGGTTTAAAATACTCCACATCAATTGGCGTCACGAACAGGATTCCACACAGACGGGAAGCACGGGCGAGTGAAGCCGAGCCAAAAAACGTGAGTACTTTTAAATGACCACGTACAGTTAGGGCAAGGCAACACCGCCTCGTGTCCACCGCCCCCTTTGGAATCAAAGAACTAAAAGGTTTGAATCGATAAGCCAAGTCGTCTCGTGGTTCAGGCGAAACATACGGAAGTATAGGCGTGGTATGATTTGCAAGTAGTGCGTTAACTTTGGTGTAAAGTATAAGCATACTTCTGACAATAAATAACCCGAACAAAAATGGCGGCCGGGAAAAGGGAAGAGCTCGAGTCGGGACCGGTGGGGTCTCTGACACTGTGGCAGAGACCACATAGGGACAGTAACACAATTCACTATGTATAGCCAATGTTGTTATCGCTCCACGTTATGTACGGAACTTGGTTGGGTTATCGGGGCAGGGTCCCTTTAAGAGTCGTCGATTGTGTGATGACGTCATAGCCCTGCGATGAGACCGAGTCCCTCAGTCCATGCGGAGAGTTAATAAAGCTAACATGCGTTTTTCTTTGCTGCTATGAAAGTCTCACAGTCTGTTTATTTCCAGCGACTCCTCCATTGGTGACCCCGTTTCTCTTTTGGACGTTTCCAAAGACTTTATCTGAGATGGCGACGAATGCCGTTTCTCTCAAATTACCAGAGTTTTGGGAACGGCAGGCTGCCGCTTGGTTCGCCCAGGCCGAGGCTCAGTTTGCACTCCGGGACATCACCGCGGACGACACGAAGTATTATTACGTCGTCTCTGCTCTCGGCAGCTCCACCGCGGCCAGAGTCGTGAGCCTGCTCGAGGACCCCCCGGAGCACCACAAATTTGCGACACTGAGAACGCACCTCCTAGAGACTTTTGGACTAACTGAACCCAAGCGCGCACGCCAGCTTCTCTCTCTACCCGGGCTTGGCGACTCCAAGCCCTCAGAACTGATGGACCACATGTTAACCCTCCTGGGCAAGCACAAGCCGTGCTTCCTCTTCAGAGAACTGTTCCTACAACAGCTGCCAGGGCAAGTACGGTCGGCTTTAGCCAACTCTCATATTAGTGATTTCCGCGCTCTGGCCAAGGAGGCCGACAAATTTTTCTCCGCCGGGCAACAGTACTGCGCGGCCATGCGGGGCCCTGCCCCCACTGCCACAGCCCAACGGCGGCAGCCCCCAAGCATGTGCTTCTACCATACGCAGTTCGGCCCCAACGCTAAGAAGTGCCGGCCCCCGTGCAGCTTTACCGCGTCGGGAAACGCGAAGGCCCACTCATTAGCTACCATGGCTGTCGGCCGTTCAGGTAGTCTGTTATTCATTACGGACACTGACTCTGGACGTCGTTTCCTCTGCGACACGGGTGCCCAGGTGAGCGTCCTGCCCGTGTCAACCGTAGACATACAAGGGGGGTACCAGGGCCCTGCCCTCGAAGCCACCAATGGCAGTTCCATCCGTACTTTCGGGAAACGGAGCGTGGCGCTGTGTTTTGGCGGGCAGCGTTTCGCTTGGGACTTTGTTACAGCGAAAGTGTCCACCCCCCTTCTCGACGCTGACTTCCTCTGCGCCAATGGCCTTTTGGTGGACGTCAAGAACCGACGTCTCGTCAACGCTGAGACTTTCAGTTTGCTCCCGTGTTCACTCAGTGGTTCCGGCACGACGAAGTTGTCCAACGCACTCTCGGCCTCCGACGAGTTTTCCCGCTTCCTCGCTGGGTTCCCGGACCTCACGAAGCCCACTTTCTCATCCGCCGCCACCAAGCACGGGGTAGAACACCACATCCCGACCACCGGTCCGCCTGTCTATGCCCGCGCTCGGCGCCTCGACCCGGGGAAACTTGCCATCACTAAAGCCGAGTTCGACACGATGGAGCGCCTCGGCATCATTCGCCGGTCGAACAGTCTGTGGGCCTCGCCCCTCCACATCGCACCGAAACCAGGCGGCGGTTGATGCCCGTGCGGTGATTACCGGCGCCTCAACGACGCTACGACCCCCAACTGCTACCCGATTCCACACATCCAGGACTTTTCCGCCCGCCTGGCCGGGAAAGTTGTTTTCTCTAAAGTGGACCTCGTTCGGGGTTACCACCAGGTCCCCGTTCGGCCGCAGGACGTCCCGAAAACTGCGGTGATCACCCTGTTCGGGCTGTTCGATTTCCTCCGCATGCCATTCGGTCTCAAAAACGCCGCTCAGGCTTTTCAACGCCTAATGGACACCGTGTTACGGGACCTGCCATTCCTGTTCATCTACCTGGACGACATTCTCATCGCCAGCGCCTCCAGGATGGAGCATGTGTCCCACCTCCGGACTCTCTTCGAACGCCTCAGCCAGCACAGCCTAATCGTCAATCCGGCCAAGTGCCAGTTCGGGCTGTTTGATCGACTTTCTCGGGCACCGCATCACGAAGGACGGGGCGGTGCCACTGCCGTCGAAAGTGGAGGCCGTGAAGGATTTTCCGCGACCCCTCACCGTGAGGGCCCTGCAGGAGTTTTTGGGCATGGTGAACTTTTATCATCGCTTCGTTCCCCGGGCAGCCCAGCTTATGTGGCCCCTTTACGAGGCCCTCAAAGGCAAGCCCGCCAAGCTCGCCGTCAACTGGTCCGAGGAGATGACCAATTCTTTCACGGACACGAAAAGGGCCCTGGCTAACGCGACCATGCTGGCGCATCCGTTGCCCGATGTGCCGATCGCTCTCACAACTGACGCTTCGGACTATGCTGTTGGCGCCGTCCACGAACGGTGGGTCAACGGCACCTGGCAGCCGCTCGCCTTCTTCAGCCGGCAGCTCCGCCCCAATGAACGGAAGTACAGCACCTTCGATCGCGAGCTTCTCGGCCTCTACCTCGCCGTCCGACACTTCCGTTTCCTGCTGAAGGCCCGCCCGTTCATGGTGTTCGTGGACCACAAGCCGTTGACCTTTGCCATGGCCAAAGTTTCCGAGCCGTGGTCAGCCCGTCAGCAGCGCCCGCTTTCCTTCGTCTCCGGGTTCACGACGGACATCCAGCATGTGGCTGGGAAAGACAAGCCTGTCGCTGACTGTCTCTCCCGGGCCATCGCCGGCGCCGTACACCTCGGCATCGACTACACCCGCATGGTGGCCGACCAGGCCTCTGACCCAGACGTCCAGGCCTACAGGACGGCTGTCACGGGCCTACAGTTAGCGGACGTCGCGTTTAACGATGCCGGCACCACGCTCCTGTGCGACGTCTCCGCTGGGCAGCCACGCCCCGTCGTGCCCGACGGGTGGAGATGGCAGGTTTTCGACGCCGTCCATAGCCTTTCGTCTGGCACGGGCTCAAGAAGGACATTCATGACAGGGCCAATACCTGTGTGGTATGCCAGCGCTCAAAAGTGCATCGCCATACTAACGCCCCGTTGGTGCCTTTCGCGGTGCCCGAGAGGCGGTTCGACCATGTTAACGTGGGCCTGGTGGGGCCCCTGCCGCCCTCCCGCGGGTTCACCCACCTCCTCACGATAGTCGACAGAACCACCCGATGGCCGGAGCCGTCCCGCTGTCGTCAACAACGTCCGCCGATGTGGCTCGGGCGTTCATCAACACTTGGGTCGCCCGGATCGGCGCCCCATCTGACGTCTCCTCCGACCGGGGGCCCCAGTTCACGTCGGAGCTCTGGAACGCTGTCGCCCAAGGCCTCGGGTTGAGACACCACCGCACCACAGTATACCACCCTCAGGCTAACGGGCTGTGCGAACGGTTTCATCGTTCCATGAAGGCCGCGCTCCGGGCCAGCCTCTGGGACGACAGTTGGATCGACAGACTCCCATGGGTCATGCTGGGACTCAGGACCGCCCCCAAGGAGGACCTCCAGTCCTCGTCCGCTGAGCTCGTCTACGGGCAGCCGCTGCGGGTTCCCGGGGATTTCGTCCCCAACGCCACGGACCCTTGGTCCGCAGCCCATCAGCGGTCCGCCCTCCTGGACAACGCCAAGGTTTTCACGCCAGTGCCCTCGTTGCAGCACGGTCTCCCTCAGTCCCACGTTCCGCCCGACCTTCGTGCGGTGGAGTACGTTTTCGTCCACCACGACGCCCACCGGGGACCTCTTCACCCACCCTATGACGGACCATTCGCGTCCTGGAAGCCGGGGACAAGGCCTTCGTGGTGGATGTTGGCGGTAAGCCGGACTACATTTCCATGGACCGTCTTAAGCCGGCCCACCTGGATCTGGACCGACCCGTTGGGTTGGCTCAGCCCCCGCAGCGGGGCCGACCTCCGGCTTCTGCACCCTCAGTCCACCACCGAGCACCCGGGGACCCTCCTGCGACCCCCCCGGTCCCCGCCCCGGACTTAAGGAGCCGTTTCGGCCGTGTGATCCGGGCCCCTCAACGACTGACATTGCCAGTTCTAGTGAATTCTGGGGGGACGTATGTGGCGGAGACCACATAGGGACAGTAACACAATTCACTATGTATAGCCAATTATGTTATCGCTCCACGTTATGTACGGAACCTGGTTGGGTTATCGGGGCAGGGTCCCTTTAAGAGTCGTCGATTGTGTGATGACATCATAGCCCTGCAACG
This sequence comes from Somniosus microcephalus, assembly GCF_052327205.1. Classification (NCBI taxonomy): domain Eukaryota; kingdom Metazoa; phylum Chordata; class Chondrichthyes; order Squaliformes; family Somniosidae; genus Somniosus; species Somniosus microcephalus. Next base: position 27,792,928 of record NC_141000.1, on the reverse strand, counting down.
AGGCCGAGTCCCTCAGTCCATGCGGAGAGTTAATAAAGCTAACATGCGTTTTTCTTTGCTGCTATGAAAGTCTCGCAGTCTGTTTATTTCCAGCGACTCCTACAACACGCTATTTAGCGGACAAAAATAAAAGATTAAATTGACAAAATGGTTAAAAACGTTTGGAAACTGAATGACCCACTAGGCAAACAAAGAGAATGGTGGGCCAAAGAAACAAAATTAAAGGAAGAAAAGGCCATCATTTTAGTGGCTCGCGCATATTATGAGTTGACGTACTTGAATATGGACCAAAAACGGGTGCCAAAATTGTACCCGAGTACCAGTAATGGCAACAGCTCCTGTAACTCCATCGGAGGTGAAAGGAGTAGATGAGGACGGGATAGACTGGGACGCACTAGGGCAAAAAGCAGCAGAATATGACCCCGACTATAATGGCGGGGAAATCCCGCCCCCACATGACGACGTAAAAGTGGCTCCTATTAATGTGGGATTTATTCTGGGCACCCCCACGGTGCCTATACCGGTAGGGGCACCCCCAGGCGCCGTAGCCATCCCAGCAGTACCAGCTCAGATAAAGACCACTTACGTATCTTTTTCCTCCAGGAAAGAAATTGAAGTTGCTTCAAATACTTCCAGACCTAAAGCCCCGACAGAGTAATGCCATATTTTGGCAGAAACTAAGAGAAATGAGAATGTGTCACAACTTCCACAACCGGGATATTGATGGACTAGTGAGGGCAAAAATGAGCGAAGATATGTGGGGTCAATTACCTCAATAATACAGGGACAGGCCATGATGTCAAGATGTAGCCCTGAAAACCAGCAACGAGATGCGGATTATACAGCATTTAGGACCGCTGTTACACAAGTCTTGGGAGTAGTACCAGTAAACTGGGGACTAGTCATGGGAATTAGTCAGGGGAAAGGGGACTCCGCCCATGACTATGGAGAACGGAAGTGGACTAGCTTCATAGCCCACTCTGGTATTATAGCACCACAACGAGACAATTTGGCATTCTTAAAAATGTACAAGGAAGGGCTGAGTGGTGCCCATCAGGCCGTACTAAAAACTGGACTGGTCACCATGCAGACCTTTGATGAATTGATCAGATGGGCGACCGAGATGGACAACCAGCAGAAAGTTAAGGTGGCCGCTGTTAAGTCTGTGTGTTCTAGTTGTATTTAAGATTAATTACTGACACAGACTACAAGAATAACGTTTCAACAGGTCTTTACTAGTTGGAGGTCAGGGCTATACTAACAGCAATATCACTACACAGTACTTATATACCAGTGGTCACCACCGGTATTAAGTATACAGCAGCCAGAGAAAGTAGTACATCTCTTAAGGTGGAACAGGCTTAAGTTCTCTTAAGGTGGAACAGGTTACATACACCACAATCCTCCCTTTTTAGCTTAACAGTCATATCCCCATTTAACCTAACATAATAACATATATACATATATACCTTCAGGTATAAACAGTTCAAAGGTTTCGATATGCCATTAGGAAATTGTCCACCTTGTGTTGTAGCGGAATCTGATCATCGTTCATGGCCTTTATTGCCTTTTTGAATGTTTGAACAAATCTCTCGGCCAACCCGTTTGTCGCCGGATGATATGGGGCAGAGGTATAATGTTTCACCCCATTCTTCTTTAAGAATTTTTGGAATTCTTCCGACACGAACTGTGGTCCGTTGTCCGAACATATCTGTTCTGGCAATCCGTTCCTTGCGAATATTGTTCTTAACACCGCAATTGTCTTTTCTGAAGTAGTGGTATTCATTTTGATCACTTCTGGCCATTTGGAATGTGCGTCCACCGCAATTAGGAACATGGAGTCCATGAATGGACCAGCAAAGTCAATATGTACGTGTTGCCATGGGGCTGAAGGCCATTCCCATGGTACCCCCTTCTGTAAAAGAGCATTCAGCGGGTGCAGTACCGTGGATAGATTCGGTAGAAACTTATGGTAATAGTTAATCAATCCTAGAAACGACCTCAACTGAGAGACATTATCCAGAGCGGGAGCCTTTACAACTGCCTCTATCTTGTCAGGAGACTTATGAAGCCCCTCCCGGTCAATGACATGACCACAGTACGAGATCCGCTTCTGAAAGAACTCACATTTCTGCCGATTAACTCGAAGTCCATACTCTTTCAGTCTGTTGAGCACCAGTTCCAAGTTTGCGAGGTGTTCTTCATCACCATCTCCTGTAATCAGAATATCGTCCAGGTAACGTTGTGTGCCTGGAATTCCCTGTAATACCTGCTCCATGGCCCTCTGCCAAATTGCTGGAGCCGATGCCACTCCAAAAACCAGCCTATTATACCGGTACAAACCTCTATGCGTGTTGATCGTGAGGTATTGGCGTGACTCTTCTTCAACCTCCATCTGCAAGTACGCCTGCGCCAGGTCTATCTTGGTGAAGTGTTCCCCGCCAGACAACAAAGCAAAAATATCCTCAATCCGCGGAAGCGGATACTGCACCGTGTGAAGCACCGGATTAACGGTGATCTTGAAGTCTCCACAGATGCGAACCTTCCCTGGTTCTCCTGGCTTGTTGCTCGAAGGACGTTTCATAATGGGAACAATGGGCGTAGCCCACTCACTCCAATCTACCTTAGACAGTACACCTGAACGTTCTAGCGCTTCCAGTTCCGCTTCTACAGCAGGTCGTATTGCATAGGGTACCGGTCTGGCTTTGAAAAATTTTGGGTGTGCATGTTCATCAATCTTGATGTTTGCCGTAATTCCTCTCAGTGTTCCCAGTCCCTGCTGGAACACCTCTTTAGCATCATCCAATATTCTGGACAATCGTTTAGGTTTGACATCTGTTTCCCCGGAATCTACCATTAGTGCCTTTAAGGAGTGCCAGTCCATATTCATTTTCCTAATCCACTCCCGTCCCAGTAGTGGTGGACCTCCTTCAGGTAGCACATATAAGTCCATTACTTGGCTTTCTTTGCCCTTGTGGACCACTTTTACCTCTATCTTTCCGATGGGGTACACTCTTTGCCCCGTGTATGTTTTCAATATAATCTCCGTATCCCGTAGGGGAATATGTTGGAATAACCTTTTGTAATCTTTCTTATTCATGACCGTCAATGCCGATCCAGTGTCCAATTCCATCTTTACTTGGACTCCTGCTATCTGAAGAGTGACCCAAATTGTCTGGAGATCTGCATCCTTACCAACGTTGTGTACTCTTAAGCTACCCAGTTCATTACTGCTGGCGTCTGAATCTGACTTCTGTTCGTTCGAACTGTTCTTTGTCACCTTGTGTACCTTTATGTATTTTCCTTGCGGTGACTTTTTGTTGCTGGTCTTCTTTCCTGACCGGCATACTTTAGCTATGTGGCCAAGCCTGCCACACGTTCTGCATTCTTGGTTTTTAAACCAACACTGGTTCTGATCGTGCATTGTCTTTCCACAACGATAACATTTTACAGTACTCAAAACCAATTGATTTGTACTGAGTTCCGGTGACCGTAGCTGCATTACTGCCGTGCCTCTCGCTGCGGCTTCGTGTGATGCTGCCATAGTGACCGCTTTCTCAAGCGTCAGCTCATTCTCCTCGAGCAGTCGCTTTTGTGTATCTTCTTTTAATAATCCACACACAAATTTATCTCTTAGCGCATCTGTTAGTCCCGTTCCAAACTGACAGTACTTTGCTAGCTTATGCAATTCCATTAAATATTCAGCATTGCTTTCATCTTTCAGCTGCTTTCTGCTGTAAAATTTAAATCGTTCCGCTAGCATCAGCGGCGTGGGGTTTAGATGATTTCTCAGGACAGTAACAATCTCCTCGAACGTCTTCTCTGCCGGTTCATCTGGTGATAAAAGGTGTTTCAATTGCCCGTATGTCTTCGCACCCATTAAGTTTAATAAAGTTAGTGCTTTCTCATCATCTGGGATTTTATTTGCTTTACAATAATTTTGTATGCGTTCTACATACGTGGCCCAATCTTCGATGTTGCTATCAAAGGTATTAATGTTCCCATGTTTAGGCATCGTTGCAATTTTTTTTAGTGATTTCCCTTTTCCAAGATGGCGGCTTCCCGCTCTTGTCTTCGTCCTCCGCCTACAAAATGGCGGTTTCCCGCGCTTGGCGGTCTTTACCCGCTGGCTGCAAAGGCGTTTGGCGTGCCGCTGCTGCTCCCCTTTCCCAGCGGTTAGTAACTCCCCCGACACTGTCTCCGCTTCACCGCGGCTCCCTCGGGCATTCGCGCTTCCCCGATGTCGCGCCTCGCAGCCCTTCTTGCAGCCCGGTTATTAGCACCGGCTGCGTTCGCCTTCACCGCGGCTCTCGCGCCTTCAGTCGCCCCAGACGCTGCGCCTTTTTGGCCCGAATGCAGCCTGGTCCTTATCACCAGCCGCAATCGATGTCCCCGCGCTGCGCCTTTTGGCCCGAATGCAGCCCGGCCCTTATCTCCGGTCGCGATCGATCTCACCGCCCTTATTCCTCCGTCTTCCCTCCCCATCTGTACAGCCAACGCGGCCGACTTTCTGCTCGCGTCGCTGACCGGTTTACCCACCACCGAGGTAGAAGGAAGATAGCTGACTGCCGCTGATGGAGGCTTTGAGTTCAGGATATCTTCTGCACTCCGGGTTCTCGATGCCTGCCGCGCGACGTGTCTTCCAGCAGGGTGATGAGGGTGGATGCCTCTCTTCGACGCCCGTTCTGTGGACAAAGCCGCCGTGGATATAAACTGCCGCAGGGTAAGAATCGGACTCGTCGCCACTGTTAAGTCTGTGTGTTCTAGTTGTATTTAAGATTAATTACTGACACAGACTACAAGAATAACGTTTCAACAGGTCTTTACTAGTTGGAGGTCAGGGCTATACTAACAGCAATATCACTACACAGTACTTATATACCGGTGGTCACCACCGGTATTACGTATACAGCAGCCAGAGAAAGTAGTACATCTCTTAAAGTGGAACAGGCTTAAGTTCTCTTAAGGTGGAACAGGTTACATACACCACAGCCGCCTTGGAGGAACAGGTAGCTGCAGCAAAAGAGATGGAAGTCTGTTTTAACTGCAATAAACCTGGGCACAAGTGTAACGAATGCACATTGCCTAGGAAAGACACAAGAAGGAGATGTAGAAACTGTAATAAATCTGGACACGAACAGCGAGACTGTTGGACCCAGGGAGGGGGTAAGGCAGGCAAAGGCCCAAGACAACAAGAGGCAGCTCGTAGCGAGAAGATAACGGACGTGGCCAATATGAATAAGAATCAACTGATCGAACTAATCAAAACCCTGTCACAGTCCTCCTAGGTAGCATCAGCCCCCGGTATGGGCACCGATCTCCGTCTGTATCTAACAGCAGTTAGGGGGCCAGCAGTGTGATATGTTAGTTGACACAGGGGCATCAGTGTCTATAACCAATTTGGCCCTCCCGCGCACAAAAACCTCAATACTGATACAAGGAGTGGGCGGGAAGAGTACTCCCACTTACAAAAGTGAGACACAATTATTGGAAATAGGAGGAATTTTTCTCCCGGTCCAGTTATGGGTATGTGATAACCCAGAGGGAACAATCTTAGGAGTGGATATACTAAATGAACTGGACCTAGTGATAGAAATAAGACTGTATTACGAAAGCGCGTAATTGATGATAAATTTGAAGCCAGGAATATGGCCAGTTATATGACAAAGATCGGTAGTATTAAACAATTAGAAAGGGATTGGGCACAAGATGGACTATGGGGAGTCCTATGCCAGGCGATAGAAGGAGTATGGGCCACCTCTAAACAGGACTGCGGACTAACTACAATTGACCCTATCATGATACCCGGACCAGAGCACAAGGCGCATAGACAATACCCGATAAAACCAGCAGCCAAAGAGGCCGTATCCAGGATAGTAACCGAGTTAGTGAAACAAGGAGTGTTTAAAGAAACCACAGCAACCACAAATTCACCAATTTGGCCGGTAGGTAAACCAGACGGATCGTACAGATTAACTATAGATTACACCGCATTGAATAATGTAACTCCGCGAGAACATCCAATAGTGGCAAGTCCCTCTACAATATTTAATGGTCTGCAACCAGACTTTAAGATATTTACAGTCTTGGATATAATGAACGGGTTCTGGTCCATACCATTGGCAGAGGAATCACAAGGGAAATTTGCCTTTACTGTCGGGGATAGACAGTATACATGGACCAGGGTCCCGCAGGGGTTCCACAATAGTCCAAACTGCGGACTGAGTCAAGCCTTAAACGAGTTAGACCTATCAAAGTACCAGAGCGCCCTACTCCAATATGTCGATGTGAAGAGATCGCAAAGTCTCTGTTTGAAGAATGGACTCAGTCGAGAATATTTTTGTGGACTTTATGCGATTTTCTGAGGGCATTTTCCCTGTGGTGGGATCGCCCTGTGCAAATGCATGGGGGACTGGTTTGTTAAAACTCCAGAGAATGCATCGCAGTTGGCTGTGGCAAAAGAACTGTCCGTCATCTAGAATGTATGGGTTCACCCGACAGTCCTGGAAAAAGGAAGGGGGCCATTGAACTTGAACTTGATTAAAAGGCCACTCTAATATGCAAAAGCACTTCTCACCTCCATCTCAGAAGAGAAGCAAAACAATGAACCCACTGGCTTCAGCCAGCCGAAAAGGAGCCAGTTTTTTTCCCAACACAAAGACCGAAAGATATGTCCCAGACTTAGGGCCATTAATCCAATACTCATGGGTCCGAGGAAGACCCTTCACTGATTAAGCACCGGAGTGCTTAGAAACAAAAAGGATTTTAAAGATTGGTAGGAAAAGATAGGGGTAGCCAGACTCCTATTAAGATAGACTCTTTTCCACCATTCTCTCTCTCTCTCTCGCTCCCTGCTCCAACAAGATCGAACTAACAAGAAGTACCAGAGAAGCCGACGAGTGGAGCGATCGTGTGGGGGTAAGCATAGTCTCTCAGAAGTGACGTTTTTGGGCTATTCCGAGGGTGGGAGCTTCGTTTGGTTCAGCCAGGCGAAGGGGTTTATGCGACTGGGTAATTCATTGGTAGGGGGGGAATTAGAGTCCACCATAGCAACAAGGGAATTACTGCTTGTTATAGTCCCCAGTTGTGTATTGTATGTATGTTGTTTGTAACTTGGATTTTATTCGCCACAGGGACAGTGATTTCGTTTAGTAGTGCATGTTTTAGCCAGTGTATGTTAGACCAAATAAATATAAGTTTAATTTTTCACCAAAGCATTCCTGTCCGTGACTTATTTCATTTACACGCTGAATAATAATTCCCGGGTATAGAACTTTCGTAAGGCGGGGGCGAATCGAACCGTCCGTCTAGCAATTGGGCTAGGATCAAAAAATGCTTACAGATGACGGCGGGAAACTCGAGCGGCAGAGCGGGGCTATAAAAGGCCCCAGAGACCAGGTAAGGCCTCACAGCGTCGGCGGGAAACTCGAGCGGCAGAGCGGGGCTATAAAAGGCCCCAGAGACCAGGTAAGGCCTCACAGCGTCGGCGGGAAACTCGAGCGGCAGAGCAGGGCTATAAAAGGCCCCAGAGACCAGGTAAGGCCTCACAGCGTCGGCGGGAAACTCGAGCGGCAGAGCGGGGCTATAAAAGGCCACAGAGGCCAGGTAAGGTCTCACAGCGTCGGCGGGAAACTCAAGCGGCAGCAGCGGGGCTATAAAAGGCCACAGAGGCCAGGTAAGGCCTCACAGCGTTGGCGGGAAACTCGAGCGGCAGAGCGGGGCTATAAAAGGCCCCAGAGACCAGGTATGGTCTCACAGCGTCGGCGGGAATTTCAGCGGCAGCAGCGGGGCTATAAAAGGCTCTAGAGACCAGGTAAGGCCTCACAGCGTCGGCGGGACACTCAAGCGGCAGAGCGGGGCTATAAAAGGCCCCAGAGACCAGGTAAGGCCTCACAGCGTCGGCGGGACACTCAAGCGGCAGAGCGGGGCTATAAAAGGCCCCAGAGACCAGGTAAGGCCTACCAGTCTCCAAACTTGGAACTCGGAGGGAAGGAGAGAGGTAAAAAGTAATCCAAGTGTGACGTCACCAGAAAGCGGGTAAGTGATTGGTTGGTAAGTATTTCTCTCTTTTTTTAAGATTAAACTCTGTGGTTTATAGTTTCTGTTAAATCAACTCCTGCATTCCGTGTCTCCATTAACACACGGATTCAACAGTGGCGACGAGTTAGAAACGAACTTACCTGCAATTCGGCAGCACCTCAAGGAGATCGATTCCTCAGACGAAGGTCGAAGAAAAAAAAACTGGTTTCACCAGCTAAACGGGCTGGTGGCAGGTAGTGCACTGATCCTTCCTGGGCGGCGGGCTGGGGCTCGATCGGGTGGCTCTGCAGCGGGGCCGGGCAGCGAGTCGGAAAGCAGAAGCAAACAGAGACAGAGGGTGGAGCACTCAGGAGACGGCCGGCACTGCAAAGCAGGTCGGCGTTCGGACCGAGCAGAGGGAGAGGAAAGTCCCAAAGGGTCCGATGGGAATGATTCTCCAAGTGACAGAGAAACTGTTTAAAATATATGTGTAAATAAAAAATTAAAAAATAGACATACCGCGGAGAACAGCGTTGGCAGCAGCGGCAGCGGAAGGAAAAGCGCGGGAGGCGCCATTTTTGATTTCAGGATGCCTAAGACTGGCAATATTACTGCTTTCGATAGTGATATAGAGGATTGGACCACATATGTGGAAAGAGTGGAGGTATATTGCAAGGCGAATGAAGTAGCGGATGATAAAAAGGCATCGGTACTTCTAATTCTGATGGGCGTAAGGACATACGGGCTGTTACGAAACTTGATCACTCCAGCCAAACCGATGGACAAGAATTTTAAGGAGATTGTTGATACCCTACAGGAGCACTTAGACCCAACACCGCTGCTGATAGCGGAACGATTCAAATTCTTCAGGAGGAATCAGCACAAGAATGAAAGTAACGCTGATTACCTCACCGAATTACGAAAGCTGTCAAAGCACTGCCAATTCGGGGCAGGACTGGCAGATACTCTACGAGGCAAATTTGTCTGTGGTCTCCTAAGCGAAGGAACACAGAAAAGACTACTTTCTGAGAAAGATTTGACACTGGACAAGGCTTTCAGTGTGGCTGTATCATATGAAGCAGCAGCAAGAGGAGCTGCAGAGATACAGCAAAAGCCACAGGACTTCGGCACCCATGAAATGACACGGGGTTTCGAGAGATGTTATCGCTGCGGTAGATTCACCCATGACCAGAGGGACTGCTGGTTCAAGGACAAAGCATGCAGGCAATGCGGAAAGATGGGACACATTGCACGTGTATGCCGATCTGGAAAAAAATCCGCTGACAGTAAAAAGGTCAATAAGGAAAAGTACAGAAAGGTACAAATGATGATGGACAGTAGCTCCGAAGACCAGAAGAGCGATAGCGGCTCCGGAAACAAGAGACTAAGCTGTCTCAAATTACATAATGTAATTGCCAAAGAAGATTACCAGACCATTTGGGTTACCCTCACGATAGCGGGGTCCCCAGTTAAAATGGAGCTAGATACAGGATCAGCTCTGACCGTCATAAGTCGACGGATTACGAGCGGCTATTTCCGCATATACCTTTGAAAGACACATCCATTATCTTGAAGACATATACGGGGCAGAAAGTATACCCCAGAGGGAAAATAAGGGTGCCTGTTGTATACAACGGCAAGGAAATACAGAAGTTGTATTTATACGTTCTGCAAGATGGTGGTCCACCGTTGTTGGGACGTGAATGGATTAGAAAGATACGTTTAGACTGGCACTCCATTCAGGCACTGACGGTGACCAGTAAGAAAAAAAATGATGATGACGTCATACCTGGATGATTAAAAGAAATCTTGGCTAATGCCAAAGAAGTGTTTCAACAGGAACTAGGAACCCTGAAAGGCGCCACCGCCTCAATAAAAGTGGAAGATGCGGCAATTCCCAAGTTTTTTAAGGCAAGGCCGGTGCCATACGCAATTCGTCCAGCAGTCGAGGCAGAGCTGGAGAATTTGGAAAAAGCAGGCGTGTTATCCAAGGTAGATTGGAGCGAGTGGGCAACACCCATCGTCCCGGTCATGAAGAAAACGTTGAATAATGATAAATCTGAAGAACAGAGAAAAATTCGCATCTGTGGGGACTTAAAGGTGACTGTAAACCCGGTTCTTCACACGGTACAGTATCCTCTTCCGAGGATAGAAGATATTTTCGCCTCACTATCCGGAGGGAAACGTTTCACCAAAATTGACTTGGCACAGGCATATCTACAGATGGAGGTTGAGGAGGCCTCTAAAAAGTATCTCACGATAAACACACACAAAGGCCTGTACCAGTACAATCGACTGGTTTTCGGAGTAGCATCAGCTCCAGCTATCTGGCAAAGAGCTATGGAGCAAGTCCTGCAAGGGATTCCGGGGACTCAATGCTACCTAGACGACATCCTTGTAACAGGAGAAAACGACAACGAGCACCTTGCCAATTTGGAGCAGGTGCTCACGAGGCTGAGAGAACGGGGCCTACAAGCAAATCGCCCCAACTGCGAATCTTTCCAGAAACAAATATCATATTGTGGCCATGTCATTAACGAAGAAGGGTTGCATAAGTCAACTGAAAAAATTGAAGCGGTTGTAAAAGCCCCAGCGCCTGAAAATGTCTCACAAGGTCGTTCCTGGGATTAATAAATTACTATCATAAATTTTTACCGAACTTGTCAACGGTTCTGCACCCTCTTAACGCACTGCTACAAACGGGAGTAATTTGGAAATGGAGTGAAAACTGTAAACGTGCCTTCCATAAATGCAAAGGCTTGATCACGTCCAAGGAAGTGTTGGCTCATTACAACCCATCACTGCCAATCAGACTGGCATGCGATGCATCCCCTTACGGCGTGGGAGCGGTATTATCGCATAGATTCCCTGATGGCTCGGAGCGGCCGATAGCTTTTGCGTCACGCTCATTGAACTCAGCTGAGCGTAACTATGCCCAGATCGACAGGGAGGCACTCAACCTGGTGTGGGGGGTGAAGAAATTCAACCATTACCTACACGGACAAAAATTTACCTTGTTGACTGGCCATCAACCCCTCGTCTCCATATTCAACCCTAAAAAGGGCGTTCCCATTATGACAGCGCAAAGGCTACAGAGGTGGTCCCTTTTCCTAGGGGCACACCAATATGACATAGAATACAAAGGAACAAAACAGCATGGGAATGCTGACGGTTTATCGCGCCTACCGTTGCCAACGGTAGAAGAGGCACCTACAGTGGACCCAGTGGAGATGTTCCACTCGACCATAGTGGAATGTCTACCAGTGACAAATTCTACCATTGAAAAGGAAACGAGAAATGACCCGACTCTCTCACGAGTCTACGATTTAACGGTGAAGGGATGGCCAGCACATGGCGAACCACTGTTGCCAGCATTCTCGCAAAGAAGAGAACAGCTGTCAGTGTGCCGAGGAACCTTGATGTGTGGATCCAGAGTGGTGATTCCACCCAAACTCCAGGATAAAGTGCTAAAGGAGCTTCACGAGGGGCATCTGGGTGGAGTGAAAATGAAGAACTTAGCCAGAGCGTTTGTGTGGTGGCCAGGTATCGATGGAGACATCGAAGAAATGACCAAGAGCTGTCTAGGATGCCACAAGGTCCAAAACGCCCCACCACAAGCCCCTCTACATCCATGGGAGTGGCCCTCATCTCCATGGCAAAGGGTACATATCGACTTTGCTGGTCCATTTATGGACTCAATGTTCTTAATCGCGGTGGATGCACACTCCAAGTGGCCGAAGGTAATAAAGATGTCCTCCACCACCACGGAAAAAACCATCACAGTATTAAGGACCATATTCGCCAGGAATGGGCTGCCTGAACAGATCTGTTCTGATAATGGACCGCAATTTGTATCCGAAGAATTCAGGAAGTTCTTAAAAAACAACGGGGTTAAGCACTACACGTCTGCCCCATACCATCCTGCCACCAATGGATTAGCTGAAAGGTTTGTCCAGACCTTCAAGAAGGCCATGGGTAATGAAGACATAAATCTACAACATAAGGTAGATAACTTCTTGTTTGCGTACAGGAATGCAACACATGTGGTTACAAACCAAACCCCCGCCATGATGTTTCTCAATAGAAGACTAAGATGCCGGCTGGATTTGATCAAGCCAAACATCAGAAGGGACGTAGAGAACCGGCAATTTCAAGGCATGAATGAAAGGCCAACTAGAACCTTCCAGATAGGTCAACAAGTTTTGGCCCGGGACTACTGTACGAGAAATGGCAGCCTGGAACTATTTGCACATGACTAGGACCGCTGATGTATACCGTGGACATTGGAGAAAGCATAATAAGGCGCCATGCTGACCAGATCATAGAGTCATCCGAAAAGGGACAACCTACACCACAACTCTATACGCCTAATGATGAAGCAGAGATACCCATAGTATCTACCTCCGATCCGGTGATACTGGAACCAGATGAACCCGGCACTGGCATTCAAGCCGAATCGACCTTGCCAAAAGAACCTACTACACCACCGAAACCTACTACACCACTGAGGCATTATCCGGACCGAGTCAGGAAGCCTCCAGAGAGACTGAATTTGTAATTGATTAACTTCAGCAAATGTGTAGATTATTGTTCTTGTAAAAATGTTATTTAATGATTACTTAAAATGTTATGTACTATTTATCTAAAAGGGGAGGAATTGTAGTGTATATAAGCCTGTATAGCGTCTTGTATAGTTAGTTCACCTCCAGACTTTGTTCAGTAAACACTTGTTAAATCAACTCCTGCATTCCGTGTCTCCATTAACACACGGATTCAACAGTTTCTAAGGTGCGATATTCATCATCTAGAATCGGGGCAGAGGGCATTTAAAAATAATATTAATAAATTTAATTAATTACATAGAATGGGAGATCAGGTGATGTGTTGCTGCTGCAATATGTGGGAGCTGGTGGACACCATTGATGCTCACGGTGATCACATTTGCAGTAAGTGTTGGCTGCTCGAGGAATTCCAGCTCCGTGTTGAAGAGCTGGAGTCCGAGCTTCAAACACTGAGACACATCAGGGAGGGGGAGAGTTACCTGGACTCTGTGTATCAGGAGGTAGTCACACCAATTAGATTAATTAGTTCAGATGTAGTCCGTGGCCAGGGTCAGGATGGTGTGACTAGAAGTGAGGCAGGTACGGGGATCCAGGAGGTAGTGTTGGAGGAGCCGCAGCCCTTGCTCTTGTCCAACAGGTTTGAGGCTCTTACTCCCTGTGAGGATGGGAACAGGGATGAGCAACCTGGCCACAGCACCGTGGAGTGGGGGGCCATTCAAGTGGGGGGAGTTAAAAGAAATGTTGTAGTGGTAGGGGATAGTATCGTTAGGGGGATAGATAGAGTTCTTTGCAGCCGAGAGCGAGAGTCCCGAAGGCTGTGTTGCCTGCCTGGTGCCAGGGTTAAGGACATCTCCTCTGGGCTGGAGAGAAACTTGGAGTGGGAGGGGGAGGATCCAGTTGTCGTGGTCCATGTTGGTACCAACGACATAGATAGGACAAGGAAGGAGGTTCTGCTGAGGGAGTTTGAGCAGCTAGGGGCCAAATTAAAAAGCAGAACCACAAGGGTAATAGTCTCTGGATTACTACCTGAGCCACGTGCAAATTTGGCTAGGGTAAATAAAATTAGAGAGTTAAATGCGTGGCTCAAAGACTGGTGTGGGAGAAATGGGTTTTGCTTCCTGGGACACTGGCATCAGTACTGGGACGGGAGAGAGCTGTTTCATTGGGACGGACTTCACTTGGCCAGTGCTGGGACTAGAATCCTGGTGAATCGAATAACTAGGGCTGTAGAGAGGGTTTTAAACTAATTGGTGGGGGGGAGGTTTTAAGAGAGCGAAAAATAAAAATGACAGCAGAGAAGGCAATAGAGCAAGGTAGCAGTGGGGGAATTAAAAACCAGAGCGTGTCAGGAAGGGACAGAATGTATAATGATAAAGGTAAAGTAGTAAAAGGGGTAAAAGCAGGAATAAATTGTCAGAAAACATATTTGAAAGTTCTTTATCTGAATGCACGCAGCATTCGTAACAAAATTGACGAGTTGACGGTGCAAATAACTACACATGGGTATGATCTGGTGGCCATTACGGAAACATGGCTGCAAGATAATCATGACTGGGAACTAAACATACAAGGGTATTTGACAATTAGGAAAGACAGACAGGAAGGAAAGGGAGGTGGGGTTGCTATGTTAATCAAGGATGGAATCACTGCAATAGTCAGAAATGATATTGGGTCAAAGGATCAGGATAGTGAAACAGTTTGGGTGGAGATAAGGAATAATAAGGGGAAAAAGTCATTAGTGGGTGTAGTCTATAGGCCTCCTAACATTTGCAACTCTGTTGGTCGGAGTATAAATCAGGAAATAGTTGGGGCTTGTAATAAGGGAACAGCTATAATCATGGGGGATTTTAACTTTCATATTGACTGGACTAATCAAATTGGGCATGGCAGCATTGAGGAAGAGTTCATAGAGTGTATTAGGGACGGGTTCCTTGAGCAGTATGTAACTGAACCAACCAGGGGGCAGGAAATCTTAGATCTGTCCTGTGTAATGAGACAGGATTAATAAAAAATGTCCTAGTAAAGGATCCCCTTGGAATGAGTGACCATAATATGGTTGAATTCCAAATTCAGTTTGAGGGTGAGAGAGTTGGATCTCAAACCAGCGTACTAAGCTTAAATAAAGGAGACTATGAAGGTATGAGAGTAGAATTGACTAAAGTGGACTGGGAAAACAGATTAAAGTGTAAGACGGTACAAGAGCAGTGGTCTACATTCAAGGAGATAGTTCACATCTTTCAAGATAAATATATTCCACTGAGGAAAAAGAGGAGTAAAAGAAAAGACAGCCATCCGTGGCTCAGTAAAGTAATAAAGGATAGTATTCGACTGACAACAAGGGCATATAAATTAGCCAAATCTAGTGGGAGGATAGAAGATTGGGAAGCATTTAAAAGCCAGCAAAGAATAACTAAAAGATTAATTAAGAAAGGGAAGATAGATTATGAAAGTAAACTAGCAAAAAATATAAAAACAGATAGCAAGAGTTTCTACAGCTATATAAAAAGAAAAAGGGTGGCTAAAGTGAACGTTGGTCCCTTAGAGGATGGGACCAGGAAACTAGTGGTGGGGAACATGGAGATGGCAAAGACGCTGAACAAATATTTTGTATCAGTCTTTACAGTAGAGGACACTAAAAATATCCCAACACTGGACAAACAGGGGGCAATGGGGGGGAGGAGCTAAACACAATTAAAATCACTAAGGAGATGGTACTCAGTAAAATAATGGGACTTAAGGCGGATAAATCCCCTGGACCTGATGGCCTAGGGTCTTGAGAGAAGTGGCGGTAGGGATTCTGGATGCATTGGTGATCATTTTCCAGAACTCCCTGGACTCAGGAAAGGTCCCAGCAGATTGGAAAACTGCTAATGTAACACCCTTATTTAAGAAGGGAAGTAGACAAAAAGCTGGAAACTATAGACCAGTTAGCCTAACATCTGTGGTTGGCAAAATGTTGGAGTCCATTATTAAGCAAACAGTAACAGAGCATTTGGATAAACATAATTTAATAGGACAGAGTCAGCATGGTTTTACGAAGGGGAAGTCATGTTTGACAAATTTGCTCGAATTCTTTGAGGATGTAACAGGGTGGATAAAGGGGAACCAGTGGATGTAGTGTATTTGGACTTCCAAAAGGCATTTGACAAGGTTCCACACAAAAGATTACTGATCAAGATAAAAAATCACGGGATTGGGGGTAATATACTGGCATGGGTGGAAGATTGGCTATCTAACAGAAAACAAAGAGTTGGGATAAATGGTTCATTCTCGGGCTGGCAATCAGTAACTAGTGGTGTTCCGCAGGGGTCAGTGCTGGGACCCCAACTCTTTACAATCTATATTAACGATTTGGAGGAAGGGACCGAGTGCAACATATCCAAGTTTGCCGACGATACAAAGATGGGAGGGAAAGCAGTGAGTGAGGAGGACATAAAAAACCTGCAAAAGGACATAGACAGGCTAAGTGAGTGGGCAGAGATTTGGCAGATGCAATATAATGTTGGAAAGTGTGAGGTTATGCACTTTGGCAGAAAAAATCAAAGAGCAAGTTATTATCTAAATGGAGAGAAACTGCAAAGTGCTACAGTACAAAGGGATCTGGGGGTCCTGGTGCATGAAACACAAAAAGTTAGTATGCAGGTGCAGCAGGTGATCAGGAAGGCCAATGGAATCTTGGCTTTTATTGCAAGGGGGATGGAGTATAAAAACAGGGAAGTCTTGCTGCAGTTATACAGTGTATTGGTGAGGCCACACCTGGAATACTGTGTGCAGTTTTGGTTTCCATATTTAAGAAAAGATATACTTGCTCTCGAGGCGGTTCAGAGAAGGTTCACTCGGTTGATTCCGGAGATGAGGAGGTTGACGTATGAGGAAAGGTTGAGTAGGTTGGGACTCTACTCATTGGAGTTCAGAAGAATGAGAGGCGATCTTATCGAAACATATAAGATTGTGAGGGGGCTTGATTGGGTGGATGCGGTGAGGATGTTTCCACTGATGGGTGAGACTAGAACTAGGGGGCATAATCTTAGAATAAGGGGCTGCCCTTTCAAAACTGAGGTGAGGAGAAACTTCTTCACTCAGAGGGTAGTAAATCTATGGAATTTTCTACCCCAGAGAGCTGTGGAAGCTGCAACATTAAATACATTTAAAATGGAGATAGACATTTTCCTAGCAGATAAGGGAATTAGGGGTTATGGGGAGAGGGCAGGGAAGTGGACGTGAGTCTAGATTCAGATCAGCCATGATCCTATTGAATGGCGGAGCAGGCCCGAGGGGCCATATGGCCTACTCCTGCTCCTATTTATCATGTTCTTATGTTCTTATGACATAATGATTGCATTAGAGGATGCCAAAGGACACATGGGAGCATTACTAGCCACCCTCTAGGCACTTAAGAAAGCTGGCTTTAAATTGAGCCCCAAAAAGGCACAGGTTGGACTGTCCAAAGTAAAGTATCTAGGGCACGAGATTAGCCAGGGGTATAAGGCACTCCCGCAGGAATGAAAGGCAGCCATAAAAGACATGCCAAGGCCAGTGACCGTCCGGGGAGTGAGGAAAGTGTTGGGACTATTTAACTACTGCAGGAATTTTATATCAGGCTTTGCAGGGAAAGCAGAGCCGATTCAATGATTAGTTAAAGGGGGGAGACCCGCCACAGACAAGATAGAATGGGAATCAGAGCAGGACGAGGCTTATGCAAAATTAAAAGCAGCCCTGACGTCCGCACCCTCACTAGAATTGCCAAATCTAGTCAAACCATTCCATATATACCATATATATATAGTATAGACGGGAACTTCTATAACGCCATAGTCACTCAAAAGTACGGGGGAAATATGAGGCCAATTGCCTATTACTCCACCCAGCAATCCCCATGGCTAAAGGATTGACGAGATGCGTGGCGGCCCTCGACTGTGCCGCATGGGCGGTGCGGAAATGCAAGCCCGTCACTATGTCAGGACAGCTGATACTACACACGCAACACTCAGTGGTGGACCTGCTAAACACAGGCAAAATGAAGGCTGTATCAGACAGAAGGAGGGCGGCTTGGGAAGCAGTATTGATACCCAAGGACAGATCAGTCCAGATTATAAGGGAACATAGAGTCAACCCCGCAGAGGGAATGCTATCAGAGGGTGAGGCACATGAGTGTCAGTTAGGAATCGAAAAAGAGGTAAGAGGAACCGTATCAGAATCGCCCCTTGAAAATCCCGAAAACACCTTTTATGTAGACGGATCTCGCCGATATATAAATGGGGAGCCACACACCGGTTGGGCAGTAGTATCCGAGAACGGAGAAACAGTCGCAAAGGGAGGGCTTGAAGGAGGAACCTCAGCGCAAGTAGCAGAACTAGTGGCTCTCACGGAAGCATTGAAATTGGCAAAAGGAAAACGAGTAAATATATACACAGGCAGTAGGTATGCGTTTGGGGTAGTGCATGATTATATGACAGCGTGGAATAAGAGAGGATATGTAACCTCCGAAGGAGGACAAATACGGCATGAGGAGGTAGTGAGAGACCTAGTAGAAGCGGTAAAAGGAGCAGAAGAGGTAGCAGTGATTAAAAATAAAGGCACACCGCAAGATAGTGAGCGAGCAGCGGCGGACACAGAGATGCCTACACCAATAGCAGCAGGTAGAATAGGAGCAGAGGAAGTGAATATTAAGAGAATCCAAGAGGAGACCGAAATGGAGGAGCAGGAGCAGTGGACAAAGAGAGGCGCAGCCAGAGGTAGTGATGGAATATGGAAAAAGGACCTCAGGGTGGTAGCCCCTCGCTGTATCCAGGAGAATTTGTTGAAAATATACCATGAGCTAGACCATGGGGGCGGAATGGCACGATAGGTAGGCTAAGTATGGATTGGTGGTGGAGTGGAATGGGACAAGATGTGGCAAGATACAGCAGACGCTGCATCATCTGTGGACAGCACAACCCGGGTAGGCCTATAAAGGTTAAAATGACCCACCAGCCATGACCCAAAGGCCCCTAGGAGAGCCTCCAGATAGACTTTACTGGACCCCTACCCAACAGCAGAGGGAAGAAATACTGCCTAGTGATCATAGGCCAGTTTACAAGGTGGGTGGAAGCATTCCCCACCAGAGACTGTAGTGCTCAGACTGTGGCCCGGATATTTGCATACGACGTGATACCGAGATGGGGGGTCCCGTTGCAAATAGATTCAGATCAAGGCACCCATTTTACAGGAAAGGTAATGAAGGAAGCTTGTAAGCTACTGGGGGTAAGACAGAAGTTCCACATCCCCTATCATCTGCAAAGCTCAGGCATGGTAGAGCGAATGAACAGAACCCTGAAAACAGCCTTAAGCAAGGCCATAGCCAAAACGGGATGGGTGGATGTCCTCACGTGTATCCTGATGAGGTTGAGAGCCACCTCAAACAGGGTGACCGGACTGACACCATATGTACGCATGACTGGACGAGCCATGCATCTGCCGGAAGGAGTAGCATCTGGTAACGAGGGACTAGGACCATAAAAAGATAAAATTAGGAAATACGTACAAACATTGGATAATCAATTGAAGGAGCTCAAATAAGAAGTTAAAGAACAGCAAGACATCAGAGATAAAAATACACAAAAGCAGGGGGCCTTGGAGCCCCTACCCAAGCTGGGCGAGCAGGTATTTGTGAAAATATCGCCAGAGAGATCGGGATTCTCATCTAGATGGACCGGACCATTTGAGGTTATCATGACCAGCAATATGTGCGCATGCATAGATATGAGGGGAAAGGATAGTTGGAAACATTGGACCCAACTAAAACAGTTCAACAATAACCCATCTGACCTTAAATCCCACAGGAACAATGGAATAAACACCAGAGATAAACTAACATCTGGTGACGACCAGGCTTCTGCTTAATTTACACGGAAACTTCACCAGGAAGGTGGGATTACTGCTGGGAATTGTATGCATATTAATAGTTCACGAAATAAGCGAAGGGATATCTCACATTACACGACAAGTACATGATGAAGAAGCACCATGTTTTAATGGAACAATCACATTCGGAGTCTCATCCCCGGTCCCTTGTGGGAAAAAGAGGACTGGGAACGTGAACTATGGTAAAGAGAGTTATAGTTACAATAGAAACATAGAAGGATGCCGGTGGCTAGACTATAGAAAATGGATCAATCTCCCGCCTGACGGTGGGACCCTGCTACCACAAAACGGCGAGAGACCCAGCAAGAAGGAACCATGTGGGGGTAATGGATGGAAGGAGGTGGCATGGTATGAGATTTGTCCCCCTAAGCCCACATCCCCGCCGACTGCTGCTACAACTATGACCACACTACCAACGATGCCACAATGCCCAGTTATGACACCTGGGCTTATGAATGAACTAGTATTATTTACCGAGGGAGAACAATTATATGATAACGTGAGACACGAAATTGTACCAGTGCTAATGAACTTAACCATGTTACAATGGCCAGGATATTGTGAGAGAATTGTATGCATATATGATAAAGAATGTAATTAACCAAGCTGCTGATGCGACAGGGGCCACTAGTTTCAGGGGACATGCTGCATTCCACCAAAGTATTAAAAGGAGCTTAGGAACCGATATACTCACAGGAATAAACACAGGGACATCATTCATTAATGCCCTAGATATACAAGGAGTCCAGAGTAGTGTGGAATGACGACAAAGGGTAATACAACAGATTTTAGGGAAGGAAACTGGTTTGGTTCGACAAGGATCAGAGTTAGGAGAACATATGATAAGGAAATTACTCAAGGGAATCAAGGTTATAGAGGACCATGCTAGCATTATCAACAAACTAAACTATAGAAATGAGGAACAGGCAAAAGACAAGGTAGGGTGAGGCTTATGTCATGCCTATGGCCAATGGATCAGCGGACAGTTGAAACATAATCTGGCACAGATACAGCGAGGTAAGGTACCAGACTGGATTAACAGCACATAGCTCCATGGCCTGAGCCAGAACCCAGGCCCCCTGAGTGCTTGCACCCTCAAAGGGATGACCAGAGTATATCCGGTGATACAAAAATGTAAAGCAGAAGTGACGTCAATGATGGGCACGGTACTCCTGATACCAGTGGTGGGACTAGACACTGCTCCATACCCACAGTACTAGGTAACAAACATAGGCATAGTGAGGGGTGAGACATACCTCCAATACAATCCGATTGATACCTATGCAATCAGGAAAAATGGTACTATGAGAGGAGTCTCCCTAAACGGATGCCACGGGAAAGGCACGCTGACAATATGTCCACATCTGGTAGGAGAAGGCCCTAAGGATGAGTGCGGCTATAATAAGACAGAGGTGTGCGTGTTGGAATTATCACATGTTGATCACCATCACACCCGCTCGGGATATAGGGGAGAAGGGGAGTATTGTATAGCCACCACGGAAACTGAGTACCAATATAGTAACCTTGTGTGTGCAATCACAATGCCCAACTTCTGCTTTACGCCAAAGATCCCTGTGACAATTGGACACACCAGATTGGTGTATGTACATTCAACAGAGGAGATAAAACTAAATGTGACAGATAATCTAAGGGAAGAGTTGGTCAATTATGAAGACCCGGTAGGAGCCCCAATACCCTGCCTGCAAGAGAATCTGCAAGAAATGAAGGAGGATTTGAGCAAGATGGCGAAACAATACAAAGTGTTGCAAAAGGCATAGAGGTAGGGCTACAGGAAGTCCAGTGGTATGAGAAGCTGTGGGATTGGGGAATGAATGTCAACATACGCCCATGGATCCGCATCATTTCTCATATATTAGTGATAGTACAGTTAGTCATGGCTATAGGATGGGGAATGGCAGCATGCATCGCTTGTAAAAAGAAATGGACCAAACAAAGAGCTAAAGCGATTCGGAAAGAGCTGGAAGGCACAAGTCTGCTCTAAACATGATGGTTATGCCGGGCCTCCCAAACCAGTGGCTGATCACCGCCTGGGGCAGGAGGCACAGCGATGCTTATACATGTGGTTTAACTTGGGCAAGGGCCAAGTACCAAAAGGGGGGATTGAAGTGGGGAAAGAGTTCAATAACATCACTGGCAGCTCACAGAATGGTGTAAGAAAGACAGTTGCTAACATGAAAGAGCACATCCATAAGGTGTGGTCAAGATAACTGACCTTTGAGACTAAAAACAACTCAGTTGAAACATGATGTCTAGCACTTCAGCTGCCCTTAGGAGTTTTGTTATCTGGGTCACAATGCTTCCAAGTTATCTTTTAATCGGCGTTCAGCAGTTTGGGCTAATAATTGAATATGCAGCTTACACATGTTTACCTTAGGACATGTAACCCAATCCGTGAAGGTGCACGCGGGCCAAGATCCAAGCAGGTTGCGGGAATGACTTGTGCATGAGGCCGCCATGCTTATTTGAATGTATAAAAATGTAGGACTTGCTGTAACAGTTTGGAGAAGTCTGCCTAAAGACAGAGCAGATTGTCTCCCCACCGATGTAATAAAGACAACTTGACTATCGATCTGAAAACCTTGTGTCGAGTGTTGGTTTAAAATACTCCACATCATCCCAAACCCGCCACCTCTTCCACCTAGAAGGACAAGGGCAGCAGACACATGGAAACACCAACACCTTCAAGTTCCCCTCCAAGTCACACACCATCCTGACTTGGAAGTATATCGCTGATCCTTCATCGTCGCTGGGTCAAAATCCTGGAACTCCCTCCCTAACAGCACTGTGGGAGTACCTTCGCCACACGGACTGCAGCGGTTCAAGAAGGTGGCTCACCATCACCTTCTTGAGGGCAACTAGGGATGGGCAATAAATGCTGGCCTTGCCAGCGACACCCACATTCCATAAAAACAAATAAAAACATATTTTAAAAATTTTGTAGGGAAAGAAAAGGATGATTGGATGAGCAGGTTGGACAGACTGATGTTCTTCTGCAAGGAATACATTACTGTGTCACTATGTTTAATTCAGCAAAAAGAAGAAAATGGTTACCTTATGGGACAACAGGGAGTGTACTGTCAAATGTGCCCAGCTTTTGATAACAATGTTTACTGTGTAGAGTACGTCTTTAAACTGTATTTTCAATAATGGATGTACGAGTTAAGTGTATGGCTGGCATCACACCTGTTCAAAGTGCAGGGGAATCCGTATAACAAACTAACCCAAACTTCTACTGCAACTCGATTCATAGCCTGAGCAATATAAAGGACACCTGATGAGATGCAAGTTTATACCACGCAAATCAGCTGATCCGACAATTCCTGCAAGACGCACCCAGCGTTGTGGGCGGGACACAAATCATATCCCATCCCCCTGCATTACTGCTCTGCTTATACCACACAATCAGCTAAGAAATGAAATTAAAGCATTAAGAACCAAGGCACAATAATGATTTTAAATGAAGACTAGCTGAAAGGCAAATGGATTTTAAATTTTTTTTGTCTTCCCTATGAAATATGAAAATATTTCATGATTACATCATAATAGTTCCAGATTAGTCACAGAGTAGGCCCAATCCAGATAAATTTCCAATGTGCATTGTGAACACAACGTAAGAAGCACAGTCAGTGAGCCTATGTGAGCCATCAATTATCAATGTCATACTCTCCACACGATGTAAGGGCAATAGAAAGGAAGGAAGGCTTACATTATATAGCACTTTTAGCAACCTCAGGAAGTCCCAAAGTGATTTACTGCCAGTTAATCTGTTTTGTGATGTTGGTTGAGGGATGAATATTGGCCAGAACATCAGGGAGATCTCCGCTGCTCTTCTTCGAATAGTGCCATGTGATCTTTTATGTCCACCTGAGAGGACATAAAAACCTGAGTCGGTTTAACGTCTCAGCTGAAAGACAGCGCTTCCTCAGTACTGCACTGGAGTGTCAGCCTGGATTTTGTGCTCAGGTCTCCAGAGTGGGACTTGAACCCAGAGTGTTCTGACAGTGCTGCCGACTGAGCTGAGGCTGACACCTATAGGGCTGGTGTTATGTCTGTCTAATATTTCCTGGGCAACGCAGCATCCAGTACCAATTCCTGGGAGTCAGATTTCCCACTTGGAAAGAGCTGACTCATCAATGATGGCTTAAATGGCAGTTTTTCCACCCATGTATTAACGTAGTGTAAAAGGCTTGCTCCATGATGCAGAAGGAAACAGTGCAACACTGTACTAAGGTTCGTGCCAAAGACTGACAGGCTATAATGACATATTAGCTAAAGAAAGTAACAACTCCTAGCTGGTGCTTAGGCATGGATTAAAGGGTGTGGGAAAGAGATATGTATGAATGTGGTAACACCCAGGATCCACTGAGGTGGTTAGGAGGGGTGTTGTTTCTGGATTTAGGCCACATTATTGGACAAAACCATGCGAATCATAATTAACAAATTTGGCAAAATGTTAGCAGCACTGCTAAAACTGAAGCACAGTAACTATCAGCCTTGTATAAAGGCATCGTAGAAAGAAAGAACTTTCATTTATATAGTGCCTATTCACAGCCTCAGGTTGGTCCAAAGTGCTTTACAGCTGATGAAGTTCTTCCTTTTTAAGTGTAGTCATTGTTGTAATGTAAGAAGTATAGCAGACAATTTGGGCTCAGCAAGGTCCCTGAAACAGCAAAGTGATAATGACCAGTCAGTCTGTTTTTAGCAATGTTGGTTGAGGGATAATGACCAGGACACCAGGAAGAACTCCCCAGCTCTTCGAAATAGTGCCATGGGATCTTTTACATCCACCTGAGAGGGCAGAAAGGGCCTCAGTTTAATGTCTTATCTGAAAAACAGCACCTCCGATGGCTGAAGTACCAGCCTAGATTATGGGTTCAAGTCTCTGGAGTGGGACTTAAACCAACAACCTTCTGACTCCGAGGCAAGAGTGCTGCCCACTGAGCCACAGCTGACATCTTGTATTATTGACCCAGCCCAATCTCTCTCCATCGGGCCTCATTCTGGCTCATCGACTAGGTAGGCAATCCTGCAAGCCTGATTTTAAGCAACTTTTTAAGTATCTTTGTTGATTTCCTTTGCACCTTGGGAATGAATCAGCCTGACATAACATTAATGTAAATTAAATCAACCAAAAGGAAAACATCTGACAAGTAGGAAAATAAGCATTTACATGAGAGTGTATGTATTATGCTGCACCCACAGTAGGGAAAACTGGGCTTACATTTAGAAAGCTAGCTACAAATGTATTAACACGTGGGAATAATCTTATTTTCAGTGGGAATCCGCACGCCATTCCCTGCGGATTGTTTTAATGAGTCCAGATGGAGACTTATATACAACGGAGAACAGTAGAGTTTTGAGTGCTCAGTACAGCACTGAAATGATTACATTTTGGCATACAGCGTTGACCCAACTCAAACCAGTGGCCTTGGCCAACACCCAAGATGATTAACACATGCACAGAGTGGGACCTGCTGGCACTCAGGCTCCCTGTGACCACTTGGCGCTCTGTTCCAGTCACTTCAGGTGACTCCATTGGGAGCCCTCCACAGTTGGTGGAGGAACTATTCAGAAAAACTGTTCTCAAAATGTAAAGTACCACTCCAGAGTTACATAAGAAGAAGGGATCAGGAAGAATGCGGCCTTCTCACTGGTGACTGTGCCAATCCAGTTCCACCAGTGAAAATATCATATCACATGAAACTCAGTGCTGTATCCTCCCCACACAAAACATATCTCTGCTGTTAACCTTTGTACATAGTGGTAGGTGTAATGATCAGTAACATGTCATTCTAGAATGGTACACTAGGTGGAGCTGTATGTATATAAGAGTGGGCTACCCATGATGCACTAGGCTACCCAGAAGGCAGTAGTCAAGATGGATGCTGTGCAAGTCCACATGGCTGAATAAAGTGACTAGCTCAAGCTAGCTGTTCATAATAAGAATGTCTATTTATTTATGAGCATAACAGTAGGATGTAGATATTCCCATATGGTGATATTGGGGAGGGGTGGGAAGCCATAAACTTGGAGGGCGATTTCAGTTTACAACTAGCAACCCAGAGGTTGTGAGTTTAAATGCCACCATGGCAAGTTGTGACTCAGTGGTAGCAGTGTGGCCTCTGAGTCAGAAGGTCATGGGCTGAAGTCCTGCTCCAGAGACTATTTTAGACTGACACTTCAGTGCTGAGGAAGTGCTGCACCGTCGGAGGTGCCGTCTTTCATAGGAGACTTTAAACCAAGACCCTGTCTGCACTCTCAGGTGTATGTAAAAGACCCCATGGCACTATTTAATGAAGAGCAGGCGAGTTCTTCCCGGTGTCCTGACCAACATTTATCCCTCAACCAACATCACTAAAATACAGATTATTTGATCATTAGCACCAAGGAAAGAAAGGCCAAGCTGGATTGTAGTAAAAATCCAATTGGTCCACTGATGTTCCTTCAGAGAAGGCAACCTGACCCCAATGTTCCCTCTAATTCTTTTTGTACTGAGCGGGCCACGAACTCCACTGAACGCAACCTTTTTGTTCATGGGCAAATTTTACAACAACTTCTACAACAACAACTACTTAAAATCATATACAGTAATGCCATATTGCCAACCCACTGTCTCCATCCATGAGGCAATCAAACAAACTCTTAAAAATCAGTGAGCCTTTAGTTAGTGGTAACATTCCCCCCCACCTCTGAGTTAGAAGGTGAAGGGTTCGAACCCCAATAAAAAACAACCCCGGCAAGTGAAGACTAGAATATGGTCTCTAAATAATGGCTTGACATCCAGTGGGGTACTCGTATCCAGATTGAGTGAGCACTGGTTCAGTGGTAGTGTTCCCGCCTCTGAGTCAGAAGGGTTGGGTTCGGGTCCCACTCCAGACAGCTCTGGTGAGCGTAGCACTAGAACTCTGAATACTGGGCTGACGCCCAGCAGGGGTACTTGAGTCCGATGTGTGTGGGTGCCCCTCTACATCGTAAAAGGGTAGGTGGGGCTCTTTAGTGTTGGTTGCAGCCCACCTAGGAAAAGGTACTCTGAAGATAAAAACCTGTGAGGAAGGCAATAGGAGACCACCTGAGCTACTCTGCCCTCATACGTGGCTGAGCAATCACATTTGTGTAACTTCAGTTAGGACCTACTCTAGGGCAGAACACAACGGACAGACTCACAATTAGAATTTTTTAATTCTAAAATCTTGAAAACAATTAAGATAAAGATTAAAATAAAGATGTCCATCTTTACAGTCTGTTAAGCATGACCTGGGCGGAATGCACAAGGGAAAATCTGGCTTAGAGGATCGCATGCCCCTTACAGAACCAATTGGATTTGTCTTTTATTTATTTCAATGGAAGGAGATTTAGCCAGGTTCTGTTACTGGCATACAATTCTGCCCACCAGATTTTCCTTCTGCTCTCTGCCCAAATGGTGCTTAACGCTCAGATGGGGAAGATGAAAATCTCCAATTTGTCAATACTGTATTGTAAAATGGTCACATTGAAACCAATAAGCTTTGTATTGGTGTATTATTGTCTGTTTCACTTTCTGATATGTTAACATGCAACCTATTTTTGTATATATAACTTTAAAAAAATTCCCAGTATTCATTACTCATTTTCATTGAAGTTATTTTGTTCTATAAAATGATATTGCAGCCCAGATACACAATGCAAACCAATCACCCTGTTCTCACTTTTGTAAATGCCACTCTGTTAATTGTTCATCAAAATGAGTCTTAACACCTTATTGTTTATTATTGGAATCTTTGGCAAAAAATGTCAATTTACAAGATTTCATTCATTTTATGGTAACTATAAAACATATTTTAGTCTGCTTTTGTTCACAGTACTTATCGTCTAAATTATATATTTTGTACTACAGTGTGCTTACATGAACTTGCCCGAGATAAGTGTGCAGGAAGAAGCTGTACAGTTAGGAGGGATGCACTGTGTGTAGGTTAATGTTTCAAACTACATCACCCTAAACAACCACAGACTCCTTGATCCACATTATCAACATCTTATTCATTTACTTAAAGAGAGGTGCAATCCGATTGTAGTCTTACACACAACAAACTGTTAGAATGGATCCCGACAGTCTTTGGAACTTGTTCCAATTTTTAATGAAGTTGCCAGGATGTCGGTTAAATCTTTAAATAAACAGGGCGAGGATTATGTTATATTCTATTTCTGTGGTTCACAAATGACTTTTGTGACTTGAATCCATTTTGTGTTTCTTACACAACGGATTACTTTTCTGTAATGCACCATTGTGTCCCAGAAAGTGTTAACTATGAAGTAATTTGGTTAATCTCTGTCTCTAAAGTGTGTCACTAGGAAAGTCCGGACCTTGTATTTTAATTGTATTTTAATAATTGCATTGGTTTAAATACTATCATTTCAAATACAATATAACGACTTACAGTTGAAGAAAGGGACAAATATCACCTTCAATAAATCTTCCTGAACATTGACTTGGTGGAACGATCCATTTCCGTACTACATTTAAGTTAAATCATAATCATAATCAACTTTATTGTCATTGTTAGTGCACAAGTGCAGTACAACGAAATGTAGGCTTGCGGCTCCCGAGAGTGTACGTTTAGATTAAGACATTTAAACATTCAACATACATTTGGCTTGTAATACATTAACATAAACATAACCATAATAAAGTGCATTGGCAGATGTGCAGGCTTTAGAGTTTATTTGTGGAGTTCAGTAGGATGACAGCCCTGGGAAAGAAGCTGTTCCTAAATCTGGTCGTACGGGTGCGAATGCATCTGTAGCGTCTCCCAGATGGCAGGAGGGCGAACAGACTGTGGCTGGGGTGGGTAGGGTCTTTGATGATGGTCCGTGACCTCTGTAAACAGCGTTTCTGGTATATGTGCTCTATGGTCGGTAGCCGGGTGCCGGTAATGCGTTGGGCAGTTTTGACTACCCGCTGCAGGGCTTTCCGGTCATAGTAGCTACAGCTGCCATACCATACTGTGATACAGTTCGTCAGGATACTCTCTATTGTGCAGCGGTAAAAGTTAGAGAGGATCAGGGGTGACAGGTTACATCCCTTCAGCCTCCTTAGGAAATATAGGCGCTGCTGGGCCTTCTTCACCAGAGAGGAGGTATTGAGGGATCAGGAGAGGTCTTCCGTGATGTGGACTCTGAGGAACTTAAAGCTGTCCACCCTTTCCACCACAGCCCCATTGATGTGAATGGGGGTGTGGCTTCCGCCTTTAGACTTCCTGAAGTCCACAATGACTTCTTTGGTTTTCTTGATGTTAAGGGCCAGGTTGTTGTCGGCGCACCACTTCACGAGATGCTGGACCTCCTCCCTGTAGGCTGACTCATCGTTGTTGGTGATCTGGCCTACTACCGTGGTATCATCCGCAAACTTGATGATGGTGTTGGAACCATGAACAGCCACACAGTCGTGGGTGAAGAGGGAGTAGAGGAGGGGGCTCAGCACACATCCTTGTGGGGCCCCCGTGTTCAGGGTCAGGGGGGGGGAGGTGTGGTTACCTAATTTGACAGACTGGGGTCTGTTTGTTAGGAAGTCCAGGGTCCAGTTGCAGAGGGAAGTGTTCAGGCCAAGAGTGTGGAGTTTGGTGGCCAGCTTGTTGGGGACGATAGTGTTGAATGCTGAGCTGTAGTCTATGAACAGCATTCTGATGTAGGTCTCTTTACCGTCTAAGTGATTTAGTGCAGAGTGTAGAGCAGTTGTGATTGCATCCTCCATTGATCTGTTTGCACGATAGGCACATATTCTTTGCATTCCTTAAAAGACACACGTAATATCGAACGATATGAAGTAGCTTCATGTTAGAAACATAGAACATAGAAAAATAGGAGCAGGAGTATGCCATTCGGCCCTTCGAGCCTGCTCCGCCATTCAATATGATCATGGCTGATCCTCTATCTCAATACCATATTCCCGCTCTCCCCCCATACCTCTTGATGCCTTTTGTGTCTAGAAATCTATCTCCAGTTCTTTAGGCACGCAGGCGCACTTTATAATCGTTTCCCACAGGCTCCAGTTCTTTAGGCCCGCAGGAGTGGGCTCCAGTTCTTTAGGCCGGATTCGGCGCCTGCGCACTGAAGCCTGCTCCTGCGGGCCTGAAGAGACCGGAGCCTGTGTGATGTAATTAAAAAGAGCGCCTGCGGGCTGGACCCACTCCTGCAGGACTGCGCGAGTGTGTGGCCTGCAATGCGTGGTGCACGGCACCCATGAGATAGTTGTATGGCCATGCGCCAGCGCAGCTTAGGGGGATCAGTGTCTGACACCCCTACCTGGTCTGGCTATGTAGTAGACTCTTAATACCCTCTGAAGTGACCTTACAAGTCAGCTTCTCAGGCCATTAAGGGCAGGCAAGAGAGGACATGGCTTTGCCAGTGTCACCCACAACCTGACAACAAATAAAAAAAAGAACCCTTAGCCGCTCCCAGCAGCCAGTTCAAGAATTTTTCCAAGCCAGAGGTCTGGAGAGAGACGATGCATGTGACGGGGGCCGCTGAAAGGGAGGGAGGAATGTAACTGCAGAAAGAATGAGGACATTCAAAGCAAAAACCTAATGAGAAAGTTCTGTGACAATCTATAATTGGGGAACTTGATCTTCAACAAGTCACCACTGTAAACCCTTTTTTTCCCATATATTTCTGACAAGGACATAGGTTGTGATGATACTTTGATCCTCCTTTTAACAGCCACATGAAAACACTAAATAAGGGACATAAGTTTATAGAAAATAAACCATTGACTGGTTTAACTTGCAAGTAGCCGCAAGCTTGACTGAGAAATATCGTCCACGTATTGAGTGTCAAGTGTAGCGTCCCAGAATGAACATTCTGCTTTTAAATCAATCCTTGCGAGCTTTCACTGAATTGAGACTGGTTAATGAGGTTCCTCTTTCTTTCTGGAAAGTGGGAGGAGATAGCTCACTGCGTCTTGTGATATAGCATCTGTGGAATTCTGAGCTTTCCATTGTGTCTGTTTGTAAGTGTATGGGGTGGGAGGGGCGTACTGTCTCCATCCCGAGCAGCTCAGGAACTGAAGACATGATGCAGAGAAAAATTGGAGGATAAGGCAAACAGCTTGCAAAAATAAGGGAAGCAAAATAGTAGGAAGATAGCAGTGACGTAGAGAATTCTATGATGGGATGGTGGAGATATTTTAAAGTAGTTCCAGCATGGAACAACAACTTGCATTTATATAGCTCCTTTAATGTAGTAAAACATCCCAAGGTGCTTCAGGGGAGCATTATCAGATAAAAATTGACACTGAGCCAAAGGAGGAGCTATTAGGACAGGTGACCAAATTGGTCAATGAGGTCGTTTTAAGGAGCGTCTTAAAGGAGGAGAGAGGGGTGGAGAGGTTTAGGGAGGGAATTCCAAAGCTTAGGGCCTAAACAGCTGAAGGCACGGCCGTCAAAGGTGGGGTGAAGGAAGTTGGGTATGTACAAGAGACCAGAATTGGAGGAACACAGATTTCTCAGAGGGTTGTAGGGTTGTAGGAGGCAACAGAGATAGGGAGGGGCAAAGCAATCAATGGCTTTGAACACAAGGGTGAGAAATTCCTAAAATATTGAGCATATTGAGCTCGCTGGCTTCAAGACTGAAAGCAGATAGTAGGGGTAAAGGGAAGCTATTCACAGTGGCAGAAGGTGGGCAGAGGTGTACCACAAGGATCAGTGCTGGGATCAATGTTGTTCCAATTTAGACTTTGGAATCAAAAACACAATTTCTAAAGTTGATGACACAAAATTGAGGGGGGGGTAGTCAACACTGAGGAGGACTGCAACAAATTACAGGAGGATATTAATAAACTTGCAGAATAGGCATATAACTGGCAAATGAAGTTCAACACAGATAAATGTGAGGTATTACATTTTGGTAGGAAGAATAGGGAGGTCGCTTATTACTTGGAGGGTGCGAGTCTAGGTGGGGTAGAAGAATAAAGGGATCTCAGAGTACAAATACACAAATCACTAAAAGTAGCGATGCAGGTTAGCAAGGCCATAAAAAAAAGCAAACCAAGCACTAGTGTTTATTTCTAGAGGGATAGAATTGAAAAGTAGAGATGTTATGCTAACCCTGTATCGAACCTTGGTTAGACCACACTTAGAGTACTCTGTACAGTTCTGGTCGCCATATTATAAAAAGGATTTAGAGGCACTGGAGAGGGTGCAGAGAAGATCTACAAGGATGATACCAGAAATGCGAGGGTATACAGATCAGGAAAGGATTAACAGGCTGGGTCTCTTTTCTCTTGAAAAAAAAAGGCTGAGGGGTGACCTAATAGAGGTCTTTAAAATTATGAAAGGTTTTGATAAAGTGGATACAGAGAGAATGTTTCCACTTGTGGGGAAGAGCATAACTAGAGGCCATCAATATAAGATAGTCACCAAGAAATCCAGCAGGGAATTCAGAAGAAACTTCTTTACTCAAAGAGTGGTGAGAACGTGGAACTCGTTACCACAGGGAGGGGTTGAAGTGAATAGTATATAGATGCATTTAAGGGGAGGCTAGACAAGCATCCGAGGGAGAAGGGAACAGAGGATTATGCTGATAGATATAGGTGAGGAAAGACGGGAGGCTCGAGTGGAGCATAAACACCGGCATGGACTGGTTGGGCCGAATGGCCTGTTTCTGTGCTGCATATCCTATGTAATCCTATATAATCCTGTGTAATCCTATATCACTCTAACACAAATAATATAAATAGAGGCTATGTAACTGGGCATGGTGAGTTATGCTTGCTCTTTCGTAAGCTATGATCACTTTCGTCATTAGTGAAAGAATGCTTGAGTCCAGGGTCACATAGGATGCGTGTCAGAGACGAGTGGTTTATAGAAAATAACCACTCCAGTCATCGCCAGTGTAGCTCATGAAACACAAGTACGTGATGTTAGCGACAACACAGGTGCTTTACTTTCTGTAACCAGCTCCCTGCTGGGGAGCCTTGCCCAAGGACGCACATATCGAAAATTTGATGAAAATAAATGGTCATAAAATTGTTGCTTGTAGGTGCTTTGAATTTCTGATCTCAGCTCTCAATGTGTGGGTCCTATTATATTGGATAATTTTTAAAAATATTTTAAAACAAGTGCCTGTTTGTTTATCCTCACATTTGTACTTGGAGTACTGCATTTTGTTAAGGCAAAGTGATCGAGGGTTAGGTTTAGTTTAACGTAGAGTGCACTGCAGTATTCTGGAGGTTGCTTGCTGAGTTGTATTGCAGGGCGTAATCCGCCATTGTTGATTCCAGACTTAATGTATAAATTTTAATCCCTTTAATAGGCCACTTAGATACCCGCAAGACCCTTCAAAACTTCTTGAAATAGATGTCGGAAACAATGCATGCTGAAATGACAGTTGGCTCTGTTAGTGCACAAATGATTAACATGTTCGGATGGCATTCCCCAGTTTACTATTTTAGTAGAGGTTTTAATCGGTTTATTTTAATTGGGTTAATGTCTCTGTTTAACAAACCAAGGATTGTCATGTGAGGCTTTGGAAAGGGTGTAGGGTGGTGGGAGGGACACAAGATTAATTCCCAGTTTGTAGCATCTTAGTTATCAAAGTAGGCTCAGAGCTCTGGGTCTCTACACTTTAGAGAAGCGTAGACATGGGGTGATTTGATCGAGGTTTATAAGATGATGAAGCAATTAGACTGTGTTTGTGTAGACAGTTTGTTTCAACTAAATAAGTTAGGGAAGGACCAGGGGTCACAATCTCAAGTTATTTAAGGCCAGATCTAGGTTAGATGTCAGGGGGTGGTTCTTTTCCCACAGAATAATAGACCTGTGGAACAGGCTGCCGGCTCATGCGGTGAACTCTGATTCGCTGAATTCCTTCAAGTGAGACCTGGACCCTTTTCTGGCTGGGGCGGAGATCACCTCGTACAAGAGGTAGGAACTGTACACCGTTAATCAGGGCCAGGGTGGGCATCTCAACTAGTTTTGATGAACTAAGGGGGGTTGGAGAGGAATTTCCCAGCTTTTTTTCCTTACTTGGCCTGGGTTTTATCTGTTTTTTTGCCTCTCCCAGGAGATTAACATAGAAGATAGGAGCATGAGTAGGCCATTCGGCCCCTCGAGCCTACTCCGCCATTCAATGCGATCATGGCTGATCATCCAAATTCAGTACCCGGTCCCTGCTTTCTCCCCAGACCCCTTGATCCCTTTAGCCTTAAGAAATATATCCAACTCCTTCTTGAATATATTTAATGTATTGGCCTCTACTGCCTTCTGTGGTAGAGAATTCCACAGGTTCACCACTCTCTGGGTGAAGAAATTCCTCCTCATTTCTGTCCTAAATGGCCTACCCCTTATCCTTAGACTGTGACCCCTGGTTCTGAACTCCCCGACCATCGGGAACATCCTTCCTGCATTTAGTCTGTCCAGTCCTGTCAGAATTTTATAAGTTTCAATGAGATCCCCTCTCATTCTTCTAAACTCCAGCGAGTACAAGCCCAATCGACCCAATCTCTCCTCATACGTCATTCCTGCCATCCCAGGTATCAGCCTGGTGAATCTTTGCTGAACTCCTTCCATGGCAAGAACATCCTTCCTCAGATAAGGCGACCAAAACTGCACACAATACTCAAGATGTGGTCTCACCAAGGCCCTGTACAACTGCAGCAAGACATCCTTGTTCCTGTACTCAAACCCTCTCGCTACGAAGGTCAACATACCATTTGTCTTCTTAACTGCCTGCTGCACCTGCATGCTTACCTTCAGCGACTGGCGCACAAGGACACCCAGGTCTCGTTGCACTTCCCCTTCTCCCAATCTATTGCCATTCAGATAATAATCTGCCTTCCTGTTTTTGCCACCAAAGTGGATAACCTCACATTTATCCACGTTATATTGCATCTGCCATGCTTCTGCCCAATCACCCAACATGTCCAAATCATCCTGTAGTTTCTCGGCATCCTCCTCACAGCACACATGCCCACCCAGCTTTGTGTCGTCTGCAAATTTGGAGATATTGGGCCAGAAATTCCAGGCCAGAAGCGTGAGTACGGTCAGCTTACTCACGCTTCTGGCCGTTGGAAATGCCGGCGTTCAGCATGAACAGCGCATGCGGGGAACGCCGGCATTTCCAGACCTCGAGCGCGTGCGACTGCACAGGCAGCGCTTGCGCAGTGAACTTCGTGGATTTCATTCATGAAATCCGTGAGGTTAAGTCCTTAGAAGTTACACTGAAAAAAAGCAAGTGTAAAGTGGTTCATTGGCTGCGGAGGAAGATATATTTTATCGTGGAGCTTTTGAAATGCAATATTTTTGTTTGGGAAAGGGAGGGAAGTTATTTTAAGAAATTTTAAGTAAGTTTTAAAGTTAAAATTTTTTTTTTTTAAAGGGTTTTCAGAACGGTAGGTAGAAGGAGCAATTGTGGCTGTGTGAATGGAATGTGAGAATGAGTTATGTATGTATGTCCACATATATTCCTTTACGTATATGTATGTATGTTTTATATTCCTTTACTATGAATGTATGTTTTTAATTATGATTTTCCAATAAGTTACTTTCTCTGAAAGTCATAATTAAATAATACATTCATACACATAAGTAAAGGAATATATACATAACATGCAAAGGAATATATACAGACATACATACTTTCAGAAGCTCCACGATAAGAAATATCTTCCTCCGCAGCCTCTGTAGCAACTGTACCCATGCTTTTTTCATGTGTAAGTTGTAATGACTGGACCTCACTGAAAGCATTAATGAAAGCGGCGAATTATACTGCGCACGCGCTGCATGTGCAGTCGCACGCGTTCTGCCTCTGAACCCCTTCGTTCAGAGGACAGGAAATGCCGGTTTTCCCCACATGCACTGTGCATGCTGAAAACCGGCATTTCATCCGGCCAGATGCATAAGTACCCCGACCGTACTAGCGCATTTGGAAGGGAATTATTGGGCCAACATTTTACATGTCAATAAAATAAAAAATTTAACACTTGCACGACTTGCCCCCTCGCATCTGCGACTGAGGGTCCAAGGAGGTGCATTGCGCAAGAGGTCATCATCGGACGTATCCTCACACTGTTCCCTTTGGGGAACTGTATGAAGTGGTGGAAGGATTTATGGCCGTGATTAACGCTCATTCCGTGACCGTAACCATCTTTGAACCAGCCATTAGGGTGGTTAGTCCTATGGCGGGAGGGTTTTACGGGCTCCCACAACCCATCTGAGGGGGGGGGGGCCACCAACACCCACGGACGCAAGTATCCCGCTGGATGTCCACCCAGAATTTAAAGTTGGAGCTCCGACTCCACTTGCCGGGACTGTCTGGAGTGGGGTTCAAAACCCTACTCCTTCTGGCCCAGCGGCGGGGATGCTTACTGCTACGCAAAAGGCCCACTCCGCAAAAAAGGTGACACCCATACGTTTCCTGCGCCTTTTCCCTCCCCGTGACTGGAGCCCTATGCTGCCATTTCACGTTGCTAATCGGATTGGGCGTTTGTCATAGCGGTAGGATCCCCGCCGCTGGGCCAGATCAGGGTAGGGTTTCGAACCCCGCTCCAGACAGTCCCGGCAAGTGGAGTCGGAGCTCCGGCTCTAAATTCTGGGTTGACATCCAGTGGGATATTTGCGTCCGTGGGTGTGGGTGGCCCCCCCTCCTTGTATAGCTTGTGGGAGCCCGTAAAACCCTCCCGCCATAGGACTAACCGCCCTAATGGCTGGTTCAAAGATGGTTACGGTCACGGAATGAGCGTTAATCACGGCCATAAATCCTTCCACCACTTCATACAGTTCCCCAAAGGGAACAGTGTGAAGACACGTATGACGACGACATTGCTAAATAAATAAATGGAATTAAAAAAATTCTTTTAGGGCTTTTAAAAGTCTTTAAATTGCTTTAATTCTCTTTAAAACTACTTCAGATTACTCAAAGTAATGTAAACATTTAAAAAAGTTTATAAAAGTTACCAAAATCTTCAAAAAACTTCCAAA
Source organism: Somniosus microcephalus (assembly GCF_052327205.1). Taxonomy (NCBI): domain Eukaryota; kingdom Metazoa; phylum Chordata; class Chondrichthyes; order Squaliformes; family Somniosidae; genus Somniosus; species Somniosus microcephalus. The sequence goes on along the minus strand of NC_141000.1, from coordinate 27,756,474 downwards.
AACCTATTTAAACTGCTGCTTTGCATGTAAAAAAGCAAAGCAGCTTGACAGAAACATTGGGGGCGTGTCCAGTGAAACTGAGACCTCAAGGGGCGTGTCTCACTTACACTGCACGCTCCTGGGTCCGCGCTGGCTGCACTCCTGGGCGGCGTGACGTCATACGCTGCCCGGGAATGTGCTTTCTATTTCTCCAAGTTCAGGCGTCCCAGAAGCTGATCGGCAGGAGCGCGGGGTAAGTGCAAATACGGGGCTTGCACGCGCTGCAAGCCCCGTTCTGGAATTTCTGGCCCATTACATCGAGTTCCCTTGTCTAGATCATTAATATATATTGTGAATAGCTGGGGTCCAAGGAACGATCCCTGCGGTACCCCACTAGTCACTGCCTGCCACTCGGAAAAAGACCCATTTATTCCAACTCTTTGCTTTCTGTCTGCCAACCAGTTCTCTATCTAAGTCAATACCTTGCCCCCAATCCCATGTGCCTTAACTTTACACGCTAATCTCTTATGCGGGACCTTATCGAAAGCCTTCTGAAAGTCCAAATACACCACATCCACTGGTTCTCCCTTATCTATTTTACTAGTTACATCCTCAAAAAATTCCAGTAGATTAGTCAAGCACGATTTACCTTTTGTAAATCCATGTTGACTTTGTCCGATCCTGTCACTATTTTCCAAGTGCTCTGCTATTATATCTTTTATAATGGACTCTAGCATTTTCCCCACTACCGATGTCAGGCTTACTGGTCTGTAATTCCCCGTTTTCTCTCTACCACCTTTTTTGAATAGTGGGGTAACATTAGCTACCCTCCAATCCATGGGTACTGTTCGAGATTCCATCGAATGTTGGAAGATGATCAGCAATGCATCTACTATTTCTAGGGCCACTTCCTTAAGTACCCTAGGATGTAGATTATCAGGCCCTGGGGATTTATCGGCCTTCAATCCCATCAATTTCCCTAACACCACTTCCTTACAAATACTGATTTCTTTCAGTTCCTCCCTTTCATCAGACCCTATGTTCCCCGACATCTCTGGGAGGTTATTTGTGTCCTCCTTTGTGAAGACAGAACCAAAATATGTATTTAATTGGTCTGCCATTTCTTTGCTCCCCATTATAAATTCCCCTGATTCTGACTGCAAGGAATCTACGCTTGACTTCACCAATCTTTTTCTCTTCACATATCATATCTATAAAAGCTTTTACAGTCAGTTTTTATGTTCCCTGCAAGCTTACTCTCATATTCTATTTTCCCTTTCTTAATTAATCTTTTTGTCCTCCTTTGTTGAATCCTAAACTGCTCCCAATCCTCAGGTTTACTGCTTTTTCTGGCCAATTTATATGTCCTCTCCTTGGAACTTATGCTATCCCTAATTTCCCTTGTTAGCCACGGTTGAGTCACCTTTTTTGTTTTATTTTTATGCCAAACTGGGATGAACAAATTCTGTAGTTCATCATGCGGTCTTTGAATGTTTGCCATTGCCTATCCACCGTCAACCCTTTGAGTGACATTCCCCAATCAATCCTACCCAACTCGCGTCTCAGACCATCGTAGTTTCCTTTATTTAAATTCAGGACCCTAGTCTCTGAGTCAACTATTTCATTCTCCATCTTAATGAAGAATTTGATCATATTATGATCGCTCCGACCCAAGGGGCCTTATACAACAAGATTGCTAATTAATCCTTTCTCGTTACATAATACCCAGTCTAAGATGGCCTGATATCTGGTTGGTTCCTCGACATATTGGTCCAGGAAACCATCCCGTAAACACTCCAGGAATTCCTCATCCACAGTATTGTTACTAATTTGGTTAGCCCAATCTATATGTAGATTAAAGTCACCCATGGTGACTGCTGTGCCCTTATTGCACGCTTCTCTAATTTCCCTTTTAATGCCATCCCCAACCTCCGCATTACTGTTTGGAGGTCTATATACCTCTCCCACTAACATTACATGACACCGGGTGGGTGGAGAGTGTATATATTGTGATGCACAAGGCTTTGCAGTTGTGTGGGACGGTCTGGATGGACCAGATGGTCTTTTCCTGCCCGTCATATTTCGTATGCTAAAATCGCAAGCAGTATTTTCTAGGCTTTTAACTCCTCAGCGAGTCAGTTACCAGTCACAACTAGACAATAAAATACCGTACATCATCGACTGACAGGAGTTGCACTTCCTTTCCATTATTTGTACAGTCAAAACTCTCCAAGTGCCCTTGACTCACAACCATATTTGCATGAAGGGACGTCTTAATAGATGGCCTATTGTACAAATGGTAACATTGCGCCAATTAGCCAAAGAATGACTCACCTTGGATTATCAGCTCACCTAGCTATGTGGAGCTGGGAAGTGTACTGTAACTGGGTAACAGTGGATTCAGGTACTTACTGACTGGGTTTGGTGGAATATTGCCATTTGAGCGATAATGTGCATGGTGGACCTCTGAGGGTTTTTTTCTAATCTCAAAAGAGGACAAAATTACTTCAAAGTGCAAGTTGATCAGACACATCTCACAGGAAAGACATGAATTGAAAAGGACATTAAAAGTGGTCTACAAGGTTTATAAAAATTTGGATGGTACAGATCCTCAGAATACCTAGAAGATATACCTACATGTTTCATTCTTGTCTGATTACTCAGAAGTAAAAACATGTTAGAATAGATTTTGACCTACAGTGTTCTATCTTCAGTGTTGTGTCGGTACCTTTCTACCTAGACACAATTTAGGACTCAGAACTCAGAGATTCAAACATGAAGTGCTTTATTGGAAGGAAAGGAAGTTCTGGCAAGTTCTGAACAAAGAGAGCTAAACTTAACAGAGAACACCCAACCATTTATCTCATGTGACAGCGCCACCACAGGTGGGAGGAGAACACAAAATACATAACATTTCCTCCCCTCTTAAATGGAAGGTCCACATTATTCCTCAACAGGTAAGTTACTTTCAATGCACTCAACGAACCTAGGGTAGAAGTAGACTGCCTCAACCCCTGACTTTACCCTGGGGTTTATTCTGCCCCAGTCTTGTGGGTAAGTCACTAAGCCTACAGATCCAAGCGTCTTGGAGGCCGCCGCTCTCTGACAGGATACCGGCGGTCATCGCTGGCTTCCACAGCAGTAGGCATTGACACAGGCCTGGATGGAGAAGGTGCCTGTGTCAGTCAAAAGTCAGGAGTTTGCACAGGTGGAACAGTCTCTTTGACTTCCTGTGTTGGAGAAGAGCACTGTGGCAAAGGATGCTGGTTTGCGGTATCATCCGGAAACAGTTCAGGCCAACCAGCTGTTGGAGCCTCTGTGGCTGTCTCTGCTCCTAGCAACAGTTGATCTGTGTGTCTTCTCCAGACGACGTCCTCAGCGGTCTCAACCATGTAAGACACAGGGCCCGTCTGCGCAATCACCGTAGCAGGAACCCATTTCGGTCCAGTGTTGTAGTTTCGAGCTAGGATGTGCTCTCCCGGATGAAACCGTCTCTCCTTGGCTCTTTTCTCTCTCTTTTCAACTTGAGCTTGTTGTTGACGATGGACAACCTGCTCTGCCCTTGGAGGTTTGAGTAAGTCAAAACTTGTCCGCAACTGCCTCTTCATCATGAGCGAAGCGGGTGAAGTTTTGGTTGTGGCATGCGGCTCGTTCCTGTAGGACAACAGGAAGCTGTTCAGACTTTGGTGGATTGAGCCCTGACCTTGCGATGCCTTCAAGGCATGCTTCAAAGTTTGCACGAACCTTTCTGCCTGGCCGTTAGTAGAGGGATGATAGGGTGCAAACTTGATGTGTTGGACACCATTCACATGCAGGAAGGTTGCAAACTCCTGTGATACAAATTGTGGACCGTTGTCACTTACGAGTTGTTCTGGTGAGCCATAACGGCTGAACATCTCACCAAGTTTCTCAATTGTTTTCTCTGCCGTGGTAGACCTCATCACAGTGACCTCCGGCCACTTGCTACGAGCGTCTACAACCACCATAAACATCTTCTCTTCGAAAGGACCGGCGAAGTCCGCATGTACTCGCTGCCACACTTCTGCAGGCCAATCCCAGGGGTGTAGGGTTGCCAGCTGTGGAACATTCCGGACCCTTTGACATGGGGAACATGTTTTGGCTTTCTCCTCAATATTCCCATCGAGACCTGGCCACCAGAAGTAGCTTCATGCCATTTCCTTCATCCAAACCATCCCACTGTGGCCTGTATGAAGTTGTTGCAGTATAGGTTCCCTCAGAGGTGGCGGAATGATGACACGGCATCCCCAAAGAATACAACCTGTCTGGATGGAGAGCTCATTTCTTTTTGAAACGTAAGGTTTCAAACTAGGAGAATCTCCTATAGCTCTCCCTCGAATGACATCGTCCATTACCTCAGACAGGACTGGATCGTTGCGGGTGTACCTTCGCACCTGAACTGCAGTGACAGGTGCTCCCTCCACTTGTCTAAAGTAGAAGATGTCTATCTGACGAGGCTCTGGGGGAGTAACAGGCAAGGGTAGCCTTGAGAGACCGTCTGCGTTGCCGTGCAAGTCTGATTTGCGATATTTGATGTTGTATGTGTGTCCTGACAACAGTAAAGCCCACCTTTGCATCCTGCTTACAGCGAGAGACGGAATTCCGGTGTGGGGCCCGAAGATTGAAATCAATGGATGGTGGTCCGTCAGTAGTGTGAACCTTCTCCCAAACAGGTACTGATGAAATTTTCGAATTCCAAAAACGATTCCCAAGGCCTCGCGCTCGATCTGCGCATAGTTACTCTCGGCCTTGTTCAAGGTGCGTGATGCATCACATGCTAGCTGCACGGGTAGCTTTGGGTCGAAGTGTGTCAGGACCTCTGATTTCAGCAATGCTTTCTTTGCTTGGGCGAAAGCTTCGTTGCACAGTTCAGTGCATTTAAGAACATAAGAACATAAGAAATAGGAGCAGGAGTAGGCCAATCGGCCCCTCGAGCCTGCTCCACCATTCAATAAGATCATGGCTGATCTGATCCTAACCTCAAATCTTCTATCACTCTGCATCCACCTGAACCCATGTGATCTCCCGGGAGAGGCGAAAAACCAGATAAAGACCCAATGGCCGATTTGGGAGAAAAAAATCTGGGAAATTCCTCTCCGACCCATCTAGGCGATCGAAATTCTTCCAGGAGATCACTCTGTCCCTATATTTTCTACAGTACTTACCTTCTGTAAAGGCGATCTCCACCCCAGCCAGGAACAGGAATAAAACCATCTCCTGAAATCTAACAGAATTAGAACACAGTAGGAGCAGAACAAGGCTACACGGCCCCTGGGCCCGCTCCACTACCCACAGGGCCATGACCATTCCGAACCCAGACTCATGTCCAATTTCCTGCCCGCTCCCCGTAACCCTTAATTCCCTTTACTTCTAGGAAACTATCTATTTCTGTTTAAATTTCCATGTTTTGCCTTGACATAGCAACTGATGTAACTGCTTCAGCAATGTTGCTATGTCTGGAATAAACTTCCCATAGTAGTTAAGTAGCCCCAGAAATGAACGTAACTGGCTCACATTCTGGGGTGCTGGGGCCTCCACGATCGCCTTGACCTTTGACGGTGCCTTATGCAGGCCAGTAGCATCAATCACATGCCCCAGGTACTCAACTGAAGACTGAAAGAATTCACATCTGTCTTTACGAACTCTGAGTCCGTACTCTTTCAGTCGTTGTAGTGTCGCATCCAAGTTCAGAAGATGATCCTCCTCATTTGTCCCAGTGACAAGGATATCATTCAGGTAGCACTGGACTCCTGGCAGTCCACTCAAAATCTGATCCATTGCCCTTTGGAATAGAGCAGGGGCCGACATAATTCCAAACGGAAGGCGGCAGTACCTGTATAGCCCCTTGTGTGTCACAATTGTCAGCAGCTCCTTTGATTTGTCATCGACATGCATTTGTAGATAAGCCTGGCATAAGTCTATTTTGCTGAACTTTTGCCCTCCGGCCAGGCCCGTAAAAAGATCATCAATGAGGGGAAGAGGGTACTGTTCCGCAGGCAGCACCGGGTTAATAGTCACTTTAAAATCCCCGCAGATTCGAACAGAGCCATCCTTTTTCAGGACAGGAACAATGGGTGTGGCCCATTTGCTCACGCTCACAGGCTCCAGGACTCCATTCTCGACTAAGGCCTCCAAGTTAGCCTCAACTTTTGGCCTAATTGCATAGGGTACAGGTCGGACTTTGTGAAACTTCGGCTTGCTGTCAGGTTTAATGTCCAGTCTCACGCTGATCTTTTTCATGCTCCCAAGTTCCCCATTGAAGAGTTCTGCATGTTTGTTTAACACTGCAGTCAGACCTGACTCCCCTTTTGACATCATGCGGACTGCAGGCCAGTCCAGCGTGATTTTCTCTAGCCACGCACGTCCCAGTAGCGATGGCTAATTTCCCTTTACCACATATAGTGGCAGTTTTGCAGTCTGTCCGTTCAATTTAACTGTCACCTCAATGACGCCTCTCATGGCCACAGGTTCGCCGGTATACGCCTTTAGCACAATGTTTGTTGGCTGAAGGGTAAGATGCTTTAGCATTTTGTTGTAGACAGTGTCTGAAACAAGGGACACAGCCGCGCCTGTGTCCACCTCCATCCGCCCTGATTGTCCCTCCACTAGTGGTGACACCCAGTAGCCATTTGAATCACCTGCAACCGTCAGTATGTGCACCTCTTCCTCCTCAGAGGTGTCGCTCCCCTCTGTTTTGCTTGTTCCATCATACTGCACTGAATGAACACTCTTTTTCCTCTCTTGTCCAAATACAGACATTTTGCTTCCATGCTTCCCAGCTCTGTCTGTTCTTTTTTTACCTCTACAGGCGCGTTCAATGTGACCCTTTTTGCCACAATTTCGGCATTCCAGCTCCATACACCAGCAGTCATTAGCGTGATGGCCTGTTTTCCCACAACGGTAACATGTGCCATTCCGCGCACCTTTAGGCTCAGACGACACCTTGTGAACTCTCCCTGTTGAACTCAACTGGTGAGCCTCCTTTTCCGCCATCTCCATGGAGACACTAACTTCAATGGCCTTTTCAAGAGTAAGGTTGTCCTCAGTAAGAAGGCGCTTCTGTGTGGCTGCATTTTGCAAACCACACACGAGTCTGTCTCTAATGGTGTCCTTCAGCACCTCCTTGAACTCGCAGTGTTCTGATAACCTTTTTAAAGCAGCAATAAACATCATCACTGATTCCCCCTCCTCTTGATTCCGTTTGTGAAATCTAAATCTCTCAGCAATAACCAGGGGTTTTGGTGAAAAATGTGCTCCAAGAATTTCCACTAGTTGCTTATATGTTTTAGTTCCTGGCTTATCTGGCTGCACGAGGCTGCGAAGTAAATTGAATGTCTTCGGCCTGATTACACTCAAAAAGGTAGGCATGACCTTTTCATTTGCCACCGCATTCGCCAATACAAAATAGTCAAAACGTTCCGTATATGCGCTCCATTGCTCCACATTTTCATCAAAATCACCGATGTTTCCTAATATAATAGCCATCTCACGTTTCAAATTAAAATTTCTGTTTACTCACTGCACCCGTAACGTACGCAGATTCATCCGCTCCTCGTTGCCACTTGTTGTGTCGGTACCTTTCTACCTAGACACAATTTAGGACTCAGAACTTAGAGATTCAAACATGAAGTGCTTTATCGGAAGGAAAGGAAGTTCTGGCAAGTTCCGAACAAAGAGAGCTAAACTAAACAGAGAACACCCAACCATTTATCTCCTGTGACAGCGCCACCACAGGTGGGAGGAGAACACAAAATACATAACATTCAGAAACTACCTGCTCATCGCAAGGCTTCCCCAAGTCTTTCTTCTGTGGCTGCCATCAAAGCCCATAGCTTCCACGCTTCAATGTCTTCAGCCTGCAATTGCTGTCTTAATGAAGTTCCATTGGAAGACAAATACACACTTCAATTAAGCAGAGCAACACTGCAGTGAGAAAGTAATACACCCTGATGTCAAGCCATATCCTTGCCATAGTGAATGACTCACTGTGAGATGGTGTTTTTCAGTTTTAAACCTGGTATGTGGGTGACTGCCCAGATCTGGATATTATTCATACAACGAATTACATTTACCACATTAACATAACACGCAAAGCTCAGTTTCATTTGGATCTGTTGGTACTTTCCTGAATACCGAGCTCTGTAAGTTATTTCTGCTGAATAAATATTTCATGAGAAACATAGAACATAATATGCAAGCAGGTTTATATACTACATATTATTATTAGTCTGCATTGCATTAGAACTGCATGAGATTATGAAGAACTGATAAAAAGAACCGTACTGATGACAAGGAATATTTCTTCTCAAGATAGAAACATATTAAGACAATATAGTATGTCACTTCCTGTATCTCCAACGTAGATTGATGTGCTCTTATTTAAGCCTCTTGCTGAAATCTTTAAGTATACTGCAATTTTACAAGAGATTATTCATACTATTACTTGCACTTTGCAAGGAGATAACTGTAAAATCTTCTTCACAATATCTGACTGCACCACTGGGTGGGTGTGTTACTAAAACAAAGAAGAGCAGCCCTTCTCCCCGTACCTCAGCAGGTACGTGAATCCCAATGGAGTAGCTCAGCGCTACGTAGATGAGGAAGGTTCCTTGTTCAGTCCCTGGCCCGTGCTGAATTAGTTGATCTTTGCCCAGGCTGTGATGTGGCTGCTAGAACTGGCTTTGGCATTCCCTGTCAGGGTTCTCATTTTCTCATACCAGCCATCTGTATCCAATCACTGCTCTCATATAATATCCCTCATACAGTTCTCATACCTCAGCCTCTGATCTCCCAGTCTCTGCTTCTGATCTCAGCCTCCAAGGCCTGGAGTTTCCTCTGCATTTGTAGACAAATTACGTGGCTTAAAGGATTGCAGATAATCTGTTTTGTTGATGTTGGTTGAGGGATTAATCTTGGCCAGGAAACTGAGGAAAACTCCCCTGCTCTTCTTCAAATAGTCCCATGGGACCTTTTACATCCACCTGAGAGGGCAGATGGGGCCTCGGTTTAACATCTCCTCCGAAAGGCGGCACCTCCGACTGGAGTGTCAGCCTAGTTTATGTGCTCAGTTCTCTGGAATGGGACTTGAACCCACAATCTGCTGCTGAAACCCTCCTCCAGGCCTTTGTTACCTCCAGACTCGACTATTCCAATGGTTTCCTGGACGGCCTCCCATCTACCACCCTCCGTAAACTTGAGCTCATCCAAAACTCTGCTGCCCGTGTCCTAACTCACACCAAGTCCTGTTCACCCATCACCCCTGTGCTCGCTGACCTACATTGGCTCCCGGTCTGGCAACCCCTCCATTTTAAAATTCTCATCCGTGTTTTCAAATCCCTCCATGGCCTCACCCCTCCCTATCTCTGTAACCCCCTCCTCCAGCCCTACAACCAATGTTCCCGTTTAGCTGCGCAGCAGACTCCAGCTCCCACACAACGGCATTCTAATGGCTAAAACCACACATGTGCGGTAACTTGAAGGGGCCGCATAGTCCCTTTAAAGGGGCCATGCACCCAAAAAAAAATTAGTGGAAACATTGCCTACAACCCTCCGAGATCTCTGCGTTCCTCCAATTCTGGCCTCTAGTGCATCCCCGATTTTCATCGCTCCACCATTGGTGACCGTGCTTTCAGCTGCTTAGACGCTAAGCTCTGGAAGTTCCTCCATAAACCTCCCCGCCTCACTATCTCTCTCTCCTCTTTTAAGATGCACTTAAAATCGATCTCTTTGACCAAACTTTTTGGTCACCTGTCCTATTATCTCCTTATGTGACCCAGTGTTAAATTTTATTTGATAACGCTCCTGTGAAGCACCTTTGGATGTTTAACTACATTATAGGCACGATATAAAAGCAAGTTGTTGTTGTTACAATATTGTACAAAGCCAGAAGTACTGTCAGATTGTAAGAGGACTTAGCTTTGACTAGCAGTACATGTGCAACAGTCAACCCAAGAACCCCACCACCTGCCCCTTCAACCACCATCTGCCCCACCTGTGACAGAGACTGTAGGTCCCGCATTGGACTCATCAGTCACCTGAGAACTCATTTCTAGTGTGGAAGCAAGTCATCCTCGGTTCCGAGGGGCTGCCTAAGAAGAAGAAGAATGTGCAACACGTGGACAGGCGACAATTTGTGGCAAGCAATGCTAGCCCACCTATCTGGTAAATGCTACCTTTGGGCAGTCCTACCCTGTCAGTTTTTTTCCGTTGAGCAATCTCTTTCCCATATTCTTCCCCATCTGTTCCTAGATCCTACAAGTAGTGTACACATGTTGAGCCTGGCAATCAGCTGTTGCCAGCCATGCTGCAAAGCTACCTCCGGGAAGGGTGCCAAACAGGACAACCTTAGGCAGATTTAGCTTCGGTGCTGCTCCATCACTTGCCCACAGGCTCCATTTCCAGCCACCGCATTTGTTCTGCCTTCCACCAGCCACTTGGTTTATCCCATAAAGCCTTTGGAGACAGGACAGAATAATGTCGTTGCCATATGTGCCCACTGAACATTAAATGGAATCATCCCTTTAATTTCAGTGACTCCTGAAGATCTCTATCACTGGCATCAACAAAACACTTGCAACATTCTGGGCACAGCATCAGGACCAATAAATGTCCTAATATTTTTAGGAACATAGGACCAGGAGTAGGCCATTCAGCCCTTCGACTCTGTTCCGCCACTCAATTAGATCATGGCTGATCTGTACCTCAACTCCATTAGAGCTTTTGCTCCATATCCCTTGATACCCTCACCTAACAAAAATCTATTGATCTCACTCTTGAAAATTTCAATTGACCCCCAGCATTGACAGCCTTTCAGGGGGAGAGAGTTCCAGATTTCCACTACACTTTGTGTGGAAAGAGTGCTTCCTGATTTCACTGCTAAAAGGCCGAGCTCTAATTTTAAGATTGTGCCCCCTTGTTCTGGATTTCCCCACCAGAGGAAATAGTTTCTCTGCATCGACCCTATCTATCCTTTTTATCATTTTAAACACCTCGATTAGATCACCCCTCAACCTACTAAACGTAAGGGAAGACAAGCCAAGTTTGTGCAACCTGGCCGCATAATTTAACCCTTTTAAGTTATATATAAACCTAGAAATTGCTGTTGAAGGATTAATTCATGTTTACTTTCAGCTTCTGAGGGTTACAAAGAAAGCTGCTTAATGCCCAATTTTATTGTTTGTAGTGAGTGTGTGAAAACGGACATCGTAATGTTAACACAGCAGGCCAGCTGATGAAGGTGGAGAGTCAATAATCAGCTGTGAACTGCAACTAGGACACATTCAAAGAGCTGAAATAGTGCCAGGGAGGCTGGTGTAGATATTAACTTTGCAACAGTCATGTGCGAATGAGCGTACTGGAGTTTTTTTCAATTCATACTCGGGATGTGGGCGTGACTGGCAAGGCCAACATTTATTGAGCAGCCATAGTTGCCCTTAAGAAGGTGGCGATGGGCCTTCATCTTAAACTGCTGCAGTCCACGTGACATTGTAGTGCTTTGATGCAACTGAGCGGCGTGCTAAACCACTTTAGCGGGTGGTTTGTGGCAAAGCCACCAAAGAGACTCTCACAGTAACTTGTACAATTGTCTTTAATCATTATTGTTACCTTTTAATGTTTGCCCTGTTTAAACAGCGCGGGATCGATAAAATCGCGATCTGACGCGATGACGTCATCACGTGGGTCACGTGACGTTCCCAACGGCGGGAAACGTGATGACGTCATGACGTCAGGGTTGGAGGGCGTTTCCAGTTAGTCCTCATGGAGTGAGCTAGTGTACAGACCTGTTTGGAGTTTCTCCTGCGTTTCTTGTTTTGTAATACTTTCAGTGCATTAAACTAAGTTTGTTAACTATCAGTTTAGTTCACAGTGTTTTTGTTAGGAGTGCACAGACTCCTACAGGTTAAGACTTAACCATGTTTGTGTAGGACTGGAGTCACTGATAGGCCAGACCGGCAGGATGGCAGCCAAGTTTCCTTCCCTAAAGGACATTCATGAACCAGTTGGGCTTCTTACGAGATTCCAATAGCTTCATTGTCACTATTACTGATACCAGCATTTTATTTCCAATTTTTTTTTTAGAAACTGAATTCAAATTCTCAAATTGCCATGGTGGGATTTGATCTGACGATCTCTGGATTACTGGGCCAGTAATATAATCTCTGACAGCACATTAAACACCGCCTCCCTTACTCACGAGTGAGATCAGACCTCAACCAATCTGCTAAACTAAGCCGACAATACTGCTCGCTACATGACAAGCACCTGGTCCCAGTACACATGCAAAAACACTCCTTCTCCGCTAACTGTTTAATCTTTTAATACTGGAACATGCACAGCGGTAAAAATAGGTTACCCAGAGGCAATACTAGCATAATAGAAGCAGTGCTTTTATGAACGTATTGTGAAATTACAATTAGGAAGAGCATGTGGCTACCTGTGTGCGCGGTAATAATTCTTAAAGGGGCTTTGCACGAGGAACAGGCAATCCTCGATTTGTAGCCCTGAAGCTGTGCAGCTGTATGACATTGTCGCCACTTTCAATACCTTTGTACTTGACAAGACCCCAGGCCATGCTGGTCTTTGAAGGTGGTAGGATAAGTCAGTCAGACTGTTAAAAAAGCATTCAGGATCCTGGGCCTTACAAACAGAGGCACGGGTGAGGAGGCAAAACAGGCGGAATCGCATTTGTCGACGAGTATACAACATGCACAATATTCAGTTCTGTTATTGGGTGAGGCATATGCGATTCTGCCTGTTCGCGTCCCTGCCCATGTTCAACTTCACCCCCTAAGAGTACAAAAGCAAGGAAGTCATGCTAAATCTTTATAAATCAGTGGTTAGGCCCCAGCTGGAGTATTGTGTCCAATTCTGGCCACCACGCTTTAGGAAGGAGGTCACGCCCTTAGAGAGAGTGCAGAGGAAATTTACTGGAATGGTACCAGGGATGAGGGATTATCATTACGTGAACAGACTAGAGAAAGTGAGATTTTTCTCCTTAGAGCAGGGACGGTTAAGACGAGATTTAATGGAGGTGTTCAAAATTGTTTTTGCCAAAAGGATTTTGACACAGAAAATAGAGAGAAATTATTTCCACTGGCAGGAGGGTCAATAACCAGAGGACACAGATTTAAGATAATTGGCAAAAGTACCAGAGACGACTTGAGGAAAAAATTTACACAGCGAGTTGGTATGATCTGGAATGCATTGTCTGAAAGGATGGTGGAAGCAGATTCAATAGCAACATTCAAAAGGGAATTGGATAAATACTTAGGAGTGGAAAAATTTGCAGGGCTATGGGGAAAGAGCAGGGGGAGTGGGACTAATTGGACAGCTCTCTCAAAGAGCTGGCACAGGCAGAACGGCTGAATGGCCTCCTTTTGTGCTGTACGATTCTGTGAGCGATCAGACTTGACGGGAAGTGGTCACAGGGAGAAGCAGGCACTGACCTGCGCGTGTCTGTGTTGGTAGGTCACAAACCTGCTGCTCGTTGAAGAAGGAAAATCCTTTTGGGTTCATACAGAGAAGAACATTTTTTGCACAGGGACCCGAACGACAACATGGGTTGATGGCCACTCTGGGACTCTGGAGATAGCCGGCAGACCTAGTTGTTCCATCACATTTCCTGCTGTTCATCGGGATGAGGTTGTTGGCTCCTGCTGAACGCATCAACAGGTCCCCATTGATACATCTGTGAATCGTAAAATTGCCGACACCGGAGATGTCCTGGAATGAGCCTGGAATGAGCCAGAGACCGAACGACAAATGACTTTAAATAGTCGCTGGCAGCACCATAGTGTGCAAAAAAAATCCTTGGAGCCCGAAATTCCTCAGTCGCAATCCTAGCGGTCCCGGAGGTGAACTGCAGCCCTGATCCCGCTGGAGTTTGCAGGGTCAATGTGCGGGCACTTCACTTACATGGGTCATGAGGTTGGTCACAAATGCTGCTTTGGCAACATCCAGTGCCCGCCTGCTCACGCTAGCCAGAAACAACGGCACTCACCTGCTTGTGGGGGAGGGGGATGCCGTTCCGTTTCCCCCCGCCCCCCGCATTAGGCTGTGAAATTCCCTTGCTGAGCGCCGGCAGTTAAGGCCAGTTTCGGCAAAAAAAGCAGCCACCTCGCTTCTGGCCACTTCCAGGCGGCGGCATTTTGGGCAGGTCGGTAGCGTGGCCATTGACTGTGCGGCAGAAAAATGCAAATGCTGATTTGATGCACAACCTGCTATTTTGGGCGTCACCGCTCCACTGTATGTCCTCTCCTAAGCATAAACAGCTGAACGTATGTTCAGCTTCACGACGGACACCCCACCAGTGCTACTTCAAGGGACACGTGCAACTTTGAGATAAGTTGCTTTTTGCTTTTGTGCTGGTTTCTGAACAGTTTATTTGAGTTGTGGCTTGGTGTAAGACATTTAAAAAGTTGTTAAAGTGTGCAGGGAGTGCTGCTGGATGTTTGCAAGGCTTTGGCTCTTAAAGGAAGGCCTCTGAGAACACCACTTGCTCACAGTCCTGGGGGCTCTAGTTGCAGTTCCTCTTGGGCTGCAGCATGACATGGAGATGGAGCAGAGGCAGCAAAGGGGACAAGCTGCTTGCAGAGGGAGGAGGAGGAGGAGATGGAAGAGGAGGGGAGGATGAGGAAGAGGAAGATGCAACCCAGACAATTCCTTTCTGGCTGAGATATCCGGGATGGAATCATCCGCCTGCGGCACCAGTGAACGCAATCCCAATTCCTCATTCAACATTTGTCCCACACCTTACCTTCCCTCTGTTACTGACCATCACAGCGTCCTCTTGGCCACAATGCTGAAATAAAAGCCACCACAAAGCAAATATTCCAATCCAACTTTATACATCTATCCATTCAATATTACATCAGAAAATCAACTAATCACCCTTGTGCGTTCCCTTTAGTGACTGTCTTCCGTGTACCTTTGCCTATCCTAGTGCTCCTATGCAGTGGCTGCAGCATGGCTGGTGGACGGCTGCTGACTTTCAGTGGAGGGGACTGCAGATGGCCTTGCAGGACAACCTCGAGGAGCTCTGGGCCTAGTAGGCCCGGCTTCGGTATGCACCACCTTGACATGGGCGGCAGCAGTTTGGACTGAGTGGCAGGGGTAGGAGAACGAATGCTGTCAATCTGAGAGAGGACAGCAGGCTCGTCCTCCAGGGAGCCATTGCCACTCCCCCAGGGGCAACACCTCAGCAATCCTAGTAATCTGATGGAGTACAGACTGTTGAACTGTTGGGACACCCTGCAAGCCCCTTTCAACACTGGTGAACCCAGCCATGATGGCAGCAGTCTGTGCTTGCGTGGCAGCAAGCTAAGCTTGCATGACTTCAGTCTGAGCTTCCATTGCAGCACTCAGACATTGGGTGGCTTCTGCTTGTGCTGCAATGGAAGCGGAGGCGTCGGCCATCAGACGCAGCAGGAAGTTTGGGTCCACAAGTGCGTCAATGGATCTGCCCATCCTTCCACGCTGGAAAGGATGGGCTCCAAGCTCTGCCCAAAGCCCTGTGCAAGGTTGGTGCTGGACTCCTCCATGCTCCTTGACATTTCATTCAGGCTTTCTGGCAGGCCTGCCAATGCACCAAACATTTTATTGTGCACACCCATCAGCATTCTTCTGTAGGCTGCCCCATCGAAGGCTTCATCTGAGTCCTGTGCAGTAGGTCTCATGTGCGACCTCGCCCTCTGGGGAGCTTGCAGTAGACTACTGATACCCGGTGTCTCACCATGTGCAGATCCCGCGTCTAACCTATCCTCTAAAATACGCAGAGTGTCAGCATCTGAGCTGGTGGCTGGGAATGTGAAATCGAGTGACGGTGTTTCTTCTTCTTCTTCTTCACTCTCCTCTCCCTCTTCTTGTTCAACCATTGGCTGGGCAGACTGGATTTCTGGGGTGTCTGAAATGAAAAAGGCACAAGGGCAGGGTTGTGGTGAGGGGGGGGAAGCAAGAGGTGCATGCTCATACCACGTGCAGATTGTAAATCAGAAGAGATTGCGGGATGAGGGGAAGTGGGATATGAGAAGGAGGATAACATGTGAGGATACCGGCATCTTGTAATCTTTCAGCCCCACCACTGGCCACGGGCTCAGCCATGCTTCTGCCAAGAATGGCCGGCACCATCTCCTCCATGGGGGTAAGGAGACACAGGCGAGCCTGTCCCCTGCCAGTTAAGTTCTGCTGGCTCCGGTTATGCACCACCTTTTCCTGCAAAAGAAAGGGAAGTGTGTCAGTGAGTGTGGTGTAAAGTGTTTGGATGATGTGGCTGTCATGGTTGAATAACTGACAGTGTGTTCAAGTTGTGAGATGTGGGTGTGAGGCTTGCAGCAGTGGTAAGTGTGTGCAGGTGAGGTGAAGCTATGAATGTGAGGTGTGAGTCATGTTTGGTAGAGATTGTTGGTAGGTGAGTGATGGGGTGTGGTGCATTGAGCAGTGTGTGAGGCTAGTGGTGCAGTTGGTAGGAGATGGCTTTTGAAGATGTATTCACTGACCTTGACCACTCGCGTGAGGTCAGTAAACTTCCTTGGGCACTGGAGCCATGCCCTGGGGGCGGCACTGCTGGCAGTGACCGCCTCAGCGATCTGGTCCTACATCCTTCTTACAGTGTTTCTGGAGTGCCTCCTGGCCCCCTGTGGGTAGAGGACCTTTCGAGTGTGCACACCTTGCACAAAGGCCTCGAGTGCTGTGTCCGAGACTCTGCGTGCCCTTTCCCTGGCCTGTTGAGCCATTTTGGTTTGTGGTGAAGCATTTTTTAAAAATTTGATAATCAGAAGGCAGCTCACCTTTAAGAGGTGCAGACTGCCTTTAAGAGGCGCAGGCTAGCTTTAAATAACGTGAACGTCAGCCCCCTGCTGAGCGCACAGCCAGTCAGCAGCCCATTCAGCGCTGGGCTGTGCGCAGCTATCATGCAAAGTAGCAAGCATCACAAAGTTTACATGCTGCCTGCACTCCTTTCAACGGGTGCGGGCCAATCACGCATCGCGATGCCCGCGCCTGTTTTCGAACCTAATCCAATTTCACCCCCTTAAAGTCTTTGGTGGGGGTGGTCTCACGCATTACCCCGTGGAGACCATCACACCCCGTGGGGACCATCGCACCTCGTGGAGACCATCGCACCTTGTGGAGACCATCGCACCTCGTGGAGACCATCGCACCTCGACTCACTCAGTACACCGGCTGCCTCAGAAAATGCTGGGTGCCCTTTCACCTTGCGGAGCTTGGCTCCACCTACGCCTCCCATCCATCCTTGATGCTATTTGCCTTGTTGGCAGCGGACAGTGGTTACAGCCCCGACAAGGCTGGTAGGAAACTCACAGAAAGATCAGAGACCCAGTTTCCCTAAGGTGCCACCAGTCGCCTGCCAGAGTTACAAACCCCTCTGAGGAATTTTGGCCCCACCCTCGTTTCAGCTACAGTGTGCAGCAGCTCACCTTTCTCGAAACAGTCCAAGGCACAGATCGCGGCCTCTGCACCAATCCCATTCTACAAAGACCTGGGCCAGATCTGAATTGTCAATACTTCCTTGCATGCTTGCTTTGTTTAAATCTAACATAAACCAAATGCACCTGGGGTCTACTTATTGCCTGTAAGGGCCCAGTATGAAATGAATAATGACTCTCTCAATCCATTTTCTCGTGGCCATAGACCTATCCATAATTCAATGCAAATTGTCACTTAATTGGCAATTTCACCCAGAGAGCCCTAAGTAAGATTGGTTGGAAAATAGGCACGTTTATATATTGGGGCACGTGGAAGTGCTCTCATGAGATTGGGGTTGCGGCACATATTTTGGCAGGGCACAGGAAGCTTTATTCTGCATCTACACCCGACCTAGGAACACTTGTGTTAATATTAGATGCTCTAAGTTACCTTTCCAAAGCGCTGACTTCTTTCACTTTGATGAACACAAAATATCTCCATTATTACGATCAAATTCAAGCCAAATGGGATTTTTTTCCCCCACCTGCCTTGATAGTTGACTTGTCCATTTTTCCTTTATAAGCTGACAGTTTATATGAAGAATGGTTCTGTAGACTATGGGCAAAATGTTTAAATACAGAAACAATTGGGGTGTTCAGAAATGTATAGTCGGTGCAGTGGAACCCCTTGAGCTTGGCTGCAGAAATCAATGTGAAGCCCTTTAACTGTGGTACCATCTTGTATTTCATTCTTACCACATTGCCAGTTACTGCAGCAGCGTGTGGTATTTGCACAGCAAGGAGAAGGCTGGAGTACAGAGCAAACAACATGAACTGAACCATGACTATATTTTAACAATAGCAAATTATCATGTGTGCATAGCCATTGCACAAAAATCAGCAGTTACTCATTGGGCAGAGTTCACAATTATTGAGATTTTGGGGACAGATGATATTTGTGTGGTTCCTGATTTGATTGCACAATATTAAAAAGTCTGAACTGTTGCTCAAATTGAAGTCCCTCTTTAATTATTGATAACATTATCTAATAGAGTGATTGTGTAAACTCACTGCAGGAAAACCTCCTTTATCCAGCAAAATCCCCAGCCTGCGGCTAAAGCAAATTGGCAGAGAATCTTGGTCTTGCATGTATGGCACAGCAACACCTGAGGCAGACGAATGAAAACAAGTGCAACATAAAGAACAGAAGAAGCATTATGCAGTGCTTACTCAGGTTTTCATCCTGTGGAAATTCTAACTGATAATTCGAGTGACAGATTATTGGTGCGCAGATAATGGAGGTCAGATAATAGGTCTCACTGAGCCGATAGATGCATCGGGGGCTGAAGCCATCTACTGAGGTTGAGATAAGACCCACACCTTTATCTCCCTGTTGGTAGCATCATCACGAAAGGGGTAGAATCAAACAGTGGGACAGTGCAGCTAATCCTCTCTCCTACCCTTCTCTATGTCCTGCTATTGGTTCCCTACCATTGGTACTTGGGGAAGACCCGGTAATTTGCTCGTGTTGATTTGCTCTTAACTTCACCTGTCGGCCTTGAGCACAACTCAGTGGTGCTTATTGTGGCTGTCAGATGGGAGCTGGGGTGAAGATTAACAGGTGGCAGGGTGGTTAAGGAAATCTGTATAAGTTGGGGGTCATTAAAAGAAACAACATGCATTTATAACAGCAACTTTCATGACATCAGGACATCCCAAAGTGCTTTACTGACAATGATTTACCTTTGAAGCGTAGTCACTGTTGTTTTGTAGGGAAACGCTGCAGCCAATTTGCGCACAGCAAGGTCCTATGAACAGCAAATTAGATAAAGGACCAGCTCATCTGTTTTTGGTGGTCCTCTTTTATTGAACCAACTTAACTGTAAATTAAATAGATCTTTAAATAAAACTTATCAAATCAAATTAAAATGTGGCTTGCCGGGGTGACGATGTACTCCAGTCCCTGTGGCGCCCACCGGTCTCGGAAGGCCTCAAGTGGCCGGCGGACATCACGTGCTCCATCTCCAGGGCCACCCGGGCGCGAACATAGCCGCGGAAGAGAGGCAGGCAATTGGGCCAGGCGACCCCCTTGACTGCCTGCTGCCTGGACCTATTAATGGTCACTTTGGCCAGGCTCAGGAGCCGCCCGCTCTGTTTTTGGTGGTGTTGGCTTTAGCAATGTAATATTTATTTGTGCAACACATAAATAATGCAGTCTACTCTGAGACAGATTTAGAAGGTGTTCTGCCCCCATTATAAACAATGGGAACAGGACAATGTCCTGCTGAATCTACATTAAGCAACTGCATGGGTTATCTGATGGGAGATTGGCGGAACCCCCGGAGAAACGGCTTAAACGGATAGAAATGTCTGCTTACGCTGTTTCTCCTGGGGTGGGGGGGGAGCGGGGGGGGGGGGGAGGATCTGCCAATCCCCTGCCGAAGTTACTTATAAAAAGTATGCCAATTCTTGCCATTTTATTACAAAAAACGTAATTGTTCTTTGCTTTAAAGTTTGCAGCTCCTGCTCCCACGATTATATCAATGACTGGCCGCCATTGCAGTATATCAGCTGCTATCTTTAAAACTGTGATGAGTTCTGAGCCAAATTATAAATTAATGCCAATTCAGGTACTTCGGTTAAATTGGATATAAGAAATAGGAAATAGGAGCATAAGAAATAGGAGCAGGAGTAGGCCCTTCGAGCCTGCTCATCTTCACAGGGTATTTGAATGATCAGTCTATGTGTGTGTGCATTTATAATTGTTACTGCTGCCAGCCAGGATATCTCATTGGACAGTGCCCCCATCTACTGGTAGGTCTGAGAACTGATTCAATGTACCCAATCAATGCCAAATTTGTGGCAGCAAATAGGACTAAGTAGTTTACAAAAGAAGGCAACTATAATGATTATAGGGATGAAGGGATTAGTTTAGGATGAACAATGACATAAATTGGGCATGTTCTCTTGGAGAAGAGAAAGTTAAGAGGTGATACGATTGCTGTTTTCAGGATTCTAAAGGGACTAGATAATGTAGACCATGACAGGCTGATTCACCTTGTCCAGAACAGCAGAACCAGAGGACATGGCCTGCACTTGAAGGGGGGTAATCTGCGGAAACTTTGGGCTGGATTTTCATTCAGCAGTCGGGAAGGAGGCGGGACTACAACTTTTGGGTTTTAGTCCCGCCTCCATCGACATCCAGCCAATCGATGCGATTTTCCCTTGATTGACCTTGTTGAGCCCGCCTAGCGGGCTCAGCAGGCCAATTAAGGGCCACCCGGCAACAGGTGACGTCACAGACTGAAATTTCATCTGTCAAGAGTTGTTAGATTTTCGGGGAGCCGTCAGGCGGGGTTTCAGGCGTGTGGGGGGGGGAAATCCTGACTTTGGGGGTCCTGACACCATCCCGCCCAAAACCCCGCCCCACGTAAGTTTCAGGGGCGGCGGGTACCTGCCCCGCACTGGGACCCGCCGAAACCAGGCGGGAAGGGATTAGTGCCAATTAACTGCCTGTTAACAGGTAGTTAACAGGCAGTTTTTAGCCTAATCCCCATTTTGAGGGGTTTCGTGTGGGTTTCCCGACAGCTCCAAACCACACCAGGTTAGAGCAGCGGGCCGTCGGGTTGAATGAGTTGGAGGGGTCGCGATGTCGGCGCTCAGGTGAGTGATGGGTGCATGAGTGTAAAGGTAAGTGTGTTTGGTGTGTCTAAAGTGTGTAAAGAACTTTTACTTACCTTTACTTACCTTAACAGCCTTTCTTCCTGTAGCCGTCGGGAGCGTAGCACTCAGCCGGCACTTAAAGCTGAACGGCTGCGATCTGTCAAAAGTGACAGCCTTCAGCTTTTAGTGCTGCTGAGATTTCTAAATGAGTCTGTGCAGAAGGGCTCATCTTAGAAATCAGACTGTCAGTGTTTGACAGCTTCAAACAGCTGTAAAACACTAATATTTCATCTGTCAGAAATCTTGACAGATGAAGTTTCAGTCTGTGACGTCACCTGTTGCCGGGTGGCCCTTAATTGGCCTGCTGAGCCCGCTGGGTGGGCTCAACAAGGCCAATCAAGGGAAAATCGCGCGGATTGGCCGGACGTCAAAGTAGGCGGGTCAGAAACCCAAAAGGGGAAGTCCCGCCTTCTTCCCGACAGGTTCGACAAAATCGACCCCATACAGTCTGACTTCTAACCTGAGTCCTTCTACGCAGACTCAGTTAGAACTCTCACTGGCATTGAAAGCTGAAGGCTGTCACTTTTTACAGATCGCAGCCATTCAGCTTTCAGTGCCGGCTGAGTGATGGACTCCCGACGCCTAGAGGAAGAAAGGCTGTTAAGGTAAGTACAGGTAATTTAAACTTCTTCACACACTTTAGACACCAAACACACTTACCTTTGCACTCATGCACCCATCACTCACCTGAACACCGACATCGCGACCCCTCCAAGTCCTTCAACCCGACAGCCCGCCTGCTCTAACCTGGCGTGGTTTGGAGCCATCGGGAATCCCACACGACATCCCTCAAAATAGGGATTAAGCTAAAAACTGCCTGTTAACTACCTGTTAACAGGCAGTTAATTGGCACTAATCCCCTTCTCGCCTCGGGTCAGCGGGTCCCAGTGCGGGGTGGGTACCCGCCTCCCTTGAAACTTATGTGGAGGCGGGTTTTGGGCGGGATGGTGTCGGGACCCCTGAATTCGGGATTTTAGCCCCCCCACACGCCTAAAAGCCCGCCTCACGGCACACTGAAAATCTGGCTCTTTATTTCAGTGAGTGAGTAGTCAAGCTATGGAACAGGCTCCCTAGGGAGAGGGTGGAAGCAGTTAGTGTTCAGTCATTCAAATGCAAATTAAATAGATTCTTTTCAGACAATAATATTTTGGTATACAGTATATAAGTAATTTGAGTCATGATGTGATGTAAGTGTAGTATGCTTGGGAGGAACAGCAGGTGACTTTAGACCTATATTTCCCAAAGCTTTTCACCACTGGGGTTTTCCTCGCCTCATGTCTGGGTCTGTTGTAGACTAATTGATAGAGATTGATTGCTCTGATTTGTCAACAACTCCATTATCATTGTATCATGCGGCTAGCTGGACCTTGGCCTTTTTTGTCCAGCAATTCCTATGTTCCTACACTGAAAATTTACCCACCTTGCCATAAACCATAAGAGCTGCTATTCTGTCAATATCCAGCTGGTCAATGACCAACAGCACAAGATCATGCAGGTCAGAACTTGCATTTATACAGCACCTTTCACAGCCTCAGGATGTCCCAAAGTACTTTACAGCTAATGGAGTATTTTTGAAGTGTAGTCACTGTTGTAATGTAGGGAAATGTGGCAGCCAATTTGCACATGTAAAGTTCCACAAAAAACAATGAGATGAATGACCAGATAATCTGCTTCTGGTGGTGTTGGCTGAGGAATCAATGTTGGCCAGGATACCGGGCGAATGCCTGCTCCATGAGATCTTTTATGTCCACCTCAGAGGGCAGATGGGTCCTCGGTTAACATATCATCTGAAAGGCAGCACCTCTGACTGCACTGAAGTGTGAGTTCAAGTCTCTGGAGTGGGGCTTGAACCCACAGCTTTCTGACTCAGAGGTCAGTGTTACCAACTGAGCCAAGGCTAACGCCATGTGGCATCGCAGGCTCAAAATGGCTGCTGTATTTGCTTACATAACGAGAGTTGCTGCACTTTAAAAGTAATCCAATGCATGAAGCACTTTGAAGCGTTCTGCATGTGACAAGATGCTATATATACTGAAGTATTATTACAAATAAATCTGTACCAAGCACTGAGAAAACAGGGCCCAGTGTTCTTGCACAATGCATACATTCTGCTGTGATGTCATGAGCAGAAAGATCTGTACCTCTAAATGTAAATCCCATTGGCGGTCGGGCACTACTAGAGTTTGTAAAGTAGGTCTTGGAGTAATTCACGTTGAAGTAGATCTCTCTATATTTTGGTTCAAACTTAAACTGTTTGTATTGTTTAGATCTCAATATCCAATCCAACAGACTGAACCAGAAACCTATTGCCTAACTGATTCTAAAAGGTTAAACTGTTAAAGGGTGTAGCATCAAGGAGCCCTAGCAAAACTGAAGTCAATGGGAATCAAGGGGAAAACTCTCCATTGGTTGGAATCATGCCTAGCACAAAGGAAGTTGGCTGTGGTTGTTGGAGGTCATTCATCTCAATCACATGACATCACTGCAGGAGTTCCTCAGGGCAGTGTCCTAGGCCCAACCATCTTCAGCTGTTTCATCAAAGACCTTCCCTCCATCATAAGGTCAGAAGTGGGGATGTTCGCTGATGATTGCACACTGTTCAGCACCATTCGAGACTCGTCAGATACTGACGCAGCCCATGTCCATATGCAGCAAGACCTGGACAACATTCAGACTTGGGCTGACAAGTGGCAAGTAACATTCACACCACACAAGTGCCAGGCAATGACCATCTCCAACAAGCAAGACTCTAACGATCTCCCCTTGACATTCAATGGCATTACCATCGCTGAATTCCCCACTATCAACATCCTGGGGGTTACCATTGATCAGAAACTGAACTGGACCAGCCATATAAATACTGTGGCTACAAGAGCAGACCAGAGGCTGGGAATTCTGCGGTGAGTGTCTCACCTCCTGACTCCCCAAAGCCTTTCCACCATCTACAAGGCACAAGTCAGGAGTGTGATGGAATACTCTCCACTTGCCTGGGTGAGTGCAGCTCCAACAACACTCAAGAAGCTCGACACCATTCAGGATAAAGCAGCCCGCTTGATTGGCACCCCATCCACCACATTCAACATTCACTCCCTCCACTGTGGCTGCAGTGTGTACCATCTACAAGATGCACTGCAGCAACTCGCCAAAGCTCCTTCAACAGCACCTTCCAAACCCGTGACCTCTACCACTTAGAAGGACAAGGGCAGCAGACGCATGGGAACATCACCACCTACAAGTTCCCCTCCAAGCCACACACCATCCTGACTTGGACCTGTATCGCCGTTCCTTCACTGTCGCTGGGCCAAAATCCTGGAACTCCCTTCCTAACAGCATTGTGGGTGTACCTACACCATATGGACTGCAGCGGTTCAAGAAGGCGGCTCACCACCATCTTCTCAAGGGCAATTAGGGATGGGCACTAAATGCAGGCCTAGCCAGCGACGCCCACATCCCATCAATGAATTAAAAAATAAATAAATAAATGGGCAAAATGAGCAGGTCCTTTAATCAGGGCTGAGGCAGTAACATTGTAACCAATTTCTGTATAATAAAATCTGCAGTGTAAAGGACCAAATAGTGCTGAAGATTTGGACAATGATAAAAAAAATATATGGCTGTGGAGCAGAGTAGTGCTGTCTGTTGAGAATTCCTGCAGTGATTTTTATTTAAAACATCTAGTGCCGTTCCATTAAATGCACATCACATTGTACCAAATGCATTAGATCCCATTTTAATATAAACTGAGAAGAAACAGCATGTTATTGAGCATTATGTTCTGTAGTGTTCCTCTAGTTTTTCCACTTGTCTCACAGGGATCCTGCAGCTTTCATCAGTACACAACGTTGCGTGAGAGTTTGCCATTTTACTGAGCCAGGCTTTAATGCTTTCCTTCTTGGTTAAAAGTTTTTTTTTACATTGTTTCATCCAGGCAGAGATTCATTAATGTGATGTCAAGTTAAATTAACTCTGAGTAGTTGAAGGGACAGTATCCCTTTGCCTTCTTAATCTTGCATAGTCCCAAAATCTTTCTTTGAAGAAGCAACATGCCTTCAACAGGCATAGTTAAAGTTAGAACGGTACTAATAATTCAAGTCTCCTGCTATCAATCAAACAAATAAAAGGATATATGGTAATCTAAGCTCATGTCACAATTTAAAGTGGGGCCATGACTCTGCAACATTGTCAAGCCCACCGCTTTCAATGTGGCCAGGCCGAGGGAAACTGTGTCTGTCTGTTCCCACCCAGCCTGGCACAGAGAGGGTAGAGTGACAGAGTCTATCAGCTCACTGCCACATCTGTCACCAATCCTGACGCTGTGGGACCCGTTGGACTGAAAGAGCACTGAATTATCAGTGCTTTAATTAATTTACTATTTAATTGGCACTGTTGAGGAAAGTAGCATCATGAGAGTAGAGTATAGAGCAAAAGAAGTGTGTTGTGGTGTAGGGAAGAAATATATATGAAATCATTTGGTCAGCATTTGTGTGTCTTTATAAAATGAAGGTGACCCCACAGACCATAGAGTTACAGAATCATAGTAATTACAGCACAGAAGGAGGCCATTCGGCCCACTGCACCTGAGCCAATGTTAGCTCTTCAACTGGAACTATCCATTCTAATTGTGTTTCCCTGTCCTTTCCCTTGTCTTGATATAACACTTATCCAAGTCCATTTTTAATTATGTTTAAGGGGGTAATTTTGAACTTACCGCAGAGCGTAAAACTCTAATGGGCCCCCGACCCACAACGCCAGTTGTACCCTCCAGTTAAGTTGCAAATTACCCCCATAGTCTTTGCTTCAGGTGTCACTTGTGATAAAGCATTTCATATCCTAATGCCCCTCTGTCATAGAGTTAGATAGAAATTACAGCACCGAAACAGCTGGTTTGGCCCAACCAGTCTGTGTTGGAATTTATTCTCTGTCAAAAGGCTTCGAACTTCCCTCTTTCTTCTTCTAGTGTTAATCCTCTGCCTAGGACACCTCGTTACCAACTTGCCAAACAGTGGAAACAATCTTTTACTATTTATCCTTTCATAATTTTGAAAACTGCAGGGAATTGGATACATACTTGAAAAGGGCCACGGGGAAAGAGTGGAGGAGTGTGACTAATTGGATAGTTC
This sequence comes from Somniosus microcephalus, assembly GCF_052327205.1. NCBI lineage: Eukaryota > Metazoa > Chordata > Chondrichthyes > Squaliformes > Somniosidae > Somniosus > Somniosus microcephalus. The sequence goes on along the minus strand of NC_141000.1, from coordinate 27,730,214 downwards.
TTTCAAAGAGCCAGCACAGGTACGAATAGCCTCCTTCTGTGCTCTAAGATTCTATGCTATTAGGCTCCACTTAATCTTTCTCTGTTTCAGTGAGAAGTGCCACAATTTTCCAAGCCTTTCTTTATAGCTAAGACTGTACATTCCAGGTAACCTTTCCATCGTTTGAATATCCTTCCTATAATGGGGTGTCCAGAACTGCGTGTAATACTCCAACAGTGGCCGAACCAATGCCTTGGACAAACTCATGTTGTGCGATGGCCATACCACTGGTACCCTCTCTGGAAGTGAGTTTGAATGCTAAATAAATGAGTTAAATGTGTGTGAAATTTACTGTGTCAAAATTACGTAATTGAAACAAAATTAGACTTTTTGCATTCATTTTCGGCTGTGATTCCACACACAGTAAGTACTGTTGCAAAGATGTTTGAGGAAGGGAAAATGCAAGTAAGTTTACCCTTTTCTTAAGTTTTGGGTCCTGATATTTAACATAAAATCCCTTCCTCTAGCCTAATGGGATAGTCTGCTCATTTGTAAGATTTGCAAAATTTCTGCATTTCTCCGAAGGCTGTTATTAATAAACGGGACCCTGCGTGGACATTTTAAATTAAAAAGAGTACCCAAGATGGCGTCCGTACCTCGTGGCAGAAAGCCTGTGGGATTCTAAAATGGATTCTGCAACGCAGACAGCTTGGGAGAAATTGAAACCAAAGCTGCAGGTTTTCTGTGAAGAGAAACTTTGTATTTTGGAACCAGACAGGACTCTGAATTATGCATTAGACCGAATTGGAGACAAAATCTAAATTCAGTTTAGGCCTATAGTTAAGGCCATCAAACAGTCTGCATATATTATCGGAAACAGATTAACACAGCCATCGAGGCTGGACAAGCCCATCAAGGAACATTCAGGACAATACAAGTCAATTATCGGGCCGGTAGATGTGATGCTGGCCATCTAAAAACCAGTTAGTATGAATTGCTACCATTATTTTAAACTAGCCCGCCAAAATTAAGACAAAGAACTAACCTGATTTGGCGTGCAGATAAGGGTTTTCGACGAAGGTATAATTGAAGGCCCCGGGTAGCATTGAAGAGAGTTCGTGAGTTGGTGTCCAAGATCATCAGGTGCGTTCGTTGGTTGGTGTGCTGGTGCTGCTCCTCGGCCCCTTGCCCTTGTGGCTGCCACTCTTTCCCCGTCCCGCGCTTACCCCCTGGCCTTTGCCCGTGCCCTTTTCACACTCCATCTGGAACCACCCCGGCACCGGGTCAGGCGGACACGGACAACTCAGGCCAGGCGAGGTGGGTCGCGACAAGGGGAGGAGGGAAGACCACCGAGGGGCAGGCCGGCTGAAGAAGACCAACCGAGGAGACGAACCGAGGGGAGGCTTCGAACCATCGGGCCTTCAGCCTCGGCCGACCTTCGAATATCTGCACACCAACTCAAACTGATGGCTGTCGACGAAGAATCATCCCTGCAAGGTAAAGTACCTAAACAGAGACTTTAACTTTGGGGTACGCGAACCTGGACAATGCCCTTGCAGTGCCCAAAAACCACGTGACAACGGCAGGCTCCAGAGAGCACCAAGAGCGAACCCCGAACCCAACCGCTGTTTTGAGTCTAACAAACCTTTTGATTGGTGAGCATGAAGTTCTGACCCCTCATAGCTTAACCTAGTTAGGTATAGGAGGTGGGATAAGGATAAGGGGATTGTTAAGATAGTTGTTTTCCCTCGATGTGCCGTGTGTTCCCCATTCCCTGTATAAGTATATAAGTATTATTATGATTCTCTTGTAATTTTTGCCTGTCGAAGTGTACACTAGTAATTTTTTTCCATAAGATTGTATCAAGTTTTCCTCTTCAATAAAATCTTGGTTTTGTTTGCATCCAACCACCTGTCTATTCGAGTCTTCTCTGTACCGCCGCCTTGTACCTAAGTCCGGTGTCTGGAACCCAGGGGTGTGGGAGCGATTCGAACTGCTCACAAAACAGTCAGAGGCATAACTGGCTGGGCGTACGCGCCAAACACCAGCACCCGCCATCCCCTACACATTCAATATCTGTAGGTCAGCCTACTGTATTTAATCTCCTTTCCAGTTAAGCTTTATTATAATTTGTAATAATTTTACTCAGAACAATGTATTTTGTATGTCTAGAAGGAAGTTTAAGCAAAATATTACTTGCTGAAAAAAAATACCCTTTTCTAACTTTTTGGATATCTATAGTGTTGGCCTGGCCTCAAGGAATAATAAAATAATGTTTGTTTTTTTTACCCACACCTGCGTGACTCCTGTGCCTAATTGAGAGAGGTACTTGCATAGTAAAACAAAATGCAATAAAACAACTGCCAAAATACAAGACAGAAAATCTATGTGGAAACAGCTGGTTTGACAGTGGAAAGTGGAAGCGTCTCCTCCACTCCTGTCACCCTTGCAAGTGTGGTTCCAGCTAGGATTTTAAAACATTACAGTCCAGGATTTAATTGGCACTGTGAACAACTCAGTTTCTTTTCGCTATACTGAAATCATGGCAAAAGGGTAGTAGTGCTTTATTTATAAATGCAATCTTTTCCCTGTAGCAAAACCTTCCACATGTGTGCATATTGTATTCATTTTTTGGCTGAATTTATTACAAGTGACCTAAATAATAATCTAAGTAAGTACACACACACATACTATATATATATATATTCTCTATTAACCGGCAAAATTCTCACTCCGAAAACAACACCTCAATAACCGGCAATGTTGCCGAGTCCGAGTCTCCCGCGGTGGCCGAGTTAGTCAGTGGGGGTAGTTCTCCAAACTGCCACTACTCGGCTTCTTGGCGCTGTCGGAAGTCCGAACACCTTAATAACAGGAGTCTGACTCTCCCGCGCTGCCGGTAGTCTCTTCTGATCCACCATTTTACAGGGGTACTGTGTGTCTCCCACGCTGCTGGTAGTCATTGGATTGCATTACCCTCAACTGGCAGTACTGTACTTAATCAAGCATCTTCCACCATCCATTTAACACAACATTCTGTAGGTGAGTACCCATTACTGTATACTGCACAGTTCTTGATTTTTTAAATTTTTCTTTGTTAAAAATAGCCGCGGTAGATAACCCTCTCCGTCATCCGGAATTTTTGATCAACCGGCAGCACATCGGTCTCGTCGGTGCCGGATACCAAAGAGTTTCCTGTATATATATCTTGTAGATTGTTCCTTTCTTTTTCATGTCTCCTTGTTTGTTTTTCCTTGAAAGTTAAGACTTGGATGGTAACACATAAGTGAATTACTTCAAATTTTATGTTAAGAGGATTTCTGCTAATAAGTACTGTAAGCACAATTAAGTTCAGTACACCTTTCTCACAAGAGAAGGAACATGTGTAACATTGGGCTGGATTTTATGAACCTCGGCGGGTCCGTGGTGGGCGATGTTGATGGCAGGTCCCGAACCCGCTGCTGTCTCCATACCGGCCTCTGAAATGATTTTCCCCGATTGGGCTTGTTAAGCCCCGCCTAGCGCGTTTCCCAGCCAATTAGAGGAAGTCGGTCTGGTGATGTCATTTGATGGTGCGTCATCAGCCGGTTTCCTTAATGTGACCATGGCCAAACTTATTTTGACATTTGTGCTGTCAGTGTTCTGCAGCATTGAAGTGCTGCAAACACTGACAAGCACTGCACAAAGGTGCATGGGTGCACCCAGGCTCTCCCATATGGAGGGAGTCACAGCACATATGGAGGTCCACTTCCCTTCCCATGGGCGGAAGAGACTTCCCTAGGAGATCAACACAGCCGGGTTGCACATTGCAGAGGAGGGCACAAGCAGGGATGTGGTCAGGAGGACCAGGCTGCAGTGCTGCAAATGTTTCAATGATCTCAGTAGATCACGAAACGTTAGTACAAACCACATCAGCAAAGTGATGGAAGGTGTCATCGACCGTACTATCAAGCGGTACTTACTCACCAATAACCTGCTCACTGATGCCCAGTTTGGGTTCCGCCAAGACCACTCGCCTCCCAACCTCATTACAGCCTTGGTCCAAACATGGACAAAGGAGCTGAATTCCAGAGGTGAGGTGAGAGTGGCTGCCCTTGACATCAAGGCAGCATTTGACCGAGTGTGGCATCAAGGAGCCCTAGTAAAACTGAAGTCAATGGGAATCGGGGGGAAAACTCTCCACTGGCTGGAGTCATACCTAGCACAGAGGAAGATGGTTGTGGTGATTGGAGGTCAATCATTACAGCCCCAGGACATCGCTGCAGGAGTTCCTCAGGGCAGTGTCCTAGGCCCAACCATCTTCAACTGCTTCATCAATGATCTTCCCTCCAATGTAAGGTCAGAGGTGGGGATGTTCGCTGATGACTGCACAGTGTTCAGTGCCATTCACAACTCCTCAGATAATGAAGCAGCCCATGCCCGCATGCAACAAGACCTGGATGACATTCAGGCTTGGGCTGATAAGTGGCAGGTAACATTCGCACCACAGAAGTGCCAGGCAATGACTATCTCCAACAAGCAAACGTCTAACCACTGCTTCTTGACATTCAACAGCATTAACATCACCAAATCCCCCACCATCAACATCCTGGGGGTCACCATTGACCAGAAACTTAATTGGACCAGCCACATAAATACTGTGGCTACAAGAGCAGGTCAGAGGCTAGGTATTCTGTGCCGAGTGCCTCACCTGCTGACTCCCCAAAGCCTTTCCACAATCTACAAGGCACAAGTAAGGAGTGTGATGGAATGCTCTCCACTTGCCTGGATGAGTGCAGCTCCAACAGCATTCAAGAAGTTCGACATCATTCAGGACAAAGCAGCCCGCTTGATTGACACCCCATCCACCACCTTAAACATTCACTCCCTCCACCACCGGCGTACCGTGGCTGCAGTGTGTACCATCTACAAGATGCACTGCAGCAACTCACCAAGGCTTCTTCGGCAGCACCTCCCAAACCCGGGACCTCTTCCACCTAGAAGGACAAGGGCAGCAGGTGCATGGGAACACCACCACCTCTAAGTTCCCCTACAAGTCACACACCATCCTGACTTAGAAGTATATCACCGATCCTTCATCGTCGCTGGGTCAAAATCCTGGAACCCGCTCCCTAACCATACTGTGGGATTACCTTCACCACACCGACTGCAGCGGTTCAAGAAGGTGGCTCACCACCACCTTCTCAAGGGCAATTAGGAATGGGCAATAAATGCAGGCCTTGCCAGCGACGCCCACATCCCATAAGCGAATAAAACAAATTTTATAAAATCAACCTCATCCTGCTGTGCCTCTCATCACATCCCTACCCTACTCCTGCACATCATTGCTCACACCAACTTAGCTTGCACCTCCACCCATCCCTCTCTATCTATATTATCACTTCCCCATCTCACTAGCCACCACTCACACTCATCCTAGTGCAATCATACCAAGTAACAACACACAAGGGTAGGCATTTGGGTGTTTTATGCAATGTTCATGTAAAGTTTTTGTTAATGTGGTGTCAAACATTGAAACTTTTATTTTCAACACTTTGCGTTCTTGGGCAAATTTGTGTGCACCTTTGGAAGTGGCTTAGTGAGTTGCAGTGAATGGTGAGACATAATGGTACCCCCCGCAGTGGTGATGAGTGTGAAAGGAATGGCTTGGGCATTGTAGGGATGCTTTATTGTGTTGGTGTGGGGTGGTGCCAACCTGGCGCATCATGTGGCAGCCAGGGTGTACTGCATCAAGCAAAGTAAATCTGGCCATGGTGAGGCCATCCCTGGCAGCAATGTGGTCGGGTGCTGATGCCCTGTGTCCTGTGCAGCATCAGTTGATTGAGGTTGGTGCTGTTGTTGGTGCTGCTGGTGTGCCTGGTGCTGCTGGTGTGCCTGGTGCTGCTGGTGTGTCTGGTGCTGCTGGTGTTGGAGCTGGTCGTGGTGGGATTCGGAGGACCAAGGTGAGAGAATTTCAAGGGCACGCATGCTGATGGAATAGATGGCAGGTGAAGTAGAGATGACAGAAGCGATCTGTCAATGATGGGAGCGGTAATGAGGTCAGACTGGATGGAAACTTGTGTAAAGACTTGCAGCATCCTGATTCTGTAGTGGAAATGCAGGTTAGAGAAGCTAGTGGTTAAGGGAACATTTCTCAATCAGCTGGGAGCTTTGATTTGACATTTGAAGCTGTCAACTCATCAGCTGATTCAATGGCAAGTCACCTCCCACCTCAGCTTCACAGACGAGGTCGAAGCACAGTGGGAAACCAGTGGGCAACCTGTCAAATCCAGAAAGCTGGGAAAAAGCCATTGATACGTGGCTGTAAACAAGCCACTAATGATTTTAATTGCCTCCCCCGCCGCTGCTTGTCGGGTCTGCTCAGCACTGACAGACCCGACATTTGTGAAAGGCGCGTGATGGTGGGTTCACAGTGGGGTCCCGATCCGCTGGGGAAAAAAAACACTTTCCCACTCGACCCGCCACCGATCGTGCCCGCTGACCCCCCCGCCGCCGCAAAATCCAGCCCACTGTGTCCGCTGGTTCAATATCTGGTTATTAGTACAAGCACTATTGCACTCGAGTGCTAAATCTCTCAGTGTTGACTATTAAGTGATATTTCACACTTATGTGTCATTCCTTTTACTTTAACTGGTGTGAATTATCAGCACCAGGGACTGGAAATTAGTTTCAGTATACACAGAATAATAGTTAACAATTGGTCAACCAGTGCTTTTTGTAGTTCTACAATTATTCAAAGAAGCCTCTCTGTATCAATTCAGCCTAAATTTGCTAGTTCTTCCGCCCCCCCCCCAATTTAAATGTAAACCTAGCCCGCAGGCCTTCTATTTAAAGAGCTCCACACAAACAAGAGAACATCTCATGATCAACGAGGATAGCACACCTGCAACTGACTAGTCCCACTGACCTCCAATCCTGCTTCAGGATCAGGTGCATGGTCATAATCCAGTGGAGACTATTACCAGGCAGCTTCTTTAGTTAGTGCACCTCAGTAATAGTGGGTCTAGCAGAAAGGAGAACAATACTAAAGAAATTAGATGAATTAAGTTTATACTCAAAGGGTGTCATTGCAACTTTTATCGCCAGGCGAAAAATGGGTGACAACTAATCGGATGCTCGTTTGAATAACTTGCCTGATTTTCTTTGATTGGGTATGATGTGTAATGAGCTCCCAATTCGCTATCGCTGTTTTTTTTTTTGCCTGTCCATAAAAGTTAAAATAACCCCCTAAAGTGACCCAAATTGGGCCATGCTGGCTTTATTCGCTGTTGACAAAAAATTACTTTTTGTCTTTGTTGAATTTTTAACTAGTATTTTGTATTGCTAAAAATAGCATGTAAGGGCTTAACACCCAATACCATACAAAGCACGGTATGCCAGTGGTGGAGGGAGTGGATATTTAAGGTGGTGGATGGCGTGCCAATCAAGCAAAATCTAAATTTTGGGCCAGCCAGCAAGATAGCTTGATCTACTGAGTATGAAGAGGATGGAAATTTTAAATTCAATAGCCAGAGTTTGCCGCTTCGACACTCATCAACCTGCAGTTTTCCTGTCCATTAAAATGAATGGGAGGAAAATCGCAGGTTGCTGAGCACATAAGCAGAAAGGCACTTGCCTATGTTTCGAGAGAAAGCAAATGGCGCCTTTATTATTTTGTGTGTTGAGGAGAGTTTTATGTAAATATAACTACACATTAGTTCAAAGCCTGCGCCTTAGTCTGGTAAGAGTGTGTACTCAGTCCACTTGTGGAAGAAAGGGGGAAATCATGCGGCAGCATGCAATACATTCCAGTAGCTGGGTTACAGAGTAAGGTGCCTGAGTTATGAGTCCTGGGTCTGGCTCTTGCTTACCTGATATGTTGATATGGAATGTGAGGTCTGTTTATGGGAGCGACTGAGAGAAAATCTAGTGTAAAAAAAACAAAAACGTTAACATTCACCAATACACAAATTTTGCCCAACTTGGATCATTTTGGGTTTGGATGGGGAAAAAAATTGCCTGCCAATTTTTCTGCTTCTATTTTTTTCCCCCATTAACTTTCTGCCATCTCTTCCTGGTGGGTGTCGGGCAAGTAATTGTGATCTGTGCCATGCCAAGAAAAGTTATTTTAAAAAGATAAATTACCTGGTAGTCTAGTGGAAGCTGGGAGACCATTCAATTCAAATTTGGGCTTTGTGAATCTTTGCATTCTATGAAACAAAAGTGAAATCCTGAAGAGACCCACATTCATTGTCAACACAACCAATGACCCCTGTGATTCACCAGAATGATAGCAAGGCCTAAAGGGTTAAATTATCAGGACAGATTGCATTAACTTGATTTGTTAGAAGGTTGAGGGGTGATCTAACTGAGGTGTTTACAATGATAAAAGGACTCGATAGGGTAGATACAGAGAAACGATTTCCTCTGGTGGAGGAATCAAGAACAAAGGGTCTCAATCTTAAAATTAGAGCCAGGCTGTTCAGATGTTGAAATCTGGAACTCTCTCCCCCAAAAAGCTGTGGATGCTGGGCCAAATGAAATTTGCAATACTGAGTTCAATAGATTTTTATGAGATCAAGCATATCAAGGGATATGGATCAGTTAAGTTGAGGTACAGAGCTGCCACGATCTCATTAAATGGTGGAACAGGCTCGAGGGGCTGAATTGTCTATTCCTGATCCTATGTTCCAATGACCTTTGTGAGACCTTGCTTTATGCTATTTGACTCCCATGCTTGCCTACAAGACAACAGTGACTACTCTTTATAAAGTAAGTACATAAGAACATAAGAATTAGGAGCAAGAGTAGGTCATACGGCCCCTCGAGCCTGCTCCGCCATTCAATAAGATCATGGCTGATCTTTGACCTCAACTCCACTTTCCCGCCCGATCCCCATATCCCGTGATTCTCTTAAGAGTCCAAAAATCTATCGATTGAATACACTCAACGACTGAGCATCCACAGCCCTCTGGGGTAGAGAATCCCGAAGATTCGCAACTCGCTGACTGAAGAAATTTCTTCTCATCTCAGTCCTAAATGGCCGACCCATTATCCTGAGACTATGACCCCTAGGCGGAAAAATGCGGTTGCTTTGCAATAACGGGGCGCAAAGCAACTAGCGCCCTGGCACAGTGCTGCTAATGCCTCCCGCGAAATTCAGCGGGAGGTTAGCGACGGCGGTAGCCGGTACCTCCGACAATGACGTCATCACCATGCGCAGCGCCCCAGCCGACAGGGTCAGGAGGGCGTTTTTGTGGCCGGGGTGACGATAATTAAAGGGCAGGTGCCGGGCGGCCATTTTTTTTGGCCCGCCTACCAGCACCTGCCCCCTCTTGCCTCCTCCTCCTGCAGGGTGCCGGCCGCAATTGGTCAGCCCAGCACTCCTCTTGAGTGCCAGGCTCTTTTGCTGGCACCCCACTCCCCGGTGGTCCAGCAGGGCCCCGGTGCATGCTGCGCTAGGCCCCTCCTCTTTACTCAAGGGAGGAAGGCCTGCAGTACCACGGCGCTATGTGCCGGTGGGCACGGTGCTGCTGCACGTAACGGCATGATATTCCATGGGTGCGCCCCAAGAGGGAAGGGGAGCGCTTCCAGTAGCGCCCCGCCTCCTGCTTGGGGCGCTACCATTCAATTTTGGGTGTGGGGGCGCTAACTTATTCAGGGCGCTAGAAGTTAGCACCCCAAAGGGGGCATGAGCCAATTTTCTCCTCATACAACAGTCCTGCCATTCCAGGAATCAGTCTGGTGAACCTTCGCAGCACTCCCTCTAAGGCAAGTATATCCTTCCTTAGGTAAGGAGACCAAAACTGTGCACAGTACTCCAGGTGTGGTCTCATCAAAGCCCTATACAATTGCAGCAAGACTTCCTTACTCTTGTACTCCAATCCCCTTGCAATAAAGGCCAACATATCATTTTCCTTCCTAATTGCTTGCTGTACCTTAATGTTAACTTACTGCGTTTCATGTATGAGGACACTCAAATACCTCTGAACACCAACATTTAATAGTTTCTCAGCATTTAAAAAAGTCTGTTTTTCTATTCCGCTTACCAAAGTGAATAACCTCACGTTTCCCCACATTATACTCCATCTGCCATCTTCTTGTCCACTCACCTAACCTGTCTATATCCCTTTGCAGGCTCTTTGTGTCCTCCTCACAGCTTATGTTCGCACCTAGCCTTGTATCAACAAACTTGGATACATTGCGCTCGGCCTCTTCATCTAAGTCATTAATATAGATTGTAAATAGCTGAAGCCTCACCAAGTAATTAACTGGGAGGTCCTAAGGATGTGAAAAATGTTGTATAGGTAAGTTCTTTGTTGCTTTTAATACCTTCATTAAATGTTTTGCTTCAAGAGCTCAGCTTGTTTCAAAAGCTTCTCAAATATCCAAGAGGATATTTTAACCTCACAACAATCAATCACACCTGTGCATTCTGAGTATTTGCAGTCTGCAGAATTTCCCAGCATGCAATCTGCACATCCTGCAGAATTTCCCAGCATGCAATCTGCACATCCTGCAGAATTTCCCAGCATGCAATCTGCACATTCTGCAGAATTTCCCAGCATGCAATCTGCAATCTGCACATCACCAGAACTCGAAGGGTGTCCCTTCATCCTGAGACGATTTGAGAGTTTCTTTCCTCAAAAGGCTTTGAAAGAAACTGGAGATTGAATTCTCCACAGTTTTATTTTGGGCACATGATCGATATAAACATGTTAACAATTGTGCTTTTCTGTTATGAACTACTTACAGAATTTGTTGATGGTTAAAAAGAGAACAAGGATATTGGGGTTGATTTTAATCTTGTCTCCTGGGCATAAAACTGCATTTCATGCCCTTTATAGAAACCATCCAAATTTAATTTCTATGAAATGGGAATGATTATTGGGTGGTTTTTGTAATGGGTGGTTAATCTGCAATGGGAGTTTCACAGCCAGTGGCAGCTTGGAAATCTCCCCCATCATTTACAGCAAATGTATTGCTGTTAAAGAAAGAAGGAAGTACTTCATTCAAAAAAGGGTATAAAATAAACCCAGCAACTCCAGGCCAGTCAGTTTAACCTCAGCAGTGGGGAAGCTTTTAGAAACGGTAATCAGGGACAAAGTTAACAGCCACTTGGAGAAGTGTGGATTAATTAAGGAAAGCCAGCACTGATTTGTTAAAGGCAAATCGTGTTTAACCAACTTGATCAAGTTTTTTGATGAGGTAACATGAGGGCAATGCGGTTGATGTGGTGTACATGGATTTCCAAAAGGCGTTCGACAAAGTGCCACATAATAGGCTTGCCAGCGAAGTTGAAGCCCATGGAATAAAAGGGACAGTGAAAGCATGGATACGGAATTGGCTAAGGAAACAGAGTAGTGGTGAACGGTTGTTTTTCGGACTGGAGGAAGGTATACAGAGGTGTTCCCCAGGGGTCGGTTATAGGACCACTGCTTTTCTTGATATATATTAATGACTTGGACTTGGGTGTACAGGGCACAATTTCAAAATTTGCAGATGACACAAAACTTGGAAGTATAGTGAACAGTGAGGAGAAGAATGATAGACTTCAGGAAGACATAGACAGGCTAGTGAAATGGGCAGTCACGTGGCAGATGAAATTTAACACAGAAAAATGTGAAGTGATACACTTTGGTAGAAAGAATGAGGAGAGGACATATAAATTAAATGGTACAATCCTAAAGGGGGTGCATGAACAGAGTGACCTGGCGGTATGTGTGCACAAATCTTATACTTATGTAAATCGTTGAAGGTGGCAGGGCAAGTTGAGAAAGCTGTTAAAAAGGCTTACGGGATCCTGGGCTTCATAAAAAGAGGTACAGAGTACAAAAGTGTGGAAATTATGATGAACCTGTATAAAACACTGGTTCGGCCTGGAGTATTGTGTCCAATTCTGGGCATCACACTTTAGGAAGGATCTAAAGTCCTTAGCGAAGGTGCAGAAAAGATTTCTGAGAATGATTCCAGGAATGAGGGACTTCGGTTACGTGGATAGACTGGAGAAGCTGGGGTTGTGCTCCTTGGAGCAGGGAAGATTGAGAGGAGATTTGATAGAGGTGTTCAAAATCATGAGGGGTCTGGACAGAGTAGATAGAGGGAAACTGTTCCCATTGGCAGAGGGGTCGAGAACCAGAGGACAGAGATTTAAGGTGATTGACAAAAGAACCAAAAGCGATGTAAGAAAAAACTTTTTTACGCAGCGAGTGGTTAGGATCTGGAATGCACTGCCTGAAAGGGTGGTGGAGGCAGATTCAATCACGGCTTTCAAAAGGGAGTTGGATAAGTATCTGAAAGAAAAAATTTTGCAGGGCTACGGGGAAAGGGCAGGGGAGTGGGACTAGCTGAAAGCCGTTACATGCTCGATGGGCTGAATGGCCTCCTTCCGTGCTGTAACCATCCTATGATTCTACTTTAATTTCTATATTGCCTTTCACAACCTCAGGACGTCCCAAAGCACTTTACAGCCAATTGAAGTATACTCACTGTTGTAATGTAAGAAACACGACAGCCCATATGTGCACAGCAAGGTCCCAGCAATGAGATAATGGCCCGATAACCTGTTTAAAGGTGTTGGTTGAGGGATAAGTATTGGTCAGGAAACTGGAAGAACTCCCCTGCTCTTCAATGGAGAAAAAAATCCGGCAGGGTGTAAAATGGCCGTGGTGGGGGGGGGGGCCTTTACTTTACTGCCGAGTGGGTAAGGATAAAATTACCCCTGCTATCTCCACTTTGTCAGTTCAACTGCCAAATGAAAACTCTTTTTTGAATACTGGTGTCCCCCTTGTGACCTGCAGTGGAATGAATCAAGTGTGCTGCTGATTGTGACAGTTTGAATATACACTGTGAATAGCTTTATTAAAATGGATACATTTTTACACAGCAATAACCTTCAAACTATAAGGACTTTAACACAAAATACCTTTCAAGGGAAATCCGATAGTTTTTTTTACCGTACAAATGTGGCCATGCCCCGTTACTGGCGTGTGAATTTTATTTTTGCATACTTTCAGCTTCTGTTGCCAGTTTCTCCTTGGCGATTAGATATTTTTTGGTATACTTGGAGCAAGTGGCTTAAGGGCAGACAATTTAAGGTCAACGGTTTCCAAGGTGTCACACACAGCCCGCTCTCTCGGGGTCGTAATCTGAGCAGCGCACTAGTCCTGAAACTCTGCACACAGCATTTCAGAAGGTCCTCAACTGCCAAGCCCTTATCTGTCAACGTTGAAGGCACACGCAGAACTAACAGATTATGCTCAAAGTTTGTTTCCGAAATTTTATCCCAGGTGTTTGCAAAGGCACGTCAAAATATGCCAATACTCGCTTGGCACTCGCTGAGGTTTGGACTTTGCATTGACAACAGACGGAGTAATCATTTCATTAATGGGCTCCAGGTTTGTTTCTTTGCTGGCACAGGAGATGGTCCAACCGAAGGAAGAACAAATCTCACATGGCACACGTCCATACTTCTCTTAAGTGTATGGCTGACTCCAAAAAAACAGACCTGCATATTTAAAGGAGACTCGTGCTGATGTGAATTGCAACATAATCTTAACTGTTATAAATGGGGAAAGCTGTACACATGGTTTAAAGATCCTTTTTTAGAGGCCACTTGACTACAAGTTTCTCTTTATTTCCTTACTATATTAAGGATGCCAGGTGTGAGTGAGGGACTTTAACCACAGCAGCTGGGTTATAATTAGTGCGTATGTACATGTGACATTGTGCATGTCTGTGCATGCCCCGTGTCAATCTGAGCTAGAGGTAACTGGAACGGCAAGTCTGTGTAGTTTACTTCGCCAAGCTGCATTTAACTTGCTAGAGTGAGTCCACCAACCCAAGGGAAGATGGCAGGGGCAGGGGGAAATTCAGACTCGCAGTGGTATGTAGATAGAGCTTATTATGGGGTCACAGTGTTAAAAAATAATGTGCATTTTATTTCTGGAGCCATTTATTTGATGGGTCTTATTGGAAATGGAGCAGCCTAACCCAACTGCAGGAGGCTACACTATAATAATATTTTAGTGACAAATCCACACCGTAATCAGCATAAACATGAATAGGAACATAGGAACAGCAGTAGGCCATTCAGCCCCTCGAGCCTGTTCCGCCATTCAATGAGATCATGGCTGATCTGCACTTCAAGCCCATTTTCCCGCCTTTGCTCCATATCCCTTGATACCATTACCAAACAAAATCTATCAATCTCAGTCTTGAAAGCTTCAATTGCATGCACAGCTTTTTGGGGAGCGAGTTCCAGATTTCTACTACCCTTTGTGTGAAAATGTGCTTCCAGATTTCACTTCTGAATGGCCTGGCTCTAATTTTAAGATTATGTCCTCTTGTTCTGGACTCCCCCACCAGAGGAAATAGATTCTCTTTATCTATCCTATCGAATCCTTTAATCATTTTAAACACCTCAATCAAATCACCCTTCAATCTTCTATACTCAAGGCAATATAAGCCAAGTTTATGCAACCTGCCCTCATAATTTAACCTTTTAAGTCCTGGTATTCTGGTGAATCTGCGCTGCTCTCCCTCCAAGGCCAGAGTATCCTTCCTGAGGTGCGGTGCCCAGAACTGAATGCAACGCTCCAGATGGGGTCGAACCAGAGCTCTGTACAGCTGTAACATCACTTTGTATTCCAGCCCTCTTGAAATAAAGGCCAACATTCGATTAGCCTTTTTGATTGCTTTTTGTACCTGTCCACCAACTTTTAGTGATTTATATATTTGGACTCCCACATCTTTTTGTTTCTCCACAGTTTATAGTTTCACACCATTTAGAAAATACTCCAATTTGTCCAAAGTGGATGGCCTCACAATTCTCCACATTGAACTCCATTTCCCACAGTTTTGCCCACTCACTTAACCTGTCTCTGTCCCTTTGTAACATCCTACTCTACAACTACTATTATAACTGAGGCAAGTGATCTACCACAGCGTGACGCCTCGTGACAGCTCGTGATTTTTACAAGCTACCACGAGGAATGTGATTTTCGTTGAGAAAAAAAACCACAATTTAAAAATGCCACCCTATTTGTGGGAAAAATCAGGAGGCTGACAGTATCTGAGGCAGGATACTGTGCGGAGTTGGTAACAGGAAATTCCGTGCAGGCTCACACAGCGTCAGGACTGGCAGGTTGGCTGCTTTCTCTAGCGCTGAACGAAAAAAATACTTGCATTTATATAGCGCCTTTCATGACCTCAGGACATCCCAACGCACCTTACAGCCAATTAAATACTTTTGAAGTGTAGTCACTGTTGTAATGAAGGAAATGCAGCCGCCAATTTGTGCACAGCAAGGTCCCACAAACAACAATGAGATAATGACCAGAAAATCTGATGTTGGTTGAGGGATAAATATTGGCCAGGACAAACTCCCCAGCTCTTCTTCGAAATAGTGCCATGGGATCTTTTACATCCACCTGAAAGGGCAGACAAGGCCTCAGTTCAACTTCTCATCGGAAAGACAGTACCACCTGATAGTGCAGCACTCCCTCAGTGCACGCCTGATAGTGCAGCACTCCCTCAGTGCACGCCTGTATTTTGTGCTCAAGTCTCTAGAGCAAGACTTAAACCCACAACCTTCTGCCACAGAGGCGAGAGTGCTACCAATGAGCCACGGCTGACAGTTAAAATCTCGGTCTGAGATTTCATTATGTTTCATAGATGTTGTTTACAACTTTAGGCCACTTGTACTATTGACCCCAAAGGCATGTCTCCCAGTGACAGCTTGCACTGTTGGGAAGACATTTTTAGAATGCTCCTTTACCTTATTTTGTAAATTCTCGTCCCCTACTGTGTCTGCAGTCATTCGAAAACATAAGCCAGAATTTTCCTGTTGCCGTGCGTGTGGGTTTGGAGGTGTGTCGGCTGTAAAAATAGCAGAAATAGGCAGCGCATCAGGAACCCACCATCATCCGCCTCCTTGCGCCTTTAACTCGGGCGTGTTTCCCAGCATGTCACGGACCCGATCGGCAGAGGCGGGCAACCTAATTCAACTCATTAACTGCTTAAGGTGGTTTTCAACTGCAGCTTCTGAATTTACTGGCATAAGCACTGGAAGCACGCAACTCGGGAAACTGGCCTGTGAAGGGGAGGCGGAAGCTCAGTGGCCATTGTGCAAGTGCATTAATTGACAGCTGGGAAAACCACATAAATACACACACCTTACAGCTCATTAGTTGCATAAGGGAAAGGCTCTTGCTGACTCCATTTTGTGCACAGCTTTAGGTTTCTGGAGTTTGCAGGTCATTTCTGCAACCTCAGAAGCCACTTTCAGTACATTGCTAGTCAGTATTAGAACACTGGGGGATTGGCCCTCTGATCGCTACTTGACCTGCCATCTACATGGGTGCCGCTTATACTGTCTCACCTTGGTCCTCAGAATCGGACCAAGATAAGCACCACCAGTAGCAGCAGCAATCACAACAGCTGCCTTCTCCTCAGCGACCTGATGCTCCACAGGAGAGAGGGGAATCAGCGCAGGGCTACACCGCGCCGGAGGTGATACCCCCAACACAGGGTATACAGGCAGAGGATGAGCTTCCTCAACAAGACTGAGCAGCAGTGCCAAAGGAGGCTCAGGCTATTGCGCCAGGTTGTCGCAGACATTTGCAACTTACTGGAACCAGATCTGTAGCCCAGAGGACCTGGTGGACAAACCTTACCAGTGGTTGTCAAAGTCACCAGCGCCCGCAATTTCTTCACCTCAGACGCCTTCCAGGGATCTGCAGCAGATAGTTGCGGCATCTCGCAGTCGGCCGCCCACAGATGCATCACCCAGGTCACCAATGCCATTTTTAACAAGTCAGCTAATTATATCAACTTTGCCACTGATGAAGCCAGTGTTACTGAGCAGGCGCTCAGCTTTGCAGTTCTGGCTGGCTTCCCACGGGTGCAGGGTGTCATCCACTGCACGCATGTGGCCATTAGGGCACTCCCCATGTCACCAGAAGTGTTTGTGAACCACAAGGGCTTCCACTCCCTCAATGTGCAGCTCGTCTGCAACCATAGAAAGATGATCATGCATGTGTGTGCCAGATTCCCTGGCAGCTGCCATGGCTCTTTCGTGCTGCGCCAGTCCACCCTCCCTCAGCTCCTTGAACCTCGAAACAGACTTTCCGGCTGGTTGCTTGGAGACAAGGGCTATCCAATAAAGATGTGGCTCATGACACCCTTGAGGAGGCCAAGTACTGAGGCCAAGGAGAGATATAATGAAAGTCACATGTCCACCAGATGTGTCATAGAGCAAACAATAGGCATGATCAAGATGTGCTTCAGATGCCTTGACAGATCTGGAGGAGCCCTTCAGTATGCACCAGCCAAGGTCTCCAGAATCATCATTGTTTGCTGCACGCTGCACCAACATAGTGCACCAGCGAGGATTGGGGCTGCAGGAGGAGCAAGGCGCACATTACATAGCCTCTTCGGAGGAGGAGGAGCAACAGCTGGAAGATGAAGAGGAGGAGCAGGAACCTGAGGTGGAGATGGCACCAACAGTGGCGCACATTGCTGTACATTCTATGTCATTCTATGGGCAGAATTTTCACTTCAGAGTCAGGTTGGGTGCGTGCAGGCCGCGTAGCGGGTCAGTAACGCGATGTGTTGATCAGCCTGCTCCTCAGTGCGACTTTAACATAAAACCGGCCATGCGGGTTTCCTGGCCCTATTAAAGGGTGCAGGTCTGATGACGTCATTGCTGACTCATTTCCTGCGCCCATATTTAAAGCAGCCTTGCACACAAGTCATTTGAAGGTTGGTAAAGGAGTGTGTAAGCATCATTGTAAAGGTTGGATTTAGTTTGCCAACATAAAAACATGAATACCCAAAGGCAGAGGGCTGTACCCTGGTTTACAGATACCTCGCTGCATATTCTGGTGATGGCAGTACAAGCACGCAGGAAGGTCATCTTCCCAGCAGATGGGCAAAAGACCTCCCCAAGGGACAAAAAGGGCCTGACTCAAGATAGCAGAGGAGGTCAGCAGCGAAGAGGTTGTGAGCAGGACCTGGATCCAGTGCAGGAAGCGATTCAATGATCTCATGAGGTCAGGAAAGGTGAGTGCAAAGCCACCCTCACCTTCATCCTGATGTGCCTGTCACCACATTCTCATCACTCTGCCTTCCCAAGCCTGCTCCTGCACATCATTCCTCACACCAACATACCTTGCACATCCACCCATCCCTCTCTCTCTCTCTATGTACATACTCACATCACCATCTGAGTAACCACCCCTAACACTCACCCTCATTCTAATGCAATCATAGCAAGTAACAGCACAGAAGGAAACCATTTGGCATTGTCACCCCACTCCCTTATAGTCACCCTCTACAGATGTAACCCATACATTCCTTACACTTATTCCATCACTCTCACTCAAACTTCTCTTCTTTCCCTCCTTGCAGGAGAAAAGAGCCCAGAGCAACAGGGAGAGACAGAGACCTGGAGGTGGCCCCCCAGTCTTCAGTAATTTGACTGCAAAGGAGGGGGCCCTGGAGGTGTCGAGAGTTGCAGAGCTGCTGGCAGTGAGAGACGGAGAGAGGGGACATCCCAGCAACCTGGTGACAGAATTACGTCTCATACAGCCATATGGCATACAGCAGTCACCCATACTGGTCCGTGCCGGTGTTTATGCTCCACACGAACCTCCTCCCACCCCTCTTCATCTAACCCTATCAGCATATCCTTCTATTCCTTTCTCCCTTATGTGTTTATCTAGCTGCCACTTAAATGCATCGATGCTATTCACCTCAACTAGTCCTTGTGGTAGCGAGTTCCTCATTCTAACCACACTGTAAGAAGTCACACAACACCAGGTTATAGTCCAACAGTTTTATTTGAAACCACAAGCTTTCGGAGCGCTGCTCCTTCATCAGGTGAAGTGAAGAGATGCCTATAGACACAGATTATATAGTCAGAGAATAATGCCAGATGATTACAGGTAATCTTTCTAACTGCCATTTATCACACCTCGGCAGAGAGATAATCACAGCAATCAAAGGTGTGAATGGTGTCCAAACAGGTCAGTCAGGAAAACATTACATCAAAGAACAATGAGGTGGGGTCACAAGGGGTAAAATGTTGCAGATGCTGGGGTCTGTATGAAAAACAAAAAACAGACAAAAAACATTTCATCGATGACGACGAACACCTCGCTAAGGCCATCCCCATGCCTCCACTACTCGCCTTCAAACAGCCGCCTAACCTCAGACCATCGTTCGCAGCAAATTACCCAGCTTTCAGGAGAACAGCGACCACGACACCACACAACCCTGCCACGGCAACCTCTGCAAGACATGCCAGATCATCAACACAGATACCATCATCACACGTGAGGACATGTGAGGTCACATGGTACATACTCATGTGACTCGGCCAACGTTGTCTACCTCATATGTTGCAGGAAAGGATGCCCTGGAGCATGGTACATCGGCGAGACCATGCAGACACTGCGACAACGGACGAACGGACACCGCACAACAATCGCCAGCCAGGAGTGTTCCCTCCCAGTCGGGGAACACTTCAGCAGTCAAGGACATTCAGCCTCCGATCTTCGGGTAAGCATTCTCCAAGGCGGCCTTCGAGACACATGACAACGCAAAATCGTTGAGCAGAAACTGATAGCCAAGTTCCGCACTCATGAGGACGGCCTCAACCGGGATCTTGGGTTCATGTCACGCTACATGTAACCCCACCTGACGTAGGGTCATCCAGACTCGAGTCGTCGTTGGCTTGTTCTCTCTACACAGATGCGGCCGGACCTGCTGTGATTTCCAGCAAAGAAAATGTTTTTTGTCTGTTTTCTGTTTTTCATACAGACCCCAGCATCTGCAACATTTGACCCCTTGTGACCCCACATCATTGTTCTTTGACGTAATGTTTTCCTGACTGACCTGTTTGGACACCATTCACACCTTTGATTGCTGTGATTATCTCTCTGCCGAGGTGTGATAAATGGCAGTTAGAAAGATTACCTGTAATCATCTGGCATTATTCTCTGACCACATAAGCTGTGTCTTTATGCATCTCTCCACTTCACCTGACGAAGGAGCAGCGCTCCGAAAGCTTGTGATTTCAAATAAAACTGTTGGACTATAACCTGGTGTTGTGTGACTTCTTATATTTGTCCACCCCAGTCCAACACCGGCATCTCCACACCATAACCACTCTGGGTAAAGAAGTTTCTCCTGAATTCCGTATTGGAATTATTAGTGACTATCTTACATTTATAGTCCCGATTTCTGGTCTTGCCCGCAAATGGAAGTGGCTTCTCTACGTCTACCTTATCAAACCCTTTCATAATTTTAATGACCTCTATCAAGTCACCCCTCAGCCTTCTCTCTTCTAGAGAAAAGAGACCCAGCCTGTTCAATCTTTTCTGATAGGTAGAACCTCTCAGTTCTGGTATCATCGTTGTAAATCTTTTCGAATCTTCTCCAGTATCTCTATATCCTTTTTATAATATGGAGACCAGAACTGTTCACAGTACTCCACGTGTGGTCTCACCAAGTTTCTATACAAGTTTAACAAAACTTTTCTGCTTTTCAATTCTATCCCTTTAGCAATGAACCCCAGTGCTTTGCTTGCTATTTTTATGGCCTTATTAACCTGTGTTGCTATTTTTAATGATTTGTGTATCTGTATCCCTTGATCCCTTTGCTCTACCCCATTTAGACATTTATTTTCCAAGGAATATGTGGCCTCCTTATTCTTTCTACCAAAATGCACCACCTGACACTTATCTATATTGAAATTAATTTGCCAATCACATGCCCATCTGCAAGTTTATTAATGTCACTCTTTGTCACAATCTTCCTCAGTATTAACTCCCCGATTTGGTGTCGTCCGCAAAATGTTTAAATTATACTTCCAAACAACAGCTTTGTATTTAGTGTCTTTAACATAGGAAAATGTCCCAATGCACTTCACAGAGGTGTAATCATGAAAATAGGCACCAAATCATAAAAGCTTGATCAAAGAGGTGGGTTTTAATGAGAGTCTTAAAGGAGAAGAGGGCTCCCATATCCTGATCAGATATTTCCTGTCGCACATATTTCTTTTTTGTATTTTTCCTGTACTTTCATTTAGCTTTTTCCTGTAAGAATGAAACAACACAATACAAAAGCCCCTGGCATGACAAACTCTGGGACTCGTGCCCTAGACTGGCTGGTCAAAGATTTTACACTTCCATGAATAGAAATGTTCATTTTTTTAAACAATCGTTTTAACACTTATTGAAAATGTAATGCTTATAAAAATAAACAGCTATATGATATCACATTTGAAACAGAGGATGATACAATGCTACAGAGAGAGAGCAACACAATGGGATTGCTCCAGCAAAGAGCTGGCATAGAGTGGCCTCATTCTATCCTGTAAACTTCTATGGTACCGCTCAGGATATGGCGCATTTACTAAAATGAGGATGAAGATTGAAGTTGTAACCTTATCTTGCTTTGGACTGGAGTTATGTTGCAGTGATTGAAAGGGAGCAATTGACAGGGAAAATTGATCTCGGATGCAAATTTGACCTTGAGAATCATAGAATAATACAGCACAAAGAGAGGCCATTTGGCCCATTGTGCCTGTGCCGGCTCTTTGAAAGAGCTATCCAATTAATCCCATAGCTTTGCAAATTTTTCATTTTCAAGAATTTATCCAGTTTCCTTTTGAAAGCTACTATTGACTCTGCTTCCACCACCCTATAAGGCAGTGCATTCCAGATCATTACGACTTGCTGTGTATAAAAATTCTCATCTCCCCGCTGGTTCTTTTGCCAATTATCTTAAATGTGCCCTCTGGTTACCGACCCTCCCACTAGTTGGGGGTCAAGTTAAAGTTGAGGGTTAGTAGACGGTACTGTCGTCTAAATGTCCCTACATCTAAACATGTATCGAGTAATCTGATTTTGTGAAGAAAGACATAGACAGCCAGCAGATTACTTGAACAAGCCATCCAGAGTTCCTCAACATCGCTATCTATCACAAAGAAATGACAGTTTCCGGTGACTCCCAATGGCTGATTTTAGCTTGAGCAGGCCAGAGCATGTAACTGAACGCAGCTAATATCTAATATCACTGTGACATTTCAGCAATGCTGCATCCTGGCACTGAGAATTCATGCAGTAGCAGTTGCTGAGTATTGATTCGTAATTCTGAAACTTACACTCACTGCTAAAGCAAGGAGAGCTGAAAGCAGTTGATGACATTTTTAAATCAATATTAGGGACCAGTACATGTGCTTGCTTTACCAGAAAAAAGGTAGGGATATAATGTTATTCATCCACTGGTATGATACCTCCTGTGAGCGGAAAGGTCGTATGGTCTAAGGCACTTCCTCATGGTTGCCTTTTGATAGATCTCGGCATGGTACATGGTGGGACTAGTCCTACCAGCTTTTGTAAATTCGCCATTAGAATTTGTGGCCAAGTGGTTAAGGCGATGGGTTAGATCCTTGTGATAGGCAGGACACAGGGTCAAGTCCCAACTATGCCACTAGGGAAGTGTTCGATGCTTGCATTAGTGTCCATGGAGAGCTTGTAGACTTTATCTGGCACTTTGCATTAACAAAGTTAATATTTCCATGGGATCTTTTACGTCCCTATGAGAGGGTAGACGAGGCCTTGGTTTAAATGTGGCAGAAAATTTGTGCAACGCAAGGCCCCACAAACAGCAATGAGATCAATCTGTTTTTTAGTTGTTGTTTGAGGGTTAAGTATTGGCCAGGACACCGGGGGAACTTCCCTGCTCTTCTTTGAATATTACCGTGGGATCTTTTACTTCCATCTGAGAGGGCAGACGGGGGCCTCGGTTTAACATCTCATCTGAAAGACGGCACTTCCGACAATGCAGCACTCCCTCCGTACTGCACCGAAGTGTCAGGTTGGATTATGTTCTCCAGTCTCTGGAGTGGGATTTGAACTCACAACAATTCAGAAGCGAACTGAGCCACAGCTGACGCAACTAAGCCACAGCTGACGCAACGTAGTTGTCAAGTTCATGTGAACTCAATCCTGCGTATGATAAGTCCTCCCATAAAGCAAAGCGCATTACAACCCAGTCTTTGGGCCAGAACAACTTTACGACAGAAGCCTTGACCCATTTCCTGTGTCAGTGCAGGGCCCACATAGTGTAAAGCCTGTGACATAGACCGCTGCACATACTGACACTCTTATGAGTGCGAGAAAGGTGAAGTTAATTACGTATCTCAATATGTATTATGGATTCGCTGTAATGTATTATTCATTCTTTCATCCCAGCTTGGTGAATTTCCAGGTCTGGAAGCAATACATGACATCCAGCTGATTAAGATAAACTGTGCAGTTAATAGATTATAACAGTTACACTGTGTTACTTCAGGACATTATATGTCTCAGCTCATAAAAGAGTAAAGTGTAGTTCTATATGCACTCAGTATTGTCAAAGGGCTTTTACAAAATCATTTCTTGACTTTTATTCTCTCCATTGAAATACAGAAAGTAAATAGTGCAATTACGATTGCTAATGTAGGCAAGCGAGTTTGTTTGGATGTGCTTTCAAACAGAATTGAAGGAAGATTTTGGCATGTACAGCACAAGTGCCCGGTTTGTGTCCTATACACCATTACACACAACCCATTTTTATTTCCATTAACTTCAATCGGGAGAGATGTAAAACGGGTTGCGCCACCACTCGCTATCACTCGTTTTACACTATTGCACAAAGCCAAAATTTTCCCCAATGATTTCCATTTCTGTATTACAGCTGGTTGTGCAGTTGCACTTTCTTGCACAATTTTACAATGGGTTTAGCTGGCTTTGACTGCAGTGCGATGCTTTCCGTTGATCCTTGTGTACAGTGAAAGCAAAGAGAAAGAGAAAAAAACAACAGGGGGTCGTATGTTTACCTGCATCGCTGCTAGCGCTCACGTAAATAAAATGTGAAAGCATTACATTTTCCACAGGGAGCACTTTCCATGTCTACCCAGTGACAACTATCGTTGCTGATGCACATGCTAACTGCAGACACAAATTTGCACATTGTAGCAGCCATATTGAAAATGCTTTCACAAGAAAATTGAACAGAAATGCAGCGCAATAGTTAACTCCTTAAAGAAACTTACTGCAGGCACGAGTCCTGTCGCCGCGGAATGGACTCTGTTTTATCACCAATCATTTTGCTGCAATGGCACCCAGTTTTTAATATCCTTGGCAAAAGAACCAGAAGGGAGATGAGGAGATTTTTCTTTTATGCAGCAAGTTGTTATGATCTGGAATGCATTGCCTGAAAGGGTGGTGGAAGCAGATTCAATAGTAACTTTCAAAAGGGAATTGGATATACATCTGAAAAGGAAAAATTTGCAGGGCTATAGGGAAAGGGCAGGGGAGTGAGACTAATTGGACAGCTCTTTCAAAGAGCCGGCACAGGCACGATGGGCCGAATGGCCTTCCTCTGTGCTGTCTGATTCTGAGTACTAGACTGGTGTCGCTTGTGCTCAGAAAAGGTCCTGGTTTTGCACCAATATATGAAGGAACAAAGCATGAGGGGGAATCAGCGTGGTCTCTTTCTGACTGAATACCAATTTTCTCCTGCTGGGCTACAGTTTTCTATGAGTGGCCTTCCCCCTCTAGCACCTTGTCCAAATGGTCATTAAAGTAACTGCAGGCTAATTTACCATGGGGGGCACTACAGCCAAGCCCACTCCTGTCCTCACATGGGATTTCCAACAGGGGGATGCCAGGAGCTGGGATCACGGGTGGGTTTCCCTTCCTTGGCACTCTCACCTCTGATTCAGAATGTTGTGGGTTCAAATCCCACTCCAGAGACTTATCTAGGCTGTCACTCCAGTGCAGTACTGAGGGAGTGCTGCACTGTCGGAGGCGCCATCTTTCAAGTGAGATGGTAAACCAAGGCCCCGTTTACCCTCTCAGATGGAAGGAAAAAGATCCCATGGCACTATTTCGAAGAAGAGCATGGGAGCCTATAGGTAGGACCAACACAGAATACACTTATCATTTCCAGGGAACAATACTGAAAGTTGTTGATAGACAAAAGAATCTAGGTGTTATTGTGCATAGATCACTCAAGGTTCCGGACCAATGCAGAAAAGCCATAAACAAAGCAAACATGGTATTGGGTCCTAATAATAGAAACATTCAATACAAATCAAAAGAGACCATTCTGTCATTATACAGGTTGTTGCTTAAACCACATCTGGAGTACTGCAGCCAGTTTTGGTTCCCTCACGTGCTGGGTGATATAGTGACCTTGGAAAAGGTTCAGTGGAGAGCTACAAGAATGATTTTTAGCTTAAAGGACCTTAGTTACTCAGATAGGCTTAAGGAGTTAGGTCTATTTACTTTACAGCAGTGGAGACCTAGAGGCAACCTGACAGCAGTATATAAAATAACGAAAGGGCTGGATTATGTGTCTATGGATAAAGTATTCCAGATTGACAGATTGCGGAGGACCAGGGGACATGCATTTAAACTATGCAAGTGTAGGAATAGACTGGATGTTAAGCGGTTCTTCCTTTCCCAGAGAGTAGGGCACCTCTGGAATGCATTGCTGGCTGGTGTGGTGGGAGCTGACTCTCTGCACACCTTCAAAAGAGAGCTGGGCCAGTTCTTGACTGGGACAGAGATCACATCATATAAAAGGTAAGTAGATTAACAGGTAACGAACACTTGAGGCAGGATTTTCATTGGGCCGTGGAGGCGGGTTTGGAGGCATGTGGGGGGTTAAAATCTCGAAATCGGGGGGCACGAACCCATCCCGCCCCCAACCTGCCTCCATGCCAGTTTCAAAGGAGGCAGATACCCGACCTGTGCTGGGAGCCGCCTCCCCGAGGCAGGAAGGGGATTAGTGCCAATTAACTGCCTGTTAACAGGTAGTTAACAGGCAGTTTTTAGCCTAATCCCGATTTTTATTCCTGAAGTGTGGGATTCCCGACAGCTCCAAACCATGGCAAGTTAGCGAGGCGGACCGTCGGGCTGAAGGGCTTGGAGGGGTCGAGATGTCCGTTGTTCAGGTGAGTGATGAGTGCATGAGTGCAGAGGTAAGTGTGTTTTGTGTGTGTAAAGTGTTTAAAGAGGTTTTACTTACCTTTTCTTACCTTTACAGCCTTCCTTCCTTCAGGTCTCAGGAGTCCCTCATCTCACCGGCACAGAAAGCAGAATGGCTGTGAGCTGTCAAAAGTTGCAGCATTCAGCTTTCTGATCTGGAGAGATCTCTAAATCAGCCTGAGAGGAAGGAATTAACTTGGAGTTCAGATTGTCAGTGTTTGACAGCTTCAAAGAGCTGTCAAACGCTGATATTTCATCTGTCAAAAGCTCTTGACAGATGAAATGTCAATCTGTGACGTCACCTGTTGCCGGGTGGCCTTTAATTGGCCTGCTGAGCCCTCTGGGCGGGCTCAACAAGGTCAAACAAGTGAAAATCGCGTGGGTTGGCCACAACTCGATGGAGGCGGGACTACAACCCCGAAAGTTGTAGTCCCACCTCCTACACGCCTCCAGCATTAAAATCCAGCCCTTGGTCAATGTGATCTCCTGGACTGGTTTCAATCACCTGAGGGGGTCGGAGAGGAATTTCCCAGAGATTTTTTTTCCCCTTTTTGGCTCTGGGTCTTTCTCTTTTTTTTTGCCTCTACCAGGGGATTACATGGCTGGGGTGGGGTGGGGGATGGGGTCTAGGAAGTGTCCAGTCCTGATGCTGCAGCTATCATGAGTGTGGGGCAGGCTTGATGTACCAGCTGGTCTTTTCCTGCCGTCATTTTCGTATGTTTGAGTTCTCTCTGGCCAATATTTATCCCTCAACCAACATCACTAAAAGAGATGTTCTGTTCATTATCACGATACTGTTTGTGGGACCTTGCTGTGTGCAAATTGGCTGACATTACAACAGTGACTACACTTCAAAAAGTACTTCATTGGTTGCAAAGCACTTTGGGATGTCCTGAGGTTGTGTAAGGCGCTATATAAATGCAAGTTCTTTCTTTCTGAGATCGGCTAATAGTAAAGGCCTGGGGATTCAAGCTGGAAACGAGTTGCTCTGTATGGCTCAGCTGCTCACTGTATAACCTCTGTGAGCCTTGGGGAGAGAGCAGGTCGCACTTACCAGAAAATACTTTCTAACAGTCCTGGCATCGCTCCTACCTGGAGCGAATGAATATTCCTTGGCCTCAGCAGCTGACAGAAGTACATCGTGCCTAAGTGAAAACTTAGCAGAAATGTTGTTTTGAGCACGGTACCCTGGAGTTCACTGAAAGTTGGAAAAGGAATGAGATGAACAAATATCAGGACCCCAGTCGTCTACTGATGTAATAATGATCTCGACCAGATCAGAGGAAATACTCTTATGGTTAATGTCAATTCAAAGATACTGAATTAAATGTGAAGGGGGAGGTTTCCAATGAGGATAGATTTCCCAGGATGATTTGTGTGATAGTGTGACAGATTGTTTTGGTTTTATAGTCATGTTTCCCCTCCTCCCCCCCCACCCCCACCCTCAGTCTTCCACAGAGAGGATAAGTAATTGCAGGCGATCAGAGCCTCTATAACATCAATCCAATGTTTTTTCCATTGAATGTTCTGTATATTGGAGAAGAAGTTTCAGTGAATAATTGTGTGCAAACTTCACTTTTTTTTGTCCCTGCAACTTTGCTGTAAATGTAATTTTGGCCTCTCAAGTACTGTTTCAATTGATCAGAAACGAACAAATATTTTGCATACAGACCATTTTAAATTAATAGTGACATTCCCACAAAATGATTAAATTTTTTTTCCCAGAGGGTGAAAAACACAGAGAGGGCTGAAAGAATCAGCTCCGTGGTGAGTTTAGACTCGCGAAAAGGCAGTTGTCGTCTGGGATCGCACAGGTCAAGGAGTGACAAAAATTCTAGCCACCTTCTCCAAATCTGTTCTGAATTTCTGCTGGATGCCAGCCGGATTTAGTTAGGAACATCTGCTGGCTATGGGCTGCATCCATTGCTGAACAAAGCCACATTTGAAAATAAGTGTTGTCAGCTAATTTTCAGATTTATTAAAATGTATGTCTGGCTGTTATGTAACAGAATGTAAGTGAAGTGATGATAGATAATGACAAGGAGGCTTTCTTGCGCTGAAGGCTAGCTGTAGTGTTCCTACAGTTCACCTGGTTGAGGTCGGCTAACTCAGGACAGACCTGGGACTTGCCTGCATTGCCCTGATCCATTGGAGCCCGATCTGCATATTTAAAGAGGACCTCGCCAGCTTGGGGCGGGTGTCCTTACCGCCTGCAATTTAAAATAATCAGATAAGTGGGAAAGGGGTGGCTAAGTCCCCAGCTCCATTTTGACCTCCAGCTCCCCCCTCCCCCACCTGCTTTATGCCAGGCGGAGTGGGGGTGGGGGGAAGAGTTAAAATTGGGACCAATGGCTCAGTACTATACAGGGCCGTGCCTTTAGCCACTCAGCCATCAGGGGCGCTCTCACCTCAAACCGAATAAAACATTGGCTTCAGCCAAATACTTTGAGGAAGACTTTTTGTTCTTTACTCTAGTTGAGATGGGCAGTGTTAACCACAGCATTCAACTTGCATGGACTTGCTTCTGTAGGTTGTTCCACTGTAAAATGAACTTTTATCTAAGATAAGCAGTGTCAGCTTGCAATGCATTTTAAGATATTTTGGAATGAGAAAATGGGGTTGATAATGCAGCCTGGGTGCTGTGGCACTTGGACCTTTGCTCTTCAGGCACTGTGCACACCATCCACACTCCACTTAGTCAACCTTGCACTTTAACGTGAGGCCAACTCCAATCGTTGGCAGTCGGCCTGTTGAGGAGTCAGACTGAGACAATGAGGCTTTAATAGTGATGTGGTCTCTGGCCATGCTGACGGGAGTGCTGACACAAATGATGAAGTCCCTCGAAACAACAGGGCATCCATAACACCCATCCCCTCTCTCGAACAAGTCAGTGAGCGTACTGACCCAAGCAGCCTCCACATTAAACCCTGCGTAGTATATAGTCGCCCTAGCTGCAGGGCCACATACTGAACCAGCACTAGGAAGTACTGGACCACCTCCAACCCTAGAGCCAGGCAATGATGCACGGTAGCCGTCCACTACACCGCCTCATCCCACTGAAAACACAATGGAAGACAACACAGTCAGGAAATAGAAGATACACTATACAGTTTTGCTAAGGTTAAGTACTGGGGCACAACACATTGAACATACCTTGGTTAATAAAAGCTGTGACAACTGATATTGGATCGTGCCCTGATAGTTAAAATGTAAGAGCGTAGGAAATAGGAGCAAGAGCAGGCCATTCGGCCCTTCGAGACTGCTTCGCCATTCAATAAGATCAAGGCTGATCTTCTGACACTTGCACTCCCTCTAAGGCAAGCATATCCTTCCTTAGGCAAGGAGACCAAACTGTACACAATACTCCAGGTGTGGTGTCACCAGGGCCCTATATAATTGTAGTAAGACGTCTTTACTCTTGTACTCCAATCCCTTTGCAATAAAGGCTAACATACCATCTGCCTTCCTAATTGCTTGCTGGACCTGCATGTTAACTTTCAGTG
Organism: Somniosus microcephalus; assembly: GCF_052327205.1. Taxonomy (NCBI): domain Eukaryota; kingdom Metazoa; phylum Chordata; class Chondrichthyes; order Squaliformes; family Somniosidae; genus Somniosus; species Somniosus microcephalus. The sequence continues at coordinate 27,700,705 of NC_141000.1, read as the reverse complement.
ATTTGTGTACAAGGACACCCAGGTCCCTCTGAACACCAACATTTCCCAATCTCTCACCATTTAAAAAAATCCTGTTTTTCTATTTTTCCTACCAAAGTGGATAACTTCACACTTCTCCGTGTTATATTCCATCTGTCATGTTCTTGCCCACTCAGTTATCCTATCTATATCCCTTTGCAGACTCTTTGGGCTGGATTTTCCTTGCGGAGGCGGGATGGCGGTGGGAGAGCTGGTTGGCGGGTTCCGGTCCCACTCCCGTCTGCAGCTGCTCTCTCAAAAAGATTTTCCGTAGGTTGGCCTTGTTAAACCCGCCCTGCAGGGTTCCTGGCCAATTAACAGGAAGCGGGTCTGATGACATCATTTGATGACGCGTCATCAGCAGGTTTCCTTAAAGGGACCACGGCCACATTGATTTTGACAGTTGTGCTGTCAGTGTTCTACAGCATTGAGGTGCTGCAAACACTGCCAATCACTGCACAAAGGTGCACGTCTGCACCCAGGCTCTCCCGTGACTCCCTCCAGTCACAGCACGTAGGGAGGTTCTCTTCCCTTCCAATGGGCGGAAGAGACCTCCCCAGGAGATCAACGCAGTCTGGTTGCACATTGCACAGGGGGACACAAGCAGGGATGTGGTCAGGAGCATGTGGCTGCAGTGGCGCCAACCTTTCAATGATCTCAGTAGATCACGAAATGTTACTGCAAAGCCACATTGAACCTCACTCCGCTGTGCCACTCATCACATCCCCATCACTCTGCCTTCCATACCCTTCTCCTGCACATCCTTATTCACACCAACTTACCTCCATCCAACCCTCTCTATCTACATTATCACTTCCCCATCTCACTAGCCACCCCTCACACTCACCCTCATCCTACTGCAAGCATAACAACTAACAACACACAAGGGTAGGCACGTGAGAGGTTTAGCCAATGTTCATGTGAAGTTTCTGGTAATGTGTTGTCATACAGTGAAATCTATATTTTTAACACTTCACCTTATTGGGCAGATCTGTGCGCACCTTGAGAAGTGTCTTACTGAGTTCCAGAGAATGTTGAGACATAACTTCCTCCCCCCACTCCCACCCACCCGCCCACACCTCCCCCCCCGCCCCCCCGCTATAGTGAGGAGTGTGAATGGAATGGCATGGACATTAAAGGGATGCTTTACGGTGCTGGTCTGGGATGGTGTCAACCTGGCGCATCATGTGCAGCCAGGATTAACAGCGTCAAGTGAAGTAAATCTGGCTATGGTGATGTCATTGCGGGCAGCAATGTTGTCAGGGGCTGATGCCCTGTGTCCTGTGCAGCATAAGGTGATGGCGGAGAAGGTTGGTGATGTTGTTGGTGATGTTGGCGATGGGGCTGATCGTAGAAGGATTCAGAGGACCAAGGTATGTTTTTTCTAAGGGCACCAATGTTGCTGCAATAGATGGCAGTTGCAGGTGAGATGACAGAAGCGATCTGTCACTGGTGAGAGAGGTTGTTCCAATGAGATGGCACTGGATTTACAGTTGGCTCTAAACACTTGCAAGCTAAAGAAATCTCTATATGTATTACATGTATTACAAATGCAGTAACCAACAGTTTCTGCGCTCTGGAACTAACCACCTGCAACATGGCATCCTTTACACCACTTCTGCCGCTGTCAGCTTATCAGCTTATCAGAAACATCAGAGCAGATTCAACTCACGCCAGGGTGAGCTGGCGTGTTCCCCGAGCAGCAGGCAACCCATGGGGAAGCATGTAAAATTGGAAGGAAGCCTCAAAATAGCATTAAATTGGCTGTTAACAAGCTGTTGTCTCCCCAGCCACTTGGTGTCGGGTCAGTTCTCCACAGACAGACCCAACACCTGGGAGACTCGCGTGGAGGCGGGTTTCCTACCCGCTGTCAATCTTTGCTATTTTGACAGCGGACCCGCCTCCAAACACACCCTCTGAGCGCCAGCAAAATCTAGCCCTTGTGTCCTTCTCACAGCTTACTTTCCCACCTAATTTTGTATTGTCAGCAAACTTGGTACATTACATTCGGTCCCCTCATCTAAGTCATTGATATAGATTGTAAATAGCTGAGGCCCAAGCACTGATCCTTGCGGTACCCCACTAGTTACAGCCTGCCAACCCGAAAATGACCCGTTTATCCCTCCTCTCTATTTTCTGTCCATTAACCAATCCTCAATCCATGCTAATACATTACTCCCCAATCCCATGAGCCCTAATTTTGTGTATTAACCTCTTGTGTGGCACCTTATTGAATGCTTTTTGAAAATCCCAAATACACTACATCCACTGGTTTCCCCCTTATCTATCCAGCTAGTTACAACTGCAAAAAACTCTTAACAGATTTGTCAAACATGATTTCCCGTTGATAAATCTGTGTTGACTGTCCAATCATATGACTTTCCAAGTATCGTGTTACTACATCCCTAATAATAGATTCTAGCATTTTCCCTACTACTGATGTCAGGCTAACCGGCCTATAGTTCCCTGCTTTCTCTCACCCTCCTTTCTTGAATAGCGGGGTTATCTTTGCTACCTTCCAATCTGCTGGGAATTCTAGAAGGTCAAAACCAATGAATCCACTATCTCTGTAGCTACGTCTTTTAAAACCCTAGGATGTAGGCCATCAGGTCCAGGGGGTTTGTTGACTTTTAGACCCATTAATTTCTCCAGTACAATTTTTTTACTAATACTAATTTCTTTAAGTTCCTCTTTCTCGCTAGACCCTTGGTTCCCCACTATTTCCGGAATGTTATTTGCGTCTTCTAATGTGAAGACAGATACAAAGTTTTTGTTTAATATCTCCGCCATTTCCTTATTTCCTATTATAATTCTCCTGTCTCTAAGGGACCGGTGTTTACTTTTGCCGCATTCTTCCTGTACCAAGAGGCCTGCCGATTCCCAGCCGTACTGTGGTAAGGCTACCATTGGAATCGTGTGCTAACACCTAAGACAGAGGAACTGGCCATTTATCTCATTGCTGGTTGAGGGACCTTGCAGTGTGCAAATTGACTGCCACATTTCCTGCATTCCAACAGTGACTGCACTTCAAAAATGACTTCATTGGTTGTAAAGTGCTTTGGGATGTCCTGAGGTCATAAAAGGCGCTATATAAATGCATTTTCTTTTTCTAAGAGTAATGACCCAACTGAAGGAAAGTGGCCTCCAAAGCTGTGCCCGGTTTATATGGGTGTTGAATGTCTGGCACACTGTTCAGTTGCTTTAAATGAATTATGGGGACTTCCCCTAATTTGGCATAAGCTCGGGGCCTTAATGAGCCAAGTGCACACCTGGTGCGCAGGCTCGATGCCCACTATTGGGTGGGTTTATTTTACATACTATGCCATGGACAATTAGGAGGCCTTAGGCCTCAGCGGCCCATAATACAAGGAGCAAGTGCCCCATGTGCAGCAATGTTACGAGCACCAAGGCCCATGCTATCAGCCTCAGTGTCGATTGGTTCAGTGAGTGTTGTCCATCACGATGGCCCACTGTCCTTATCACTAAATCAGGAGCTGTAATCCTGTTCTCAGAGTCTTAACTCTTAACCATTGTGAACTGTAGCACTTTAAAGTATTTACTCTTTCAACGTTTGCAATCTACCTAAGCCATAAGCTAAATAGGTCAAATGGCGGAAATGCAAAGTTGAAGGCTGAACATGTTCACATGGAGGAGATGTAAAAGGAGAGCAGATGGAAACCAGGAAGATCAGAAACCGCACAATTCAAGTACAGTAAATCAAAATGATTGCCTCTGATGTTTCTTGGAGTGGGCTGAGACAGATTTGGATGATTGTCATGCATGATTCCCAGTTGTGCATAAGATACAGAAAACATGAAGCAGTGAGTACTATTAAGATCTGTCTTTCAAAATGTCAGAGTCTCTTGTTCATGTTATTTACTGTGCTAAATGCTCCACTGTAATGCGTTCCAGAAACATAATTCTATAAAGCTGTCTTGTTTTGTCCTTTTCTTATATTGTGCTTATTGAGGGTTTTTTTCTTGTACCAAGCATCTGCAATCGTCGCTCTTTAGCGAGCAATAATGTGACACGTAAAGCCAGCCCAAGGTGACATGTTCTCATTTGATCACCTCTTCCTCTTACTGATGACCATTCAGTAATAGGAAACTTGTTGTGTGGCAATTACTGGGCCAACACATGCCTTAGCTGTATATGACGATACTGCTTGGAGCAGGAGTAGGCCATTCGGCCCTTCGAGCCTGCTCCGCCATTCAATGAGATCATGGCTGATCTTCTGCCTCAACTCCATTCACCGGCCCTATCGCCATATCCCTTGATGCCTTTACTAGTCAAAAATCTATCGATTTCTGTTTTGAATATACCCAATAACTGAGCCTCCACAGCCCTCTTGGGTAGAGAATTCCATAGATTCACCACCCTCTGTGTGAAGAAATGTCTTCTCATCTCAGTCCTGAATGGTCTACCCTTTATCCTAAGGCTGTAGCCCTTGGTTCTAGACTCCCCAGCCAAGGGAAACATTCTCCCAGCATCCACCCTATCAAGCCCTGTAATAATTTTGTATGCTTCAATGAGATCCCCTCTCATTCTTCTGAATTCAAGAGAATACAGGCCTAGTTTATTCAAAAAACAACAGAAAATGCTGGAAAAACTCAGCAGGCCAGGCAACATCCGTGGAGAGAAATTAAAGTTGACGTTTCGGGTTGAAACCCTTTTTCAAAACTGGAAAGGAAATGAAATAGATCGAAGGCAGGGCTGCGATAGAACAAAAGAAGTAAAGGGACATTAAGAGGTGTTCAAAACCAGACGAGATGGTAATAGGACAGTGGAGACAAAAGACGGCTCAGATTAGGTGTGAAGTGTACTGGCAGGATGAGAGACAGCTGCCATGTGGGAGAGAGAAAAAAAAAGGAAAGGAGGGGGGAAGGGAAGACCCAAAACAAAGGGGTGGGGAAAAAAATATAAGTAAAAATGTAATAGGGGCCGAGGTTATGATCTGAAATTGTTGAACTCGATATTGAGTCCGGAAGGCTGCAACTAGTTTACTCAATCTCTTCTCATACGACAGTCCCGCCATCCCAGGAATCAATCTCGTGAACCTTCGTTGCACTCCCTCTATGGCAAGTATATCCTTCCTTAGGTAAGGAGACCAAAATTGTGCACAGTACTCCAGGTGTGGTCTCACCAAGGCCCTATATAATTGGAGTAAGACTTCTTTACTCCTGTGCTCAAATCCTCTTGTAATGAAGACCAGCATACCATTTGCCTTCCTAATGGCTTGCTGCACCTGCACATTCACTTTCAGTGACTCATGTACAAGGACACCCAGGTCCCTTTGAGCATCTGCATTCCCCAATCTTTCACCATTTAGGAAATACTCTGTCTTTCTGTTTTTTCTACCAAAGTGGATAACTTCACATTTAGCCACATTATATTCCATCTGCCATGTTCTCACCCACTCACTGAGCCTGTCAAGATCCCCTTGAAGCCTCTTCACATCCTCTTCACAACTGACACTGACACCTAGCTTTGTATCATCGGCAAATTTGGAAATGTTACATTTAGTCCCCTCATCCAAATCATTGATATAGATTGTGAATAGCTGGGGCCCAAGCACTGATCCTTGCGGCACCCCACTAGTCACAGCCTGCCATCCTGAAAAAGATCCGTTTATCCCTACTCTTTGTTTTCTGTCCTGCTAACCAATTCTCAATCCATGCTAGTATATTACCCCCAATTCCATGTGCCCTAATTTTGTTCACCAACCTCTTGTGTGGGACTTTATCGAAGGCCTGCTGAAAATCCAGATACACCACATCTACTGGTTCCCCTTTGTCTACTCCACTAGTTACACCCTCAAGGAACTCCAATAGGTTTGTCAAACAGGATTTCCCTTTCATAAATCCATGTTGACTCTGCCCAATCTTACTATTAGTTTCTAAGTGCCCAGTTATTGCATCCTTTACAATAGATTCCAGCATTTTCCCAACTACTGATGTGAGGCTAACAGGTCTGTAGTTCCCCGCTTTCTCTCTCCCTCCTTTCTTAAATAGCAGGGTTACATTTGCTACCCTCCAATCTGCAGGAACCATTCCAGAATCTATAGAATTTTGGAAGAAAGGCAGAAAGACATTTCTATAGCGCCTTTCATGACTTCGGGACGTCCCAAAGCACTTTACAGACAATGAAGTACTTTTCAAGTGTAGTCACTGTTGTAATGTAGGAAACGTGGCAGCCAATTTGTGCACAGCAAGGTCCCACAAATAGCAATGTGATAATGACCAGATATTGTAATCTGTTTTAGTAATGGTGGTTGAGGGACAAATGTTGGCCAGCACACCGGGGAGAACTCCCCTGCTCTTCTTCAAATAGTGCCATGGGATCTTTTACATCCACCTGAGAGGGCAGATGGGGCCTCAGTTTAATGTCTCACCTGAAAGATGGCACCTCCGACAGTGCTGCACTCCCTCAGCACTACACTGAAGTGCCAGTCTCGATTTTGTACTCAAGTCCCTGGAGTGGAACTTTGAACGCACGAGCTTCTGACTCAGAGGCAAGAGTGCTACCAACTGATCCATGGCTGGAACATAGGAAACATGGGGGGAGAAATTGGGTGAGTAGCGCCACCTGTTAGCGCCTAAAGAGGCAGTCAGTGGCTGTAGCGCCACTGGCTGCGTCTCCCGCGATATTCAGTAGGGGCGCTAATGGTGGCGTTAGCCATTTGTGCTGCGCCACCACCGATGATGTCATTGGTGTGCGCAGCGCCCCATTCGTGCCCCGTTCGCGATATTTGGTAGCGAATGCTGCAGTTGCACCATTCGCTACCCGCGCCCAGTTCACGGGGCCTTACTGTGCCGGCAGTGGCGCAAGTTAAGGTGGAGGTGTGGGGCGGCCGCTTTTTCGGCGGCCACCTGCCAGCACCTCCGTCCCCGGCCTCCTAACCCCGCCCCCCCCCCCCGCGGCATTGCCGGCTGTTTCCCGAGAGCCCGGCACTTCTCCTTGGTGCCGGGCTCATTTGCCAGCACTCGCAAGCGGGGATCGCGCTGTTGCAGGCACCTCCCCCTTAACAGTGGGAGGAAGGCCTGCAGTACCGCAGCGTGCCGTCCCACAGCGTGTGGCGCTGCGGCACGTTGCGCTGCGATAATCAGTTTCAGCACCCTAAGAGGGACGCGGAGCGCCTCGAGCCTCACCCCGTGTCCCTCGAGCGGCACTGAAACTGAATTTCTGGCGATCGGTATCACTCCGATCGCTGCGCTAAATCCTGCGCTCAGGCGACTTTTGCGCCACTTTGGCGCCCCAACCCAATTTCTAGGCGATGATCTATTAGCGCAATCAGTGGAATTCGTCAAATCAAAACTTTTCTAGTGCGTTACAACTGTATGCTTTGAAATTCCCTGGCATGTGCTGGAATATCAGTCTGCCATCCCTTAGAATGCCAGCTTTATTGAGTTAATCAAAATGTACAGAGTATTATTGTACAACCTTAGGCATATTTGTGGGGCGCCAAGCTTTACGTAAGGCAGAAGCTGGCATATAAATCATCATATAGTTGTAGAGGAATGGGTGAGACATGACAAATAAAGATGTCTCCTCTAAACCGTCTGCCTGTTGTTCAAGTACATGTTATCATGAAAAGCGGGGGAGTTCCCTTGGTGGCCTTTTGTGCCCTCCCTCCCCACCCCAGCCCTAATATTGACGGCTGTGCCTTCAGTTGTCTCGGCCACATGCTCTGGAAACCCCTCCCTAAACCTCCTCTGCATCGCCACCACCCACTTCTCCTTTAAGACCCTCATTAACTCCCATCTCTTTGACAATGTGTTTGGTCACCCCTTCCAATATCTCCTTCTTTGACCTGGCTTCCATTTTTTTGATTCTGCCTCTGTAAAGCGCCTTGTGACTTTTGTCTACGTTAAAAGCATTAAATAAAGTTTTTGTTCTTACATAGGAATCGGAGTAGGCCATTCAGCCCCTTGAGCCTGTTCTGCCATTCAATTAGATCATGGCTGATCTGTACCTCAATTCTATTTACCCTCCTTTGATCCATATTACTTGATGCCCTTACCTAATAAAAATCTATCGATCTCAGCCTTGCAAATTGACCCTCAACATCCACAGATTTTTGGGAGCGAGAGCTCTAGATTTCCACTACCCTTTGTAGTGGAAATCTGCTTCCTGATTTCACTCTTCAATGGCCTAGCTCTAATTTTAAGCTTGTGCCCTTGTTCTTGATTCCCCACCAGAAGTCACAGTTTCTCTGTATCTATCCTATTGAATCCTTTTATCATTTTAAACACCATCCACAGAGATGGAAATAGTGCTTGAGTATTTACTATTTGCTCCGTGCCCAGTACCCAACTCCCTCTCTTCCAGGGGGTGTCCAGGCTGCGGCCTGTGGTCCACAAGCCATCCCCGAGCCAAAGCAAACCCAACCTTTGAAGTCCAGGCAACTCGGTCCTGTTTGTGCTAATCTCTTCTTTGCTGGTTTGTCCTGTTTGAATTTGGTGGGCCTGGAAATTGAAAAGGGCTGTTCTTGGGGCTGCTGCCTTTTTGGTGGATAAATCTTAAACCAAAACATTGGGATCTGTTAGTATCAGCAACTTGCCATATATGCAAATCAATGGGAACATTGACTCAAAACTATAGGGGGCCAATGTTGTACGGTCCAGCGAGGGGCTGAGTGGCCTCGCAGACAGTGGGTGGGGTTGGACACTCGGGTGCCCGACCACGCATGTCTCATTCTCAGTGCGCCCAGTTTTCTGACAGGTGGTTTGAGGCCGGGAGGAGTCCATGCTGGCCTTGCCATTGAAAAGTGGGTCCACATGCGATGAGCAGACGAGTCGTACTTAGTGCTGCTTCTGAAAGGCTGTTGGCTGTTTAGCCAGTATCTGAACATATTGTTCTGTTGACTGAGGGGGCACTTTGCAGCTTGCGCAGTCAGCAATTTGCAAAGAACTTTTTGGTTCCGTCGTACTGCCTTTTTACATAATCATTAGCTTTTCTGTTCTGCAACAATACCAGTAGGCGATTGAGAGGAGGGGGTTTGTTGTGTCACCTCCCATTATGCTGCATGTTCTGGAAGAGGAGAACCACATCATGATAGGACATCATCTGTAGGTGCAAAGATACCTCAGGTGTTATATGTACGCCCACCACTTCCGCGGGACCTTTGTGTAGAGACCATACTGTTATATCCGTGTATCTTAATGTTGTGTCCTTCAATAATTAGACAACAGACTGGCAAGCCGTTCCTGGCAAAAATGGTCCATAGGACTGCAATCATTTTCTCCATGGTGGTGGAGGACATTTTGATCACCTCAGGCCATTTCGAGTGCACATCCACAGCTATTAAAAACATTGAGTCCATGAATGGACCAGCAAAATCAATATGCACCCGTTGCCATGGAGAGGAGGGCCACTCCCATGGGTGTAGAGGGGCATGTGGTGGTGCATTTTGGACCTTCTGGCATCCTGAGCAGCTCTTTGTTAGGTCCTCGATTTGTTGATCGATTCCCGGCCACCACACATAAGCCCTAGCAAGGCTTTTCATTTTCACCCCTCCCAGATGGCCTTCGTGAAGCTCATTGAGCACTCTCTCCCTTAACTTGGGTAGAATTACCACTCGGGATCCACACATCACTGTCCCCTGGCATACTGACAGCTGTTCTCTTCTGGATGAGAATGCTGGCAACAGTGAGTCGCCATGTGTTGGCCATCCCTTCACCGTCAAATCATATACCCGAGACAGTGTCGGATCATTGCGGGTCTCCTTCTCTATATCCGCGTTAGTTACTGGCAAGCGTTCAATTATCGATGAATAAAATATTTCGACAGGGTCCACTGCTGGTGCTTCCTCCGCAGTAGGCAGTGGCAGGCGTGATAGCCCATCAGCGTTTCCATGCTGTTTCGTGCCCTTATACTCTATTTCATATTGGTTCGCCCCTAGAAAAAGGGACCATCTTTGTAGCCGTTGCGCAGTTCCGTTAAATACTCAGCATTCATTTCGTCTTTATGCTGGTTCCTTTTGTGAAACTTAAATCTTTCTGCTATCAGCAGCGGTGTGGGGTTTAAGTGGTCCTGTAGGATTTCCACTATGCTTTCGAAATCCTTATCCACTGGCTTCTCTGGGGTTATTAGGTTTCGCAGTAAGCCATATGCTTTTGCACCCATGAAATTCAACAAAACCAGTGCTTTCCTGGCATCTGGCACTTCATTCGCCTTGCAGAACACCTCAATGCGTTCCACATATGTCGCCCAATCTTCGACTTCATTGTCGAACGCTGTGACACTGCCACTCTTCGGCACCCCTGGGTGTGGTTAGACTGGCTAAAATGGCGTCTCCCGCGTTCTCCCTTCTTCTCCGCTGGCTCAAAATGGCGTCTCCCGCGCTTCCCTTTCTTTCCCCGCTCGCCCTTCTTCTCCGCTGCAGCTCAAATGGCGTCTCCCGCACTTCCTTTCTTACCCCGCGGACGCTGCTCAGCCCTTGAGCCCTGGCTGCACTCTGCGCGTTTTCCTGTGCACCTCTCTCGTTGCCACCGCTCGATCCTGAACCCCGGCTGTGCTTTACCCTCTCTCTCTTTTTGTTTTCCATCGACGCCGCTCGGTCTTCAACCCCCGGCTGCGCCCTGTGCGCTTTACCCTCTCTCTTACCCCGTCGACGCTGCTCGACCTTTTCTGTGCCGTCGGTTGGCTCCAGCCGCCGCTGTCCGGGAAGGGTCTGCGCTGTACCTTTTGCCAGCCTGTTGCTGGATCGTCGTGGCTGGAGAACCAAGCCCAGCTCTCAACAGCCTCCCCTGCGATGCTCACTCTCTGCCGGATGACTGGGCGGTTGCTCGTGGTCGACGCCCGTGCTTCTGGCCTCGACTTTCTTCCACTGTCCTCCAGGAGCGAATCCTTGGGAGGAAATGCAGAGTTGCAGGTAGGTTCGAATCGACCTCGTCGCCACGATTAAATCCGTGAATCTTAAAGTATGGTGTTCTTCAATAAATAGACGGAGACTGCAGATCAACAATCAACAGGTGTTTACTGGATGAGGGTAGTCTAAAAACTAACAGTACAGATGCCTGCTCAGGGCTTATATACAGGTGTGGTCACTGCCGGTACTACAGTATACAGGAGCTGTAAAAGTAGTTCTCTCTTAAAGGTACATACAGTACACCCGAGACAGTGTCGGGTCATTTCGGGTCTCCTTCTCTATACCAGCGTTAGTTACTGGCAAGCATTCAATTATAGCCGAATTAAATATTTTGACAGGATCCACTGCTGGTGCTTCCTCCGCAGTAGGCAGTGGCAGGCGTGATAGCCCATCAGCGTTTCCATGCTGTTTTGTGCCCTTATACTCGATTTCATATTGGTGCGCCCCTAGAAAAAGGGACCATCTTTGTAGCCGTTGCGCAGTCATCACCGGAACGCCCTTCTTTGGATTAAAGATGGAGACAAGTGGTTGGTGGTCAGTCAGCAAGGTGAACTTCTGCCCGTGCAGATAAGTGATTGAACTTTTTCACTCCCCACACTAGGCTGAGGGCCTCCCTGTCAATCTGGGCGTAGTTACGCTCGGCTGAGGTTAGTGACCGAGACGCAAAGGCTACTGGCCTCTCCGAGCCGTCCGGGAATTTGTGCGACAGCACCGCTCCAATACCATAGGGTGATGCATCACACGCCAACCGAATTGGTAGTGCTGGGTTGAAATGAGCCAACACCTCTTTTGATGTGATCAATGCTTTGCTCTTCTGGAAAGCTCGTTTACATTCGTCACTCCACTTCCATGGTACCCTCGTTTGCAGTAGGGTGTTCAGTGGGTGTAGTACGGTAGACAAATTCGGCAAGAACTTATGGTAGTAGTTCACCAGCCCGAGGAACGACCTCAGTTGTGACACATTTTCCGGTGCTGGAGCCTTGACTACTGCCTCAATCTTTTCAGGGGACTTATGTAACCCCTCTTTATCAATAACGTGGCCACAATACGAGATCTGCTTCTGGAAAAACTCGCATTTGTGGCGATTAGCTCGGAGCCCATATTCCTTCAATCTAGTGAGCACCTGCTCCAGGTTGGCGAGGTGATCACTGTCATTTTCGCCCGTGACCAGGATGTCGTCCAAATAACACTGGGTCCCTGGAATCCCTTGCAGGACTTGTTCCATTGCACTTTGCCAAATAGCCGGAGCTGATGCTACCCCGAACACCAGCCGGTTGTATTGGTAGAGACCTTTATGAGTGGTGATCGTGAGGTACTGTTTTGAGGCTTCTTCTACCTCCATTTGCAGGTACGCCTGGGCCAGATCAATCTTAGTGAAGCGTTTCCCTCCAGATAGCGAGGCGAAAATATCTTCAATCCGTGGAAGCGGATATTGTACAGTGTGAAGGACTGGGTTCACTGTCACCTTAAAGTCCCCACAGATGCGAACCTTCTTTGGTTCCCCAGGCGTATTACTCAACGACCTCTTCATTACAGGAACGATGAGTGTAGCCCACTCGCTCCAGTCCACTTTGGACAGTACTCCTGAACGTTCCAAACCTTCCAGCTCTGCTTTGACGGCTGGGTGGATCGCATAAGGTACCGGTCTGGCCTTAAAAAACTTTGGGCTTGCATTTTCCTCTATTTTGATCATCGCTGTTGTGCCTTTTAGTGTTCCGAGTCCCTGCTGGAACACTTCTTGTGCATCAGTTAGCATTTTTGACAGTCGTCCAGGTGTGACGTCGTCATCCTTTTTGGCATCTACAGTCAGTGCTTGTATGGAATGCCAATCTAGCTGTATCTTCCGGATCCATTCACGTCCTAGTAGTGGTGGCCCTCCATCTGGCAATACATATAGGTCCATTTTTGGTGTTTCCTTGCCATTATATATAACGTTCACCCTTATTTTTCCTTTGGGGTAGACTTTTTGCCCCCTGTGCGTCTTCAAGACAATCTTTGTATCTCTCAAGGGTAAATGTGAGAATAGCCGCTTGTAGTCCCTTTGGTTTATGACTGTTAGGGCTGATCCTGTGTCCAATTCCATTTTCACTTGGACTCCTGCTATCTTGAGCATGACCCAGGTAGTTTGGTGATCCTCCGTTTTGATCACATTATGTAGTTTCAGACAACCCAGCTCCTTGCTTCCGGAGTCTGTATCACTTTTCTGTTCGTCTGAACTACTCTCCGTCACCTTATGTACCTTCTTGTACTTCTCCTGTGGAGATTTCTTGCTGCTGGTTTTCTTTCCCGACCTGCAGACTCTTGCTATGTGTCCTCCTTTTCCACACTGTCTGCACACTTTGTCCTTGAACCAGCAATCATTATGGTCATGTGTTGTTCTGCCGCAGCGATAGCACTTCATTGTTCTGTATGACATGTCATTTGTGCCATATTCTTGCGGTCTCCATTGTATCTCTGCAGCGCCCCGTGCTGCTGCTTCATGTGATACTGCAATGCTGAAAGCCTTGTCCAGCGTAAGATCCTTTTCTGAAAGAAGCCGTTTCTGGGTTCCTTCACTTTGAAGCCCACACACAAACTTGTCCCTTAAAGTATCTGCTAGTCCCGTTCCAAACTGGTAGTGTTTCGATAGCGTGCGCAGTTCCGTTAAATACTCAGCATTACTTTCATCTTTATGCTGGTTCCTTTTGTGAAACTTAAATCTTTCTGCTATCAACAGCGGTGTGGGGTTTAAGTGGTCCTGTAGGATTGACACTATGTTTTCAAAATCCTTTTCTACTGGCTTCTCTGGGGTTACCAGGTTTCGTAGTAAGCCATACGTTTTTGCACCCATTGAATTCAACAATACCAGCGCTTTCTTGTCATCTGGCACTTCATTCGCCTTGCAGTATACTTCTATGCGTTCGACATATGTCGTCCAATCTTCGACTTCATTGTCGAACGCTGTGATACTGCCACTCTTCGGCATTTTTGGGTGTGGTTAGACTGGTTTGAAATGGCGTCTCCCGCGCTTTCCTTTCTTCCCCGCTGTGGCTTAAAATGGCGTCTCCCACGCTTTCCTTTCTTCCCCGCTGCGGCTTAAAATGGCATCTCCCGCACTGCTGCCAACGCCGCTCTCGGCGGTCCTCGTGGCAAATGGCGACGCCCTGTGGGTTTCATGCGCTGCTGCCAATGCCGCTCTCTGCGGTCCTCGTGGCAATGGCAGCGCCTCGCGTTTTCCTGCACACCTCTCTCCCCCATTGACGCTGCTCGGCCCTTGAACACCGGCTGCGCTCTGCTCTCTCTCGTCTCTCTCCCCGTTGACGCCGCTCGGTCCTGAACACCGGCTGCGCCCTGTGCGCTCTGCTCTCTCTCTCTCCCCCGTCGACGCTGCTCGGCCTTTTTCTGTGCCGCTCGGTCGGGCTCTAGCCGCCGCCGGGAAGGGTCTGCGCAGTACCTGTTGCCAGCCCATTTTGCTGGACCACCGTGACTGGAAAGCCAAGCCTGGCTCTCGACAGCCTCCCCTGCGATGCTCAAATCTCCGCTGGATGACTGGGCGGTTGCCCGTGGTCGACGCCCGTGCTTCTGGACTCGACCTCCTTCCACTGTTCTCCAGGAGCGAATCCCTGGGAGGTGATGCAGAGTTGCAGGTAGGTTCAAATCTGCCTCGTCGCCAATGTTAAATCCGTGTATCTTAATGTTGTGTCCTTCAATAATTAGACAACAGACTGCAGGGAACGATTCAACAGGTGTTTACTGAATGAGGGTTACTCTAGAACTAACTGTACTGATCACTACTCAGGGTTTATATACAGGTGTGGTCACTGCCGGTACTACAGTATACAGGAGTTGTAAAAAGTAGTTCTCTCCCTTAAGGTATATATACATTACACATACCACTCCTACGTGAGCATGTCCGAGGAAACTTGTCTTTGGCATCTCCAATTCTCCAGACGCTCAGTCACCCAGCTGTCAAGGTCACCACACCATCAAGCTCCCATACAAGAGGATCCTTCCAGACCACTGCAGGAGACATCTGCTGGATAAGCCAGTTTGCAGTTCAATCCCGCATAAAGCAAATCATTGTGACCGTGTTTGCCGAGGGAAACACTTTCTCAGTGGAGAGGGGACAACAGCTGGACAAGGCACAGACCTTTTACCAATGGGCAAACGTTCTATGAATACAGGGGATCTAAATTGGATAGCCCCGAAAATGGGCGCAGGGATTGCGACGCGCGTTCAACCAGCGCCCGTTGATTGAAATGCAGGCAGCACGTCAACTTTGTGCTGCCTGCTCATTAGAATGATTTCAGCGTGCAGCCAGCACTAACCATGCTATTGATTGGCTGCACGCATCATCAGTTGCCCAAAATCGGATCTTCCTAGCACCACTTAAAGCTAGCCTGCACCTCTTAAAGGGGAGGTGTATTGTGGCTGCAACAGATGCTGGGAGTTGTGCAGGTAGTGAATCTGTCCTGGGAAACATTGAGGAATGGCACAACATGGGAGAGAGCGGGCTCCAAGGTTTTCGGACGCTGCACTGCAGGTCTTGATGGAGGAGGTAGAGAGGAGGAGAGATGTCCTGTATCCGCAAGGGAGCAGGAGGCCCTCCAGACACGTGGTCAAAAGACAGTGGGAGCAGATAGCTCTGCAGGTCAATGACAGGAGTCAAGCCCTGAGGACCTGGACGCAGTGTCCTAAGAAGTTCAATGACCTCACACGAGTGCTCAAGGTCAGTGAATGCATCTTCAAATGCCATATCCTACCAACTACACCACTAACCTCAGCCACTGCTCAATTCACCACACCCCCATCACTCATCTACCAACAATCTCTATCAATCAGGACTCATCCCTCACATTCATAGCTTCACTTCACCCTCACACACTTAGCACTGCTGCAAGCCTCACACCCACATCTCCCAGCCTGCACACACTGCCAGCTTTTCAACCATGACAACCACATCACCCAAACAGATTGCACCACACTCACTGACACACTTCCCTCTCTCTTGCAGGAGAAGATGGGGCACAACTGTAGGCAGCAGGAACTAACCGGAGGGGGACAGGCATGCCTGCATGTCCTAACCACGATGGAGGAGACAGTGATGGCCATTATTGGAACAGCCATTGCTGAGACCGTGGACAGCGGCAGGGCTGAAACCATTGAAGATGACCGTATCCTCATACCTAATCCTCCTTCTCACATCCCACTTCCCCCTCATCACACAACCTCTTCTGATTTACAAGCTGCAGATGGTGTAAGCATACACCTCTTGCTTTCATCCCCTCCCCTCACCACAATCATGGTGGGTTTTTCCTTTCAGATACCTAAGAGGTGTATGCTGGCCAGGCAGTGGAGAAAGACCAACAAGGGAGTGATGATGAAGACACAGCACCGTCACTTGATTTCACACTCGTAGCCACCAGCTCAGATACTAACACTGTACGTATCTTAGAGGATAGATTAGAGGTGTGATCTACACGTGGTGAGACACCTGGCACGTTGCAGCCAAGGCAGGGGCCAAAGATAGCCCAGATGCCAGCTTGCCATAGGGCGAGGTGGCACACAGGTTCTGCTGCAGAGGACTTAGATGAGGACTTTGATAGGGGCAGCCTACAGAAAAATGCTGCTGGGCATGCACAAGAAAATACTTGGTACATTGGGAAGCCTGCTAGAAAGCCTGTCTTAAATGGAAGCATGGAAGAGTCCAGCACCAAGTTGGCACAGGGCTTTGCGCAGAACTTGGAGCCCGTCATTTCCAGCATGGAAGTGATGGCCAACTCCGTTAGCACACGTGTGGACCCAACCATGATGTAGCGTCTGATGGCCAATGTGGCAGCTTCCATTGTAGCACAAGCAACAGCCACCCAATGTCTGAGCGCTGCAGTGGTGGCATGCAAGGTCAGCTTGCTGCCATGTAAGCTCAGACCGCTACCATCATGGCTGTGGATTACAGTGCTCAAGGGAGCTAGCAGGATATCACAGCAGTCCAGCAATCTGTCCTCCAACAGATTACTAGGATTGCTGAGGTGCCATCCCGGGAGAGTGGCAGTGGCTCCATGGAGCTCGAACCTGCTGTCCTCTCTCAGGATGGCAGCATTCATCCTGCCACTCCACCGGTACCCTTGCTGTTACAAGTCAGCCAGCCAGCCTAGACTGCTGCTGCCCATGCCGAGATGGTGCAGTCCGACATCGGGCCAAGAACTGCTCGAGGTCATCCTGCAAGGCCATCTGCAATCTCCTCCACTGAAAGACAGCAGCCTTCCACCACCCATGCTGCAGCCACTGGGGTAGCACTGCGCAGGAGCACTCAGACAGGCAAAGGCACATGGATCCAGGTACTAAAATGCACAAAGGTGATTAGTTTACGTTTGTATGCAATATGGCATGATTTCATTTATAAATTTGGTTTGGAATGTTGATTTTGTGGTGGCTTTTATCTTTATGCTGGTTCCTTTTGTGGTGAAGGGATGGCCAGCACATGGCGAACCACTGCTGCCAGCATTCTCGCCGAGAAGAAAACAGCTGTCAGTGTGCAGAGGAACCTTGATGTGTGGATCCAGAGTAGTAATTCCACCCAAATTGAAGGATAGAGTGCTCAATGAGCTTCATGAAGGTCATCTGGGAGGGGTAAAAATGAAGAACTTAGCCAGAGCGTTTGTGTGGTGGCCGGGAATCGATAGAGAAATCGAAGAGATGACCAAGAGCTGTACAGGATGCCAGAAGGTCCAAAACGCCCCACCACAAGCCCCTCTACATCCATGGGAGTGGCCCTCATCTCCATGGCAAAGGGTGCACATTGATTTTGCTGGTCCCTTTATGGACTCGATGTTTTTAATTGTGGTGGATGCACATTCAAAGTGGCCAGAGGTAATAAAAATGTCCTCAACCACCACAGAAAAAACTATCACAGTCTTACGAACCATATTCACCAGGAATGGGCTGCCTGAACAGATTTGCTCTGACAATGGACCACAGTTTGTGTCTGAAGAGTTCCGGAGGTTCTTAAAGAACAATGGTGTTAAGCATTACACATCCGCCCCATATCATCCAGCCACTAATGGATTGGCCGAGAGGTTTGTTCAAACATTCAAGAAGGCTATCAAGGCAATGTGTAATGAAGATATACCCCTACAACACAAGGTGGATAACTTCTTGTTTGCCTACCGGAATGCGACACATGCGGTTACCAACCAAACTCCAGCCATGATGTTCTTCAATCAAAGACTACGATGCCGCTTGGATTTGGTTAAGCCAAATGTCAGAAGAGATGTGGAGAACAGACAGTTTCAGAATATGAATGAAAGGCCGACCAGGAGTTTTAAGATAGGTCAACCAGTTTTGGCCCGGGACTACCGCACAGAGAAATGGCAGCCAGGAACGATCTGTACACGGCAAGGACCTCTAATGTATACCGTGGACGTTGGAGAGAGCATTGTAAGGTGCCATGCTGACCAGATTCTAGAGTCACTGGAAAACGTCAACTCCACACCACGATCTGATACACCTGGCGATGAAACCGAAGTACCAATTGCATCTACCGCAGAATCGGTGATATTGGAAGCAGATGAACCAAACAACGACATTGATCCCAACTCAACCTTGCCAGAAGAACCTGATATCCCAAAGAGGCGTTATCCAGACAGAATCAGGAAGCCTCCTCAAAGACTGAACTTATAATTGCTTAACTTCAACCAATGTATCTAGCAACCGTAATTGTAATTAGTTATTATTTAGTTGTTAAATGAATGTTATGTACTGTTTATCTAAAAGGGGAGGAATTGTTGTGTATGTACCTTTAAGGGAATAACTGGTCTCAGACTGCAGTACCGGCAGTGACCACCCCTGTATAAAAGGCCCTAGCAGGCTTCTGTAGTTTCAGTTTCCAGGTTGTCTCCATTCAGTAAAGGCTTGTTATAATCAACTCCTGCAGTCCGTGTCTCAATTATACACGGACATAATAGGCTGTCTAGGTTGCCTCCTCCCTTACTCCTCCTCCTCATCATGTTCCTGCTCCTCAGCTGCTCACCGTATGGCTGGTGGCAAGGGTTGTCCCCTCATGATGGCGAGGTTCTGCAGCATGCAGCAGACCACCACGAATCTTGACACCTGCTCTTCCGGGTACTGCAGGGCTCCTCCAGAGCGGTCCAGGCAGTGGATATGTTGTTTCAGCACGCCAATGGTCTGCTCCCTCACATTTTGTGTGGCAACATGGCTTTTATTGAATGCATGCTGCGTGCGTTTGCGTGGGTTGCGCACCAGGGTCATGAGCCATGTCGTCAGTGGATAGCCCTTGTCGCCCAGTAGCCACCTTTTGGTTGGCATTGTGGCTCAAATGCATATGGCACAGCGGACTGCCGCAGCATGAAGGCATCATGACTGCTGCCAGGATACCAGGCATTGACCTGCATGATTCGCTGCCTATGGTGGCACACCAGCTGGATGTTGAGGGACTGAAATCACTTTCGGTTCTGGTATATGGCAGTGTTGACATGTGGCGCCTGCAAAGCGATGTGCGCGCAGTCAATGGCAGACTGCACCATTGGGAAGCCTGCAGTCCTAGCAAAGCCGCATGCTCGCTCCGCCTTCTGCTCTCTAGCAAGAGAGAATGAAAAGTAGTTAGCCCTCTTTGAATGGAGAACCTCAGTGACCTCCCTTACATACATAAGAAGTAAGTAAGAAGTAAGAGCAGGAGTTGGCCATACAGCCCCTCGAGCCTGCTCCGTCATTCAATAAGATCATGGCTGATCATCGACCTGAATTCCACTTTCCTGCCCGATCTCCATATCCCTTGATTCCCCTAGAGTCCAAAAATCTATCTATCTCAGCCTTGAATATACTCAAAGACTCAGCATTCACAGCCCTGTGGGGCAGAGAATTCCAAAGATTCACAACCCTCTGAGTGAAGAAATTCCTCATCTCAGTCTTAACTGGCCTACCCCTTACCCTGAGACTATGCCCCTTAGTTCTAGACACTCCAGCCAGGGGAAACAACCTCTCAGCATCTACCCTGTCAATCCCCTTCAGAATCTTGTATGTTTCAATGAGATCACCTCTCATTCTTCTAAACTCCAGAGAGTATAGGCCCATTCTACACAATCTCTCCGTAACAGTGGATGGCAAACTGCTAGATGTTGCAAATATCTTCAAATCCAGCCTGTAAGGAGCCAGACACATAAAGGTTCATCGTCACGGTCACCTTCACAGGCAATGCAGTCCTTGCCCTGCTCTGAGGAGTTGTGGCTGCAGCAGGTGACAGATTTCAGTGAGGACATCCTTATTGAAGCGCAGACATCTCACACATTGTTCCTCACTGAGGTTCAGCTAGGAGAATTGCTCCCTGAAGACCCTGGGCAGATAAGGAGTCTTGCTGAGAGCCCTTCTCCCCCTCCTCCTCTTCCCTCTTCCAGCAGCTTGTCCTGCTCTACGTGGCCTCTGCTCATTCTCCCAGTCATGCTCTATTCCAAGAGGAAGGTCGACTAGTGCACCCACGTCTGGGAGAAACTGGTTTGTGCAGAAGCCTTGAAGTCAGGAGAAAGTCCTTCAGCACCTGCCACACCACTGCCTGTAGATTTTTACAACTTGAAAGAACTATGGAAAGCACCAAACCCTTGTAGAATTGCACCATCAGCTAGAATAAACCAACCAGCAAGTAACCTGTAAGTAGTTGATCCCTTTAAATAGTGGGTCCTTCCTGCTACTTAACATGTGTTCAGCTGTGTGAGGTTAAGAGAGGGCATTGGCTGGAGCACTGAGCTCCAAAATGGCACTGCTGGCGTCAAATCTGCGTTGCACGCTGATTGACATCATGATCTGCCTGCTCTGCATACTTCCACTGGACGTTCGCTACACGCGCTAACAGTTCAACCAGTCCATGCTGGCATTTATACTCTACTCGAGCCTCCTCCCACCAAGATGGCATCCGACACGATTCGCCACAGAAGTGTGCACGCACGCATCGGACTCCATTTTGGTCCCCGAACAGCACCCGTAGCACCCAAACAACAGGTGCTACTGAGCCCAATTTTGCACCCTCTTAGAGTGTCATGGATGGCACCCATGTGACCACCAAGTCTCCTCATCACAATCACAATGCATACATGGACAAGAATTTCTAATGATATCAGCAAATAGTGATGTTATTTGCCTGTTTGATTATGATGCCTTACCAGCATAGTTGCCTGATTGATTACTTATGCCTGACCAGCAGAGGTCATGTGACAGAGACAAGCAGTTTGGTTTAGTTTCAGTTTCGTTCCAGATGCATCACTAGTATGATGTCTCCTGTAAATGCTGTTAAAAGAGTTGAACAAGCTTTAGATTAAAAGACATTCTCTTTCATAAATGTCTCGTCATTGAACCCACAAAGAAATCAATACTTGGTGTCAGAAGTGATTGAAAGAGATGAAGAGGAAAAATCTGAAGTTAAATCAGCTCTCCACATATTAGCAAGCCAAAAGAGAACATCGTTACTTACCTTTAGAGAATAGCTAATGAAGTGAAAAATGGAAGGTTTACTCCCACCGGCGACGCTTCAGTTGACAGGTAATGTGGCTGAAAATTGGAGAAGATTCAAACAACGTGTGGGGTTGTATTTATCAGCAACCGGAGCTGATGAGAAAAGTAATAAAAAGAAATCGTCACTGTTCTTACATGTCGTGGGTGATGAAGCGCTGGAGGTGTATAATAACTTCACATTCGCTGCTAATGGAGACAAAATGAAGCTAGATAAAATAATGGAACAGTTTGAGGCCTACTGCATACCTAAACGTAACGTGACGTTTGAGAGGCACAGATTTTTCACATGTGTACAGAAAACGGGAGAGACTATTGATCAGTATGTGACTGAACTGAGAAACAGAAGCAAATCGTGTGAATTTGGGGGACTGACAGACTCGCTGATAAAAGACAGACTGGTGTGTGGTATTCCAGATAATGGTCTGAGGGAAAGACTGCTAAGAGAGCAAGATCTAGACCTGGGAAAAGCCATAGCACTGTGTAGGGCTACAGAGACTGTGAAGTTGCAGGCAAAGGAGCTGTTCAGTGACAGTAGCTGCAACGTGGATGCAGTGAGAAAGAACGGACACAAACCGTTTAACAAAAAGAGCGCCAATGTGAAAAAAGAGGCGTGGCCAGCGAACGAAAATGAAAGGGACAATCGAAAGTCATGTAGTCGATGCGGTACACAGCATCCACCAAGAAAGTGTCCAGCATATGGTAAAACATGCAATAGTTGCAACAAGAACAACCATTATGCCCGTTGCTGTAAGAACCAAATGCAACAAAGCAAGGTCCATGCAGTAGATGAAAGCGACATAGAGGAGTTCTATGTAGATGTTGTGTCTGAAAACAAAAAAGAAGAAAGAGACTGGATGTTGACACCAAAAGTGAATGACATACACATTCCATTTAAATTGGATACTGGAGCACAAGTTAATGTGATATCAGAGACTGATTTTAAGAAAATTAGACCCAGACCAAAGATACATGGAATAAAAGTGAAAGTGACAGGATACTCAGGTACTGATATACCAGTGAAAGGAAGATGCATTGTCAAAGTAACACACAAGGACAGAGAGCACACGCTAGCATTAATCGTGGTGCCAAAGGATGTGTAAGCCATACTAGGTTTAAAAGCCTGTGAGAGACTGAACCTGGTAAAGAGAGTCCTCGTTGTGGAAAGCGAAGGAGAGACAGTCTATGATGAACTCATGAACGAGTACAACGACCTATTTAAGGGTCTAGGCTGCATTCCAGGAGAACACACGATCAGAGTAGATAAAAGTATGACACCGGTCATACATCCATGCAGAAAAGTCCCATTTGCTCTTCAAAAGCAACTGAAGGCAGAGTTGGACAGGATGGAAAGCCTGAACGTGATTCGGAAGATAGATGAGCCAACTGAGTGGGTGAGTTCCCTCGTCGTAGTGGACAAAAAGAATGGAAAGCTCAGAACTTGCCTGGATCCAAGGGATCTAAACAGAGCAATAAAGAGAGAGCACTTCAAGCTTCCTACACGTGAGGAAATCATGGCACAGTTTGCAAATGCAAAGTATTTCAGCAAGTTAGATGCATCATCAGGATTTTGGCAGATGAAATTGGACGAAGCAAGTTCAAGACTGTGCACGTGCAACATCCATTTGGCAGATACAGATTCCTAAGGTTACCATTTGGCATTGCCTCAGCTCCTGAAGTGTATCACAAAACTATCCATATGATCTATGAGCACCTGGAGGGAGTTGATACATCAATGGATGACATCATAGTATGGGGAACCACGAGAACTGAGCATGACGAGAGACTGAAAAAAGTGCTGGAAGCAACAAGGAAAACAAACCTGAAGCTGAATAGAGATAAATGCCAGCTCGGGGTGACAGAACTGACATTCGTGGGAGATATCCTTAGCAGTGAGGGCATCAGACCAGATCCCAGAAAGGTGTCCGCCATTGAGAATATGCCAAAGCCACAATGCAAAAAGGACGTGCAGAGGTTTAATGGAATGATAAACTACATGAGTAAATTCATATCCAATCTCTCAGAAAAGATGGCGCCACTGAGAAGACTAACTGAAAAGAACATAGAATGGGAATGGAATCATGAGCATGAGAAGTCATGGAGCGATCTAAAGAAACTGCTCACAGAGGAACCAGTTCTGAGGTTTTATGACCCAGCGAGACCCATCAAGATATCATCAGATGCATCACAGAGTGGGCTCGGTGCCGTTCTTCTGCAACAATATGACTACTGGCAACCTATTGCATATGCATCGTGCTCAATGACAGACGCGGAGACGCGATATGCTCAAATAGAAAAGGAGCTGCTCAGCATCACATACGCCTGTGAAAGATTTCACCAGTTTGTGTCAGGACAAGCAATCAGTGTAGAGACTGACCATAAGCCCTTGATTGCATTGTTCCAAAAGCCACTAAATAGCTGTCCGCTTAGAATACAAAGAATGATGATCAGGCTGCAACGCTATACACTGAATGTTGCGTACACACCGGGTAAACTGATGTATACAGCAGACACGTTGTCCAGAGCTGTTGACCCAAGTGAGCCCGCAAACACCACAATGGATGAAAAAGTGAACGCCTACGTGGACATGATCACAAGTGCACTGCCCATAGCAGATGCAAAAATGGAGCTCATAAAGACTGAGACAAACAAAGATGAAACAATGAGACGACTGAGAAAAAGCATCTTGGATGGATGGCCCAACATGAAGCAAGACTGCTCACCTGACATGGCAGAGTACTGGAACTGCAGGGCGGAACTATCAGTGGTCGAAGACATCATCTACAAAGGAAGCAAAATAGTTATCCCAATAGAGTCTGAGAAAAGAGATGTTAAAAAAGATCCATGGAGGACACCTGGGAATCGAAAAGTGTAAGAAAAGAGCACGAGAGGTGATGTACTGGCCACGAATCAACCAAGATGTGACAAATGAGGTGTCAAACTGCACAATATGCCTGAAATATCGAGCAAGCAATCCGGTAGAACCACTAAAGCCACACCCAGCGCCAGACAGACCTTACCAGAAGGTAGGCGCTGACCTATTCGTATGTCAAGGGAAGGACTATCTTGTAGTCACAGACTATTACTCCCTGTATCCAGAGGTTTGTAGACTGTACACCACCACTGCAGATGCTGTGATAACATGTATGAAAGCCATATTCTCCAGACATGGCGTGGCAAGCGAGGCCTTCACAGACAACGGACCCCAGTTTTACAATGCAAGTTTCCGACACTTTGCCAAAGAGTGGGACTTTATCCACACAACGTCAAGTCCTCACTATCCACAGTCCAATGGATTAGTGGAAAAATCGGTCCAGACAGTGAAAAGACTGATGTACAAGGCAAAAGACAGTGGAACTGACTTCTACCAGAGCATGCTTGTATACCGCACAACGCCGCTCGAGTGTGGTATGTCACCAGCCCAACTCCTTATGGGACGTCAGCTAAGGTCAAACCTACCCATCCCGGAGAACCTCCTGAAAACAAAAGAGGGGGAGAAAGTGAGGAAGTTCAAAGAACAACAGAAAGAAAAGCAAAAGTACTACTATGACAGAGGAACACAAAACCTACCTGAACTCCACACTGGTGACCAAGTAAGGTTGAAAGACAAAACAAACACATGGACTCAGAAGGGAACTGTCCTGAGTGAAGTTCAACCAAGATCATACACCATTCAGACAGATGAGGGTGCTGTTCTGAGAAGAAATCGTCGAGATCTTCTCATGGGACCAGCCACAGCAGGTCAAGAGACTGATACTGTTGAACAACCTGATCACACAGCTGAGAACACATCATCTGACGCAACAACTCAGATTCAAGGACAATCAATCAGAAAATCCTCAAGACGCGTGAAGCCTCCTGAGAGTCTCATTGAGCAAATTTAAGGACTATTGTTATAGAAGGAAGTAATGTTATCTTATTCTTTCTTCAAGTTCTAGTGTATTTACATATTTCATGTGAACACACAAAGCAAGGTTAAAAAACCTTGATCATGATAATGATAATGTAAGTTCATTAAGTGTTACAGTTAAAATGCAGATTAATACAAAGAAAACATGTTGTTAGTTAAAAGTAAAATACTTTTGTTTTAAGAAAAGGAGATGTAATGATATCAGCAAATAGTGATGTTATTTGCCTGTTTGATTATGATGCCTTACCAGCATAGTTGCCTGATTGATTACTTATGCCTGACCAGCAGAGGTCATGTGACAGAGACAAGCAGTTTGGTTTAGTTTCAGTTTCGTTCTAGATGCATCACTAGCATGATGTCTCCTGTAAATGCTGTTAAAAGAGTTGAACAAGCTTTAGATTAAAAGACATTCTCTTTCATAAATGTCTCGTCATTGAACCCACAAAGAAATCAATACAGAATTGACTTCAATGGAAATAAAAATTGGAAGAGATTTAACACAGGCTGCCGACTCACAATCTCACATTTTACACTAGCATACAAAGTCAAAATCTGCTCCACTCTATTTTAGTGATGTTGGTTCTGGAATAAATATTGGTCAGGACACCAGGAATAACTCCCCCACTTTTCTTCAAAACAGTGCCATGAGATCTTTTACATCCATCTGAGAGGGCAGACGATGCCTTGGTTTAACGTCTCATAGCGTTACATAGAATTACATAGGAAATACGGCACAGAAACAGGCCATTCGGTCCAACCAGTCCATGCTGGCATTTATACTCTACTCGAGCCTCCTCCCACCCTTCCTTATCTAACTATATCAGCATAACCCTCTATTCCCTTCTCCCTCATATGCTTATCTAGCTTCCCCTTAAATCCATCTATACTATTCACCTTAACCACTCCCTGTCGTAGCATGTTCCACATTCTCACCACTCTCTGGGTAATGAAGTTTCTTCTGAATTCCCTATTGGATATCTTGGTGACTATCTTATATTGATGGCCTCTAGTTATGCTCTTCCCCACAAGTGGAAACATTCTCTCTGTATCTACTCTATCAAAACCTTTCATAATTTTAAAGACCTCTATTAGGTCACCCCTCAGCCTTCTCTTTTCAAGAGTAAAGAGGCCCAGCCTGTTCATCCTTTCCTGGTGGGTATAACCTCGCATTTCTGGTATCATCCTTGTAAATCTTTTTTGCACCCTCTCCAGTGCCTCTATATCCTTTTTATAATATGGCGACCAGAATTGTACACAGCACTCCAAGTGTGGTCTAACCAAGGTTCGATACAGGTTTACCACAACCTCTCTACTTTTCAATTCTATCGCTATAGAAATAAACCCTAGTGCTTGGTTTGCTTTTTTTATGGCCTTATTAACCTGCATCGCTACTTTTAGTGATTTGTGTATTTGTACTCCCAGATCCCTTTGCTCCTCTACCCCATTTAGATTCTTATTTTTAATTTGTGACCTCCTTATTTTTCTTACCAAAATGTAATACCTCACAAAATGTAGTACCTCCGACAGTCCAGCACTCCCTCAGTACTGCTCTGGAGGGTCAGCCTAGATTATGTGCTCAAGTGTCCACTTGTTTGAATAAAGTTGGTGTCATTTGAATCTAGGTGGCTGACTTTACGTTTACCAGATATATACAGCACTGGGGCTGTGACAAAGAGGGGGTGACTGATCTATGACATTAGATGATTAAGTGTCTGGTAAATGTCAGCGAGATTAATGGAAGAGAGGGACTAATTTAAAAACCTGTGAGATTTGGGGAAAGGGCTGTACATAAACAAGGGAATTGGTTTTGAGAGAAGGAAGTTAGGGAGCTAGAAGATGACACAGGTCACATTGAGAGCATTTAGGTCACTCGCTAATTGAGTGAGTCCAATTTGTTTTTCGTTAATTGCCAGAAGGTAAAAGAAGGATTTGAAGTATTAGCAGATGTTAACATCAGAAAGGGGGGAATGTTTGCCCTATGTATTTATAACAAAACCATTGATAAGTAATGCTAATGGGAGAAAGTGCATTCATGGTGACATTCCCAGCCTTCCATTTTGGACTGGCCTGGGAGCCAATACAACAAACACAACTTGCATTTATATAGCGCATTTAATGTAGCAAAATAGCCCAAGGCACTTAACAAGAGTGATATCAATAAAAACATTTTTGGCACTGTGGCACAGAAGGAGATATCCAGACAGATGACCAAAAAGCTTGGTCAACGAGGTAGGTTTCAAGGAGCATCTTAAAGGAGGAGAGAGAGGTAGAGAGGCGGAGAGGTTTAGGGAGGGAGTTCCAGAGCTTAGGGTCAAGGCAGCTGAAAGCACAGCCGCTAATGGTGGAGTGATAAAAATCGGGGTTGCGCAAGAGATTGGAGGAGTGCAGAGATCTCGAAGGCTTGTAGAGCTGGAGGAGGTTACAGAGATAAGGAGGGGCAAAGTGATGGAGGGATTTGAAAACAAGGATGAGGATTGTAAAATTGAGGTGTTGACAGACCAGGAGCCCGTGTAGGTCAGCAAGCACAGGGGTGATGGGTGAACGGGACTTGGTGAGAGTTAGGACATGGGCAGCATGTAGATGAGAAATAGGAGGGGGCCAAGGCTAGATCGTTGGTGGACTCTAGAGGTAACGATGCAGGAATGGGAAGAGAAGCCTTTGCAGGTGATTCTCTGGCTATGATTTGATAGATAAGAATGAAACCAAGCAAGGGCAGTTCCTCTCAGCTGGACGATGGAAGAGAGGCGTTGGAGGATGATGGTGTGGTCAACTGTGTCGAAGGCTGCAGATAGGTCGAGCAGGATGAGGAGGGATAATTTGTCACAGTCTTAAAGAATGTCATTTGTGATTTTGATAAGGTCCATTTCAGTTGTGTGGCGGGTCCGGAAAACTAATTGGAGGGATTCAAACATGGAATTGCAGGAAAGATGGGCACGGATTTGTGAGGTGACGACACGTTCATGGACTTTGGAGAGGAAGGGGAGGTTGGAGATGGGGCGGTAGTTTGCAAGAATAGAGAGGGTAAGGTTTTTTTGCGGAGAGGGGTGATGACAGCAGATTTGAAGGTGGGGGTGGGGACAATACCTGAGGAGAGGGAACTGTTAACGATATCAGCTAATATTGGGCCCAGGAAGGGAAGTTGGGTGGTCAACAGTTTGGTTGGAATAGGATTGAGGGAGCAGGAGGTGGGTCTCATGGACAAGATGAGCTCGGAGAGAGCAAGGCAGGAGATAGGATAGCATCCAGAGCTGCCCAATATTGGGAAACATGCAGCCAGCAACATAGGTGGTGTACCCAGCCGGTCACATGCTTTCCCGGGATAGTCCGGCTCTGGATCAACATAGGCTGGCCTGATAGCTCTAAGGTAAAGTCCCTATCTCTGAGCAATTTAGTCAGGGGGGTCACAGGTTCAATACACTGGCTGAAATGCCCCTTGGTTAGAGAGGGAAAAACAGCCAGAGGTCCTGCTCATGATTTGTTGTACGAATTAAACTACCTGCTGTCCAGGATATCTACCCCGAGAGGTGCCGGGGGAAGGCCCTGAGAATCATTAAAGACGCGAGCCACAACCTCTTCACCCTGCTCCTGTCCGGTAAGAGATACCGAAGCATACGGTCTCGTACCAGCAGGTTTCGAAACAGCTTCTACCCTCATGAACGTATAATTTATTATTATTTATTACTGTTATTTTATTTATTATTACTGTATTTCTATTAGTATTTTATCATTGTTGTGCCATATTTATTCCAATGTTGGGAGGACTCGTAAAAATCAACATTTCATTGTGCAGTACACACGTCTGCTGCATATATGACAAATAAAATTGAATTGAATTGAATTGAATTGAATTGATAACCCCCCTACCCCCACTGGAAAGGCGCCGATGTGCGTCCAGGATGAGGCTGGGCTGCGATACTCTCCACAATCAGAAAGGCTGCTGAAATTCTGCTGTGGGATATTTGGTGATTAACCCGTTTCAATGTTTACTTTTTTTTAGCGATTTGGTTTAAAAATATATATATATACACACCACCTTTAACACAGAAAATCATCTCAAAGCATTTCACAGAGGTGTAATCAGACAAAAATGGAAGCAGAGCCATAGGAGGAGCTTTTAGGAGGGGTAGCCAAAAACTTAACCCAATAGGTGGGTTTTAAGGGGGGTATTAAAGGAGGAAAGGGAGGTGGAGAGGTTTAGGGAGGGAATTTCAGAGCAGAAGACTTAGGCGGCTGAAGGCACAGCCACCAGTGGGACGATGGGAGCGGATGCACAAGAGGCCAGGCAGAGGAATGGAGAGTTTGGAGTGGGGGTGGTTTGTGGGGCTGGAGGACGTTCCAGAGATTGGGAAGGGAGAGGCCCTGAAGGGATTTAAGCACGATGAGGTGATGGGTGAGCAGGACTTGGTGCAAGCTGAGGAGTTTCACATAAACACATTAACCAATGTGCTCCAAACATCATATAGCCCAGTGCAACCTCCCGCCGGCTAGGGTCACACATGAATAATGGCCCTGGAACTGCACATTGAGGATCAAAGGGCCGAATGGCGTACTCCTGCTCCTATTTTTCTATGCAGAGGGAAAAATGAATGAAGCAACCCTGGAATACAGGAGTTTTGTCTTATGGGTCAGGAGTGATAGGAAACTTCAAATAGTAGCCCTCCTTTAGGGGAGAAGATCTGAGTATTTTTTAAAACAGTAACGAATATTTTAACTCCCTGATTCTTGGAGCGGTTGAGGCCTCCCGCCACAGGCAAGCGGGGGCCTCATAAATATTTAAATGTCACGCTGATAACCTCCAGCGGTCCCTTTAAGGACGGCTGATTAGGACATGTGTAGACCCGGTGATCCTGAAAGCAGCAGACCAGTTTCCATTTTGGGTCCTAAAAACAGGCGTTGGGTCATTATTAGCATGTTCATGGGGCCTAACGCCTATTTTAGGTGGCCGCCAGGGACGCCTCTACACCACCTGAACCGATATGGCATCGGATGTGTTTCGAACGCTGTGTAAGAGCAGGAAGTTGGCCCCCTAAAATCAGACCTCTGTGCACCCTTTTTCCACCCAGAAGGTGGGCCCAGTGAGATCCAATTTCAGCCCCAAGTAACTGCTTGGTTTCCAAGTTACGACTAACACACAAAATGAATAAGCAGTAAGAACAAACGCCAGGAGCTTCCTTGGGGCCGCTCCCACACGTAAACCAGGGTTTCAACTGGAGTTATGGTGGCGGAGTGGGAGAAGCACCAAGGGCATTCCTGGCCACGCAGTTGATGTGGTCCAGTCTGCAGCTCTATAGCCGAGCGGTGCAGTTTACTTCCATGTTGTCCCTTCTGGTTACACTCAAGGTTTTTGCCCCAAGCAGGCACAGGCACCATGATGAACAGAGATAGATGTGCTGCAATTTTTCATCCGTCGCTTCTGGCTGGGAATTCAGCGAGCAGCAATGCTTCTACAACCCTGATAATGACTCTACTTTACGACGCGGGGCTCAGAGCGAAGATTATGGCGGACAATTGTAAAAAGCCAGAGGCACCGTTAGGGCCGTGCGATTGCATGGGGGGCCTCTGAGGGGCTTCAGTCCTGATACCGGCTGCCACTGGCAGCAGTGGTTAGTCCAGGCAGGCCGAGACCTCCGTGTGTTGAAATGGAGTTGGGCTTTTCTTTTCCTGGTGCTGAGTCGACATGCGGGTACTTGCTTCTTCTTGCCCATCAGGTGCTATGTATCCCGTCTGATTTCTGGACACTGCAGAACTTTCTTACCACTTTATAAAATTTTAAGGGGGAAAAATTGGGTGGCGCCCCATTTGGGACGCTAATGTTGCCGGGGCGCCCCGAAAAAGTTACCGCCCCTCTGCCGGGAATTCAGTAGTAGCGCCCCAAGCAGGAGGCGGGCGCTACTACTGAAGTTAGCGGCGCTCCGTGCAACAGCGTCACGCGCGGCGGCACGTAGCACCGCGTCATTGCAGGCCTCCGCTCCTGATTAAAGGGGAGGGGCCTAGTGCTGCACGCACAGGGGCCCTGCTGCACCACCGGGGAGCGGGGCGCTGTGAAAAATGGAGTGCCAGGCTGAGCGATCGCGGCCAGCACCCCGAAAAAAAAGGGGAAGGGGGCAGGTGCTGGCAGTCGGCCAAAGTAAAAATGGCCGCCCGACACCTGCCCTTTAGCTACCGTCGCTGCCGCTGCAGAATCGCCCCCTGACCCTGCCGGGCACATCGTCTGGCGATAGGTCAGGGGGTGCAAGGGACGTTTATGGCCAGGGCGCAAGTGGGGCGCCGAGCATGGCGATGATGCCATTGCCGGCAGTGCAGCACCGGCTGCCGCCGCCGCTAACCTCGCGCTGAATTTTGTGGGAGGCATTAGCGGTGCCACGCCCAGACGCTGAGGAATTTGCGTAAATCAACCCAATTTTCACCCCCCAAGATGTTTGACCAGAGGTGGCCTGGCCAGGGTTAGGTTCGGGTTGCTAACTCTGATTGGAGGCATTCCTGGATGCTTAACCACGTGACGCCTGGCCACATGACACCTGAAAATGTTACGGTATCTCTCTCCCTTTCTCCTTGGACTCTGGTTTAGCCTGTGCACGCTGTGCGATTGCGCAGTCAGGGGCCCCGAGTGGATCCAGGCCCCAAACTGAACCTTTGCACAGGTAACTCCTCCCGTGGCTAGGCAAACGCTTGCAGTAGCGTACTGTCTCTCGCCACCGAACCACAGTAACAATGAGCCCTTGTGTTCTATTAGTTCTATTAAACAAATACAGGTACAGATGAAAGAAGGGCTAACAAATGGAATGAAAGGGAGGAAATGAAATACATAAAATTAACTTGATAAAGGAAAGATCAACAAACTGAGGGTTGGAGAGAAAATCAAATACATTACAGTTAATTGGAAAGCGAAAAGGACAATATAATAAAGCTAGTTAACTCTAAACAGAAAGCTTTTAAAGTCACTAAAAAATTTTAGATCTCAAAAATATTGTCCTACACTGTAGGACTCTATTAGGAAAAAAGGACTGAATCTCAACAACAGAGGCCAATTAGGCCCTGAACGTTATAAAAACATAGGGAAAGGAAAGAATAATTAACTTGTTACCAGTGTAGGGAGTAAATTGACTGTTTTCATGGAGCTGACCTCTCCTGTGAGGTTAATCTGCCCATTTGGTGACCCCAATAAATATTTGTTTGTTCCTGTCTCCCCTGAGGTTATGACTAATTGATACCATGTGGCAGTAAATTGAAAACATGGGCTTTAAAACTAATGGTGTATATTTTCTTTTGCGCACACGGTAATACCTCTCCAGAGACAGTTTAATTCTTATGATTGTATCTAGCTCTGGTTAATGCGCTGGTTGATGCAATGGCTCGCACTGCCATTGCATTTACACAGAGATCTCCCGTCTTTACGTCTCCAGTCAGATCAGCCACCTTAGGCAGCAGCTGGATTCAGAAACTAAACAGAGGTCAATTCTGCCCCATTCTGTCTCTGGATATTTAGGCCCAGGAATTAAACCTCGATGCGCCTGTTTTACAGGTGTAAAACGGGTACAACAAAGGCCAGCTTTGGGCCCCTCGGTGGCCTGAAAGAATCACAGAATCACAGAAATCACAGAAACCCCACAGTGCAGATAGAGGCCATTTTGGCCCATCGAGCCTGCA
This sequence comes from Somniosus microcephalus, assembly GCF_052327205.1. NCBI lineage: Eukaryota > Metazoa > Chordata > Chondrichthyes > Squaliformes > Somniosidae > Somniosus > Somniosus microcephalus. The sequence goes on along the minus strand of NC_141000.1, from coordinate 27,667,766 downwards.
CCGACACATATCCCACCCGATCCCCGTAACCCCACGTATTTAATCCCCCTAACACTAAGGGTCAATTTATCATAGCCAATCAACCTAACCCGCACATCTTTGGACTGTGGGAGGAAACCGGAGCACCCGGAGGAAACCCACGCAAACACGGGGAGAATGTGCAAACTCCACACAGACAGTTACCCGAGGCTGGATTCGAACCCGGGTCCCTGGCGCTGTGAGGCAACAGTGCTAACCACTATGCCACCGTGCTGCCCGAAGTCCAAACTGATATTTTCGGTGCCTGGTACGGTCACCTAAATCAGGCATTAGGCCCCTTGAATATGCTAATGAGGGGCCCAATGCCTGCTTTAGCACCCAAATGGGAAATGAGTCTGCCAAGAGTGGAGCAGGCACTGTGGGAGTTTTCCACTGTCGGAGATGCCGTTTTTTGGATGAAGGCATTAAACTGAAGCCCCATCTATCCTCTCAGGTGGACGTAAAAGATCCCATGGCACTATTTCAAAGAAGAGCAGAGTTCTGGTGTCCTGGCCAATATTTATTCCTCAACCAACATCATTAAAAACAGATCATCTGGTCATTATCACTTTTTTTAATTTTGTTTTTATGGGATGTGGGCGTCGCTGGCAAGGCCAGCATTTATTGCCCATCCCTAGTTGCCCTTGAGAAGGTGGTGGTGAGCCACCTTCTTGAACTGCTGCAGTCCGTGTGGTGAAGGTACTCCCACAGTGCTGTTAGGGAGGGAGTTCCAGGATTTTGACCCGACGACGATGAAGGAACGGCGATATACTTCCAAGTCAAGATGGTGTGTGACTTGGAGGGGAACTTGGAGATGGTGGTGTTCCCTTGCCCCTGCTGCCCTGCTCCTTCTAGGTGGAAGAGGTCGCGGGTTTGGGAGGTGCTGCCGAAGAAGCCTTGGCGAGTTGCAGCAATGCATCTTGTAGATGGTACACACTGCAGCCACAGTGCACCAGTGGTGGAGGGAGTGAATGTTTAAGGTGGTGGATGGGGTGCCAATCAAGCGGGCTGCTTTGTCCTGGATGGTGTTGAGCTTCTGGAGTGTTGTTGGAGCTGCACTCATCCAGGCAAGTGGAGAGTATGCCATCACACTCCTTACTTGTGCCTTGTAGATGGTGGAAAGGCTTTGGGGAGTCAGGAGGTGAGACACTCGCCACAGAATACCCAACCTCTGACCTGCTCTTGTTGCCACAGTATTTATGTGGCTGGTCCAGTTAAGTTTCTGGGCAATGGTGACCCCCCAGGATGTTGATGGTGGGGGATTCAGCGATGGTAATGCCATTGAATGTCAAGGGGCGGTGGTTAGACTCTCGTTTGTTGGAGATAGTCATTGCCTGGCACTTGTGTGGCGCGAATGTTACCTGCTACTTATCAGCCCAAGCCTGAACATCGTCCAGGTCTTGTTGCATGCAGGCATGGACTGCTTCATTATCTGAGGAGTTGTGAATGGCGCTGAACACTGTGCAGTCATCAGCGAACACCCCCATTTGTTTGCTGTTTGTGGGACCTTGCTGTGTGCAAATTCACTGCCGTGTTTACATTACATCAGTGACTACACTTCAAAACTTCATACTTCATTGGCTGTAACGTGCTTTGGGATGTCCTCAGGATGTGAAACATGCCATATAAATACAAGTTCTTTTTACTGTAGTGAAGGATCTTATAGGGGCATTCGCACCCCAAGGGTTGGGGTGAAGCCCAGACTGGGGCCTTCAGCAGGGAAGTGGGGGAAGTTGGGGGAAGAGTGGAGGCAGGGGAAGCTTCTTGCAAGGCCCTGTCCCTCCACAGGAGGAACTTGGAGCCTTTTCCGCCACCTTCCACAAGTGTGGTAGAGGAGAAGGAAATCCTCCATGGGCCCATGCCCCACTACAACTGTATTTGCATGTGGTGGATGGGGGAAGAATTGTCCAGCAGCAGGCCCGGTGGGAGTGGGGGAAATCTGGCCAGGCTGGTGAGGCATGGATGAGCCTCCCTCATTCTCTGCAGCAAACTTGCCCACGCAGGAGAATCTCCTCCCCGGGGGTCCTGTGCCATGGATGGGCAAGTGACCTTGTGAAAATACTCAATCTGGCCTTCACAAAATGTTCCTTGTTTCCAATAAATTCACCCTGAATGACATAATATACTTTTTCCACTGTGATGAATATAGCTGAGTACATGAAGTTCGTCATTTATTGTGTTGCAGTAGTTATTTTCTTTGGTTAGAATTACATCAAATGCTTCAACATAATTAGATGGCTCAGAAAGTTACAAGTGAATTACGCATTGGACTTGCTTGGAAATTCAGACGACACACGCCCATTAAAGGGTGACTGGACAATTTTGTAAGGAAATAAATTAAACTGGCTTTAATTGTATGTGATTTATAGATACTCCTATCAGTATGCCACAGTTCTGAAAATCATTAAGAAAGTTTACATAATCATTGAATGCACTGGTATGGAATAGCATTCCCTGGGGTTCACCGTAATTACTGGTGGCCACCAGATAAGGGTCGTATGATATTTGCTGTGGGTGTTGATGTTACTGAATTAATCTCTTGAAGCTTGGATGAGAATCTGAATCACTGATTACACCCAGCACGGATACATTAATCATATATCACATAAAGGCAACAGAAGCCCATGCAAGTTGAAAGCAAAAATGTTATTTTTCCACGTGCTCAGTCAATTGCTGGTTATTATTGAATAAAGATGATGGTTATTTATTGTTTTCCGAGTGACATTTTCTTTGATCAGATTTGCTTTGAACATTCTGCGAAGGGTGACAAAGTTAGAAATGAATCTCCTGGGGATTTTGTTTTCTTGAAGTTGGGCTATTACAAGCTGTCCAAAGGTAATTAAGGAATGCTTTGGCATTTCTGCCTCATGATGGATAATATCATCATTACAAGAACTTTTCTCAATCGAAAACAAACCCCATAAGTGATGTGCGCAAACAAACCAAGTAATAAATAACTTTTCATGAGGAGAGTAACCTCAATAACACACCATTGATGGCTGAAATCTTCCACTAGATAGGCGAGTGTCCTTTGTCTTTGAGAATGTTTCATGCACGATTGACTGTTAAATGATGGCCAACTGACATTGGGGGTCTTGCTTGTTATCACATTCTTATCATGAAGTCGTGTACATTTATCACTTTATCCGGAGGATGGTCTGAATAAAAATAACAAAATACTTTGTGGTTTCACACTTTAATTAGGTCCTACTTTAAAATATTCAGAATTAAAAATGGTGTATATCATCCAGACAGTTGAAGTGAGTTTGGAAAAAGTTGCAGAAATTGTAATTTGCGGATCTGGTAATTTGGGACTATTTTTCAACCAACCAGTTTACAGTGGTGCGTTGTATCAATGCATCACTGGAAGGTGGCAGGCGAATTTGTGTCTCTAACTCTCCATGTGCTCCCTGACCTCAGTGAGCTCCCTGGATGACTAAAGATATAGGGGGAAAACTTTGGTTGGTTAGTGCCTCCAGTTAGTGCCTCCGGGGGGCGCTAACTGGACGCTAGGAAATTAGCGCCCGAGCGCGATGATTTTAGCGCCACTCGCAAAATTGACCAGTTGTTTTGCAGCGGCGCTAAAACACTACCACCACGATCTCCTGCGCCCACAGGTCGCGACGTAATTCGAGTGTGCAACGCCCCGGAAGCGCCCCAGACCAGATATTGAGTCGCGCCCCCTGTCTTAGTGCCTGCCGCTAGGAATGACAGGTAGAGGGGAACGTTTTCAAGTCGGGAAGGGGCTGAGGGAGCGCTATTTAAAAGCGTGCGCTTCCTGCTTTTTCTTGTCAGCAAAATTTTTGGTACACGCAGGTTGAGAGGGAGAGAGACGTCTGGAGAAATTTAACGCTGTCCTAAGAAGCTTTGGTCCTCAGCACCATTTTTGAGGTTCCTAAGTGCCGAGCTCTTTCCCTGGGCCTATTCATTAGTGGTTCCAGCACAATTGCTTTAGAGGTCTCTCCAGGCCGAGATTCAAGGTTGCAATGAGCAGGGTGTGGCTGGCCAGCAAGATGGCCCCTCCCCTTTAAGAACTGGATGGCGCCAGTCTGTCTGGCTTCTGTGGTAACTGACATCGCCTGAGCTTCAGTTGCATTCTGAGGTAGTGCCTCATTCCCCGATGTTAGCGCCTTGAGAAGTGCGTAGCGCTTGATTTAGCGCTCAAATCACCTCCAGGGGTGATAGAAGCGAAGTTTGCAGTCGGAGGCGATAATTAGCAGCGGGCGCTAAACTTTGCGCCCTGACCGATATTAGCGCCCCAAAATGAGCAATACCCAATTTCTCCCCCATAGAGATTAAAATAAGACAGAAAAAGGAGGCTTATGACAATTGTAAGGTTAACAATACAGTAGAGAACCAAGATGAATATAGGAATATAGAGAGTATAGAGGAGATCTACAAAAGGGAATAAGAGAGGCAAAAAGAGAGTATGAGCATAGATTAATGGCTAACATTAAAGGGAACTCAAAAGTCTTTTATAAACATATAAATAGCATAAGGGTAGTCAAAGGAAGGGTGGGACTAATTAGTGACCAAAAAGAAGATCTTCTTGTGGTGACAAAGGACATGGCTGAGGTACTAAATGAGTACTTTGCCTCTGTCTTCACTAGAGAAGAGGATGCTGCCAATGTTGCAGTAAAGGAGGAGGCCATAGCCATATTGGATAGGATAAAAATAGATAAAGAGGATTCACTTAAAAGGTTAGCAGTCCTCAAAGTAGAAAGTTCACCCGGTCCAGATGGGATGCATCCTAGGTTACTGAGGGAAGTAAGGATGTAAATTTCAGGGGCTCTGACCACAATCTTCCAATCCTCCTTGGATATGGGAGTGGTGCCAGCAGACTGGAGGATTGCAAATGTTACATCCCTGCTCCAACAACACTCAAGAAGCTCGACACCATCCAGGACAAAGCAGCCCGCTTGATTGGCACCCCATCTACCACCCCAAACATTTACTCCCTCCACCACTGGCGTACCGTGACTGCAGTGTGTACCATCTACAAGATGCACTGCAGCAACTCGCCAAGGCTTCTTCGGCAGCACCTCCCAAACCTGTGACCTCTTCCACCTAAAAGGACAAGGGAAGCAGGCGCAAAGGAACACCACCACCTGCAAGTTCCCCTCCAAGTCACACACCATCCTGACTTAGAAGTATATCGCCGATCCTTCATTGTCGCTGGGTCAAAATCCTGGAACTCCCTCCCTAACAGCACTGTGGGAGTACCATCACCACACGGACTGCAGCGGTTCAAGAAGGCGGCTCACCACCACCTTCTCAAGGACAATTAGGAATGGGCAATAAATGCTGGCCTTGCCAGCAATGCTCACATCCCATAAATGAATTTTTAAAAACCCTGTTCAACTACAGGCCTGTTAGCCTAACGTCGGTGGTTGGGAAACTTATAGTGACAATAATCTGGGACAAAATTAATTGGCATTTGGAAAAGTACAGGCTAATAAATTAAAGTCAGCACGGATTTATTAAATGTAAATCATGTTTGACTAACTTGATCAATTTCTTTCATGAAGTAACGGAGAGGGTTGATGAAGATAGTGCGGTTAATGTGTATATGGACTTTCAATGCGGTTGATGTTGTGTATATGGGCGTTTGATAAAGTACCACATAATAGACTTATTAGCAAAATTAAGGCCCATGGGATTAAAGAGACAGTGGCAGCGTGGACGAGAAATTGGCTATGAGACAGAAAGCAGAGAGTAGTGGAGAGCGGTTGTTTTACAGACTGGAGGGAAGTGTACAGTGGTGTTCCCCAGGGGTCGGTATTGGGACCACTGCTCTTTTTAGTATATATTAATGACATAGACTTGAGTATACAGGTCATAATTTCAAAGTTTGCAGATGGCATGGAACTCGGAAATTTAGTAAACAATGAGGAGGATAGTAACAGACTTCAGGAGAACATAGACAGACTGGTGAAATGGGCAGACACATGGCAGATGAAATTTAACGCAGAGAATTGTGAAGTGATATATTTTGGTGGGAAGAATGAGGAGAGGCAATATAAACTAAATGATACAATTTTACAGGGGGTGCAGGAACAGAGAGACCTGGGGGTGTACGTACACAAATCTTTGAAGGTGACAGGACAAGTTGAGAAGGCTGTTAAAAAGCGTATGGGGTCCTTGGCTTTATTATTAGAGGAATAGAGTACAAAAGCAAGGAAGTTATGATAATCCTTTATAAAACATTACTTAGGCCTCAGCTGGAGTATTGTGTTCAATTCTGGGCATCAAACTTTAGGAAGGATGTCAAGGCCTTGGAGCGGGTGCAGAGGAGATTTACTAGACTGGCACCAGGGATGAGGGACTTCAGTTATGTGGAGACACTGGAGAAGCTGGAGTTGTTATCTTTAGAGCAGAGAAGGTTAAGGGGAGATTTGACAGAGGTGTTCAAAATATTGAATGGTTTTGATAGAGTAAATAAGGAGAAACTGTTTCCAGTGGCAGGAGGGTTGGTAACCAGAGGACACAGATTGGCAAAAGAACCAGAGGTGACATGAGGAAATATTTTTTTACACTGCGAGTTATTGTGATCTGGAATGCACTTCCTGAAAGGGTGGTGGAACCTAATTCAATAGTAACATTCAAAAGAGCATTAGATAAATACTTGAAGATAAAAAATGTACAGGGTTATGGGGAAAGAGCAGAGAAGTGGGACTAATTGAATAGCTCTTTCAAAGAGCTGGTGCGATGGGCTGAATGACCTCCTTCTGTGCTGTATCGTTCTATGATTCTATGAAAGATGCAGGTTGAAGAGGGGCCTAAAGGAGAGTAGATAGTAATAATTTGGAAAATTGGGTAACTTTCCTTATTAAATCAACAGTAAGTGTAATGATCAATAACATGTCATTCTATAGTGGACACTAGGTGGAGCCATAGAGCTGTGTAGAGCTGTATATAAGACTACACTACCCAGCTGTATGTATGATATTAAGACTACATTACCCATGAGGCACTAGGCTACCCAGAAGGCAGCAGTCAAGATGGAAGCCTCTACAGATACTGTACCTAGTCCACATGTGCTCAATAAAAGTGTCTAGCAAAAGCTAGCTGTGTTCATAATAAGAATGTCTATTTATTAATGAACATAAGATGGTACCAGGATGGTGAAGATCTGCTGAAAATTGTGAAAAGCGACATGGAGAATTTGAAGCCACCAGAGCGTTTGAAACTCACAGAAAAAATTGACTACAATTGGCAGACTTTTAAACAACAATTCAAACTCTACATTGCAGCCATCGGATTCGGTACGAAGCCAGACGCAAGAAAAATAGCATTGCTGCTTACGGTTGCAGGCCCACAGGCGATAGAGGTATTTAATACATTTGTATTTAATCCAGAGGAGAACAGAGAAAAATTAGAAGATGTGCTAAAAAAACTTGATGCACATTGCTCTCCCAAAAAGAATGAGACGTATGAAAGATACATCTTCCGTTCTCAGACACAGCAACAAAATGAGACTTTTGATAGCTTTATAACTGATCTGAAACTGAAAGCACAGACATGTAATTTCTCTGAGCTCAAAGCATCCATGATTCGTGACCAGATTGTGTTTGGTATTCATGATAAAAAAGTCAGGGAACGTCTGTTGAGAGAAACAGAACTAAATTTGGAAAATGCGGTGAAAATATGCCAAGCCAGCGAGCTAGCTCGAAAGCACGCGAAGACTTTCAGTGAAATCAATAATGATGCAATTGTAATGAGTGATAATGCTGCTGTCGGTGCTGTGTCCTACAAGGGGAAGAAACGTGGGCAGAACAGAAATGAAAAGCAATCGGAGGATGAAATTTTAAATTGTAAACGCTGTGGTTACAAACACCAGTTAAGACAATGCCCAGCATTTGGAAAAATGTGCACAAAGTGTAATGGAAAGAATCACTTTGCCAAACAATGCTTTTCAAAAGTAAAAACTAAGAAAGGGCAACGAGTTAATGTAATTGAGGACACTGATTTAAGTGAGACATTTTTAGTAGGAATGGTGTCATGTGACAATATCAAAAAGGATACAGAAAATGTGCAGCCCTCAGAAATAGACAATGCTGAACATAAAGTTAATGCAGTAAAAGAGGACAAATGGATGATCCCACTGCAGATAAATGGAGCATTAGTTACATTGAAACTGGACACTGGGGCAAAAGCAAACTTAATCAGTATGAGTGACATAAAAAATATGAAAGAAAAGCCCAAAATACAGAAAAAGTCAGTACTACTGAAGCGCTATAACGGACAGAAAATAGATAGCTTAGGTGTATGCAGACTTAAAGTGACAGTCAAAGACAAAGTGCATCATCTCATGTTTTCTGTTGTGGCTGAAAGACTTGATTCGATACTAGGTGACAAAGCTTGTGAAGACTTAGAACTGGTCAAGAGAGTCTACCGTATAAACTGTGCCATAAGCAGACCAGATGACTCAGGTGATGAAGCAGAGAGCCCATCAAGGATGAAAAGGCCAAAGGGTATCCATGTCTTCAAAAAGCCTAGTTTCTCCAAGAAGAAAGAAAAAGACTTTAAGGTGAAAGAGAAGCCAAAGGAAGAAAAGCACAAAGAGGAAAAATACAAGGAGAAAAAGTCCAAAGATATAACCGCAGCAGATGTTGTTAAGCAGTGGAAAGAGAAAAAGAAAAAGAAGAAGCCTGCACCAGAGCAGGAAGCAGTTCCGGTGGATACTCCTTCTTCCCTCAGGCCAATCTTTGGTGTTCCATTAGCCGAGGCTGCTGAGAGGACTATGCTGTATGATGGGATCCAGCTGCCAGCAGTTTTTCGAGAGTGCATTGACTACATTGAGAGTTATGGCATGAAGAGTGAAGGAAACACTGAAACCCTCTCCAAGCAAAGATCGCAAGGAGACCTCGATCTATACACGAGCAGATTGATGACAATGCCGCAACTGCATCTTGTCATTCACCGCCAGAACAATCTCATGAAGACACATCAGACTTACCCGTGTTGAGAAGATCCACACATGAAGTAAAAAAGCCTGATAGACTTAATCTTTGAGTACAATGTAAAGCTTTGAAAATGTGTTGACTGTTTTGAAAATGTTTATGTTTATAGAGCACTAACAAAAGTGTTACTGATATTATCTTTATTGTTTTCTTGAAAGTTGATTGATATTGATTTTGTTCAACCTCAAAGAAAGGGGGATGTAATGATCAATAACATGTCATTCTATAGTGGACACTAGGTGGAGCCGTAGAGCTGTGTAGAGCTGTATATAAGACTACACTACCCAGCTGTATGTATGATATTAAGACTACATTACCCATGAGGCACTAGGCTACCCACAAGGCAGCAGTCAAGATGGAAGCCTCTACAGATACTGTACCTAGTCCACATGTGCTCAATAAAAGGTCTAGCAAAAGCTAGCTGTGTTCATAATAAGAATGTCTATTTATTAATGAACGTAAGAGTAAGATGCTTGAATACATCACTGAAAAAATATAAATTTCATTTATATAGCGTCTTTAACGTAGCAAAACGTCCCAAGGTGCTTAACAAGAGTATTATCAATAAAAACATTTTTGACACTGACCCACGGAAGGAGGTATCAGGATAGGTGACCAAAAACTTGGTCAAAGAGGTAGGTTTTAAGGAGCATCTTAAAGGAGGAGAGAGAGGTGGAGAACTAAGTTCCCTGTAATTTTTTTTAACCCTGTGTGGCCCTTTTAAGGGGCTGCGAGGGCCTTTCAAAATACTGCGCATGCATGGTTTTTACATAAAAATGTCGGCGAGCCGGCTGCACGGGTTCCCTGGAGCAGTGCGTGGCCGCGCACCTTACAGGGAACACTGGTGGAGAGGGGCGGAGGGGTTTAGGGAGGGAATTTCAGAGTTTAGGGCCAAGGCAACTGAAGGCACGGCCGCCAATGGTGGAGCAATTAAAATCGGGGATGCTCAGAAGGCCAGAATTGGAGGAGCTCAGAGATCTCGGAGTGTTGTAACTTGTACAACATAGTTACAAAACTGCATTTCTTAAGAAAATAAAAGGCCTAGAAAATGGGTGCATGTTACGATCTCTGCGATCTCTGGTAATAATTTGCCATACGGGCTACTGCAGCCTCTATATAAGGGAAGTGAATTTGAACCATATTTGCTTCTACAGATGTTTACAATTGCACTGTATAACGAGTTTGATTTACAAATTGCTAAGTGATCCCAATCATTTCTATCCCTGCACTGCACAAGCTGACCTTGGGACTTACATTACTTAGACGCACTGCCAAAATACTGCTTTTTTTCTGAAAGCTAAGAAATAATAGCTGCCGGATGCTGCCTCTTTGTAAAGTGTCTGGTGTGATCTCGCGTATGTGGAGATGCAGTATTCTGTTCTCACTGGCCTGCTCAGGTTCTGTTTCCAATATTACAGCAGAAGGTTAGTGAAGGCCTTTTCACGCATGTAAAAAGGTCGAAATTGTGAACCCACGCTCACACTACCTCACCGCTGCCATTCCGTTCCCGCAAGGGTTGCGATTGTAATCGTGCTGCTCAATCAGTTACCGAAACAGAAACAAACATAACTTACAATCGGCCCCTGAAACTCAGGTTTGCACATACAATCATACAGCACCGAAGGAGGCCATTCAGCCCATCATGCCTGTGCCAGCTCTTTGAAAGAGCTATCCAATTAGTCCCACTCCCCTGCCCTTTCCCTATAGCCCTGCAAACTTTTCCTTTTTTTTCCAATTCCCTTTTGAAAGTTACTATTGAATCTGCTTCCACCACCCTTTCAGGCAATGCATTCCAGATCACAACAATTCGCTGTGTAAAAAAATGTCTCCAATCTCCCCCTTTCGGTTGCCAATTATCTTAAATCTGTGTCTTCTGGTTACCGAACCTCCTGCCAGTGAAAACAGTTTCTCCTTATTTACTCTATCAAAACCCTTCATAATTTTGAACACCTCTATTAGATCGCCCCTTAACCTTCTTTACTCTCAGGAGAACAACCCGTTTCTCCAGTCTCTCCAGATAACTGAAGTCCCTCATCCCTGGTACCATTCTGATAAATCTCCACTGCACCCTTTCCAAGGCCTTGACACCCTTCCGAAAGTGTTGTGCCCAGAATTGGACACAATATAAGTCTTTTCTTTTGGTAAAGAAATCCTTATATTAGTTATTTTCAGAGTGTCAATGCCGACCATGGACTGGTCCATTATATTCTTATTTCAATCCATGTTTGACCTTGTATATAGGAAATTAAAAACAAACTATATAGACAATACAAACAAGCAATGCAAAATATGACATTTATGATACAGCTAACAGTTAAGTCATATTTAGAGTCATGTGTTCAGTTCTGGGCACCGCACCTCAGGAAGGACTACCTTGCCCTGGGAGGGGGTGCAGCGCAGGTTCACCAGAATGATACTGAGGCTTAAAGGGTTAAATTATGTGGACAGATTGCACTGACTAGGCTTGTATTCTCTTGCGTATAGAAGATTAAGGGGTGATCTATTTGAGGTGTTTAAAATGATTAAAGGAGTTAATAGGGTAGAGAGAGAGAATCTATTTCCTATCGTTTGGAGTTCAGAACAAGAGGCCATAACCTTAAAATTAGAGCCAGGCCATTCAGAGTTGCTGTCAGGAAACACTTCTTCACACAAAGGGTAGTAGAAAACTGGAACTCTCTCCCTCAAAAAGTTGTTGAGGCTCAGTCAATTGAAAATTACAAAACTGAGATTGATAGATTTTTTGTTAGGCAAGTGTATTGGAGGATATGGAACCACAGACTTGTGTTTGGAGAAAAAGAATGTGCATATGTTCATTGGCCTCAAAATTCCTGGCATAGTGGTTAGCACTGTTGCCTCACAGCGCCAGGGACCCGGGTTCGAATCCGGCCTCGGGTGACTGTCTGTGTGGAGTTTGCACATTCTCCCCGTGTTTGCGTGGGTTTCCGCCGGGTGCTCCGGTTTCCTCCCACAGTTCAAAGATGTGCGGGTTAGGATGATTGGCTATGATAAATTGACCCTTAGTGTTAGGGGGATTAAATACGTGGGGTTATGGGGATAGGGTGGGATATGTGTTGGTGTAGGGGTTACGGGGATCGGGTGGGATATGTGTCGGTGCAGGCTCGATGGGCCGAAATGGCCTCTATCTGCACTGTGGGGTTTCTGTGATTTCTGTGAAATGGAGTTAAGATACAGGCCAGCCATGATCTAATTGAATGGTGGAACAGGCTCGAGGGGCTGAATGGCCTACTCCTGTTCCTATGTTCCTATTTGAGGACTACACCAATCATTAAATGAACAAAGTATGATCAATACTGTTGATATTTAAGTTTGATAAAGGAACGTGGATCTTTGCAGTGTTATATAAGACTTTACTGAAGACACTATAATGTGGATTATAATAAATTTTATGGACTTTAACTTGACTGCCAATGACTGGTTTGAACTTGTTCTTGGTTGTTAAAGGCACGGACTTGTGTTTGGAGAAAAAGAATGTGCATATGTTCATTGGCCTCAAAATTCCTGGGGCCAGAGAGGGAGGGGGCTAAAATATGGATGTAACTTGGCTCTGCTGAAATTCTGCTCTACTTAACCAGATTTGTAAATTCCGGTCGGGTGTGGTGGGGTGGGGGGGCGGGGGGGGGGGGGCTCGCAGGATGGAGCAGGCAGGAGGGGGACCTTAAATGGCATCAGCATTTGAGATCTGACATGAGACCCTCTGAGACCTTCTGAAGGCCCCAAGCCGCTACCAGAGTAAGGTAATCAATTCCAAGTGGACCACCAAGGTGTCACAAATGACCCCGGCCCTGGGATATGGGACAGAGTCTCCAACTTGCAGTTAGGGTGAGCAGGGGCTTCACGGGGGTGGGGCGATGGTTAGGACAGTGAAATCTGTGAAGTGAGGGGTCCCGAGTGTATCCAGCCATGGTAATAGCTGATCCTAGTGATAAGCTTAAGGATTGAGGTAAATCAACTATTTTGATATCACCTATTGCAAACGCGCCTTTTCATAATGATAAGCGTGTGGATTTGACACCGGATTAAGTAGGCATTATTTAGTATTATTGTGTAGTAAAATGTAGGGGCCCCCAAACCAGGGCCCGCACCAGGCAAACTCCACCCCTGGGTTCCACTCCAACGGGTTTACATTAATGGAATGGGCAGCCAGGAACTTTGGGGCCATCGAGCCATTTACCCAACTCTCTACTGTGCTCAGAAATGTTTGCTTTTCTCTTGAATTTTTAAACCATCTTCTCTCCACAAATGCTGCCTGTTTTCTGTGGGTTTTTTTTTGAGAAATGCGAATATTTCTCTTTTGTTTTGGTGACTGATCCCGAGAGCAGCGCCACCTGACTTGAGTTATGTTTTTGACATCACGTGATGAAAATAACACCAATCAGATTTGCAACTTCTGTCACATGCAAACCGGTAGCAGCAATCACAAGATTCTACGGGGGTCATTTTCACCTTCATCACTTGGGGTGAAAATCAGGCGGGCCCTCTACTGGGCGGGCCATCCAGCTGTTTCACGCTCCCCCGATGGCCCAGCTGGTTAAGCCCAGGCCGCACCATAATGGTCAGGAAGATTTAATGTTTGATCCCCATTCTGTGTTGAGTTAAGCAGAGTGGGAATAGGGGAACTACAAATGCTTCGAATGACACCTGGGGTTAGGGAGAGGAAAAGCCGACCAGAATCGCCACTCCGGATTGCTGTCTAGCGATCTCTACTGGAAGTTACTAAACACAGGGGTTGGGCTCGGCTGTGAAGCCCTCTGTGGTAGAAGAGCCTGCCGACGCTCATGTGAAGATCTGTGGGAGGAGCCGGGCACCTGTGGCACTGTACCCCGCCCTACAGGAGAGAGGGGGAGACAAAATTGGCAACAACAATAATTGAAATCAAACTGTTTCTGCTAAAGTAAATATTGGGTTCAATTTACAAACACGCTTTTCCATTCTAACAGCTACAAAACCACAATGATGCTGAGTCATACACAGACAGATTCGTTTCAGAGTAAGTGATGCATTGGCAGTGAGCATTGTTTGTCCCTTTAAGTTAATATGAAAAGCTAATGTTGAATAAAACTATGATTCTGTCTGTTTTTTTCTACTTTGATGACATCCAGGACTGAAAAAGGAATAAATATAATGGCCATGTGTAAAGTCTGTAGGTATTATGGCGAATTAATACGCAGACTACAAGAGTAACTTTAACAGGACTTTACTATTCGAAGGTCAGGGCGAATCTGCCCAATAAATCCTGACACAGCACTTATATACCGGTGTGGTCACCGTCGGTATTACAGTATACAGCAGCCAAGATAAAGTAGTGCCACACCTAAAATAGTTCTCTTAAAGGTGGACGGTTACATACAATAGTTCTCTTAAAGGTAGAACAGTTACATACACTACAATCCTCCCTTTTTAGCTTACAACATACTTATTCCCCATTAACATAACATCATAACATATATACAACTTATGCAAAATAGTTCACAGATTCAGTCTCTCTGGAGGCTTCCTGACTCTGTCCGGATAATGCCTCGGTGGTGTAGTAGTTTTCGGCGGGGTAGTAGGTTCTTCTGGCAAGGTCGATTCGGCTTGAAGGACAGTGTCAGGTTCATCTGATTCTAGTATTACCAGATCGGAGGTAGGTGCTCTGGGTATCTCTGCTTCAACATTAGCCGTGTAAGGTTGTGGAGTAGGTTGGTCCTTTGTGGATGACCCTATGATCTGGTCAACATGTCGCCTTATGATGCTGTCACCAATGTCCACGGTATACATCAGCGGCCCTAGCCTTTTCCCAATAGTTCCAGGCTGCCATTTCTCGGTACGGTAGTCCCGGGCCAAAACTTGTTGACCTATCTGAAAGGATCTAGTTGGCCTTTCATTCATGCCCTGAAATTGCCGGTTCTCTACGTCCCTTCTGACGTTTGGCTTAATCAAATCCAGCCGGCATCTTAGTCTTCTATTGAAAAACATCATGGCGGGAGTTTGGTTTGTGACCGCATGTGTTGCATTCCTGTACGCCAACAAGAAGTTATCTACCTTATGTTGTAGGTTGATGTCTTCATTACCCATGGCCTTTATGGCCTTCTTGAAGGTCTGGACAAACCTTTCAGCTAATCCATTGGTGGCGGGATGGTATGGGGCTGACGTGTAGTGCTTAACCCCATTCCTTTTTAAGAACTTCCTGAATTCTTCGGACACAAATTGCGGTCCATTATCAGAACAGATCTGTTCCGGCAGGCCATTCCTAGCAAATATGGTCCGTAATACTGTGATGGTTTTTTCCGTGGTGGTGGAGGACATCTTTATTGCCTCCGGCCACTTGGAGTGTGCATCCACCGCGATTAGAAACATTGAGTCCATAAATGGTCCAGCAAAGTCGACGTGTACCCTTTGCCAAGGAGATGAGGGCCACTCCCATGGATGCAGAGGAGCTTGTGGTGGCGCGTTTTGGACCTTCTGGCATCCTAGACAGCTCTTGGTTATTTCTTCGATGTCTCCATCAATACCTGGCCACCACACAAACGCCCTTGCTAGGTTCTTCATTTTCACTCCACCCAGATGCCCCTCGTGAAGCTCCTTTAGCACCTTATGCTGAAGTTTGGGTGGAATCACCACTCTAGATCCACACATCAAGGTTCCTCGGCACACTGACAGCTGTTCTTTTCTTTGCGAAAATGCGGGCAGCGTTGGTTCGCCATGTGCTGGCCATCCCTCTACCGTTAAATCGTAGACTCGTGAGAGAGTCGGATCATTTCTTGTTTCATTTTCGATCATCGAATTTGTTACTGGTAGACATTCCACTATGGATGAGTGGAACATCTCTACCGGGTCCACTGTAGCCGCCTCTTCTACTACTGGCAACGGTAGGCGCGATAACCCATCAGCATTTCCATGCTGTTTGGACCTTTTGTATTTGATGTCATATTGGTGTGCCCCAAGTAACACGGACCACCTCTGTAGCCTTTGCGCTGTCATAGTGGAAACGGCCTTGTTAGGGTTGAATATGGACACCAACGGCTGGTGGTCTGTCAGTAATGTGAACTTCTTGCCCTGCAGGTAATGATTGAATTTCTTTACTCCCCACACAAGGCTGAGGGCCTCCCTATCTATCTGAGCATAATTTCGCTCAGCGGAGGTCAATGATCGGGACGCAAATGCGACTGGCCTTTCCGAGCCATTTGGTAACTTGTGTGAAAGTACTGCTCCAATTCCATAAGGGGAAGCATCACAAGCTAGACGAAGAGGTAACGTTGGGTTGAAATGAGCCAACACTTCCTCAAAGGTAATCAACGCCTTGCTTCTGCGAAAGGCCTTCTTACAGTCCTCGCTCCATTTCCATGGTACTTCTTTCCGCAACAGAGCATTCAGCGGATGCAGCACCGTGGATAGATTTGGCAGAAACTTGTGGTAATAATTAATCAACCCCAGAAACGATCTCAACTGTGATACATTTTCCGGAGCGGGGGCCTTCACGACAGCTTCTATCTTGTCAGGTGACTTGTGCAGCCCCTCTTGGTCAATGACATGACCGCAGTACGAGATCCGTTTCTGGAAGAACTCACATTTCTGGCGATTAACTCGAAGGCCATATTCCTTCAACCTGGTGAGCACCAGTTTCAAATTTGCGAGGTGTTCCTCCTCGTCCTCTCCTGTAATCAGGATATCGTCCAAGTAACACTGAGTGCTTGGAATCCCCTGTAAGACCTGCTCCATGGCCCTCTGCCAAATTGCTGGAGCCGAAGCTACTCCAAAAACCAGTCTATTATAACGATACAAGCTTCTGTGTGTGTTGATTGTGAGATACTGGCGCGACTCTTCCTCGACTTCCATCTGTAAGTATGCTTGTGCCAGGTCTATCTTGGTGAAGTGTTTCCCGCCAGACAATGAAGCAAAGATATCCTCAATCCGCGGAAGCGGGTATTGTACCGTGTGAAGCACCGGATTAACTGTGATCTTGAAGTCTCCGCAGATGCGGACCTTTCCCGGTCCCCCTGGCTTGTTACTTGATGAAGACTTCATGACGGGAACAATGGGCGTGGCCCACTCACTCCAGTCCACCTTAGACAGTACCCCTGAACGTTCAAGCTCTTCCAGTTCTGCCTCCACAGCAGGTCGTATCGCGTAAGGTACCGATCTGGCTTTGAAAAATTTTGGGCTTGCATGTTCTGCAATCTTGATTTTTGCCTTAATTCCTCTCAGTGTTCCCAGTCCTTGCTGAAATACCTCTTTAGCTTCGTCCAATATTCTGGACAACCGTTCAGGTTTGACATCTTCCTTTCCGGAATCTACCATCATTGTGTTTAGTGAGTGCCAGTCTATCTTTATTTTCCTGATCCACTCCCGTCCCAGAAGTGGTGGACCTCCCTCGGGTAGCACATACATGTCCATTCCTCGGTGATCTTTGCCCTTGTGTCTCACCTTGACTTTTATCTTTCCGATGGGGTATACTTTATGCCCCGTGTATGTCTGCAATACTATCTCCGTATCCCATAGGGGAATATGTTTGAACAACTTTTTGTAATCTTGCTTATTCATGACCGTCAACGCCGATCCGGTGTCCACTTCCATTTTCACTTGGACTTTTGCAATCTGTAGTGTGACCCAGATAGTTTGTCGGTCAGCTTCTTTACTCACATTGTGAATCCTCAGACTACCCAGTTCCTTGCTGTTGGAGTCTGAATCCGAATTCTGTTCATCTGTACTCTTCCCAGTCACCTTATGTACCTTTCTGTACTTCTTCTGCGGTGACTTATTATTGCTGGTCTTCTTTCCTGACCGGCATACTTTAGCTATGTGACCAGGCTTGCCACATTTCCTACATTCCTGGTTTTTAAACCAGCATTGGTTCTGATCGTGTGTTGTCTTCCCACAACGATAACATTTCGTTGTACCCGAAGTCATTTGATCCATACTGAGTACCGCTGTCTTCCGCTGCATTTCCGCCGTGCCTCTCGCTGTGGCTTCGTGCGATGCTGCAATAAGGACAGCCTTCTCAAGTGTAAGATCGTTCTCTTCGAGCAGTCGTTTTTGTATTCCTTCCTTCGACATTCCGCACACGAACTTGTCTCTCAGTGCCTCTGACAGATTTACCCCAAACTGGCAGTATTTTGCTAGTCTACGCAGTTCAACCAGGTACTCTGCGTTGCTTTCCTCTTTTAGTTGCGTTCTCACGTAAAATTTAGATCGTTCCGCTAACATCAGCGGTGCAGGGTTCAAATGATCCTTCAGGACAGCAACAATATAAGCGAAAGACTGATCCGCCGGTTTAGCTGGGGATAGAAGATGCTTCAATAACCCGTATGTCTTCGCACCCATTGAGTTTAGTAAGGTTAGAGCTTTGTCATAATTTGCTATCTTATTGACCTTACAATATATCTCGATGCGTTCTACATACGTGGCCCAATCTTCCACATCGGAATCGAAACCGTTGATGTTACTACGCTTAGGCATCTTCACCCTCTTCCTGAGAAACAACAACGAAATATTTCTTTAACTTTTTTTTTTCCAAAATGGCGGTTTCCCGCTTCTTTTCTCTTCCCCGCCTACTGGCGGCTTCCCGCGTTTCTTCCCCTGGCGGGAGGGGTAAGCTTTTCCCTCGGGCGATGACCGCTGGCTTTCGGGGTTCGTAGCCTGCGCGTCGGCTTCAGTGCGTTCCTTGTTCCCTTTTCTCGGCAGGGCAACCGGCGCTGGGTACAACCCGTTGACGGCGAACAGTTTCAGCCGCTGGGCTGGATCTCGCTCAGTCTCCCTCGCTCGGGCTCTGTCTCTCCCGCTCGCTCGGGCTCTGTCTCTCCCTCAGCGGCTTCCAATCGCGCCTCCCAGCCCTCTCGCAGTCCGGTGCTTTCCTCCCCGGCTGCGGCTGAGTTCTCCGCGATTTATTTATTTTTATATCTTCCCGCGCCTTACGATCCCGGTCGCAGCGCTTCGTGGCCTCGGTCGCTGCCCGGCCTTTTTCGCCGGTCGCCGTTTAGCTGTCTCACGACGCCGTTGCATCTCCCAGCCCGCTTGTACCGCGGCTTCCGTGCTCCATGCTGCCCCAGTCTCAGCGCCTCTGGGCCCGACTTCTGTCCGGCTCCTTTCCCCCGACCGTGGTCGAGTTTACCGCCTTTATCCTCCGTTTATTTTTTTATTTTCCCTTTACTCACAGTCACCGTGGCCGACTTGCTTCTCGTGCTGATCGGCTCACTCACCACCGTGGCAGAAGGGACAATCAGTGCCTGTTGCTGATGGAAGGCTTCGTGTCTGAATTCTTCCTTCTTCCTTGCTCTGCAGACTCGAGTTTTCTCTCAGCAGAACGACGAGGGCGGGTGCCTCTTCTCGACGCTCGTTAACTGCTTCGGAAGTATTGTTGCCGCAGGGTAAGATCGAACTCGTCGCCACTGTAAAGTCTGTAGGTATTATGTTGAATTAATACACAGACTACAAGAGTAACTTTAACAGGACTTTACTATTCGAAGGTCAGGGCGAATCTGCCCAATAAATCCTGACACAGCACTTATATACCGGTGTGGTCACCGTCGGTATTACAGTATACAGCAGCCAAGATAAAGTAGTGCCACACCTAAAATAGTTCTCTTAAAGGTGGACGGTTACATACAATAGTTCTCTTAAAGGTAGAACAGTTACATACACTACACCATGGGTACAGGTGTCTTTGCTGCTTTTCATTTCAACACACCTTATGGCCATATGGCTGGGATATATACATTTCCTGCTAAGATAAATATAATTGTCTGCTAAATATGAGATCAAAGAAAGAAAAAGAAAGACTTGGATTTATATAGTACCTTTCACAGCTTCAGGGTGTCCCAAAGCGCTTCACAGCCAATGATGTAGTTTTGAAGTGATATGTCGGAAAAGCAGCAGCCAATTTGCACACAGCAAGGCCCCACAAAGAATAACTCGATAATGACCAGTTAATCTGTTTTAGTGATGATGGTTGAGTGATATATATTGGCCAGGACACCGGGGAGAACTCCCCTGCTCTTCTTTGAAATAGTGTTGTGGTATCTTTTATGTCCACCTGAAAGGACAGATTTAATGTCTCATCCAAAAGACGGCACCATAGGTCCAAAGTCGCCTGTTCCTCCCAAGCATGCTACACTTACCACATGTCATGTCTCAAATTACTCATACACTGTATCCAAAAATATTTCCTGAAAGCAATCAATCCAATTTGCGTTTTCATGAATCAATATTAACTGCTCCCACTGTCTCCCTAGGGAGCATGTTCGATAGACTGATCACTCACTAACTGAAATAATGTTTACACAATTTGTTTGGATTTACCCCCCTTCAAGTGCAGGCCGTGTCCTCTGGTTCTACTATTTCTGGACAAGGTGAAACAACTCGTCATGGTTTACATTACGAGTCCCTTTAGAATCCTAAAAACAGCAATCGTATCACCTCTCAACCTTCTCTAGGCCTGCGTAAGCGCTCCTCATAATCCAATCCCTCCATCACCTTCACCAATGTGGTTGCTCTCTTTGTATCCTCTCAGTCATAGCAATATCCTTTTTGTACTGCGGCGACCAGAACTGTACACAGTGTTCGAAGTGCGGTCACACCAATGATTTAAACAGTGTAGGATTATCTCACTATTTCAGTTCAATATTGGCCTTTTAATACATCCCAACATTTGATTTGCTTTACTCTCTGTCACCAAGCATTGTTGCGACAGCTTCAATTTGTTGTCAATCAGCTATTTTTCATTTACCACACACATTATTTTCTTTCTATTTAAATAATAATCTCTTGCTGAGTGATTTGTTCCCATGTGAAGCACTTTACATTTTTGTACATTAACTTTCATTTGCCACCTGTCTGCCCAATTCTCAAGTATGTTCAAATCCTCCTGTAGCTTATCCTTTTCAGCTTTGGAGTCTACCACTTTTGTTAGCTTTGTATTGTAGGAATTGACGAATTCCTAACTAAGAACTGAGGTCGACTCAGGCGATCAAACAAACAGGTTTTTAATGTAAAACTAAACGAGTTTAAACAGTTTGTTGAGATCGATACAGGAGAACCACGAAAACAGGTCTGTACAAGATGGAGCTTCCACGAGGACTGCCTGGGCAGTCACGTGGTTTGCGACATGACGTCATCGCGTTTGCCCGCGTTTTCCCACGCTCTTAAAGGGGCCATGCCCCGTACATACAAACACTATGTACAACACACAGAAATGTCTAACACAATGTTACAGGCTTAGGCTGGTGTTAGAACATCGTTAAAGGGAATTATATATAATTGCCCAGAGTCATTAAGTGGCTCCGCCACAGTACCATCTGCAAACTTAGCCACTGTACCTCAAGCTCCAGAGCATTTATGACGGTGCTAAACCAACAAAAGCAGATTTGATTGGCCATTCGTCTCACTGTTGTTTGTGGCTTGTTGCTGTTCAAAATGTGCCTGCAGTGTTTACCTACGTAACAAACACCACACTTCAAGATATTTCTTTTTTGTCAGTTGGGCATCTGAAATGCATAGAATCCCATTGTTAGGAATGTAAATTTTGCAATAATATAGACAAAGACTGCAGTTCTACACCTGTATGTCAAGGATGAATTTAAGGCACAAACACGTGAGGGTTTGTCAAAGGTTAAATGAGCCAGCATATTCACAGCCAATCTTTGAGATTACATAAGATGCAGTCGCAGGAGATACACACATTAGTCAGTTGACCTCAACCCTCCAGATGTCTCCCTTTGTCATCTCCCAATCTATGGCTACAATCTTACCCCATTGAAATAGTTTCTCGCTGCACTACTTTATAGGCATTTGCATTCCATAACCCTTTACCCCCCTGTCAGTATCCTCCCTATCAAGATGTCCCTAGGCCTGCTAAATATTATGGTCCCGAAGTTGCACAGAAAGCATTGATGTTTGGTTTAGCAAGGCTCCAGTTAAGGTGACAAAGCAAATCTAAATGTAAACAATGTGCAACCTGACCCAGGATCAGGCTGCACATGACCTCTGTACAGACACATTTGCAGCCTTTTTTTTTCAGTCTTTCAATTTTTGTTTTTTCTTAGCTACAAAATTAATCTAAAAATGGAATATGATATAAGAATATAAGTAATTATTTAGTGTAAAATGGTTTCCATACTATTTCTCAATCTTAACATCAATATTGTAATGTATGTAATGTATATATACCTTAAGGGAGAGAACTACTTTTTACAGCTCCTGTATACTGTAGTACCGGAAGTGACCACACCTGTATATAAACCCTGAGTAGTGATCTGTATAATTAGTTCTAGAGTAACCTTCATTCAGTAAACACCTGTTGAATCGTTCCCTGCAGTCTGTTGTCTGATTATTGAAGGACACAACATTAAGATACACGGACATAACATTGGCGACGAGGCAGATTCGAACCTACCTGCGACTCTGCATCACCTCCCAGGGATTCGCTCCTGGAGAACAGTGGAAGAAGGTCGAGTCCAGAAGCATGGGCGTCGACCACGGGCAACCGCCCAGTCATCCAGCGGAGATTTGAGCATCGCTGGGGAGGCTGTCGAGAGCCAGGCTTGGCTTTCCAGTCACGGTGGTCCAGCGAAACGGGCTGGCAACAGGTACTGCGCAGACCCTTCCCAGACAGCGACGGGCTAGAGCCTGACCGAGCGGCACAGAAAAAGGCCGAGCAGCGTCGACGGGGGAGAGAGAGAGGGCAGAGCGCACAGGGCGCAGCCGGTGTTCAGGATCGAGCGGCGTCAACGGGGGAGAGAGACGAGAGAGAGCAGAGCGCAGCCGGTGTTCAAGGGCCGAGCAGCCTCAACGGGGGAGAGAGACAAAAGAGAGCAGAGCGCAGCCGGTGTTCAAGGGCCGAGCAGCGTCAACGGGGGAGAGAGGCGCGCAGGAAAACGCGAGGCGCTGCCATTGCCACGAGGACCGCAGAGAGCGGCGTTGGCAGCAGTGCAGGAGCAGTGCATGAAACCCACAGGGCGTCACCATTTGCCACGAGGACCGCAGAGAGCGGCGTTGGCAGCAGCGCGGGAGACGCCATTTTAAGCCGCAGCGGGGACGAAAGGAAAGCGCGGGAGACGCCATTTTAAGCCAGTCTAACCACACCCAAAAACGTCGAAGAGTGGCAGTATCACAGCGTTCGACAATGAAGTAGAAGATTGAACGACATATGTCGAACGCATAGAAGTATACTGCAAGGCGAATGAAGTGCCAGATGACAAGAAAGCGCTGGTATTGCTGAATTCAATGGGTGCAAAAACGTATGGCTTACTGTGAAACCTAGTAACCCCAGAGAAGCCAGTAGAAAAGGATTTTGAAAACATAGTGTCAATCCTACAGGACCACTTAAACCCCACACCGCTGCTGATAGCAGAAAGATTTAAGTTTCACAAAAGGAACCAGCATAAAGATGAAAGTAATGCTGAGTATTTAACGGAACTGCGCAAGCTATCGAAACACTGCCAGTTTGGAACGGGACTAGCAGATACTTTAAGGGACAAGTTTGTGTGTGGGCTTCAAAGTGAAGGAACACAGAAACGGCTTCTATCAGAAAAGGATCTTATACTGGACAAGGCTTTCAGCATTGCAGTATCACATGAAGCAACAGCACGGGGCGCTGCAGAGATACAACGGAGACCGCAAGAATATGGCACAAATGAAATGTCATACGAAACAGTGAAGTGCTATCGCTGCGGCAGAACAACACACGACCATAATGATTGCTGGTTCAAGGACAAAGTGTGCAGACAGTGTGGAAAAGTAGGACACACAGCAAGAGTCTGCAGGTCGGGAAAGAAAACCAGCAGCAAGAAATCTCCACAGGAGAAGTACAAGAAGGTACAAAAGGTGACGGAGAGTAGTTCAGACGAACAGAAGAGTGATACAGACTCTGGAAGCAAGGAGCTGGGTTGTCTGAAACTACATAATGTGATCAAAACGGAGGATCACCAACCTATCTGGGTCACGCTCAAGATAGCTGGAGTCCAAGTGAAAATGGAATTGGACAGAGGATCAGCCCTAACAGTCATAAACCGAAGGGACTACAAGCGGCTATTCTCACATATACCCTTGAGAGATACAAAGATTGTCTTGAAGACGTACACGGGGCAAAAAGTCTACCCCAAAGGAAAAATAAGGGTGAACGTTCTATATAACGGCAAGGAAACACCAAAAATGGACCTATGTGTATTGCCAGATGGAGGACCACCACTACTAGGACATGAATGGATCTGGAAGATACAGCTAGATTGGCATTCCATACAGGCACTGACTGTGGCTGACAAAAAGGATGACGACGTCACACCTGGGCGACTGTCAAAGATCCTAACTGCCGCGAAAAAAGTGTTCCAGCAAGGACTAGGAACACTAAAAGGCATGACAGCGATGATTAAAATTGAAGAAAAAGCAAGCCCAAAATTTTTTAAGGCCAGACCGGTACCTTATGCGATCCGCCCAGCCGTCGAAGCAGAGCTGGAGAGTCTGGAACGTTCAGGTGTACTGTCCAAGGTAGACTGGAGCGAGTGGGCTACACCCATCGTCCCTGTGATGAAAAAGTCGTTGAGCAACACGCCTGGGGAACCAAGGAAGGTTCGCATCTGTGGGGACTTTAAGGTAACAGTGAACCCGGTCCTTCACACCGTACAATATCCACTTCCGCGGATTGAAGATATTTTCGCCTCGCTATCTGGAGGGAAACGCTTCACTAAGATTGATCTGGCCCAGGCGTATCTGCAAATGGAGGTAGAAGAAGCATCTAAAAAATACCTCACAATCAACACCCATAAAGGTCTCTACCAATACAACCGGCTGGTATTCGGGGTAGCATCAGCTCCGGCTATTTGGCAGAGGGCAATGGAACAAGCCCTGCAAGGGATCCCAGGGACCCAGTGTTATTTGGACGACATCCTGGTCACGGGCGAAAATGACAGTGATCACCTTGCCAACCTGGATCAGGTGCTCACTAGATTGCAGGAATATGGGCTCCGAGCTAACCGCCCCAAATGCGAGTTTTTTAGAAAACAGATCTCGTATTGTGGCCACGTTATCGATAAAGAGGGGTTACATAAGTCCCCAGAGAAGATTGAGGCAGTAGTCAAGGCTCCAGCACCGGAAAATGTGTCACAACTGAGGTCGTTCCTCGGGCTGGTAAACTACTACCATAAGTTCTTGCCAAATTTGTCTACAATACTACACCCACTGAACACCCTACTGCAAACTGGGGTGCCATGGAAGTGGAGTGACGAATGTAGACGAGCTTTCCAGAAGAGCAAAACATTAATCACATCGAAAGAGGTATTGGCCCATTACAACTCGGCATTACCAATTCGGTTGGCATGTGATGCGTCACCCTACGGCATTGGAGCGGTGTTGCCGCACAAATTCTCGGACGGCTCAGAGAGGCCAATACCCTTTGCATCACGATCACTAACCTCAGCCGAGCGTAACTACGCCCAGATTGACAGGAAGGCCCTCAGCCTAGTGTGGGGAGTGAAAAAGTTCAATCACTATCTGCACGGGCAGAAGTTCACCTTGCTGACTGACCACCAACCACTTGTCCCCATCTTTAATCCAAAGAAGGGCGTTCCGGTGATGACTGCGCAACGGCTACAAAGATGGTCCCTTTTTCTAGGGGCGCACCAATATGAAATCGAGTATAAGGGCACGAAACAGCATGGAAACGCTAATGGGCTATCACGCCTGCCACTGCCTACTGCGGAGGAAGCACTAGCAGTGGATCCTGTCGAAATATTTCATTCGACTATAATTGGATGCTTGCCAGTAACTAACGCTGGTATAGAGAAGGAGACCCGAAATGACCCGACACTGTCTCGGGTATATGATTTGACGGTGAAGGGATGGCCAGCACATGGCGACTCACTGTTGCCAGCATTCTCATCCAGAAGAGAACAGCTGTCAGTATGCCAGGGGACCTTGATGTGTGGATCCCGAGTGGTAACTCCACCCAAGTTAAGGGAGAGAGTGCTCAATGAGCTTCACGAAGGTCATCTGGGAGGGGTGAAAATGAAAAGCCTTGCTAGGGCTTATGTGTGGTGGCCGGGGATCGATCAGCAAATCGAGGACCTGACAAAGAGCTGCTCAGGATGCCAGAAGGTCCAAAATGCACCACCACATGCCCCTCTACACCCATGGGAGTGGCTCTCATCTCCATGGCAACGGGTGCATATTGATTTTGCTGGTCCATTCATGGACTCAATGTTTTTAATAGCCGTGGATGCGCATTCGAAATGGCCTGAGGTGATCAAAATGTCCTCCACCACCACGGAGAAAACTATTGCAGTCCTACGGACCATTTTTGCCAGGAACGGCTTGCCAGAGCAGATTTGCTCTGATAACGGACCACAGTTTGTGTCCGAAGAGTTTCGAAGATTTATGAAAAGGAATGGGGTAAGGCATTACACATCCGCCCCGTATCATCCAGCCACAAATGGATTGGCTGAGAGGTTCGTACAAACCTTTAAAAAAGCAGTAAAGGCCATGTGCGATGACGACATTCCACTGCAGCATAAGGTGGACAATTTCCTGTTAGCCTACAGGAATGCGACACATGCAGTCACCAACTAGGCCCCGGCCATGATGTTCTTTAACCGAAGGTTGAGATCTCGTCTGGATTTGCTCAGACCAAATGTACAAAGAGATGTTGAGAATAAGCAATTCCAGCACATCAATGAGAAGCCGACAAGGAGCTTCAATGTAGGGCACCCAGTCTTGGCCCACGACTACCGAACAGAGAAATGGCAACCAGGAACGATAAGCACACGGCAGGGGCCACTAATGTACACAGTGGATGTTGGGGAGAACATTGTGAGATTCCATGCTGACCAGATCCTAGAGTCACAGGAACGAGTCAACCCTATGTCTCGGCCATACGTACCTGGTGAGGAACCCGACGTACAGGTCGCATCTACCCCAGAAACAATAGCATTGGAAGCTGATGAATCAACTGACGACAGGGTGCTAGAATCGCCTCCGCACCAAGAGCGAGACACTCGGGAAAGGCGTTATCCAGAAAGAATCAGGAAGCCTCCCCAGAGACTGAATATATGAATGGACTATTTTCATATAACATTGTATATTAAAAATGTTAATTGTTAAATGAGTATTATGGTACTGTTAATCTAAAAGGGGAGGAATTGTAATGTATGTAATGTATATATACCTTAAGGGAGAGAACTACTTTTTACAGTTCCTGTATACTGTAGTACCGGCAGTGACCACACCTGTATATAAACCCTGAGTAGTGATCTGTACAGTTAGTTCTAGAGTAACCCTCATTCAGTAAACACCTGTTGAATCGTTCCCTGCAGTTTGTTGTCTGATTATTGAAGGACACAACATTAAGATACACGGACCTAACAAATATGGTTAAGAGTCTCCAGACCAAATTGCTGAGAAATCCACACAGGTAGAGTTTCTGTTTGCCCAACATGGACTGGACACTCTCCCCACTCCCCATAGGGACATACCTGTACATCTAAGTCCAGAGTGCTTAAGTGCAGGTTGGCAGAGCCAAGGCTTTGAAACCACCAATCGTGCACAGCTGTATAACCTGCTGCTACCACGCAGCACTGGTAAGCTTCCTGCTGTTTGTCCTGCCAAAGACCACCCTTCCCATGAAAGCATTGACTTGCAGGATTATCTGAAGCCTAGTTTGTAAAATCCCCCACTTTAGGTCTACCCCGTTGAGTCCTGTTAGTGAATCAGTCGTCAGCAGTGTCCTGAAATATAATGGACCTGCCCGGCTCAGGTGTTGCATTATCAGGCCTGACAGAGGGGGCTGCCTGAGCTGCAAAGTGTCTCTGGGGTGAAAGTCTCCTGGCTCTTTCACATTTAAGGGTCCAATGCAAACCCAGTTATTAAGGTGCCTAAAAATGTCCACAATTCAGTGCAAACTGGCAACTTGATTCCGAGACACCATAAGGATGATGATGCGGGCGGAGATTGAATAAAATCTTACTGGGTACGATAGGTGCTGCACTCTTTCCTTTCTTTATTCTCAGGATGTGGGTGACGCTGGCAAGACCGCATTTATTGCTCGTCCCTAGTATCCCTGAAAAGGTGCTGGTGGGTCTTCCCCTTGAGCTTGCTCATCCAGCCCAGAGGATATTAAGAGTCAACCAAATAGTTTCGGACTGGAGTCACGTGTAGATCAGGTCAGGCATTAGGACATTGGTGAACTAGTTGGGTTTTTAATAATGATCTGGAAGCTTTCATGGCTATTTATCTGGTGCCAGTCCACAAATGACCAGATTTATTGAATTCAATTTTACAACTTGTTATGGTGGGATTCTGAGCTCATGACCTCCTGGTTACTGGTCCAGTGTAGGTTTGGCAAACCTCCAGATTGTCTTGAAGTCTCCAGGAATTAGAGATTAAGCTCCTGGACACTGCGATAAGCAGCCCAGGAGAAAAATCATAGGGGCATTAAAAACAATTGGGTTTTTTTCATTTTCTTTGAACACTTAGTTATAAAAATATTGGAGATGGGGGGAAAAGGCTGTGTTACTGAAAGTTGAGAATCATCCAATCGAGAAACTTCAGGGGGAATTTTCCGAGGTGTCAGCGGGCAGGTCGGGTGGGAAAAATGTTTTCAGGTACCCGCTGTCAACCCGCCGCCACGCACCTTTCCCAGATGTCAGGTCTGAACAGACCCAACACGCAGCGGTGGGGGAGGCAATTCAGGTCATTATGACCTTGTTAACAGCCCATTAAGAGGCATTTTGAGCTCACCTTTACATTTTACCAGGTTGCCCACAGGGTCCACGTTGCTCGGGGATCATGTCAGGTAAGCAGGTCGGGAGTTGTATGACCATGGAATCATCTCATTACTTGACAGCTGAAAATGTGCTATAAAAGCTCCCATCTCACAGTTGTTCACTTTGCAAGCTCAGAAGCTGTTACTTACTGCATTTGGAAGACAGATTGAGCTTTATGCAAGTTCCAAGTGTAATGATCAGTAACATGTCATTCTAGAATGGTACACTAGGTGGAGCTATATGTATATAAGAGTGGGGCTACCCACAAGGCACCAGGCTACCCACAAGGCAGTAGTCAAGATGGATGCCTGCACACTAGTCCACATGGCTGAATAAATGACTAGCTCCAAGCTAGCTGTTCATAATGAAAACGTCTAGTTATTTATGAACATAACATGGTACCAGGAGTGGTAAAATCTGCTGAATATTGTGAAATGCGACATGGAGACTTTGAAGCCACCGGAGGGTTTGAAACTCATGGGGAATGTCGATTGCAATTGGCGGACTTTCAAACAACAATTTGAACTCTACATTGCTGCCATTGGGTTCGGTACGAAGCCAGACGCAAGGAAAATAGTGTTGCTGCTCACGGTTGCAGGGCCACAGGCGATAGAGGTATTTAATACATTTGTATTTGATCAAGAGGAGAACAGAGAAAAATTAGACGATGTGCTAAAGACGTTTGATACACATTGTTCTCCCAAACAGAACGAAACCTATGAGAGGTACGTGATCCGTTCACGGACACAGCAACAAAATGAGACTTTTGATAGCTTTATGACCGATCTGAAACTGAAAGCACAGGCATGTAATTTCTCTGAACTGAAATCATCCATGATTCGTGACCAGATTGTGTTTGGTATTCATGATAAAAAAGTCAGTGAACATTTGTTGAGAGAAACTGAACTAACATTGGAGAATGCTGTGAAAATATGCCAAGCCAGTGAGCTAGCTCAAAAGCACGCAAAGACTTTCAGTGAAATTAATAATAATGCAATTGTAGTAAGTGCTGTTAGTGCTGTGTCCTACAAGGGGAAGAAACATGGGCAGAACAGAAATGAAAAGCAATCGGAGGAAGGAATTTTTAATTGTAAACGCTATGGTTACAAACACCAGTCACGACAATGCCCAGCGTTTGGAAAAATGTGCAGAAAATGTAATGGAAAGAATCACTTTGCCAAACAATGCTTTTCAAAAGTAAAAACAAAGAAAGGGCAACAAGTCAATGTGATTGAGGACACTGATTTAAGTGAGACATTTTTTGTAGGAATGGTGTCATGTGACAATATAGAAAAGGATACAGAAAATGTACAGCCCTCAGGAATGGACAATGCTGAACATAAAGTTAATGCAGTAAAAGAGGACAAATGGATGATGTCACTGCAGGTAAATGGAGCATTAGTTACATTGAAACTAGACACTGGGGCAAAAGCAAACTTAATCAGTATGAGTGACATTAAAAATATGAAAGAAAAGCCCAAAATACAGAAAAAGTCAGTACTACTGAAGAACTATAATGGACAGAAAATAGATAGCTTAGGTGTATGCAGACTTAAAGTGACAGTCAAAGACAAAGTGCATCATCTCATGTTTTCTGTTGTGGCTGAAGGACTTGATTCAATACTAGATGACAAAGCTTGTGAGGACTTAGAACTGGTCAAGAGAGTCTACTGTATAAATTGTGCCATAAGCAGACCAGATGACTCGATGGATTCTGTAGTGAGTAATTTCCAGGATGTGTTCAAAGGATTTGGAGTTCTACCATTCACTTACAAGATCCAGCTAAAGGAGAATGCTCAGCCAGTGGTACATGCTCCACAGAGAGTTCCAGCACCACTGCGTGACCGGCTCAAGAAAGAACTGGACAGAATGACCACACTAGGAGTCAACAGGAAAGTCGAAGAGCCAACAGACTGGGTTAATTCCATGGTATGTGTAAAGAAAAAGAACAATGATCTAAGAGTATGCATGGATCCAAAGGACTTAAATGCAAACATAAAACGTGAACACTACCAGATTCCCAAGCGAGAAGAAATCACCAGTGAAATGTCAGGTGCCAGATACTTCACAAAGCTCGATGCCTCACAAGGATTTTTGGCAACTAAAACTGGATGAAGAGAGCACCAAATACTGTACCTTCAACACACCATTTGGCAGGTATTGTTTCCTCAGAATGCCTTTCGGGATAATATCTGCATCTGAAATCTTTCATAGAGCGATGGAACACATAATTGAAGGTCTGGAAGGAGTTCGGGTCTATGTTGATGACATCATCATCTGGGGCTCCACACTGAAAGAACACAATGAGAGACTGACTAAAGTGCTACAGAGCATACGCCGGAATGGACTGAAGCTCAACAAAGCCAAGTGTCAGTTTGGCATCCAGGAAGTCACTTTCCTAGGAGATAATCTATCTGGTAAAGGAATAGAGCGAGATATGGAAAAAGTAAATGCAATACTCAACATGCCCCGACCCACTGACAAAAAAGGAGTGCTACGCATCATGGGGATGATAAACTTCATTGGAAAGTTCATTCCTAACTTGTCAGCCAAGACAGCCTGTCTGCGAGACCTGCTACATAAAACAAATGAGTTCGCATGGACAGAAAGACATGAACAAGAGTGGATGAACCTCAAAACAGTGCTGACAACCACACCTGTACTCACCTTCTTTGACCCAACAAAGAGAATCAAAGTGTCAACGGATGCATCAAAAGATGGCCTAGGCGCGGTCTTGCTACAAGCAGAGGGTGAAGATTGGAAGCCTGTTGCATATGCCTCCAGGTCTATGACTGATTCTGAGTGTCGATACGCCCAGATTGAAAAGGAATGTCTAGGCTTGGTGGTTGGACTAGAAAGTTCCATGCCTACATATATGGACTTCCCACCTTCACAGTTGAGACAGACCACTGCCCACTGGTTGCCATCATTAAAAAAAACCTGAATGAGATGTCTCCAAGGATTCAACGACTCATGATGAAGCTGCAAAGATATGACTTTGAACTGATCTACACACCAGGCAAATACATAATGTTAGCAGATGCACTATCCCGAGCACCCACAATGAGTCACGCGAGCTCTACTGAGGAAGACGTGGATGTTCATGTGAGTATGGTCACTGCTGCGCTGCCCGTGTCAGACACAAAATCAAAGCAAATAGCAGAAGAAACAGTAAAAGGTACAGTGTTACAAACAGTAATAGGTACAGTGTTACAAACAGTAATAGAGAACATTCATCATGGTTGGCCAAAAGGTTCCTGTCCAAAGTACTTTCACATCAGGTCAGAGTTGAGTGTCGCAAGTGGACTATTACTAAAACAGAACAGAATAGTCATTCCACAGGCTCTACGTCGAGACATGCTCGAAAGGATTCATGAGGGACACCTCGGAATTGAAAAATGCAAAAGGAGAGCAAGAGACACTGTTTATTGGCCTGGCATAAATAAGGACATTGAGAACATGATAGGCAAATGTGAGACATGTCAGAAACACCAAAACAAACAAGCAAAGGAACCAATGATAGTAGCTGACATACCAACAGCACCATGGCAAAAGGTTGGTATGGACCTCTTTCATTTGAATGGTAAAGACTATCTAATAGTGATTGACTACTATTCTAACTATCCTGAGATGGCGCTGCTCTCAAGCACATCAGCAAGCAGTGTCAAATTCCATTTTCGCCAGACATGGAATTCCCAGGATTGCCGTTAGCGACAATGGTCCGTGCTTCAACTGTAAGGAGTGGCAATAGTTTGCAGCACATTATGACTTTCAGCACATCACATCCAGTCCTCTGTATGCTCAGTCGAATGGTAAGGCAGAGAAAGGTGTTCAAGTTCTCAAACAGCTACTGAAGAAAGCAACAGAAAGCAAGTCTGATCCTTATCTCACCCTGCTGAGCTACCGAGCCTCACCTTTAGACTCTGGTTCTTCACCTGCTGAACTCCTAATGGGTCGCAAGTTGCACACCACGCTACCCTGCTGTGCAAAAGAAAAGCAGAGTAAGGAACTAAGACAGAGACTTCAACTGTTAAAGCTGAAACAGAAATCACACTATGACAAGTCATCCAAAACTCTGAAACCATTGACAAGGGATGATGTTGTCAGGATTGAGGATCCAGATGCATGGAACAGGAAAGCTACAGTTCTTGAGGAAGTAGGACCAAGGTCATACACTGTTAGAACTGAGGAAGGACAGATTCTCAGGAGGAACCGCCGTTCCCTCCTGAAAACACAAGAAGCTATCCAAGAGCAAATCGATGACAATGCCGCAACTGAATCTTGTCACTCACTACCAGAACAATCTAACACAAACACACATACAGGCTCTCATGAAAACACATCAGACTTACCTGTGCTGAGAAGATCCACATGTGAAGTAAAAAAGCCTGATAGACTTAATCTTTAAGTATAAAGTAAAGCTTTGAAAATGTGTTGACTGTTCTGAAAATGTTTATGTTTATAGAGCACTAACAAAAGTGTTACTGATATCATCTTTTATCGTGTTTCTTGAAAGTTGATTGATATTGATTGATATTAATTTTGTTTAACCTCAAAGAAAGGGGGCTGTAATGATCAGTAACATGTCATTCTAGAATGGTACACTAGGTGGAGCTATATGTATATAAGAGTGGGGCTACCCACGAGGCACCAGGCTACCCACAAGGCAGTAGTCAAGATGGATGCCTGCACACTAGTCCACATGGCTGAATAAATGACCAGCTCCAAGCTAGCTGTTCATAATGAAAACGTTTAGTTATTTATGAACATAATACCAAGGCCCCGATTTTCTGGCCGCCGTCGGGCGGCTTTTCATGCGACCGGGGGCCGAAAATCAGCGAAAAAGTGGGTCGGGACCCCCCCGCCTGATTCCCCGCCCCGTCCGGCTTTCGGACTGCCGTTTCCGCGCGCCACGCTTCAGTCCCGGCCGCCGCTGGCGGGACTGGTCGTCGGAGCACTAATAAGCAATTATCTGCTTGTTGAAGTGGATTTTCCCGTGCCGTTGCGACTTTGGGGCTTTCCCCACCTGAAACCCACCTGCGGGGAACCCCGCTGCTGAGAGCTGGCGTGAAAACAGCTGGCTTGCTTGCTTGCAGCAGCAGGTCGCTGAGGGCTGAAGAGATTTAAATAGGCAGCATTTGCAGGCTGCAGGACCTTGTTGATTAAGGCTTGGGGGAACTTTTTGAAGCCTTAGGAGCAGCTGCAGAAAGTTGGAGCCTCACACACTTCTCCAATGTGAGCTCCTGGGAAGCCCCTCTCACCACCCTAACTCAGCGCCCCCTCAACGGAGACATCTGTCAGAAGCATGGGAGGCCTTTGGGACGTTCCCTCCCTGGCATTAGAGGATCTCCAACAGCAGAGGTGGCAGCAGCAGAACCAGGAACAGCAGGATGAGCACCAGGAGCACCAGGCTGCTGCTCACTCACCTGAAGCTGCACAGGCCAGGAGGGGCCAGCGCTTGGAAGTGGCTTGAGAGCACCTTGCTGCGCTTTAGGGGGCCAGTGGGACCCGTTTCTGCACTGGCAGTCCTACTCAGAAGGACTTCCATGAAGATCTGGTTTCTCTGTTCAACAGATGGCCAACGCTCCTCAAGAGATGTCATTCTCTTATGAGCACTCACCATGTTTTCCGTACCCTGGCGAGTTATCTCCTGCATGGAGGTTGCCAACTTTTCCATGATGATGCATTCATGCTCCAATGACTCCACAAAGGCTCTGCTCATGGTCGCTATGGACTCCTCCATTTGCTCAGCACTCGCAGCGACCCTGGAGACAAAACCTGCCAGAGACTCCTGCATCAGTGCATGGAGATCCATCATATTGCATCTTGACTGAACAGTAATGAATAGAGGAGACGGAATGTACCTTTTACTATTTACTGAGTAAATGGGTGGACATTACAGCACATTGTCTGCATGGCAGAACCCGAAACTGAAAGTGAAAGACAAAGTAAAACCGAGCCCCCCAGCACCCCCTTCAGGTAACACCTGGGAACTGGGACAAACTTAATTGAAGCAAAACTCAAAACACAACACATCACCTCTTTTCTTGCGGATGGACCCAGAGGCAGAGGGTCATCATGCAGCACAGCTGAGCTGAGCTGGCAGAGTCCTGCGCCCTCCGACGAGGACTCTCCACTGCTGTCCCTGTCTCCAGAATCTGCTGAGGCTCACTTGTGAGCTGTGAAACACCAGGTGACAACACTACTCTATGTCCCGAAGGTCCCCCCGAGGTGTGAGTGTCTGCGCTGGTGCTGGGTGCGCTTACTTCTGCTGATGCTGCGCCCTCAGAGGTTGGAGCTTCCTCTGAGGAGTCTGGCTGCACAGCCTCTTCCTCCTCCACAGTGAGGACGGGGGCTCTGGATGGTACTGTGGGGGAGTAAAGGAAGGAGATAGAGATGTAATGCCAAGGTTCTTCTGGTGATTCCCAGCGAGTTGGCATCTGCTGACACCTGCATCCATGCAGCATTGGTCTCAGTGGGAGGCCTCTTCCTCCCTGACCTAGGGAAGAGGACCTCCCTGTGGGCCCTAACCCCATCCAATAATGCCTGCAGTGAAGCCTCGTCGAATTTGAAGGCAGCTCGGCCTCTGCCGCTGGCAGCAGCTGGTGCAGGCTCCTCTGCCATTGTGCAAGAGTGGTTGAGAAGCCTGCAGAGGTGGAGAAGCTTGCTGGACACTTTGAAAGCACCACGAATGATGACATCATAGTGTGGGGATTTCTGACTCAAATTGGACAATTAGCAAGGCTTCCCACATGCTGGGAATTAATTGGCCACTTGAGGGAAAATTGCGTGGAGCTGGCTGACACTTTTTATGTGTGTCAGAAACCCCACATTCGGGGAAATCCGACCATTCCCCACACAAGCCGAAAATCGGGGCCCAAGTGTTTGGAATAAACTCTCTATCCAGCGTCACCTCATTGGAACAACCTCTCTCACCATTGACAGATCGCTTCTGTCATCTGAAGTTTACCTGCCATCTATTACATCAGCATCGGTGCCCTTGAAACTATTTCACCTTGGTCCTCAGAATCCCACCACGATCAGCCCCAACACCAGCAGCACCAGGCACACCAGCAGCACCAACAATAACGCCAACCTTTTCCGCAATCAACTGATGCTGCACAGGACACAGGACATCAGCACCCGACCACATTGCTGCCCGGGAGGCCTGGGATGGCCTCACCATGGCCACATTTACTTCACTTGATGCTGTACACCCTGGCTGCCACATAATGCGGCAGGTTGGCACCACCCCACACCAACACCATAAAGCATCCCTACAATGCCCAAGCCATTCCTTTCACACTCATCAGCATTGCGGGGGGTACCGTTATGTCTCACCATTCACTGCAACTCACTAAGCCCCTTCCAAAGGTGCACACAAATCTGTCCAAGCAAATTGTTGAAAATAAAGATTTCAATGTTTGACACCACATTAACAGAAACTTTACATGAACATTGTATAAAACACCCAAATGCCTACCCTTGTGTGTTGTTACTTGGTATGATTGGACTAGGATGAGGGTGAGTGTGAGGGGTGGCTAGTGAGATGGGGAAGTGATAATGTAGATAGAGAGGGATGGGTGGAGGTGCAAGCTAAACTGGTGTGAGTAAGGATGTACAGGAGTAGGGTAGGGAAGGCAGAGTGATGGGGATGTGATGAGAGGCACAGCCGGCTGAGGTTGAGAGTAGCTTTGTAGTAACGTTTCGTGATCTACTGAGATCATTGAAAGGTTTGTGTCACTGCAGCCTGGTCCTCCTGACCACATGCCTGTTTGTGTCCTGCTGTGCAATGTGCAACCAGGCTGCGTTGGTCTCCTGGGGAGGTCTCTTCCGCCCATTGGAAGGGAAGAAAACCTCCCTGTATGCTGTGACTCCCATATGGAGGGAGTCATGGGAGAGCCTGGGTGCAGCCATGCACCTCTGAGCAGTGCTTGTCAGTGTTTGTAGTACCTCAATGCTGTAGAACACTGACAGCACAACCGTCAAAATCAATTTGCGCATGGTCCATTTAAGGAAACTGGCTGATGATGCGTCATCAAATGACGTCATCAGACCCGCTTCCTTCAATTGGTCGGCCAACGCGTTGGGCGGGCTTAACAAACCAAATCAATGTAAAATCATTCTACTGAGCGGGCTGGAGCCAGCAGCAGGGTTGGGACCCACCACTTACCTCACCTGCCACGGACCCGCCGAGGTAAGAGAAATCGTGGCCGAAGAGTCTGTTCGCTTTCCAATAGGCGTGAGAATGGACGTGTTGATCGACCTATGGCGGGAGCGTTGGGGCGGGGCAGTTGCTGGCAGGAGGTCATGTGATGAAACCTCCCGGAATACATCCAACCAGAGTCAGCAACATTAGTCCAGTATCATAGTTGCTGGGCTATTGCATCCCCTGTCACATGTTACTGGGCCAGAGGAAAGATGTGCCATGACCGAACTACAAGCACCTGATGCTGTGGGCCTGCAATTGCCTAACCTATGCTGCCCATGAGCAATGCTGGAAGCAGGTGGTTGCAGAATCAGCCCTGAGACACGCTCCCAACATGGGAACCTCTGCACTGGGGTTACGTTAAAGCAAAAGCTTACCCCTCGACGATTAGCAAAGTGCTCAACACTAAACTTGTGTAGAGTAAATCCAGAATTAATGCCCAACCTGGCTCTGAAGTGAAGCTTAGCGAGGCCTCTTTCTGCTTCAATTGAGAATCAGGCCTGACTCTGGATTTAGGTTCCATTCAAATCTCTTTGCTTCTACACTACAGCTGTGGTGTGTAAATGCAGATGCAAATAGCCGAGCAAAGCTCATAAAATGAGTAGGATATCTCCCTCAAACAATAAGAAGTTATACAGTAAATGGAATATCTTATCCAATCTATATTCATAGAATAAATATATCACACGTGTTGAAGTCATTGTGACAGACGTGGAGATTTGGGTCTGCATTTTAGGCGGTTTTAAATAGTCATGTTAAAACTGAATTTCAAAAATAAAATGGCTTTGGCCAGCTGTGTCTGTGGTAGGATCCCTTTGTTCTGTTGCTGAATTACAAATGCACTTCATCTGACTCACTGAGAGAGAACTTCCTTTGATCTAATGGGAACTGTCACTTGTATCCCTCTTGGGGCAATGGGGCAGATGTTAAATATAATCCCCTCTTTGATCAGGTATGGAGAAGCATTACTACTGGGAAAGTGCAAGGACTCACTTCATGAACCATCAGTGCACTGTTTGCTGTGATGCATGTTGGTTTAGGACAGATCTTCAAAGGATCTGCTTTTACATCAAAGACAAGTAGCTGTATAATCCAGGGACCGTCCCATGGCCTCCAGTTATCTAAGCCAACTTGGTCTGGTAGCATGTTATCTTCTGCCCTCGGTGGTGATGAAGGAACATGGTGGGCATCCCACGCATTCTCCAGCGAGCGATTTACGACAATTCAGGATTCATTGTTAAACCTAAGCGTGCTAACCCATACATAGCAGTCAATAAAGATGCAGGTTTCGGTTCATAAGGGGCTCAATCTGATGATCGAAACTGCTGCCCAACCATAAAAAACAAGCATAAAAGTTGGGAAAAGGCTAAATTTGCACAGTCACCCCCATAAAATATCATGTGCTCATATTCACACCATTGGAGGCTGTCTGAAATCAAACGAGGTTGCATCTAAATCCTTGTACCTGTCCAATTCTTTTCATTATTGGTTTATTTTGGTGTCACATCTTTCATGTAAATAGATAATGAATTGTTGGCTAGTTGTCACTTTATGTCACTTATTGCACTGACTATAATTGACTTCTAACTTTGTTGCATGAGTTCCCAGCTCACTTGTGGGATATAAATGATATTCCATGGCCCCTTTGTCTGTATCCTCTATAAATACCATAGCATCTAATGCGCTCATGAGATAGATCTTGATAGCATCACTGGGCAATATTCTATATTGTAGTTACCAGCCGACCCAGAGAGGCAGTGCAAGTCAAGGATATTATAAATTGCAAGAAGATAATGGGTAAGCTTTTTGATAGACAGGACTATTTAGGAATGTGAGCGATAAAGTGGGTGGGAGGTCGGTGACCTTTGAGACGGGCCTGATAGTCTTGTGCAGACCTATGTTCCTAAGGACATTTGGACATATTGGGGGTGGGGGAAAGGAACATTAGGAACATAGGAACAGGAGGAGGCCATTCAGCCACTCAAGCTTGTTCTGCCATTCAATGAGATCATGGCTGATCTGTGACCTAACTCCATATACCCGCCTTTGCCCCATATCTCTTAATACCTTTGTCAAGCTCAGATTTAAAATGAACAATTGACCGAGCATCAACTGTCGTTTGCGGAAGAGAGTTCCAACCTTCTACCACCCTTTGCTTGTAGAAGTGTTTCCTAACTTCACTCATGAAAGGCCTGGCTTTAACTCTAACAGGAATAGGCCATTCAGCCCCTCAAGCTTGCTCTACCATTTAATTAGATCATGAGTGGTTTGTACCTCAACTCCATTAACCAGCCTTTGCTCTATATACCTTGATACCATTATCCAACAAAAAACTAGCTATCTCAGTCTTGAAAGCACCAATTGACCCAGCATCCACAGCCTTTTGGAGGAGAGAGTTCCAGATTAGAGCCACTTAGAAGGGAAATCAGGAGCTTTCAAGACTGAGATCGATAGATTGCTGTTCGGTAAGGTTATCGAGTGATATGGAGCAAAGGCGGGTAAATAGAGTTGAGGTACAGATCAGCCATGATCTAATTGAATGGCAGAACAGGCCCGAGGGGCTGAATGGCCTGCTCCCGTTTCTAATGTTCCTGTGTTCCTATGTACACTCCCAGCAGGAACAATTTCCTGTCCAGAGCAGGACTCTGGAAAATGCTAAGTTCTTTTTTTAAGTCCAAAATAGTGTCTTCCATTATAACAACTGAAAGAGCCTTTCGACTGCTCTGCCTCAAAGTATAATGATGCATTAGGTATGAGTACACTGCAAAGAAAGGGCAGGGCACATCTCAACCTTACAAGCAGGCCTCTTTCATTGCTCCATTCAATTTATAACATGCTGGAGCCAATTTTTGTCTCTACCATTAAAAGAATAATCATTATATTTTCATGCGCAGTTTAAGAGAGGTTTCAGAAAGAACAATGATCTCATAGGGGCTGCAGAGGAATGAGGATATGTGACTGAAACAGCTCAGTCACTGACTGTTATAAAGGAAATTGGGAGCCACCAATGCAAAAAGTCGATGTATAGCATTTAAAAATCTGATTTCTCTGCACCATGCACAGGATTTTCCATTTGTATTTGTGGCGTTATTTGTCTAATGCTGTTTATATTGGCTAATTCTCCATGAATTCTTCCGCATGCAGTAAGTGAAACTCTGAGTTGGCCGTGAGATGGAGGCATGAGGCTGAGGGTCAGATCTTAGGGCAGGATCTGCTCTCATTGGGTTTACACCCTGTTTTCAGTCCAACTAAACTTCCAGCCCGGGTGGGAGGGGCCATTTCATCCGCCCGCCCCCTCACCTGTGTGCACATGCCAATGTGATTGATGGCATAGGATGAGGGGTCATCATTTCCTCCCCCACGAGACATAGGAGGTGAAATTGGTCTTGTGTGGTAGAGAATAATGGGCAATAGCGAATAGGCCGCCCATTTTATACCCCACCAGATTTACTTTTCCCTTGAAGCCATTAAATAAGAAAATTTGGCGGGGTGTAAAATGGCCGCCAATTCGCCATTGCCCATTTTGAGCCACCAGCCAAGATGAATTTCACCAGCACAATTTCTGCCAGTGTAACTTAGGAGCAGATAAAATTGGCATGACGTTATGAGCAGATCACTGAGAAAAATGTGATCCATTTAAAGGTGCTCGGTAGATAACCTTTGCCCGTATCTCAGGTTTTCCTGCGTTTTTTTTTCTTTTGATTTGGGAGCTACTAAACTGCTAGAATGATGGTGTCACCAGCACATGCTTGGCCCTCACCCACAGCAAGGGATAACACGGATAGGGATACCCTGCTTTTAATCTTGCTGGAGAAGGGGAAAAGAAGGAAACAAAGGAGGATGAGGCCAACCCCACTGTTACACCCACGGTAAGTCTATAGGCCCCAGAGCGCTTATGAGGGACTGAGTGAGAAGCTGGGACTATGTCATCTTGGAATCACGAAGGAAGCCCTACAGGAACTGTGCCACCTTCTGCACAATGGCCTGCAGCCCAGATCAAAAAACCAACCAGCTCTGCCAATGGCTGTCGAAGGTAGCACAGCTCTAAACTTTTAAGCTACTGGCTCTTTTCAAACTGCAACAGGCAACTTCTGCAACATCACCCAAGGTGCCAGCTGGCTCTGCATATGCCAGCTCACCAACACCCTCAGGAGAGATGGGGAATTCATCCGTTTTGGGATTAGGGGCCTATAGAACCCCCGCCCAGGTGCTCAGCCAAATATGGGGAACACGGTGTAAATATGGAGCTCCTGTAAAACTCATCACAATGCAGGCAAACTGCATACAATAGCTGTACCTGAATATTCTAGCGGGTAAAAATGCTGTCAGAGGGGAGTGAGGCAGAGTTTGTATTTTAATGGATCGGGGGGTGTGCAGAGGGTCTGGAATTCTTAATCCAGCTCAGTTTGGGATGACTCCTAGGCCATTCAATTCAAGCATTTCCTCGTTTCACCAAAGTTTGAGGGCAATAGTTGGCCTCACATTGCACTGCAGGCTCCTACTGTGAGCCAATTACAGCTAACGCAGAGCAAACTTTTAAATTGTTCCCAAGTAGACTTCCCAAGAGTTTCAGTGACTTCCTTTCAAAGCTTCTTAATGCTAGCTCCTTGCTAAAATTAAGTATTCAAGTCACGTTGGAATGTCGGTGAAATATTGCTATTATTTGGTTACAGGATGTGGGCCACTTGGGCAAGGCTGGCATTTATTACCCATGCCTAGTTGCCCTCAGAAGGTGGTGGTTAGCTTCTCCTTGAACTGCTGCAGTCCTTGTGGTGATAGTGCTCCCACAATGGAACTCTGCCTCCACATCACCTGGGTGTGTTGGCTCCATATTGCTGTAAGCAGATATTTTTCTCCATAGTATAACAGCTTCATGAGACTGTGCTATCGTTTAGAGTTTCGGAATTTGAATTCAGTTTTTTTTTTAAATCGGGAAATAAAAAGCTGACCATAAAGCTGTCGGAATGTCGGAATAATCCAACTGGTTGAGTAATGTCCTTTAGAGAAGAAACTCTGCCTTCCCTACCTGGTCAGGACGATATGGGACCCCAGTCCCACACCAATGGCTTCTGAAGTGTCCTAGAGAGCCACTCAGTTGTATCAAAATCACTACAAAGAATAAGAAGAAGTGGACTGCAGTAGTTCATGAAGGCCCACCACCACCTTCTCAGGGCAACAAGGGATGGGCAATAAATGCCGGCCTTGCCAGCGACACCCACATCCCAAGAATTCATTATTTTAAATGCAAATATCTTAATTAATAGCAATACAGGAAACTTTGGTTTATCCGGAGGTTGTATGGCCGGGAACTTTGCTCTAACGGCAGAAATCAGCAGCCGTTTTAGTTAGTTTTTTTTTCTTCTCCTAGCATTCTGTTAACAGGCAGGCTCTGGAAAGCGTCTTTGTAGCTTAGCAACAGCTTCAGAGACGCTTCAAGGTACGGGCCGAGTGTTTATGAGCTGTGCAACAGTGTTTGTTGTCAAATACGGAGATTTTCATCTCCGTATGCTTCAACGTTGACTTTGCATGTCCGGCAATTTTGATAGATCGGCAACACGCCGGTCCCATCGGTGCCGGATATCAGAACTTTTCCTGTAGTATTATTGGACATAGAGAGGGTATTTTTAACTTTGGGAGATGGTGTTAGACAGGCGATATCGAATTAGCTCCCCCGTCATACATCAGGCCTGATTTTCATTCCATTGAAGATGGGGTGTATAATTGGCAAACAAATTGACCGTAGTTAAAATTACCCCCAGAGAGCAAAACATGCTTGTCTAGACTTGGGAAGGTTCTTTCCCATATTGCAAGCAGCAACAAATAGATGTCTTTAATGATCAGATTCTACAAACTTGAGAGGATATTGTTTT
Organism: Somniosus microcephalus; assembly: GCF_052327205.1. Classification (NCBI taxonomy): domain Eukaryota; kingdom Metazoa; phylum Chordata; class Chondrichthyes; order Squaliformes; family Somniosidae; genus Somniosus; species Somniosus microcephalus. The sequence goes on along the minus strand of NC_141000.1, from coordinate 27,624,961 downwards.
TCATGATATTCAGAAGGCTGTGAGGGGCCCCTACTGGTCTGTTTTAGTAATGCTCCAAACTAGCCAACATCGGACAACAAAAACTGCAGGTAAATCCAGTTTCCTGTCTCTGCCCCGCCTCAGAGCACCTGCGGCTGAAACCCTCATCGATGCCTTCATTACCTCTAGACTCGACTATGCCAATGCTCCCTGACCAGCCTCTCATCTTCCACTCTCCGTAAACTTCAGCTCATCCAAAGCTCTGCTGCTCGTATCCTAACTCGCACCAAGTTCTTCCATCATCCCTGTGCTCGCTGACCTACAGCAATATCTCAATTTTAAAATTCTCATCCTTCTCTTCAAATCCCTGCATGGCCTTACCACTCCCCATCTCTGTAACATCCTCCAGCCCTACAACCCTCCAAGAACTCTGCGCTCCTCCAACTCTGGCCTCTTGTGTATCCCAGATTTCCTTCACTCCACCATTGGTGGCCGTGCCTTCAGCTGTCTAGGCCCTACGCTCTGGAATTCCCTCCCAAAAACCTCGCCGCCTCTCTCTCCTCTTTTAAGGTGCTCCTTAAAATCTATCACATGATGTGCCAGGTTAGCACCACTCCACACCAACACCATAAAGCATCCCTACAATGCCCAAGCCATTCCTTTCACACTCCTCACCGGGGTGTGGGCGGGTAGCGTTATGTCTCACCATTCACTGCAACTCACTAAGCCACATCCAAAGGTGCACACAAATCTGTCCAAGAATGCAAAGTGTTAAAAATAAAGATTTCAATGTTTGACAGCACATTACCAGAAACTTCACATGAACATTGGCTAAACCACCCAAGTGCCTACCCTTGTGTGTTGTCAGTTGGTATGTTTGCAGTAGGATGAGGAGTGGCTAGTGAGATGGGGAAGTGATAATGTAGATAGAGAGGGATGGGTGGAGGTGCAAGGTAAGTTGGTGTGAGTAAGGATGTGCAGGAGTAGGGTAGGGAAGGCAGAGTGATGGGGATGTGATGAGTGGCACAGCAGGATGAGGTTGAGTGTAATAACAACAGAAAATGCTGGAAAAACTCAGCAGGTCAGGCAACATCCGTGGAGAGAAATTTGAGTTGACATTTCGGGTCGAACCCTTCTTCAAAACTGGAAAGAAAAGAAGATAGATCGGAGGCAGGGCTGTGATCGGACAAAAGAATAAAAGAAACAAAAGAAGTAAAAGAGACAATAAAAGATATTAGAAGCTAGATGAGATGGTAATAGGCTGAGATTAGGTGTAAAGTGTACTGGCAGGGCAAGAGATAGCTGCCAGGTGTGAGAGAGAAACAAAAGGAAAGGGGGGGGGGGAAGGAGTGGAAAACTTACAAGAAAAAATGAAATAGGGGCCGAGGTTATGATCTGAAATTGTTGAACTCAATATTGAGTCCGGAAGGCTGCAGCGTGCCTAATCGGAAGATGAGGTGCTGTTCCTGCGTGTTGTGACTCTCTCCATAAGCATATGGAGGAAGTCATGGGAGAGCCTGGGTGCAGGCGTGCACCTCTGAGCAGTGCTTGTCAGTGTTTGCAGCACTTCAATGCTGCAGAACACTGACAGCACAACTGTTAAAATCAATTTGGACATGGTCCCTTTAAGGAAACCAGCTGATGACGTGTCATCAAATGGCGTCATCAGACCCGCTTCCTTTTAATTGGCTGGAAACATCGCTGGGCGGGTTTAACAAGCCCAATAAACGGAAAATCACTTGGAGAGTGCGGGCTGGAGCAGGCAGCGGGCTGGGACCGCGACACCGACCCCGGCCGTCCCAGACCTGCCTCGGAAGGCGACATCGCGGCCAATATCTCAGTATGTGGCTCGGTGACAAATTTTGTCTGATAACGCTGCTGTGAAGCATCTTGGGACATTTTACTATGTTATAGGCACTCTATAAATGCAAGTTGTTGTTTACACATGTAAATAGGGTTTACGCCACACTTCCGGTGAAGTAACAACGGCAGAGCAGGACCATCTCCAGGAATTTCCCAGCCCAAAGCCACAGATATTGCAAGACTCGGCTCCCGATATGGAAGCTTGCTCAACAGGAATGCAGACTGGAGACTGACGGTTGCAAATTGGGTAATGTTATTCGACTGTCGGGGGCATCAGAGCTGATCTCAATCCTGTTCTTATCAACATGCCCGCACTTTTTAAGCAAGGGTCTTTGGATAGTGACTGAGATAGAAAGCCTGGTAGATATAATTCTAGACTTGCTACTCCCACCCTGACTGAGACCACCTAATTCAAACCCAGGATCTTCCTGCTCTCTTAGGCTCAGTACCACATTGGGCAGTGTTTTTACCTACTGAAGATGTCTCCCTGCTGTGAATGGGGCCAGAAAGTATCCTCCAAGACATTAATAGGTGTCAGCCTTGGCTCAGTGGTGGCACTCTTGCCTCTGAGTCATGAGCTTGTGGGTTCAAATCCCACTCCAGAGGCTTGAGCACATAATTCAGCTCTGACACTCCAGTGCAGTGCTGAGGGAGTGCTTCACTGTCAGAGGTGCCGTCTTTCAGATGAGACATTAAACCGAGGCCCCTCTGCTCTCTCAGGTGGATGTAAAAGATGCCATGACACTATTTCAAAGAAGAGCAGAGGAGTTCTCCCTGGTGTCCAGGCTAATATTTAGCCCTTAACCATTAAAACAGATTATCTGGTCATTATCACATTGCTGTGCACAAGTTGGCTGCTGTATTTCCTACATTACTGCAGTGACTAAACTTCAAAAATACTTCATTGGCTGTAAAGCCCTTTGGGATGTCAAGGTTCGAGGTTGTGAAAGGTGCTATATAAATACAAGTTCTTTCTTTCCATGGTGGTGGGGGTTTGTTGTGTGGTGGGATATGGGGGAACCCAAATGTTCTTAATCAAGCTCTGATTACACCAGCATAGATACAGCAATTCTAACACCGTGCTCACCTTTAACCTCTAACCTGTAACCTCTTGGTACGTGCTAAATATAATGGGGTTGAATTTCCTGATCTCCTGCCGTAACTTTAGCGGAAACCTTGGAGAAATGGCATAAATGTCCGTTCACACAATTTCCACTGATCTTCCACCACATTTACATGTAAGGGACACTCTTCTTACACACCGTTCAGCAGCAGGCGTTTCACTGTTTTGGTGACGACACATTTAAAGGGACACTGTCTCCATGAAGAATTGAGCAAATCTTTGTTTTGTCTGGGGACGTCATCGTGTGCAAACGGTGTGACAACACGTTTCAATGTGGTGCACGCCATCTTGGTTGTTTACATGCAACTGTAAAAAGGTTTGTCAAACACACTTTACAACTGAGCTATTCCTTTAAAAGTATACGATCGTTTGGTATTGCTTTGAGTTTGATAAATAAAATTCCATAACCTGATAATTTAATAACTTTGATATATTTAATAATGAGCCTGGTCACAGGGTTTTGTTAGATGATTTTTTTTAAATACAGGTTGTGTAACTGTGTTTGTTTGCACTCTTCCAATTATAGGAGCTGATATAGTCTACCCCCGATAGTTCAAAGTCACTATTTGTCCTAAAAAAAACCTTTGAATTATCTAATAATTGCAATTAAACAACATAAGCAACATAGCAGATTGGTCATTTAAAGCTACAAAACATCGAATTTTCAGATAATTTGATTTTGAACCGTGCAGACTGTAGCTAAGTAAGTTGCTCCATCTACTGGATCAATTGAGGATTACTTCCAATGGTTCTCAAAAGAAAGAACTTACTTTTATATACAGCACCTTTCGATATCTTCAGGATGTTCCGAATCACTTCATTTTTTTTTTATTTGCTCATGGGCTGTGGGCGTCGCTGGCAAGGCCAGCACTTATTGCCCATCCCGAATTGCCCCTGAGAGAAAGTGATGGCGAGCCACCTTCTTGAACCGCTGCAGTCCATGTATTCTTAGTATACTTCTTTGTAGTGGTTTGGTACAACTGAGTGGCTTGCTAGGCTGTTACGAGTCAACCACATTGCTGGGTCTGAAGTCACATATAGGCCAGACCAGGTAAGGACGGCAGATTTCCTTCCCTAAAGGACATTAGTGAACCAGATGGGTTTTTCCAACAATCCGGTAGTTTCATGGTCAGCCATTACTGATACTAGCTTTTTATTCCAGATATTATTATTTAATTAACTGAACTTAAATTCCACAGCTGCTGTGGTGGGATTGTGAACTCATGTCTCCAGATTATTAGTCCAGGCCTCTGGATTGCTAGCCCAGTAACATAACCACTATGCTACCGTACCCCGATAGCCAATGAGTTTGAAATATAGTCACTGTTGTTAGGTAGACAAATGTGGCAGTCAATTTAAAGACAGCGGGAGAGAAATTGGGCTCTGTGGTTCCCATTTTTAGGCGCTAATCGGCCTCCTAAATGTTGAAAATTGGGTCCTAGTTGCACATGCTCTCTTCTGCCAGCAAGTGCACCGGACGCTGTTAGATCCGTGGTTCAGTGGATAAATAATTACACAGATGCTGTATATAAACAAATAACAGGTCTTTACTGGAGGAGGGTAATCTCTAGACTGGGGTACAGAGGCATGCGCACAGCTTATACCGGTGTGGTCACTGCCGGTACTACAGTATACAGGAGCTGTAAAAAGTAGTTCTGACTTAAAGCACATACACTACAATTCCTCCCTTTTTAGATTAATAATACCCCCTTAATATTCAAATAACAATTACGTTTTTACATGTACATTCAATAACAAAAGTCCATTTATAGATTCAGTCTTTGGGGCGGCTTCCTGACCCTTTCGGGATAGCGCCTTTCCGGAGGTTCTTGTTCTTGGTGCAGAGGCGATTCTGACCCCCTTTCATCGGGTAGTTCATCGGGTTCCACTGCTACTGGGTCCGAAGTAGATACTACCGGTATGTCGGGTTCATCCCCAGGTACTCGAGACATGGGGTTGACACATTCCTGTGATGCTAAGATCTGATCGACGTGGTGTCTCACAATGTTCTCCCCGACATCCACTGTGTACATTAATGGCCCCTGCCTTGTACATATCGTTCCAGGTTGCCACTTCTCTGTTCGATAGTCCTGGGCCAAGACTGGTTGCCCTACATTGAAGCTCCTTGTCGGCTTCTCGTTGATGTGCTGGAATTGTTTGTCCTCAACCTTTCTTCACACATTTGGTCTGAGCAAGTCCAGACGAGATCTCAACCTTCGGTTAAAGAACATCATGGCCGGGGTCTGGTTGGTAACTGCATGTGTCGCGTTTCGGTAGGCTAAGAAATTGTCCATCTTATGCTGTAGTGGAATTTCCTCATCGCACATGGCCTTTATCGCCTTCTTAAAGGTTTGTACGAACCTCTCAGCCAATCCATTGGTGGCTGGATGATACGGGGCGGATGTGTAATGCCTTACCCCATTCCTTTTCATGAATTTTTGGAACTCGTCGGACACAAACTGTGGTCCATTATCAGAGCAGATCTGCTCTGGCAACCTGTTTCTGGCAAATATGGTCTGTAGGACTGCAATCGTTTTCTCTGTAGTGGTTGAAGACATCTTTATCACCTCAGGCCACTTTGAATGAGCATCCACTGATATTAAGAACATTGAGTCCATGAATGGACCAGCAAAATCAATGTGCACCCGTTGCCATGGAGAGGAGGGCCACTCCCATGGGTGTAGAGGGGCATGTGGTGGTGCATTTTGGACCTTCTGGCATCCTAAGCAGCTCTTAGTTAGGTCTTCGATTTGTTGATCGATTCCCGGCCACCACACATAAGCCCTAGCTAGGCTTTTCATTTTCACTCCCCCCAGATGACCTTCATGTAGCTCATTTAGCACTCTCTCCCTTAACTTGGGTGGAATCACCACTCTGGATCCACACATCACTGTCCCCTGGCATACTGACAGCTGTTCTCTTCTGGATGAGAATGCTGGCAACAGTGAGTCGCCATGTGCTGGCCATCCCCTCACCGTCAATTCATATACCCGTGACAGCGTCGGATCATTGCGGGTCTCCTTCTCTATATCCGCGTTTGTTACTGGCAATCGTTCAATTATCGACGAATAAAATATCTCGATAGGGTCCACTGCTGGTGCTTCCTCCACAGTAGGCAGTGGCAGGCGCGATAGCCCATCAGCGTTCCCATGCTGTCTCGTGCCTTTATATTCTATTTCATATTGATTCGCCCCTAGAAACAGGGACCATCTTTGTAACCGCTGTGCAGTCATTACTGGCACGCCCTTCTTAGGATTAAAGATGGAGACAAGTGGTTGGTGGTCAGTCAGCAAGGCGAACTTCTGTCCATGCAGATAGTGGTTGAATTTTTTTACTCCCCATACTAGGCTGAGGGCCTCCCTGTCAATCTGGGCGTAGTTGCGCTCGGCTGAGGTTAGTGACCGAGACGCAAAGGCTACTGGCCTCTCCAACCCATCTGGGAATTTGTGCGACAGCACCGCTCCAATGCCGTAGGGTGATGCATCACATGCCAAACGAATTGGTAGTGCTGGGTTGAAATGGGCCAACACCTCTTTTGATGTGATCAATTTTTTACACTTCTGGAAAGCTCGTCTACGTTCGTCATCCCACTTCCATGGTACCCCTGTTTGCAGTAGGGTGTTCAGCGGGTGTAATACCGTAGACAAATTTGGTAAGAACTTGTGGTAATAGTTTACCAGCCCGAGGAACGACCTCAGTTGTGACACATCTTCCGGTGCTGGAGCCTTGACTATTGCCTCTATCTTGTCAGGGGACTTATGTAACCCCTCTTCATCGATGACGTGGCCGCAATACGAGATCTGTTTCTGGAAAAACTCGCACTTGTGGCGATTAGCTCGTAGCCCATATTCCTTTAATCTGGCGAGCACCTTCTCCAAGTTAGCGAGGTGGTCACTTTCATTTTTGCCTGTGACCAAGATGTCGTCCAAATAACACTGGGTCCCTGGAATCCCTTGCAGGACCTGATCCATCGCCCTTTGCCAGATAGCCGGAGCCGAGGCTACTCCAAACACCAGCCGGTTGTATTGATAGAGACCTTTATGAGTGTTGATCGTGAGGTAATGTTTCGAAGCTTCTTCTACCTCCATTTGCAAGTACGCCTGGGCTAGATCAATTTTTGTGAAGCGTTTACCACCAGATAGCGAGGCGAAAATATCCTCAATTCGTGGAAGCGGATATTGCACCGTGTGAAGGACTGGGTTCACTGTCACCTTAAAATCCCCACAGATGCGGACCTTCTTTGGTTCCCCAGGCGTATTACTCAATGACCTCTTCATTACAGGAACGATGGGTGTAGCCCACTCGCTCCAGTCCACTTTGGACAGTACTCCTGAATGTTCCAACCCTTCCAGCTCTGCTTCAACCGCTGGTCTGATCGCATAAGGCACTGGTCTGGCCTTCAGAAACTTTGGGCTTGCATTATCCTCCATTTTAATTGTTGCTGTTATTCCTTTTAGTGTTCCTAGTCCCTCCTGGAACACTTCTTTTGCGTCAGTTAGCATTTTTGGCAGTCGTCCAGGTGTGACATCGTCATCCTTTTTGGCCTCCACCTTCAGTGCCTGTATGGAATGCCAATCTAAATGTATCTTCCGGATCCATTCACATCCTAGCAGTGGTGGTCCTCCATTTGGCAATACATATATATCCATTTTAGGTATTTCCTGACCTTTATATGTCACTTTCACCCTTATTTTTCCTTTGGGGTAGACTTTTTGCCCCGTATACGTCTTCAAGACAATCTCTGTAGCTTTCAAGGGTATGTGTGAAAATAGCCGCTTGTAGTCTCTTTGATTTATGACTGTTAGAGCTGACCCTGTGTCCAATTCCATTTCCACTTGGACTCCGTCTATCTTGAGTGTAACCCAGATAGTCTGGTGATCCTCCATTTCGGTTACATTATGTAGTTTCAGACAACCCAGCTCCTTGCTTCCGGAGTCTGTGTCACTTTTCTGTTCGTCTGAACCACTGTCCATCACCTGGTGTACCTTTTTGTACTTCTCCTGTGGAGATTTCTTACTGTTGGTTTTCTTCCCAGACCTGCAGACTCTTGCTATGTGTCCTGCTTTCCCACACTGTCTGCACACTTGGTCCTTGAACCAACAATCTTTCTGGTCATGTGTTGTTCTGCCGCAGCGATAGCACTTCCCTGTTCCATAGGTCATTTCGTTGGTGCCATATTCTTGCGGTCTCTGTTGTATCTCTGCAGCGCCCCTTGCGGCTGCTTCGTGTGATACTGCCATACTGAAAGCTTTGTCCAGGTCCTTTTCTGATAGAAGCCGTTTCTGGGTTCCTTCACTTTGTAGCCCACACACAAACTTGTCCCTTAACGTGTCTGCTAGTCCCGCTCCAAACTGGCAGTATTTCGATAGCTTGCGCAGTTCCGTTAGGTACTCAGCATTGCTTTCGTCTTTGTGTTGGTTCCTTTTATGGAACTTAAATCGTTCTGCTATCAGCAGCGGTGTGGGGTTTAAGTGGTCCTGTAGGATTTCTACTATGCTTTCAAAATTCTTGTTTACCGGCTTCTCTGGGGTTATTAGATTTCGCAGTAACCCATAAGTTTTTGCACCCATGGAATTTAACAGAACCAGTGCTTTATTAGCATCTGGCACGTCATTCGCCCTGCAGTGCACCTCAATACGTTCCACATATGTCGCCCAATCTTCGACTTCATTGTCGAACGTAGAGATACTGCCACTCTTCGGCATCCTTGGTTGTGCGTTAGTTATCACCACTGGCGCCTCCCGCGCTTCCCCTTCTTCTCTGCTAGCAGAAAATGGCGTCTCCCGCGCTTTCCTTCCTTCCCACGCTCGCCCGTCTTCTCCGCTGCGGCTTCGCAAAATGGCGTCTCCCATGCTCTTCCTTCTTCTCCGCGGCTCAATGGCGCCTCCCGCGCTCTCCCTGCTTCTCCGCAGCTCAATGGCGTCTCCTGCGCTCTCCCTGCTTCTCCGCGGCTCAATGGCGTCTCCCCTTGCTTCGCCCCGCGGACCCTGATCAGCCCGTGATCCCTGGCTGTGCTCTGCGCATTCTTCTCTTGATATTTGTCGACGCCGCTCAGTCTAGAACCCGGCTGTTTCTTACCCTCTCTCTCTCCGGTTTGCAGTATTTTTCCTTGACGCCGCTCGGTGATCAAGCCCCGGCTGCGCCCTGCTCTCTTCACCCTCTTTCTTACCCCGTCGATGCTGCCCGGCCCTCTCTCTCTGCCGTCGGTCGGCTCCAGCCGCTGCTGCTCGGGAAGGGTCTGCTCTGGACCTGTCGTCGGTCTCTTACTGCTCGTTGTGGCTGGGGAACCAAGCCCGGCTCTCCACAGCCTCCCCAGCAAAGTTGGATCTCTGCCTGACTGCTGGGCGGTTGCTCGCGGGCGACGCCCGTGTTCCTGGACTCGACTATTTTTTTTTAATGTTGCTGGTAGATTCGCATTAACACTCGTCGCCACTGTTAGATCCGTGGTTCAGTGGATAAATAATTACATGGATGCTGTATATAAACAAATAACAGGTCTTTACTGGAGGAGGGTAATCTCTAGACTGGGGTACAGAGGCATGCGCACAGCTTATATACCGGTGTGCTCACTGATGTAAGAAAAAGGAGTCTTACCATCAAGTAACTTTAAAGTAAGCTTTAAGTAACTTATAAACACACTATATACAAGAGAGGTCTTTACCATGCCTCTGGTAGAAGCCTCTTACAATACTGAACAGACCAGTATTTATACCAGTCCAACAGGAAGTGACATATGACAGGAAGTGAGGTATGTACACAGTTCATAGTTCATAGTTCACTGTTCACAGGAAGTGATGACATAACTTCCCGGAAGTTATTATTATTATCACATTCTTCCCTCCTGCAGGATTAGGAGGCTGTGGTCTACCTTTTGGTCCGCAGCCGCCGAACAAGGAAGAGTCGCACCCGTTTGGATTCCCGTCGTAGAGGGTCGCTGGTCCGCTTACATGCGGTTGGCCATTGGTCAGAGTCTGTGTGGCCTGGATTGCCCTGTGAAGGGTCGGGGAGATCATGGCTTCGAGTATGAGCCCCAATAGGTTCAAAGTCGGACTGCCTCTGTTCAGAGGGAGGTGCAGAGCTGGTCTGTGGCGGATCAGTACTTTCATGCGCGGTACTGGGAGGGTCGCAACCTTGAGTACGGGGTTCTACCGGCACCAAGCTAGTTGGTGTCCGATCAGGATCCTGGAGAGGGGTACCCGATAGGTCCCAAGAGTTTCCTGGTGAAATGCCATCACCCGATGTCCCACTAGGTCCTGGTGGGCAGGGAGCCAGATCCCGTAATGATACGGTAGATTCTCGGCCGTCGGAATATCGTATGTTTGCATAGGTGGGGTTGGCATCGGTTAGTTCGACCTCGTCTATGAGAGGGTCATTTTTAGACGTCCGAACGTATCTTCGGAGTAATACAGGTCCAGGAGTAGTTAGCCATGACGGGAGTGATGTCCCATGAGATGAGCGACGCTGGAATCCAAAGAACCGCTCATGAGGTGTAGTATTTGTGGCTGTAGAAAGCAGGGACCGTATAGAGTGCAATGCATCCGGAAGCACTGTTTCCCATTGCTGGTCTGGTAGGCCCCGAGATCTTAAAGCGAGACGTACGGAATTCTAGATGATACCGTTATACCTCTCTACCTGCCCATTTCCGATGGGATGGTATGGTGTTGTTTTGCTTGTAGCAATTCCCCGTTCTGAGAGGTAGTCCTTGAGTTCCCATTCATCAACATATTCGAACACTTTTGGGGTCACATAATTGATAAGTATCCTCAATCTAGCAGGAGCATCCGCTTTACATTCATCCAGAAAATTCTCAAAAGTACGGTACCAATGCTTCCATACCCTGCCAGCTGCTGGTGTATTCGGGTCCAAGTCCAGACGAATAGGTCTAAGGATTCTCTCCATGATGGGTGGTTCCCTGGATCCTTAACTCCAAGTTTGTCCGAAGGTCTAGTATTTGTGAGTGTAAATACTAAGTTACTTAAATTGATGTAAGAAAAAGGAGTCTTACCATCAAGTAACTTTAAAGTAAGCTTTAAGTAACTTATAAACACACTATATACAAAAGAGGTCTTTACCATGCCTCTGGTAGAAGCCTCTTACAATACTGAACAGACCAGTATTTATACCAGTCCAACAGGAAGTGACATATGACAGGAAGTGAGGTATGTACACAGTTCATAGTTCATAGTTCACTGTTCACAGGAAGTGATGACATAACTTCCCGGAAGTTATTATTATTATCACAGTCACTGCCGGTACTACAGTATACAGGAGCTGTAAAAAGTAGTTCTGACTTAAAGCACATACACTACAGACGCCATCTTGGTAAAGGGGTTTGCGTGCACCTAATGACCGCCAGCAGCATGCAGAGCAGGAAGATTATGAGGTCACTCAGTGTGCAACGCTGATTTGATGCCAGCACTGCCATTCTGCCATTTTCGAATGCCGCACTCCAGTCAACGCCCTCTCTTAACCTCCCACAGCTGAACACGCATTCAATGGCATGAAAGACCCCCCCCCCAACCCCCAGCAGTGCTACTTAAAGCGATCATGAACTACTTACAGGTAACGTCCTCCGTAAGCTGCACTGCCTCCTGCGTGGCCTGCCTCCCCCAATGCGCGACCCATTCAAATTGTTGCGCATGCGCGGTATCTACAATGGAATAGTCAGTGAGCGGCCTGCGCTGGACCTTGCAGACGACTGTGCAGCTGTGCAGCTTAGCGGGAACATTGCTGACAGGTTAGTTACTGGATTATTTCTTCTGGCTGCTGGTGCAATTGTACATATTTTTGGAGCTTTCCTATACTTGCATGAAGTTTGAATAGTCTACAGGGAGTGGTCTGGCTGGTGCGGAAGTACTTTTCTGTTGGTTTAAAAGCGTGTGCTGAAACAAGTTGCTTCCTGACATGGGTGAGCTGGTAGGGCTGCCTCTTGAAATTGTGCATGACTGGGAGAATGCAGAGAGGCCACGCAGAGCAGGACAAGCTGCTAGAAGAGGAAAGAGGAGGAGGGGAGAAGGGTTCTCAGCAGGAGGCCATATCCACCAAGGGTCTTTAGGAACCTGAACTTCGGCGAGGACCAATGCATGAGACGTCTTCGCTTCACTAACGAGGTTGTGACTGAAATTTGTCAACTGCTGCAGCCACAACTGCAACCTCATAGCAAGGCGAGGACCACATTGCCCCTGTCTGTCAAGCTGTCCGTGGCTCTTAACTTTTATGCATCTGACTCTTTCCAGGCTGCTGCTGGAGATATAAGCAACATCTCGCAGTTTGTCATGCACTGTTGCATAGGGGAGGTCACTGAGCTCACTGTACACAGGGAGACAGCTTCATCTCATTCCCTCTTGCCAGAGACAAGCAGGCAGAGCGAGCACAAGGGTTTGCAGGGATTGCAGAGTTCCCTATGGTGCAGGGTGCCATTGACTGCACGCACATTGCCTTGGGTGCGTCTCATATCAACTCAGCCATTTTCATGAACTGAAAGGGATTCGACTCGCTCAATGTGCAGCTGGTGTGCGACCACAGGCAGCGCATCATGCAACTGAATGCCCGTTACCCTGGCAGTAGTCACAATGCCTTCATTCTGCGGCAGTCCTCTGTGGCAGCTACATTTGACTCACCACGGCAAATCAAAGGCTGGCTACTGGGCGACAAGGGTTATCCACTGGTGACGTGGGTTATCACTCCAGTCCGGAACCCACGCACACGGCCTATGAGTGCCAAGCTGCTGCAAGGAACATTACAGAGCACACCATTGGTGTCCTCAAGCAACGCTTCCGCTGCCTGGACCGCTCTGGAGGAGTCCTGCAGTACTGTACTCAGCTGAGCGGGTATCGAGATTTGTGGTACAGTAGTATGCTGCATGCTGCACAACCTGGCCATTATGAGGGAACAGTCCTTGCCATCACCTATCTGGTGAGAAGCTGAGGAGCATGAGAAGGAGGAAGAGGAGGGGAAGCAAGTGGAGGAAGTGCAACAGGAAGTGGAGGAACAAGAAGAGGAAAGGAGGCTACAACGTAGACAGCCCCTTTCTGCCCGGTATCTATGTGAGCAAGTAATTCATGAACGATACCAGTAACCTCAACCACACCTCCCCATTCACCAACAGTTCCACACTCCTTACCTTTCCTCCCTCATTGACCATCACATCGTGTTCTTTCCAACAATGCAAAAATAAATGCCAACAGAAAAAACACATTCTAATCCAATTTTATAAATTCAATCATAACATATTGGCCCAGAAATTCGGGTCCCAACGCGTGAGTAAGCACGGAGTACTCACGCGTGGACCCGATGGAAGTGCCAGTTTCTTGCATGCACTACGCATGCGCGGGAAACCGGCATTTCCGATCCTCTGAACAAAGGGGTTCAGAAATCGAACGCGTGCGCGTTGAACTTCCTTTTTTTTTACATGTTTTTCCGTGCGTGAAGGCCTCTACATTTTACACATTTAAAAACCAGGCGTAAGGACTTCATTTTAAAAGGTAAGTGGTCAATTAATTAAAATTAGACCATTTTCTCCACAGGTTTATTATTTTTAAATACTTTAAAGTTTGGTAAGTGTATTTTTAGCCCTGTTTTTTAATAAAATAATTTTTTTCAAAAATTTTAATTATTGTTTAAAATAGTTATTTAATGTTATTTATAGTTTATTTAAAAAGTGTGATGTTTTTTAAAAATTTATTTTAAGGGTAAGTACTGTTTTGGGGGCCGGAGTTTTCATTAGTTTGACAGTTCTTTCTGTCAATCTCATGAATAGGATTTTCCCTCCTCCAATTGGTTGGCCATGGCTCACGTGATCCCAGCGGACGCATCGCACTAACTACGTCGCTGCATCACGCAAGCACGGCGCGCCGGGAGCTGGACCGGGCCACAGACAGGAAATCCACGCAGGCCCAGGCCTCAACTGCCGGCGCGCTAGGTAAGTGTAGGTCGGGGGCTTGCACCCGCGGGAAGCCCCCGACACGAATTTCTGGGTCAATGCACACAAAAATAAACTAATCACCCTTGTGCATTCCCTTAGTGCCTGTCTTCTGTGTGCCTTCGCCTATCCTGGTACTCCTATGAGGTGTTTCCCCAGTGGTTGCAGCATGGCTGGTGGAAGGCTGCTGACCTTAAATTGAGGAGACTACAGATGGCCTTGGAGGGTGACTTCGAGCAGCTCTGGGCCTAGAAGGCCTGGCTTCAGACTGCACTATCTGGGCCTGGGTTGCAGCAGTCTGGGCTGGCTGGCTAACAGACAACAGCAAGGGCATTGGCGGAGTTGCAGGGGTGGGAGCAGCAATGCTGTCATCCTGAGAGAGGACAGCAACTTCGTGCTCCATGGAGCCACTGTCACTCTCCCGGGGCGGCACCTCAGCAATCCTAGTGATTTGTTGGAGAACAGATTGATGGACTGCTGTGATGTCCTGGAAGGCCTTTGAACAGTGGTATCCAGAGCTGTGATGTTAGCAGCATGAGCTTGCATAGTCTCTGCTTCAATCTAACTCCGATAGTGCATTCCATGGCCTTCCGTGTGAAGGTTCCCTGCTCTCTGTCCTAAATATCTTCTATTTAATCTAATACCTATATCCCATTTTTCTATGCCCCTCAATTGCTGAAAACAGTCTGTATCTGTCAACTCTGTCCTATCCCTTCATAACAACAGCAACAACTTGTATTTATATAGCGCCTTTAATGTAGTAAAACGTCCCAGGGCGGTTCACAGAAGTATTAAAAGACAAAAAATTTGACACCGAGCCACATAAGGAGAAATTAGGGCAGGTGAACAAAAGCTTGGTCAAAGAGGTAGGTTTTAAGGAGCGTCTTAAAGGAGGAAAGAGAGGTAGCGAGGCGGAGAAGTTTAGACTGGGAATTCCAGAGCTTAGGGCCTAGGCGACAGAAGGCACAGCCACCAATGGGTGAACGATTATAATCAGGGATGCTCAAGAGGCCAGAATTAGAGGAGCGCAGATATCTTGGGGGGTTACAGAGATAGGAAGGGGCAAGGCCATGGAGGGATTTGAAAACAAGGATGAGAATTTTGAAATCGACACGTTGCTTAACCGGGAGCCAATATAGGTCAGTGAGCACAGGGGTGATGGGTGAAACGGGACTTGGTGCGAGTTAGGACACAGACAGCCAAGTTTTGGGTGACCCCATGTTTACATAGGGTAGAATGTGGGAGGCCAGCCAGGAGTGCGTTAAGTCAAGTCTAGAGGTAGCAAAGGCATGGATGAGGGTTTCAGCAGCGGATGAGCTGTGGCAAGGGCGGAGACGGGCGATGTTACGGAGGTGGAAGTAGGCAGTCTTAGTTTTGCCACGGATATGTGGTCGGAAGCTCATTTCAGGGTCAAATATGACACCAAGGTTGCGAACAGTGTGCTTCAGCCTCAGACAGATGCTATGGAGAGGGATGGAGTCAGTGACTAGGGAACGGAGTTTATGGCGGGGACCAAAAACAATGGCTTCGGTCTTCCCAATATTTAATTGGAGAAAATTTCTACTCATCCAGAACTGACAATTTAGAGACCATGGAGGGGTCAAGAGAAGTGGTGGTGAGGTAGAGCTGGGTGTCATCAGCATACATGTGGAAACTGGCACTGTGTTGTCGGATGATGTCGCCAAGGGGCAGCATGTAGATGAGAAATAGGAGGGGGCCAAGGATACATCCTTGGGGACTCCAGAGGTAATGATGTGGGAGCGGGAAGAGAAGCCGTTGCAGGTGATTTTCTGGCTACGATTAGATAGATAAGAATGGAACCAGGCGAGTGCAGTCCCACCTAGCTAGACGACAGTGGAGAGGCGTTGGAGAAGGAGCAATTAAACAAATACTTTGGTTCTGTCTTCACGGAAGAGGACACAAATAACTTCCCAGAAATGCTAGGGAACCAAGGGTTTAGTAAGAAGGAGGAATTAAAGGAAATTAGTATTAGTAAAAAAATTGTGCTGGAGAAATTAATGGGACTGAAGGCTGATAAATCCCCAGGACCTGATAATCTGCATCCCAGAATACTAAAAGAGGTATCCATGGAAATAGTGGATGCATTGGTTGTCATCTTCCAAAATTCTAGATTATGGAACAGTTCCTGCAGATTGGAGGGTGGCAAATGTAACCCCACTATTTAAAAATGGGGGGAGAGAGAAAACAGGGAACTACAGACTGGTAAGCCTAACATCAGTAGTAGAGAAAATGCTAGAGTCTATTATAAAGGATGTGATAACAGGACACTTAGAAAATATCAACGGGATTAGACAAAGTGAACATGGATTTATGAAAGGGAAATCATGTTTGACAAACCTACTGGAGTTTTTTGAGGATGTAACTGGTAGAATAGATAAGGGAGAACCAGTGGATGTGGTGTATTTGGATTTTCAGAAGGCCTTTGATAAAGTCCCACATAAGAGGTTAGTGTGCAAAATTAAAGCACATGGGATTGGGGGTAATATACTGGCATGGATTGAAAATTGGTTAACAGACAGGAAACAGAGAGTAGGAATAAATGGGACTTTTTTGGGGTGGCAGGCGGAGACTAGTGGGGTACCGCAGGGATCAGTGCTTGGGCCCCAGCTATTCACAATATATATCAATGATTTGGATGAGGGAACCAAATGTAATATTTCCAATTTTGCTGATGACACGAATCTAGGTGGGATTGTGAGTTGTGAGGAGGATGCAAAAAGGCTTCAAGGCGATTTAGACAAGTTGAGTGAGTGGGCAAATTCATGGCAGATGCAGTATAACGTGGATAAATGTGAAGTTATCCACTTCGGTAGGAAAAACAGAAAGGCAGAGAATTATTTAAATGGTGATAGATTGGGAAATGTTGATGTACAAAGGGACCTGGGTGTCCTTGTACACCAGTCACTGAAAGCAAACATGCAGATGCAGCAAGCAGTTAGAAAGGCAAATGGTATGTTGGCCTTCATTGCAAGAGGATTTGAGTACAGGAGCAAGGATGTCTTACTACAGTTATACAGGGCCTTGGTGAGACCACACCTGGAGTACTGTGTGCAGTTTTGGTCTCCTTACCTAAGAAAGGATATACTTGCCATAGAGGGAGTGCAGCGAAGGTTCACCAGACTGATTGCTGGGATGGCAGGACTGTCGTATGAGGAGAGATTGAGTCAACTAGAGTTTAGAGGAATGAGAGGGGACCTCATTGAAACGTATTCTGACAGGGCTAGACAGACTGGATGCAGAGAAGATGTTTCCCATGGCTGGGGGGTCTAGAACGAGGGGACACAGTCTCAGGATACGGGGTAGGACATTTAAGGCTGAGATGAGGAGAAATTTCTTCACTCAGAGGGTGGTGAACCTGTGGAATTCTCTACCACAGAAGGCTGTGGAGGCCAAGTCACTGAATATATTTAAGAAGGAGATAGATAGATTTCTAGACAGGAAAGGCATCAAGGGGTATGGGGAGAGCGCGGGAATATGAAATTGAGATAGAGGATCAGCTATGATCATATTGAATGGTGGAGCAGGCTAGAAGGGCCGAATGGCCTACTCCTGGTCCTATTTTTCTATGTTTCTATGATGGAGTGGTCAACCGTGTCAAAGGCTGCAGACAAGTCAAGAAGGACGAGGAGGGATAGTTTACCTTTGTCACAGTCACAAAGGATGTCATTTGTGACTTTGATGAGAGCTGTTTCGGTACTGTGGCAAGGACGGAAACCTAATTGGAGGAATTCAAACTTGGAATTGTGGGAAAGACGGGCACGGATTTGGGAGGTGACAACACATTCAAGGACTTTGGAGAGGAAAGGGAGGTTGGAGATAGGGTGGTAGTTTGCAAGGACGGAGGGGTCAAGGGTTTTTTCGAGGAGAGAGGCGATGATGGCAGATTTGAGGGAGAAGGGGACAGTTAACAATGTCAGCTAACATGGGAGCCAGAAAAATAAGTTGGGTGGTCAGCAGTTTGGTGGGAATAGGTTTGAGGCAGCAGGAAGTGGGTCTCATGGACAAGATTAGCGCAGAGACCAAAAAAGAGCAATTTATTAAGAATACACTCAGCTCCATGGAGGAATCCATTGAGTCGAATTGTTTCTGGGACAACTTGAAAACACTACACAAAAAACAACACGACGATTTGTCCATTCAAAATGGGGACACATGGGTAAACCACTTTGAAAAATTATACCAGAAAAACACACTAGGACCAGAACAACACCAAATACGCAAAAAACTGGAAAAGCTTGAAATGGCCATAAAAGATAACCAAAACCCGCTAGACGCCATAATAACAGAAAAAGAACTTCTTGAAAAACTCAAGGACCTGCGACCAGGAAAAGCTTGCGGGACAGACGGCATACTAAACGAGATGATTAAACACGCAGACGACAAACTGAAACTGGCTATCCTAAAACTCTTCAACTTGGTTCTGAGTGTCGGTTATTTCCCTGACATCTGGAACAAAAGACTCATAACACCCATATACAAAAGTGGGGACAAAATCGACCCAAACAACTATCGAGGCATCTGTGTAAACAGTAACCTGGGGAAGGTATTCTGTAGCATCATAAACAAAAGACTTATAAACTTCCTTGAAGAGCACAATGTCTTGAGTAAAAGCCAAATTGGATTCCTGCCAAACTATAGAACATCCGATCATATCTTCACCCTACAGACCCTAATTGACAAACACGTTCACCATAACAAAAGCAAAATCTACGCATGCTTTGTAGATTTCCAGAAGGCTTTCGACTCCATCTGGCATGACGGTTTATTCCTGAAACTTATCGAAAGCGGGGTAGGAGGGAAAACATTAGATGTAATTAAATCAATGTATACAAACAATAAATGTGCAGTTAAAATTGGAGACAAACAAACAAAATACTTCCCACAGGGGCGGGGGGTGACGCAGGGCTCGCCAATCTCACCGACACTCTTTAATATTTACATTAATGGATTGGCAAAACTACTTGAACAATCTACAGCACCCGGCCTCACCCTATATGAATCCAAGGTTAAATTCCTCCTCTATGCCGACGACCTGGTTCTGCTGTCACCAACTAAGGAGGGTCTACAGCAGAACCTGGACCTGCTGGAGTCGTACTGCCAGGCTTGGGCCCTGACAATAAATCCCCAAAAAACCAAAGTCCTTGTGTTCCAGCAAAGATCCAAACAACATGGACCCACAATAAATTTCACAGTAGGAACAACCAAAATTGAACAAACCACTCACTACACATACTTGGGCTTAAAAATCAGTTCTACGGGAAACTTCAAACTGGCTGTCAATGAACTGAAAGAGAAAGCAAGAAGGGCTTTCTATGCCATCAAAAAATCAATCCAAATAGAAATCCCAATTAGCATTTGGCTCAAAATTTTCAAATCAGTAATTGAACCAATTGCACTCTATGGCAGTGAGGTCTGGGGACCACTAACACAACAAGATTTTGCAAAATGGGACAAACACCCAATTGAGATCCTACATGCGGAATTCTGTAAAAGTATCCTCCGGACTCAAAGGAAAACAGTAAACAACGCATGCAGGGCGGAACTAGGCCAATACCCATTAATAATCACTATCCAAAAAAGAGCCACCAAATTTTGGAATCACCTACAAATGAGCAACCCCCAATGCTATCACTACGACGCCCTGAAATGCCAAGAGCTGACCATAAAGAAGAATACCCTCAGTCAACTAGTCCTGGGACTCAATAAAGTAACTAATAACAATACTAACAATAACCAGTCCCAGGACAGTGACAGGGTAACACAAAGAATTCAACCCAACACAATCGTCGCTAAGCAAAAGGAAAAATATCTGTCATATTGGGCAGAAACAACAAAAACCCAAAGCAAACTCAATTGCTACTTGGCCCTAAACAGACAATACAACATAGCTGATTACCTGACCATGGTAAAGGATAACAAACTGAGAAGAACCTTGACAAGGTACAGACTTAGCGAACATAGCCTAGCGATCGAAAAAGGCAGACACAGGCAGACCAGGCTGCCAAGAGAAGACAGGATATGCTCTCACTGCAGTCAGGGAGTAGTTGAGACAGAGATGCACTTCCTCACAGCCTGTGGAAAATATCAGGGCATCAGAGAGAATTTCTACCAAAAATTCTCACAAATATGCCCTGAATTCAGAAATCTGACTGACAACCAAAAACTCCCATTCCTACTGGGGGAGGAGAGAAGCTGTGTAACACTGGCAGCACACTATGTTACAGCTTGCCATGAACAGAGGGACAACCAGTAAACTAAGACAAGAGTATATTGTATATTTATAAACTCAGGGATATACCTGTTTATACACTGTATGAATGGAACCGCGTTTATGTGTTCAACCATAAATGTATCTTGATGCTTTGGCAACATAAGATGTACCTTATCATGCCAATAAAGCGATTTGTATTGTATTGTATTGTATCATGAGGGGAGATCAGAGCGAAACTGGAGACAGATGCGAGGTCAGGGCTAGGGCAGGGGGGAACCTTAGAGAAAGTTTGGCCCAGTGGACTAGGGGAAGGAAGGGGAGTGGCAGAGGCAGCTGAATGAATGGTCTCAATCTTAGAGACAAAGAAGTCCATGAGCTCCTTACACTTGTTGTCGGAGGTGAGGGTGGAGGAGACAAGGGAGAGGGGTTTAAGAAGATGGTTAGCAGTGGAGAAGAGAAGGCAGGGTTTATCTTTGCATTCCAGAATGATTGTGGAATAGTGAGCAATTTTGGCAGACGAGAGCAGGGCCCGATAATGCTTCATGTGGTCCAGCCAGACCTGGCAGCGAATGGCTAAACCACTTGTCCGCCATATTTGGTCAAGTGGACTTAAGGGAGCGAAGATGAGGGCTGTACCAGGGGGAATGGCCAGGGTGAGAGAGATTAATTCTTTTAATAGGGACTAGGGCATCAAAGGTGGCGGTGAGGGTGTGGTTGAGCAGATCGGTAGCTGCAGAAATGTCATGGTCAATGGAGGGCCAAAGGCTGGACAGTTGGGATTTCATAAGTGCAGTTGTAAGAGAGTTGCAAGAGAGTATTTTTTGGGACAGACACAGAATGAAGTAGGGTTGGGGGGTGGAAGGGGGATGTGGGTGGAGAGCAATCCCAGGAAGTGGTCAGAGATGGCCTTATCTGCGATTGACACAGTGGGAGTAGCGAGCTCACAAGAGATGGCAAGGTCAAGGAGATGGCTGTGAATATGGGTTGGGGAGTTTACATGGAGGGAGAGATTCAGGGAGGATAGGAGGGTAGCGAACTCAGGAGAGAGAGCGTGATGAATTGAAATGGAGGTTGAAATCACTGAGGGTGAGAAGTCGCTCAGTGCAGAGGCTGAAGGAGGAAAACAGTGAAAACATCTCGGTAATAACATTTTTATGGTACTTGGGTGGGCGGTAGAGAATGAAAATTTTAAATGAGAGGTGAGAGGGGTGGAACAAGGTGAAATGCTCAAAGGAGGAGAAAGTGCCGGAGGAGTAGAGGGACAGATCAAGGTGTGATTTGGTGATGAGAGCCACACCGCCACCACCGCAGTCTGGGCGGGGTAAGTGGTGGAAGGTATAACCAGGCAGGGAGGCTTCATTTAAGGGTAAGGTGTCATCACCCCTCAGCCAAGTTTCCGTCAGGGCCATGATGTCGATGCAATCATCCACAATAAGCTCATGGATGGCAAGGCTTTGTTCGCAAGTGAGCGGACATTCTGGTGGGAGATGCGGAGAGGGTCGGTGATGGCTGACCCACTGCCAGCGTCCACGGGGTCAGTGCTGGGAGGGGTGAGTTGGACGGGGAGGAGATTGGCAAGTTTAGCCCCCAGTGGGCACGCTGGGCAAGAAGGTCAGTGAGAGAGTAGGATGGGGTAGTTGGGGTTGCTGCAAGGCAGCAACGAGTGCCTTGATGGGCCCTTCGGAGGATGCCAAGAGAGGCACAGAGGGAAGCTGTAAGTTTATCTAAGAGGGAGTCAAGCCTGGGACAACGGCAGGCAAGTCGGAAGGTCGAGGAGTGTTGAAGGGTTGGGGTCGGGATTTGGGAAAAGAAAGACTTGCATTTATTTAGTGACTTTCACGACTACCGGATGTCTCAAAGCGCTTTACAGCCAATGAAGTACTTTTGGAGTGTAGTCACTGTTGTAATGTTGGAAATGTGGCAGCCAATTTGGGCACAGCAAGCTCCCACAAACAGCAATGTGATAATGACCAGATAATCTGTTTTTGTTATGTTGGTTAAGGGATAAATATTGGCCAGGACACCGGGGATAACTTCCCTGCTCTTCTTCGAAATAGTGCCATGCGATCTTTTACATCCACCTGATAGAGCAGAAGGGGCATCGGTTTAACATCTCATCCGAAAGACGGCACCTCCGACAGTGCAGCATTCCCTCAGCACTGCACTGGAGTGTCAGCCTAGCTTTATGTGTTCAAGTCTCTGGAGTGGGACTTGAACCCACAACCTTCTGACTCAGCGGCGAGTGTGCTACCCACTGAGCCACAGCTGGAGGGCAGAGTATCCGAGAGAGGAGTGATGAAAGGAGGCATGACGTTAGGAGCGAGCGGTCAGGGAGGGATAGAGAGAAAAGGAAAAGAGGGGAAAAACTGGAAAAGTATTGAATGGCTCGGGTCCAGAGCGGCAGCCAAAGTGCACACGCGAATGGACAGAGAAAAGCTCCGGTTACATAGGCCTGGTTAAATGTAGTAATTAATGGAATACACATTTCCTGGTAGCAGTGAATAGATTGAAGACAATAGTAGGGAGACCAGGGTCAAAGTCAGAGGTCCCATGGAGGGACAAAGCTGACGTAAGCAGGATGGGGCCGGCACGGAGCATCGCCGAACCACTGTCCAAAGCAGACGAGTGAAGTCCAGAAGCTATTTGAAGGATAGAGAGTTCGAGGATGGAGGTTGTTGCCGTAGGAATGAGAGTCGGTAGCGGTGCAGAGAGATGATGGCTAAATTGATGCAAGTTGGAGGTCACCGTAGATCAAAGCGGCGGGGAAAAAGTAAAACCACAAGCCAGCAACCAGCAAAGCTGAACCACCTTAAATCACCCCCTAATCTCCTCTGTCCTAATGAAAACAGTCCCAATTTTTCAAGTAAACTGAGCAGTTCGAACATACATGCAGGCTACATATATGTGTATGCCATGACATTCTCACAGCCTGTCCGAGGATTCCAGTGGCACAGCATTCAGTCCCCAACGCATAGAGCGGGCATGTTCGTGCTAATGCGATTTGCCCACTATAGTCAGTGGACAGCAAAACCAGCTGAATGAAGCTTCTCAAAGTCTCCAACAGCCATTAGCACTGTTGACAACTATGGGAGGCCGTTGGAAAATGGAGACTTCGAGCGGCTGACTGAAGCTGCCTTGAAGACCTGACTTTGCCTGAAATCAGCGAAGCTTTTAAATCAGCTTGTCTCAGAATAAGGGGTCGGCCATTTAGGACTGAGATGAGAAGAAATTTCTTCACTCAAAGAATTGTGTGTATCTTTGCAATTCTCTACCCCAGAGGGCTGTGGATGCTCAGTCGTTGAGTATATTCAAGACAGATCGATAGATTTTTGGATATTAAGGGAATCAAGGGATATAGGGATAGTGCAGTAGACGATAAGCCATGATCTTATTGAATGGCGGAGCAGGCTTGAAGGGTCGAATGGCCTACTCCTGCTTCTTATGTTCATATGTACTGAACAGCACACAATAGTTGGCGTGCTCAATACATTTTAAACAGCACCTTTGTAATCGACACCTATGCTGATGACAAATGGTTAGTGCCATTTGCCCGTGATAAGCGAAGACAGTGTACTCTTTTGAGCAACCCATAAACAAATAGACTGTATCTAATAAAACATTAAATGAAACTTAACAAATTAAATTGAAATTTGGTTGTCGAGTGTGATGATGCACTCCAGTCCCTGCAGGCGAAGACGGTGTACTCTTTTTGTAGGGACCATAAACAAATAAACTGTAACTGAAAAAACCCTTAAATGAAACTTAACAATTTAAATTTAAATTGTGCTGGCCGGGGTGATGATGCACTCCAGTCCCCGCGGCGCCCACCAATCGCGGAAGGCCTCAAGCGTGCCGGCGGACACCGCGTGCTCCATCCCCAGGGCCACCCGGGTGCGAACGTGGCTGCGGAAGGGAGTAGTCGGGCCAAATGACCCCCTCGACCGCCCGTTGCCTGGACCAGTTAATGGCCACTTTTAGCCAGGCCCAGGAGCAGTCCTACGAGGAGGTCCCCTGACCTGCTCACTCCCCGCCACACCGGGTGACCAAAGATCAGGAGCGTGGGACTGACGTGCAGCCAAAAATCGAGGTGCAGCCCCGTCAAATAACGGAAGAGGGCGAAGAAGGTGTAAGTGGAGGGGACTGTACCTTGGAGCTATAACACCATCTAGTGACCACAGCCTGCAACTACAGTGTCACCAAAATCTGTTTACATAGGAATCCTCATTATAACGGATCAGAGTTAAATATTGACATTAAAAAGCGTGTCCAAAAAATGTGACAACTGAAAGTGAAGTCTTTGGACAGGAGATGCCTGCTAGTACAAGTTTTTTTAATATGTGTGTGTGTCTTGCATCTAGTATGTTACACTTGAAGGTAACATATGTCACATTTGCATAATTGGTTTAAATATGATGGGCTGTAATTTGCGGTGCCTATGAGGTGCGTACGTGCCTGTTGGGGCCTCGCAAGTTCCGAGTTTAGGCATGCGCTGGCATGCGCTAAAACACAGAACTTGCGATCTGTCAAGAACAGATCATCCGCATCCCTGGGAAAAGAGCCTCTGTGAGCAGAGAGTTGGGCTATTTGCCCAACTTCTGCCCAGCGAATGCCCGTGAAATTCTTATGCCTGGTAAAAGCAGGTGTAAGGCTTGCTTTTACCAGCATAAGAGTTTTAAAAAACAGAAAAATAAAATTTTATCATAATTTATACATTTCAAAACCTGTGAAATAAGGTAAGGTTAATTTTAGCCTCTTTAAAACATATAAATTTATTTTTCAAAAAATTAAATTTTTGTTTTAAATATTTAATTAAATGGCATTTTAATTAATTTTAAATATGTGATGGTTTTTTTTAATTTATGTAAAGTGTAGAGGTATGTTTTGGGGTTTTCCCATTCATACTTATGGGGTTTCCGTACGTACGGAATCCCGATAAGAATGAATGGAGATCCCCCTTCTGGGGGCATAGTGGTTAGCACTGTTGCCTCACAGCGCCAGGGACCCGGGTTCAAATCCAGCCTCGGGTGACTGTCTGTGTGGAGTTTGCACATTCTCCCCGTGTTTGCGTGGGTTTCCTCCGGGTGCTCCGGTTTCCTCCCACAGTCTAAAGATGTGCGGGTTAGGTTGATTGGCTATGACAAATTGACCCTTAGTGTTTGGGGGATTAAATACGTGGGGTTACGGGGATAGGGTGGGATATGTGTTGGTGTAGGGGTTACAGGGATCGGGTGGGATATGTGTCGGTGCAGGCTCGATGGGCCGAAATGGCCTCTATCTGCACTGTGGGGTTTCTGTGATTCTGTGATTCTGTCATTCGTTGGGCTGGCCCACCTGATCCCGGGGGTGTTTACGCACCATGCGCTCCTGGGATATGTGGGCCTCTACGCATGTCTACACATAGAGGCTCAGGCGCGCGAGTCTCCGTGGATCCCGAGGCAGAAGGAAAGTTTGTGGATGTTTTGCCGGTCGGAGGCATCCGCGCGGGAAGCCTCCAACCGGCAAACTCAGGCCTGATACATTCATAAAACATCAACAAATCACAACTGAAAAGACAGAGAACTTATCAATGACCAAGTAGCATCTTTAAAAAATGAATTTTAGAAAAGCCAGTCATTTCCTGTTTGTTTCTTCTGACCTTGATAACCAGATCTCCCCAAGTGGAAAAGTCAAGGATTTACAAGCAGCTGCCAATCTACAGCCAAAATTTCCACAGGAGCAAGAATTAGCCCCTAATTAACTGGAGCATGAGCCTACTTCCAGCAATTACATTCTGTGGCTTAAAGGGAGAGATCACTTTAGCAGCAGAATAATACCTTGTGCTTTACATGGTATAATGCTCGAGGGAGAAATGTTGGCCAAGACACATGGAAAACCCCCTCCCACTCTTCTTCAAATAGGGCCGCGGGATCTTTTACATCCACCCAAATGGTCACCTGGGGCTTTAGTTTAACATCTTTCAAATGTTCAAAGGATTTGATAGGTTAGATATGGATAAACTATTTTGTCTGGTGGGGCAATCAATAAAAAGGAGATATAACCTTAAAATTAAAGCCAGGTCATTCAGGAGTGAAATCAGGAAGCGTTTTTTCACACAAAGGTAATAGAAATCTGGAACTCTCTCCCCCAAAAGGCTGAGGATGCTGGGAGTCGATTGGAGCTTTCAAGAGTGAGATCGATAGATTTTTGTTGGGTAAAAGTATCAAGCAGGGGGCCAACTCTGGTTGAAGGCATTCCTGGAGGTTTGATCACGTAACATTCTGACCATGTGATGCCTGATCATGTGACATCTGATCACAGGATCAAATATTTATCCCATTCCCTTTTAATGAAGTTTTATTCTCTACCTCAATCGCCACATGTGGTGAAGGATGCCATGGCCTAATAGCCCTCAGTTCAAGAACCTTTCTCCTCCCTTCCCCTACATTTCTTCCAGTGAAAATCCTTGGTTTCTGTTCCCCAGTCGCCCACCAGTCGAAACAATCATTCACTATTTACCCACAGTAAGGTCCCCAGTTTTCACTTTCCCCTTTACTGTCTGCTCCTCTCTCAGTGCCGCTCCCACTCACCACGTTGCTGCTCCCAGCTCTGCAGGAACTGTTGGTCCCCATGCCCACCCCATTCCATCTCTACCCCCGTGCCTCCATTCCCCAGCTCTCCCTGAGCTCCCATTCCATCTCTCCCCCCATGCCTCCATTCCCTAGCTCTCCCTGAGCCCCCATTCCATCTCTCCCCCCGTGCCTCCATTCCCCAGCTCTCCCTGCTCCCTGAGCCCCCATTCCATCTCGCTCGCCATGCCTCCATTCCCCAGCTCTCCGAGCCCCCATTCCATCTCTCCCCCCGTGCCTCCATTCCCCAGCTCTCCCTGAGCCCCCATTCCATCTCTCCCCCCATGCCTCCATTCCCTAGCTCTCCCTGAGCCCCCATTCCATCTCTCCCCCGTGCCTCCATTCCCCAGCTCTCCCTGAGCCCCCATTCCATCTCTCCCCCCATGCCTCCATTCCCTAGCTCTCCCTGAGCCCCCATTCCATCTCTCTCCCGTGCCTCCATTCCCCAGCTCTCCCTGAGCCTCCATTCCATCTCTCCTCCCATGCCTCCATTCCCCAGCTCTCCGAGCGCCCATTCCATCTCGCTCGCCGTGCCCCCATTGCCTAGTTCTCCCCAAGCCCCCATTCCCCAGCTCTCCCCGAGCCCCCATTCCCCAGCTCTCCCCGAGCCCCCATTCCCCAGCTCTCCCCGAGCCCCCATTCCCCAGCTTTCCCCGAGCCCCCATTCCCCAGCTCTCCCCGAGCCCCCATTCCCCAGCTCTCCCCGAGCCCCCATTCCCCAGCTCTCCGCGAGCCCCCATTCCCCAGCTCTCCCTGAGCCTCCATTCCAGTCTCCCTCACCCCGATCCTCCAGTCTCCCTCTCCCTGAGCCTCCATTCCCCAGCTCTCCCTGAGCCTCCATTCCAGTCTCCCTCGCCCCGATCCTCCAGTCTCCCTCTCCCTGAGCCTCCATTCCCCAGCTCTCCCTGAGCCTCCATTCCAGTCTCCCTCGCCCCGATCCTCCAGTCTCCCTCTCTCTGAGCCCCCATTCCCCAGTCTCCCTCTCCCCGAGCCCCCATTCCCCCTCTCCCCGAGCCTCCATTCCCCAGTCTCCCTCTCTCTGAGCCCCCATTCCCGAGTCTCCCTCTCCCCGAGCCCCCATTTCCGTCTCCATCTCTCTGAGCCCCCATTCCCCAGTCTCCCTCACCCTGAGCCCCCATTCCCCAGTCTCCCTCTCCCCAAGCCCCTATTCCCCAGTCTCCCTCTCCCCAAGCCCCCATTCCCCAGTCTCCCTCTCTGAGCCCCCATTCCCCAGTCTCCATCTCCCCGAGCCCCCATTCCGCAGTCTCCCTCTCCCCGAGCCCCCATTCGCCAGTCTCCCTCTCTCTGAGCCCCCATTCCCCAGCCTCCCTCTCCCTGAGCCCCCATTCCCCAGTCTCCCTCTCTCTGAGCCCCCATTCCCCAGTCTCCCTCACCTTGAGCCCCCATTCCCCAGTCTCCCTCTTCCCGAGTCCCCATTCCCCAGTCTCCCTCTCCGAGCCCCTATTCCCCAGTCTCCCTCTCCCTGAGCTCCCATTCCAGTTTCCCTCTCCCTGAGCCCCCATTCCCCAGTTTCCCTCTCCCTGAGCCCCCATTCCCCAATTTCCCACTCCCTGAGCCCCCATTCCCCAGTTTCCCTCTCCCTGAGCCCCCATTCCCCAATTTCCCTCTCCCCGAGCCCCCATTCCAGTTTCCCTCTCCCTGAGCCCCCATTCCCCAGTTTCCCTCTCCCTGAGCCCCCATTCCCCAATTTCCCACTCCCTGAGCCCCCATTCCCCAGTTTCCCTCTCCCTGAGCCCCCATTCCCCAGTTTCCCTCTCCCTGAGCCCCCATTCCCCAATTTCCCACTCCCTGAGCCCCCATTCCCCAGTTTCCCTCTCTCTGAGCCCCCATTCCCCAGTTTCCCTCTCTCTGAGCCCCCATTCCCCAGTTTCACTCGCCCTGAGCCCCCTTTCCCCAATTTCTCTCGCCGTGAATCCCCATTCCCGTTTCCCTCCGAGCCCCCATTCCCGTTTCCCTCTCCCTGAGCCCCCATTCCCCAGTTTCCCTCTCCCTGAGCCCCCATTCCCCAATTTCTCTCGCCGTGAATCCCCATTCCCATTTCCCTCCCTGAGCCCCCATTCCCCAGTTTCCCTCGCCCTGAGCCCCATTCCCCAGTTTCCCTCGCCCTGAGCCCCCATTCCCCAGTTTCCCTCTCCCTGAGCCCCCATTCCCCAGTTTCCCTCTCCCTGAGCCCCCATTCCCCAGTTTCCCTCTCCCTGAGCCCCCATTCCCCAGTTTCCCTCTCCCTGAGCCCCCATTCCCCAATTTCCCTCCCTGAGCCCGCATTCCCCAATTTCCCTCCCTGAGCCCCCATTCCCCAGTTCCCCTTGCCCTGAGCCTCCATTCCCCAGTTCCCCTTGCCCTGAGCCTCCATTCCCCAGTCTCCTTCTCCCTGAGCCCCCATTCCCCAGTTCCCCTTGCCCTGAGCCTCCATTCCCCAGTTTCCTTCTCCCTGAGCCCCCATTCCCCAGTTCCCCTCGCCCTGAGCCTTCATTCCCCAGTTTCCCTCTCCCTGAGCCCCCATTCCCCAGTTCCCCTCGCCCTGAGCCTTCATTCCCCAGTTTCCTTCTCCCTGAGCCCCCATTCCCCAGTTCCCCTCGCCCTGAGCCTTCATTCCCCAGTTTCCCTCTCCCTGAGCCCCCATTCCCCAGTTCCCCTTGCCCTGAGCCTCCGTTCCCCAGTTTCCTTCTCCCTGAGCCCCCATTCCCCAGTTCCCCTCGCCCTGAGCCTTCATTCCCCAGTTTCCCTCTCCCTGAGCCCCCATTCCCCAGTTCCCCTTGCCCTGAGCCTCCATTCCCCAGTTTCCTTCTCCCTGAGCCCCCATTCCCCAGTTCCCCTCGCCCTGAGCCTTCATTCCCCAGTTTCCCTCTCCCTGAGCCCCCATTCCCCAGTTCCCCTTGCCCTGAGCCTCCATTCCCCAGTTTCCTTCTCCCTGAGCCCCCATTCCCCAGTTCCCCTCGCCCTGAGCCTTCATTCCCCAGTTTCCTTCTCCCTGAGCCCCCATTCCCCAGTTCCCCTCGCCCTGAGCCTTCATTCCCCAGTTTCCCTCTCCCTGAGCCCCCATTCCCCAGTTCCCCTCGCCCTGAGCCTTCATTCCCCAGTTTCCCTCTCCCTGAGCCCCCATTCCCCAGTTCCCCTCGCCCTGAGCCTTCATTCCCCAGTTTCCTTCTCCCTGAGCCCCCATTCCCCAGTTTCCCTCTCCCTGAGCCCCCATTCCCCAGTTTCTCTTGCCGTGAATCCCCATTCCCGTTTCCCTCTCCCTGAACCCCTATTCCCCAATTTCCCTCTCCCTGAACCCCTATTCCCCAATTTCCCTCTCCCTGAGCCCCCATTCCCCAGTTTCTCTCGCCGTGAATCCCCATTCCCCAGTTTCCTTCGCCCTGAGCCCCCATTCACATCTCGCTCTCCCTGAGCCCCCATTCCCAAATCTCCCCCTAATCTCTCCCCGCCCCCCGATTCCCGGCACGCTCCCCCACCCCAGCCGGTCGTGGCTCTCTGCTGCTGACGGCACTGAGCAGCAGCCAGTGAGGAGCTCTGTGGAAAAGGTGGGAAATGGTTTAATGCAGTTTAACCTCATTATGACTCCCGACGCCAGGCTAACAATTAGTAATTATTTACAGTATCTCACAGGTGTCAGTTGTTCATGTGGGTGCACTCCGGCGGGAAATTTAAATTGCTGATCTCCCGAGCTGCTGGAGACAGCAGTCGGGATAGGAACACCCAATTTTGGGAAACTCCCAGTGATTCTGGGAGGGTTGGGAACCCTAGTATCAAGGGGTATGGAGCAAAGATGGGTAAATAGAGTTGAAGTACAGATCAGCCATGAATTGAATGGCGGAGCAGGCTTGAGAGGCTGAATGGCCTACTCCTGCTCCTAATGTTCCTATGTTCAGAATGCAAAACATGGGCAAAATGTGAGCTGTGTAAAATGGGGCAAGTTCTACTTAAACACCTCAGCATTAATGAGAGCAACAAGCTCAAAGTCATTGGTGCTGATGAGCCATTTCCTTCCAACAGTAATTTAGCAATATGCCAGGGGTTAAATGTGTGCAACTCCAACCTTCTGACGTTCCTGATGTCCAACCCCTGAATAGTGCGGGCATTCACTGTAACCAACAGTACCTTCCAAACTCAGGGGTGTCCTGATCTCAAGTCACTGTATGAAAATGGCCATTGATACGTACCATCTTCTACTGCAATTTGTTCTCTCCCAAAATCCAGAGGCCCTGGGGTTCTCAAAGGTGTGAAGACCCTACTCCCCATTGTTTCTCCATATTGAGATGTACTGTACTGATTGTAAGGTTTATATAAACAATCACTAGGGGGCAGATTTGAATACAGACACTAAATGGCAGAACTTATTTTTAAATCATCTTAATTCATGCAAACATTAAATCATTTGATATAAGTACACAATTTACAATAGCAATTCATAAGTACATCTCTCGATTGGGATTTTCACAATACAAACTAAAGCACACTTCTGTATGTTGTTATGGCAGCTGAGCTGTCCAGAGGATTGCCTGAAAGACCACTACAGAAAGATTCAGATGATCATTGTCAACTGGAGTTTAGAATCATGTGAACCCTGAGATTGTATTACATTCTTAGTCATTCTTATTTCTTTTTAAATGTGTTTTTCAAAAACATTTTTATCTTGCAATTTTTATTTTATTTTAAAAGTACAGAAGCCCAAGCAAACACAAAACAACATAAGCATAACATCTGCACCCGAGCAAGTCTTGCTGGGCTCCAGTGTACAGACAGCTTGCTTCATCGTTCAGATGTGAATGCCAATAGAGGTAGCTCCTGGCGTTTGTTTTCTTAAAGTGACTAGATCGCTTTGCACTGCAGCTGAAACACACCTTCAGCTAGCCTCAGTACCAGTGCACCGTAAGGTTAACTTGTCCTGTCAGGTATCAGGTCAGCAACCAACAACAACAACTTGCATTTATATAGCGCCTTTAATGTAGTAAAAACGTCTCAAGGTGCTGCACAGGATCATTATCTGCTCTCGTCTGCCAAAATTGCTCACTATTCCACAATCATTCTGGAATGCAAAGATAGACCCCAGCTTCTACTTTCCACTGCTAACCATCATCTTAAACCCCACTCCCCTGTCTCCTCCACCCACACCTCCGACAACAAGTGCGAGGAGCTCATAGATTTCTTTGTCTCTAAGATTGAGACCATCCGTTCAGCT
The DNA here is from genome assembly GCF_052327205.1 of Somniosus microcephalus. Classification (NCBI taxonomy): domain Eukaryota; kingdom Metazoa; phylum Chordata; class Chondrichthyes; order Squaliformes; family Somniosidae; genus Somniosus; species Somniosus microcephalus. The sequence continues at coordinate 27,593,035 of NC_141000.1, read as the reverse complement.
GCCTCTGCCACTTCCCTTCCTTCCCGTAACACACCAGGCCAAACTTCCTCTAAGGTCCTCCCCTGCCCTAGCCCTGAACTCACATCTTTCTCCAGTTTCACTCCTTTCTCCCCTCATGACCTCTCCGCGCTCACCTTGTCCATGAGACCCACTTCCTGCTTCCTCAAACTTATTCCCACCAAACTGCTGACCACCCAACTTCCTTTTCCGGCTCCCATGTTAGCTGACATTGTTAATAGTTCTCTCTCCTCAGGTACTGGCCCCTCTCCCTCAAATCTGCCATCATTACCTTACTCAAAAAAACCAACCCTTGACCCCTCCGTCCTTGCAGACTACTACCACATCTCCAACCGCCCTTTCCTCTCAAGTTCTTGAACGTGTTGTCACCTCCCAAATCCATGCCCATCTTTCCCACAACTCCATGTTTGAATCCTTCCGATCAGGTTTTTGCCCCTGCCACAGTACCAAAACAGCTCTCATCAAAGTCACAAATGACATCCTTTGTGACTGTGACAAAGGTAAACTATCCCTCCTCGTCCTTCTTGACTTGTCTGCAGCCTCTGACACGGTTGGCCACTCCATCCTTCTCCAATGCCTCTCCACCGTCATCCAGCTGGGTGGGACTGCACTCGCCTGGTTCCATTCTTATCTATCTAATCGTAGCCAGAGAATCACCTGCAATGGCTTCTCTTCCCGCTCCCGCATCATTACCTCTGGTGTTCCCCAATGATCTATCCTGGGCCCCCTCCTATTTCTCATCTACATGCTGCCCCTTGGCGACATCATCCGAAAACACAGCGTCAGTTTCCACATGTACACTGACACCCAGCTCTACCTCATCACCACTTCTCTCAACCCCTCCACTGTCACTAAATTGTCAGATTGCTTGCCCGACATCCAGTACTGGATGAGCAAAAATTTTCTCCAATTAAATATTGGGAAGACCGAAGCCATTGTTTTCGGTCCCTGCCACAAACTCCGTTCCCTAGCCACCGACTCCATCCCTCTCCCTAACATCTGTCTGAGGCTGAACCACACTGTTTGCAACCTTGGTGTCATATTCGATCCTGAAATGAGCTTCCGACCACATATCCACAGAATAACTAAGACCGCCTATTTCCACCTCCGTAATATCGCCCGTCTCCGCCCCTGCCTCAGCTCATCTGCTGCTGAAACCCTCATCCATGCCTTTGTTACCTCTAGACTTGACTATTCCAACGCACTCCTGGCTGGCCTCCCACATTCTACCCTCCGTAAACTTGAGGTGATCCAAAAGTCGGTTGCCCATGTCCTAACTCGCACCAAGTCCCGTTCACCCATCACCCCTGTGCTCACTGACCTACATTGGCTCCCGGTTAAGCAACGCCTCGATTTCAAAATTCTCATCCTTATTTTCAAATCCCTCCATGGCCTCGCCCCTCCCTATCTCTGTAATCTCCTTCAGCCCCACAACCCCCCCCTGAGATATCTGCGCTCCTCTAATTCTACCCTCTTCAGTGTCCCTGATTATAATCGCTCCATCATTGGTGGCCGTGCCTCTGTTGCCTAGGCCCTAAGCTCTGTAATTGCCTGCCAAAACCTCTCCGCCTCGCTACCTCTCTTTCCTCCTTTAAGCCGCTCCTTAAAACCTACCTCTTTGACCAAGCTTTTGGTCACCTGCCGTAATATATCCTTATGTGTCTCGGTGTCAAATTTTTTGTCTCATAATACTCCTGTGACGTTTTACTACATTAAAGGCACTATATAAATACAAAATAACAACAGAAAATGCTGGAAAAACTCAGCAGGCCAGGCAACATCCGTGGAGAGAGAAACAGAGTTAACGTTTAAATACAAATGTAAGAAGTCACACAACACCAGGTTATAGTCCAACAGCTTTATTTGAAATCACAAGCTTTCGGAGCGCTGCTCCTTCATCAGGTGAAGTGGAGAGATGCATAAAAACACAGCTTATATAGTCAGAGAATAATGTCAGATGTTTACAGGTAATCTTTCTAACTGCCATTTATCACACCTCGGCAGAGAGATAATCACAGCAATCAAGGGTGTGAATGGTGTCCAAACAGGTCAGTCAGGAAAACATTACATCAAAGAACAATGAGGTGGGGTCACAAGGGGTCAAATGTTGCAGATGCTGGGGTCTGTATGAAAAACAAAAAAATAGACAAAAAACATTTTTTTTGCTGGAAATCACGGCAGGTCCGGCCGCATCTGTGTGGAGAGAACAATGCTCCGAAAGCTTGTGATTTCAAATAAAGCTGTTGGACTATAACCTGGTGTTGTGTGACTTCTTACATTTGTCCACCCCAGTCCAACTCCGGCATCTCCACACCATGTTTAAATACAAGTTGTTGTTGTTCACAAGAATGGTATCAGACAAAATTTGAGATCAAGCCATATAAGGAGCTGATACAACAGGTGATCAAAAGCTTGGTCAAAGATGTAGGTTTTAAGGAGCGACTTAAAGGAGGAGAGGTAAAGAGGGTTATGGAAGGATTTCCAGAGCTTAGAGCCTAGGCAGCTGAAGGTACGGCCACCATTGGTGGAGCAAAGGAAACTGACCAAGAGGACCATGTTCCAATGCCAACATGTGGTCAAGGGCTGCACTCGGGTGGCACGCCTGTTGTCACAGTCTGAATGTGAAACATGTGCGAGTAGAAAATGCACGCAAGGCAGCTCCATTATGACACGTGAAGGAACGACATATTTTGACCAACTATACCATCCATCTATTTTTTAAGGCTCTATAGATGTCAACACCCCTCACATTATCCAAATAATACATTGTGCTTGTACTGCTAACGGTCACAGATAAATGGCGTCTCCAAAAAGAAAGACTTGTATTTATATAGCGCCTTTCATGGCCTCGGGACGCCCTAAAGCACTTCACAGCCAATGAAATACTTTTTGAGCTGTAGGCACTGTTGTAATGTAGGAAACGTGACAGCCAATTTGCGCACAGCAAGCTCCCACAAACAGCAATTTGATAATGACCAGATCATTTGTTTTTAGTGATGTTGGTTGAGGTTTGAATATGGGCCAGGACACCTGGGAGAACTCGATATAGTGTCATAGGATATTTTATTGTAGGCAGCAAGTTCCCTAAAGCAGCAATGTGATAATGACCAGATCATCTGTTTTCCCCGATTTCAGATATCCAGGAATTTTTGGAAGAGTCTTTTCAGCACACCAGTGGCCTGCAGGTGTGATCCTGAATTGTTGGAGGACAATGAAAGCAACAACTGGTTAACAATGTCTCCCAAACACTGCTCGATCGCTTTCAGATCTCCATCTAATCGAAGACAATCTTCTCTGGTTGCCATGCGACTGCAGATATTTCTGAGCTCCACGCTGAGCTGGAAAGAAAAGAGCAAATAGAAAATGTTTGCAAAGTGCAACGCTACTTATGACATGAAACTCACTCGCAGCAAAATGGATTTCCATGTCTACAAAATAATTCAGTGGTTTACTTTCAACGGTGCTGTACTCCAGTTAAAGTGTTAAACGGTTATCTCCAAATAGTGCAGAGTCAGATGGTAGATAATTTAAGGTTTGCATTCATTCGATTAAAGATGAGTAAAAAAAATGTTTCCAAAATTTATGGGATTTTCACTGACCAACATTGCACCTTACCTTGGACTCCACGTGAGAGTGCGTCTCTTGCAATTGATACAAGGAATTTTGCTCTATATTTAATAAATCCGAAGTTAAGCCTATTAGACGGGTTAATCTGCTCTCCCTGGCGACCTGCAAGATTGTTCTCCGCTTCCTGGAAGGAGCTGAGGACGGGGCTCGATGTTGGCTGCTGGATCCGGGCTGGCTCACGCCGGGTCCGCTCCCAACTGGACCAGACGCTGCCTGGCCGGTGGGGGGCTGGTCTGGACCAAGGTGCCGCTGATCCTGGAGGTATTGCTGCAGGATTGTCAAAGCCGCTTGCTGGTGGGCGATGCAAGCTTGCAGAGCGGCTGATCTCTGCATTCTCCAGATCCTCACTGCTCACCGCTGAATGGAGGGAAATTGCTTTAAAGGAAGGGCATTCTGCAGAGCGGGCCAGTCTTGGACCGGTCTGCTCCGCCCCTCTTGCTCTCGAGATCTTTGGTACCCAATTAATCTGACTCGATTGTACTTCATGAATGCAAATAGTCAGTAGCAAGGTGATAAATGTTCTGTGGAGAGATCCTTATCGAATTTGCATAGGTTTATTAAAATTACATTCCCGTATATTTGCATTTGCTTTTGGACAACCCGACAGTGCTCCCTTTAGAGTATAAGTGGATATTGTTGTACTGTGGTTGAAGGCTAATGTGTCAGCCTTGGCTCAGTGGTAGCACCCTTGCCTCTTAAATCACACCTGAAGTCGAAGGTTGTGGGTTTACGTCCCACTCCAGAGACTTGAGCACATAATCTAGGCTGACACTCCAGTGCAGTGCTGAGGGAGCGCTGCATTGTCAAGAGGTGCTGCCTTTGGGATGAGATGTTAAACCAAGGCCCTAAGGGCAGACGTAAAACGCCCCTTGGCACTGTTCCAAGATGAGATTGGGAGTTTTCCCAAGTGTCCTGGCAAAATTTATCCCTCAACCACTAAAACAGATCATTTAGCTATTTTGTTGTTTGTGGGACCTTGCTGTGCAAATTGGCTGCTACATTTCCTATGTTACAACAGTGACTGCATTTCAAAAATACTGTAAACGCTTTGGGCCATCCTGAGGTCATGAAAGGCGCTATAGAAATGTAGGGTTCCTCTTTCTTAAATGCATGTTGGAAGTATTTGGTTTGTGTTGCATTGGTTGGCTGCAGAGTATTTCTTTTGAAAGAAATTAAAAGCAAATATGTTTCTAATTTACATTCATCCCTTACCTTTACATTGTCCATCCCTGACTACTTTTCCCTTCCTCAACTTCTCTCTGTCTCCAGAATGGGGTTTCCACAGACAGGCCCACTGACTCCCAAGGCTACCTGGATTACACTTCTTTCCACCCTGCTCCCTGTAAGGAATTTATTCCTTTCTCCTGGTTTCTCCATCTCTGCTCTTCCACACAAGAGCTTCCAAAATGTTCCCTCTCTCTATCCCAGGGTCACTACATAGTGATCAGGAGCAGGAATCTTGGCTGATGTTCCCTCCATCTATCCCTGGGTTAGTGGGTAGTGATCATGAGCAGGAATATGGAGTTAAGGCACAGGTCAGCCATGATCTCATTGAATACCGGAACAGGCTCGAGGGGCTCAATGGCCTACTCCTGTTTCTATGTTCCTATAATCCTGGCTGCTGTTCCCTCTCTCTGTCCCTGGTCTATGGATAGAGGTCAGCTTGTAGAAAATATCAGGGCATAAGGGAGAATTTCTACCTAAAATTTACAAAAATATGCCCGGAATTCAGAAAATTGAATGACGACCAAAAACTCCCATACCTACTAGGGGAAGAGAGAAGTTGCATAACACTGGCGGCACACTATGTTACAGCTTGCCATAAACAGAGGGACAACCACTAAAGATAAGATAAGAGTATATATAAATTATATGAAAGTATATTTATACACTCAGGGATATATCTGTTTATACACTGTATGGATAGATCTGTATTTTTGTGAACAAACATGAATGTTTTCCAATGCTTTGGCAACATAAGATGTAACTTGTCATGCCAATAAAGCGATTTGAATTGAATTGAATTGAATTGAATAGTGTCAGGTCCAGAACCCTCCCGGAATGTCTGGAAGTCTCCAAGAATGGAAGAATAATCTCTGCTGCTAAAAGTAGAGTTTGCATTCGCAGCACACAGCTGGGTTTACACCTGCGTACTTTCTTCATCTGTTCACAGGTGAGCTTGTGGTTCGTGGAACTTCTCGCACCGATAGCTGCTGGAACGAAACCACAAGCAAAAATACTCAATTACAGGGGACTCAACCCATATAATGTAAATACAGGTGCACTATCCCTTATCCGAAACCCTTGGGACCAGATGTTTTTCGGAATTCAGAATTTTTTGGATTTCGGAATGGTATTCAGAATCAGTATGTAACACCCTAGCAGGGGTCTGGGCAGCACCCCGTAAGCAAACACATTAATATTTCTGCAGCAAACCTTATGAATATTCACACTGAGTGGGATAAATAAAGACTATAAATAGTATTACAGTTTATTTGTACAGTAATAATTTGGTAAATTAAATAGTGGGATAAATATAGACCATAAATACTCTAGTTACGCTCCACGAAAAAACTTTCGGTTTTCAGAGGTTTTCGGAAGTGCGGAGGGATAGTCTACCTGTACAATAATATTTGCAAACTGTGATCAAGTCTCCAGGAATACCGCAATCAGAGTTGGCAACCCTAGCCCTTGTGCACTGGGGTGATGAGTGAGGGGTGGGGGAGGTTTGGATGCAGAAGAGCGACCGTTGAGGTAACCTTTTGGATCGTGATGCCCTGTTGAAAATCCAAATCTATCAATTGCAAGGTTCAAAAGTGCCACAAATGAACCAGGATGCATCATGTGTAATGTAAAAATTCAAAACTTTCCGAGCGAGCTTCCCCCCACCCCCCCAAACCGGAACTCTTAGAAATTCATCACTAATTTTGTGCCTTTGCTATTTGTATTCCCTCTTTAGACATTCATACATGTAGGTGTTTTATTTTTTATTTACCTCCAGTACAGCTTAAAGTAGAAGACTTACGTTCACCAACGTTCACATTGCATAGATTGACAATCAGGACCATTCTTTAATTGTCATCCTTTTTTATTTTTGTCAGCTTTTTGCTAGTTTCCTGGGTTGCTATGGATGCTCTTCAATAACCCAATCCCCTTCTTGCTTTAACAGTGCGTTTTGCAGAGTGTGTTTTGGAGACAGTGCCACTTTAAGTAGGACTGTACCAACCCGCGCACAGAAGGAGGGGATATTCGTCCATTTATCATCACGGTAAACAGAGTGAGCGGGCCGCTTGCCCGTTCAGTTCCACCGATACGACTAGAATATCATCGATTATTTTTGCTGGCCTCCCTCCGCCTCTGCTGGGCAGGATTTTCGGTTGTTTTAAATGAATGTGCTGGTCGTTTACCCCCCCCCCCCCCCGTGTGATGAGCTGGGGCACAGGTTGGCGCCATTGTCAGCGCGGAAAGTTGCAACAATTTCAGGCCGCAACATTGTGACAGTGAACCGATACAACTCTTCCCGCCCGGCCCTGAGCTTGGGATCAGGAAAATGCCCAGCAGGAGAAAAGGCAAGAAGGACTCGCACTGTGACCAGTGGGTGCTGTTTGCACAAGGTAATATACGAAAATGGCGTTGCTGTTAGTCTGGCCTTGAGTGGTGGGTTCAAGCCCCCACTCCAGAAACGTGAGCATATAATCCAGGCTGACACTCCAGTGCAGTGCTGAGGGAGTGCTGCACTGTTAGAGGTGCCGTCTTTCGGATGAGGCGTTAAACCGCGGCCCCATCTGCCTTCTCAGGTGGGCATAAAAGATCCCATAGCACTTTTCGAAGAAGAATAGGGGAGTTCTCCCCAGTGTCCTGGCCAATATTTATCCCTCAACCAATATCACTAAAAAACAAATTATCTGGCCATTATCTCATTGCTGTTTATGGGAGCTTGCTGTGTGCAAATTGGTTGCCGTGTTCCCTACCTTACAACAGTGACCACACTTGAAAAAGTACTTCATTGGCTGTGAAGTGCTTTGGGACAAACTGAGATGGTGAAAGAAGCTATATAAATGTAATCTCTTTTTGTTGCATTTCCAATTGAGAGATTTTTCGAAAAATGTTTTTGTTTTGATTCCTCTCTGTTTTTTGCTATGTGCAATAAAAATGCCACTTGTGCCAAGTCTCTGCTGGTTACAACATGAACCCTAAACCTGAATCCCTTCTTTTTCATAAATGTGTACAGTCTTGGAGTCCAGAGCAGAATGTAGGGGGCGGGCGGGCGGTTTGGCCTACTCCGGTTCCTAGGTTCTCTGCCAGTGCCTCTGATAAATTTCTTCTTGAACCTATAGGAACAGACCCAGCCCTCCAGAAAAGCCTCTAAACTATCAGCAGGCTGCATGTGGGCAGGACTTGGGAACTCACAAGCAATGTTCCCCCTAAGGTGCACTGCCGCTGGAAGAGATGCCTTATATACATGGCCATGCAGCAAATTTAAAGGGCCTGCACAGGGATAAAAAATTAGAGGGAACATTACTCACAAGTATATACTAACTTTTTGTATACACTAAAAAGCCCCTTCCTAAATATAGATTTGTTTATATTTTTTAATGTTTTATTTCTGTAATTTTGAAATACATGATAGCTGCAACATGGCAAAATAGAAAAGAAAGACGTCAACATGTACAGCAGAATAGCAGTATTTAAGCAATTCAAGTACAATCGTGTAACCGGAGGCAAAATTAAGTTGATCAGCAGTAATGTCGAAGGATTGCCTAACTGAGAGGTTTTGTGGTGAGAGTGTTGACGAGGACTAAAAGGAGGAAAACCATAAAGGGTCTTGTCAGTCCCCATGCAGACCCAAATGACTTGGACCAGAATAGCAAGTGGTTGAATTTACACTAGGAAAGGTCTTGGACATTATTTTCAGAGGGAATGAGTTTAAAAAAATTATATTCGGGACTTGACATCATAGCCAATTATTGCCCATCCCTAGTTGCCCTTGAGCAGGTGGTGGGCCTTCTTCAGTTGCTGCATTGTAGCAGTTTGGTACAACCGAGTGGCTTGCTAGGGAAGTTGAGAGTAAACCACGTTGGTGTGGGACTGCAGTCACATATATTTTACAGCCGTTTTATATATTTTTTTACATGGATTTTACGCCCGGGCGTAAAACCAGCGATTGCGGATCGTCCACCCGTTGTTGAATCCGCCCAAATTTCATTTCCACTGAAATCAGTTTAACGCCCGAGTGGCAAGTTGAAAGTTTACTCTCTCGATGGCCCAAGTCATATGTTGTCAAGCTGTGATGATTCACTGTCCCCTGCTAATGCTGCAAATTGTACTTTGATTTGGTCGCACATGTCGTGTTCTACAGAAGACGACTGACATTGTTTCAGTTTCAAAACTGGCCATCCACACAACAAAAAGTGGGGGGGGGTTGACGTTTTTCCAGTTTGGACAGCTCTTGATCCTGGCTTAACCCACAAACTGATCCGTGGGATTCTCCAAACAACAGCTTGCTGCTGTTCCTTTACTTGACCGTGCCAGTTGGAGCAGTTCCCGGTGAGAAGGTCAATCCAAAATAATGGGTCTCCACAGGCTATAAAAATATACAAAAATTGGCACAATCTCCTGTAAAGAGACCCGCAACGTGCCACTCTTTAGGAGATCCCCTGATGGCTCAGTCAGTTTGTCCAGAGAGTAGTTGAGCCGTACACACCAACAAGGTTCCAGGTTTGATCCCTCCTCTCTGCTGAGTTTGCTGATCTTGGTTTGGGCGCCGATTGAGGTGATCCAATTGGCCGCGCATTGTCCCTAGATCCTTGGCCAGCGTTTCCCGCTTCGAATCGCTGTGCGGGTGTCCAGTGAGGATGGGATTGGCCTTGGCTGCGATGACCTTTGTGGTCAGATTGTCTGTCAACACTCGCCATTAAGACTCGCACATGAATACTGACCACTGGGCCCTGGTAGTGAATGGAGCCCGGGGAACTGTGCCCCTCCACATCTCTACATGCCTTTGTGATCTGTGATGCTCATGCCAATCACAAATCTCACTTCTGCCGTTCAGTCTGGGTGAGGACAGCTCTGTATAATTTGAGATTTTAAATTACTGTCTGAGCACAGAAGGAGGCCATTCAGCCCATCGTGCCTGTGCAGCTCTTTGAAAAAGCTACCCAGGTAGTCCGACTCCCCAGCTCTTTCCTCATTAACCCTGCAAAAAAAGTTTCTCCACTATATAACTAATTCCCTCTTGAAAGTTACTGTTGAATCTGCTTCCACCGCCCTTTCAGGCAGCACATTCCAGATTATAACAAGTTGCTGCGTAAAAACAATTGCCTCTCACCTCCCCTCTCCCCTCTGGTTCTTTTGCCAATCACCTTAAATCTGTGTGCTCTGGTTACTGACCCTCCAGCCAGTGGAAACAGTTTCTCATTTTATTCTATCAAAACACTTCATAATTTTGAACACCTCGATTATATCTCCCCTTAACCTTCTCTGCTGTAAGGAGAACAATCCCAGCTTCTCCAGTTTCTCTACATAATTGCTCCCTCATTCCTGGTTCCATTCTAGTAAATCTCCTCCGCACCCTTTCCTTGTCCATGCTGTACAGGACTTGGGATCAGAACTCGTAAAACTAACAGCAGTGCTTTCTTCTAAAGGTGGCATTCGCTGTCCAGAGGTTTCTGTGACATCCTTTTGATGATTTTTAGATCTCTCCTATATCAATGTTGTTTCTTTTGCTTCACCATTGGCAGCCGTGCCTTCAGCTGCCTCGGCCCTAAGTTCTGGAATTCTCTCCCTAAACCTCTCCGCCTCGCTACCCCTCTCTCCACCTTTAAGTCGCTCCTTAAAATCTACCTCTTTGACCAAGCTTTTGGTCATCGGTCCTAATAGCTCTTTAATGTGACTCGGTGTCAAATTTTGCCCGATTTATGCTCCTGTGAAGCACCTTGGGACGTTTTACTGTGTTGAAGGCGCTACATAAAAGCAAGTTGTTGTTGTTCGGGATTTATACTGTTGTTTTGGGAACGCAAAACGATGACGAGGTGCCCTGCTGGAGGGGTCTCTCACCTCGGGGGAGCGTTAGTGCGCCAAGTCGTTTCCTGAGTTACAGCACTGCCTTTGTATCGAGGTATGCCCCAAACCACTTTGCATCAACACAACTGCGGCAATATAAATCCAGCCTCGGACAAGGCCATGTAGCAGTTGGTCAGTTTGACGTGCAGAAAAGGCAGTTTGAACAAGCTGACCGTTTTAAGCATCACCAGCCTGGTCACCTTTCTCAGGAGAGAGCGACCACAGCATGAAGAGGGGGTTCTGTATAGAAAGCCTTTGACACTTGTCCTGTTACAACTGATTGATTGATTTATGTTTGCTTCCTTCCCCCCCCCCCCCCCCCCCCCCCCCCAACTTTCCTGTTTCAGAGTCTGCCATTGATGCACCAGAAAAGGCTGATTCCGGACCTGTTTTTACCAGACTACGTAATCCCAAAACAGGCAAGTAGATAATCGGAGTGTGATCAGGATTCGCATGAGTTCATGATTAAGGCAGGTGCAGATGAATGGTAAGTATTTCCTATGAATAAAGAAACATAGCAGAGCGGGACAAATATCCTTGCGGGGAGGTTTGCTAGCACTGTCGGGGGGGGTTTAAACTAACTTGGCAGGGGGATGGGATACAGAGGGAAGCTGAAATAGGGGGGGATGTGCTGCCAATTATGGAGGAAAAAACAAGTCAGCTTGGTAGACAGGGCAAATATATAAGGGCAAGGCTGGATGGCATCTATTTTAATGCAAGGAGTCTTGCAAATAAGGTGGATGAACTGAAGGTGTTGATAAACACATGGGAGTATGATATTGTTGCTATCACGGAGACATGGTTGAGGGAGGGGCAAGACTGGCAGCTCAATATTCCGGGGTACAGAATCTTCAGGCGAGACAGAGGGGGAGGTATAAGAGGAGGGGGTGTCGCAATATTAATTAAGGAGTCAATTACTGCAGTAAGGAGGGATGATATATTAGCAGGGTCCTCTAATGAGGCCATATGGGTGGAGCTTAAAAACAAAAAGGGGGCAAGCACTTTGCTGGGAGTGTACTATAGGCCTCCAAACAGTCAGGGGGAAATAGAGGAACAGATATGTAGGCAAATCTCAGAGAAATGTGCAAATAATAGGGTAATAATAATGGGGGATTTCAACTTCCCCAATATTAACTGGGATAGTCAAAGTGTGAAAGGCTCAGAGGGTGTAGAATTCTTAAAGTGCATCCAGGAGAGCTTTTTGAGCCAGCATGTAGAAAGTCCTACAAGAGAGGGGGCGGTACTGGACCTAATTCTAGGGAATGTGGCCGGCCAAGTGGAAAAAGTGCTAGTAGGTGAGCACTTTGGTGATAGTGACCATAATATGGTAAGATTTAAGGTGGTCATGGAAAAGGACAGGGATGGGCCGGAAATAAGGGTTCTAAATTGGGGGAAGTCCGATTTTAATAGGATAAGGCAGGATCTGGCCAAAATGGACTGGGATCAGCTACTTGTAGGAAAATCCGCATCGGAGCAATGGGAGGCTTTCAGAAGGGAGATTGAGATCATACAAGGGCAACATGTTCCCATAAATGTCAAGAGTGGTTCCAAAAACCACAGGGAACCGTGGATGTCAGGGGATATACGGGAATGGATTAGGAAAAAAAGGAGGGCTTTTGGTAGATACAAAAGGCTAAAGACGGAGGAAGCCCTAGAGGAGTACAAAAAGTGCAGGGGGATACTTAAAAAAGAAATTAGGAGATCAAGGAGGGGCCATGAAATAACACTGGCGAGCAAAATAAAGGAAAATCCGAAGATGTTTTATAAGTATATTAAGGGTAAAAGGATAACTAGGGAAAAAATAGGGCCCATTAGGGACAAAAGTGGCAATCTGTGTGTGGAGCCGGAAGATGTAGGAGGGGTTCTAAATGAATTTTTTGCATCTGTTTTCACTATGGAGAAGGACGATGTAGACATAGAAATAGGGCGGGGGGACTGTGATATGCTCGAACATATTAACATCGAGAGGGAGGAGGTATTGGCGGTTTTAGCTGGCCTAAAAATGGATAAATCCCCAGGCCCGGATGAAATGTACCCCAGGCTGCTGTGTGAGGCAAAGGAGGAGATTGCGGGGGCTCTAACACATATATTCAGGACCTCTCTGGCCACAGGGGATGTGCCAGAGGACTGGAGAACCGCTAATGTAGTACCATTATTCAAGAAGGGTAGTAGGGAAAAACCGGGGAACTACAGGCCAGTGAGCCTAACATCAGTGGTAGGAAAATTACTGGAAAAAATCCTGAGGGACAAAATTTGTCTCCACTTGGAGAGGCAAGGATTAATCAGGGATAGTCAACATGGCTTTGTCAAGGGAAGATCATGTCTGACTAATTTGATTGAATTTTTTGAGGGGGTGACTAGGTGTGTGGATGAGGGTAACGCAGTGGATGTGGTATACATGGATTTCAGTAAGGCCTTCGATAAAGTCCCGCACAGGAGACTGGTCAAGAAGGTAAGAGCCCATGGAATCCAGGGTGCCTTGGCACATTGGATACAAAACTGGCTTAGTGGCAGAAGGCAGAGGGTGATGGTCGAAGGTTGTTTTTGTGACTGGAAACCTGTGGCCAGTGGGGTACCACAGGGATCGGCGCTGGGTCCCTTGCTGTTTGTGGTCTACATTAATGACTTGGATATGAATGTAAAGGGTATGATCAGTAAATTCGTGGATGATACTAAAATTGGTAGGGTGGTAAATAGCGAGGAGGGTAGCCTCAGTCTGCAGAACGATATAGATGGGTTGGTCAGATGGGCGGAACAGTGGCAAATGGAATTTAACCCGGAAAAGTGCGAGGTGATGCACTTTGGGGGGTCTAACAAGGCAAGGGAATACACAATGAAGGGAAAGACCCTAGGCAAGACGGAGGGTCAGAGGGATCTGGGTGTGCAGGTACACAGATCCCTGAAGGCGGCGGAACAGGTGGATAAGGTGGTAAAAAAGGCATATGGGATACTTGCCTTCATTAGCCGAGGCATAGAATATAAGAGCAAGGAGGTTATGATGGAGCTGTATAAAACACTGGTTAGGCCACAGCTGGAATACTGTGTGCAGTTCTGGTCGCCACACTACAGGAAAGATGTGATCGCGTTAGAGAGGGTGCAGAGGAGGTTCACCAGGATGTTACCAGGGCTGGAGCGCTTCAGCTATGAAGAGAGACTGGGCAGATTGGGTTTGTTTTCCTTGGAGCAGAGGAGGCTGAGGGGGGACATGATTGAGGTGTACAAAATTGTGAGGGGCATAGATAGGATGGATGCTGAGGAGCTTTTCCCCTTAGTAGAGGGGTCAATAACTAGGGGGCATAGATTCAAGGTAAAGGGCGGGAGGTTTAGAGGGGATTTGAGAAAGAACTTTTTCACCCAGAGGGTGGTTGGAGTCTGGAACTCACTGCCTGAAAGGGTTGTGGAGGCAGAAACCCTCACAACATTTAAGAAGCATTTGGATGAGCATTTGAAATGCCATAGCATACAAGGCTACGGGCCAAATGCTGGAATATGGGATTAGATTAGACAGGGCTTGATGGCCGGCATGGACACGATGGGCCGAAGGGCCTCTATCCGTGCTGTATTACTCTATGACTCTATGACTCTAATACAGTACTTGTAGTGTAGTGTTGTAGAGATTTGGCCAATTAGTAGCTTATCTCTAGTCTTTTAAATAATCAGGATTGACTGCAAACCAATATGGTGGGTATATTGGCCTAGAAATTGGGTTTTGGCGCAGCGACGGCTTTAGCGCCGGAAGTTAGTGCCGGAGCTAAGTCGCGCTGGGCGGGCCAAAAATTCACTAGTTCTGCGCCCAAACGGCTGCCGGCACTGCTGAAAGCTGTTTGCGCCTGAAAACTGGCGCTACGCGCTGAATTGCGGCGCTATTCCGGCGCTGCGGCGCCCGCTGCGGTGCGGCAGGTTCGGGAAGTGCAGGCCTCCTCCTTCCCTTAAGGAGGAGCTGCCTGCACCCGGCCGCGGCCCGCGAAAATCATTGTAAAAATGAGCCCGGCACCTCGGACAAGTGCCGGGCTTGCATCTGTCCCGGGGGTGGGGGGAGAAGTCCGGGGAGGGAGCTGCGGCCGGCGGGAAAGCGGCCGGCCGCCGCGGGGCCTTTAATGCGCCGGCGCAAAGTCCAGTAAGGCACCTCTGCCAGAACGTTGCTTGCGGCTGCCACGGGCGAGGCGGCCGCAAGTCAATTTCGGAGTTCGGGCGGGTTACCATGGCAACCGGGACGCTGCGCACACCGATGACGTCATCGGTGCCGGCGCAGCGCTAACGGCCTAACGCCGATTTAGGGACCCACTCAATTTCCAAACTGGCCATAACTCCGGCGCTAGGCCCTCTAGCGCCTCAAAAGCGGCCCTAAGCCTACCGAATTTCTAGGCCAAAGTGTTTAATCAGAGTTTAAGATGGAATATAACATGCTAGTTATACTGCAAAAACATGCGACCGTGACAAGCAGCTGGTACCGGTCCCGATCAGACAGATGGCTGGCGTGCGTGAACAGTTCTCTGGCTTCTGGCCGCTCTCTCGCTCTCGCTCTCTCGCCTTTGAGTTGGTGAGCGTGGGCTCACTCTCAAAAGAGCGTTCGACAAGCCCAACTTCTGTCTGGCTCTCCCCTCCACCGTCTGTATGGGCAAGCACTCGGGGTGTCACTTTTATTCTCTTTTTAGGGGTGGGCCTGAGGCCAAGTTACTGCCGAGACCATTTAACCTATAGAGGTTCCTCTAAAACCTCCAACCAAAGACAGCTGAAGTTCTTTGTCTTGGTTCTTGGATGAAAGCCCTCCCCAAAAGGGGGTCTCATTACCTCATTCAATTTGTCTTACTGTTTAATCTTTCTGAAGGTTCTTCCTTTGGAATTCGTGTCTTATCTCTCTTGTCCCTAGTTTGGAGTCGGACATGCCATTCTTGACCATCAGATGTTCGTAACTGCTTGTTATCAGTTATTTCTGTTCCTGCTGCTCATGCAGCTTTAGTTATGCAAAACTAACTCTTTCATTAGCAGACTATTGTACCATGGCGTGAATCATTAAATTCCCAAATATATCTTCTATTCTATTCTCATACACTGGTTAACTTACGCATTTTAAAGCAGTTTTGTTAATCAATGTCAAAATCCTAACTTAGCATTATAATATGGTTATTAGCAGTAATGGAAAAAATATAATGTTGGGCCTTGGTTGGTCAAATTAGAGAAACATAAACAAGGTTGAAATTCTAACTTGAAAACAAGATTATTTATGACCGTCACACTGCAGAATGCTATAACATCCGCAGGGAACCAAAACACAGGCAGATTCTACGCATCTATCTAATTATTCTAAGACCAGTCTGAGAGATTTTCTGGGCTGGATTTTCATTGAGGAGGCGGGAAGGAGGCGGGACTACACTTTCGGGGTTGTAGTCCCGCCTCCATCGAGATGTGGTCAATCCACGCGATTTTAACTTGATTGACCTTGTTGAGCCCGCCCAGTGGGCTCAGCAGGCCAATTAAGGGCCACCCGGCAACAGGTGACGTCACAGACTGAAATTTCATCTGTCAAGACGTGTTGACAGATGAAATATCAGCGTTTCACAGCTGTTTGAAGCTGTCAAATACTGACAGTCTTACTTCTAACCTGAGTCCTTCTCCGCAGACTCAGATGGAGGGGGGGTCTGGGGGGGAGATTGGAGGGGGGGTCTAGGGGGGGAGATTGGAGGGGGGTCTGGGGGGGGAGATGGAGGGGGGTCTGGGGGGGAGACATACTTGGGCTTAAAAATCAGGTCTGGGGGGGAGACATACTTGGGCTTAAAAATCAGTTCTACGGGAAATTTTCATCTGTCTGAAAAAAATACGGGCAGCACGGTGGCATAGTGGTTAGCACTGTTGCCTCACAGCGCCAGGGACCCGGGTTCAAATCTGGCCTCGGGTGACTGTCTGTGTGGAGTTTGCACATTCTCCCCGTGTTTGCGTGGGTTTCCTCCGGGTGCTCCGGTTTCCTCCCACAGTCCAAAGATGTGCGGGTTAGGTTGATTGGCCGTGATAAAAATTAGCCCTTAGTGTTAGGGGGGATTAAATACGTGGGGTTACGGGGTTACGGGGATAGGGCTTGGGTGGGATGGCTGTTGGTGTAGGGACCGTGTGTTAGGGTTTGGATGATCAGCCATGATCTCGTTGAATGGCGGAGCAGGCTCGAAGGGCCGAATGGCCTACCTCCTGCTCCTATCTTCTATGTTTCTCCTGCACAGAAAGCTGCAGGCTGTCACTTTTTTGACAGTTCGCAGCCATTCTGCTTTCTGTGCCGGTGAGATGAGGGACTCCCCGAACCTAAAGGAAGGAAGGCTGAAAAGGTAAGAAAAGGTAATTTACACTTCTTTAATCACTTTAGACACACCAAACACACTTACCTTTGCACTCATGCACACATCACTCACCTGAACACCGACATCTCGACCCCTCCAAGCCCTTCAACCCGACGGCCCGACTTGGCGTGGTTTGGAGCTGTCGGGAATCCCACAGTTCAAGCTTAAAAATAGGGATTAGGGTAAAAACTGCTTGTTAACTACCTGTTAACAGGCAGTTAATTGGCACTAATCCATTCCCGCCTCGGGGAGGCGGGTCCCAGTGCGGGGCGGGTACCCGCCTCCTTTGAAACTTACATGGAGGCGGGTTGGGGTTGGGACCCCCGATTTCGGGAATTTAAACCCCCGCACACCTCCAATCCCGACTCCACGGCACACTGAAAATCGAGCCTGCTGTCTCTAGTTCTAATACAATCATGTAAATACAGCATTACTTGCGTCACAGTTTTATCCGCAAAACCATATACATTCTGAACACCCCTGATTTCTAACTGTGTGGTGTCGTGCAGCGCTGGCGGGTTGGCGTCGTGCAGCGCTGGCGGGTTGGCGTGATGCAGTGCAGCGCTGGTGGGTTGGCGTCGTGCAGCACTGGTTGGGTGGGGTCATGCAGCACTGGCAGGTTGGCGTAGTGCAGCACTGGCGGTGTGACGTAGTGCAGCACTGGCGGGTTGACGTAGTGCAGCACTGACGGGTTGGCGTAGTGCAGCGCTGGCGGGTTGGCGTCATGCAGCACTGGCGGTGTGGCGTAGTGCAGCGCTGGTGGGTTGGCGTCGTGCAGCGCTGACGGTGTGGAGTAGTGCAGCGCTGGCAGTGTGGAGTAGTGCAGCACTGGCGGATTGGCGTCATGCAGTGCAGCGCTGGTGGTGTGGCATAGTGCAGCGCTGGCGGGTTGGCGTCGTGCAGCGCTGGCGGTGTGGAGTAGTGCAGCGCTGGCGGTGTGGAGTAGTGCAGCGCTGGCGGATTGGCGTCATGCAGTGCAGCGCTGGTGGTGTGGCATAGTGCAGCGCTGGCGGTGTGGCGTCGTGCAGCGCTGGCGGTGTGGCGTCGTGCAGCGCTGGCGGTGTGGAGTAGTGCAGCGCTGGCGGATTGGCGTCATGCAGTGCAGCGCTGGCGGTGTGGCGTAGTGCAGTGCAGCGCTGGCGGTGTGGCGTAGTGCAGCGCTGGCGGATTGGCGTAGTGCAGTGCTGGCGGATTGGTGTCATGCAGTGCAGCACTGGCAGTGTGACGCTGGCGGGTTGGCGTAGTGCCGTAGTAAGTGTACTGCAGTACAGACAGTGACCTACATTTCAACAGTGACTACACTTGGAAAGTACTTGGAAATAACTTGTTCCCCCAAAAGGCTGTGGATGCTGGGACAATTGAAGCTTTCAAGACTGAAATCAATAGATTTTTGTTAGGTAAGGGTATTGAGGGATAAACCAATGTGGTTAAATGGAGTTGAGTTGCAGATCAGCTATAATCTAAGTGATTGGCGCAGCAGGCACAAAGATCTGAATAGCCTACTCCTGTTCCTATTAGGCCATCATTTATTACATAGAATGTACAGCACAGAATGTAGAGCACAGAAACTAGCCATTCGGCGCAACTGGTCTTTGCTGGTGTTTATGCTCCACACAAGCCTCCTCCCACCCCTCTTCATCTAACCCTATCCTTCTATTCCTTTCTCCCTCATGTTTATCTAGCTTCCCCTTAAATGTATCTATTAACATATGTGTAGTATAAACAGCGCAAAATAGTTATGCTGGCAATAACAAAGGAACTGACACTTCAGAGGTGAAACTTTAAAACTGAAATTCAAATGGAACAAGGCTGTCTTCAGACTTTGCTGGAAGCGGGATATTTATTTGATTGCTCTCATATCGTGACCGTACAGCCTGACTGCTTGTGTGACATTTGGAACTGTTGGGATGGGAGGGCTGAGAGATTCAACTTTTTGTATTTTTAGAATAGGTCTTTCACAATTTTTAACTCTCGCCTCTTTTGCACAATTGAATCTCTTTCATTGGCATTGAGCCCATTTCTGCTCTGTTGGATTTGCCCATTTTTGTCCGGGCAGGCCAGCGAACCCTGTGTGCTCTTGCTTCTTCAACATGATCAGTTGGTGGATGTATTGATGGTCTGAGAGAGGGGGAGGAGGGGAATGTCTATTCAGACCAACAGAAGCACAAGCACATAGCTGGCCTGTACAAGTAGCCTGAGAGGTCAGGCCACTGACGGACAGACCCAAAATGGGTACTTGATGCCAATTCCTGCTGGTATGAGCCAGTTATATTTGGCATATGAGGCAGGGAGCAATATTCCCATTCCAGGGGGATTTCAATGGCAAGAGCGTTGGGTCTGTTATATACTCTTGCTGTCAGGGACTGTGAACAGATATAAGACTGTTTACAATATGCTGAAGTATAAAGTGAATTTTAAAAGCTAAGCCTGTTCCCTACTTGTGTTAGTAGAGGACAGTTGGAAGAATTCAGGTCTAGCCTTTTATATTGGCTAAATGTGTGGTAAACATTTAATGAGGTGTTAAACTAACCCATTTAAACAGTAAAGGTGGCACCATTAAATGTTTAAAGAACACAGTAGCCTGCAGTTTGCTGCATTTACAGGTACAGATTGGTGATTTGGATTGTAAATTGAACACCAATAGTCACATAGCATCTTTATAGGAACAGGAGTAGGCCATTCAGCTCTTCGAGCTTGTTCCACCATTCAGTGTGATCGTGGCTGATCTGTATCCTAACACCGTCCACCTGCCTTGGCTCCATATCCCTTAACACCATTGACCAGCAGTGGCTCAGTGGGCAGCACACTCGCCTTTGAGTCAGAAGATTTTGGGTTCATGTCCCACTCCAGAGACTTGAGCACAAAAATCTAGGCTGACACTCCAGTGCAGTACTGAGCGAGTGCTGCACTGTCGGAGGTGCCAACTTTCAGATAAGATGTTAAACCGAGGCCCCATCTGCTCTCTCAAGTAGACGTAAAAGATCCCATGGCACTATTTCGAAGAAGAGCAGGGGAGTTATCCCTGGTGTCCTGGCCAATATTTATCCCTCAAACATTATCACCAAAACAGATTATCTTGTCATTAACACATTGCTGTTTGTGGGAGCTTGCTGTGCGCAAATTGGCTGTAAAGCTCTTTGGGACATCCTGAGGTCGTGAAAGCCGCTATATAAATGTAAGTCATTCTCGCAAAAATCTTACCGATCTCAGATTTAAAATTGTTAATTGAGCTAGCATCGACTGCTTTTTGTGAGAGAGAGTTCCCCCCTCTCTCTCCTTCCTCCTCCCTCTTCTCCCCTCCCCCCATCTCTCCTGCCCTCCCCCCGAATCCAACCTACAGTCCAAATGGGGCGAAGTCAGAAGGCAGATATCTGCATCATGTTTATAGAATCTGGCAGCACAGGAGGAGGCCATTCGGCCCATTCTTTCCTCATAAGCCCTGCAAAATTTTCCTTTTCAGTATTTATCCAATTCCCTTTTGAAAGTTACTATTGATTCTGCTTCCACCGCCCTTTCAGGCAGCGCATTCCAGATCACAACAACTCGCTGCGTGACAAAAATTTCTCCTCTCCCGTCTGGTTCTTTTGCCAATCATCTTAAATTTGTATGTAGGTTGAATGACATCAAAATTGATTGGTGCTTCCAATCTCGCATGACGTTGAGTAAGATTACAAAATAGATTTGTATAAAATTAATTTCTCTTTTTCAGGCAGTGCTGCCTTGTACCTTTTTAATAGTGGGGCCGGTCAAGTATATGAAGTGAAGGCTTTTGATGAAGAGTATCGTTCTTGGTTTATCGGTCAGTCTGTTCAGCGTGGTGAGTATTCCTTTCCCCTCTCTGGTAATTAACTCGTGTTTTTGATGGCACTTCTTTACTGGTTTGCGATTCTGGTTAAACAGCGAAGTGGGGGACTTGTTCGAAGAATTGTTACACTAATTCGCATAGACTAATTTTCCCTTTGCAACGCGGTATTAAGACTAACCCGACACTGACATCTTTGTGGTGCACAGAAGTCCCGCCACTCCAAAGGTGTGCCCAGGTTCCACAATAGCACAAATTCTAGGCCAGTGCCTGTACTTTTACCTTTATAACAGCCAGCATTGGCTTGCCGTAACGCTTTACCAAAGCGTCTATGAAAACCCTGGCAATCTGCGTTCACAGCGTTTGTGATAATGATCTGCTTGGGTTAGTGGATTTCCGTGTCCGGTTCCGCATGTATTACTAGCTCACCGGTGTATTCGCGGTTTTGGATGTTTTCCTGGTTCTCCAGGATAATCAGCGGGATTACTGCAGCCTCACTTTTGTGTTTCTTATTTTCCACAAGACAAGCTAGTTGTCTGCACATTTTAATATTCTCTTCAGCATGCAATCGGCAGAGTGGCAGGAGTGTGGTGCTGATCTGATTCCGGGACAAGCTGAAGCCCAGTGGGGTGAAACCTTCCCTCTCCCCCCTCATTGCAGGAGAATCCAACAACAACTTCTTGCATTTATGCAGTGCCTTTAACATAGTAAAACGTCCCAAGGCAAAATCTGATACCGAGTCACGTGAGATATTAGAACACTTCGTCATAGAGGTAGGTTTTAAGGAGTGTCTTAATGGAGCAGAGAGAGGTGGCAAGGCAGAGAGGTTTAGGTAGGGGTTCCACAGCCTAGGGCCTTGGTTCAGGAAGTGTTCAGGCCTCATAAGCACTTTTCTAAACTTTCTGCAGGATCGTTCTGAATATTTTGTGAAAGTGCACACTTCTCATCTGCACTCTTAAAACATAAGAAAGAACTTGCAGTTATTTCAGATCCTCAGGACGTCCCAAAGTGCTTTACAGCCATTCAGCTGGTTTTGAAGTGTAGTCACTGCTGTAATGTAGCAGGCATTTTGCCCACAACAAGGTCTGGAAATAAAAAGCTGGTATCAGTTAAAGTGACCATGAAACTGTCGGATTGTCGTAAAAATCTACTGGTTCACTAATGTCCTTTAGGGAAGGAAACCTGCCGTCCTTACCGGTCTGGCCTATATGTGACTCCAGTCCCACACCAACATGGCTGATTCTTAACTGCCTTCTGAAGTGGTCAAGCAAGCTGGGCAACTAAGGATGGGCAATAAATGATGGGTTTGCCAGCGATGCCCACATCCTGAGAATGAATTTAAAAAAAAGTTTCCACAAACAGCAATGAGATAAATGACCAGATAATCTGCATTTGGTGGTGTTGGTTGAGGGATAAATGATAGCCGGAATATCTTCCCTGTCTTTGGTATCTTTATATCCATCTGAGAGGGCGGACGGGGACTCCGTTAATAATCTCATCCAAAAGACGGAACCTCCAAGAGTGCAGCGCTCCCTCAGTAATGCACTGGAGTGTCAGCTTGGATTATAAGCTCATGTTTCTGGAGTAGGAGCTTGAATTCACGACCATTGTTGGTTTTATATGGCACCGTGGGGCAGCGGAGTGCTGTGCTGCTGCTTCTTGCAGGCAGGGTGAGGTTTTCAGCCGGGAGATGTAAAGGGGCGGTGTTGCATGCTGCTCTCTGCAGCTCCCAGCCTCCGACCAGTCGTGCAGTATAACCTTGGCGCTGTATATTTCAACAAGGTTGTTAAAAGTTGTAACTAGCTACAGATGGGAGGATTTTGAACGACAAATAATCCCGAGAAAACTTGTCTTAATTCCTATTCTCTCTTTTTGTTAAGATGGAAGGCTTCTGTTTGTTACTCCCCTGGACCCACTGTTTCTGGTACTGCCATACCTGCTACAGGCTAGTGAAAAGGTGAGGCGTATGTTTTCCTGTAGTAGATTGCACACGATTGAACATGAAGGGCTGGATTTTGCCAATGGGGAGCTTTTGGAGGCGGGACTCCCACTTGTCGGGTTTCAGTCCCGCCTCCATCAACTTCTGGCCAACCCATGCTATTTTCCCTTGATTGACCTTGTTAAGCCCACCCAGAGGGCTTAGCAGGCCAATTAAGGGAAAGCCGGTTACAGAGAATGTCAACGTATGACGTTTCATCTCTGTGAAGCTGTCAAACACTGACATTCTCTGTAGTTTGATGAGTTCTTGAATTCAAGACTCATCAAACCTCTTTTGCAGAAATTAGATGGTTGTTGCATTGGAGAATGCAGCAGCCATCTGTCATCTCTGCCGCAGAGGTGCGAGACTCTCCGCATACCCAACTCTTGAAGCCTGCAGGAAGAAACAAAGGTAAGTAAACTTTTTCTATCACTTTCCACTTACCTCACATACTCGCCTCTCCACACTTGCACCCATCGCTTACCTTCACAGCGCACTTTTGACCCCCGCAGACCCACTGCTCACCTTGGTGACCCTGGCGGGGTTCGGAGCCTTCGGGAAGCCCGAACTTGTGTGGATAAAATGGGGATAATCCTCTTATCTGCCTGTTAACAGGCAGATAAGTGGTTAACAGGCAGATAAGTGGCACTAATCCCCTTCCTGCCTCTAAGGAGACGGGACCTGGCGTGGGTCGGCTACCTGCCTCCTGGCAAGATGGCACGGAGGTGGGTTGGGCACCCGCCCCCAGATTGTGCCATTTTCCCGGCAGTCCCGCTTCCCCAAGGCTGGCAAGAAAGTGCCCGATGTGCTGAATTGACCAAATTAACTTGGGCTTAGTATAACATTCATTCCTTACACCCAGGCTGACTCCAGTCCAGCTTACTGTAGGCATCACTGGTGCCCCTTTTATTACCAAAGGTTTGCCACCGACAGCAAGACTGCTTTAAAAAGGCAGACCTGCTATGTCAAGTCCTCACTGGAGGTACCAATTCACTCCTCTTGTCATGTTTTCACCAGGTGCCTCTGACCAAAAACACAAGTGGCAGAAAACCTGCTGCAACACAACAACTGAGACCCAGAGAGTGACAAGTTAGCAGTTCTAATGGAAGGACTGGCAGATCTGAGGGAGAGACTGTGGTAAACTATCAGGGATGGGTTCGCCGAGCTCGGAATGCCACCCCAAGATCGGTGGTGTTGGCCAACTGAATGTTTCAATGTGCTCATCGTAGCCAATCACAGAACAAATGGTGTCAGAATGGGCAGGATGATGGCAGCCAGCTTTGGTCTCGTCTGATTCATAGGGGTCGATTTTCATTCAGCAGTCGGGAAGGAAGCGGGACTACAACTTTCGGGTTTTAGTCCCGCTTACATCGAGATGTGGCCAATCCACGCGATTTTCCCTTGATTGACCTTGTTGAGCCCGCCCAGCGGGCTCAGCAGGCCAATTAAGGGCCACCCGGCAACAGGTGACGTCACAGACTGAAATTTCATCTGTCAAGACCGCTTGACAGATGAAATATCAGTGTTTCACAGCTGTTTGAAGCTGTCAAACACTGACAGTCTGACTTCTAACCTGAGTCCTTCTCCACAGACTCAGTTAGAACTCTCACCGGCAATGAAAGCTGAAGGCTGTCACTTTTGACAGATCGCAGCCATTTTGCTTTCAGTGCCGGCTGAGTGATGGACTCCTGAAACCTAGAGGAAGAAAGGCCGTTAAGGTAAGTACAAGTAATTTAAACTTCTTTACACACTTTAGATACACCAAACACTTACCTTTGCACTCATGCACCCATCACTCACCTGAACACCGACATCGTGACCCCTCCAAGTCCTTCAACCCGACGGCCCGCCTGCTCTAACCTGGCGTGGTTTGGAGCCTTCGGGAATCCCACACGACACCCCTCAAAATAGGGATTAGGCTAAAAACTGCCTGTTAACTACCTGTTAACAGGCAGTTAATTGGCACTAATCCCTTCCCGCCTCGGGTTGGCGGGTCCCAGTGCGGGGCGGGTACCCGCCTCCTTTGAAACTTGCATGGAAGCGGGTTTTGGACGGGATGGTGTCGGGACCCCCGAGTTCGGGATTTTAGCCCCCCGCACGCCTAAAAGCCCGCCTCACGGCACACTGAAAATTGACCCCGTAATGTATCTCCATTAAAACATATTAAGTAATGTTGAGGCCTCCATGATTGGGATGGACCAATAACAACAACAACTTGCATTTTATATAGTGCCTTTAATCGATAGATTTTTGGATATTCAGGCATTCAATGGATATGGGGATAGTGGAGTTGAGGTGGAAGATCAGCCATGATCTTACTGAATGGCAGAGCAAGCTCGAGGGGCCGAATGGCCTACTCCTATTTCTTGTGTCCTTAACGTAGTAACGTCCCAAGGTGCTTCACAGGAGCGTAATCAGACAAAAATTACACTGAGGCAAAGAAGGAGACATTAGGACAGGTGACCAAAAGCTTGGTCAAAGAGACAGGTTTTAAGGAGCGTCTTAAAGGAGGCGAGAGAGAGGGAGAGGTTTAGGGAGGGAATTGCAGAGCTTAGGGCCTAGACAGCTGAAGGCACGGCCGCCAATGGTGGATGAAGGAAATGGGGGATGCACAAGAGGCCAGAATTGGAGGAATGCAGAGTTCTTGGAGGGGTGTAAGGCAGGAGGATGTTAAAGAAATAGGGAGGGGTGAGACCATGGAGGGATTTGAACGCTAGGATGAACATGGGAACAATTACTGCTGGAAGGAGGGATGATATATTAACAGGTTCCTCTAATTAGGCCATATGGGTAGAACTTAAAAACAAAAAGGGGGCAAGCACCTGGGAGTGTACTATAGGCCCCCAAACAGTCAGGGGGAGATAGAGGAACAGATATGTAGGCAAATCTCAGAGAAGTGTGCAAATAATAGGGTAATAATAGTGGGGGATTTCAACTTCCCCAATATTAACTGGGATAGTCAAGAGTGTGAACGGCTTAGATGGTGCGGAATTCTTAAAGTGCATCCAGGAGAACTTTTTGAGCCAGCATGTAGAAAGTCCTACAAGAGAGGGGGCGGTACTGGACCTAATTCTAGGGAATGTAGCCGGGCAAGTGGTAGATGTGTCAGTAAGAGAGCATTTTGGTGACAGTGACCATGATTCGGTGAGATTTAAGGTAGTCATGGAAAAGGACAAAGATGGACCGGAAGTAAAGGTTCTAAATTGGGGGAAGGCCAATTTTAATATGATAAGGCAGGATCCGGCCAAAGTGGACTGGAATCAGATACTTGTAGGAAAATCCACATCAGAGCAGTGGGAGTCTTTCAGAAAGGAAATAGAGAGAGTACAACGCCAACATGTTCCCGTAAAGGTCAAGGGTGGGACCAACAAGCCCAGGGAACCCTGGATGTCAAGGGATATACAAGAATGGATTAGGAAAAAAAAGGAGGCTTTTGGCAGATACAAAGGACTAAAAACAGTGGAAGCCCTAGAGGAGTATAGAAAGTGCAGGGGGGTACTTAAAAAAGAAATTAGGAGAGCGAAGAGGGGGCATGAAAAAACACTGGCGGGCAAAATAAAGGAAAATCCCAAGGTGTTTTATAAGTATATTAAGGGCAAAAGAAGGTAACCAGGGAAAGAGTAGGGTCCATTAGGGACCAAAGTGGCAATCTTTGTGTAGAGCCGGAAGATGTAGGAGAGGTTTTAAATGAATATTTTGCATCCGTGTTCACTACGGAGAAGGACGATGTAGGCATAGAAATCAAGCAGGGGGATTGTGATATACTTGAACAAAATAGTATTGAGAGGGAGGAGGTACTAGTGGTTTTAGCGGGCTTAAAAGTGGATAAATCCCCAGGCCCAGACGAGATCTATCCCCAGGCTGCTGTGTGAGGCAAGGGAGGAAATTGCAGGGGCTCTGACACAAATTTTCAGAACCTCTCTGACCACAGGGGAGGTGCCAGAGGACTGGAGGACAGCTATCGTAGTACCATTATTCAAGAAGGGTAGTCGGGATAAACCACGGAATTACAGGCCAGTGAGCCTAACATCAGTGGTAGGGAAATTATTGGAAAAAATTCTGAGGGACAGAATTAGTCTCCACTTGGAGAGGCAAGGATTAATCAGGGATAGTCAGCATGGCTTTGTCAAGGGAAGATCATGTCTGACCAATTGGATTGAATTTTTCAAGGGGGTGACTAGGTGTGTGGATGAGGGTAGTGCAGTTGACGTAGTCTACAGGGACTTCAGTAAGGCTTTTGACAAAGTCCCGCATGGGAGACTAGTCAAGAAGGTAAGAGCCCATAGGATCCAGGGCAATTTGGCACATTGGATCCAAAATTGGCTTAGTGGCAGGAGGCAGAGGGTGATGGTCGAAGGTTGTTTTTGTGACTGGAAGCCTGTGTCCAGTGGTGTACTGCAGGGATCGGTGCTGGGTCCTTTGCTGTTTATAGTGTATATTAATGATTTAGATATGAATGTAGGAGGTATAATCAGTAAGTTCGCAGATGACACGAACATTGGTGGAGTGGTAAATAGTGAGGAGGGAAGCCTTAGGCTACAGGATGATCTAGATGGATTGGTTAGATGGGCAGAACAGTGGCAAATGGAATTTAACCCTGAAAAGTGTGAGGTGATGCATTTTGGGAGGACTAACAAGGCAAGGGAATACACAATGAATGGTAGGACCCTAGGAAGGTCAGAGGATCAGAGGGACCTTGGTGTGCATGTACATAGATCCCTTAAGGCAGCAGGACATGTAGATAAGGTGGTTAAAAAGGCATATGGGATACTTGCCTTCATTAGCCGAGGCATAGAATATAAGAGCAGGGAGGTTATGATGGAGCTGTACAAAACGCTAGTTAGGCCACAGCTGGAATACTGTGTGCAGTTCTGGTCACCACACTATAGGAAGGATGTGATTGCATTAGAGAGGGTGCAGAGGAGATTCACCAGGATGTTACCTGGGCTGGAGCGCTTCAGCTATGAAGAGAGACTGAACAGGCTGGTTGTTTTCCTTGGAGCAGAGAAGGTTGAGAGGGGACCTGATTGAGTTGTACAAAATTATGAGGGGCATAGATAGGGTAGATAGAAAGTAACTTTTCCCCTTAGTAGAGGGGTCAATAACCAGGGGGCATAGTTTCAAGATAAGGGGCAGGAGGTTTAGAGGGGATTTGAGGAAAAACTTTTTCACCCAGAGGGTGGTTGGAATCTGGAACTCACTGCCTGAAAGGGTGGTAGAGGCAGGAACCCTCACAACATTCAAGAAGCATTTAGATGAACACTTGAAACATCATAGCATATAAGGCTATGGACCAAGTGCTGGAAAATGGGATTAGAATAGACAGGGCTTGATGGCTGGCGTGAACACGATGGGCCGAATGGCCTCTTTCTGTGCTCTATGACTCTGAGTAGACCATTAATAAGAACATAAGAAATAGGAGCAGGAGTAGGCCATTTGAGCCTTCGAACCTGCTCCGCCATTCAATAAGATCATGGCTGATCTTTGGCCTCATCTCCACTTTCCTGCACTATCCCCATATCCCTTGATTCCCTTAATATTCAAAAATCTATCGCTCTCTGTCTTGAATATACTGCATGACCGAGGCTCCACAGCCCTCTGGGGTAGAGAATTCCAAAGATTCACCCCTCTGTGAGTGAAGAAATTTTTCCCCATCTCAGTCTTAAATGGCCGACCCCTTATTCTGAAATTGTGACCCCTGGTGCTAGACTCCACAGCCAGGGGAAACATCCTCCCTGCATCTACCCTGTCAAGCCCTGTAAGAATTTTGTATATTTCAATGAGATCTCATTCTTCTAAACTCCAGAGAATATAGGCCTAGTCTACTCAATCTCTCATCATAGGACAATCCCCCCATCCCAGGAACCAGTCTGGTGAACCTTCGTTGCACTCCCTCTATGGCAAGTATATCCTTCCTTAGGTAAGGAGACGAAAACTGTACACAATACTCCAGGTGTGGTCTCACCAGGGCCCTATATAATTGCAGGAAGACATCTTTACTCTTATACTCAAATCCTCTTGTAATAAAGGCCAACATACCATTTGCTTTCCTAATTACTTGCTGTACCTGCATGTTAACTTTCAGTGATTAGTGTACAAGGACACCCAGGTCCCTCTGAACACCAACATTTCCCAATCTCTCTCCATTTAAAAAATACTCTGCTTTTCTATTTTTCCTACCAAAGTGGATAACTTCACATTTCTCCATCCACATTATATTCCATTTGCCATGTTCTTGCCCACACATTTAGCCTGTCTATATCCCCTTGAAGCCTCCTTGCATCCTCCTCACAACTTACATTCCTACCCAGCTTTGTATCATCAGCAAACTTGGATATATTACATTTGGTCTCCTCATCCAAATCGTTGATGTAGATTGTGAATAGCTGAGGCCCAAGCACTGATCCTTGCGGTACCCCACTAGTTACAGCCTGCCAACCCGAAAATTACCCATTTATTCCTACTCTCTGTTTTCTGTCCGTTAACCAATCCTCAATCCATGCTGGTATATTACCCCCAATCCCATGAGCCCTATTTTTGTTTAATAACCTCTTGTGTGGCACCATATCGAATTCTGAAAATGCAAATACACTGGTTCCCTTATCTATTCTGCTAGTTGCAATCTCAAAAAATTCTAACAGATTTGTCAAACACTATTTCCCTTTCATAAATCCGTGTTGACTCTGCCCAATCCTATTATTATTTTCTAAGTGCCCTGTTAGCACATCCTTAATAATAGGTTCTAGCATTTTCCCTACTATTGATGTCGTGCTAACTCACCTGTAGGTCCCCATTTTCTCTCTTCCCTCCTTTCTTAAATAGTGGGGTTACATTTGCTACCTTCC
The DNA here is from genome assembly GCF_052327205.1 of Somniosus microcephalus. Lineage (NCBI taxonomy): Eukaryota > Metazoa > Chordata > Chondrichthyes > Squaliformes > Somniosidae > Somniosus > Somniosus microcephalus. The sequence continues at coordinate 27,563,377 of NC_141000.1, read as the reverse complement.
AATCTACAGAAACTGTTCCAGAATCTATGGAATTTTGAAAAATGACAACCAATGCATCCACTATCTCTATAGCCACCTCTTTCAAAACCCTAGTATGTAGGCCATCAGGTCCACCGGATTTATCGGCTTTCAAGTCCCATTCATTTCTCCAGTACTATTTTTTTTTACTAATACTAATTTCTTTCAGTTCCTCGTTCTCGCTAGAGCCTTGTTTTTCCACTATTTCCGGGAAGTTTTTTGCATCTTCTTCCGTGAAGACAGACACAAATTATTTGTTTAATTTCTCTGCCATTTCCTTATTCCCCATTATAATTTCTCCTGCCTCAGCCTGTAAGGGACCCACATTTACTTTTGCTAATCTTTTCCTTTTTACACACCTATAGAAGCTTTTACAGTCTTTTTATGTCTCTTGCTAGTTTACTCTCATATTCTATTTTCCCTTTCTTTATCAATTTCTTGGTCCTCCTTTGCTGAATTCCAAAATCCGCCCAATCCTCAGGCTTACTGCTCTTTTTGGCAACATTATAAGCCTCTTCCTTTGATCTAATACTATCTTTAACTTCTTTTGTTAGCCACGGTTGCACTACTTTTCCTGTGGGGTTTTTGTGCCTGAAAGGAATGTATATTTGTTGTAAATTATGTATTCATTCTTTAAATGCTAACCATTGCTTGTTTACCTTCATACCTTTTAATGTAGTTTCTCAATCTACCTTGGCCAACTCGCCCCTCATACCTACGTAGTTTGCTTTGTTTAGATTTAAGACCCTAGTTTCAGAGTTAACTAAATCACTTTCAAATTCAATATAAAATTCTATCATATTATGGTCACTCTTCCCTAAAGACCCCTTTACTACAAGGTTATTAATTAACCCTTTCTCATTGCACAATAGCAGATCTAAAATAGCCTGTTCCCTAGTTGGTTCCTCAACATACTGATCTAGGAAACTATCTTGCATACATTTCATGAATTTGTCCTCCACACTATTACTGCAAATTTGGTTTGCCCAGTCTATATGTAGATTAAAGTCCCCCATGATTACTGTATTACCCTTGTTACATGTGCCTCTAATTTCCTGATTTATACTCTGCCCTACATTACAACTACTGTTTGGGGGCCTATGAACAACTCCCACCAATGTTTTCTGCCCCTTGCTGTTTCTTAGCTCCACCCAAACGGATTCTACTTCTTGATTTTCGGCGCTAAGATCCTTTCTCTCTACTGTCTTTATCCCATCCTTTATTATCAGGGCTACCCCTCCTCCTTTTCCATTTTGCCTATTTCTTCTAGAAGTTAAGTATCCTGGAATATTTAGTTCCCCTGAGCCCGTTCCACCATTCAATTAGATCATAGCTGATCTGTACCTCAACTCCATTTACCCACCATGGTCCCCTATCCCTTGCATAACAAAAATCTATCCATCTTAGTTTGGAAATTTTCAATTGACCCCCAACCTCAACAGCTTTTTTGGGGGAGAGAGTTCCAGATTTGCGCTACCCTTTGTGTGAAGAAGTGTTTCCTGACATCACCCCTGAACCGCCTGGTTCTAATTTTAAGGTTATGCCCCCTTGTTCTGGACACCTCAATAAGAGGAACTAGTTTCACTCTATCTACCTACCCTATCAACTCCTTTAATCATCTTAGACACCTCAATTAGATCACCCCTTAATCTTCTATACTCAAGGGAATACTCAAGTGTAAGGGCATGAGGGGCTGAATGGCCTATTCCTATTCCTATGCTTCATTGTTGGATAAACCCTAGATCAGAACAGCAAGACCTGTTGGTATCAACATCTTGAGATATATACAAATCAATGGGAAAGGGGATATATAGTTAATATGTGCCCCCTCCCCCAAGGCTCCATGATACATACCTATGCAGCTCAGAAAGACTGAAGGCTGGGAGACCCCCTGCACTAGATTATTTCACCATCTGCGAGAAACTACACTGATCTAAAATAATGCAGAAAATGAAATCTCCAATACCAAAAATTACTTGTAGAACGCACATACTGTTTCACAATTGGTCGAAATTCAAAGCCCACATCTGTTAATTTCTTGCCAAAATTGCTGATTTGCTTAGTAATTTTGTCATCTGTAGCTTTTTAAAACTTCTCCTTTTCCCAGCAAGGAAAGTTTCAGCCAGTGGATCAGGTAATAAAGGACGAAGATTTTCCCGGATGCGTCAGCATAGTGAATTGTCCGAGGACTTTGCGATCACTCCATCATGTCACTGATGAAAAAGGTACAGCGTCAGAAACCAAGAACTGCTTGTGAATTCCTAAGCCGCTCCCTCTCGCCTTATACACGCAGCGTCAGAACTTTATTTGTATTGGGAAGTGTCAGCTCTTCCCCGGTTCCAATGCTGCATTTGTTAAGCTTTGCTGCAAGATCAGTGAAGGGTATATCTCTGGGACTGGGTTGCCTGGTAGATTATAACTGATGGGACCTGGATTTGAATCCAACTCCCTTTGGTCATGGGTTGAAAGTCCCTTGGTTGTGAGGGTTGTAAATTGCTGAAGCCTCCAGTTCAGTGCCATCAAGGTGCTGCGGCCCCTCAAAGCATGACTGGGTTCAGCTCTAGTGTTTGTGATTCAAGTCCAGATAGTCATGCAGTTGGGGGGGTGTGGTGTGATGCCGTAACAGGAAGCCCTGTTTGAGCTGCCAGCCGTGGCTTAATGGTTGCGCTCTCGCCTCTGAGTCAAGCCCCACGCCAGAGACGTGAGCACTTAACCTAAGCTGACACTTCAGTGCAGTACTGAGGGAGTGCTGCACTGTTGGAGGTGCCGTCTTTTAGATGAGACATTGAACCGAGGCCCTGTCTGCCCTCTCGGGTTGATGTAAAATATTCCCTGGCACTATTTCGAAGAAGACCAGGGAGTTCTTCCCGGTGTCCTGACCAAAATTCATCCTTCTACCAGCATCACTAAAAAAACAGATTGTATAGTCATTATCACATCGCTGTTTGTGGGACCTTGCTGTGCACAAATTGGCTGCCGCATTTTCTACATTACAACAGTGACTACACTTCAAAAGTATTTCATTGGCTGTAAAGTACTTTGGGGCATCCTAAGGTCGTGAAAGGTGCTATATAAATGCAAGTTCTTCTAATTGTATTGGAACTGTAGACAATGATGTGGAACCATTTTCTTTTACCAACACCTACCTGGCTGTTTTTATAGCTTATGGAACCCTATCACTTTCACTATGGATACTGGGACAACCCAGCCTTCTGATGATGTCTCTGGTACTGAGAGGGAGGGAAAATCTGAATGCTGATATCAAACAGCAAGGCAGAGACATGGAGAGAGTGACACATGGGAAGGAACTATCTGTCGATGGCCAGTTACTCCATGTGACCACAAGCACTATGTGGGTGCTGGACACAAGCAGATACCTGTTAGTATTGAGGCCTGGACTGAGTGGAGCAAGTGTTACCCTCAACCTGCCTGATTTTAGTCAGTGGGAATGGCTTCTATTTCCAGCATTGATCTGCCTTTCATACTTTCAAGTGTCTTCTACTAATCCTGATACTTGGTTAACGTTTCATTTACGGTCTTGTTTTCTTTATTTCACCAGAAATTGGTAATCGGAAGTTTTATAAGTATAATAGAAAGAAAACCCTCGTGTGGCTAAAGAAGAAGGTAATTATAAATTTTTATTTTCGATAAAAATGGTAACATGCAGCACTTTTGACAGACTTGACACCAGAACGTTTGACTTTTGGTGGGGCCGAGAAACCGATCGACCCCCGCCCTCCCCCCTCCACATTTAGTGCTCTGACAGATTTTGCTTTCCATTGATTTCAATGGAATCAGGCGATGTGTATAACAGCCGGCCGATCCGATATTGCCCCCGCACCGCCACAGTTGAAGTTCACGGCAAGTACTTTGGAGCCGATTCTCAGAGGATATGGCCAGCGGTGAGGAATCTCGCTGGTTGGCAGCACATATCGGAAAATCACCGACTTTAGGAATTTGTTTATTTTTGAAAATTATGTTTTAATATTAATGTCCTATATGGTTTGTGATTCCCTTAAGGTTCATGGTGCAGTTGATCGAGTTTGTTGGAAATGTATTGACGGTATCCTGTCCACTGGGTTTACATTAAGAACATAAGAAATAGGAGCAGGAGTAGGCCATTCGGTCCATCAAGCCTGCTCCGTCATTCAGTAAGATCAAGGCTGATCTTCTATCGCAACTCCACCTTCCCGCTCTATCCCCATATCCTTTGATTCCCTTAGTATCATTAGAGAATAGAGACCTGATTGAACAAAATGGAGGAATGATTTTGGTATATTCTTGCGCAGTATTGGACTTGAGTCTGCCGAGATTAGTTTTAATTATCATGTTTGCCTATATGAGTTACTGTTATAAAAAGTGTGTAAAAAGTGCTGTGAATTGTTGTGTATGTACCTTTAAGGAAATAACTGGTCTCAGACTGCAGTAGCGGCAGTGACCACCCCTGTATAAAAGGCCCTAGCAGGCTTCTGTAGTTTCAGTTTCCAGGTTGTCTCCATTCAGTAAAGACTTGTTATAATCAACTCCTGCAGTCCGTGTCTCAATTATACACGGACATAATATGAATCATTTTGATGTAACATCTATTCAACTACAGTATTAGTGGTAGATTGGAAGAGTTTAAATGGTAAGAATCCTTTTATGTACTAGTAAGTCTTTCAGCTTACTGACTATAATTTTAATGAAGCTGATTTTTAATTAATCAGGTGTCAGCCGTGGCTCTAACGTCTGAGGCCGAAGGTTGTGGGTTCCAGTCACTCCAGGGATTTGAGCACACAATCTAGGCTGGCACTCCAGTGCAGTACTGAGGGAGTGCTGCACTGTTGGAGGTGCCCTCTTTCGTATGAGATGTTCAACCGAGGCTCCGTCTGCTCTCTCGGGTGATCGTAAAAGATCCCATGGCACTATTTTGAAGAAGAGCTGGGGAGTTATCCCCAGTGTCCTGGGTAACATTTATCCTTCAACCAACACCTTTTTAAAAAAAAAAAAAAAAAAGCCCCTGATCATCTGGCCATTTAACTCATTGCTGCAACAGTGACTACACTTCAAAAGTACTTCATTGGTTGTAAAAAGCTTTGGGACGTCCTGAGGTCATGAAAGGTGCTATATAAATGCAAGTCATTTCTTTTTAATTGAGTCAGTGACCATGGAGAGTTTAATTGAGCACTTTCACCCACTTGGCCTCTGGGTCAACCCGCGCTGTAATTTGTGGAGCAACAAGATCTTTTCATTGCTCGTGTCTCTTGCTGTAAATAGGCTGAGCAGACCGTCAAAGCGCTGAAGAGCACCAATCTCTCTGTAGGTGGAGGCGTGCAGTCCAGCACGTTGATTAGAAATAAACAAGAAGCAACTGAAGGTTAGTACCTCTTCCACAATTATTTATTAATATGCAGATTGTTCCCTTGGGTGGAATAAGGTATAAAGCAGTGCATTAGCCAATTGGGAATCCAGCTGTGGCTAATTGCATTTCTGATCAGTAAATAAACAATGAGTAATCGACCCCGTCGTTGGGCCTGTGATCTCAACACTATATTACCACGGAGTGTGCTTGTGAACGTTAACCTTTTTATGTGTTTGTTGGTGAAACAGTAAGACACAAGGCAGAGTGTGCGAGTGTTCTTCGATTGTTGTGTTTTACTTCCTTGGTTATTGTGTATTGGTTACCTGCTAAGATGGTGGCTAACACTGGAGAAAATGCTGGACTTCACCATGGAAACATTAGCAACATTGTGTAGAGACGGGAGCTGTCATCATGGGCAGCTCAATCAATCAGAATAACAGCTCTAAGCCAGCCCAACCAATAACGAGCAGCTCCAACAGGGCAATGGGCGAGCAGCATCCAACCGCATTGTGGAGGAAGGGAGGAGCGGGGGAGGGTCTGAGTGGAGAGCGGGGGAGGGTCTGAGTGGAGAGCGGGGGAGGGTCTGAGTGGAGAGCGGGGGAGGGTCTGAGTGGAGAGCGGGGGAGGGTCTGGGGGAGAGCGGGGGAGGGTCTGGGGGGAGAGCGGGGGGTGGGGGAAGGTGGTCTGGGTGGAGAGCCGGGGGTGGGGTATCTGGGGGGAGAGCGGGGGAGGGTCTGGGTGGAGAGCCGGGGGTGGGGTATCTGGGTGGAGAGCAGCAGCATTCTCAGCAATCACTCCTCTGTTCTGCAACTGCTGGACAAAAACCTCGAAGCTGCTCCGAGATGTGCTGTCTGATAAAATCATGCCAGAATTCCAAACTTTGGTGAAAGAGAAAGACCACATGGTGGTAGATGTTTGTTAAGTAAATACGCATGTGAAGTACGTTTACCTGTGTTGTGTTAAAGGCATTTTCTACTAACATAAGTGCATGTGGCTAAAATGCCTGTGGCTAGTCGGCGGTTTCTGTTGCACAATACGGGTATAAAGGGTCATACCTGAAGCTCCTCTGCTGGCATGGAGCCACAGCGGATGTGAATGTGAGTGATCGATAGGGCGATAATACTGTCGGCCCAATTCTCTGACCCTCACTGACCACAGCTTAATGACCAGTGCTGGAATTTTAAGTCTCAGCTTGGCTCCATGGCAGCACTCGGCACTGAGTATGAAGGGTGTGGGTTCAAGCCCTACTCCATTGTCTTGGCTGACGATCAGGTGTAGGACTGAGGGAGTGCTGCACTGTCAGAGGTGTTGCTCTTCAGTTGATATCTTAAACCAATTCTCTGTCTGCCTGCTCAGGAGGATGTAAAAGATTGCACTATTCACAGGGGAGCATCAAGCATCATTAAAATGGACTATCTGGTCATTTATCTCTCTGCTGTTCGTTGGGACCTTGCTGTGTGCAAATTGGCTGCCTACAACATAACAATGGTCACAAAATGAAGTGGGAGCCCTGAGAGGTGAGGGGTGTCAATTTGTAGACGATGATAAAAAAAAATGGCTGAGCTATTTAATACTTTCTTTGCATCGGCCTTTACTAAAGAGAAGGATATCTGACAGTGGTTGAGTGTAAGATGAACGATATCATGATGGATTAAAAACATTTTTAGATAAGTTAGTCAGGCTAAAGGAAGACAAAAAGCCAGAGCCCGTTTGATTGGCACCCCATCCACCACCTTAAACATTCACTCCCTCCACCACCAGCGTACCGTGGCTGCAGTGTGTACCATCTACAAGATGCACTGCAGTAACTCGCCAAGGCTTCAACAGCATCTCTCAAACCAGCGACCTCTTCCACCTAGAAGGACAAGGGCAGCAGGCATATGGGAACATCACCACCTGCAAGTTCCCCTCCAAGTCACACACCATCCTGACTTGGAAATATATCACTGTTCCTTCATTGTCGCTGGGTCAAAATCCTGGAATTCCCTCCCTAACAGCACTGTGGGAGTACCTTTACTGCAGTGGTTCAAGAAGGTGGCTCACCACTACCTTCTCAAGGGCAACTAGGGATGAGCAATAAATGCTGGCCTTGCCAGCGATGCCCACATCCCAATGAACGAATAAAAAAATCTATATATCCTCCGATTCGAAGGGATATGGCGAAGGAAATAGTGGAGTCCCTAGAAATTATATTTCAGGGCTCTACTGAGTGTGGATGTGTGCCAGAGGACTGGAGAGTGGACAATGCAGTACCCATTTATAAAAAGGAAGATAGAGTGGATTCTGGGTGGTTACAGGCCAGTTAGTTTAACACCTGTGGTTGGGGAACAATTTAGAGTCTTTTAAGGATGAAATTACCAGGTATCTAGATAAATAGAAAGTAGAAGTAGCCAGCACAGATTTGAAAAGGAACAATCATGCTTCAGAAACCTCAGAATTCCTTGAGGAGAAAACAGATATGGTAGATGGAGAAATGGAGTGGATGTAGCATACTTGTGGCCAGGCCAGTTCAGAACTGACAACAATGGAGTGAATTCATTCTGCCCCGTCGTCGCTGCTGAGCAAACAGATTGGAATTTAGTCATAGTAATATTTAGTGTGCACGGACTTTAGGAAAGCCTTTGACAAGGTACCACACAAGGAATTATTAGAGAAGATTAAGGAATGGGGAATTAGAGGGAGGACAGCAAACTGGATTAAAAATTGGATAGAAGAATGAAAACAGAGTAGGAGTTGAGGGCAGTTTTTCAGTGGTTGCAAGTATAGGTGGTATAGATGAGATGGGGGAATGGACTGAAGAATAGCAGATGGAATTCAATGTCGGTAAGTGTGAAGTGATGCATTTTGGTAAAACAAAATTAAAAGCAGGAGTTATACTCTGGACTGAAGTAGGCTCGCTGCTGTGGAAGAGCATAGGGATTTGGCAGTACAGGTTCACGGGACATTAAAGGCAGCACCTCCGGTAGATAAGGCCATTTTTTAAGGCCATAGAGGGTAAACACTGACCTGGACCAGTTGTGCCAAATGGCTTGTTTCTGTGTTAGTCATTGGCTGTAACATGCTTTGGGACATCCGGAGGTGGTGAAAGGCTCTACATAAATTCAAATCGGTCCCTTCTTTAAAGGAGTGCAAATAAAAACACCAAAGCCACCAAATGCCCACCTGTTTCTCCTCCTTCCTCGCACTCTGGCTGCATCGTTTCTCACAGTACCAAATTTAATTTATAGTGCAAAAGCAGTTCTGTGCCTGAGCCAGCCCAATGCTTGCTGTGCATTTATGTGCATAGTAAACCTTTCAGTTTTGCTTTACATCACGCCAGGCTATGCCTGACTAGAAGTCCAAGCACTGTAAGCTTGTGTTGTGAATAGGATGGTGTGGAAAATTACTGTAATTTGCACTGAGATTTTTGTCCTGACCGGTCTCTAGATAACTCGAGAGGCCTCCAGCTCCCTTTATGTCAATGCCAAATGTCTACTTTTAAACCCAAATGAAGCCTTCAATCTCACAGTGCCTTTGAATGTGTTGTGGGAAACCGCATAAATTAAACTGTGTTTAGTTACTTTCTGTTTGTCTACTTTGGACTACCCTTGTTGCTTGAGAGACATTTTTTATAAGGGCCTCATTTGTTGATGATTTACAGTAAAATGAGGGGCTGGGTTGCATTGATGACAAGTTACAGAATGACTAATTGTTGTGATGTATGGATTTTGGGTGGCTTCATGCCTTCATTTGAGTCTGAAAGTAGGCATTGACGCATACAGTTTATTTAAAAAAAGCTGGAAGATTCTCAAGTTATCCAGTGACCTAGGCACAGACAACAGGAATGCAGAAGTCAGGATCTTGTTGAGACCAGCAGGAATGGTTTAGTATCTTTAGCAACGCGTTAAAAATAGAGCAGCATGAGAATAATGCTATTAAAATTTTTCAACATTTTCTCACGGGTAGCTTTCTGCTTCTCCCTTTCCCCCTCGCCCTCCATTGTGTTTCCATATCCTGCTCCGGCCTTTTTCTTAATTTCAGATGCTCTCGATTTCTCACATTGAGCTTCCTTGCTCTCTCTGCTGTGGCATGTCCCCAAATTGGAACAGTGGGAATGATTGGCCGACTTCCTGCCGCCTACTCTCTCCTTTTTGGAAAATGTGATGTGGCATGATCGCCAGCAAGGGCAGCACGGTGGCATAGTGGTTAGCACTGTTGCCTCACAGCGCCAGGGACCCGGGTTCAAATCCGGCCTCGGGTGACTGTCTGTGTGGAGTTTGCACATTCTCCCCATGTTTGCGTGGGTTTTCTCCGGGTGCTCCGGTTTCCTCCCACAGCCCAAAGATATGCGGGTTAGGTTGATTGGCTATGATAAATTGACCCTTAGTGTTAGGGGGATTAAATACGTGGGGTTACGGGGATAGAGTGGGATATGTGTTGGTGTAGGGGTTACGGGGATCGGGTGGGATCTGTGTCGGTGCAGGCTCGATGGGCCGAAATGGCCTCTATCTGCACTGTGGGGTTTCTGTGATTCTGTGAAGTTTAGCTATCCTGGTACAACACCGGATCACCACATGCATGGCGTATCTGCCTGTCCGTCAGTCCGTTGTGTTGTACCCTCGGGCAGGTGCTGACTCACGCCTCATACTTGAGATTCTTGAGCCAGGGAAGCGTAACTGAGGTGGTTTCCCGTTGCCATCCTCGCGGGTTTTTATCTTCTCCTGGGTGGGCTGCAACCAAGGCTATAGAGCCCCACCTACATTTTACAATGTGGGGGGGGGGGTGGCGGGGAGGCTGGTGAGGGCATATATCCAGATGTCCAAAGGTCTCTGCTTGCTGGGACTGTCGGCCCGAACCCAACCCTTCTGGGAATGCTATCACTGAGCCAGTGGTCGCTCCATGCAGACGCGAGGACCTCGCCGGATAACAAATATTGTATTTAGAGATCATGTTCTAGTCTCCACTCGCCAGGACTGTCTGGAGTGGGGCTTGAACTGTTCACCTTCTGACTCTGGTGGGAATACTACCATTAAGTCAAAGGCTCACTCCAGTGTATCTGTAACTGTCAAGTAAGAGCTAGGACTTTTGCTTGTTGATGGACCCAACATTCAGAGAATGAATAAACATATGTAGGACATCAACTCCTCCTCAGCATGCACTTAAGAAAATATTGGTCATTTTGAATAGTACCTGCAGTGAGCAGCTGGTTTGTTCTGCTTAGAAGATGCAACATATCAGAATCAAGTATTAGAAAGGAAATTGGGAAGTTGTAATTCCACAATAGAATTCATTATACTAACTCCTGGACTGAGTTGACCTTGCCATCTCTCGTGGCCACGCTACTCCCAACGTGTCAATCGCTGATAAGGCCATCTCTGACCACTTCCTTGTGTCGCTCTCCACCCACATCCCCCTTCACCCCACCCTACTTCCTTCTGTGTCCACCTTTGGGGGGAAAAAACTCTTTCCCAACTCTCCTACAACTGCACTTAGGAAATCCCAACTGTCCAGCCTTTGGCCCTCCATTCACCACGACATTTCTGCAGATACTGATCTGCTCAATACACCCTCACCGCCACCTTTGATGCCCTAGTTCCCATTACTATCTCTCTCTCTCACCCTGGCCGTTCCCCTGGTGCGGCCCTCATCTTCACTTCCTTAAGACCAAGGGACGCATACTTGAACGGATATGGCGGACAGCTGGTTTAACCGTTCAGCGCCAGATCTGGCTGGACCACATGAAGCATTATCGGGTCCTACGCCCGTCTGCCAAAAGTGCTCACTATTCCAGAATCATTCTGGAATGCAAAGATAACCCCCGGCTTCTATTCTCTATTGCTAGCTGTCTTCTTAAGCCCCTCTCCCCTGTCTCCTCCGCCCCTCTCCCCTGTCTCCTCCGCCCCTTTCCCCTGTCTCCTCCGCCCTCACCTCAAGTGCAAGGAGCTCATGGACTTCTTTGTCTCTAAGATTGAGACCATTCATTCAGCTGCCTCTGCCACTTCCCTTCCTTCCCCTAGCCCACCGGGCCAAACTTCCTCTAAGATTCCACCTCCCCCGCCCCCCCCCCCCCCCACCCTAGCCCTGAACTCACATCTTTCTCCAGTTTCTCTCCGCTCTCCTCTCATGACCTCTCTGCGCTCATCTTGTCCATGAGACCCACTTCCTGCTTCCTCGACCCTATTCCCACCAAACTGCTGACCACACAACTTCCTTCCCTGGCTCCCATGTTAGCTGACATTGTTAACAGTTCTCTCGCCTCGGGTACTGTCCCCCTCTCCTTCAAATCTGACATCATCACCCCTCTCCTCAAAAAAACAACCCTTGACCCCTCCGTCCTTGAAGACTACCGCCCCATCTCCAACCTCCCTTTCCTCTCCATAGTCCTTGAACATGCTGTCCCCTCCCAAATCCGTGCCCATCTTTCCCGTAACTCCATGTTTGAATCCCTCCAATCAGATTTCTGCCCCTGCCACAGTACTGAAACAGCTCTCATCAAAGTCACAAATTACATCCTTTGTGACTGCAACAATGGTAAACTATCCCTCCTCATCCTTCTCGACTTGTCTGCAGCCTTTGACATGGTTGACCACTCCATCCTTCTCCACCGTCATCCAGCTGGGTGGGACTGCACTCGCCTGGTTCCATTCTTATCTATCCAATTGTAGCCAGAGAATCAGCTGCAATGGCTTCTCTTCCCGCTCCCGCACCGTTACCTCTGGTGTTCCTCAAGGATCTATCCTAGGCCCCCTCTTATTTCTCATCTGCATGTTGCCCTCGGCAACGTCATCGGAAAACACAGCGTCAGTTTCCACATGTACGCTGACGACACCCAGCTCTACCTCACCACCACTTCTCTTGACCCCTCCATGGTATCTAAATTGTCACACTGCTTGTCCGACATCCAGTACTGGATGAGCAGAAATGATCTCCAATTAAATATTGGGAAGACCGAAGTCATCGCTTTCGGTCCCTGCCACAAACTCCGTTCCTTAGCCACCGACTCCATCCCTCTCCCTAGCATCTGTCTGAGGCTGAACCACACTGTTCACAACCTTGGTGTCATATTTGACCCTGAAATGAGCTTCCGACCACATATCTGCAGCATAACAAAGACTGCCTATTTCCACCTCCGTAACATCGCCTGTCTCCACCCCAGCCTCAGCTTATCTGCTGCTAAAACCCTCCTCCATGCCTTTGTTACCTCTAGACTTGACTATTCCAATGCACTCCTGGCTGGCCTCCCACATTTTACCCTACCTAAACATGAGGTCATCCAAAACTCGGCTGCCCATGTCCTAACTCGCACCAAGTCCCGTTCACCCATCACCCCTGTGCTCACTGACCTACATTGGCTCCCGGTTAAGCAATGCCTCAATTTCAAAATTCTCATCCTTGTTTTCAAATCCCTCCATGGCCTCGCCCCTCCCTATCTCTGTAATCTCCTCCAGCCCCACAACCCCCCACCCCGAGATATCTGCGCTCCTCTAATTCTACCCTCTTGAGCATCCCCGATTATAATCGCTTACCCATTGGTGGCGGTGCCATCAGTTGCCTAGACCCTAAGCTCTGGAATTCTCTGCCTAAACCTCTCCGCCTTTCCTCCTTTAAGACACTCCTTAAAATCTACCTCTGACCAAGCTTTTGGTCATCTGCCCTAATTTCTCCTTATGTGGCTCGGTGTCAAATTCTTGTCTTATAATACTCCTGTGAAGTGCCTTGGAATGTTTTACTACATTAAAGGAGCTATATAAATATAAGTTGTTGTTGTTAAGCAGTTACAGAAAGTCATTGACCTTCTGTATGAATAATTGTCATCTCTGGTATCTTTATAGCTGAAGGTACATCCCAGTGCACCAGTATGCTGATTCAGGACTTGAAAACCAAGTGAGCAGTACACAGATTAATTGTTCATTTGAGGACAACTCGGCAAACATTGTTATCAAAGAGAAAGATAATGATAATCTGGATCTTAAAAATTAACAATGGGTAATACTGCGGGTGTCAACTACCTCGGTCTTTTAAATCAGCAATGGGGGCTTTGCAATTTGGAGTCTTGGATATTCTATACTGTTCTATCACCGCAGGACTAAGTTCAGTGTGACGCAGCTTTTTATAGTAGTACACAGGAGCTGAATAATCAAAAACATTGGATGATTTGGCTCCATTTATAAACTATTGAAGCAAGGAAAATTGAACTACACAAATCCTGCCTTTCTGCAGGCTTGTAGGTTACACAATACTTGCAGTTACAGACGAGGGTCCTCTTCACCCCTACCATTCCTCACACTGGGGTTCGGGTACGAGTTGGCAGGGTCAGAGCCATCCGTTGTTGGAAGGCTGAGGTCAATGGGGAGACTTGGGGTCGCATTGGGCACTAGGTCAGAACAGTGCCAAGAATCTGGCAATGGTGAGGGATTAAGTGGGGTAATACTCATGTCAGACTAGGGTATCCTTTTAGCTGTGCAAAGGTTGGAGTTGGTGGATTGTGACTGCAGGAAGTAGCCTGTACTTCTTGGTAATTTTCCAACTGTAGGCGTAGTCTGCGCATCATTTGCTCTGCTTGTTAGATGATCCACAGGTTCCATGTGATTACTGGAGGAGGGTCTGTGAGTGTCCGGGTGATTACTGGAGGAGGGTCTGTGAGTGTCCGGGTGATTACTGGGGGAGAGTTCACAGGTTCCCTGTGATTATGGGGAGAGAGTCCACAGGTTCCCTGTGATTATGGGGAGAGAGTCCACAGGTTCCCTGTGATTATGGGGAGAGAGTCCACAGGTTCCCTGTGATTATGGGGAGAGAGTCCACAGGTTCCCTGTGATTATGGGGAGAGAGTCCACAGGTTCCCTGTGATTATGGGGAGAGAGTCCACAGGTTCCCTGTGATTATGGGGAGAGTCCACAGGTTCCCTGTGATTATGGGGAGAGAGTCCACAGGTTCCCTGTGATTATGGGGGAGAGTCCACAGGTTCCCTGTGATTATGGGGGAGAGTCCACAGGTTCCCTGTGATTATGGGGGAGAGTCCACAGGTTCCCTGTGATTATGGGGGAGAGTCCACAGGTTCCCTGTGATTATGGGGGAGAGTCCACAGGTTCCCTGTGATTATGGGGGAGAGTCCACAGGTTCCCTGTGATTATGGGGGAGAGTCCACAGGTTCCCTGTGATTATGGGGAGAGAGTCCACAGGTTCCCTGTGATTATGGGGAGAGAGTCCACAGGTTCCCTGTGATTATGGGGAGAGAGTCCACAGGTTCCCTGTGATTATGGGGAGAGAGTCCACAGGTTCCCTGTGATTATGGGGAGAGAGTCCACAGGTTCCCTGTGATTATGGGGAGAGTCCACAGGTTCCCTGTGATTATGGGGAGAGAGTCCACAGGTTCCCTGTGATTATGGGGAGAGAGTCCACAGGTTCCCTGTGATTATGGGGGAGAGTCCACAGGTTCCCTGTGATTATGGGGAGAGAGTCCACAGGTTCCCTGTGATTATGGGGAGAGAGTCCACAGGTTCCCTGTGATTATGGGGAGAGAGTCCACAGGTTCCCTGTGATTATGGGGAGAGAGTCCACAGGTTCCCTGTGATTATGGGGGAGGGTCCACAGGTTCCCTGTGATTATGGGGAGAGAGTCCACAGGTTCCCTGTGATTATGGGGGAGGGTCCACAGGTTCCCTGTGATTATGGGGGAGAGTCCACAGGTTCCCTGTGATTATGGGGGAGGGTCCACAGGTTCCCTGTGATTATGGGGGAGAGTCCACAGGTTCCCTGTGATTATGGGGGAGAGTCCACAGGTTCCCTGTGATTACGGGAGAGAGTCCACAGGTTCCCTGTGATTACGGGGGAGAGTCCACAGGTTCCCTGTGATTACGGGGGAGAGTCCACAGGTTCCCTGTGATTACGGGGGAGAGTCCACAGGTTCCCTGTGATTACGGGAGAGAGTCCACAGGTTCCCTGTGATTACGGGAGAGTGTCCACAGGTTCCCTGTGATTACGGGGGAGGGTCCACAGGTTCCCTGTGATTATGGGGGAGAGTCCACAGGTTCCCTGTGATTATGGGGGAGGGTCCACAGGTTCCCTGTGATTATGGGGAGAGAGTCCACAGGTTCCCTGTGATTATGGGGAGAGAGTCCACAGGTTCCCTGTGATTATGGGGAGAGAGTCCACAGGTTCCCTGTGATTATGGGGAGAGAGTCCACAGGTTCCCTGTGATTATGGGGAGAGAGTCCACAGGTTCCCTGTGATTATGGGGAGAGAGTCCACAGGTTCCATGTGATTATGGGGAGAGAGTCCACAGGTT
The DNA here is from genome assembly GCF_052327205.1 of Somniosus microcephalus. Taxonomy (NCBI): domain Eukaryota; kingdom Metazoa; phylum Chordata; class Chondrichthyes; order Squaliformes; family Somniosidae; genus Somniosus; species Somniosus microcephalus. The sequence continues at coordinate 27,547,755 of NC_141000.1, read as the reverse complement.
CCCTGTGATTATGGGGAGAGAGTCCACAGGTTCCCTGTGATTATGGGGAGAGAGTCCACAGGTTCCCTGTGATTATGGGGAGAGAGTCCACAGGTTCCCTGTGATTAGGGGAGAGTCCACAGGTTCCCTGTGATGGGGAGAGAGTCCACAGGTTCCCTGTGATTATGGGGAGAGAGTCCACAGGTTCCCTGTGATTATGGGGAGAGAGTCCACGGGTTCCCTGTGATTACGGGGGAGAGTCCACGGGTTCCCTGTGATTACGGGTGAGAGTCCACAGGTTCCCTGTGATTACGGGTGAGAGTCCACAGGTTCCCTGTGATTACGGGTGAGAGTCCACAGGTTCCCTGTGATTACGGGTGAGAGTCCACAGGTTCCCTGTGATTACGGGTGAGAGTCCACAGGTTCCCTGTGATTACGGGTGAGAGTCCACAGGTTCCCTGTGATTACGGGGGAGAGTCCACAGGTTCCCTGTGATTACGGGGGAGAGTCCACAGGTTCCCTGTGATTATGGGGAGAGAGTCCACAGGTTCCCTGTGATTATGGGGAGAGAGTCCACAGGTTCCCTGTGATTATGGGGAGAGAGTCCACAGGTTCCCTGTGATTATGGGGAGAGAGTCCACAGGTTCCCTGTGATTATGGGGAGAGAGTCCACAGGTTCCCTGTGATTACGGGAGAGAGTCCACAGGTTCCCTGTGATTAGGGGAGGGTCCACAGGTTCCTTGTCCAGGTAATTGCTGGGGCAGTGTCAGGTTGTGATAGAGCTGAAGGCGGCACTTTCTTACCGCCAGGTGTAAGACATGAGTGAGCCTGCCAATGGCAAGTGTTCCTTGTGCTGTCGGCACAATTCAGGTAAATGTATTTCACACGTGTATATTTGCTTAACCAACATCTACCACTGTTCAGTAACCAAAGAAGTAAATTGCACCCAACAAACAAAAAAACACTTGCACACTCTGCTTTTTGTCTTGCCATTTTACCAACAAATGTACAAAAACATTAAGATTTGCATGTTAACGATTTGCGAATATGAGTATTGAGACCACATGCCCAACGACGGGAATGTAAGTGTAATTATCTACATCGGGATTCCCAATAAGCCACTAGTGGCTAACGTATTGCACAACGCTGCCTTATGACTGCAATCCCATGGGTATGCATCGAACAGATTTGGGTGGAATTTAAGGAGGTTGTCTGGGGTGAGCTAGAGAATTTTGAGCCAGCTCGCTCTCTACTTGCTGCAGGTGGGAACTATGAGGGTCAACCTCTGAACTGTGGAGCTGGCTGACCCAGGCAATGTTTTCAGGATTTACATCGGATTTCTGTGTCACCTGATGACGGGGAGGACAGAATAGAAATGGAAGATGTTCCTCGCAGAATGATTTTGCGTTTCAGAGAGAAGGTTCTCGTGGAGTCTGTTTGTGTTCAATCCTAGGTTGCGCTATGTCGCAGAGGAAGTGTAGAATTTGATGATGTCCAAAGAAATTCTTTTAGGAGACATGGAATTTAGCACCAAGGTGCTGAAGGAGATGGTTTTGCTCTCCTGGCAACCGCTTGCTTATTTCAGTGATCCTCTCCTCATCTCTTGTGTTGTAGCTGAGCCATAGTGGGGACGAGGCTGACAGACATTGGGGCAACTTGTGTGCCATCCACATGGGAGAAATGTAGTTTCTGCACTTTGAGGATGAGGGCTTAAAGTATAGGATTCTGGCCGATTGTCTGAATGCTTTCCCAAAGACCTCCATCGAGCAGGGGGATGTATGAATTTCCACTCTACCCGGGTTGAATACCTTCTCTGTCCTGGGACAGCACTAGGAAAAGTGTATTTGTGCTGTTGCAGTGATGTACAACATTAAATAATCATCTTAAGCAAGCTTGGTCTGGCTGAATCAGGCCAGGGGCCATTGAAACCAGCTTGGAGGCCAGAATTTTATAATTGCAGTTGAGGAGGAATTCTGAGCCTCTTTTTTTAATGTGACCTACCTTGGGATGCGACTCCTTTTTACTTAAGTAAGTTGGAGAAGAAATCAAATGAGACAGTTTGTGCTTGTGATTCCCTTGTCTTGTAGGTTGCCAGTCCTAGTTGTACAATTTCGAATTTGGCAGATGATACAAAACTTGGCAACGTAGTAAATAGTAAGATGGATAGCAGCAGACGTCAGGAGGACATCGATTGGTGAAATGGACAGATACAAGGCAGATGCAACTTAATGCAGATAAGTGTGAAGTAATGCATTTTGGGAGGAACAACATAGAGAGGCAGTATAGTCAGGGTACGCGAATCGCCACTTTCTACCCCCATCTCATCAGAGTGCAAGTCTGAATGGAATGCTGTAGAATGCCAGTACAGTGAAGAGCATCACGTTCGATTCCTTAGATCCGAAGAGTTGCACATCATTGGTCTAGTGCCTGTCTAGCTGCTCGGCACTTAACTCTTCAATGCAGACTCTTTAGGTCTTCAAAAGAAGAAAGCTGGTCATAGAATCTAACAGCACAGAAGGAGGCCATTTAGCCCAGCGTGCCTGTGCCCGCTCTTTGAACGAGCTGTCCCACTTAGTCTCGCACGCCAGCTTTATCCCCATAACCCTGCAAATTAGTCCTCTTCAAGTCCGTGTCCAGTTGCCTTTTGAAAGTTACTGAATCTGCTATCGCCACCCTTTCAGGCTGTAATTCCAGCTCGTCACAACCCTCTGTGAAAAATTGTCTCCTCATTTCTGCTCTAGTTCTTTTGCAAATTATTTTAAATCTATGACCTCTGGTTATCGACCCACTTGCCAGAAGAAACAGTTTCTCCCTACTTGCGCTCTCAAAACCCTTCATAATTTTGAATCCCTCCATTAGGTCTCCCCTTAACCTTCTCTGCTCTAATTTGAACAATCCCAGCTTCTCCGATCTCTCCACATAATTGAAGTCCCTCATCCCTGGTATCATCCTAGTAAACCTCCTCTGCACCCTCTCTGGGGCCTTGACATCCTTCCTAAAGTGTGGTGCCCAGAATTGTACACAATATGCCAGCTGAGGCCTAACCTATGATTTGTAAAGGTTTAGCATGACTTCCTTGTTTTTGTATTCAGTGCCTCCATTTGCAAAGCTAAGTAATCTTCACACTTTCTTAACCGCCAGCGTCAAAGATTTGTGAATATGCATCCCCAGGTCCTTCTGATCTTGTACCCCCTAAAATAGTACCATTTAGATTATACTGCCTCTCTATGCTGTTCCTTCCAAAATGCATCACTTCACACTTGTCTGCATTAAGTTACATCTGCCATGTGTCTAACCATTTCACCAGTCTTTCCATGTCCTCCTGAAGCCTGCTGCTATCCTGCTCACTATTTACTACGTTGCCAAGTTTTGTATCATCCGTGAACTTCAAAATTGTACTCCTTATACCCAAGTCTACGTCATTTATATATAACAAGAAAAGCAATGGTCCTAATACCGACCCCTGGGAGACTCCACTGCAAACTTCTCTCCAGTCAGAAATGTAGGAATTCTTCACCCTCCTTGCCCATCACTCTTTATTTTCCCCTGTCTATATTGGGGTGGTTGAAGTCCCCTACTATTACTGCTCTATTATTTTTACTTTCGCTGAAATTTGCCTACAGATTAGCTCCTCTATCTCCATCTCACTATTTGGGGATTTATAGTAAACACCCAGCAATGTAACAGCTCCTTTTCTGTTCCTTAACTCTAACCAAATAGATTCAGTCCTTGAACCCTCTAGTATATCGTCCCTCAGTAGAACTGTAATATTATTCTTGATCAATACTGCCACCCACCACCTCCTGTCTTTTTTCCTTCCCTATTCCTCCTGAATACATTGTAGCCAGGAATGTTTGGTCCAATTCCTGCCCATGTTTAAGTCAGGTCACCGTTATAGCCACTATAACCCCATGTGACAACTTCCACCTATAGTTGTCTCCCTGTTTATGTACTCACTAGCACGTGACACTCCGAGTATTCCAGAGATTACCACCTTTGCAGTCCTGTTCTTAATTGTTTTCCTAGCTCCTGACATTCTGCCTGTAGGACCTCAACCCTTTTCCTACCTACAGGAAACTTTTTTTTTTATCCGGCACCGACGTGGTGCCGGTTCATCAACAATTCCGGATAACCGAAAGCTATAGTAAAAGATACGGAGCTGAGAGCTCCGTATAAAGCAACAAACCCTGCAGGTTCAGAACAATGGCCACAAGTTCCAAGTGTGTCTGTAGCTTAGCAACAGCTGCAGCCACACCCTTGCACAGCAACAGATCGAGGAAGGCAAGTAATAAAACTTACCTGAACCTACTCCTGAATTTTGCCGGTTAACCGAGATTTCCGGTTATTTAGGTGCCGGTAAATCAAAAGTTTCCTGTATGTCATTGGTTCCAACATGGAGCACAACCTCTGGCTGTTCCCCTTCCCCTTGCAGAATGTCCTGCACCCAGGAGGCAACACACCATTTGGGACTCAACGTCTGCGGTTGCAGAAACGCTTGTCTATCCCCTTAACCATCGAATACCCTAGAACAACTGCATTTCTACACTTTCTTGTGCAGCCAAGTCTCCCACTGAATATTGGTTTGTGAGTGCTACGCTCCTAGGGGATTCCTGCACTGCTTCACTGTTCCTCCTAGTGAGCCTGGTGGCCACCCATTCCCTCTCCTCCTGAACTCTCTGTAGCTGCTGGGTGACCACCTCCTGAAATGTGCTATCCACGAAACTCTCAGCTTCCCGTATGCACTGTAGTGACGCCAGCCACCCCTCAAGCTCAGGAACACTGAGCTCGAGTTCCAGCAGTTGGCAGCACTTTCTACATGCATGGTGTTCCAGGACACAATGTTCTGGAGTTCCCACATGGCACAGGATGTGCATGAAATGGGCCCCAGCTGTCCTGCCATGTTTGCTAACAGTTACTTAATTTTTTTTTAACTTTAAGGCTATTTAACTGTTTAGCTAACACTGAAAATTTAACCACTACTAAAAACACTAACCAATAAACCAAATACTTCCACTAACAAAACACCAACTACCAAAAACACTAACCAGTTACTTACCCCCGCCACTGCTCCTTCTGTTGTGGCGTCACTGTTTGATTTTTCTGTCTGAATATTGGATGTTATTTTGTTTTCTTCAGAGGATTACCTACGTTATGCTCATGGTTTGCTGTCGGATTATATTCCTGCGGACCTAAGTGTTGAACTCCTTAAATTCTTGGAGTAAGTATCCAAGTGTAAAGAATTGATTATAGTTTAACAAAAAAAATTATTCACCGCAAATCTTTAAATTAACTGTGGCAATTCTTCACTTTACAAAACGCAGCTACTAGTTCAATTAGTATACTAATATAGTACAGTCCCCACCACCTACACCCTTCATGCTTACATCAGCAAGCCATTTGCCATTACCAGAGGAGTCAGTTGCAGAGGCGCTGCTTACAATGTGTTGAGCTTGCCGACTATTTCGGGAAGTTCAATAAATGCTTACAACAACAACTTACATTTATATAGTGCCTTTAACGTAGTAAAGCATCCCAAGGGGCTTCACAGGAGCGTATCAAACAAAATTTGACACAGCGGCACATGAGATATTAGGGCAGATGACCACAAGCTTGGTCAAAGAGGTAGGTTTTAAGGTGTGTCTCAAAGGAGGAGAGAGAGGCGGAGAGGTTTAGGGAGGGAATTCCAGGGCTTGGGGCATATGCAGCCGAAGGCACGGCCGCCAATGGTGGAGCAATTAAAATCAGGGATGCGCAAGAGGCCAGAATTGGAGGAGCGCAGAGATCGTGGAGGGTTGTAGGGCTGGAGGAGGTTACAGAGGTAGGGAGGGGCGAGGCCATAGAGGGATTTGAAAACAAGGATGAGATTTTTAAAATTGAGGCGTTGCCGGACCGGGAGCCAATGTAGGTCAGCAAGCACAGGGGTGATGGGTGAGTGGGACTCGGTGCGAGTTAAGATACTGGGCAGCAGAGTTTTGGATGAGCTCCAGTTTATGGAGGGTGGAAGCTAGGAGGCCAGCCTGAAGAGCGTTGGAATAGTCGAGTCTAGAATTAGCAAAGGCATGGATGAGGGTTTCAGCAGCAGATGAGCTGAGGCAGGGGCGGAGTCGAGCGATGTTACGGAGGTGGAAATAGGCGGTCTTCGTTATGCCGTGGATTTGTGGCCGGAAGCTTATTTCGGGGTCAAATATGGCACCAAGGTTATGAACGGTCTGGTTCAACCTCAGACAGTTGCCAGGGAGTAGGATGGAGTCAGTGGCTGGGGAACGGAGTTTGTGGCGGGGGACTGAAGACGATGTCTTCGGTCTTCCCAATGTTTTGGTTGGAGGAAATTTTTGTTCATCCAGTACTGGATGTCAGACCAGCAGTGTGACAAATTAGAAATAGTGGAGGGGTCGAGAGAGGTGGTGGTGAGCTAGAGCTGGGTGTCGTCAGCGTACATGTGAAAACTGACATGTTTTCTGGTGATGTTGCTGAGGGGCAGCATGTAGGTGAGAAATAGGAAGGGGCCAAGGATAGATCCTTGGGGGACTCCAGAGGTAACAGTGCAGGAGCGGGAAGCGAAGCCATTGCAGGTGTTTCACTCGCTACGATTAGATAGATAAAAATGGAACCAGGCGAGTGCAGTCCCACCCAGCTGGATGACGGTGGAGAGGCATTGGAGGAGGATGGAGTGGTCAACCATGTCAAAGGCTGCAGACAAGTCGAGAAGGAAGAGGAGGGATGGTTTATCTTGGTCACAGTCACATAGGATATAATTTGTGACTTTGAGGAGGGTCGTTTCAGTACTGTGGCAAGGGCGAAAACCTGATTGGAGGGATTCAAACATGGAGTTCCGGGATAGGTGGCCACGGATTTTGGAGGCACCGGCATGTTCATGTAATTACCGATTTAAAAGACTCTGCTTGGTTCAGGCAGTCGGGTCATCAAACAGTTTCAATCATCTGTTCGCACCTGGTTAAAGTGCGATTATCTTAGCAGTTTCACCCAGAATCTCGTCGCTAACAGTTACGAGAGGCAGTTGCTAAGTGGAGACTTGCTTTTTAAAAAAAATAAGTTCGTTACTTTGCTTTTTGGTTTCACCACCTACTGCGTATAGTAGTCAAATCGTGTTTAACACCAACGCACCCGCTATAATTGGTGGGGGACTGGAATAAAATGGAATAATTTGCTTTTTTAGGTTAGAAGATAATCCCTGTTCGTTTGACAAGAGCACTCTCTGGTGACACAGACCACAAGGTCCCGGGTTTGATCCAAAGTCTGCTGAACTAGCTAATTCAATTCAGGCAGCGATAAGAAAAAAATGTTATGCCACAAGTGGTTGTGATTTGGAATGCACTGCCTGATAGGGTGGTGGAGACAGATTCAATAGTAGCCTTCAAAAGGGAATTGGATAAATAATTGAAGGAGAAAATATTGCAGGGATTATGGGGAAAGAGCGGGGGAGTGGGACTAACTGGACTGCTCTTTGAAAGAGCCGGCGCAGACTCGATGGGCCGAATGGCCTCCTCCTGTGCTGTATTTTTCTATGATTCTACGGGTGTGCCCATTAGCCTCAGTGCCTCTCAGCTAGCAAAAGGGAGAATCAGCCAGGATTCCTGCTCCTGATTCCTATTCAGTGACTCCCACTGGATAGTTCACACACTGGCATCTGCTGAGGAGAGAATTGGGTTCAGCTTCCGTTATCGAATAACCTGCTGACATTCACTGTCCAGGCTCGCAAATGAAGACTGACCCTTGGGTGAGACATCCCAGGGCAGCTGACACCCACAGTGCACCATGCCGAGTGAGCACCTTTTGGAGCACAATATTTGGAGGGTGAAGTGGGAATAAAAAGACAATAGTACACAATGTAAAATAGCACTTCAGCAAACTTTCTTTTTGCGGATGCAAGTTTGCAAAGTTGAGGAATAGAAAGGTGCTATATAAATACATTTCGTTTGTTCTAGCTTTCTCAAATTGCCAATTCCAAAATATGTTTATATTGGTAGTGCAAGTGTGCCAACGAGATCAGAATTTAGATTGGCATTCTGGGACATTAAAACTTGGCCTGAAATCCTGATTGGGCCCTGAGCAGAACTGGGGTGGATTGACAACCCCCCGGGGGACAGGAAAATGAGGCGGAACCTGGCTCTGCTGGGATTCCGCGGCGTTTTCCGTTCTGCGGATCCTCTTGGGAGGATCTACCGCTACCCCCACCCACCCACCCCACCCACCCCCAATCAACGGCGTACACATGGAGGACATCCCAAGCTATCCCAGGAATTCCACCCAGTTCTCTGCTACACTGGCCCCTCCTCCATCCCCGGAGTGGCGCCATGCCGCCGCGATTCTCATGGCGACTCACTAGGGTGGGTGCCACTGATGCATCCACCTCGCGTACGCTAATGATCCTATCTCTGTAATTTGGGACGGGGTATAGGCCTGTCCACATCGGCGGACCTGGGGTCCGCTCCACCACTCTTTCGCCGACGGAGCGACCCTACCCAAATTAGGGGGTCTCGGTGTTTTGGATTTGTAACCGAAATAGTCCTGAAGACTAAGTGGAGTGGGAATTGAGCTCTTGCACCCCAATCAGCCATGCAAATGAGAAACCTTCAGGAGTCAGCTGTGGCCCACTTGGCAACACTCGCGCCTCTGAGCCAGAAGGTTGAGGGTTCAAGTCCCACACCAGCGATTTGAGCGCACAATCCAGGCTGACACATCCAGTGCAGTACCGAGGGAATGCTGCACTGTCGGAGGTTTCGTCTTTCGGATGAGACATTAAACCGAGGCCCCGTCTGCCCTCTCGGGTGCATGTAAAAGTTCCCATTATATTGTTGGAAGACGAGCAGGGGAGTTCCTCCGGTGTCCTGGCCAATATTTATCCTTCAACCAACATCACAAAACAGGTGGTTTGCTCATTTATTTCATTGCTGTTTCTGGGAGCTTGCTGTGCGCAACTTGGCTGCTGCATCTCTGTTACAACAATAACTGCACTTAAAGTATTTAATTGGCTGTAAAGCACTTTGGGACATCAAGGTTGTGAAAGGGCTATATAAATGCAAGTTCTTTCTTTAATAAAACTGTTCAGCCGTCTTAAAACCACTTCCCCACTCGAGGCATTATTAATATTTATATTTCTGTTTGTTAGGTTACCAGCTGTTTCAACGAAACCGGCAGTAAGCGAACCACCATCAAAGGTTTGTTTCTATCACATTGGTCACTGTGTTTGCTACTAAAGGCATTTTATAGAAAACTAAAAGCAAAGTAGCATGAAACATTTTACTGAATTGTGTACAGTGAAAATTTAAAACTGAATCTGTTTGAGTGAGGTAAATGCTAATGCATAATTTTGTTTTCCAGTTAAAAATGTTTGGCCAAAAATATAGAATATTTCAAGCCTTTAAAACTTTCCTGTGAAGCCATTTTTAGAAAGAATGAACCAGCACTGTGGTAATTTGGAAAAATCTGTGATTTCTGGTCGGTATAATTGTGCAATGCTCAGTGGTTTCACTCTCACTTCTAAGTCAGAAGACTGAGATTTCATCTCCCTCTCCAGGACTCCAGCCTGCACTGTCGGAGGGTCAGTACTGAGGGAGTGCTGTACTGTCAGGGTCAGTACTGAGGACGTGCTGCACTGTCGGGGTCAGTACTGAGGACATGCTGCACTGTCAGGGTCAGTACTGAGGGCGTGCTGCACTGTCAGGGTCAGTACTGAGGGAGTGCTGCACTGTCAGGGTCAGTACTGAGGGAGTGCTGCACTGTCAGGGTCAGTACTGAGGGAGTGCTGCACTGTCAGGGTCAGTACTGAGGGAGTGCTGCACTGTCAGGGTCAGTACTGAGGGAGTGCTGCACTGTCAGGGTCAGTACTGAGGACGTGCTGCACTGTCAGGGTCAGTACTGAGGACGTGCTGCACTGTCAGGGTCAGTACTGAGGGCGTGCTGCACTGTCAGGGTCAGTACTGAGGACGTGCTGCACTGTCAGGGTCAGTACTGAAGGAGTGCTGTACTGTCAGGGTCAGTACTGAGGGAGAGCTGTACTGCCAGGGTCAGTACTGAGGGAGTGCAGCACTGTCGGAGGGTCAGTACTGAGGGTGTGTTGCACTGTCAGGGTCAGTACTGAGTGAGTGCAGCACTGTACGAGGGTCAGTACTGAGGGAGAGCTGCACTGTCAGCGTCAGTACTGAGGGAGTGCTACATTGTCGGAGAGTCAGTACTGAGGGAGAGCTGCACTGTCAAGGTCAGTACTGAGGGAGTGCTGTACTGTTGGAGGGTCAGTACTGAGGGAGTGCTTCACTATCGGGGTCAGTACTGAGGGAGTGCTGCACTGTCAGGGTCAGTACTGAGGGAGAGCTGCACTGTCAGGGTCAGTACTGAAGGAGTGCTGCACTGTCCGGGTCAGTACTGAGGGAGTGCTGCACTGTCCGGGTCAGTACTGAGGGAGTGCTGCACTGTCAGGGTCAGTACTGAAGGAGTGCTTCACTATCGGGGTCAGTACTGAGGGAGCGCTGCACTGTCAGGGTCAGTACTGAGGGAGTGCTGTACTGTTGGAGGGTCAGTACTGAGGGAGTGCTGCACTGTCCGGGTCAGTACTGAAGGAGTGCTTCACTATCGGGGTCAGTACAGAGGGAGCGCTGCACTTTCAGGGTCAGTACTGAGGGAGTGCTGTACTGTTGGAGGGTCAGTACTGAGGGAGAGCTGCACTGTCAGGGTCAGTACTGAGGGAGTGCTGCACTGTCCGGGTCAGTACTGAGGGAGTGCTGCACTGTCTGAGGCTCTACTGAGGGAGTGCTGCACTGTCTGAGGTGCCGTCTTTTGGGGGAGACATTAAGCCAATCTGTTGACCTGGTGTCCAGGCTAACATTCTTCCCTCAGCCAACACCACCAAAACCGATTAGTTGATCATTTAATTTGTATGCGACTCCCATACGCAACTTTTTTTTTTACAATTATATAAAGCGTTTTTGTGCCCCCTCATACCTCCCCCTCATACTTCTGGGTATAAATCATGTCATTGGAGGAACTGAATTTAATAAATCTGATCATTTGTGGGCTGGCACCAGGAAAGTGACCATGGAAGCTGCTGAAATAACAGAAGAAGGGTCAAACCCGAAACGTCAACTCAAATTTCTCTCCACGGATGTTGCCTGACTTGCTGAGTTTTTCCAGCATTTTCTGTTGTTATTTCGGATTTCCAACATCTGCAGTATTTTGCTATCATGGAAGCTGCTGAACTGTGGTCAACCCAACTGGATCACTGATGTCCTCCAGGGATGGAAATTTGCCAAACCTACTGAGTCTCCAGTTCTTACTAATTGGTTGAGTCTTAATGCACTCTAGGCAATGAGGGATAGGCAAGAGATGCCTCGTCGGCATTGCCCACATCCTAAGAGAACAAGTAATATACAAAACACCTTGTGACATAAAGCTCCTGGTGATAGTGTCCCTACCACCTTCCCCGCAATAGGTACTGTGACTGAGAAGTGTCCGTGGCAGCAAAGCTAGATGGCTTCAGTCAGCGGTGCATGTGGCCAGATCTGCTGCCTCAGTTCACCTGTACAGGCTGACCATGATCTTTCACCATTGCTGGCATGTGCAGGTCTTACCCAACATTAGGGAATGCCCCGACTGACAGTAACAGGACAACTGCGCACACGCGCATGCGGTTTAAGGTTACTGTCGCGACTTTTGAGCAAGTAAACACACAGTTATCCCATTGTTGCTGAATCTACCCCACAATGCAAATAGAGCCAAACTGGCGGTCAGTTAGCGTGTAACAGAAGAAGGCCATAAAGTGGTATGGTTCTGTTTTTATTGGAGCTGCTTGCTTGTGAAAACCCCATAAAAGGATGTTTCCCTCTGCTTATTTTAGCAAGTATAAAAACAATTATTCTCCCCACTGTATAGGCATACCTACTTTTTCACTAACATTAGTGGAAAACGTGCCCAGAAGTATATTAATGGGGAATCTCTGTGGTTCTCACAAGGGCCCAGCGAAAATAAGTTCATCTGGATACTGATGTAAACGCTGCTTAAATGCTTGGTGATCATTGTATGAAAATAGTACTTGGTGCTGAATATTCAAGAGTTAGATTTCTTCAAGTACTTTAAAAATACAGGCTCGTGGGCTTGCATGGCCCACTTCTGTTCTTGAGTAACACCATCGGAGTTGTTTGGAGGGAGAAAGTAGAAAAGACGCTGCAGTGTGATGCGTTATTGCTGGTTCTGTGTACAAGACTCTGTTCATTGAAACCTTTGCATGATGATCTGCACGAAATCGGTTACTTGTGTTTGAATTGTCCGAATTCAACACTTGATTGAGAGCTGCTTGCTGCGTATTTTAGAGGGAGGATTTTTTTGGCAATTAGTTTTTCTTTTCCTGCAATGAAGTATGCAGCCTGTCAGCGTCGCACAACTTTATTCAACAAAAACCTCGTAAACTGCCATTACAGAAAAGGAAACTGTCTGACAAGCCAGTAGAGGCTGAAGAGGACTATACCAAGTTCAACTCTGATTCAAAAGAGAAAAAGGTAAGGAGCTTAGTCACTTAATTCTCTCACCTGTGTTATTATTCTGCACTTAACACCAGGATCTGTGGAGGAGTTGAATCTCTTTGTTTAGACACTTGAGAGAGTGTTACAATGGCCCAGAACTTGGTGCCGGGGGCTTGCCGCGCGTGCAAGCCCCCGATGTGCACTCACCCGGCGCGCCGACATCTGAAACCTGGCCCGCAGTGGATTTCCTGTCAGTGGCCAGGTTCTGATGTCAGCGCGCTGTGCTAACCTGACCCAGCGGCGTAGTTAGTGCGATGTGCCGGCTGGGATCAGGTGAGCACTGTTCAGCCAATCAGGGGAGGGGAAACTTCATTCATAAGTTTGAGAGTAAGAACTGTCAAACTCATGAGAAGTACTGCACCCCAAAACACTACTTAAACTTTAAATAAAATTTTAAAAAACATCCCAATCATTAATTAAATTAAGTATAAATAAGTTTAAAAAATAATTTAAACAATAATTTTTTTTTTTGAAAAAAATAAATTTTTAATAAAAAGGGCCTAAAACTAAACTTACCTTATTGTAGATTCTTTAAAATAATAAACCTGTGAAAAAAATGTTTCTAAATTGCACTAAAACACCACTTACCTGTAAAAATAAATACTTACGTGTGCTTTTTACAAGCGTAAAGACCGGAGGTCTTTACACATGCGCAAATCCCCCAAAACAGAGGAAATCCAAGACGCACCCGCTGCCCCCTACAGCGCACGCGCTAGCCTCTTCACCTCTTGGGTTAGAGGAGAGGAAATGCCGGTTTTCAGCGCATGCGCTGTGCATGCTGAAAACCGGCATTTCCTCCGGCCAGACGTGTGAGTACCCCTTCCGTACTCACGCGTTTGGGGAGGAATTACTGCCCCAATGTCTTTGATCAGCTGGTGTGCAGCACTGAGCCACAAAGACCGGAAGATCCCAGGTTCCATTTCCAGTCTATGCTGAGCTAGTCGGGACACAATTGGTCTGAGTGCACCTGAGCTAAGGAGACAATTGGCCAATGACCAGTTTGAATATTGAATTTCCACACAAATGTTTTGCAACCTCTTGAAGAATTTGTAAAGTAGTTTTGTAAACTCCTATTTCTAAATATTAACAAAGGAAAACTGCAGACGTTCTCTGCAAACTAAATTGTAGCCATGTTTTATTGTGGTTAAAAAGTGATCTCCATAATCGCAGCTCTTGGGCAATGGTTTGTGATCAGGGTCGGAAAGTGCAACCTTCTGGTTGTCTGCACATTTGCTAAGGGGACAATCAGGCCTGAATTGGCATATCTATCTGAAATGTTCTAAATTTGATGTCAGCTAATCTTTTCCTTTAATGTGTCACAAGTTTTCTGTTAACCTTGTCCAAAGTCACAAAGGATGAGATAAGTTATTGAAGAATTCGGTAGATTAGGGAGTGAGTTGGGCAGGTGAGTGGTGAAATTTAAAGTCATAAGATGATAAAGAGGGTGATATCGGCCAAATGGATATTCTACGGGACATGACGCAGGAGAGGGTTTTGGGGGTATTGGTGTGTAGGTCACTAAAGCCATCAGCACAATGTGCGGCAACAAATAGGATGTTTGGCTGTATAGATCGAGGAATAGAGCACAGATCTCTGGAAGTGATGAGTGTTTGTACAGAGCCCCACCTGGAGTACTGGGTAAAGTTCTGGGCGCTATATTATAAGAAAGACATCTAAGTATTGGAGAGGGTGCAGCGAAGTGCTGCTAAATTGATAGTTAGGATTGGGCACCTGATTGATGAGGAGAGGCTGTAGATGTTAGGAATATTTACACTAGAGAAGAGAAGGCTCACGGGTGACCAAGAATTATAGAATCTTACAGCACCGAAGGAGGCCATTCAGCCCATTGTGCCTGTGCTAGCTCTTTGAACGAGCTCTCCAATTAATCCCACTCTCCTGTTCTGTCCTCACAACCCTGCAAATGTTTCCTTTTCAAGTATATATCCAATTCCCTTTTGAAAGTTACTGTTGCATCTGCTTCCAACACCCTGTCAGGTAGAAATATTTAAGATCCTAGAAATGACATAAACATGTTTATCATAGTCACATTTTCTACAAGAAAAGACAGTTTAGATTTGACTGCTTTATGTAGAAAATAAGTGTAGCACACTTGGGAGGAACAGATGACTTTGGACCTATGGTTCCCAAAGCTCTCCCCCACTGGGGTTTTTCTCTCGTCATGTCTGGGACTGTTGTAGACTAATTGATAGAGATTGATTGTCATGATTAGTGAACAACAACATGGTTTTTCCCTATGCTCCTAATCAACAGTGTTTGGGTAGAAGTGACAGCCTGTACAAAACAAGGGAACTGCTGATAGCAAGTCCGGCCTTTTCTCGGGTCTTTGGTGCTATACTTTATTAAATTGTGGCGGCATTCTAGAAATTACACACACATACACCATCGATCAGCGCACATTTACGTTATCAATGTAATAATACTGTGGTGAGTAAAGTACTATCTGTATAATTGTTTTGTTTGCCCGCGACACAAATAAATAATCCTAATCACATTTACCCTTCCTGTTCCCGTATCTCTTGATCTCAAAGGGGAGGATTGGGAACTTAATATTCCTGGCTACAAGGTATTCAGGGAAGATGGGGCATCCAAAGCTAGAGCTCCCTGGATGATGAAATATATGGACATTAAAAGGGAAAGAAGGAGGGGCATGGGTGGCAGTATTGATCAAATAAACTATTTTAGCACTGGAAAGGGTGATGTAGTTGAGGGTTCAAAGACCAAATCTATTTGGTTAGAATTAAGGAACAATAGAGGAGCTACTATGCTGCTGGGTGTATACTATAGGCAACCAAATAGAGGGAAGGCGATAGAGGAGCAAGTTTGCAGGCAAATTACAGAAAGATGCAAGAACTACAGAGTAGTGATAATGGGGGACTTCAATTATCCTAATATAGACTGGGATATTAACAGTGCAAAGGGCAAAGAGGGGAGGACTTCTGTACAAGAGAACTTTCTTGATCAGTGTGTTTCCAGCTGAACGAGGAAGGAAGCAGTGCTGGATCTAGTTCTGGGGAATGAAATGGGGCAAGTGGAGCATGTTTCAGTGGGGCAGCATTTGAGGAACAGTGATCATAATATCATCAGCTTTAGAATAGTTATGGAAAAGGACAAGGTGCAATCAAGCATAAAAATACTTAACTGGAGGAGGGCTAATTTCAATGAGTTGAAAATGGACCTGGCCCAGGTGGATTGGAATCAAAAATTGGTAGGCAAAACAGTAATTGAACAATGGGAGGCCTTCAAAGAGGAGATGGTTTGGGTAAAGAGTAGACACATTCCCATGAGGGGGAAAGGAAGGATATCCAAAGCTAGAGTTCCCTGGATGACTAAATATATAGACATTAAAATGAGATTAAAAAAAGGAGGCTTATGACAATTGGAAGGTTCATATTACAGTAGAGAACCAAGCTGAATATAGAAAGTACAGAGGAGATCTAAAAAAGGGAATAAGAGGGGCAAAGAGAGAGTATGAGAATAGATTAGTGACTAACATAAAAGGGTTACTGAGAGAAGTAAGGGTGGAAATTGTGGAGGCTCTGCCCACATTCTTCAATCCTCCTTGGATATGGGCGTGGTGTCCAAGGACTGGAGGATTGCAAATGTTACACCCCTGTTCAAAAAAGGGGAGAGGGATAAACTTGGCAACTACAGGCTAGTCAGCCTAACATCAGTGGTGGGAAAACTTTGAGAGACATTAATCTAGTACAAAATTAATTGGCATTTGGAAAAGTATGGGCTAATAAATTAAAGTCAGCATGGATTTGTTAAAGGTAAATCGTGTTTGACTAACTTGATTAAGTTCTTTGATGAAGTAACTGAGAGGGTTTATGAGGGTAGTGCAGTTAATGATGTGTATATGGACTTTCAAAAGGCATTTGACAAAGTACCACATAATAGACTTGTAAGCAAAATTAAAGCCCATGGGATTAAAGGGACAGTGGCAGTGTGGATAAGAAATTGGCTATGGGACAGAAAGCAGAGTAGTGGTGAACGGTTTTTCAGACTGCAGGGAAGTATACAGTGGTGTTCTCCAGGTGTCGGTATTAGAATCACTGCTCTTTTAGATATATATTAATGACCTGGATTTGGGTATACAAGGCATAAGTTCAAAGTTTGCAGATGACACAAAACTTGGAAATGTAGTGAACAATGAGGAGAATAGTAACAGACTTCAGGAGGACTTAGACAGACTGGTGAAATGGGCAGATGGCAAATGCAATTTAATGCAGAGATGTGTGAAATGATACATTTTGGTAGGAAGTATGAGGAGAGGCAATATGAACTAAATGGTACAATTTTAAAGGGGGTGCAGGAACAAAGAAACCTGGGGGTGTACTTACACAAACCTTTGAAGGTGGCAGGACAAGTTGAGAAGGCTTTTTTTTTTTTAAAAGGCAAAATGGGATCCTTGGCTTTATTAATAGAGGCACAGAGTATAAAAGCAAGGAAGTTATGCTAAACCTTTATAAAACACTGGTTAGGCCTCAGCTGGAGTATTGTGTTCAATTCTGGGCACCACACTTTAGGAAGGATGTTAAGGCCTTGGAGAGGGTGCAGAAGATATTCACTAGAATGGTACCAGAGATCGGGGACTTCAGTTATGTGGAGACTGGAGAAGCTATGGTTATTTTCCTTTAAAGCAGAGAAGGTTAAGGGGAGATTTGATAGATGTGTTCAAAATCATGCACGGTTTTGATAGAGTAAATAAGGAGAAACTATTTCCAGTGGCAGAAAAGTCAGTAACACTGAGGACACAGATTTAAGATGATGGGCAAAAGAACTAGAAGTGACATGAGGAAAATGAAATTTTAGGCAGCGAGTTGTTGTGATCTGGAATGCACTGCCTGAAGAGTGCGGGTGTGGGGTGAAGCAGATTCAATAGTAACTTTCAAAAGAGAAGTGGATAAATACTTGAAGGGGAAAAGAATTACAGGGCTTTGGGGAAAGAGCAGGGGAGTGGGATTAATTGGATAGCTCTTTCAAAGTGCCAGCACGATGGGCCGAATGGCCTCCTTCTGTGTCCTATGATTTGTTCTTCATCCACTTGTCCAAGCTAATCTTGAATGTTGACATGAGGGTGTATTTCTTCAGGTCTTCTCCCACTCAACTAGCATAACTTCAAATCCCCTTGCTGATCTCTTTCAAAGCACATTAGAATTGGATAACATCCCAATGGGTTGGAAAGTAGTGACTGCCCCCTTTGTTTAGCAAGGGACGAATCCTCAAATTACAGACCTTTTGAGTCTTGCCTTGATTGTGGGGAAGGTGTTTATTGGCCTTGGAATGGGTACAGCACAGATTTACCAGAATGATACCAGGGCTTAAAGGGTTAAATTATGAGGACAAGTTGCACAAACTTTGTCAGGTAAGGGTATAAAGAGATATGGAGCCAAAGTGGGTAAATGGAGTTGAGGTATAGATCATCCATGATCTAATTGAATGGTCGTCTCCTGTTTCTATGTTCCGATTATATATAGGGTCAATAAATATAAAAGCAAGAAAGTGAATTTGTACAGGATATTGGTTAGGCCAAAGATGGCGTGTTCTGGGCACCCCATCTAAGGAAGGATGTGAGCGCCATGGAAAGGGTACTGCGATGGTTCACCAGGGTGAAAGGTTATAGTGAATGAAAAAGAATTGGGGCCATTTTCACTGTGACAGAAGGCTAAAGGGGATGTAATGCAGGTTTTTAAAACTATGAAAGGTTTGGAGGGGTTAAATAATTAATGTTTGGTTTTTTTCCATTGGTTGGCAAAGCAGCAACAAGGGGGCACAGGCTAGGATTGTCTAGAAGAATTTTCCTTTCACAAACCGGGTTGGAAGAACATGGAGTGCTTTACCACAAGTGGCTATTGAGGCAGAGACCATAACTTTATTTGGAAGGGAACTGTGTCAGTATTTGAAAAGGAAGAATATAAAATGATCTGGAGAACATACCCTATCAAATCCCTTTATCATTTTAAACGGATCACCCCTCAACCTTCTCTGGTAATAGAATGATCAACTCTGCTATAAATTCTATAACTTGTATTTCCAAGGGTTGCATTATACAGAACACTTCAATTGATACAGTAAATAGATACTCAACATCAATTGATTAAATTTATTAAATCAATCAGTTTAATCAACATCAAACTCGGGACAGGTACTATACTTGGAGCTTTAAACAATGTAATTTAAGTTCTCTTTTTTTACAGTAATGTTGACTGTTGCTTTTTTCCTTTAGCCCTCCAAGATGACCGCTGCACAGAAATCTTTGGCAAAGGTTGACAAGAGTGGAATGAAAAATATATCTGCCTTTTTTACACCAAAGAACAAAGGAACAACAAAGACACCATAATTTTTAGATGGATTCTTTCTGGATTTTTTTTACCAAAAATAATTTTGTTTTTTTTTGTCAGGGGTTGGGTTGCATTTTTTTTTAAGTTCCCTGTATTATTGTAATTGAAAATAACGTAAACTGGTTTATTATTTACTATTGTTAAATTTCACTCAACTCCAGGACAGGCAGATTGTAGGCACCGAGCCAATTTTTACTGTTTGAATATATCTATCATTAAAAGTTTTGTGTCTTTATCACGTGTCTCTGACAGTATTATATGATTTTAAATTGGGTCTCGATCCCACCCCCATCATTTTGAGGCCTGCCAATGTGGCTTTGGTGGACCGCCTCCATTTTGCTCCCAGGAACCGCTCACCCATTCTCGACCTCCAGGTTCAGCCTGCGTGGCTCCTGGCTCCGCCTTCAGTTTTGCTGTCATTTCCAAGGAAATCCCGGACGTTACAGATGGGCTGCCTGACTGATTTTCCACTTCCATCCACTGGAGATGCACTGGGGAACTTCAATGGGAAATCCCGCCCCTTGTGTCTATGTTGAGCTGTTGGTCAGTTTCCTTCTTCCTGTTGATTAAATGTTTGCCTATTTTTAGTAATGCTGTGAGACGCTAGCATAAGAATAACTTTAACCACAGAACAAGTGCATTTTTTTTTTTTTAAGTCGCAAACCTGGCTCCAAGAAGTGCCCCTGCTCCCCACACCCTGCTGACGCTCCTTCAGCTCTGGACCAAAGTACAGGCACCCATCCTTTCCCACTCCTGTACTCTCCTTACATTCCAGTTCAAATGTTCAGGATTATGCAGTAGAAAAAAAGGTGTTGCTGAAACAAACATGAAAAGGAAGCGAAAGGACCCCTACTCCGAGCTAAGGATTAGAGGCAGACTCTTGACTTAAGGGAAGAGGAGCCTGGAGCAAATACCTAGTGAGGTGGAGCGAGAGAATTTGAGAAGGGAAAGAAGCAGTGTAGAGAGACTTGAGTGGGAAGATGTAGAAAGAAAGAACTTGCATTTATATAGCTCCTTTCACCACCTCGGGATGTTCCAAAGTGCTTTACAGCCAAAGAAGTGTACTTTTGAAGTGGAGACACTGTAGGAAGAGAGAGGGGAAAGCCCTGTTGTGGAGGCAGGAGAGCTTTCAGCATCTTTGACTGTTGGGAGTGAGAGGGAAGGTTGCTTTTGGGATTTAGCAGTGCAAGTCCCAGTTCACCGTGAGTCCGCAGGGAGGCTCGCTCCGACTGCCTGCCTGTGTTTTGCAGCCTCGTGGGCGGCCCTGGAGAACGATCACGCGGTCTCTACCGAAACGCTCGAGACCTTCCACAACCGGTGGGCACTGCAAGATGTTACTTGTATCATTGGATGACCAGAACAACATTATAATTTAGTTCATTTTAACTTTCAGCATCTTTTATTTGGAACGCACCATCTGTGGTAACATTGTATTAGTGGTTCCCTCCTCTTGAGGAGGGCACTTGCAGTGATGTTGTTTAGACGGCACTTTATTGGTCTATTTCAAAATAGTCCCATGAGCAACACCAGTCGAGTTCTACCAGTATTGTGAAAGGACTGTAAAACGAACAATTCCTATGACCAAATAAATGACTGCCAAAATAGAATTGTCCTTAAATGTAAGAGAAAAAACTTTTTTGGGGGGGGGGGGGGGGTGGGTGGAAATACATTCTTTTCAGAATTATCCCCATCTCTGAAAGAAATGTATAAATAAAGATGCATTTAACTAGTACTGAAGGGCTCTTGAAATGTTTTGCCTCATGAAAACCTGCACCCTTTTGTTCTTTCAGAGCTGCTCTGGTCATGGAGCATCAGTTCTGGGGAGTCACCAATAGTGTCTCAGTGCAATTATATTCATTTTAACAGGAGGCCAGAACACTGGCTGAGCCTGAGGAGCCCATCCAGGGTTTCTTGTGCCCGTAAGAGGACTCCGACAGACAGACCGACTTGCATTTATGTAGAGCCTATCACGACCTCAGGACCCCCCAAAGCATTTTACAGCCAATTATGTACTTTTTGGACTGTAGTCACTTGTAACGTAGGAAACACAGCAGCCAATTTGCTGGCAAGCTCACACAAAAAGCAACGTGATAGTGACCAGATAATCTGATTTAGTGATGTTGAGTCAGGGATAAATATTGGCCAGTACACCAGGGTGAACTCTCCTGCTCTTCTTCGAATAGTGCCATGGGATCTTTTGCATCCTCTCGAGAGGGCAGACGGGACCTTGATTTAACAACGGCACCTCTGACAGTGCAGCACTCTGAGTGGAGTGAGAGTCTCTGGAGTGGGATTTGAATCCACGATCTTATTGGTTGGGTGTTGCTGCATACTCGGCAGTTAGTGAACTGTGGGGCTGGTCTGAAGTAAAGAATGAAGCAGCACTAGTGTACACCTCTCAGCCCTGCCACTGGAGCAGTTTCAGAGGGGAGGCAGCCCTGAAAAGTAGGTCGCTGTAAGGGAAAAATGGATTTTCCTCCCTTCTGAGCAAAAATAAAATTAACCAAACTACAGTAAAAGATAGTAAATGGGAATAGAGAAAATAAACCTGAAACCATGCTTCTGGATATGCCAGGGCAGCTGGCGAAGGTGGCATCTGTTCGGTGGTAAACCGCAAGTTGAAGGCATGTCTGGAAGTATTTATATTGAGGGTGATTGACAGCTGAAACGTGTTGCCCAGAAGATTGATTGAGCCTAGGGCACTGAAGACTGCCAACTCGATGCTGTAATGGGAAGACTGTACAGTTGGTAATTTGGAAGGCTTCATCGGGAGCACCGGTGACCACCATCTGGACGGATGAATGCAGCAGGCAAATGCCAACACCATCACCCCCAAGTTTCCCTCCAAGTCACACACCTTCCCAACTTAGAGCTATATCGGTGTTCCTTCATCGTCGCTGGGTTAAAATCCTGGAACTCCCTAACAGCACTATGGGAGTACCTTCACCACACAGACTGCAACGGTTCAAGAAGTCCCACCACCACCACCACCTTCTCAAGGGCAACTAGGGATGGGCAATAAATGCTGGCCTTGCCAGCGACGCCCACATCCTGAGAATTAATAATTTTTAAAATGGGCTGAAGGGCTTTCTCTAACCGAATCGATTTGTGACCAATACTACCTCATTCCAATTTCTGTTTCGGTGATGAAAATACAGAACTGCGGGTACAGTCCATAATGCTTAAATCGGATGCGTTGGAGCTAACATGCTTTGCCCACTATGCGTGATAGATGGTCAAAGTACAGAATGAAGGCAGTGTCAGTCGCACGCTAGTGCCTGGCCCAAAATTGCATTGTGGCACAATTTTCCAGCAACATCAACAGTCAGCAGCATCCTAAAGAGAGTCAGGATAATAAAACTGCCACCTCAACAATGAGTAGATTCTATTTCACCACGTTTCCGATACAAACAGTGGAAGTGGTACAATTTTAAAGGGGTTGCATGTACAAAGAGACCTGGGGGTTCACATACACAAATCTTTGAAGGTGGTAGGACAAGTTGAGAAGGCTGTTAAAAAAGCATATGGCTTTATTGATAGAGGAATAGAGTACACAAGCAAGGAAGCTATGCTAAACCTTTATAAATCACTGGTTAGGCCTCAGCTGGAGTATTGTGGCCAATTCTGGGCACCACACTTTAGGAAGGATGTCAAGGCCTTGGAGAGGGTCCAGAGGAGTTTTACCAGAATGATACCAGGGATGAGGGACTTCAGTTTTGTGGAGAGATTAGAGAAGCTGGGATTGTTCTCCTTACAGCAGCGAAGGCTAAGCAGAGATTTAATGGAGGCGTTCAAACCTATGATGGGGAGAAACTGTTTACACTGGCAGGGGGTGGTGGGACTGATAACCAGAAGACGCAGATATAAAATAATTGGCAAAAGAACCAGGGGGGAGGTGAGGGAAAACATTTTATGCAGTGAGTTGTTATGGTCTGGAATGCACTGCGTGAAATGGTGGTGGAAGCAGATTCAACAATAACTTTCAAAAGGGAATTGGATACATACTTGAAAAGGAAAGATTTGCAGGGCTATAGAGAAAGAGCAGGGGAGTGGAACTAATTGGACATCTCTTCCAAAGAGCCGGCACAGGAACAATGGGCCGAATGGCCTCCTGTGCTATAAGATGCTATGCTTTCTATGGTTCTATGTCTGACTGCATTGCAGTCCTGAGGCACTCAGCTCCTACATACCAGGTGAACAGTTAGCAGGTACAAGCTGAAAGGCATTTAATTAACACTCCAATTTGCCTGAAATCAGTGGAGCTTCTAAAAGGTTAAGTAGACAGGGTTAAGTCATAGAGGCAATCGCAGTTTAATGAGGTGCAAAGATTTTATTGAACTGCCCGAAATAGTCGGCGCACTCAATACGATTGTAAGTGTCGCCACTGTAATTGACTCCTATCGAAACTGGTTAGGGTACATCTGTATAGATGGTTTCCCGCTATAAGTGTGGGTGGTGTAAGTGTTGGGGACTGTAATTGGCTTTAAGATAAGTAATGAGAGCCATTAATGGATGGAAAATGCTGGCTTGGGGTGCGCAAGTTCTCGAGCTGGCGGAAGCGCTGAGGTAGAAAATCTCCCATTAACTCTATTTTCATCGGGGGTGTTCTTGGCACTTGCAGCTCGCCGTCGTTTGTAATATTCCTGCCCGGTTGTGATATGACGCGGGCTGTCCTAGTGCACTGTGGGTGTTGTAGTTCCACAGTATCACATGCACTTAGAGCACAGGTGCGACGTTTCCACGCCTGCCATGGGCCTTCCCTGATGTAAAGGGAAGCACCGTCAATACCACAATCACATCTCCGGTCTCTATATGTGAGCTGACCACCTACAGGCAGACCACAAAATGGCGGCAAAAGGTCACAGACACTGGGTTAATTGGAGCTTTCAAGACTGAGGTTGTTAGATTTTTGTTGGGTAAGGGTATCAAGGGATATGGAGCAAAGGTGGATAAATGGGGTTGAGGTACAGATCAGAAATGATAATTAATTGAATGGTGGAACAGGCTCGAGGGGCTGAACGGCCTACTCATGTTTCTAATTTCCTATGATCCTATGACTCACCCTATGTGCCGCTGACTTGCACTATTTATATTTGTTGTTGGTATTTTTGATCAGCGGCAGCAGGTGAGATCTCCCCAAGTCCCGGAGTGTTTCACTGTCTTCCATCAAAAACGCGAGTTATTTATACTGAAGGATTTCCGCCAATGGCCTTCTTGTCATTAGAAGAAACCTTGTATAAAAGAGGCAAGGAAGGAGGCCATTCAGCCCATTGTGCCTTTGCCGGCTCTTTGAACAAGCTATCCAATCAGTTCCACTCCCACACTCTTTCCTGATAGCCCTGTGTAATTTTTCCTTTCCATGTATATATCCAATTCCCTTTTGAAAGTTAACAGGCTGAGAAATGCGGTCAGCTAAAAGTGCTGTGATGTTTCTGTTTTCTAGGAATTTGTCCTCTAATTCTTTAAGATTAACATAGAAATTACAACCTAAAAACAGTCCATGTCGGTGATTATCCTCCATATGAGCAGTATTCCTAATCCCATGAGCCCAGCCCATTCCCATATCCCTTCATCCCCTCTCCTTTAACCACCGATCTAACCTTTTCTTAAATGTTGACCTGTCTCTGCTTCAGTCACTAACTCTGGTAGTGCATTCCACAGCCTCACAACCCTGTGTGTAAAAAAAGTTTCTCCTGCCCTCTGATGAGACTTCTATGATCACCAAACGCTAAACCTAACCCAAACCCTAAACCAAGCACTAACACTAACCCTAACCCTAACACTAACCCTAATCCTAACACTAACCCTAATCCTAACACTAACCCTAACCCTAACACTAACCCTAATCCTAACACTAACCCTAATCCTAACACTAACCCTAACCCTAACAATGTCCCCATTGACTTTGTCTGTCCAGATTCTTCAGTATTGCTGCAAACCAATTTGCTTCAAAAATATGATTTAAAGTATAAACATATCGATAATGTATTGTCTACAAATGCTGTTTGAGTTTGGATGTTACAATAGTCCATAGTATTGTACTTTAACGTAATGTTTAGAGCCTGGCTGCCCGGCCATGCCTTCAGCTGTCTTGACCCTAACCTCTGGAATTCCCTCCCTAATCCTCTCCACCTCTGTCCCCTCCTTTAAGATGCTCCTTAAAACCAACCTCTTTCACCAAGCTTTTGGTCGCCTGTCCTATTATCTCTTTATGTGGCTCTGTGTCAAATTTTGTTTGATTACGCTCCTGTGAAGCGCCTTGGGATACTGTACTATGTTAAAGGCGCTATATAAATACACATTTTCAAGGTTGTTACAAAAATTCCATAGCGCAATAATTTGTCTGAGTTTAAGTAAATGAATGTTTTAAACCATGATCTCCAGCTAATTCCTGTCATGTGTTACCTGTCTCCCTCTAGGTGGCAGCCCAGAGACGTCCTCGAAAGCAAACCAGTGTGCACCAGTGATCTGTGCCGCTGATTTTAATATGATCCAGTGAGTGATGGTGCGGAAGTAAAAACAGAAAATGCTAGAAATACTTGGCAGGTCAGGCAGCATCTGTGGAGAGAGACAGAGTTAACGTTTCAGGTCGATGACCCTTCGTCAGTGATGGTGCGGAGCCTGCATTGACAGACTTAAAGCGCTGTCACAATCATTTCTGGAGTTGCTTTTCACTTTCTCGGGGATTGCCTAACTGCATTGTTTGCTCTGGTTTTCAACTGTTGAGTTCCAGTTTTCCTACCGTTGCAATATTTTTCAAGCAGCTCCTTTTTCTGATCTTTCGAATGGGGTCCCAGTTGGGTGTATATGGCAGTACTGCAAATGACTGACTTTGGTACTATGGAACAACAGGCACTGTTTCCAAACACTACTACCTGGAAAAAGCAGGCCATTCCATCTACAGATTCCAAAAGCACTATGAATCCTCAATTACCTGGAAACATAGGAATGTACAGGACTGGAAGAATGCCATTTCAGACCCTCAGTCCGTTCCCAAAAACAGAATGCAAAACTCACAACCAATATCTCTCACTCGATTTTCTCACCAAATGCCTATCCAATTGACTTAAAATTAATGCGGGTATCAGCCTTGACTATCTCCCTGTCAGTCCATTTCAAATATCCCCCTCCCCTCTGTGCAGTATTTCTATCTGATCCATCCATTCCCCTCCCCTCTGTGTGCAGTATTTCTATCTTGTCTGTCCATTCCCCTCCCCTCTGTGTGCAGTATTTCTATCTGGTCTATCCATTCCCCTCCCCTCTGTGTGCAGTATTTCTATCTGGTCTGTCCATTCCCCTCCCCTCTGTGTGCAGTATTTCTCTCTGATCCATCCATTCCCCTCCCCTCTGTGTGCAGTATTTCTATCTGATCCATCCATTCCCCTCCCCTCTGTGTGCAGTATTTCTATCTGGTCTGTCCATTCCCCTCCCCTCTGTGTGCAGTATTTCTATCTGATCCATCCATTCCCCTCCCCTCTGTGTGCAGTATTTCTATCTGGTCTGTCCATTCCCCTCCCCTCTGTGTGCAGTATTTCTATCTGGTCTATCCATTCCCCTCCCCTCTGGCCTGCCCTGATGACTTCACACTTCAACAATACAGTTCTCCAGGATAGCCTCTGACATGTACCCATGATGGATGTCGGACTCATCGGCCTGTAATTTCCAGCACAGTTCCTTTGCCCTATTTTTAGAGATAGGTGTTAGGTTTTTTGCATCTTCTCCCTGATGTTTTAATACAACTCCCAACTAGAATGATTCCCTAAGGATCCCCACTAATGTTTTAGCCATTTCCTTATGTGCAGGCCATCTGAACCTGCGGCTTTATCACAAGATACTTACAGATGAGGAAGGCCATTCGGCCCATCTTGATTCATCCTTCCAGGACAACTCGATGCTCCCCCTCATTGCTGCATCTAGTTGCTTCTTAAATGTTGCCAGGGTTTTCACCTCCACCAATGGTCTTATCCTACCTGAAACTGTAGAAACAGTGGTGGAAGCAGAATCCATAATAGCTTTTAATAAGGAACTGAATAAATATTTGAAAAATAAAAAATTATGAGGGTATAAGGACAGAGGAATGGGACAGAGAGCTGGGCCAAACCTCCTCTTTCTGTTCTGTAAAATTCAATAATTAATTTTTAGAAAATATCTTTTTTATTAATCCCGTTTCATACTTTTATTATATTAATAAAAACTATTTATGTTTTGATCAAAGAGGGGAGATGAGGAGAATTTGTTTTACGCAGCGAGTTGTTATGATCTGGAATGCACTGCCTGAAAGGGTGGTGGAAGCAGATTTAATAATTACTTTCAAAAGGGAATTGGATAAATACTTAGAATCATAGAATGGTTACAGCATGGAAGGAGACCATTCGGCCCGTCGAGCCCGTGCCAGCTCTCTGCAAGAGCACTTCAGTCAGTCCCAATCCCCCGCCCTTTCCCCGTAGCCCTGCAAATTTTATTTCCTTCAGGTATTTATCCAATTCCCTTTTGAAAGCCACGATTGAGTCTGCCTCCACCACCCTTTCAGGCAGTGCATCCAAATCTTAACCACTCGCTACGTAAAAAAGTTTTTCCTAACGTCATCTTTGGTTCTTCTGCCAATCACCTTAAATCTGTGTCCTCTGGTCCTCGACCTTTCTGCCAATGGGAACAGTTTCTCTCTATCTACTCTGTCCAGATCCCTCATGATTTTGAATACCTCTATCAAATCTCAATCTTCTCTGCTCTAAGGAGAACAACCCCAGCTTCTCCAGTCTATCCACATAACTGAAATCCCTCATCCCTGGAAGCATTCTTGTAAATCTTTTCTGCACCCTCTCTAAGGCCTTCACATCCTTCCTAAAGTGTGGTGCCCAGAATTGGACACAATACTCCATTTGAGGCCACACCAGTGTTTTATACAGGTTCATCATAATTTCCACACTTTTGTACTCTATACCTCTATTCATGAAGCCCAGGATCCTGTAAGCTTTTTTAACTGCTTTCTCAAACTTTCATGCACCCAATTTAGGATTGTACCCTTTCATTTATATTTCCTCTCTTCATTCTTTCTACCAATATGTATCACTTCACAATTTTCTGTGTTAAATTTCATTCGCCCATTCCACCAGCCTGTCTATGTCGTCTTGAAGTCTATCACTATCCTCCTCACTGTTCACTATACTTCCAAGTTTCGTGTCATCCGCAAATTTTGAAACTGTGCCCTGTACACCCGCATTCAAGTCATTAATATTTATCAAGAAAAGCAGTGGTCCTAGAACCGACCCCTGGGGAACACCACTGTATACCTTCCTCCAGTCCGAAAAACAACCGTTCACCACTGCTCTATGTCTCCTGTCACTTAGCCAATTTCGTATCCATGCTGCCACTGTACCTTTTATTCCATGGGCTTCAACTTTGCTGACAAGCCTATTATGTGGCGCTTTGTCGAACGCCTTTTAGAAATCCATGTACACCACGTTAACCGCATTACCCTCTCTGTTACCTCATCAAAAAACTCGATCAAGTTGGTTAAACACGATTTGCCTTTAACAAATCCATGCTGCTTTTCCTTAATTAATCCACACTTGTCCAAGTGACTTAATTTTGTCCCTGATTATTGTTTCTAAAAGCTTCCCCACTACCGAGGTTAAACTGACTGTCCTGTAGTTGCTGGGTTTACCTTTACACCCCTTTTTTGAACAAGGGTGTAACATTTGCAATTCTCCAGTCCTCTGGCACCACCCTCATTTCTAAGGAGGATTGGAAGATTATGGCCAGTACCTCTGCTATTTCTTCCTTTACTTCCCTCAGCATCCTAGGATGCATCCCATCCGGTCCTGGTGACTTATCTACTTTAAGTACAGCCAGCCTTTCTAGTACCTCCTCTTTATCAATTTTGATCTCATTCAGTATCTCCTCTACCTCCTCCTTCACTATATCTACGGCAGCATCTTCTTCCTTGGTGAAGACAGATGCAAAGTACTCATTTACCACCTCAGCCATACCCTCTGCCTCCATGCGTAGGTCTCCTTTTTGGTTCCTAATCAGCCCCACCCCTCCTCTTACTACCTCTTTACTATTTATATGCCTATAGAAGACTTTTGGATGACCTTTTATGTTAGCTGGTGTTCTATTCTCATACCCTCTCTTTGTCCCTCTTATTTTCTTTTTCACTTCTCCTCTGAGCTTTCTATATTTAGCCTGATTCTCAGATGTATTTTCGACCTGAAATCTGTCATACGCGTTCTTTTTCTGCTTCATCTTACTCTCTATCTCTTTCGTCATCCAGGGAGCTCTGACTTTAATTGCCCTGCCTTTCCCCCTAGTGGAAATGTACCTCGACTGTACCCGAACTGTTTCCTCTTTAAAGGCAGCCCATTGTTCCATTACAGTTTTGCCTGCCAGTCTTTGATTCCAATTTATCCGGGCCAGATCCGTTCTCATACCATTAATTCCAATCCTTCAATTAATTATTTTTACTCTATATTTCTCCCTGTCCTTTTCAATAGCTAATCTAAACCTTATGATACTATGATCACTGTTCCCTAAATGTTCACCTACTGACACTTGCTCCACTTGACCTACCTCATGCCCAAGAACCAAATCCAGCAATGCCTCCTTCCTCTTTGGGCCAGAAACATACTGATCAAGAAAGTTCTCCTGAACACACTTCAGAAATTCTTCCCCTTCTCTGCCCTTTACACTATTATTATCCCAGTCTATATTAGAATAGTTGAAGTCCCCCATTACAGGAAACTTTGTGTTATCTGGAGGCGAACCGTCCGGCAAGCTCGAGCCACCGGCAAAAATCAGGAGCCGTTTTTTATTCTTTTCGTTTCTTTTCTTTGCTTTTTTTGAACAGTCAAGCTCTGCAACGTCTGTAGCTAAGCAACAGCTTCAGCTAGAGACGCTACAGAGACGCTTGCCAACTGTTTAGAGGCTGTTGCTAAGCAACAGGGTTTGTTGATTCATACGGAGATGAAAATCTCCGTATGTTTCAACATTAACTCTGGAGTGTCCGGCAGTTTTGAGGGAACGGCAGCAGCTCGGTCCCGTCGGTGCCGGATAGCACGAAGTTTCCTGTACTACAATATAATTCTTGCACCTCTCTGTAATTTCTCTGCAAATTTGCTCCCCCATATTTTTCCCACTAGTTGGCGGCCTATAGAATACACCTAGTAGTGTAATGGCACCTCTATTGTTTCTTAACTCTAACCAAATAGATTCTGTCCTTGACCCCTCCAGAACATCCTCTCTCTTCAGCACTGTAACATTCTCCTTAACCATTACTGCCACCCCACCTCCTATCTTTCCCTCCCTATCTTTCCTTATATCCAGGAATATTTAGTACCCAATCCTGCCCTTTTTTGAGCCAGGTCTGCGTTATTGCCATGACATCATATTCCCTTGTGGCTATTTGTGCCTGCAGCTCACTTACCTTGTTTACTATTAGGGTTGCGAAGGGGTGGAAAGTTTCCGGTAAATTTCCGGTAGCTTGGGAATTTTGCCCAAAAAAGCACATGCTAGCATAATATTGTTTTTTTTGTATTTCTTTCATTTTTTTCACAAGTCCTCTTAAAATTACTAACAGAGATGGAATCTTAATTATTAAGGAATTTCTTAATCAATATATGTTTATCTTCTTACTTGGCTTGTTTTAATAATTACAAGTTTTGTGTGTGACTGTGAACAAATGTGTCCTGATTGGTTGGATGAGTGGATGAGCGATTAGCTCCCTCTATTGGTGATGTAGCGTCGTGCGTGCACAGGTCATGCTTCCATCACATGGAGCATCAGGAAAAATTTACTCACCCTGTTGCAATCGTGCTGATCGACCGCAGTTCGACACAGAGACGAATGCCCTTTATTTCTCTGCATAGAACAATGCCACGTTTACCGTCGGATGTGTGGAAGCATTTTACCCCAGGCATTAAAGATGGAAAGACTGTGTACATGTGCAAACACTGTACAAAGCCATATGTAAAGAATGCCACAAAGATGCAGCATTTATCCAAATGCAACAACTTCACTCAAAGCTCACAGCAGTCAGCCCAGAGTTCCTCTGCTTCCATTCAAGAAGATGATGGTTCACATTCAGCATCAGGCTCCTTATCATCAGCAACTCTTGGCCCACTTAGAAGGTTCTTTGATACAATGGATAACCATAGCCAGAAGAATGTAGATGAGTGCCTTGCTCGAGCTGTATATGCGACAGGCTCACCCCTCATGCTCACAGCCAATGTGTACTGGAAGAGATTTTTCAATGTTATTCGCCCAGCATACTGTCCTCCCACCAGACATGCTTTGTCTACTTATTTGCTGGAGGCTGAGTATAGCAAAGTCCAAGGAAAGCTCAAAGAAATGATAGAGATGGCAGACTGTGTTGCAGTTATCTCAGATGGGTGGTCAAATGTACGAGGGGAGGGCATCATAAACTACATCGTCTCCACTCCTCTCCCAGTGTTCTTCAAGAGCACAGACACGAAGGACAACAGACACACAGGCACATACATTGCTGATGAGCTGAAAGCGGTCATCAACGATCTTGGATCACAAAAGATCTTTACAGTAGTTACTGACAATGCTGCGAATATGAAGGCTGCTTGGGCTCAAGTGGAGGAGGCCTTCCCTCATATGACGTCTATTAGGTGCGCAGCTCATGGGCTCAACCTGCTCAACAGATCAACAGCGCTTACAGTGTGATTTCTACCCTCTCACGCCACCTCAATCTGGACGTGGGCAAAATTCTGGGAAGCCTAGCAAAGTTCTCTACCAAGCAAGGTCTTTGGAATGGGGACGGGATATGGGAATCATGCAAGCATATCAGTGCACATACCTGGTGGAAGGGACTTTGTGCATCTGAGGCCCTGTCACCCATTGCATCGGTGATACTCCAAATCCCACCTTCATCTGCGGCCTCTGAACGAAACTGGTCACTTTTTGGGAATACGCATACAAAGATGCGCAACAGGCTGACTAACAAGAGAGTGGAGAAACTGGTGGCTATCTGGGCGAACCTACAACTTATTGAGCCAGATACAGAAGTGTCCACCACACAGCTAGACAGTGACACAGAGGAGGAAATGGACACGTCAGAGCCAGAGTCAGAGAATCAGGAGGAGCAATGATGAGTAGAAGACTCAGAAGACTCGTGAGTAGAAGACTCAAAGGGACAAAATAAGGACAAATTACAGGCTAAATAAGCTGACGCTCTTTTTATTTTATTTTAGATGGGTCTTTTTTGTGTGGGTTCAATAAAGTTCAAAATTATAACCTAAATAAAGTTTTGAAAGCCTGTTTTTATTTGTATGGAACAGTATGTCTATTTTGATGACAAAGATAATATAAGGGTCAGAGACAAAAACCATCAGTGTACAAAAAAACTCAAAATTCCCATAAATTCCCCAAAATTCCCATGGAAAATTTCCTCTTTTAAAAATTCCCGGAATTTTGCAACCCTATTTACTATGCTTTGTGCGTTCACATACATACACTGTAAACCTATCTTAGACCATCCTGTGTTCTTTCTTAGTCTGAACCCACCTAATACCTTACTATTTCTTTCTTTAGTGCTATCCGTCTCTCCCAATCCTTTGTGCCCTTTGTTTCTCCTTTCTAATGCTACATCCTGGTGCCCACCCCCCTGCCAACTTAGTTTAAACCCTCCCCAAAAGGACTAGCAAACCACCCCACGAGGACATTGATCCCGGGGCTCTGTTGAGGTGCAACCCATCTGGCCTCTACAGGTCCCACCTCCCTGAAAACTGGCCCCAATGCCCCAGGAATCTGAAGCCCTCCCTCCTGCACCATCTCTCCAGCCACGCATTCATCTGCTCTATCCTCCGATTTCTATACTTGAAATGGAAAAATTTGCAGGGCTATCGGGAAAGAGCTGGGAGAGTGGGACTAATTGGATAGTTCTTTCAAAGAGCTGGCACAGGCATGATGGGCCGAATGGGCTCCTTCTGTGCTGTAAAATTCTATCATGCTTCTTTTATACAAAAAGGTTTCTTCTGATGACAAGAAGGCCATTGACGGGAACTCTTCAGTATAACTAACCCGCTGAAACACTCCGGGACTGGGGGAGGCCTCACCTGCTGCCACTGATCAAAAATACCAACAGCAACAAATATAAATAGTGCAAGTCGGCAGCACATAGGGTAGGTCAGAGGATCGTAGGAAAATAGGAACAGGAGTAGGCCATTCAGCCCCTCGAGCCTGTTCCGTCATTCAATAAGATCATAGCTGATCTGTACCTCAGCTCCATTTAATAAGAGCGGGGAGTGGGAGCAATTGGATAGCTCTTTCAAAGAGCTGGCACAGGCACGATGGACCAAAAGGCCTCCTGTGCTCGATGATTCGATAAGTGTAGTACACTTTATCATGTGCCTCTTCCTTTGGTAAGCTGGCCTCTTATTTGGGCTCAACAGTTTGTATGATGAAATGAAGAAGGAGTAACTACAAATGATGAAAATCTGAAATACAACCAGTAAACCCTGCACAGCGTGTGGGACGTTATCTGTAACGAGCTGTGATGAAGGGCTACACACCCGATATGTAATAACCTGTTTATTTTCGAGGTACCACACTTGGTTGCGCACTAAATAATCAAAAGTGATCACTTACTTCAGCTGAGAAAATGCTTCCTTCAGTTCGTTCTGCAACGAATTTGCCACATTGCTGAACCATTTCCATTAGAAGTGACTGCACAATGTGGGCGCAATGTATACACCATCGAACTCAGTCCATCTGCACAAGTCAGCAATGCCAACAGCGAAAACGACATATCGCCCTGCTGATGACCTGTTTATATTACAGTATAGCTTCCAGAGGCAGCTCTCAATTCAGAGGGGTGTAGTAATATTGTTGGACAACATACATTCCTGTGGAGGGAGGAAGCTCGCAAGTTGATTTCTTTCCCTCCCTCCAAGGACTTCGAGCCAGTGTCAGTAAGCAGTAGTCTCAGCCAGTGCTTGCAATCAAGGCTGCCATCTTGGTCTCGTCACAGGTGAGGTGAGTAGGGATGACACCTTCTCAAGAACAACAACAACTTGCATTTATATAGCGCCTTTAATGTAGTAAAACATCCCAAGGCACTTCACAGGAGCGATGATCAAACAAAATTTGTCACCGAGTCACATAAGGAGACATTAGGGCAGCTGACCAAAAACTTGGTCAAAAAGGTAGGTTTTAAGGAGCATCTTAAAGGAGGACAGAGATGTGGAGAGGTTTAGGGAGGGAATTCCTCAGAGATGTTGGGTCTCTGACACCTAGCCACAGTATAAGATTCCGAGGGGGATTGACAGGGTAGATGCTGAGAGATTGTTTCCCCTGGCTGGAGAGCCTAGAACTTGGGGGCATAGGGGGAGAAATTCGGTTGGTTGCGCCACCGATTAACGCCTAAAGAGGCCGAGAAGTGGGGCATTAGCCAATTTCCGGGCAGGCGCAGGGCGCCTAGCGCCTCGCCCCATATTGAGCATGCATTTAGCGCCGGCACTAAATCTTAGCGCCCGGTCATGGGCGCAGGCTGATTATGACATCATTTGAGTGTGCAACGCCTTTTGGGCGCCCCGGACCGGAAATTCAGTGGCGCCCCCCTTTGTAGCGCTTGGCGCTAATAGTGACAGCTTACCTGGAACCTTACCAAGTCGCTCTCGGGCTGGAGGAGCGTTATTTAAAGGGGACTGGTGTGGCTTAAAAGCGGCAGCCATTTTTGGAGCACAACTTCCTCGAGAGCTACAAAGAGTTGCTGAGCTGCACACTGAGAGCCATTTGACCACTGAGCCAGCGCAGGCAGATGACCTTCAGCCTTCTGACCATCACCTTGCTGTTGGTGAGCCTTGACAACAGGGAACCTTCCTGTGGGCACTTATTATGGGGGCTGAATTGGAGGGGAACGTCCTGCTGCTGAATCATCTGGAAAGGGCACTGAGATGCTGGGAGAGGGGGGCGGGCATGGCCAGACGGAGGAGGGCCAACAGACGTCGCCACAGCAGACCTTACGCTGGCAGGGTTTTCCGACAGCAGTTTTCCTACATGAACATGCCGGAGGAGCAGTGTGTCAGAAGGCTGCGATTTAGAAAGGAGGTGGTGACTGAGCTGTGCCAGCTGCTTCAGCCAGATCTGCAGCCTCAGATAAGGTGCAGGACATCTCTATCGGTGGCTGAGAAGATGCCTGCTGGCCTGAACTTCTACGCGAGTGGCTCTTCTCAGGCTGCGCGTCAGAGGCTGATCAGAAGTAGCTTCTAGGCCCCTCTCACGGAATGCTTGCTGCCATTCCAAGAACAGGAATGGAACTGGTCTGATACCCCCAAGCCTGTGAAGGGCAAGATGCATGTAAATAGCAGGCATGGCCATTGTAAATGAAGAAAGTATTTCATTACACAAAATGTGGTTCCTTCAAACATGAGAAAGCTATGGCAACAGAAAGCAAAACTAATACACTGACACACAACTGCCTCTCACACCCGGGAGACTGTCCAAAACATAAATCACATTCCGACCATCTTCCTTGGCCTTGATTCCACTGCGCCAACCAAAGCATCCAATGCCCCATCAGTGAGGCGTTCCGCCCTCTGCCTCACCCTTTCCATGTCTTGCTAGGCTGGTGCGCCACAGGTAGGCTCCCAGCACTTTGAAGGCCTACAAGGCAGTGAGTGTGTCTGGTGATGCCAATTGACCTGCCCCTTTAAGAGCTGGCCGGCGCCAGTGTGTCTCAGGGAAAGTGATTATTGACAGCACCTTCGCTGTGCCCCGCCGCCGCGAAATTGGGTTGCGCTGCCGGGTTAGCGCCTTAAGAGTAGCGTGCAGCGCCTGATTTAGCGCTGCAATCACCTTTAGGGGCGCTGCAACCCAATATCGCGCCAGGTGGCGCTAAATTTCGCCTGGCGCTGAACTTTGCGCATCACCAGGACTAGCGCCCCAAACGCGGCTATACCGAATTTCTAGGCCTAGTCTCAGGATAAGGGGTCGGCCTTTTAAGACTAAGATGAGGAGGAATTTCTTCACTCAGAGGGTTGTGAATCTTTGGAATTCTCTGCCCTAAAGGGCTGTGGAGGCTCAGTCGTTGAGTGTATTCAAGGCTGAGATAGATAGATTTTTGGACTCCAGAGGAATTAAGGGATATGGGGATAGGTCAAGAAATTGGAGTTGAGGTCAAAGATCAGCCATGATCTTTGAGGGGCCATCTGGCCTACTCCTGCTCCTAATTCTTATGTTCTAGGGGCCTTTATAATCACACAGTTGGGTTCAGTAGATTCTCCCAGACAGTACGCCTGATGATGTCAGCATTATTCACCTTTGAAACAAAAAAACTTACCAAAACTTAAAGACAAGAGGATGAAGATTAAACTTACACTCCCATCTTTAATTTACTTACATTTACCAAAAGCAAACTCTTAACCACTATGCAAGTCATTTCCTGGAGGCCTTTCTGAATAGTTTTAAGTCCTGTCCATATCATGATGAAGGATTATTAGTTTAGTTTTCTGTATTGGGTTGCTTGTGCACAGGGATGGGTAATAGTTACCAGATTGTGTATAGGCTGAAAATCCCACATCTGTAAAAATTTGTATTGGTAAAAAATCCTCCTCCTGCTAAATAATAAAAAGTATAATGTAACTAGCAACGTTTACTTCAAATGCTCAACCATCATTTCAAAAAGCCCATAGAAACAAGATAGGCGGTTTCCTCCTTCTCGAATAGCAGGCTCTCTCTTGGAGCTTGGAGATTTAACAGTCAGGGTCACATATTGTGTCATGGCCACCCTCATTGCCAATTTATAATTGGCTTAGAGAAGGCATGAAACCGGGTGCCATACCAACGACACATTGAGGACGCCCTGGAATGGAGAGGCCTGAGGACCGGTAAATTTGCCTCCCTGAAACCATCTCTCCACACCTACCTGCTTAAAGTCAGCGAAGCAATTTACCTGGCTTCAATGGTAAAGGGGGTGGTGGAAGAATTAGTTCCAATGTTAAGTACTCTGCCACAGAGCTGGTTGGGAAAGATTGCTAAATATCTCCCTGCAAAAATCCAAAATCAGCTCACAAAAAGACTTCATTTATCCCTCACATACGAACAATAACAGACAGGAAAAGACCCTCTGGTCCACCCAGCCTGCCCCACATAATTGTGATACCTTGTGTATCACGATACAGACACTCCCCACTCCACCCGAAACCATGTGATCTCCTGGGAGAGACAAAAAACCAAATAAAAACCAAGGCCAATTTGGGAAAAAAAGCTGGGAAATCTGGGAAATTCCTCTCTGACCCCCTCTTGGGTCATCAAAACTAGTTGAGATGCCCACTCTGGCCCTGATTAACGTTGTACAGTTCCTACCTCTTGTACGAGGTGATCTCTGCCCCAGCCAGAAAAAGGTCCAGGTCTCACTTGAAGGAATTCAGCGAATCAGAGTTCACCGCACGAGCCGGCAGCCTGTTCCACAGGTTCATTATTCTCTGGGAAAAGAACCACCTCCTGACATCCAGCCTAGATCTGGCCTTAAATAACTTGAGATTGTGACCCCTCTGGTCCTCCCTAACATATGTAATTGGAACAAACTGTCAACTGGAACACAACCCTTCATCATCTTATTAACCTCGATCAAATCACCCCTAAAGTCTACGCTTCTCTAAAGTGTAGACTCCCAGCTCTTCTGGCTTATATCTTGATAACTAAGCTGCTTTAAACTGGGAATTAATCTATTGGCCCTCCTCTGCACCCTTTCCAAAGACTCAAACAAGCCACTTTAATGGTACAGTAAACACTGATAACAAATTGTTATTTCTCTTTTATTAAAGACAACGGATGTTGGATAACCAGCAGGTCATACTGTTCTTGTAGCAGTGTATTGGAAGCGTGACCAAGTTTCAGAAGATAGATTTGGATTGGAATTGTTCCAGTGTAAAGTGGCTTTTGTTTGTCTGTGGCAGGGTGCGGTGAGTCTAGGAAACAATGCCATTTGCAGCGAGGAGCTGCTGCCATCCTGGGTACCACAGTACAGTGTGATCATAAAAACATTTCGTCGTGGGAATAAATTTGTTCAATTTCCAGCGGCTAGTTTGATGAAGAGATTAATTCTGCAGCACAGAACCCAAACAGAGGAATTTAATGAGCTCCACAGATACCAACATTCAGAGGTGCAAAGAAAATTAATTTCTCAGCGCTGGTGTCTATACGCATTTTGCAGGCGTTACAAAGTGTTCTCCCACTCACTGCAGATTTCAGGGCCT
Organism: Somniosus microcephalus; assembly: GCF_052327205.1. NCBI lineage: Eukaryota > Metazoa > Chordata > Chondrichthyes > Squaliformes > Somniosidae > Somniosus > Somniosus microcephalus. The sequence continues at coordinate 27,509,661 of NC_141000.1, read as the reverse complement.
GAGTGCTTCGGGCTAATCAGCCATTGGGGTATCACGGAATCCTATTCATTACCCACACACGTGCATGTTCCAGCAGGGGGGTGGTCACTGGACAGTGATTAAGACTTGGGTTGATTTTCCTCTGTCTAACACCGGAACATTGATACCCCACTGCTACCCCAGCTAAGATCAGCTAACTCAGCACAGATCAGGGGCCGAACCCGAGACCTCGCTGGTCTGTATGTTCCAATTAGAGTGTGACATATATCTGCAGGTTTTACTGCCACGCTACAGGATGCATTTACCCACTGGATCATCAGGGGAGTTTGACCTCTGCCCCGATTGCCCAGCTGGATGTCCAACACCCAACGTCACAAGCATTGACCCCTGCTGTAGTTTCAGGGGTCAGCTTCATTTGCATACTGTAAGGGGGCCTAGACATTCAATGGCGCCACGCCAGTTTTTCAGGCGAAAAAGGGACGCCTAACAATCCAATATGGCGAGTGGGGCGCACGCTCGTTACATGAAGGTCCGCGCCTGCCATATTGGTAAAGGCAGCAAAAGTGCCGTCCATGTCCTGCGCCTGAAACAAACGATAACTATTTGCATATGCAAATAGAGTCCAAACTCCTGTTTGAGGCCCACTAGGCAAAATGGATCTGCCTTGCACCAGGAGTGCTCCTCCGAACTGCACCGTACTCCCCAAGACCGCTGCCAGGCCCCACTCAGTCCCCTCCACTCACCCCCCGCTTGGCCCCCTCCCCCGCCCCCCCCACCCGCTCGACCCCTCTTCCCCTCCCTCCCGCACGGCCCTCTCTCTCCCACTCCATCCCGCTCGGCCCCCTCTCTCCCACTCCCTCCCGCACGGCCCTCCCTCTCCCCCTCCCTCCCGCACGGCCCCCTCTCTCCCCCTCCCTCCCGCACGGCCCCCTCTCTCCCCCTCGCTCCCGCAAGGCCCTCTCTCTCCCACTCCCTCCCGCACGGCCCTCTCTCTCCCCCTCCCTCCCGCACGGCCCCCTCTCTCCCCCTCCCTCCCGCACGGCCCCCTCTCTCCCCCTCCCTCCCGCACGGCCCCCTCTCTCCCCCTCCCTCCCGCACGGCCCCCTCTCTCCCCCTCCCTCCCGCACGGCCCCCTCTCTCCCCCTCCCTCCCGCACAGCCCCCTCTCTCCCCCTCGCTCCCGCAAGGCCCTCTCTCTCCCCCTCCCTCCCGCACGGCCCTCCCTCTCCCCCTCCCTCCCGCACGGCCCTCTCTCTCCCCCTCCCTCCCGCACGGCCCTCCCTCTCCCCCTCCCTCCCGCACGGCCCCCTCTCTCCCCCTCGCTCCCACAAGGCCCTCTCTCTCCCACTCCCTCCCGCTCGGCCCCCTCACTCCCGCTCAGCCCCCTCCCTCACTCTCAGACCCCTCCCTCATTCTCAGCCCCCTCCTTCACTCTCAGCCCCCTCCTTCACTCTCAGCCCCCTCTCTCCCTCACTCTCAGCCCCCTCTCTCCCTCACTCTCAGCCCCCTCTCTCCCTCACTCTCAGCCCCCTCTCTCCCTCACTCTCAGCCCCCTCTCTCCCTCACTTTCTGCACCCTCTCTCCCTCACTCTCAGCCCCCTCCCTCACTCTCAGCCCCCTCTCCCCCTCACTCTCAGCCCACTCCCTCCCTCACTCTCAGCCCCCTCTCTCCCTCACTCTCAGCCCCCTCTCTCCCTCACTCTCAGCCCCCTCTCCCTCACTCTCAGCCCCCTCTCTCCCTCCCCAGCCGCTCAGCCCCCTCTCCCCCTTCCGCTCATGCGCGGCCTTCTCCCTCCCCCTAACGGGACTTTTTCCCTCCCCCTAATGCCCCCCCCCCACTCCTGCTTGGCTCCCTCTCTCCATCCCGCTCCATCTCAACTCCCTCCTGTTCGCTTCTCCACCTCACTCAGGTCCTACCTGAGGGCCGCTGCTGGCGATGCAGGGACCCCGAATTGAAATCCTCTTCGCCCTGTGAGCTGCCTTGGTGATGCCCAGCAGGTGTCTGCAGCTTGTGTAAATGAGGTTTAATATCAGGTGTGTCTCGGGCCTACCCATTCCGGTGCAATAATTGCTCCCTGTCCCCAGTCCAAATTCCAGAACCAATTCTAGGCCAGTGAGTTCCAGGCAGTGGAAGCACCTCTGGCCAAGAGCTCGCCTGTCTGTGGAGTGGGAAAGAGCTTGCTGCTACAGGAATTAAAGGCCTGCAGCAGCTAAAGGGACAGTCATCCTCACCACACTTTTGGCTGCAGAAAAGATATAACTGGCTGTTTTTTTATTAATCGTTCCTGGGATGTGGGCGTCGCTGGCAAGGCCAGCATTTATTGCCCATTCCTAGTTGCCCTTGAGAAGGTGGTGGTGAGCTGCCTTCTTGAACCGCTGCAGTCCGTGTGGTGAAGGTACTCCCACAGTGCTGTTGGGGAGGGAGTTCCAGGATTTTGACCCAGCGACAATGAAGGAACGTCGATATATTTCCAAGTCAGGATGGTGAGTGACTTGGAGGGGAACGTGGAGGTGGTGGTGTTCCCATGCGCCTGCTGCCCTTGTCCTTCTAGGTGCAAGAGGTCCCGGGTTTGGGAGGTGCTGCCGAAGAAGCCTTGACGAGTTGCTGCAGTGCATCTTGTAGATGGTACACACTGCAGCCATGGTACGCCGGTGGTGGATGGGGTGAATGTTTAAGGTGGTGGATGGGGTGCCAATCAAACGGATTGCTTTGTTGTGGATGGTATCGAGTTTCCTGAGTGTTGTTGAAGCTGCACTCATCCAGGCAAGTGGAGAATATTCCATCACACTCCTTACTTGTGCCTTGTAGATGGTGGAAAGGCTTTGTGGTGTCAGGAGATGAGGCGCTCACCGCAGAATACTTAGCCTCTGACCTGCTCTTGTTGCCACAGTATTTATATGGCTGGTCCAGTTAAGTGTCTGGTCAATGGTGACCACCAGGATGTTAATGGTGGGGGATTCGGCGATGGTAATGTCGTTGAATGCCAAGGGGTGGTGGTTAGATTGTCGCTTGTTGGAGATAGTCATTGCCTGACACTTCTGTGGCGCGAATGTTACCTGCCACTTATCAGCCCAAGCCTGAATGTCGTCCAGGTCTTGATGCATACGGGCATGGACTGCTTCATTATCTGAGGAGTTGTGAATGGCACTGAACACTGTGCAGTCATCAGCGAACATCCCCACTTCTGACCTTATGATGGAGGGAAGGTCATTGATGAAACAGCTAAAGATGGTTGGGCCCAGGACACTGCCCTGAGGAACTCCTGCTCCTGCAGCAATGTACTGGGGCTGTGATGATTGACCTCCAACAACCACAACCATCTTCCTTTGTGCTAGGTATGACTCCAGCCAGTGGAAAGTTTTCCCCCCAATTCCCATTGACTTCAGATTTACTAGGGCTCCTTGATGCCACACTCGGTCAAATGCTGCCTTGAAGTCGAGGGCAGTCACTCTCACCTCACAATATCTGAAAGATTTGAGGCAGGTTACAGAGACTTTGTGGATTCTTTGGCCTAGAAATTCAGTTTGGGGCGGCCAGCTCGCTCGCGCCCATAAAGTACCGCTGCGCGCGGAGCCACTTGCGCCCGCCGGAAATTCAGTTTCAGCGCCCCAACTCGAAGGCGGCCGCTATTCAAGGGTTTCGGCACCCCCGCTTGGGGCGCTGAAACTGAATATCGGCGCGCTAGGTGCCGCAGCGCCACCCGCTGCGGAGCGGCAGGCTGCGGTACTGCAGGCCTTCCTCCCTCCCTTAAGGGGGAGGTGCCTGCAACAGCGAGATCGCCGCTCGCTAGTGCCAGCAAATGAGCCCGGCACCACGGAGAAGTGCCGGGCTCCCGGAAAACAGCCGGCAATGCCGCGGGGGGGGGGTGGTGGAGGAGGCCGGGGAAGGAGGTGCGGGCAGGCGGCCGCCAAAAAAGCGGCCGACCGCACCTCCGCCTTAACTCGCCCCACTACCGCTACAGGACGGCCCCGTTTTCTGATCGCTGTTTGCGGCCGCTGCGGAAGAGGCGGCCGCAACTAAATATGGCGGTCGGGCCGGTAGCGGGGCACTGCGCACACCGATGACGTCATCGGTGGCGGCGCAGCGCTACTGGCTAACGCCGCCATTACCGCAGCGCTGAATATCGGCGAAAGCTCAGCAAGTGGCGCAAAAGCTCTCTTTGGGCGAAAACTGGGCGCAAAGCCTACTGAATTTCTAGCCCTTTATGTGAAACTGTTCTCGCAGGGACGGTCTGACGAAGGGAACATCAAAGAAATCTGCTGAGGTCCAGTGGTGGGTGGTGGTCTGGGTAGTCAGTGCCAACTCAACCGCCTCAACGCACATCTGGTCACATTTCACCAGGAATTACCATACCACTTAAGAATACACTGTACTAAGCAGGTTTGCCACTGAGAATAACCTCTCATTCAGAGAGTTGAAGTACCCGACTGGTTTACCATGTGCCCATGAGCTAGCGTGGTGCCCTTTCCACCCCCGGCCTTCACTTGGAAGTGGCCCTTCACTCACATCCTCATAAAGGCCTCACTTGGAATGTAATTTCCTGTTCCTCACAGCCACCTTGGGCCGGATGCCGACACTGCCCCTCATGGTTGCAAGCGGATTTGTCCCTTTTAGCTTGCCTTTATCTAGGACATGGCAGCCCAGAGCAGCAGGGAGACCCCAGCTACAAGTGGCAGCCCCCCCTGAACATGAGGTCTCTATGAGGAGGAAGCACTGCACCTTCTGTTGAGGGAATCCATCTCAAGAGTGTTGGAAATGGGAAAGAAGAAGGGAAAGTGCCAGGTAAGGGCTTGTCGTTACTTTTTTATGGCACTCTATTAATTCTGTATCATGAAACCCTCACATCATGCCTTCTACTGAAAGTGACATGAGCTTGGCTCCTTAGGGAACCATCTCTTTCTCTTCTCCTCCTCTAGATTTGGTACAAGACAAAGAAGTAGACTCCTTAGCACCCAGCAGTGCCTGTACTTTGTAGCACAGACTCACTCGCTCTATCCCTCACAAGCACCAGCCCAGAGACATCCATTGACTGCGCAGGGATGGATGTGATGGTAAAGGTGGTTTGGGAGAAAAATACACTTCACTTTGATATTTTGTTAATGGGTCTGTAGACACCCAGGGTCAACTGAAATTTTCAAGACTGAGATTGATTTTTGTTAGGTAAGGGTATTAAAGGATATGTAGAAATGGTGGGTAAGTGGAGTTGCGGAACAGATCACCCATTGAATGGTGGAACAGGCTCGAGGGGCTGAATGACCTACTCCTGGTCCTTTGTAAAAGATTAGTCTAAAATTAATGATGAAGGCTTTCTTTTGGAGAAATACGGGTTGGAAGGTTTTCTCTGCACTGTCTGTTACACAAACGTGCACCAGAATGTGTTTACAATTTTGTGTACCTGAAGGAACGGTTCTCCCCCTCTTACTGGTGATTATCAGCACAAAACAAGACTGCACGAGGCACTAATAAATGGAAAAAAAAACAAAATAGAGCAAGGCTCCAAGGGAAATGGTGCACAACATAGGAACAAGCAAGGATTGATTGCCCATTATAGAAAGGTCTCTAAGGAAGCTTTGGAACTTTGTTCCGTCCAGCTGCTGGGTTCATAGAAATATAGAAAAACAGGAGCAGGAGTAGGCTATTTGGCCCTTCGAGCCTGCTCCGCCATTCAATATGATCATGGTTGATCCTCTATCTCAATACCATATTCCCGCTCTCTCCCCATACCCCTTGATGCCTTTTGTGTCTAGAAATCTATCTATCTCCTTCTTAAATATATTCAGTGACTTGGCCTCCACAGCCTTCTGTGGTAGAGAATTCCACAGGTTCACCACCCTCTCAGTGAAGAAATTTCTCATCTCAGTCCCAAATGTCCTACCCCGTATCCTGAGACTGTGACCCCTCGTCCAAAGATGTGCGGGTTAGGTTGATTGGCCATGATAAATAAAAAAAAATTGGCCCTTAGTGTTAGGGGGGATTAAATACGTGGGGTTACGGGGATAGGGCTTGGGTGGGATGGCTGTCGGTGTAGGGACCGGGTGCTAGGGTTTGGATGATCAGCCATGATCTCGTTGAATGGCGGAGCAGGCTCGAAGGGCCGAATGGCCTACTCCTGCTCCTATCTTCTATGTTTCTATGTTTCTAGACCCCCCAGCCAGGGGAAACATCCTCCCTGCACCCAGTCTGTCTAGCCCTGTCAGAATTTTATATGTTTCAATGAGATCCCCTCTCATTCTTCTAAACTCTAGTGAATACAGGCCTAGTCGACCCAATCTCTCCTCATACGACAGTCCTGCCATCCCAGGAATCAGTCTGGTGAACCTTCGCTGCACTCCCTCTATGGCAAGTATATCCTTTCTTAGGTAAGGAGACCAAAACTGCACACAGTACTCCAGGTGTGGTCTCACCAAGGCCCTGTATAACTATAGTAAGACATCCTTGCTCCTGTACTCAAATCTTCTTGCAATGAAGGCCAACATACCATTTGCCTTCCTAATTGCTTGCTGCACCTGCATGTTTGCTTTCAGTAACTAGTGTACAAGGACACCCAGGTCCCTTATCTATTCTACCAGTTACATCCTCAAAAAACTCCAGTAGGTTTGTCAAACACGATTTCCCTTTCATAAATCCATGTTGACTTTGTCTAATCCCGTTGATATTTTCTGAGTGTCCTGTTATCACATCCTTTATAATAGACTATCATTTTCCCTACTACTGATGTTAGGCTAACCAGGCTGTAGTTCCCTGTTTTCTCTCTCCCTCTTTTTTAAATAGTGGGGTTGCATTTGCCACCCTCCAATCTGCAGGAACTGTTCCATAATCTATAGAATTTTGGAAGATGACAACCAATGCATCCACTATTTCCATGGCTACCTCTTTTAGTACTCTGGGATGCAGATTATCAGGCCCTGGGGATTTATCGGCTTTCAGTCCCATTAATTTCTCCAGCACTATTTTTTTACTAATTCTAATTTCCTTTAATTCCTCCTTCTCACTAGACCCTTGCTTCCCTAGTATTTCTTGGAAGTTATTTGTGTCCTATTCCGTGAAGACAGAACCAAAGTATTTGTTTAGTTGCTCTGCCATTTCCTTGTTCCCCATTATAAATTCTCCCGTTTCTGACCGTAAGGTTCCTACATTTGTCTTCACTATTCTTTTTCTCTTTACATTCTTGTAGAAGCTTTTATAGTCTGCTTTTATGTTCCTTGTAAGTTTATTCTCATACTCTATTTTCCCCTCTTAATCAATCTCTTGGTCCCTTTTTGCTGAACTCTAAACTGCTCCCAATCCTCAGGCTTGCTACTTTTTCTGGCAACTTTATATGACTCCTCTTTGGATCTAATACTATCCTTAATTTGTTTTGTTAGCCATGGTTGGGCCGCTTTTCCTTTTGTGTTTTTGCACCAGAAAGGAATGTATAACTGTTGCAATTCATGCATTCGTTCCTTAAATGTTAGCCATTGCCTATCAACCATCATGCCTTTTAATGAAGCTCCTCAATCTATCATAGCCAACTCATTCCTCATACCTTCGTAGTTTCCTTTGTTTAGATTTTGGACCCTAGTTTCGGATTGGACTTCTTCACTTTCCATTTTAATAAAGAATTCTATCATGTTATGATCACTCTTCCCTAAAGGGCCCCACACAACAAGATTATTAATTAACCCCTTCTCATTGCACAATACCCAATGTAGGATAGCCTGTTCCCTAGTTGGCTCCTCAATGTACTGGTCTAAAAAACCATCTCATACACACTCCAGGAATTCATTCTCCACAGTATTATTGCTAATTTGGTTTGGCCAGTCTATCTGTAGATTAAAGTCACCCATGATTACTGTAGTACCCTTGTTACATGCATCTCTAATTTCCTGTTTAATGCCATCCCCTACATTACCACTACTGTTTGGAGGCCTATAGACAACTCCCACTAATGTTTTCTGCCCCTTGCTGCTTCTTAGCTCCACCCAGACTGATTCTACATCTTGATTTTCTGAGCAAATATCCTTTCTCACTATTGCTCTGATTTCATCCTTTACTAACAATGCCATCCCACCTCCTTTTCCTTTTTTTTTGTCCTTCCTAAATATCAAATATCCTTGGATATTCAGCTCCCAGCCTTGGTCACCCTGCGGCCATGTCTCCGTAATCGCAATTATATCGTATCCATTTACATCTATTTGCGCTGTTAATTCATCTCCCTTATTATGAATGCTTCATGCATTCAGATACAGTGCCTTTAGATTTGCCTTTTTAACATTTTTAGACATCTTAACATTTTTTTTTACTATGGCGCTATTTGTCTTACTATTTTTTCTTACCCGGACCCTATTTGTTAGTGCAATCCTTTGTTAGTACACTCTGTCCCTTCCTGACACAATCTGGTTCTCCTTACCCCATCACTTTCCTGCACTGCTTCCTTGTCTTTTCTCTTTAGCATTCTAGATTTCTCTCCACCGGGACCCTCCACCCCCTTATTTAATTTAAAGCCCTATCTACCTCCCTAGTTATTCAATTCGCTAGAACTCTGGTTCCAGCATGGTTCAGGTGTAGTCCGTCCCAACGGAGCAGCTCTCTCTTTTCCCAGTACTGGTGCCAGTGCCCCATGAATCGAAACCCACTTCTCCCACACCAATCATTGAGCCACGCATTCATCTTCCTGATCCTATTGACCCTATGCCAATTTGCTCATGGCTCCAGTAATAATCCAGAGATTATGACCTTTGTGGTTCCGCTTTTTAATTTAGTTCCTAACTGCTCAAACTCTTTCACCAGAACCTATTTCTTTGTCCTACCTATGTCGTTGGTACCTACGTGGACCACGGCAACTGGATCCCCCCCCCTCCACACCCACTGCAAGTTCTTCTCCAGCCCAGAGGAGATGTCCTTTACCCTGGCACCGGGTAGGCAACATAGCCTTCGGGACTCACGCTCCTGGTTGCAGAGAACAGTGTCTATCCCCCTAACTACACTGTCGCCTACTACAACCACCTTCCTTTTTATTCCCCCCACTTGAACGGCTTCCTGTACCACGGTGCCGTGGTCAGTTTGCTCATCCTCCCCGCAATCCCCGCACTTGTCCACGAGGGTTACAGAAACCTCGAATCTATTGGACAAGTGCAGGGACTGAGGCTCCTGCAATACTACCTCCTGGATCCCCGTACCTGCCTCACTCGCAGTCACACCCTCCTGTCCCTGACCACATGTCAATTCTAAAGTATTTAATCTAAGGGGTGTGGCTGCCTTCTGGAGCAAAAGGTCCAGGTAACTTTCTCCCTCCCTGCTGTCTCGCAATATCTGCAGCTCAGACTCCAGCTCCTCAACTCAGAGCCGAAGTTCCTCGAGCCGCAGGCACATGTAGTCACCCTGGACAAAAATGTCCACAAGCTCTCACATATTGCAGCAGCAACACATCTCCTGTTCTCCCATTATTTTATTTATTTAATTAATTAGTTTAGTGTTAATCAAATTATTTACCTCATTTAGTTTATTAAATTAATTAAATTAAGTTTAGTTTTTAAAATTTAGCTATATGTTATATGTTAACTTAAAACTTAGCCCACAGTCACTACCAATCACTTACCTGCCTTACCTGTGATGTCACACTGCCGTTTTCTCTTGTTGATGTAGGTCTGCTGCTGCTTTTATCCCCACTCTCGGGCCTCGGTCTGCTCCCGCTCAGGTCCACCGCCGCTCTGCAGGAGAAGTTAGGAAAAGCAAGCACCTCCTTCCTCCACTTCACCGAACTCCCACACTTACCAAGCTCCCAGTTGTTCACTCTGTGCTTGCTGCACTCAGTTCAGATCTGAAACATCTGGATTGATTTGACCTTGTATTTTGGGCATGGATTGAGTTGTTTAATTGCTTTCAGTGCTGCTTCAAAAGCATCACATTGATTCACTTTCCTCCTATTAGAAAGAGTGAGTGTGTGCATGTTGTGTGTGTACGTGTGTGTGTCTGTGTCTTTTTATGTATGTGTATGTGTATTTGTGCCCAGGAGTGAGAGTGAGAGTGTGTGTGCGTACATATGTCTGCATCTATATATATATGTGTGTGTGTGTCTGTGTATGTCTGTCTGTATCTATGTGTGTGTGTGTGCATATATGTGCATTTGTCTATTTGCGTATGAGTCTACATGTGTGTATGTATGTGTGTGTGCCTGTCTATGTGCATGTGTCCCCATGTGTGTGTGTATGTATGTCTGTGCTCCTGTAATACATGTACCACCAGGTTCAAAGCAGAATACTATCACCCTAGTCATAATGATCAGTTGTAAGAATGGGTAATCTTGCTTGTGTTAATGATGTAAGTCAAAATGGGTCTCGTTGGTTTGAATATATAAAATAGAATTTCTCAGTTCAACTAAGCCCATGTATTGGCTCCAGAACACCAGCCCTTCTTTCCAGAGTGGCTGGGATGGGAATGTCCAGTCCCTTGTCCAAGCCTACATCTCCAGGATTTGGGCTACCAGCTAATGTACACAATGCCAAACCTGCACTCCTGACCCTGAATAACTGTCAGCATATTTCACAAAAGGATTCCACTGTCAAGATAGCTGCCATCACAAAGGGCTCCAGGCCAGCTGGTTGGATCCAAGCTCGAGCAACCCCAAGCTACAACCCAGAAGCAGCCCACATGGTGCCTGCAATACAGTAGATGGCCACTAGATACTGCGCTTTTAATGAAAAGAAGTTAAGAATTGGGATTTGACTCAAGAACCTCGACAGCTAAGGAACCGCTTGATCTTCAAATCAGGAATAGAGAGAGCCTACCCCAGGACTCATGATTTAGTACCTCTATGGCACGCCACCTGAAACTGGCACATTGATACAGGAAAGGTTTAAAACACCTCTGAGGAACCACCTGAAATCACTCATAGCAACAGGCTCTGTCCCTGAAAAACAGCAGAGAGTATGTTTTTCCTGTTCTGGCCTGAGTTTCTAGGGGTCAAAGTGAGATGTTCATTGCTAATATCACACCGCATAATACAATAGTGCAGTGACTATGTTGCTGGACTAATAATCCAGACAGCGTGAGTGCAAATCCCACCCTGGCACTTTGAAAATTTGACATCAGTTTAACAAAAAGCTGGTATCAGTAAAAGTGATCATGAAGCTGTTGGATTGTCGTTAAAACCCCAATTGGTTCACTAAGGTCCTTTAGGGAAAGAAACCTGCTGCCCTTACCTGGTCTGGCCTATATGTGAGTCCAGTCCCACACCAACGTGGGTGTCTCTAACTAGCCATTGAAGTGGCCTCGCAAACCATTCAGTTGTATGGGCAACTAGAGATGGGCAATAATTGCTGGGCTTGCCAGTGGCACCCACATCCTGAGGATGAATTTTTAAACAAAATCAGAGCCTGTTGTCCTATCAGTTCCAACAGTAAGGCCACAGGGCACCACGTGGTATTAGAGCTGAAATCTAAATGCATATTGAGGGAGAGGTGTTTGAGAGTGCAATTCACAGGGCGAGTGGGGAAGGAGGTTCAATGTGTCATTAATCACAGGAGCTAAAGCGTGTTTCGATGAAGATTGTAATTTTGGGAGCAAGCAAGATTTACTGTGTACTTCTGACTGTCTACCAGTTGAATCTTACTCTGATATATCGCTGGTCTACAAACGATACTGACTGGATTGTCACTGTGTTACATAGGAAAGGGCATTTTGGGAAGGAGGTGTGAAGGGGTAGCAGAAGAAATGATGAGAACTATATAAGAAATCGTTAGTTTTAATGTTCGCAGCATGGCTGAAAATACTGCGGTCAAAAGCGTTGTATGGGAATAATTCCATAACATTTGAGTTCGTTGTCTCTGCTCTTCCCAGACTTGCTCACTGAGCTTCAGTATTATATCTTATTTATTATTTTTACTTATCCACAAAACATTTGAGAAAGTAAAGAGACCTAAACACCTCAGTAGGATGGAATGTTGTAGAAATTTATGAATATTTTAAAATTATTTGGTGAAACACAATAGAAATGTTTCTGAGGAAAACCCTGACGTTTCAACATTCCCCCCCCCCAAAAAAAATTATAAACTAACTTCATTTTTATCTTTTCAATATGATTCAAGATGAAAACTGTTAGATCCGTGTATCTTAATGTTGTGTCCTTCAATAATCAGACAACAGACTGCAGGGAACGATTCAACAGGTGTTTACTGAATGAGGGTTACTCTAGAACTAACTATACAGATCACTACTCAGGGTCTATACACAGGTTTGGTCACTGACGGTACTACAGCATACAGCAGCTGTAAAAAGTAGTTCTCCCCTTAAAGGTACATACATTACAATTCCTCCCCTTTTAGATTAACAGTACCATAACACTCATTTAACAATTAAATATCAAACTAATTACAATTAACACTTTTAACATGCAACATTAGCTGAAAATAGTCTATTTATAAATTCAGTCTTTGGGGAGGCTTCCTGATCCTTTCTGGATAGCGCCTTTCCCGAGTGTCTTGCTCTTGGTGCGGAGGCGATTCTGGCCCCCTGTCGTCGGTTGGTTCATCCGCTTCCGATGCTACTGTTTCTGGGGTAGATGCTACCTGTACGTCGGGTTCATCACCAGGTACGTATGGGCGAGGCATGGGGTTGATTTGTTCCTGTGACTCTAGGATCTGGTCAGCATGGCGTCTCACGATGCTCTCCCCAACGTCCACTGTGTACATTAGTGGGCCCTGCCGTGTGCATATCGTTCCTGGCTGCCATTTTTCTGTTCGGTAGTCGCGGGCCAAGACTGGTTGCCCTACATTGAAGCTCCTTGTTGGCTTCTCATGGATGTGCTGGAATTGCTTACTCTCAACATCTCTTCGTACGTTTGGTCTGAGCAAATCCAGGCGAGATCTTAACCTTCGGTTAAAGAACATCATGGCTGGGGCCTGGTTGGTGACTGCATGTGTCGCATTCCGGTAGGCGAACAGGAAATTGTCCACCTTGTGCTGCAGCAGCATGTTGTCATTGTACATAGCCTTTATTGCCTTCTTAAAGGTTTGTACGAACCTCTCAGCCAATCCATTTGTGGCTGGATGATACGGGGCGGATGTGTAATGCCTTACCCCATTCCTTTTCATAAATCTTCGAAACTCTTCGGACACAAACTGTGGTCCGTTATCAGAGCAAATCTGCTCTGGCAAGCCGTTCCTGGCAAAAATGGTCCGTAGGACTGCAATAGTTTTCTCCGTGGTGGTGGAGGACAATTTGATCACCTCAGGCCATTTCGAGTGCGCATCCATGGCTATTAAAAACATTGAGTCCATGAATGGACCAGCAAAATCAATATGCACCCGTTGCCATGGAGATGAGGGCCACTCCCATGGGTGTAGAGGGGCATGTGGTGGTGCATTTTGGACCTTCTGGCATCCTGAGCAGCTCTTTGTCAGGTCCTCGATTTGCTGATCGATCCCCGGCCACCACACATAAGCCCTAGCAAGGCTTTTCATTTTCACCCCTCCCAGATGACCTTTGTGAAGCTCATTGAGCACTCTCTCCCTTAACTTGGGTGGAATTACCACTCGGGATCCACACATCAAGTTCCCCTGGCATACTGACAGCTGTTCTCTTCTGGATGAGAATGCTGGCAACAGTGAGTCGCCATGTGCTGGCCATCCCTTCACCGTCAAATCATATACCCGAGACAGTGTCGGGTCATTTCGGGTCTCCTTCTCTATACCAGCGTTAGTTACTGGCAAGCATTCAATTATAGTCAAATGAAATATTTCGACAGGATCCACTGCTGGTGCTTCCTCCGCAGTAGGCAGTGGCAGGCGTGATAGCCCATCAGCGTTTCCATGCTGTTTCGTGCCCTTATACTCGATTTCATATTGGTGCACCCCTAGAAAAAGGGACCATCTTTGTAGCCGTTGCGCAGTCATCACCGGAACGTCCTTCTTTGGATTAAAAATGGAGACAAGTGGTTGGTGGTCAGTCAGCAAGGTGAACTTCTGCCCGTGCAGATAGTGATTGAACTTTTTCACTCCCCACACTAGGCTGAGGGCCTCCCTGTCAATCTGGGCGTAGTTACGCTCGGCTGAGGTTAGTGATCGTGACGCAAAGGCTATTGGCCTCTCTGAGCCATCCGAGAATTTGTGCGACAGCACCGCTCCAATACCGTAGGGTGACGCATCACATGCCAACCGAATTGGTAATGCCGGGTTGTAATGGGCCAATACCTCTTTCGATGTGATTAGTGTTTTGCTCTTCTGGAAAGCTCGTCTACATTTGTCACTCCACTTCCATGGCACCCCAGTTTGCAGTAGGGTGTTCAGTGGGTGTAGTATTGTAGACAAATTTGGCAAGAACTTATGGTAGTAGTTTACCAGTCCGAAGAATGACCTCAGTTGTGACACATTTTCCGGTGCTGGAGCCTTGACTACTGCCTCAATCTTCTCTGGGGACTTAAGTAACCCTTCTTTATCGATAACGTGGCCACAATACGAGATCTGTTTTCTAAAAAACTCGCATTTGGGGCGGTTAGCTCGGAGCCCATATTCCTGCAATCTAGTGAGCACCTGCTCCAGGTTGGCAAGGTGATCACTGTCATTTTCGCCCGTGACCAGGATGTCATCCAAATAACACTGTGTCCCTGGGATCCCTTGCAGGACTTGTTCCATTGCCCTCTGCCAAATAGCCGGAGCTGATGCTACCCCGAATACCAGCCGGTTGTATTGGTAGAGACCTTTATGGGTGTTGATTGTGAGGTATTTTTTTGATGCTTCTTCTACCTCCATTTGCAGATACGCCTGGGCCAGATCAATCTTAGTGAAGCGTTTCCCTCCAGATAGCGAGGTGAAAATCTCTTCAATCCGCAGAAGTGGATATTGTACGGTGTGAAGGACCGGGTTCACTGTTACCTTAAAGTCCCCACAGATGCGAACCTTCCTTGGTTCCCCAGGCGTGCTGCTCAACGACTTTTTCATCACAGGGGCGATGGGTGTAGCCCACTCGCTCCAGTCTACCTTGGACAGTACACCTGAACGTTCCAGACTCTCCAGCTCTGCTTCGACGGCTGGGCGGATCGCATAAGGTACCGGTCTGGCCTTAAAAAATTTTGGGCTTGCGTTTTCTTCAATTTTAATCATCGCTGTCATGCCTTTTAGTGTTCCGAGTCCTTGCTGGAACACTTCTTTCGCGTCAGTTAGGATCTTTGACAGTTGCCCAGGTGTGACGTCATCATCCTTTTTGTCAGCCACAGTCAGTGCCTGTATGGAATGCCAATCTAGCTGTATCTTCCGGATCCATTCACGTCCTAGTAGTGGTGGTCCTCCATCTGGCAATACATATAGGTCCATTTTTGGTGTTTCCTTGCCATTATATATAACGTTCACCCTTATTTTTCCTTTGGGGTAGACTTTTTGCCCCGTGTACGTCTTCAAGACAATCTTTGTATCTCTCAAGGGTATATGTGAGAATAGCCGCTTGTAGTCCCTTTGGTTTATGACTGTTAGGGCTGATCCTGTGTCCAATTCCATTTTCACTTGGACTCCTGCTATCTTGAGCGTGACCCAGATAGTTTGGTGATCCTCCGTTTTGATCACATTATGTAGTTTCAGACAACCCAGCTCCTTGCTTCTGGAGTCTGTATCACTCTTCTGTTCGTCTGAACTACTCTCCGTCACCTTATGTACCTTCTTGTACTTCTCCTGTGGAGATTTCTTGCTGCTGGTTTTCTTTCCCGACCTGCAGACTCTTGCTGTGTGTCCTACTTTTCCACACTGTCTGCACACTTTGTCCTTGAACCAGCAATCATTATGGTCGTGTGTTGTTCTGCCGCAGCGATAGCACTTCACTGTTCCGTATGACATTTTATTTGTGCCATATTCTTGCGGTCTCCGTTGTATCTCTGCAGCGCCCCGTGCTGCTGCTTCATGTGATACTGCAATGCTGAAGGCCTTGTCCAGCGTAGGATCCTTTTCTGATAGAAGCCGTTTCTGGGTTCCTTCACTTTGAAGCCCACACACAAACTTGTCCCTTAAAGTATCTGCTAGTCCCGTTCCAAACTGGCAGTGTTTCGATAGCTTGTGCAGTTCCGTTAAATACTCAGCATTACTTTCATCTTTATGCTGGTTCCTTTTGTGAAACTTAAATCTTTCTGCTATCAGCAGCGGTGTGGGGTTTAAGTGGTCCTGTAGAATTGACACTATGTTTTCAAAATCCTTTTCTACTGGCTTCTCTGGGGTTACCAGGTTTCGTAGTAAGCCATACGTTTTGGCACCCATTGAATTCAACAATACCAGCGCTTTCTTGTCATCTGGCACTTCATTCACCTTGCAGTATACTTCTATGCGTTCGACATATGTCGTCCAATCTTCGACTTCATTGTCGAACGCTGTGATACTGCCACTCTTCGGCATTTTTGGGTGTGGTTAGACTGACTTAAAATGGCGTCTCCCGCGCTTTCCTTTCTTCCCCCGCTGCGGCTTAAAATGGCGTCTCCCGCGCTTTCCTTTCTTCCCCGCTGCGGCTTAAAATGGCGTCTCCCGCGTTGCTGCCAACACTTCTCTCGGCGGTCCTCGTGGCAAATGGCGACGCCCTGTGGGTTTCATGCGCTGCTCCTGCACTGCTGCCAACGCTGCTCTCTGCGGTCCTCGTGGCAATGGCAGCGCCTCGCGTTTTCCTGCGCGCCACTCTCCCCCATTGACGCTGCTCGGCCCTTGAACACCGGCTGCACTCTGCTCTCTCTTGCCTCTCTCCCCCGTTGACGCCGCTCGGTCCTGAACACTGGCTGCGCCCTGTGCGCTCTGCCCTCTCTCTCTCCCCCGTCGATGCTGCTCGGCCTTTATCTGTGCCGCTCGGTCGGGCTCTAGCCCGTCGCTGTCCAGGAAGGGTCTGCGCAGTACCTGTTGCCAGCCCGTTTCGCTGGACCACCGTGACTGTAAAGCCAAGCCTGGCTCTCGACAGCCTCCCCTGCGATGCTCAAATCTCCGCTGGATGACTGGGCGGTTGCCCGTGGTCGACGCCCGTGCTTCTGAACTCGACCTTCTTCCACTGTTCTCCAGGAGCGAATCCCTGGGAGGTGATGCAGAGTTGCAGGTAGGTTCGAATCTGCTCGTCGCCAATGTTAGATCCGTGTATCTTAATGTTGTGTCCTTCAATAATCAGACAGCAGGCTGCAGGGAACGATTCAGCAGGTGTTTACTGAATGAGGGTTACTCTAGAACTAACTGTACAGATCACTACTCAGGGTCTATATACAGGTGTGGTCACTGCCGGTACTACAGTATACAGGAGCTGTAAAAAGTAGTTCTCCCCTTAAAGGTACATACATTACAAAAACAATGAACTAAGGTGTGGCTCAAGTTGGGTGCACACAGCACTCTGTTTACAATATGATACAAAACTCTGACTTTCCATTTTTCTTGCTGAGAGGCTCCACATTCTTCAGGTCCAGTCCTGACTTTGCTCCGTCTTCTCCCCTCGAGATCGCAGTACTCTCTGGGCTCTTGTTACACTTGGATCTGTTGATTTCTCTGCCTTCGTAGTGAAAATAGAAAGAGTTGATATTATTACAGTCAACTCGTAAAATTACACGCTCAAACTTTAAAACCAATGCTCGTGTGTTGCATGTACTGAATTGGTTCACCATTCATAGTCATTGTGTATCATTGATGTATTAACTTCTGAGCAGAAGCCAAATTACGAGCTGGAGAGCATTAATCTATTAAAATAATAAATGAAATAAAGTGCTCGATATTTAGAAAGTGGACAATGCAGGGGAGAGCTCCTTCTTTAGTTGAGTTTGCGAACTGAGGAGCGAAAATGAATCCAGAACAGTCAGAATAGTGGTACGATAATATGTGTTCTTTTATAAAACAAATGGCAAAGATTTGCTGGATGGTAGCTTTGGGAACAACACTCATTTAAAATTGTAATTCCAACACCAAACAACAACAACGTGTATTGATATAGCGTCTTTAACGTAGTAGGACATCCCAAGGCACTTCACAGGATCGTAATCAGTCAAAAATTGACACTGAGCCACAGAAGGAGACATTAGAATAGGTGACCAAATACTTGGTCAAAGAGGTAGGTTTTAAGGTGCGCCTTAGAGGAGGAGTGAGGTGGAGAGGCGGATAGGTTTAGGGAGGGAATTCCAGACCTTCAGGCCTGGACAGCTGAAGGCACAGCCGACAATGGTTCCATTTTTCAGATTTGTTCCATTTTGCCAGGAGAGAATCATAGGCAAACACTGGTGATCCGAACTGAAACCAGAGGCCATTGAAGATCAGCTACGATAAGAATTGTTCAGATCCAACATTGTCCACGTACAAAGCCAATATCAAGTCTCACCAAACAATAAAAATTGCAACCCTAAATGATGGCCCATAGTCATTTACAACCAATCGCCTCTCCCACCTGCCTATAAAATTTTATTCATTCACAGGATGTTGGCGTCGCTGGCAAGGCCAGCATTTATTGCCCATCCCTAATTGCCCTTGAGAAGGTGGTGATGAGCCGCCTTCTTGAACCGCTGCAGTCTATGTGGTGAAGATACTCCCACAATGCTGTTAGGCAGGGAGTTCCAGGATTTTGACCCAGTGACGATGAAGGAACGGCGATACAATTCAAAGTCAGGACTTGGAGGGGAACTTGGAGGTGGTGGTCTTCCCATGCGCCTGCTGCCCTTGTCCTTTTAGGTGGAAGAGGTCGCGGGTTTGGGAGGTGCTGTTGAAGAAACCTTGGCGAGTTGCGGCAGTGCCTTCTAGGTGGTGGAGTTCGCGGATTTGTGAGGTGCTGCCGAAGAAGCCTTGGTGAGTTGCTGCAGCGCATCTTGTAGATGGTACACACTGCAGCCACGGTGCACCAGTGGTGGAGGGAGCAAATGTTTAAGGTGGTGGATGGTATCTCAATAATCCTCTCTGTGTTGCCCACATCCGGAGAACAAATGTAAAAAAAAACAACTATCCAATCAAAAGACTATGATAGCTTTTAATAATTTAGATTTTAATAACACTGATTTGATTTGTTTCTTTGGCCTAGAAATTCAGTCTGGACACTTTTGGGGCGCTAAAGTCGGGCGTTCGCTAAAGTTAGCGCCCGCCGGAAAGTGTAGGCCACTTCGCCGAAATTCAGTAGATTTGGCCAAGAGTTTGGGCGAGCGCTGAAACTGGCGTTGCAATGCTATCTTCAGGCGCTAAGCCGGAGATGCGGCCTGATAACGCCGAGGCCGGGCGCAGCGCAGGTGCGGGCATGTTTTGATTGACAGCAGACACCCTGACGCCGGCCAGCTCTTAAAGGGGGAAGGGTCGACTTTGACTGCTGCCACGCCCTGCATAGTGGAGCCCTGCAGCTAGGCCTCAACACTGCTGGTGGGCCAAAATAGCGCCTGAAGCCACGGAGAGGGCCCGTGAACGAACGCAGCGCTTCTCAGAGCATGCTCTGAGGGTGCTGGTTGATGGTGTGGAAAACAAAAGAGAGATCTTGTGCCCGGACAGTGGCAAGAAGGCTCCCAGGAGGCAGTACAGGAAAGCCTGGAAGAAAATCGCCCGCAGGGTGTCATCCACCTGCGATGTCCCCAGGAGTGCGGACCAATGCCGGAAGAAGTACAACGACCTCACTCGGTTGGTGAAGGTGAGTACCCTTTCCAGTGTCCTCCTCATCCTTGCATGTGCACCTCACATTATGGGCAAAGGGACCTCAAAGGCCTAATGGGCAGCCCTCCTCTCGCAGCTATGGCACTGGCATGATCATCAATAGCACTTTCTGCACTTAACACACTGGCCAAGCTATTCGACCATGGGAGGCAGTGCACACAGCAGCAGGGCACCACACTGGCCAAGCTATTCCACCATGGGAGGCAGTGCACACAGCAGCAGGGCACCACACTGGCCAAGCTATTCCACCATGGGAGGCAGTGCACACAGCAACAGGGCACCACACTGGCCAAGCTATTCGACCATGGGAGGCAGTGCACACAGCAGCAGGGCACCACACTGGCCAAGCTATTCCACCATGGGAGGCAGTGCACACAGCAACAGGGCACCACACTGGCCAAGCTATTCCACCATGGGAGGCAGTGCACACAGCAACAGGGCACCACACTGTACTTACAGGCCGTCCTTTCTCTTGCAGGCCAAGCTGGCGCGGAATTTGAGGAGCCAGTCTGTCACCGGTGGAGGCCGTCCTGAGTACCAGGCGCTCAGTGAGCTGGAGGAGAGCGTGGCTCGACTCATGCGTGGCCGGGTGACTGGCCCTGTTGCCATCGGAGATGCGGACCCTGTACTGGGACCCACTGGTAAGGACATGACCGGTTGGACCTCTCTCGTTGACCTTGCGCTTCAGATCTACATCCTTTCCCACTGTCCGACAAATGTGCATAATGCCACCACTCAGGCCTCCCTCGCTGACGCTCTGTCCTCACTCTAAAGCTACTCTTGTGCCTTCCTGCTTTCAGCTGGTGAGGAGGAGGTGGTCCCTCAAGCTCAGAGTGCCAGGCCCTTGGAGGAGGAGGACGACGAGGACCAGGAGGAAGGCGGCACATCGGGGGAACCCTCATCCGCGCCAGGGGATGGCAATGGAGGGGAGATGTCTGGCCTGCAGGAGAGCCAGGGGGAAGTGTTGCAGGGGAGGGTAGTTCCTGGGCCCAGTGGTGTTGATGCACGCGGGAAGGGTCGGGCAGCACGGCGGCCTTCTCCCCAGAGGGAGAGTCCGCCCTCCAGTCCGGAGACGGTCCTCGCCCAGGAGGTGCGCCTCCTCGATGAGATGTCGGCGGCGTCGGAGCGGCGCCACCAGGAGTTCATGGGGGTTGTGCAACAGATGCCTCGGGCCATTGAGTCCCTGGCTCATAGTGTGGTCGCTTTCGGCGAATCACAGGCCAGGGGGGTCGAACAACTCGCGGCAGCGCACGACAGGGGTGTCCAGCAACTCGCGGCAGCGCAGGACGTGAGTCGCGAGTACATGAGTGGTGCCGTCCAGACACTGGCAGAGCTGATGCGGGCACATACCAGGGCAGTTCGGGCACTCACTTCTGCCACACTCGCTGTGGCGCGGAAGCATCGCCAGGGCACCCGCCGCCCTGCTGCAGCACAGCGGTCTGGCCTCCACCAGCTTGCTGCGCTTGCTGCACTGCCAGCCCGGCCGAGTGCCAGTGTCTCTGCCTGCCATCAGCCAGCTTGCCCCCATTGGTGCAGCCGACACTGCCACTCCCCCAGCCAAGGTGCGACGAGCTGCTGCTGAGACTGATGCTGGCCAGCCACAGCTGCAGCAGTCACCAGCCGGCCCCTCCCGGGCCGGGCCTCATCTAGGCCGACCCCCAAGGGCATCTGCCGACACGCATTGTCGCCCTCATGAGCCTTCCCCCAGCCTTGCCACAGCCACAGGGCCCAGGTTGAGGCGGAGCAGCAGGTCAGGCAGGGGCCGGAGAAGCCTGTCTAAGGACTCGCCCTCTCGGCACACCCAGTAGAGTGTGGTGATAGCGGTTTTTTTTATATGGGGGGGCTTGTGTTCTGGGGGGGGATTATTTTGGTAAGGCCGAAGATCAAGGCATTTTTTGTTTTTATGGGGGTGTTTGTGTTGTGGAGGGGGGGGCTTATTTTTGTAAGGCCGATGATGAAGGCCATTTGGATGGGCAAGTTTTGTTAGTCCTCCCCAGGTTTTGGGAGTGACAGATGTTTTTGACTGTTTTTTGGGGGTCTTGTCTGTTTTTCTGTTTCATGTGGGAAGGGCCCTGAGTTTGTGAAATAAAGCTTTTTATTTATTCAGCATGTCCAGGTGTCATGTTTCAAGTGGTTGTTGCGTTAACCGGCTGAGGGCTTGCGGAGCGGCTGCCTTCAGGTGCGTTCATTGCCACAGGCCATTCCCTGACAGGGGGCCTAGAAGTGTCGTTCAATAAGCCGCCGGCGGACGGCCCTTGGACCTTGTGGCTCCCTCCTGGGCTGGTACTCCTCCTCCTCCTCCTCCTCCTCCTCATGGTCCTCCTGCTCGTCCTCCTGAGGTGGTGGTGCAATGTCAGGTGGCAGTGCCTGAGTCCTGCGGATAGCCAGGTTGTGCAGCATGCAGCACACGCCGACGAACTGGGAGACTCTATCCGGCGAATACTGTAGAGATCTGCCGGAACAATCCAGGCAGCGGAACCGTTGCTTGAGGACGCCTATCGTTTGCTCTATGATGTTCCTTGTGGCTTGATGGCTTTCGTTGTATGCCTCCTCCGCTGGGGTCCTGGGCGCGCGGAGCGGGGTCATGAGCCATGTACACAAAGGGTAGCCCTTGTCCCCGATAAGCCATCCCCTTGGTGGAGGCTGTGCCTCGAACATGTCAGCCACAGTAGTCTGGCGCAGGATAAATGCATCGTGGCTGCTTCCTGGAAAGCGGGCATTGACAGCTAGGATGCGCTGCCTGTGGTCACACACCAGCTGTACATCGAGGGAATGGTAGCCCTTCCGGTTGCGGTAATCCTCGGCATTGTCGATAGGTGCCCGCATAGCCACATGCGTGCAGTCAATGGCGCCCTGCACCATGGGGAAGCCCGCGATCCTGCCAAATCCGACTGCACGCTGCTCCTGCCTCTGTAGGGTCATGGGGAAGGAGATGAATTGGTGTCTCCTCGCGAAAAGTGCATCGGTGACCTGCCGGATGCAGCAATGCGCGGCGAACTGGGAGATGTTCGCTATGTCCCCAGCAGCGGCTTGGAAGGAGCCGCTTGCATAAAAGTTCAGAGCCACCGTGACCTTCACTTCCACCGAGAGAGACGTCCTGCACATCAGCTGTGGACGCAGATCTCTGTGAAGCAGCTGGCAGATCTCTGCAACCACCTCCCTTCTGAAGCGCAGCCTCTTAACACAATGCGCCGCAGTCATGGTGAGATAGGACACCTGCTGCCGGTATTGCCTGAGTGGGTAAGGCCTACGTTGCCGACGCCTGATGGCCCCTCTGCGTCTAGGCATGGCTGGCCCTCTCTCACAGCGTCTGCGAGCCCTTCGCACATAATGCTGCAACTGAGGGTTGCACCCCCATACAGCCCCCATAATAAAGTTGCAAACAGTGAAATCACAATGATTCAAATGTCAAAGCACTGGCCAGAAGCCAAAAATACCTCTCCTATGTTGTCCCAAATCAGTAAGCTCTGTCCCTTGGTCTCTGTCCAGAAATCCAAAGCAGTAAAGTCATTGCAGCAAAATGGCTGGGCTTTATAGTTCAGTGTAAGTGCCCTTTAATTAGCGCTCCCCGAGGCCCACAGGGCCTCTGTTGCGTTCCGCTTCACAGTTCTTAACAGCGCCACGCCCACATTGGGCGGGCGCCACTGAATTTCCGGTTTGGGGCGCACAAACAGCGTTGCACGACGAAATGACGTCATAAGCTGCGCGCGCAGCTGAGCGGGCGCAAACACTTTGCGCCGGCGCTAAATGTCAACTGAATTTGGGCGTAGGCGCAGATCGGTCTGCGCCCAGGCGCTA
The DNA here is from genome assembly GCF_052327205.1 of Somniosus microcephalus. Taxonomy (NCBI): domain Eukaryota; kingdom Metazoa; phylum Chordata; class Chondrichthyes; order Squaliformes; family Somniosidae; genus Somniosus; species Somniosus microcephalus. The sequence goes on along the minus strand of NC_141000.1, from coordinate 27,486,295 downwards.
AGTGCCTAGCGCTGGAAATATACCCCTCTTATGGCGTTAACGGCTGGCGAACGCAACTGAATTTCTAGGCCTTTGTCTTTTGTGAAGCAGGCCATTTGAAAACTGGCTGAACAGCAAGGCAGGCCTTACAGTGTTCATGCAACTTCTTCTTCTTCTTCTTAGGCAGTCCCTCGGAACCGAGGATGACTTGCTTCCACATTAAAAATGAGTTCTCACGTGACTGATGAGTCCAATGCGGGACCTACAGTCTCTGTCACAAGTGGGGCAGACGGTGGTTGAAGGGGGTGGCGGGTGGGTGGGGTGCTTGGGTTGACGTGCGCTCCTTCCGCTGTTTGCGCTTGCCTTCCGCTTGCGCCCGACAAAGAGACTCGAGGTGTTCGGCGCCTTCCCGGATGCTTCTCCTCCACTTTGTGCGGTCTTGGCCCAGAGATTCCCCGGTGTCGGTGGGGATGTTGCACTTTTTCAAGGAGGCTTTGAGGGTGTCCTTGAAGTGTTTCTTCTGCCCACCTGGGGCTCTCTTGCCGTGTCGGAGCTCCGAGTAGGGTGCTTGTTTTGGGAGTCTCGTATCGGGCATGTGGACGATGTGATCTGTCCATCGGTGCTGATCGAACATGGTCAAAGCTTCGATACTGGGGATGTTGGCCTGAGCGAGAACACTGATGTTGGTGCGCCTATCCTGCCAATGGATTTGCAGGATCTTGCGGAGGCAGCATTGGTGGTACCTCTCCAGTGCTTTGAGGTGCCTGCTGTACATGGTCCATGTCTTTGAAGCATACAGGAGGGCGGGTATCACTACTGCTCTGTAGACCATGAGCTTGGTGCTGGGTTTGAGGTCCTGGTCTTCAAACACTCTCTTCCTCAGGTGACCGAAGGCTGCACTGGCACACTGAAGGTGGTGTTGGACTTCGTCATCGACGTCTGCTCTTGTTGACAGTAGGCCCCCGGGGCATGGAAAGTGGTCCACGTTGTCCAAGGCCTCGTCATGGATTTTGAAAATCGGGGAGCCGTACTGTGTGGCGGGGGCAGGTTGGTAGAGGACCTTTGTCTTACAACCTTTGTCTTATGCAACTTACCAGAAGGTGTGCGACCATCTGTGGGTATATGTTCACTATCAGCATATTTCATCACAACAGTCTTGTGAACTTGATCTTCATTATTATTTTGTTCTGCAAATTGAATAAGAGGTTAGCTATGAATTCAGTAATGGCTGATTACAATTTGCATTAATCTTGAGATTAGACCATGACACACCTGCAATCAATATTTCCTCTCAGCTACTCTTTAATCAGTGATTTTTGACCATAAACCTTATTCTTTGATCTCAATATCACAATTTTTCCTCTGGCAGGTAACTGGTTAAATTACTGGTAATAAATAACAATTATTAGTTGAGATTTTATTGTACGATATTAGTAGCAAATGTGTTAAAGTGTTATATAAAATTACGTTGTCTTCTATTTTAATCAAAACATTAATCATTACCTTTAAATTGAGATAGAAAGACAGGCAGATGAATTCCATATGGCTGCATTAACACATTCCTTACCAATATTGCACAGTGCCATTAGGCTGTTAAAAGTGCCATTTAGCCAGCAAATCTTCTCAAAAAAGTTTCCTTCTCTTCCATCGCCCCTGCGAAGCCTGCACTGTGCAGGCCCCTGCCAGTTCTGACCTAAATGCTAATCGGGGTCCTATTTACATCACAGGATGCTGATTTCCATGTTAGAAAGCCATTACCGCCCCATAACGCAAGGCAAAGGGCAGTAAAAATCGCGCCCAGTAGGTCACCTCCTACCGGCTGCTCATGCAGTAGCCCTGATAGCGAGTCTGCAACTTTGCTGGTGGTGGGAGACAGCATGAAATTTAAAAAAGGAGAAAAATTGATCAGTAAAGGGGAAAAAAGTTAATCAAAATCATCAATATCTGTAGTCAGGTCAGGTGAATAAATCCTTTCATGTGGCTGCATTTGACACAGAGAGTGTCTATTGACACCACCATGTCAGCCAATGAGCTGCTTTGTGTGAGCCAATGAGTTCAAAGCGGGGTGGTACTTATGGCAGGGCTCACCGCAAACAAACTATTTTACAGCAAAGTCTATTTGCTAAGAAAACAGAGTCTATTTAAACAGTGCATTACAGCAAACAGTCTACAGAATCTATTTAAAAAGAGTCTCTACAAACTACAGCAAATAGAACTAATGACCAAAACTACAGCAATGTCTCCCGATAAAAGCAGGGTGATTTCTCCAGCAAAATGCAGTGAGTGGAGGATAATTACATGACAGTGCCCATCGGCCGAATATAAATATTCCCAATTAAACAAATGTCGTTATTTGTGTACTAAACCTTTTCTAACACAGCACTTGTCACTGGTACTTTGAACTTTGTTGTTTACACTGTGTTGTTTTTATCTAACTAAGTAACATTACTTATGCCTTAACAATGCTAGCTGCAATTGTCACCTTTGAATTCTGGTTGCAAAAAATTCCATATAATTGTCGGAGTTGTATCACTCCTCTAGTTAAACTCACCGTTCTGCTTACACTGGGCAGATTTCCCATTGCTGCAGTCATTGGATTGGTTGGAATCTCCCCCACTGCTCATTGGTGGCTGACCCATGATATCATCCTCCGTGGCATGCAGGTTCTGGACCAGGAAGTAGGTGATCATTTTCCCTTTGCCTTTTACGTTGATTTCTCCCCTCTCCGCTATTTCAAAGCCTTTGTTTTGCAGGGCTCTGTATGAAAAGAGTATGATTCTGTTGGAATGTGCTTTCGTAATAATATAGGCAGAGGCCACAGTCCTTGTCAATATACCAGAAATAAAGAACTTGCATTTATATAGTGCCTTTGATGACCTCAGGATGTCCCAAAGCGCTTTACAGCCAATTAAGTACTTTTGAAGTGTAGTTATTGGCCCAGAAATTCGGGTCGGGGGCTTCCTGCGGGTGTAAGCCCCCGACCTGCACTTACCTTGCGCGCCGGCAGTTGAGCTGTAGGGCCCCGTGGAATTCTGCTCCGGGGCCTGGCCCAGCTGCCGGCGCGCTGTGCTTACGTGTCCCAGGAGCGTAGTTAGTGCGATGCGTCCCCTGGGATCACGTGAGCCATGGGCAGCCAATCGGAGGAGGGAAAAGCCCATTCATAAGATTGACAGGAAGAACTGTCAAAACTTATAAATACTACAGGCCCCAAAATAGCAGTAAACCTTCAAATAATTTTTTTTTTTAAATCACACTTTTTAAATAAACTATAAATTACATTAAATAACTATTTTAAACAATAATTTAAATTTTTGAAAAAATAATTTTATATTCTAACGGGGCTAAAAATAAACTTACCTTGCTTTAAAGTATTTAAAAATAATAAACCTGTGGAAAAAATGTTTTAATTTTAATTAATTGACCACTTACCTTGCAAAAAGCAGGCCTTACGCCTGCTTTTTAAATGTGTAAATCCTGCAGGCTTAACCTCGCGTGAAAACCTGCAAAAAAAAACTAAGTTCAAAGCGCACGCGCAGCCTCCCCTGTGCGCGTGTTCGACCTCTGAACCCTTTCGTTCAGAGGATTGGAAGTGCCGGTTTCCCGCGCATGCGCAGTGCATGCAGGAAACCGACACTTCCATTGGGCTTACGGGTGAGTACCCCGTGCGTACTCACTCGTGGAGACCCGAATTTCTGGGCCATTGTTGTAGTGTAAGAAATGCGGCAGCTAATTTGCGCACAGCAAGCTCCCACAACAGCAATGACATAAGACCAGATAATCTGTTTTTAATGATGTTGGTAGAGGGATAAATATTGGCCAGGACACCAGGAGAACTCCCCTGCTTTTATTCGAGTAGTCCCGTGGGATCTTTTATGTTCACCTGAGAGGGCAGACTGGGCATCAGTTTAATGTTTCATCTGAAAGACGGCACCTCTAGCAGTGCAGTGCTCCCTCAGTACTGCACTGAAGTGCTGAGCCTAGAATATGTGCTCAAGCCTCTGGAGTGGGACTTGAACCCAAAACCTGCTGACTCAGAGGCAAGAGTGTGACCCATTGAGCCACAGGTGACACAAGTAAGAGTCCTGGCTGCAGGAATCAAACACTTGCAGGTTTATTAAGGGTTAAATGAACATAGATACTCAGAGCCAACACAAGAGTACAAACAATGCCTTGCTGTAGAAGAACATACCTTACAACCACTTGAGCTCAACCTTCTAGATCTCTTCCTTTTGGTAGACACACTTTTTAAACATTCGGTCCTGGGATGTGGGCGTCACTGGCAAGGCCAGCATTTATTGCCCATCCCTAGTTGCCCTTGAGAAGGTGGTGGTGAGCCGCCTTCTTGAACCGCTGCAGTCCGTGTGGTGAAGGTATTCCCACAGTGCTGTTAGGGAGGCAGTTCTAGGATTTTGACCCAACGATGATGAAGGAACGACGATATACTTCCAAGTCAGGAATGTGTGTGGCTTGGAGGGGCACTTGGAGGTGATGGTGTTCCCATGTGCCTGCTGCCCTTGTCCTTCTAGGTGGTCGTGGGTTTGGGAGGTGCTGTTGAAGAAACCTTGGCGAGTTGCGGCAATGCATCTTGTAGATGGTACACACTGCAGCCACGGTGCACCGGTGGTGGAGGGAGTGAATGTTTAAAGTGGTGGATGGGGTACCAATCAAGCGGGCTGCTTTGTCCTGGATGTTGTTGAGCTTCTTGAGTGTTGTTGGAGCTGCACTCACCCAGGCAAGTGGAGAATATTCCATCACACTCCTGACTTGTGCCTTGTAGATGGTGGAAAGGCTTTGGGGAGTCAGGAGGTGAGACACTCACCATAGAATGCCCAGCCTCTGACCTGCTCTTGTAGCCACAGTATTTATGTGGCTGTTCCAGTCATGTCATATATACATTTATATACATAGGGTTAGAATTTGGTTTAATCTCATTTGATTAAGGTTTTTGCTTTCTTGTTACTTATAAATAGCTTGTGGATTTTTACTGTAACTAGAAATAATGAAATGGTTAAAATTGTTAATTCCCAGGATGCATTAGGGTTTACAGCATTAAGGTACAATTTAGATGACTGTGCTGATTAGCTTTTGCTGAAAGTGCAGGATGTGTGATTCATGCCTGTAGATTTTTTTTTGTCAATACAATGGGCCCAAGGTAGCGATAGGAAGTGGGGCAATCGGGCCAAGGTTATATGCTGAGATGGTAGACAGGTTGGCATCTGGTGTTTCATAGGAACTACCTCATTTCTGGGAGTCTTGTTCACAATAACATTTGTTCACAATAACATCATAGGAACAGGAGTAGACCATTTAGCCTCTCGAGTCTGTTCCGCCATTCAATGAGCTCATGGCTGATCTGTAACCTAACTCAATATACTGTACCTGCCTTTGCCCCATTTCTCTTAATACTTTTGGGTAATGAATCATCTAGGCCAGTGTGCGTGACTAGAGGCCTATAAAGATCTGTAGAGACAGTCAGAATTGAAAGGATTGGCGAAGGTTACATCTCTACCCAAAGGGGAAATGGGGTAATTGTGTTTATTTTTCTGTATGTTGACTGCTTAAAGGCATCGCATGTGTCAAAGACTTGGTCAAGTGGAGCATAATAGGCTTGAGTGGAGCATAAACGCTGGCATGGACTGGTTAAGCCAAATGGTATGTTTCTGTGCTGTATATTCTATGTAATTCTATGTGAAAACAATAAAAGGATTAAGTTGCTAATGATATTTGGTTGCCAGATTCAAATGTTCTTACACTTCTTCTTTATCTTCTAACTGCACATTATCGCCATTTTGATATCTTTCTTACTACACCAGTTCTTTCCAGTCTTTATCAAGAAGTTCCAGGCTCTCTAACCATCGATCCCCCAAGGCTCTCCGTCTGACGTCCGTGGTCCCAAGGCTCTTGGTCTGATGTCCGTGGTTCCAAGGCTCTCGGTCTGACGTCCGTGGTCCCAAGGCTCTTGGGTCGCCAACTCTGGTTGGACGTAGTCCTGGAGGTTTTATCTCATGACCACCCGCCTCCCACCACCCCACTCAGTTAAACAGCCTTTCTCCTCCATCTCCAATACATTTCTAACTAATAAACTAAAGTGTTCAAAGAAAATGTAAAAAACACATTTTTCTCCCGAGTTGCTCACAGCAGACTCCAGGACAATCCTGGAGAGTTGGCAACCCTACAAGGCTAGCAGGTGTTCAGTTTCTAGTGAAGCATAGAATGTATTATATGTTGGCTTTGCTGCAGATAAGTTAATCTCTAGGCATAGAGAAACAGTGATAAATTTAGGCCTGAATGTAAACATGTGCAGCCTGACCTGCTTCTGGCCTTTGTTTAGACACTGTAAGGCTCTGCAGGCTTTTCACTTTTAGAGCTTAACATAAGATGGATTATTTTACAAAATAGATTCCTTTACTAGCGCTCGATCTTGACAATTCCACTTAGTTTTAAAACAGACTGCTCGCAAATAAAGTGTTCATTTCTGCCAAAGTCACGTTGGGGTGAGAGGGACTGAGAGAGGATGCCTGAGTTGGGGAATTCTCCACTCTCCACACCCAGTCTTCACACTCCAGATGCCCCAGGTGAGGTCTAGCACAAACCAGGTGCAGAGTAAATCTTCTACTTTTGCTTGTCCACACATCTTAAACCCAACTGCAGTAGACTAATGGTACCACATAAAGAGATATTTGGACAGTTGACCAATAGCTTGATCAAAGAAGTAGGTTTTAAAGACCGTCTTAAATGAGGCGAGAGAGGTAGAGAGGGAATTCCAGAAGTTAGGATCAAATGATGGAGCGATGAAAATCTGGGATGCGCAAGAGGCCAGAATTAGAGGAGCGCAGACATCTCGGGGGGTTGTAGACCTGGAGGAGGTTACAGAGATAGGGAGGGACGAGGCCATGGAGGGATTTGAAAACAAGGATGAGAATCTTAAAATCGAGAAGTTGCTGGACCGGGGGCCAATGTAGGTCAGCGAGCAGGCTTGAGGGGCCGTATGGCCTACTCCTGTTCTTATTTCTTATGTTCTTATGAGCACAGGGGTGATTGGTGAATGGAGCTTGGTGCGAGTTAGGACACGGGCAGCAGAGCTTTGGATGAGCTGAAATTTACAGAGGGTGCAAATTGGGAGGCCGGCCAGGAGAGCACTGGAATAGTCGAGTCTAGAGGAGATAAAGACATGGAGGAGGGTTTCAGCAGCAGATGAGGCAGGGGTGGAGACGGGTAGAGGTCGCTACCTGTTTGCTGTCGAGCTGAGATGGATTTTGCCCGGCACTCCATGGCTCTCCATCCTTGAGGCAGTATTAACTGTGTCACCAAACAGACAATATCTGGGCATCTTTTCTCCAACCACTCCGGCCAAAACTGGTCCAGAATGTACGCCAACTCGGATCTGATTGTGGAAAAGAAAGAATTCAAACTAAGACCTCACGTAAATTAATCATAAGAACCCTGTTTCTCAAAGGTTGGTATTTTTATATTAACATACCGTTGGGTGAAAGATGATCATTCTCGAGCCTTGAATTTTTGGCCTGGTCTCCTGTCGTAACTCCTGCAGGTGATCGGAGAAACTCTACTTCCACCACCCACCCCCCATCCCAACTAGGGTAACTGTGTAAAGGCTGAAAATGGCCATTTAATTTGTTGCACTGCGGATTCCTTCTCTCTCTTGTCGGAGTTTATGATGGGAGATTGGGAGAACTCCCTCGTGGAAGCTCAGGGCCTAAATGTTTAATTCATTTTATTGTTAAACTGGCGGATACTTCTGCTTAAAAATGGAGGACAAGGAAATTGCATCCAAACAGGTTGACGGATTTTTTGCCCACAAACTGGTGCATTTCCAATAAGTGGTGTTATTAATGCCAGGAGCCACCCCATCACATGCCAATAAGGCTGACCGCGGAAATGTAGCCAGGACTAACAGTCAGTGCCCTACCAACGTTGGACTGGGGGTCCCCAGCTGACAGTCCATGCTAGGGACTCTTAAATGGGAAAGCAGTATCTGAAAAATAACACCAGAGATGGTGGGGGGAATTTAAACTCCTGGTTGGGAAAGCGGCCTAGTGAGCTGTCGGCCTGCTCAGGATTGGCAATGGGAAGACCGTTGATTTTAACGGCTGGGCCTCATGAACATGCCACTGGCCACCTTGCTGACCAGAATGCCCAGGAAGTCGTCGGGAAGAGGCTGCTCGGCCGTTAAAATTGGGCATATCGAGGGAGGGAAGGGGAGGCCTACACTTCCCTTGTGGAGCCTGGAGGAACACTCCTGCTCCTCCTGGCCCCGCCAAGGAAATAAATAAACACACCTGGAGGGCCCTCTTCTCCTGCTGACACTCCTCCCACCAGCTTCATCCTGTTGGGAAAGCCACAGCCATTTCCCCCGTGCAGGCCTCAGGTTAAAATGGCCGACCGGTCCCAATCTGCATATTTAAAGACGGACCCCGCCAGCTTCGGGCGGGTGTCCTTGCCGCCTGAAATTTGGGCCCGCGGGTAAGCCTCCCACTCAATTTTAACTACCTCGCTGTCCAGTTCCCAGTTAAAATCACCACCGCCCCCCCACCACCCGACCCCGACATGAGATTTATAGTCCCATCCGATCCTCTATACATGGAGATCTCCTGCTATATTTGAGGTGGGAAAATGGATCGGAGATTGGTCAAGGCATCGAGATAATCTGTTCAATTGTTTGTGATATATCTGTATCCCCAAACCTCCCAAAGTGTGAATTTTGAATTGTATTCGGAATATTTATGACTTTGACTTTATATTAATGTCTTTGAAATTTGAAACAGTGTCGGCCTCTTGGTGAGGACTTGTCGTCCTGGTCTTGTCACGTAACGTTCCTCAGGTTGTCGTTACACACAGACTGATGAAATGTGCCTGCAGTTCGACAGCGACCCACAGCCCACAGGCTACAACCAATCCCAGTAATTGCTGCTATTCCTTATTCAGCAACTGTACACCTTCTACGTGTCAATGCGAGAGTCACGCCCGATCCTGAACCAGGTCTCTGAACAGGATGGCGGGGGATGTGTCTTTGTACCTGAATAGGGTCTCCAGTAACCGGATTCTTTACCCTTCTTGCAGCCATTCTCATTCCCAAAGCGAAGTTGGCGACTCTCTCCGCGTGGCTTGCAACAGCAATGGGCACCCCTCCGACGACCATGTAGGCATCTCCAATGGTTTCAACCTACACACAGTCCAAAGCACATTCATTTACATATCAAAACAGTCAGCAGTTCTCAAGAGAGTTTTGTACCTTAATCCTGATGGAACAGATCCTCAAGTGAGGTGCCGGTTTATCCATTTCAAGACTGGGAGGATCTCCGGACCACGAGCACAAAATGACATGAATTTACCATTTTCCCGGGCCTAATCGTAGTTTGTGGGTATTTCCTCTTGTGGAGTTCTGTAACATTCCACACCTTTTCCCAAAATTAGCATTAAAGTTAAAAAAAAAGTAATCTCTCACAAAGCATGTGAAGGCCAGACAGGCGCCGGCAGCTCCCCTGAATTATTGAAATGAGGCCCGAGATCCAATTTCAGGCCATCCTTGACCTCCCGGTTGGATCGCGTGCTGCCCTGATACTAGGCCCGAAAACAGGCCTAGACAAATTTCTACCCCAATGATACTAAATACTACCGACTTAACCTGGTGTCAAATCCGCACACATTTGATCGTGTAAAGGTGTGTTTCAGATAGATAATATAAAAACAGATGACAAATCGATGAGGGATCAGCTACTAACATTGTGTAGGTGTCCTTTCACCAGAGCCGCTCCCAGCCACTGCTTGGCACGGGTTGCAAAGTCTTAGCGGCGCCCCTGCCCTCAACCCACTACCGACAGTCAACACTGTGTTCATCAAATTAAATAAAAATACCAGAAGAAAAGTCTGGAAACACACAGCAAGTCAGTTTGTGCAGAGGGAACGGAAAATGAGTGCTTAAAGCTGGTACCAGAGATAAAAAGCAAGGCCAACTTGGGGCTGGATTTTCCTCTGCTACACTGTCCACACACACGTGGAACAGTGATGGGAAATTGGGCAGGGAGAGCCACTACCAGAACCGCCAGGAATTTTCCAACCCACAAAAGAACGAGAGGGGAGATGAGGATAAATTATTTTTACGCAGCGAGTTGTTATGATCTGGAATGCACTTCCTGAAAGGATGGTGGAAGGAGATTCAATAGTAACTTTCAACAGGGAATTGGATATATACTTGAAAAGGAAAAATTTGCAGAGCTATGGGGAAAGAGCAGGGAGTGGGACTCATTGGATAGCTCTTTCAACGAGCTGGCACAGGCACAATAGGTGAATGAGCCTCCTTCTGTGCTGTAAGATTCTATGATTTCAACTGGTCTCTACTTCTACCTGGAGGTCCAGACTTTTACCTTTAATGTATCTTTTTGTATTTATCTAACAGTATATTTTCTTGCCCAATCAAAAACTCCAGGGTTTACAGAGACGGGGCTGGTGGTTTCCATTCTGGGACCTTCACTTTTGTTGGGTGCTAATGGCGTGCTACTCACCTTGTAAACATCATGGACTGTCGTTATGCGATCAAACCGGGAGTACATGGAGTTGAGCATGTTGACAATCTGGATAGGCTCACAGGCGGCACAGATGTTGGTAAAAGTCACTACGTCGCTGAAGAGGATGGTGCATTCTTTGAAATCTCCTGAAGCAAAGCACAGACCCATGTCACCACGTCAATCACCCCCACCTGCCCGGAGGCTGATGAGCAACTTTCATTTAAAAAATAAACACCAATTCAGGAGAAACGTCTTTACCCAGAGAGTGGTTAGAATGTGGAACTTGCTACAACATGGAGTGGTTGAGACAAATAGCATAGATGCATTTAAGAGGAAGCTAGATAAATACATGAGGGAGAAAGGTATAGAAGGATATGTTGATGGGTTTAGATGAAGAGGGGTGGGAGGAGGCTCATGTGGAGCATAAACACTGGCATGCACCAGTTGGGCGAATGGCCAGTTTTGGTGCTGTAAATACTTTGTAATACTTTGTAATCAATGGAATTTGATTTTGGATGGATTGGTGATGTTAGATTCATGCCCAGCCACAGGGAACGTTAGCATGAGGGTGGCCAATCATCCAGGATTGTCCTGGAGTCTCCAGGAATTAAGGATTAATCTCCCGGACACTGCTACAAGCAAGCCCAGGAGAAAAATTATTAAAAAACTTAGGGGGAGATATTTGGTACCTTGGTGCCTCCAGTTAGCACCTGGCGGGGGCACTAATAGGGCACTGAGGCAGTAGCGCCGCGGCGAGGTGAATCCAGCGCCCCACACCAAATTCGGCACCGCCCGTAGTGCCGCCACTACGAGTTAGCACCAGGGACATCAGCGCCAGGCAGATCGTGACATCAGTGAGTGTGCAACGCTCACTGGGCACCTGATCTGCAAAATTGATTATCGCCCCCTGCCTTAGCACCTCGCCCGGACAGCGACAGGGAGAGAAGGCGTGAAGCAGTCGGTGGCCAGCTCCAGGGGCGCTACTTAAAGGGATCATGAGGAGGAAGAGGGAGAAGAGGAAGATGAGGGGGATGAGGAGGAGGAGGAGGAACAGGAGTGAGGGAGGAGGCAGCCACTCATTCGGACTTCCGGAAGGGCGGTCCATGACCGCCTCATCAGACTGCGGCTCCAATAAATTAAACTCCAGATCCCCGTTGCGCACCACATCCCCATCATTCCATCCCTGTCGCAGGCCTTATCACAGCGCAAAGCTGAAATGAGACTTACCACAAAAGAATCCAAACTGAATTAATAAATTTATAAAAAATCAGTGAATACATATTTACAACAATATTAGCTATTTACCCTTGTGCAATCCCTTAGTGCCTCTCGTTTTCATGCCTTTGCCTACTCTAGTGCTCCTACGAAGTGTTGGCCCAGTGGCTGCAGCAGGGCTGGCGGAAGACTGCTGAGTGTCCATGCGGGAGACTTCAGATGGCCTTGCAGGACGCCCTCGACCAGCTCTGGACCTAGAAGGCCAGGCTGTAGACTGCACCACCTTAGCATTGGCAGCAGCAGTCTGGGCTGGCTGGATGACAGGCAGCGACAAGGGCAATGTCAGAGTGGCAGTGGTGGGAGCAGGAATGCTGTCATCCTGAGAGAGGACAGTGGGTTCCTGCCCTGCTGACCCACTGCCACTCCTCCAGGGCAGCACCTCAGCATCCCTAGCAATCTGTTGGAGCACAGATTGCTGGCCTGCTGCGACACCGTGAAAGCCTTGGTCAACGGTGGTAGACCCAGCCACAATGGCAGCAGTCAGAGCTTGCGTGGCATCAAGCTGAGTCTGCATGAGAGCAGTCTGAGATTGAATGACACCAACCATAGACTGCATTACAGTGCTAAGCAGTTCCGTTGCTTCTGCCTGTGCTGCAATGGAAGCTGCCAGATCGCCCATCACATGTGGCATCAGGTCTGGGTCGCCACGGTCTCTCTGGGAGTCCACCATCCTTTCCAGACTGGAAATGATGGGCTCCATGGTGTGCGCAGAGCTCTGTACAATGTTGGAGGCGGACTCCTCCACGCTCCTTACCATTGCTGTCAGGCTCTCAGGCACCCTTGCCATTGCACCTATCATCTCCGTGTGCATCCCATCACCCTTCTTCTAAAGGCCTCCCCATTAAGGTCATCATCTGAGTCCTGTGCTGCAGAACTCGCACGCGAACTCGCCCTCTGGGGAGCTGGCCCTCAAGCTACCCTTTCCCCCTGGCCTTGCTGCAGCCTGCTCGTCCCCAGTGCATCACCCTGTGCAGATCTCACTACTATACCAGCCTCTAAAGAATGCGTAGTGCCAGTATCTGAGCTGGTGCCTGCGGGTGAGACATGCAGTGACGCGGTGTGTTCTTCCTCCTCCTCTTCTCCCGCCTCGCTCTCTACGGTACCCTCAGGGATAGGCTGCTCAGGTGCTTGCTGATTATCTGAAAGCATAAAGATGCAAGAGTCGGGTTAAGGTGCGGGGAGGGGGGCAGGAACAGAGAAATGCATGGAGACAGCGTGATTAGCTGGAAACTGGGAAAGGCTTGTGGGGTGAGGGGGAAGTGGAATGTGAAGAAGGAGTAGGGATGAACATACCGTTGTTGTCCCCAAGGGAGTCAACGTCGCCGGTTGCCACGGCGCTCGCCACCTGATGCCCAATAATCTGCAGCACTCTATTCTCCAGCGCAGACAGTGGTTGGGTGTCACCTTGTCCCCCGCCTGTGCGCTCCTGCTCCCTCCTGTTGTGAGCCACCTTGGCCTGCAAGAGAAAGGAAAGTATGTGAGTGAGTGTGGAGCAATGTGTTTGTGGGATGTGCCTGCCATAGTTGAATAGCTGTCATTGTGTGCAAGGTGTGAGATGTGGGTGTGAGTGTTGGTAGGTAGAGATTGTTGGTGGGTGAGTGCTGGGGATGTGGTGCTTTGGGCAGTGTGTGCAGACTGTGGTTCAGACAGTAGCATTTGTTGAGGCATTGACTCATCCTGACCACCCAAGTGAGGTCATTAAATTTCTTCCTGCATGGTGTGTGGGTCCTGGGGACCACAGTGCTGCCGAGATCTGATGGGCAACCTCCCTCCACATGGCACGGAAGACTTGCGGCGAGTGCCTCCTGCCTCTGCTGGGTAGAGCACCGCCCTCCGTCTCTCCACAATGCCAATGAAAACCAATGCCTCCAATGCTTGGTCCGAAAATCTGCGGGCTCTCTCCCTGGACCATGGGTCTGCCACGAGTACAGCTGGTTGAATCATCCGGCTCCTTGGACTTGGCCTGCTCCTGCTTGCTGACACAGGTTCACAGCCAACAATGCTGAGAATGAGGTTCTGCAGCATCAATGAACCTCCCCTTTAAGAACTGGAAAGAGCCTGTGGCAATGATGACTTGCGATTAGACTGCACCTGATATTGGTTAGCGATTTGATTGTAACGTCACTGAGCTAGGCCGTTAGCGCTTGATTTAGCGCTTCCATCCTTTCTTTGAGCGATGACACTGAATTTTGCTTACAGCGAGATTCATTAGCGCCTGGCGCTAAATCTCAAACTTTCCCAAAGTTAGCGCCCATTCCTGGGCTATAATGAATTTCTCCCCCATAGTGTGTTATTTTCCATTTTCTTTGAACACTTTTGTTTATTAGTTATAAAGATATTGGGGATGTGAAAAAGGCTGTTTGTCAAGAATCATCCAATTGGATAATGAAGAATCTGTTCACTTTCCAATTGGTGTGGGAAAGCAGGGGATGGGCATATCAGCTGAACAATGGTAGGTCACTGTTATAATGCAGGAAACGTGGCAGCCAATTTGCACACAGCAAGATTCCACAAACAGCAATGTGAAAATGGCCAGATAATGTGTTTTAGTCAAAAATAACAACAGAAAATGCTGGAAAAACTCAGCAGGCCAGGCAACATCCGTGCAGAGAGAAATAGAGTCAACATTTCAGATCGAAACCCTTCGTCAGGATGGAGAAAAAGTACAGGAAATGAAACAGATTAAAAGGCCAGTTTGGGGGCTGGGAAATGGGGATGAGAGAACAAAAGAGAAGTGAAGAGACATTAAGAGGTATTCAAAACGAGACGAGATGGTGATAGGACTAGTAAAGAGACAAAAGACGGCCAATTAGTCATTAAGACAGAGTAATTTACCTCACTGCTGTTTGTGGGACCTGTTATGTATTGTGTGTTCTATTGTGTGTTCTCCTCCCACCTGTGGTGGCGCTGTCACAGGAGATAAATGGTTGGGTGTTCTCTGTTAAGTTTAGCTCTCTTTCTTCAGAACTTCCCAGAACTTCCTTTCCTTCCAATAAAGCACTTCATGTTTGAATCTCTGAGTTCTGAGTCCTAAATTGTGTCTAGGTAGACACAACAAGTGGCAACGAGGAGAGGATGAATCTGCGTACATTACGGGTGCAGTGAGTAAACAGAAAATTTAATTTGAAATGTGAGATGGCTACTATATTAGGAAACATCGGTGATTTCGATGAAAATGTGGAGCAATGGAGCGCATATACGGAACGTTTTGACTATTTTGTATTGGCGAATGCGGTGGCAAATGAAAAGGTCGTGCCTACCTTTTTGAGTGTAATCGGGCCAAAGACATTCAATTTACTTCGCAGCCTCGTGCAGCCAGATAAGCCAGGAACTAAAACATATAAGCAACTAGTGGAAATTCTTGGAGCACATTTTTCACCAAAACCTCTGGTTATTGCTGAGAGATTTCGATTTCACAAACGGAAACAAGAGGAGGGGGAATCAGTGACGATGTTTATTGCTGCTTTAAAAAGGTTGTCGGAACACTGCCAGTTCAAGGAGGTGCTGAATGACACCATTAGAGACAGACTTGTGTGTGGTCTGCAAAATGCAGCCACACAGAAGCGCCTTCTTACTGAGGACAACCTTACTCTCGAAAAGGCCATTGAAGTTAGTGTCTCCATGGAGATGGCGGAAAAGGAGGCTCACCAGTTGAGTTCAACAGGGAGAGTTCACAAGGTGTCGTCTGAGCCTAAAGGTGCGTGGAATGGCACATGTTACCGTTGTGGGAAAACGGGCCATCACGCTAATGACTGCTGGTGCACGGAGCTGGAATGCCAAAATTGTGGCAAAAAGGGTCACATTGAACGCGCCTGTAGAGGTAAAAAAAGAACAGACAGAGCTGGGAAGCATGGAAGCAAAATGTCTGTATTTGGACAAGAGAGGAAAAAGAGTGTTCATTCAGTGCAGTATGATGGAACAAGCAAAACAGGGGAGCGACACCTCTGAGGAGGGAGAGGTGCACATACTGACGGTTGCAGGTGATTCAAATGGCTACTGGGTGTCACCACTGGTGGAGGGACAATCAGTGCGGATGGAGGTGGACACAGGCGCGGCTGTGTCCCTTGTTTCAGACACTGTCTACAACAAAATGCTAAAGCATCTTACCCTTCAGCCAACAAACATTGTGCTAAAGACGCATACCGGCGAACCTGTGGCCATGAGAGGCGTCATTGAGGTGACAGTTAAATTGAACGGACAGACTGCAAAACTGCCACTATATGTGGTAAAGGGAAATTACCCATCGCTACTGGGACGTGCGTGGCTAGAGAAAATCACACTGGACTGGCCTGCAGTCCGCATGATGTCAAAAGAGGAGTCAGGTCTGACTGCAGTGTTAAACAAACATGCAGAACTCTTCAATGGGGAACTTGGGAGCATGAAAAAGATCAGCGTTAGACTGGACATTAAACCTGATAGCAAGCCGAAGTTTCACAAAGCCCGACCTGTACCCTATGCAATTAGGCCAAAAGTTGAGGCTAACTTGGAGGCCTTAGTCGAGAATGGAGTCCTGGAGCCTGTGAGCGTGAGCAAATGGGCCACACCCATTGTTCCTGTCCGGAAAAAGGATGGATCTGTTCGAATCTGCGGGGATTTTAAAGTGACTATTAACCCGGTGCTGTCTGCGGAACAGTACCCTCTTTTTACGGGCCTGGCCGGAGGGCAAAAGTTCAGCAAAATAGACTTATGCCAGGCTTATCTACAAATGCATGTCGATGACAAATCAAAGGAGCTGCTGACAATTGTGACACACAAGGGGCTATACAGGTACTGCCGCCTTCCGTTTGGAATTAAGTCGGCCCCTGCTCTATTCCAAAGGGCAATGGATCAGATTTTGAGTGGACTGCCAGGAGTCCAGTGCTACCTGGACGACATCCTTGCCACTGGGACAAATGAGGAGGATCATCTTCTGAACTTGGATGCGACACTACAACGACTGAAAGAGTACGGACTCAGAGTTCGTAAAGACAAATGTGAATTCTTTCAGTCTTCAGTTGAGTACCTGGGGCATGTGATTGACGCTACTGGCCTGCATAAGGCGCCGTCAAAGGTCAAGGCGATCGTGGAGGCCCCAGCACCCCAGAATGTGAGCCAGTTACGTTCATTTCTGGGGCTACTTAACTACTATGGGAAGTTTATTCCAGACTTAGCAACATTGCTGAAGCCGTTACATCAGTTGCTATGTCAAGGCAAAACATGGAAATGGACTGAACTGTGCAACGAAGCTTTCGCCCAAGCAAAGAAAGCATTGCTGAAATCGGAGGTCCTGACACACTTCGACCCAAAGCTGCCCGTGCAGCTAGCATGTGATGCATCACCATATGGTGTGGGAGCAGTCATATCCCACATCATGCCTTCGGGTGAAGAGAAACCTATCGCCTTCGCATCACGCACCTTGAACAAGGCCGAGAGTAACTATGCGCAGATCGAGCGCGAGGCCTTGGGAATCATTTTTGGAATTCGAAAATTTCATCAGTACCTGTTTGGGAGAAGGTTCACACTCCTGACGGACCACTGTCCATTGACTTCAATCTTCGGGCCCCACACCGGAATTCCGTCTCTCGCTGCAAGCAGGATGCAAAGGTGGACTTTACTGTTGTCAGGACACACATACAACATCAAATATCGCAAATCAGACTTGCACGGCAACGCAGACGGTCTCTCGAGGCTACCCTTGCTTGTTACTCCCCCAGAGCCTCGTCAGATGGACATCTTCTACTTTAGACAAGTGGAGGGAGCACCTGTCACTGCAGTTCAGGTGCGAAGGTACACCCGCAACGATCCAGTCCTGTCTGAGGTAATGGACGATGTCATTCAAGGGAGAGCTATAGGAGATTCTCCTAGTTTGAAACCTTACGTTTCAAAAAGAAATGAGCTCTCCGTCCAGGTAGGTTGTCTTCTTTGGGGATGCCGTGTCATCATTCCGCCACCTCTGAGGGAACCTATACTGCAACAACTTCATACAGGCCACAGTGGGATGGTTCGGATGAAGGAAATGGCAAGAAGCTACTTCTGGTGGCCAGGTCTCGATGGGAATATTGAGGAGAAAGCCAAAACATGTTCCCCATGTCAAAGGGTCCGGAATGTTCCACAGCTGGCAACCCTACACCCCTGGGATTGGCCTGCAGAAGTGTGGCAGCGAGTACATGTGGACTTCGCCGGTCCTTTCGAAGAGAAGATGTTTATGGTGGTTGTGGACGCTCGTAGCAAGTGGCCGGAGGTCGCTGTGATGAGGTCTACCACGGCAGAGAAAACAATTGAGAAACTTGGTGAGATGTTCAGCCGTTATGGCTCACCGGAACAACTCGTAAGTGACAACGGTCCACAATTTGTATCACAGGAGTTTGCAACCTTCCTGCATGTGAATGGTGTCCAACACATCAGGTCTGCGCCCTATCATCCCTCTACTAACGGCCAGGCAGAAAGGTTTGTGCAAACTTTGAAGCACGCCTTGAAGGCATCGCAAGGTCAGGGCTCAATCCACCAACGTCTGAACAGCTTCCTGTTGTCCTACAGGAACGAGCCGCATGCCACAACCAAAACTTCCCCCGCTTCGCTCATGATGAAGAGGCAGTTGCGGACAAGTTTTGACTTACTCAAACCTCCAAGGGCAGAACAGGTTGTCCATTGTCAACAACAAGCTCAAGTTGAAAAGAGAGAGAAAAGAGCCAAGGAGAGACGGTTTCACCCTGGAGAGCACATCCTAGCTCGAAACTACAACACTGGACCGAAATGGGTTCCTGCTACGGTGATCGCGCAGACGGGCCCTGTGTCTTACACGGTTGAGACTGCTGAGGACGTCGTCTGGAGAAGACACACAGATCAACTGTTGCTAGGAGCAGAGACAGCCACAGAGGCTCCAACGGCTGGTTGGCCTGAACTGTTTCCGGATGATACCGCAAACCAGCATCCTTTGCCACAGTGCTCTTCTCCAACACAGGAAGTCAAAGAGACTGTTCCACCTGTGCAAACTCCTGACTTTCGACTGACAAAGGCACCTTCTCCATCCAGGCCTGTGTCAATGCCTACTGCTGTGGAAGCCAGCGATGACCGCCGGTATCCTGTCAGAGAGCGGTGGCCTCCAAGACGCTTGGATCTGTAGGCTTAGTGACTTACCCACAAGACTGGGGCAGAATAAACCCCAGGGTAAAGTCAGGGGTTGAGGCAGTCTACCTCTACCCTAGGTTCATTGAGTGCATTGAAAGTAACTTACCTGTTGAGGAATACTGTGGACCTTCCATTTAAGAGGGGAGGAAATGTTATGTATTGTGTGTTCTATTGTGTGTTCTCCTCCCACCTGTGGTGGCGCTGTCACAGGAGATAAATGGTTGGGTGTTCTCTGTTAAGTTTAGCTCTCTTTCTTCAGAACTTCCCAGAACTTCCTTTCCTTCCAATAAAGCACTTCATGTTTGAATCTCTGAGTTCTGAGTCCTAAATTGTGTCTAGGTAGACACAACAGGACCTTGCTGTGCGCTAATTGGTGCCATGCTTCCTACATTACAACAGTGATTACACTTCAAAAAGTACTTAATTGGCCGTGATGTGATTTGGGACATCCTGAGACCCTGAAAGACGCTATAGAAATGCAAGTTCGATTTTGATTCATCTTCCTGCGGACCTTGCAGCGTTGAAATTGTAAGAGATAGTCCTACCTGCTTCTACCCGCTTGCCTTCCTTGAGCAGATTAGCCACATGTTTGGGGAGCATGGCATACAGCAACACCTCGGTTTTCTTCTTTTCCACCTCCAGGTTCTTGGACAGGATCCTCAGCTCCTCCTTCTTGCGTTCGAGCTGATTGGACAGCTCGATCTCAGCCAGCCTCTGCTGGTTGAGGAGGATGAGGTCTCGGGTTGTGTCGTGCTGGGCGATGTCGGCGATGTACATCCTCCTCTCCTCCAGTTCTTGGAGACAGCGCAATTGTGGCGAGCACAGGTAAATCATGCACTGGATTGATTCCATCCACAGCATCTGTCCTGAGAGAGAGAGAGAGAAAAACCCATCCTGGATCAGAGTTATACCAACTGGTAAAATAATGAAACGTTGCATGTAAAATGCAACCTGGAATCCTTGTGATGCTTTTCGCGATAGATGCTATTGCCCCAAAGTTCTATGGGTTAAGGTCCCAGTGGTTAGGCTGGGATCACGCCCTCCGGTGCCCTCCGGTGCTTACCTCACCCGAGTCAGTGAGAGGCCACCTCATTTGCATAGGACGGGTTGGCACAAGCACCACAGTGGGCACATCTCCAGTGCTTGCCTGCCCATTGCAGGGGGGTTGATCAGACCCACCCCCTCCTCCTCTCCACCACCTCACCCTGACCCCAGCTATTATTTGAACAAAATTTGGGTGGTCTTTGGGGGGTCCACGCTGCTTGCCTGCAGGGTCTACATTTTTAAAGATATATTAATTTTAGGGATGTGGGCATCGCTGGCGAGGCCGGCATGTATTGCCCTTCCCTAGTTGCCCTGAGAAGGTGGTGGCTGAGTGGCTTGCTGAGCCACACCAGAGGACAATGAAGAGTCAACCCCTCTGGTGTGGGACTGGAGTCACATGTAGGCCAGACCGGGTAAGGACAGCAGATTTCCTCCCCTCAAGGACATCAGTGAACCAGTTGGTTTTTATGACATTCCAACACCTTCATGGTCACTTTTACTGATACCAGGTTTTTATTTCCAGATTATTATTTTAATAAACTGAATTCCAATTCTCAAACTGCGATGGTAGGATTTGAACTCACGTTCTCTGGATTACAAGCCCTTGTAGAGACGGCTAAGCCTCTACTCACTCAGCATTTTAGCCCCCATTACAATTCCAGGTCCCGACTGATGAGTCGGGGCAGGAATTCCTGGCTTAGGGAGTCCCCATCGCTAGCCCCACCCCCTCCTGTCATTTGCCTTTGAAGGGATGGACTGAAGCTCCGCCCCTTGCAAGGCAAGGCCAAACTCCAGGAGGCAGAAGAGACTCGGTGTAACCAGATTGAGTCTCCGCCATCTTCCCAGGAGATTCACCAGTGTCCTGCCAGAGTTTAGCGGGAGACTGGCAGAACGATATTTGGCGAGCCTGCTACTAGCTGAAAGTTTGTATAGTATCTGAACAGGTGGACGAAGGGCTGGTCGGTACCTGTACAGGGGGGACAGAGTCTGAGCACTACTTGTACAGGTCAACTAAGGGCTGTGCACTACCTGTACAGAGGGTTGGGGGTTAAGGTTTCTGCAGTACCTGTACAGAGGGCTAAGGTTTCTGCAGTATCTGTACAAGAGGCTAAGGTTTCCGCAGTACCTGTACAAGGGGGCTAAGGTTTCTGCAGTACCTGTACAAGGGGCTAAGGTTTCTGTAGTACCTGTACAAGGGGCTAAGGTTTCTGCTGTACCCGTACAAGGGGGCTAAGGTTTCTGCAGTACCTGTACAAGGGGCTAAGGTTTCTGCAGTCCCTGTACAAGGGGCTAAGGTTTCTGCAGTACCTGTACAAGGGGCTAAGGTTTCTGCAGTACCTGTACAAGGGGCTAAGGTTTCTGCTGTACCTGTACAAGGGGGCTAAGGTTTCTGCAGTACCTGTACAAGGGGCTAAGGTTTCTGCAGTACCTGTACAAGGGGCTAAGGTTTCTGCAGTACCTGTACAAGGGGCTAAGGTTTCTGCTGTACCCGTACAAGGGGCTAAGGTTTCTGCAGTACCTGTACAAGGGGCTAAGGTTTCTGCTGTACCCGTACAAGGGGCTAAGGTTTCTGCAGTACCTGTACAAGGGGCTAAGGTTTCTGCAGTACCCATACAAGGGGCTAAGGTTTCTGCAGTACCTGTACAAGGGGCTAAGGATTCTGCTGTACCCGTACAAGGGGCTAAGGTTTCTGCAGTACCTGTACAAGGGGCTAAGGTTTCTGCAGTACCTGTACAAGGGGCTAAGGTTTCTGCAGTACCTGTACAAGGGGCTAAGGTTTCTGCTGTACCTGTACAAGGGGGCTAAGGTTTCTGCAGTACCTGTACAAGGGGCTAAGGTTTCTGCAGTACCTGTACAAGGGGCTAAGGTTTCTGCAGTACCTGTACAAGGGGCTAAGGTTTCTGCAGTACCTGTACAAGGGGCTAAGGTTTCTGCAGTACCTGTACAAGGGGCTAAGGTTTCTGCAGTACCTGTACAAGGGGCTAAGGTTTCTGCAGTACCTGTACAAGGGGCTAAGGTTTCTGCTGTACCCGTACAAGGGGCTAAGGTTTCTGCAGTACCTCGGAGTTTCAGCATCGGTTGAGTTTTCCAAGACTCCGGCATCATCTCTCGCTGCGTTTTCAATACAAACTGACTGTTGATAAATTTCCTTATGTTGGAAAGGGTAAAGGGCACTGCTGGATGGGTGAGACTGAAACATTCACCGACTCTAATGTCCATTGTTTGTAGTCCTGGCACATGCTTCTGGATATTAACTCCCGCCTGCTTCACCTTTAGCTATAGCAATGAGAAATTAACTGTAATCAGTACTTTCCGATACACAGGAAGTGTCACAGCCTTTAGTTGAGGCAATTAATCTATATATATAAATCGGTACATCTGTCTGTCTGTCTGTCTGTCTGTCATTCTGTCTGTCATCGCTGCTGCGTGCTCTGTTGGGCTATGCGCTCGAAAGTTACAGGGCATACCCTACGCGCGCGTTACCTCCAAAGAAAGCTTACGCTTTCCGAGACGGTTTTTAAGCGTATTTACGTTTCGGCCGGGCTAAATCTCGCGCCAGCGGTATCCCAAAAACCTTCAACGTTCCGCTCATTAGCATCTCATTATCCGCTCATTAGCGACAGAGTGACCTCGAGCTCGACCAATCGTACGCCGGGTTGCTGGCGTGTGCCGCCGGGCCAATCGGTGCGTGTGTGGCCGGGCTTTATCGTTCTGAACCGAGGTGAGTCGCCGCCATCTTGATTCCAAACTTTTCCTTTCTTTTTCCCGCTTTCTGCGTCTTTAAAAAAAACATTGCTTTTAAAACACATAGGCCTAGAAATTGAGTTGGGCGCCGCGCCAGGGCTTTAGCGCCGGAAATTTTGCGCCGGCGCTAAGTCCCGCTGCGCGTGCCAAAAATTCAGTAGCGCCGCGCCCAGACGGCTGCGGGCGCTACTGGAGGGTGTCAGCGCCTCCCAATGTGGCGCTGACTGCAGGATTGCGGCGCTAATCCCCCGCTGCGGCACCGATGCGGTTGCGGCAGGCTGGGGTACTGCAGGCCTCCTCCTTCTGTTAAGGAGGAGCTGCCTGCAGGCCGCGGCCGCTGCGCCGTTGGATTCGGGGAAAAAATGAGCCCGGCACCTCGGAGAAGTGCCGGGCTCTCGGCCCACACACATCTGTGCCGCGGGGGGGTGGTGGAGGAGTCCGGGGAGGGAGGTGCGGGCAGGCGGCCGCCGGGAAAGCGGCCGGCCGCCGCGCCGCCTTAATGCGGCCCGCGCTAGGACCATGAAGGCACTTCTGAAAAATCGTTGGTTGCGGCTCTGCCACGAGGGGGGGCGGGGCTTGCTGAGCGTCAAGCGTCACCCTGGCAACCGGGCCCCCCGGCCGTCTCGCACAGCCGCAATCGACGGTCTTCATCTCGGGGGGGGGCCGGGGGGGGGGGCCGCGCGACCCTCGGGGGGGGGCGCGCGCGCTCGGGGCGCGCGGGGTGGGGCTGCGCGCAGCAGGAGCAGCTGAGACGCGGCGTCTCTCTCTCTGGCTCGGGCCGGGGGGGGGGGGTGGCTTGGTCAGCGTCACGGTTACCCTGACAACCGGCCGCCCGACCGGCCCCGAGCCAGAGAGAGATGCCGTGTCTCAGCTCCTGCTGCGCGCGCAATCGGCGGTCTTCACCTCGGCGGGGGGGGGCCGCGGCCCTTGGGGGGGTCCCCCCCGCCCTCCCTCCCCTTCCCCCCTCCCCCCCCCCCGTTCCCCCCTCATCCCTCCCCTCCCTCCCCTCGCCCCCCCCTCGCCCCTTCCCCCCCTGTCCCTTCCCCCTCCTTCCCCTCTCCTTCCCCCCCTCCCCCTTCCCTTCCCCCCCCCGCCACCCCCGCCCTCCCTTCCCCCATCCCCCCCCCGCCCTCCCTCCCTCCCCCCCCCCCCCCAGTCGCTCTCTCTCTCTCTCTTCCAACAACAACATGCCCTCGAAAAAGCCTCAGGCACCGCCGGGCACTTCAGCTAGTATCATCATAAGGAGGCTGCCAGGATAACTCATCAACAACAAAATCACAGACAAACGTGTTAATCATGTCTCATTACTGGCATCAGATATTCAGTTTAAACAAGTTGCTGTTTCGGTGTCAGCCATGGCCTAACGGTAGCACTCTCACCTTTGAGCCAGACGGTTATGAGTTTCGAGCCCCGCTCCAAGAAACGTAAATGCATGGGCCTGGATTTTGCTGCGGTGGTAACTGATCGGTGAAACTATCAGCATTTGCCATCATTACCCCTCTGAAACTGACCACAACTTCAGGATTTAACGCTGCACAGATAAACGTGGAAATCCTGAAGTTGCAGTCAATCAATCACTGCGCCATCACAGGCTGCACTGTGGAACTCCCCAGAGCCAGCAATCAGTTGAAATCACATACAGGAAACTCTTTGGTACCGCGCACCGACGGGACTGGGACGGGTGCCGGTTGATTAAAAATTTCGGATGACGAGAGAGTTACCTACTGAGGCTATTTTTAACAAACAAAAATAAAAAAATCAAGAAATGTGCAGTATACAGTAATTGGGGTACTCCCAGCAGCGCGGGAGAGTCAGACTTCTGTTATTGAGGTGTTCGGACTTCCAACAACGCCAAGAAGCCGAGTAGTAGCAGTTTGGAGAACTACCCCCACTGACTAACTCGGCCACCGCGGGAGACTTGGACTCGGCAACATTTCCCAGTTATTGAGGTGTTGTTTTCGGTGTATGAATTTTGCCGGTTAATAGAGAATTCCAGATATTTAGGTGCCATTTAAACGAGAGTTTCCCTGTATAAGGATGAAAACTTCCCCTTTCACGATGGAATATCGCTGTTAAAAACCCCTTAAAACTTTAAGTCTTGTTGAAAGAGGTGTAATTGGGTTTTTAATGGTGTACTGACTGCTGAACAACTGTTCTGGCCCTGAACTATACTAATTTTATATTTGTGGAATGTCCAATTTTTCCACTAATATGATTAGAATTACAAGTTTTTTATATAATATGTTTGTTTATGATATTTCAGCTTCGACCTTAATCATATGTGTATGTCTCAATCTTTATTTCGCTCTCTGTGAAATTTATAAAAAGTAACTTAGCATTTTACTTCCTGTTTGCTGTCTGTGAGGTTCACAGAAATTCACGAAATAGAGAACACATGCAGATAGAGGCCATCCCATACGAGGCCACTTGCGCATTCGAGCCTGCACCGACATATCCCACCCTATCCCCGTAACCCCTTACACCAACACATATCCCACCCTATCCCCGTAGCCCCACGTATTTTAATCCCCCTAACACTAAGGGGTTCATTTATCATAGCCAATCAACCTAACCTGCACATCTTTGGACTGTGGGAGGAAACCGGAGCACCCGGAGAGAAACCCACGCAAACACGGGGGAGAATGTGCAAACTCCGCACAGACAGTCGCCCGAGGCCGGATTCGAACCCGGGTCCCTGGCGCTGTGAGGCAACAGTGCTAACCACTATGCCACCGTGATTGGCTGCTTCGCCAGCTTGATGACATCACTGTTGCTGACGCTTAGGATTCGCTTGATTGGCTGATTGTGCCAGATTCAAACAAAGGTCGGGGGAGCTGAATTTCACGCCACACAGCAGCTCGCTAGATCTTTGCGGGCAGCTTTCTGCGAGGTCAACGGCGAGCGCTGTCGCTTCGCCGCTGACCGCAAAATTCCGGACATTATCCAGGCTGACACTCCAGTGCAGTACCCGAGGGAGTGCTGCACTGTCGGAGGTGCCATCTTTCGAATGAGGGTTAAACCTCACAGGTGGTGTAAAAGGTCCCATGGCACTATTTTCAAAGAAGAGCAGCAGAGATCTCTCTCTGTCGTGACTGACATTTATCCCTCAACCAACATGGTCATTTATCTCATTGCTGCTGTTTATGGGACCTTGCTATGCTAAAAATTGTCTGACACATTCTCCCTACATTTCAACAGTGACTTCACGTCAATTCAGACAAGAGTACCGTACTTCATTGACTGTGAAGACCTTGGGGCCGTCCTGAAGTCGTGAAAGGTGCTATATAAATGCAAGTTATTTCTTTCTTTCATAACTATAACCCCTCATATCTGATGCAATAAATTGTACTGCCACCAGTATCAAACATTCAGTATAACTTTAGTATTAATTTACCTGAACTAGAGGCTAAGTTGTTAAACTCGGTTATAGTACAGACCGGGTTATTCATTTAACTATCAGATAGTTTCCAAAAAAAATGGTAATAATTAGGCACTAAACTGGGAGACAGACTCAGTCAGCACAATTTTCTGATGTGCCATGCAGTCATCTAATGCTCCCAGAGTCCATTCATCAAAATAGAGTCTTATAATCAATGGTCATATATTTGACTTCAGACAAGGCCTCTTGTGTTTACCACCTGTGAGAGCGCATTGATTTGTTCTTCACTGGTCATTCAGAGTTTCGTAAAGAACAATGTAAAGTTTGAACATGCACAAAATGAACTGATAATATCTGTTATGGGACACTGTGGGTCTCTGAGCTAGGCTTTATTTGGGGATTAATTGTGACATTTTAGGGTGAGGTCTCAGGTGATATTTCAAGATTTGTCACTATTTTGTGACCAAGAAACCCTAAAACGTTAGCTGATTGATGAGGTGAGAACATGTAACAACAAAAAAATCATGCTACTAATTGGATAGGCTCCAAATAACATTGCCAGCTTTAAGGGCATAGCAACACCATCAGGCTCTTTTTATCAGCTAATTCCTTAACTTCTGAAAAAGACCACAAAATAAGTAAAGGGGGCTCAGCAATCGTAAAAACCAAAACCTTTCCCTCCCCAGTCAGCTAACTACCTCTTGAATGAATCTAAAGTTTTCTCCTCCATTTCCCCATCTGGAGACTATTCCAGGAGGTGATCACTCCTGTGTGAAGAAGTTCTTCCCATCCATCTCTCCGAAGTTTTCCCTTTCACCTTTTTGGAAGTTGGAAGACCACTTACTTCCATCTCTGCAAAATTGCCCACCTTTTCCCCTACCTCCTCCTCCCTCACCCCGTGGTGAAAACTTTATCCACGTATTGTCACCCGTCCTGACTCGATTTCTCCAAGGCTCTCCCTCACCAGCCACCCGAGCTTCATCTTACACAACATCACACCACTCATCCCATCCCACTCTAATTCTCGCGCCACCTAAGCACACCTTGTCCCTCAGCAACCTCCACTGGTCTCCATACCCCAGCGCACTGATTTCAAAATGTTCCTCCTTCTCTAGATATTTCTCCACCGTATCCCTGCAACCTTCTCCAGCCTCATGTCCCAATTCACACTTTCTGACTCTGGCCTTCTTGGAATCCCTGCTCCACTCTCAGAGGTAGGGCCATCAGCCATCATTGTCCAGCTCCTTGGGGCATTTAGCTATATTAAATTGCAAGTTGTTGTGATTTTGTTTGACCCATGCTTCCTTGTTCTAGTACCTTGAAGTAGTGCTCTGGATTTACCTGATCATACCGTTTATTATCTTGTATAATTTCCTCAGTTGTTACCTTTCAACGCCCAAGAGCTCCAATTTCTCCTGTCTTTCCTCATAACCCAACTCTTTGATGCCAGTGATCAGCCGAGTGGTTCTTCTCTGCACTGCTGATGGCCAAAGCTGAACCTAGCACTCACATGTGTGGCCTGACTAGTGCACTGTACAGTTTAAGCAAGGCATCCCTCAACATATACTCTGTTGATCTAGCAATATAATTTAGCATTCTGATTGCATTGTTTACTGCCCATCCACAGTGATGTTATTAAATAACCCAAATCTCTTTCCACTTCACACCTTCAGTTATTTTCTGCACTTGCAACATCCATTTTGTTGTTCCAATTTTAAAAAAAAATCATTCTGGGGATATGAGCATCACTGGGAAGGACGGCATTTATTACCATCTCTAGTTGCCCTTGAGAAGATGGTGGTGAGCCATCTTGTGTTCTAATTCTGTGTTAGATTTCAGGAGAGTTTTTTATTCACAGGATTGGTGACCTACGGGATACGCGTGGACTGCTGCAGCTAGGAGTCCTTCAAGAGTAAATGGGCCTGTTCCTGGCTGGGGTGGAGATCATCTTTTATACAAAGTAGTAAGTACTGCAGGAAATACAGGGACAGAGTTGATCTCCTGGACGAGTATTCGATCGCGCAGCGATGGGTCAGAGAGGAATTTCCCAGATTTATTCTCCCTAATTGGCCGATTGGGTTTTTATCTGGTTGTTCTGCACTCTCCGGGCTGATCACATGGGTTCGGGTGGATGGAGATTGTGAAGCTAGTTGATACTCCCACAGTGCTGTTAGGGAGGGAGTTTCAGGATTTTGACCCAGCGACAAAAGGAACAGCGATATACTTCCAAGTCAGGATGGTGTGTGACTTAGAGGAGAACTTGGAGGTGATGGTGTTCCCATGCACCTGCTGCCCTTGTCCTTCTAGTTGGTGGAGGTAGTGGGTTTCGGGGGTGCTGTCGAAGAAGCCTTGGTGAGTTGCTGCAGTGCATCCTGTAGATGGTACACACTGCAGCCACAGAACGCCGGTGGTGGAGGGAGTGGATGTTTAAGGTGGTGGATGTGCATTATTTCACACATGCCTGTACTGATCTCCATCTCCCACTGCTGCAGCCATTTACAAATTCTATCGAACTCTTTTTGTATATCCCTGGCCTCTTCCTCCAATGCAATTGGCCCCCCACCACTCCCTCCCCCCTCCAGTTTAGTATTATCAACAACAACAACTTGTACTTATGTAGCGCCTTTAATGTAGTAAAACGTCCCAAGGCGTGGCACAGGAGTATTTTAAGACAAAAAATTTGACACCGAGGCACATAAGGATAAATTAGGGCAGGTGACCAAAAGCTTGGTCAAAGAGGTAGGCTTTAAGGAGCGTCTTAAAGGAGGAAAGAGAGGTAGCGAGGCGGAGAGGTTTAGGCAGGGAATTCCAGAGTTTAGGGCCTAGGCAACAGAAGGCACCACCACCAATGGTTGAGCGATTATAATCAGGGATGCTCAAGAGGGTAGAATTAGAGGAGCGCAGATATCTCGGGGGGTTGTGGGGCTGAAGGAGATTACAGAGATAGGAAGGAGCAAGGCCATGGAGGGATCCGAAAACAAGGATGAGAATTTTGAAATCGAGGCGCTGCTTAACCAGGAGCCAATGCAGGTCAGCGAGCACAGGGGTGATGGGTGAACGGGACTTGGTGCGGGTTAGGACATGGGCAGCCGAGTTTTGGACGACCTCAAGTTTACGTAGGGTGGAATGTGGGAGGCCAGCCAGGAGTGCGTTGGAATAGTCAAGTCTAGAGGTAACAAAGGCATGGATGAGAGAATTTGACCATTCAGTTTCTGAATCCAAGTCAATAATACAGCTTAGGAACAGCAAAGAAAGTTTTACCTCCTCATCAAAGACAATGTGGAAAGGAAATGCGTCGCAGAAAGCTTTCTTGTCTATCCAGAGCCTCTCCGGATAAACTGGCTCGAAAGAGCGTAGCACGTTACCTAGCAATAGAAATGCGTTTGGATAATTATTGTACTTTTTCTACATGGTTCCAATTCTGTACCATAATTCTTTTTATATAGAGGAATTAATTACTAGCGAGAAGTCAATCCTTTCATTAGAATGACCACTTTGAAATGACTGTAGTAGAAGGATTTGCAGGTTGATTGACAGCCTGCTCTTTAATTTGGTGTCAGCTGGACTCGGTTAGTGACACTCTCAGCTCTGAGTTAGAAGGTTGAAGGTTCAAGTCCCAACCCAGCTTTTGAGCACATATTCAAGCTGACACTTCAGTGCTGTACTGAGGGAGCAATACTTTGTTAGAGATGCTGTACTTTGGATCAGATGCTAAATTGAGGCCCCATTTGCCTGTTCTGAAGGTTGTTGTCTTTATATCTTCTCGCTCTTCCCTTGGAGACCAGTGTGAAGATTCGCTGGCAGTCTGATGTGAACGCTCCTTCCATGGCCATAACCATCTTTATACCAGTAGTTAGGGTAGTTAGTCCTATACGGCGGAAGGATACAATGGGGATGGGGTTGGGGGGGGGGCCACCCACACCCACCGGATGCAAGTATCCCGCTGGATGTCAACCCAGAATTCAGAGTTAGAGCTCGTTGGGACTGTCTGGAGTGGAGTTCGAACCTGCACCTTCTGACTCAGAGGCGGGAATGATACCACTGAGCCAATGGCTCGCGCCATTCTGCTGGTTCAGAGGTGCATTAAAAATCTCACGGTACTACTTGAACAAGGGTAGGGAATTCTCCCAGTGTCCCGGTCAACATTTCTGCCTCAACGATCACCCCAACAAATAGATTTACTGGTCATTCATTCATCTCGGTGCTGTGTACAAAATGGCTGCTGTCTTTGTTTATCTAACAATAGTGGTGCAGTTCAAAAAGTAATTGATTGGATGTGAAGTGCTACTACCAGCATGGTGCCTGGTATGAGCAGTTACAAATACAAAGAAAAACTAGTGGGCCTTTCTCGTTAGAACAGAGCACAATACAAGGTGATATGATAGAAGTGTCTAAAATTATGAAAGGCTGGGACAGGGTAGATACAAGCAGACTGTTTCCAGTAGTTCAGGGGTCAAGAACAAGGGGCCATAGATACAGAATTAAATATATGCGATTTAGAACAGAGGGCAGGAGAAACTTCTTTACTCAGAGAGTTGTGAGGCTGTGGAATTCACTTTGAGTTAGTGGTTGAGGCAGGAACTATGTCGACATTCAAGATCAGATTGGATAGGTAGATGAAAGAACAGGGAATAAAGGGCTATGGAGACAGGGCGGGTAAATGGGACTGGGACTATTTGCTCACGTGCAGGGTGAACATCAACACAAACTGGTTGGGCCTCGAGGCCTGTCTCTGTGTCGTAATTATTTTCACAAGGAGGAAAATTGAGGGCAAAGCAGTCGGGTTAAATAAATGACCAGTGAGTTCTTTAACCAAAGGAATAAAACATTCCTGGAAATTAAATGTGAGCAATATAGTGAAAGGAATGACTTCACTAGTGAGTTCTGGTCCCCTTTAGGTCCTCTGTTAATGAATTATATCATTCAATGCATAGTTATTATGTATAAAAGAACATACCTTGGCCAAATTTCACAACGCTTCTGAGAATGTCCCAGTGTGTCCTCTTCACTGAGCAGTGGGACAGTGCATGATATTTTTCCTTCATCTTATTCAGATACCTCTCAATCTCCTATGTACACAATAAGAAAGGAAATCAGTTCCTTCTGGGATGCTAACTGGTCCTTATTCAGTGCTTTTACTTTCCGTGGGGGGCCTTTTCAACTTGAACGGAAATCAATGTGACAGAAACCAGGTGGGTTCTACAACGGGCGGGCGATCCACTCCGCCAGGTTACCCTCAGCTGGTAGGGTTGCAAATCCTCCAGGATTGTCCTGGAGTCTCCAGGAATAAAGGTTCATCCCCAAGATACTGCAGTGAGGAGAAAAATTGTAAGGGCTTTAAAAAATATAGGCCTAGAAATTGGGCCACTTACCGCCACACGTTTGCACCACTGTCCTGGTGAAAAATGGTACCCGCCAATGCCACTCTAGTGTCCTTCTCTGGTGCAGGCCGCCATTTTGGTGAGGGCCTTAGTGCCTGCTGATAGCAGCGCTGGCCCTGGACATGTAAATGAAGAGAGGGTGACATCAGTTGGCGTGCAACGCCGACTTAACGACACCTCAGCCAACTTCGACGTTAGCGCTGAGCGCTGGGTCCTAAGCTCACCATGAAAACCCAGCATTCAGCAAACTGACAGACGTTAACGGGCTGGATTTTGCCAGTTTGGGCGGGCTGGGGCGTGTCAGGTGGCATTCGTGTCAGGACCCCGACTCTGAAGTGAAGTGGGGAAAAAGTGCGATTTCCCCCTAATTGGGCAATTGATCTCCAGCGTGTGGGAACCCCTGGCCCAGTGAGTCTTTTCATACAGAAAGTCACCTCCGATGACGTCATCAATGCTGCTGGATTTAAGACCTGCAAGCGGCCTTGATTCTTCTGGAGACTGCAAACTTTATGGTGATTGTAGTAAGGAATTCATTGATCGACTATGTCCAGCAGCAGGCATAAGTGTGCTCCACGCTTCGATGAGCCCTCCCTCCAAACTCTGGTGGAGGGAGCAAGATCGAATAAGGAGGTGCTCTTCCCTTCCTCAGAGAGAAAAAGCCACCCCACCAGACTAAAGCTGTGTGGCTGCAAGTGGCCCAAGAGGTCAACTCCATCTCGATGAGCCGCAGAACATGGCTGTAATGGAGGAAGAGGTTTCATGACCTTCTCCGCACAGGAAAAGTGAGTATGACTTTCCCATCACCCTCAATCTGATCCCCATCGCTTCTCTTCACCAGCACTCAGCTTTGCTAACCTCTTCCTCCACATCCCACTTGACACTTACATCCCTGCACCCTTACCCATTGCCTCTCTCTCTATGGTCACATTCACTTAACTATTCGACCATGTAACCCTCACATTCCCTATCACTGTGATGCAACAACAACAACAACTTACAACACACAGGGAGGGCCCTTTGTCTCCTTCTAAGCATCTATGCTATGCATTCTCTACACTCACTCCTTCATTCTCACTCACACTCCACTTGTGTCCCTCATTGCAGGAAAAGAGAGCCCACAATAAGAGGGAAAGAGCGAGGATAGGAGGAGGGCCACCCTCAGTAGCCCAACTCACCGCGTGGGAGGAGGTGACCCTGGAAATCACCGGGATTGACGAGGATTCCCAAGTGGGGGACGGACAGACGGGCGCATCACAGCAAGCTGGTGACAGAATAGTTTGGCTTCTCTCTCACTGACATTGCATGAGTCGCTGATAATGAATCTGATGCTCTAACAGACTGACTTATGATCTTCTGCACTATTCAATGTGCATGTAACTTTGACCTCACATCTCTGACTCTTTCCTTTACTCCCCCACAGGACCATCAAAAGCCCCCGTCCCCACTGTCCAGGAGGAAGAGCCTGAGCTTCCAGACTCCTCAGAGGAAGCTGCAACCTCTGAGGGCGCAGCGTCAGCAGAAGTCAGCACACCCAGCACCAGCGCAGACACTCACACCTCGGTGGGACCTTCGCGAGATAGAGTAGTGTTGGCACCTGGTGTATCACAGCTCACAAGTGAGCATCAGTAGATGTTGGAGACAGGGACAGCAGTGGAGAGTCCTCATCGGAGGGTGCAGGACTCTGCCAGCTCGGTACAGCAGCACGTTGACCCTGTGCCTCCGGGTCCATCCAGAAGGAGAGCGGTGCTGGAACTCCAGGAACAGGTGCAGGAGTCTCTGGCAGATTTTGTCTTCAGGGTCGCTGCAATTGTGGAGCGAATGGAAGAGTCCATCGCGAACACGAGCAGAGCCTTTATGGAGGCGTTGGTGCATGAACGCATCACTGCGAAAAGGATGGCAACCTCCATGGAAAGGATGGCTACCATAGAGGAGAGGATGGCTATGGCAGAGGAGAGGATGGCTACGGCCATGGAGGAGCTTAGTCGCCAGATTCTTGAAAACATGGTCATTGTTCAGAATAGACTGACATCTCTTGAGGAGCGATGATCAGCTATTGAGCAGAGAAACCAGACCTTCATGGAAGTCCTCTGGAGTAGGACTTCCAGTGCAGAAACGGGTCCTCATGGCCCCCCTGAAGTGCAGCAAGGTGCTGTCAAGCCACTTGCTAGCTCTGAAGTGGGGCTGACCCATGAGAGAGATGTTGGTGGCAGACAACAAGGAAGTGGGGGCTCCTCTCCAAGCGCTCACACGACCATGCCACTGCAAAGCCCTCGGTCAGAGCCCCACCAGAGTCCTCACCCAACTGAGATGGACGTCTCAGCCCCTGCACAGCCGCAGGAGCAGCAGACTGTTGCTGAGCCCTCACAGGTTCGCAACCCCAGAGGATGCCCGCCAAAGGCATTGAGACAGGAGCAGCAAGAATGTGAGCAAGGGACCTCCACATCTGCTGAAGCCACAGGGGAAGCACCACGTAGGAGCATGCATAAGTGGAAGATAAAGCACAAGTAGCCACAAGGATAGTCACTTGGGTGTTGTGATGTATTGTTTTTTGACCAGCCATCCTTGTCATGGTATCATAAACAGATTTGATGGCAAACTGTTGAAGTTGTGGCCTGTGTCATTTCACAAATGGGACTTTCACATTGAGGGCTTAGGGCGACTTGCAATTGTCAGCATGGTGGTCAGATTGATTGGAATCTGCAGGTTCTTGTCCATTGTCGATGCTCTGGTAAGAAGGTGCGAGACAAAAGTGTTTGATTGTGCAGGCTAAGCAAATATGGCCAACATGAGTGCGCCCCTTGCATCCCGGGCAACAATGTGGTCTCGCACTGGCGCCTTCTGGCCTGTGCAGCTTCAGGTGGGTGAGCAGCAGCTTGGCGCTCCTGTTGTTGCTCCTGCTGTTGGTGCTGCTGTTGTTCAGGGTTCTGCTGCTGCCGCAGCTGGTCTTCATCCAAATCTGATGTCCAGGAGGAAAGGAAATAAATGGTTCCCATGCTTCTGGTATATACCTCAGTTGAGGAAGCGCTCAGTCAATGTGGGGAGAGGGGTTTCCCAGGAGGTCACACTGGAGATGGGTGTCAGGCTCCAAACTTCCACAACAATGAGTAGGTCTGCTAAAAGTTCCCCCAGACCTGAAACAACAAAGTTCTGCCACCTGCAAATGATGATTGGTGAAAACTCCTTTTTAATGGTGAAGCTGCAGCTGTTAGTAAGCAATCCACTTGTGAGGCCGTCAGGATTTCCTGGAGTGTTCCAGAGGAGGCGTGTAGGATGGGGGAAATGTCTAAAAATCAGAAAGGCCTCTTAAAATTGGATTATAGAGGCAATTAAGTGGTAGTTAAGGGCCTTAAGGGCCTATCCCACCTCTTGGAGGCGGGATGGAAACGGGGTCTGAAATCCCGATTCTGGGAAAATTGGTCGCAGGTGGGCTGGAGGCGGGTTTGGGCCCGCACACCATTTTTTGCAATTTTACCACCTCACGCGCCTCCAAACCCACCTCCTCGGGCCTGGCAAAATCGAGCCCGTTGTCAGCACCTCTTAAAGGGACGCACACATCTTTCAGGTAATTTTGCATTTAAGCTTTTGGACAGGATTTAAATTTTTTTTTATTGAAGTAGTGGCTTGCTGCAATACATGTTAAAAGTTTTTTTAAGTGTGCAGGGAGTGCTGCTGGATGCTTACAAGGCCTCAGATGGTAAAGGAAGGCCTCCGAGAAGACATAAAATGCTGGAAATACTTAGCAGGCCAGACAGCATCCATGGAGAGAGAAACAGAGTTCACATCTCAGGTCGAGATGCTGCCTGACCAGCTCAGTATTTCCAGCATTTTATGCTTTTATTTCAGATTTAAAGCATCCATTCGCAGAGGGAAGAAGACGACGCAGAAGAGGAGGAAGCAGAAGGAAGGATGCAAACCAGACATAAGAACATAAGAACATAAGAAATAGGAGCAGGAGTAGGCCAATCAGCCCCTCGA
Source organism: Somniosus microcephalus (assembly GCF_052327205.1). Classification (NCBI taxonomy): domain Eukaryota; kingdom Metazoa; phylum Chordata; class Chondrichthyes; order Squaliformes; family Somniosidae; genus Somniosus; species Somniosus microcephalus. The sequence continues at coordinate 27,450,887 of NC_141000.1, read as the reverse complement.
GCCTGCTCCACCATTCAATAAGATCATGGCTGATCTGATCCTAACCTCAAATCTTCTATCACTCTGCATCCACCCGAACCCATGGGACAGCCTCTTTCTGGCCGGGATATCTGGGATGGAATCATCCGCCTGCGGTACCAGTGACCACAACCCCAATTCCCCTTTCAACATTAGTCCCACACCTTCCCTTCCCTCTGTTACTGACCATCACAGCGTCCTCTTGGCCACGATGCTGAAATAAAAGCCACCACAAAGAAAACTTTTCCAATCCAACTTTATACATCCATCCAATATGACATCAAGAAATCAACTCATCACCCTTATGCATTCCCTTAGTGACTGTCTTGTGTGTGCCTTTGCCTATCCTAGTGATGTTACGCAGTGCTTCCCCAGTGGCTGCAGCATGGCTGGTGGAAGGCTGCTGACTATCAGTGGGGACACTGTAAATGGCCTTGCAGGTTGACCTCGAGGAGCTGGTGGCTGGGAGTGTTAAATCGAGAGACGGTGTTTCTTCTTCTTCTTCTCTCCCTCTTCTTGACCAATCACTGGCTGGGCAGGCTGCATTTCTTGGGTGTGTGAAATGAGGAAGGCACAAGGGTGGAGCTGTGGTGAGGGGAGGGTGGGAAAGCAAGAGGTACATGCGAGGAGGAGGATAACGTATGAGGATACCAGCAACTTGTATTCTTTTAGCGCTGTCACTGGCCAAGGCTGAGCCATGCCCCTGCTAAGAATGGCCAGCAGTGTCTCCTCCAAGGAGGTGAGGTGAAGCTAGGAATAGGAGGTGTGCCTCGTGTTTGGTACAGATTGTTGGTAGGTGAGTGATTGGCAGAGCGGGGGGAGTCGTGCATTGAGCGAGGCTAGTGATGCAGTTGGTAGGAGACGGCTCTTGAAGATGCATTTACTGATGTTGACCACTGGAGCCAGGTGGTGTGGGCGACATTGCTGGCAGTGACGGCCTCGGTGATCTGGTCCCACATTGTTCTTTCTGGAGAGCCTCCTGGCCCCTGTGGGTAGAGGGCCAGTCTTGCAGTGTTAACCCCCTGCACAAAGCTGGAGTGCTGCGTGCAAGACCCTGGGTGCCCCTTCTCTGGCGTGCTGAGCCATTTGTGATAGTGCTGAAGCATTTTTCCCATTTTTTTTAGGTGCGGAAGGGAATTCAGCTTTAAGAGTTGAAGGCTCTCATTTGGGAATTCTTTTTAATGTTTATTTTTTTCAGTAGACAGTTGAGCTGTGAGGGCTAAACACTGCCTATTTTTACATAAATTTTAATTTTTTCATTTTAGAAGGCAGTTCCCCTTTAAGAGACCAAACTGTTTTCTGAAATGACAGCCTTACTTTAAGAGAAGGCTGCTCGTGCTGCAATGATGCTACGGCCACGCTGCATTGGGGCCTCTTGCCGGGACAAACGCCACCAGGACAGCGTTGCAGAGTGGGTTTAGCGCTGGGCTAATGTTAATTAGTCCCCAGCACCAATTCTTCGGTCCTGCCAGCGCCACCATTTTCGGCGGCCGTGAACACCAGCAGCTTTTGTGGCCTTCACGAATTTCTAGGTCATGGGGGTGAAATTCCCCTTGTTTGCGCCTCCGATGGGAGGCGCTAACAGGGCACAAATAGTTTTGCCCCCACCCCCAGGCGATAACTGCGTCTCTTGCGAAATTTGACGGGAGGTTAGCGGCGGCGCTACCAGTTTTCATGACATCATCTCGGGGCGCATCGCCCCATTAGCGCTTCTGATGCAAAATTCCTGTTTTTCGCCTGCCTGTGCACCTGTTTTTTAGCAACAGGTTCGGCAGGTGTTTTCCAGTCGGGAGGCCTGTGGAGGAGCGCTATTTAAAGGCGTCCACTTCCGGTTGTTGTTTGTGTCGGCCGGGACACTGAACTTTTTGCTGCTCAAAAGCAAAGAGCCCTTTTGATTATTGGAAGCGTTTTTGAGATTTCAGAGTCTGTTGCTGAATAAGGAATCTTCATTTGCATTAGGCTGTGATTTGCTGGTTATTAGGCAGTTCTTCTTAGAGCAATAAAAAGCAGTATGGGTCTGGTCTCCTCATAGCAAGCAAAGCTGCAAATGAGCATCTGGTGAATGATCGCACCGCCCCTTTAAGAGCTGGAAAGAAGCAGCACGAGTGATCAAATCTGATTGGAACTCACCTGAAATTCGATAGCTCGCTGGTGTTAGTGCCCCTGTAGCACCCCATTGAGGACATTAGCACTTGATTTAGCGTCCTTCTCCCTTCCTGGGGCGATGTCAGGGGATTTAGGTGAGGCTCAGAATCATTAGCACCGGGCACTAACTTTTCAAACTTTTTGCAGTTAGCAAATGGCCTTCATGGGGAATTTCACCCCCATATAATGTGTTATTTTCCATTTTCTTTGAACACTTTTATTTATTGGTTATAAAAATATTGGAGATGGGGAAAAATGGTGTTTTACTGACAATCACGATTCATCCAACCAGGTAACAACACTCCACTTTGCATGGGAAGGCGGAGCGGCACAAGGATTGACGTGTCAGATGACCAATGACGGAAGGGGGCGGGGCATGGCGGTGGGCGGTCATGTGATGAACCCTCCAGGAACACGTCCAACCAGAGTTGGCAACCCTATCAGCTGGTGATTTGAAAATTTCCCGTTACATGTACTGCACATAATTAAAGAGCTTGCAGAGATACTCGTGGTAGATTTCTTCCATCTGTTTACCCTGACTAATACATCTAGGCTTGATAATCAACATTTCATGCTTTGAGATGCCAGCCTTGGCTCGGTTGGCAGCACTCTTGCCTTTGAGTCAGAAGGTTGTTGGTTCGCTCCAGGACCTAAGGCTGGTCAAATTGGGCCATGTCGACGGCCATTGAGGTAGGCTCGGTGGGGGAGGTGGAGGTGGGGGGTTTACAATCACATAAGGCGTGGGTCCTGGGGTGGCGACAGACCAGGTTATTTTTGTGGGGCCTGGAGAAACACTCTTGCTCCACTGGGTCTCACGGCCTCTTTGGTTCCACCGCCGGTGGAACTGTTCAGAATGCGCATGGTGCATGGCACATAGCCCGACCAGTTCGACCCAAAATTGCAGTCAAGGCCATAGGATTTGCACATTGAAATGGGCCAACTGTCCGAAAGAGGCAGGCGCTTTTCATGCCCAGAGGTAGGCCCCTTTCAAACTGCCGTTGATCACATCGCTGGCGCTAACAGGATGATAAGGCTATCCACCCTGTTCTGAGGCCTTTACTGCCCATTAACACCGGGCGATTCAAGTTGAAGTTGGCCCCGTAGAATTGCACACCACCGAAGGAGGCCTTTCAGCCCATCACATCTGTACCAGCTCTCTGAAAGAACTGAGCACTTGGTGCCCTTCCTGTACCCTTTCCCCATATCTTTTAAAAATATTTATCCACTTCCCTTTTAAAACACGTATGAATTCTGCTTCTGGCTGGGCATTCCATGTCCCAACAACCCTCTGTGTAAAGAAACAGATTCCCCCTACCCTCTCCCTTTGTTCTTTTGGTGATGATTTAAATTGATGCCCTCAGCATAAAATGACTCAGAAATAGTTTTATCTGATTTACCTCATCAAAAGAGCAAAATTCAACAACATATCTGCCCCCAGGAACCATTTCAAAAGTCCGTTTAGGTAATAACCAGAATCCCCAATAACGGATTGTTTTCTGATGTGCAAAATGATTTTCTACAATTTCTTCTGTAAATCTAATTTTGTTTTTACGATGAATAATGCAACAGGGTGCTGTTGGAGGCAGTTTGATCCATATGGCATCGACCCTCATTACTGGCATACTTGACTGTGTCCTCTTGTGCTATTGAATATTTTTAATATGCGGTATCAGAATGGACTTTAGTAGACCAGTAAAAAGCCTTCTGAACAAAGCATTTTTTGGCCAGCGCTGGCAACCATTCTTGGCCAGCACCCCACACCCACTGTATGTCTACAATGGGACTTTAGGGTGGTCATGACTCTTAGTGACATCATTGTACAAACCTTTAATACACTCATATCAAATTCCTCTCTCTGAATTTTAACGGAAGTGTTATTCCATTTACATACGAGCGAGTTGTTGTGATCTGGAATGCACTGCCTGAAAGGGCGGTGGAAACAGATTCAATAGTAACTTTCAAAAGGGAATTGGATAAATACTTGAAGGGGAAAATGGGGAAAGAGCAGGGGAATGAGACTGATTGGATAGCTCTTTCAAAGAGCCAGTACAGGCACGATAGGCCAAATGATTCCATGATTTAAAAGAGTAGAGGCTTTGCTAAAGGTTTCTGCAATAACCTTGGCAGTTTGTACCCTCTAAGCCTTGAAGATTTGATTTCACAGATTTGTGTTCTTGCTGCAGAATTTGTAAAATCTACCTCTTTATCCAACTCTTTTTCCTTGGACTGCGAGCTCACTCCTGGCCTCTCCCTCTGTCCCTGTGACAGCTTCTTTTGGACAACGAGAAAAACCACATGTTCCTTCTCTGTGTGTTCTTCCTCTTCTGACTGGTTAAGGATTTCCATCTCCACCTCCGTGTCGAAGAAATCTTTGGCCACGGCTTCGATTATCCCTGGAGTGCAGACATTTAAGGCAAAAGCGACATGGTTAAGTGAGAGGGACACTGGGGTAGGTTTTCGTCTTTACTGGCATGGGCATGAAGGATCACCTTGGCAGAGTCTGGAGAGGAAAATGGAATGGGGAGGATGGCATGCTTGGTACAGAACCCGCCCGATATTCCTTCTCGCAACTTGAGCACATAATCTAGGATCTCGGCTGACACTCCAGTGTGAATGAATGAATGTTTCTTTCTTTCTTTTTCTTTCGTTCCAGGTTACATAGGATTACATAGGATATACGGCACAGAAACAGGCCATTCGGCCCAACCAGTCCATGCCGGTGTTTATGCTCCACTCGAGCCTCCTCCTGTCTTTCCTCATCTAACTCTATCAGCATAACCCTCTATTCCCTTCTCCCTCATATGCTTATCTAGCCTCCCCTTAAATGCATCTATACTATTCGCCTCAACCACTCCCTGTGTCAGCGGGTTCCACATTCTCACCACTCTCTGGGTAAAGAAGTTTCTTCTGGATTCCCTATTTGATTTCTTGGTGACTGTCTGATAGCCTCTAGTTACGCTCTTCCCCACAAGTGGAAACACTCTCTCTCTATCCACTCTATCAAAACCTTTCCTAATTTATAGGATGCGACAGCTGCCAATGATATAAAGTAGTTGTACATGCGCAGTTCCAGTGGGTTTTTTGGTTGTTCCCACAGATTAGTGAGAGAGAAAGGTGAGGGGTGGAAATTTTAGGTATTGTGAGGTCTGTAGTGTGACTTGAAGGTGATATTAGGATGTTATCAGCTTGTGAGAGTTTTATTGTGAACTCGCGGTGTGTGCTTATCGCTATCAGGCCCTCTGTCTGTTGTGGTTTGAACATGCGGCTGGTGAACAAAATGCAGGCGCAGGATGTTAGGATTTAACCAGATGGGAAAAGGATCATTGAGAAAGAGAGTAGACACACTGCGGAAAGATAGATAGAGGAACGCTAGACAAAGAAACTGGGGAGGAAAATGAGAGGGAGGGCGGAGAAGGAACACGAGAAGAGAGAGAGTGGCAGCTGTTAGATCCGTGATTCTTTAAATAGGATGTTTCCCCAAGAACTACACGGATGCTGTAACTTAACAATCAACAGGTATTTACTGGAGTAGGGTAGTCTCAAGACTGAAGTACAGAAGCCTGCTCCGGCTTTATATACAGGTGTGGTCACTGCCGGTACTACAGTATACAGGAGCTGTAAAACAGTTCTCTCTTAAAGGTACATACACAACAATTCCTCCCCTTTTAGATTAACAGTACCATAACATTCATTTAACAATTAACATTTTTAACATGCAACATTAACTGAAAATAGTCCATTTATAGATTCAGTCTTTGGGGCGGCTTCCTGATCCTTTCGGGATAGCGCCTTTCCTGAGGTTCTTGTTCTTGGTGCGGAGGCGATTCTGGCCCCTTTTTGTCGGTTAGTTCATCGGTTTCCCCTGCTACTGGTTCGGAGGCAGGTACTCGAGACATGGGGTTGACTCGTTCCTGTGACGCTAAGATCTGATCGACGTGGCGTCTCACAATGTTCTCCCCGACATCCACTGTGTACATTAATGGCCCCTGCCTTGTGCATATCGTTCCGGGTTGCCATTTCTCTGTTCGGTAGTCATGGGCCAAGACTGGTTGTCCTACATTGAAGCTCCTTGTCGGCTTCTCATTGATGTGCTGGAATTGTTTATCCTCAACATTTCTTCGCACATTGGGTCTGAGCAAATCCAGACGAGATCTCAACCTTCAGTTAAAGAACATCATGGCCGGGGTCTGGATGGTAACTGCATGTGTCGCATTTCTGTAGGCTAATAGGAAATTGTCCACCTTATGCTGTAGTGGAATTTCATTATCGCACATGGCCTTTATCGCCTTTTTAAAGGTTTGTACGAACCTTTCAGCCAATCCATTTGTGGCTGGATGATACAGGGCGGATGTGTAATGCCTTACCCCATTCCTTCTCATAAATTTTTGAAACTCTTCGGACACAAACTGTGGTCCATTATCAGAGCAAATCTGCTCTGGCAAGCCGTTCCTGGCAAATATGGTCCGTAGGACTGCAATTGTTTTCTCTGTTGTGGTTGAGGACATTTTTATCACCTCAGGCCATTTCGAGTGAGCATCCACTGCTATTAAGAACATTGAGTCCATGAATGGACCAGCAAAATCAATATGTACCCGTTGCCATGGAGAGGAGGGCCACTCCGATGGGTGTAGAGGGGCATGTGGTGGTGCATTTTGGACCTTCTGGCATCCTGAGCAACTCTTGGTTAGGTCCTCGATTTGTTGATCGATTCCCAGCCACCACACATAAGCCCTAGCAAGGCTTTTCATTTTCACCCCTCCCAGATGACCTTCATGAAGCTCATTTAGCACTCTCTCCCTTAACTTGGGTGGAATCACCACTCGGGATCCACACATCACTGTCCCCTGGCATACTGACAGCTGTTCTCTTCTGGATGAGAATGCTGGCAATAGTGAGTCGCCATGTGTTGGCCATCCCCTCACCGTCAAATCATATACCCGAGACAGTGTCGGATCATTGCGGGTCTCCTTCTCTATATCCGCGTTCGTTACTGGCAATCATTCAATTATTGACGAATAAAATATCTCGATAGGGTCCACTGCTGGTGCTTCCTCCACAGTAGGCAGTGGCAGGCGTGATAGCCCATCAGTGTTTCCATGCTGTTTCGTGCCTTTATATTCTATTTCATATTGATTCGCCCCTAGAAACAGGGACCATCTTTGTAACCGTTGTGCAATCATCACTGGAACGCCCTTCTTCTCCGCTGCAGCTTCTAAAAATGGCGTCTCCCGCGCTCTTCCTTCTTCTCCGCGGCTCAATGGAATCTCCCGCACTCTCCCTTCTTCTCCCCGTGGACACTGTTCAGCCCTTGAGCCCTGGCTGTGCTCTGCGCGGTTTTTTTTTTCTGTGTGCCTTTCCCGTTTCCGCCGCTCGGTCCTGAACCCAGCTGCTGCTTTACCCTCTCTCTCTCCATTTTGTTTTTCCTCGACGCCGCTCGGTTTTCAACCCCCGGCTGCGCCCTGTGCGCTTCACCCTCTATCTTACCCCATCGACGCTGCTCGGCTTTTTCTCTGCCGTCGGTCGGCTCCAGCCGCCGCTGTCCAGGAAAGGTCTGCGCTGTACCTGTCGTCAGTCTGTTGCTGATCGTCGTGGCTGGGGAACCAAGCCTGGCTCTCCACAGCCTCCCCTGCGATGTTCACTCTCTGCCGGACGACTGGGCGGTTGCTCGTGGTCGACGCCCGTGTTTCTGGCCTCGACTTTCTTCCACCGCCCTCCCGGAGCGAATCCTCGAAGGGAAATGCAGAGTTGCAGGTAGATTCGAATCGACACTCGTCGCCACTGTTAGATCCGTGATTCTTTAAATAGGATGTTTCCCCAAGAACTACACGGATGCTGTAACTTAACAATCAACAGGTATTTACTGGAGTCGAGTAGTCTCAAGACTGAAGTACAGAAGCCTGCTCCGGCTTTTTATACAGGTGTGGTCACTGCCGGTACTACAGTATACAGGAGCTGTAAAACAGTTCTCTCTTAAAGGTACATACACAACAGCAGCGGTGTGATTAATTCATCAGAATGAACTGCTAAAACTCACCAGTACAATTTAATGAGGAAATGTGACTTGAAGGTGATATTAGGATGTTGCCAGATTGTGTGAGTTTTATTTTTGCCATCAGCTCCTCTGTCTGTTGTGAATGTTACTTTTTCATATTTGGGACCTGACATTTATGTGCAGAATGCTCCTGCGCAGCTTCCGGTAGCTCACGGTTCGTTGGCAGCAGCTTCCGGTAGCTCATGATTCATGGCAGCAGCTTCCGGTAGCTCACGGTTCGTTGGCAGCAGCTTCCGGTAGCTCATGATTCATGGCAGCAGCTTCCGGTAGCCCACGGTTCGTTGGCAGCAGCTTCCGGTAGCTCACGGTTCGTTGGCAGCAGCTTCCGGTAGCTCATGATTCATGGCAGCAGCTTCCGGTAGCTCACGGTTCGTTGGCAGCAGCTTCCGGTAGCTCATGATTCATGGCAGCAGCTTCCGGTAGCCCACGGTTCGTTGGCAGCAGCTTCCGGTAGCTCATGATTCATGGCAGCAGCTTCCGGTAGTTCACGGTTCGTTGGCAGCAGCTTCCGGTAGTTCACGGTTCGTTGGCAGCAGTCACTCCGTAATTTTAAAGACCTCTATTAGGTCACCCCTCAGCCTTCTTTTTTCAAGAGAAAAGAGACCCAGCCTGTTCATCCTTTCCTGATAGGTATACCCTCGCACTTCTGGTATCATCCTTGTAATTTTTTTCCACCCTCTCCACCGCCTCTAAAATCCTTTTTATAATATGGTGACCAGAACTGTACACAATCCTCCAAGTGTGGTCGTACCAAGGTTCAATACAGGTTTAGCATAACTTCTCTACTTTTCAATTCTATCCCTCTAGAAATAAACCCTAGTGCTTGGTTTGCTTTTTTATGGCCTTGTTAACCTGTGTCGCTACTTTCAGTGATTTGTGTATTTATACTCTGAGATCCCGTTGCTCTTCTACCACACTTAGATTCTTATTTTCCAAGTAATATGTGACCTTCCTACTTTTCGTACCGAAATGTAATACCTCACATTTATCTGTGTTGAAATTCATTTGCCAATTATATGCCCATTCTTCAAGTTTATTAATGTCCTCCTGTAATTTGTGGCAGTCCTCCTCAGTATTGACTACCCCCCACCCCACCGAATTTGGTGTCATCCGCAAATTTAGAAATTGTGTTTTTGATTCCAAAGTCTAAATCATTAATATAAATTGTGAACAACAGTGGTCCCAGTACTGATCCTTGTGGAACACCACTTCAATTAGCGACGTGCAATCCTCCCCACCAGAGTTTCCTCCCTGCGCCATCTCCAGGCAATGGTTAACACCCAGGTGTAAAGATGAATATCTACTCCACTGTAACTGGTCATCAGTTGATTTCATGAACCTATCCACGAAGTACGTTAACACTAGACCACAAACATTAGCTCTCGTCGTAAAGCATTCACACCATGTTGTTTGAATATGAAAGTGGACTGAAAGACCCGAATGATGGGCCCAGTTTCACATTGTTGGTGCAAAATCTTTTTTGTACACTCAAAAATGGATCAAAAAACCCATATAAAATAACAAATAAACAGGGTTTCCGCCTCTCTTCTGCCAAAGTGGGAGCAGCTCCGAGGAAATCCCTGGCCAGACTTTTAGCGCCACAAAGGAACAGTGAGCGGGTAAAGTGAAGAGAAAGTGTGAGAAACAAGAAGCGACTGCTCTGGGAGCTACCTGCCCATCAAGGTATTGAATGGCAGAATGGGCTCGAGCGGCTGAATGGCCTACTCCTGCTCCAATGTACATATCAATAGCGAGCAGTGCTTCACCTTAATGACAAATAGAAAACGTGTACAAACTTACTTATCAATTGAAAGACAGCTGCCAGCTAATAATGCAGATTTTACCTGGGACTATATGACAGAGACCTTTTCTGTCAGAATAGTAATGAAGCCACATCTCTCCATCTTCCCTTTTTTCCACTCGAAAAGACGGTGCTTTCATCTCCTAGTGATCAGATAACATTGAACCTTTTAACAGTAGAAATATTCATTTCGGCAACTGTAAAGTCTGTGGGTATTATGTTGAATTAATACACAGACTACAAGAGTAACTTTAACAGGACTTTACTATTCGAAGGTCAGGGCGAATCTGCCCAATAAATCCTGACACAGCACTTATATACCGGTGTGGTCACCGTCGGTATTACAGTATACAGCAGCCAAGATCAAATAGTGCCACACCTAAAATAGTTCTCTTAAAGGGGGACGGTTACATACAATAGTTCTCTTAAAGGTAGAACAGTTACATACACTACAATCCTCCCTTTTTAGCTTACAACATACTTATTCCCCATTAAACATAACATATATTCACTTCATGTAAAAACAGTTCACAGATATAGTCTCTGCGGAAAACAGTTCACAGATTTAGTCTCTGTGGAAAACAGTTCACAGATTCAGTCTCTGCGGGAAACAGTTCACAGATTCAGTCTCTGTGGAGGCGTCTCCTGTGCTTCTTGACTCGGTCCGGACAACGCCTCCGTGGTGTAGCAGTTCCTTGTGGTGTAGTCGGTTCACGTTGCGGGAGTGACTCATCCAATAGTCCTTCCCTAACTTAACAGCTTGAACTTCCGTCACTTCTGAACCAGCATTGTTGACTTTTACAAACAGCTAGATTGCCTTGGGAAGTTTCTCTACTTCCCAACTGATTTGGCTCCGTTCGGAGGGACCACGTGCGTGATCTGGTAGAGGTGATAATGGTTCAGATGGTCATCGTCTTCTGCTTCGTCTTTTCCTTTTCTGCTTCCTGGAGACTCTCTGGGCTCCACTGTCAGCTGCCAGCTGCATGCACAGTTCCTCCCTCTCATCCTCCATTTCCCGTAGTAGCGCCACCATCTCCTGATGTTCCTTAGACTTTAGGTGATTCATCATGGTTTCGGCACTTTGGGAGTTTTCAGCACAAGCTGGGCAGACCAGGTCATCGTAATATTCAGTGTCGCTCAACAGGTCATGGTAATATTCGGTGTCATCCTGAGCTAGACCAGCGAGAGGGTCTTCTATTTCCTCCTTACCCAGCTGGACGTTAGCCAACTTTTGTTCCAAATCCAGACATCTTTCCTGAAGAGACTTCTTCATGCGTTCAGCTTCATCCCGCTTTTCCTGGGCTTCCTGCAAGTCTTTTACTAATGACCTCATTTGTGATTTCAATACTTCAACTTCATTCGGAGATTGATTGATCGGACTATTCAATCCTTCTACTGAAGTAGCTGTTTCAGCATTCCGTTGTTCTACATTGACGCGAGTCAGCGTACTTTTGGCATCCAAGGGCTGCTCTGCTGCAGTCTTCTCAGTCTGTGTTGCCACCTCAGCTATTTCAATAACTTTTGAGAGTTCCGAACCCCTTTTCTTTGAAGATTGAGGCTCGTGTTCAAGTTTTTTCCATTTTAGAGTCTTGTCCCTCAGCATATGAAGGAGTTGGCTGACTGTTAATTCTTCTGCCATCATCCGTTTCCCATTAGCTGCAGGGCTGTTTATAACCTTGCCCTGGGGCTCCTTTGCTGTTTCTACTTCGCCATCATCCGCAGCCTCCACCATTCGAATTTCCACAATTGAATCGTCCGGTGATGCTGCACCCAACTTCAGTAGGAGCTCGGAAGTCATGTCGACCAACTCAGCCTTTTCTGCCTGCAACCTGCTAACAAGCACCTTCAGTTGTTGAACATCATGTTCCACCAGATTAGAGCACGCACCTTCAGAACCCGAATCAGCTTTGATTCGTTTGGCCTCCTCGCGCAGACGGTTTGTGTGCTCCTGCTCCCTTTTCTCCCTCAGCTGCTTCTGTTGTCTTTCCAGATTCTCCCATTCGGTGTCCAAGAACTTTTGCATTGCTTTCATCTCTTGCTCGAGACGGCAACTCAATTGTTCTAATTGCTGTCGTAATTTGCAATGGAGTTGAGTTCGAGCTCGGTGTTCCTCAGTAATGTATATGTCTGTAACCTGGACAGACTCAGAATTCGCTGTCAAACTATGTTGTTGTTGTTCAGTGGAATTCTGTTCTGCAACTTTGTTCTCCTCTGGAGCATAAGCATTTATGCACGCCTTCGTTTTTCCAACCTTAGTCAGCAAGTCCATTTTAGACTTGTCTTTCGTACTTGGGCTGGTCTTATCGTCATCCGTTTCAGAGTCTGAGCTGATTGTCTGCACCGAGTCCTCACTCGTTATTGCTTTTAGGTAGTGCCATTCCATGTTTATTTTCTTGATCCACTCCCATCCTAGAAGTGGTGGTCCTCCCTCAGGTAGTACATATAAATCCATTCCTGGGTGTTCTTTGCCCCTGTCTCTCACTTTGACTCTTATCTTTTCCATGGGGTATACTTTATGCCCCGTGTATGTCTGCAATACAAACTTAGTATCTCTCAAGGGTATATGTGAGAATAGCCGGTTGTAATCCTTTCGATTTATGACTGATAGGGCTGATCCTGTGTCCAATTCCATTTTCACTCAGACTCCGACTATTTTTAGCATGACCCATATAGTTTGTAGGTCGGTTTCTTTACTCACATTGTGAATTCTCAGACTACCCAGTTCCTGGCCGTTTGGGTCTGAATCCGAATTCTGTTCGTCTGAACTCTTCTCAGCCACCTTGTGTACCTTGTTGTACTTTTCCTGCGGTGACTTTTTTTTGTTGTTGTTGGTCTTCTTCCCTGACCGGCATACCTTAGCTATGTGACCAAGCTTGCCACATTTTCTACATTCCTGGTTTTTAAACCAGCATTGGTTCTGGTCGTGTGTTGTCTTCCCACAACGATAACATTTCGATGTACCCGAAGTAATTTGATCCACACTGAGTACCGCTGCCTTCAGCTGCATTTCCGCTGTGCCTCTCGCTGCGGCTTCATGCGATGCTGCAATAAGGACAGCCCTATCAAGTGTAAGATCGTTCTCTTCGAGCAGACGCTTTTGTGTTCATTCCTTCGACAACCCGCACACGAACTTGTCTCTCAATGCCTCTGTCAGATTTTCCCCAAACTGGCAGTACTTCGTTAGTCTACGCAGTTCGACCAAGTATTCCGCGTTGCTTTCCTCTTTCCGTTGTGTTCTCGCATAGAATTTGAATCGTTCCGCCAACATCAGTGGTGTGGGGTTCAAATGATCCTTCAGGGCAGTAACAATATTAGCGAAAGTCTGATCCGCCGGTTTAGCTGGTGATAGAAGATGCTTCAATAGCCCGTATGTCTTGGCCCCCATTGCGTTTAATAAGGTGAGAGCTTTATCATCATCTGCTATTTTATTGGCCTCACAATATATCTCAATACGTTCTACGTACGTGGCCCAATCTTCCACCTTGGAATCGAAGTTGTTGATGTTACCATGCTTAGGCATCTTCACTATCTCTCACTATCTTTCTGCGAAACAACAACGAATTTGTTCGTTAACTTTTTTTTTTCCAAAATGGCGGTTTCCCGCGCTTGTCTTCTTCCCCGCCTACTGGCAAAATGGCGGTTTCCCGCGCTTGTCTTCTCCTGGCGGGAGGGTAAGCTTTTTCCCTCGGGCGACGACCGCTGGCTTTCGGGGTTCGCAGCCTGCGCGTCGGCTTCAGTGCGTTCTTTGTTCCCTTTTCTCGGCAGGGCAACTGGCGCTGGGGACAACCCGTTGACGGCGAACAGTTCCAGCCGCGGGCTGGATCTCGCTCAGTCTCCCTCGCTCGGGCTTTGTCTCTCCCGCTCGCTCGGGCTCTGTCTCTCCCTCAGCGGCTTCCAATCGCGCCTCCCAGCCCTCTCGCAGTCCGGTGCTTTCCTCCCCGGCTGCGGCTGAGTTCTCCGCGATTTATTTATTTTTATATCTTCCCGCGCCTTACGAGCCCGGTCGCAGCGCTTCGTGGCCTCGGTCGCTGCCGGCCTTTTTCACTCCAATCGCGCCTCCCAGCCCTCTCGCAGTCCGGTGCTTTCCTCCCCGGCTGCGGCTGAGTTCACCGCGGTTTATTTATTTTTATATCTTCCCGCACCTTACGATCCCGGTTGCAGCGCCTCGTGGCCTCGGTAGCTGCCCGGCCTTTTTCGCCGGTCGCGGTCTAGCTGTCTCACGACGCCGTTGCGTCTCCCAGCCCGCTTGTACCGCGGCTTCCGTGCTCCATGCTGCCCCAGTCTCAGCGCCTCTGGGCCCGACTTCTGTCCGGCTCCTTTCCCCCGACCATGGTCGAGTTCACCGCCCTTATCCTCCGTTTATTTTTTTATTTTCCCTTTACTCACAGTCACCGTGGCCGACTTGCTTCTCGTGCTGATCGGCTCACTCACCACCATGGCAGAAGGGACAATCAGTGCCTGTTGCTGATGGAAGGCTTCGTGTCTGAATTCTTCCTTCTTCCTTGCTCTGCAGACTCGAGTTTTCTCTCAGCAGAACGACGAGGGCGGGTGCCTCTTCTCGACGCTCGTTAACTGCTTCGGAAGTATTGTTGCCGTAGGGTAAGATCGAACTCGTCGCCACTGTAAAGTCTGTGGGTATTATGTTGAATTAATACACAGACTACAAGAGTAACTTTAACAGGACTTTACTATTCGAAGGTCAGGGCGAATCTGCCCAATAAATCCTGACACAGCACTTATATACCGGTGTGGTCACCGTCGGTATTACAGTATACAGCAGCCAAGATCAAATAGTGCCACACCTAAAATAGTTCTCTTAAAGGGGGACGGTTACATACAATAGTTCTCTTAAAGGTAGAACAGTTACATACACTACAGCAAGTATATTTTGGTATTTACTTTCAGAGCTGAAACATAAAGGGCTCATCTTTTGACTTTGTGCTCTGGTTAGAGAGTCCGGAAGTAGATTCAATAGGGACTTGAAAAGGAAAAGATTGCAGGGCTACGGGGAAAGAGCGGGGGAGTGGGAGTAATTGGACAGCTCTTTCAAAGAGTCGACACAGGCACGCTGGGCTAAATGGCCTCCTTCTTCGCTGTAAGAGTCTATGGCCTAGAAATTCAGTGGCCTGCGCCACCAGTTTGCGCCCAAAGAGGGCTTTTGCGCCTCTGGCCACAACCACCGCGATATTTAGCGGGGCGCTAATGGCGGTGTTTGCCTGTAGCGCTGCGCTGCCACCGATGATGTCATCGGTGTGCACAGCGCCCCGCTACCGCCCCAAGCGCCATATTAGGTCGCAGCCGCCTCCTCCGCGCCGGCCGCAAATAGCGACCGGTACACAGGGGCCTACCTGTGGCGGTAGTGGGGCGAGTTAAGGTGGAGGTGCGGCCGGACGGTTTTTCGGCGGCCGCCTGCCCGCACCTCCGTCCCCGGCCTCCTACACCCCCCCCCCCCCCCGCGGCATTGCCGGCTGTTTCCTGAGAGCCCGGCGCTTCTCCTTGGTGCCGGACTCATTTGCCGGCACTCGCGAGCGGGGATCGCGCTGTTGCAGGCACCTCCCCCTTAACAGGGGGAGGAAGGCCTGCAGTACCGCAGCCTGCTGTGCCGCAGCGTGTGGCGCTGCGGCACTTTGCGCGCCGAAATTCAGTTTCAGCGCCCCAAGCGGGGCGCCTAAAGCCTTGTTTAGCGGCCGGCTTCCATTTGGGGCGCTGAAACTGAATATCCCGATGGCGCAAGTGGCTCCGCGCGCAGCGGTAATTCTGGCGCCCAGGCGAGCTGGGCGCCCCAAACTGAATTTTTAGCCCTATGATTCTATCTGTGCTACCGCCAGGCGAGGCATTCCGTTGACTGTATGAAGGCGGAGAATTACCACCCCCTGTGCCTTAATGTACCAACGAAGCATTGATATTTACAGCCCTGAAGAAGACCATTCGGCCCATCGTGTCTGTGATGGTCCTTTGTTATAGCAATCCACAACTACTCCGGCTGCCCTGCTCCCCCACCTCCTCATAGCCATGTCTGCCTCCTGCTTCCTATGTCTACTTTCCCCTTAAATAGAAGGAAAGAAAGAACTTGCATTTACATCTTCAGGACGTCCCAAAGCACTTCACAGCCAATGGAATGCTTTTTTTGATGTAGTCACTGTTGTAATGTAGGCAAATGGGCTTCACCAATTTAACCACAGCAAGGTGCCACAAACAGCAACGAGATAAATGACCAGATCATCTGTTTTAATAGCATTGGTTGAGAAATAAATGTTGGCCAGGACACCAGAACAGATTAACCGGACATTCATCTTCCTGCTATTGATGAGATCTTGCTGTGCGTGACGCACTTTGAGACATTTTTTTTAATGTAAACCTTGGGAGGTGTGTGGTGCTGGTCATTGGCCACTCCAGGAAGGTTGTGGTGGGCCTGCTCCTTGAACCACTGCAGTCCTCTCCTCACAGATGTGATAAGGTGCTATGTTAATGTATTCAAGGCACTTACTTTGCTTTATGTCATTAACTTGCCACAAATTGATACTTTTCTTGGTTTGACGAAGATCCCTGTGAAATTTCACCGTTATATTATTTCTGTATGATATGGAATGTAACCATTTTAAAAGCAATATATTATAGTTTTATTAATGTGGTTTGATAGTTTCATCACAAGTAAATCATTCCTTCTCATTCAGAGACAACATGGAGCGGCAATACCATCCTACAGGCTGGTCAACATCAGTTGATATATTTTCTGTTGGTTGCTTATGTCAGTGAGAAGGTGGAGGTAGATGATGGTGAAGATGTGCACTGAACTGCCCAGGGAGGCTGACAGAATTATACAGATACTTGAGGTATCAATCTTATCTTCCTTTGAGTATAGAGATTGAGAGGTGATCTAATTGAGGTGTTTAAAATAATAAAAGGATTCGATAGGCTAGAGAGAGAGAAATTATTTCCTGTAGTGGGGGAATCCAGAACGAGGGGGCACAATCTTAAAATTAGAGCCGGGACATTTAGGAGTGAAATCAGGAGGCACTTTTCACACAAAGGGTGGTGGAAACCTGGAACTCTCTCCCCAAAAAGGCTGTAGATGCTGGGGGTCAATTGGACCTTTCAAGAGTGAGGTCGATAGATTTTTGTTGGGTAAGGATATCAAAGGAAATGGAGTAAAGGCTGGAAAATGGAGTTTAGGTACAGATCAGCCATGGTCTAATTGAATAGCGAAACATGCTCAAAGGGATGAATAGCCTCCTCCTGTTCCTACTTTCCTATGAGGGATGATGTGGAGATGCCGGTGTTGGACTGGGGTGCACAAATGTGAGAAGTCACACAACACCAGGTTATAGTCCAACAGCTTTATTTGAAATCACAAGCTTTCGGAGCGCTGCTCCTTCGTCAGGTGAAGTGAAGAGATGCATATAGGCACAGCATATATAGTCAGAGAATACGGCCAGATGATTACAGGTAGAAAGATTACCTGTAATCATCTGGCAGTGTTCTCTGACTATATATGCTGTGCCTATATGCATCTCTTCACTTCACCTGACGAAGGAGCAGCACTCCGAAAGCTTGTGATTTCAAATAAAGCTGTTGGACTATAACCTGGTGTTGTGTGACTTCTCACATTTGTCCTATGAGGTAGGGAGCGATGGGGAGGTAATAATCAGTGGGACTGGCCAGTTAGACTACATAGTCTTTTCCAGACCTGTACTTTCCTATGCTCCTTGGTGTAAAAACCGCTTTACTGTTTTATACTCACGCCAAACTGGCCACTCTTTAACTCATCTGTTGAAAATATATCTGTTGATGTTAAGCACTCTCTACCTGTAGAATGTTCCCCAGCTCACTGACTGTGAATGAGAAGGAAAATTCTTCCTATTAATCACTTAAGTGAACTTTTCTCAGGCTTCAATGTCATCTAATTTAGTGCCTAACATTTTAGGTCACATGATCACTTTCTCCTTCTTCCGACTTCCTTCCTTACAAGGCTATGGGGACGGCGCTAGAACTGGTACTCACTGCTGCTCATTATTAAATTGCTTTCCTGTGACAGGGACTCAGGTTGGGCCATCTCAGTATAACAACACCAACAACTTGTATTTATATAGCGCCTTTAACGTAGTAAAGCATCCTAAGGTGCTTCACAGGAGCATTATAAAACAAAATTTAACACCGAGCTACAAAATGATATATTAGGGCAGGTGACCAAAAGCTTGGTCAAAGAGGTAGGTTTAAAGAGCATCTTAAAGGAGGAAAGAGAGGTAGCAAGATGGAGAGGTTTAGGCAAGGAATTCCAGAGCTTAGGGCCTAGGCAACAGAAGGCACAGCCACCAATGGTGAAGCGATTAAAATCTGGGATGCTCAAGAGGCCAGAATTAGAGGAGCGCGACTATCTCGGAGGGTTGTGGGGCTGGAGGAGATTACAGAGATAGGGAGGGGTGAGGCCATGTAGGGATTGAAAACAAGGATGAGAATTTTAAAATCGAGATGTGCTTAACCGAGAGGTCAGCGAGCACAGGAGTGATGGGTGAACAGGACTTGGTGCAAGTTAGGATACGGGCAGCAAAGTTTTGGATGATCTCAGGTTTATGGATGGTAGAAGATGGGAGGCTGGCCAGGAGGTAACAAAGGCCTGGGTAAGGGTTTCAGCAGCAGATGAGCTGAGGCAGAGCAGGAGTTGGTCGATGTTACAGAGGTGGAGATAGGCAGTCTTGGTGATGGCATGGATATGTGGTTAAAAGGTCATCTCGGGGTCAAATATAACACCAAGGTTGCGAACAGTGTGGTTCAGCCTCAGGCAGTTGTCAGGGAGAGGGATGGAGTCGGTGGTTACGGAATGCAGTTTTTGGCGGGGACCGAAGACAATGGCTTCGGTCTTCCCAATATTTAGTTGGAGGAAATTTCTGCTCATCCAGTACTGGATGTCGGACAAGCAGTGTGACCATTTATAGACAGTGGAGGGGGTCATAGCTGAAGAAAGGTTGTGTTAAAAGCCCTGTAGGGATTGTGGCTCCATCAACGTCAGTCAATGAAGCTAACAATGAGCTAAACTCTGGGTCTGTCTCACTCAGCCTACCATATAACCCCGATATTTACTGAGACACGAGTTCAGAGCGGGAGGGAGGATTTACAGTTGGGAAATCCAGAAGTACAGGTTTTCCTGAACGCCCGGCAGTTCTAACTCCAGGGCGTGTTTTTAATTTTTTTCTCCAGGTTGACAAGCTGATTGACAGGCTGATTGACAGGCTGGTTGACAAGCTGACTGACAAGCTGATTGACAGGCTGATTGACAGGCTGATTGACAGGCTGATTGACAGGCTGATTGACAGGCTGATTGACAAGCTGACTGACAAGCTGACTGACAGGCTGGTTGACAAGCTGATTGACAGTTTGGTTGACAGGCTGATTGACAGGCTGGTTGACAAGCTGATTGACAGTTTGGTTGACAAGCTGACTGACAGGCTGATTGACAGGCTGATTGACAAGCTGATTGACAGGCTGGTTGACAGGCTGGTTGACAAGCTGATTGACAGGCTGGTTGACAAGCTGATTGACAAGTTGATTGACAGGCTGGTTGACAGGCTGGTTGACAAGCTGATTGACAGGCTGGTTGACAGGCTGGTTGACAAGCTGATTGACAGGCTGGCTTCCTGTCGGGCGGGAAATCCTGCGGCATAGTGCCACAGCTGCGGAGCAGATAGGTCCAGTGGTGGTGGGGTGGGGGGGTGAGGGGTGCAGATCGCGGGGGGTGAGGGGAGAGGAGAGATCGTGGGGGAGAGATTGCGGGGGTGGGGGGAGCGGAGAGATCGTGGGGGGAGAGATTGCGGGGGTGGGGGGAGGGGAGAGATTGCAGGGGGAGCGGAGAGATTGTGGGAGGAGGGGAGAGATCGTGGGGGGGGGAGAGATTGTGGGGGGAGAGAGTGGGGGGAGCGGTGGGGGACCAGAGGAAGTGTCAAATATGCTCAATAAATTAATCTGTAAACTAAGCAACATTACTGAACTTGTCCTAGTTATGTTATTAAACTGAAAATCAAATTTAATTTCAGATTCCACGCAGTAGGTAGAATAATTCTATTTAAGTATTAACTGAACCTGGGCTGGGTCTTGGGGTGGGGACCCCCAGGCCGGTGGGGTGGTCAGCACCCCTGGGGTTTACCTACCTTTCTCCACCACATTCCTGGGCCTCGCCAGCCTTCTCCTCTTTCCCAGATTTCCCATGCACCCCTCCCCCTCTGCTATTCTGCAGTAACCATTTACACCTCCACTGGACCCACCTTTTGTTTCTTACCTCATTATCACCTCCTTTTGCCTTGCACCATCATCCCTTTTGTCTTTTAATTACTCCTGCCCGCCACGCTATTACTCACTGGCCCCTTTGTTCTTTCTCTGCCCCCTCCTTTTCCCTGGCTCTGTACTTGCTTAAAAGCTGTTCATCCCGAACAACTTCCAGTTCTGATGAAAGGTCATCAACCTGAAACATTAACTCTGTTTCTCTCTTCACAGATGCTGCTTGGCCTGCTGAGTGTTTCCAGCATTTTCTGTTTTGATTATTAATTGAACTCTGTTGTCTATTCCTTCTTGTCAGCTGTGGCTCAGTGGCAGCACTCTCACCTCTGAGTCAGAAGGTCATGGGTACAAGTCCAACTCCAGAGACTTGAGCCCATAATCCAGGACTGAGGGAGTGCTGCACTATCGGAGGTGCTATCTTTTGGATGAGATGTTGAACCGAGGCCCTGTCTGTCCTCTCGGGTGGATGGAAAAGATCCCACAGCACTATTTCGAAGAAGAACCGGCGAGATCTCCCTGCATTGCTAAAACAGATTATTTAGTCATTTATCTCATTAATGTTTGTGGGAGCTTGCTGTGCACAAATTGGCTGCCGCATTTCCTACATTACAACAGGACTACACTTCAAAAATACTTCTTTAATGTAAAGTGCTTTTGGAAGGTCCTGAGGTTGTGAAAGGCGCTATAGAAATGCAAGTCTTTCTTCCACTACAGTAGTCTCACCGTTCTTTAATTTGTACATGTCTGTTTTAAATCTAAAAATAATATAATTATAATAAAAGTAAAACAGTTACAATTAATTACTGGTAAAACTGTATCACTACAGTTTCGATAGCCTAGTCTCATTTATAAAGTGTAGTGTTTTTTTCAACAGTTAAGGAGAGGTGCATTACCTGATACGACAGGGCCAGGTAACTGTGAAGGGCATCTAAGTTTTCGATAAATTCCATCAGCGATCCTCCCAATGTGCGCAGCATCCTGTCATACCCGGACACCTTGCAGAAAGTGAAAAAGTATCCTCCAAAGAGTTTCAGAACAGCTGCATCAGACATATCTGTGCGGCAGGAGAACACAATTCAGTTAGTCGTGTTGAGTGAGGCGTCCTGATAGCTAGTTATTGATAAACTACACAAGTTAGCACTTAATATTTCCAGTTTTGAGAAAATCACCGAGGGTTTCTTGTTCTAACACAGCCCAATGAATACAGCGGAATCTCACTGAGAGTTGTTATATGAATTAATTGGTAGTACAGTTGTTGGTACAACAATTAACTATTCTTTCCCAAACTGTGACTTTCCAGTGCCCCGGGGAGGTGACACTTCTATACTCCTAATTATATCTGAGTACTGCAAGTACCTACCAGAGAGGATCAAATGACTGGGAAGCTAAACTAATGTATGTGAATTGGTAGACACTCACATGGATATAAATTAGTAGGCAATGGGCAAGCATATAAATTAGCATGCAATTCACATACGCAAATGAGTAAAACCCACATGTATGTAAATTAGTAGGTAACCCACATGTATGTAAATTAGTGGGTAATTTTTTAAAAATTCATTGATGGGATGTGGGCGTCGCTGGCTAGGCCTGCATTTAGTGCCCATCCCTAATTGCCCTTGAGAAGATGGTGGTGAGCCGCCTTCTTGAACCGCTGCAGTCCATATGGTGTAGGTACACCCACAATGCTGTTAGGAAGGGAGTTCCAGGATTTTGGCCCAGCAACAGTGAAGGAACGGCGATACAGGTCCAAGTCAGGATGGTGTGTGGCTTGGAGGGGAACTTGTAGGTGGTGATGTTCCCATGCGTCTGCTGTCCTTGTCCTTCTAAGTGGTAGAGGTCGCGGGTTTGGAAGGTGCTGTTGAAGGAGCTTTGGTGAGTTGCTGCAGTGCATCTTGTAGATGGTACACACTGCAGCCACAGTGCGCCGGTGGTGGAGGGAGTGAATGTTGAAGGTGGTGGATGGAGTGCCAATCAAGCGGGCTGCTTTATCCTGAATGGTGTCGAGCTTCTTGAGTGTTGTTGGAGCTGCACTCATCCAGGCAAGTGGAGAGTATTCCATCACACTCCTGACTTGTGCCTTGTAGATGGTGGAAAGGCTTTGGGGAGTCAGGAGGTGAGACAATCGCCGCAGAATTCCCAGCCTCTGGCCTGCTCTTGTAGCCACAGTATTTATATGGCTGTATATAAATTAGTAGGTAACCCACGTGTATGTAAATTAGCAGGTAACCCACGTGTATGTAAATTAGTAGGTAACCCACGTGTATGTAAATTAGTAGGTAACCCACGTGTATGTAAATTAGTAGGTAATACACATGTATGTAAATTAGTGGGTAATACACATGCATGTAAATTAGTAGGTAACCCACCTGTATGTAAATGGGTAGGTAACCCACGTGTATGTAAATTAGCAGGTAACCCACTTGTATGTAAATTAGTAGGTAATACACATGTATGTAAATTAGTAGGTAACCCACATGTATGTAAATTAGTAGGTAATACACATGTATGTAAATTAGTAGGTAACCCACATGTATGTAAATTAGTAGGTAACCCACATGTATGTAAATTGGTAGGTAACCCACGTGTATGTAAATTAGCAGGTAGCCCACGTGTATGTAAATTAATAGGTAATACACATGTATGTAAACTGGTAGGTAACCGTATGTAAATTAGTAGTGTCCTACAGAGTTGGTAAAAGTCTTTATTTGCCAATTTTCACCCTTCCGAAGACAGTGATTCACATGTATGTAAATTAGTAGTTAACTCACATGTATGTAACTCACGGTGAGTTTTAGAGGGCCTTTTGACCATGGGGGGCGGTGCAATCAAACCTGTCCTCGCCCAACCTGGGCAAGCACCCACTTTCCAACAGGTGTCACCAAGTGGTGTTCGGAGCAGGGATCCCAGTGAACTTTTCCCTCTCAAATTCAGAGGCACAAAGGGCACGAAAGCAAAGCTCAATCTGCTTACCAGTGTTGGGGCTGATTCCCTGACTGCACACCATTGGCGTTCATTGTGCAGGATATTGTGGGCCCGCACACCCCAAATTATCTCAATAACTGCCCTGAAATACAATCCTGTCTCTATTATATTCTTTGTAACATTTACAGAGGAAGAATTTTGTTTTACAAATAAAGTAGTAAATCCATTCAATACTGCAGGACAGGGACCCACAATTGTATCATGTTATACACACTGCTGTGAATTGCACTTTCATTTGCAGAATAACCCATGTCCTGTATACAGCGGATGACATACCTGTATATTGCTACACTACCATCAGTACATTACAGTTTATACACAATATTGCATACCATAAATACTCCAACACATACTTTATTTGAAAACTTGTTCGCTTAAAATGTACTAAGCTTAAAAACATCGAAAGTTTTTTGCAGCTTTTCCAAAACATAGGAACATAGGAACAGGAGTAGGCCACGCAGCCCCTCTAGCCTGTTCCACCATTCAATTAGATCATGACTGACCTGTACCTCAACTCCATATACCTGCCTTTGCCCCGTATCCCTTGATACCCTCACCTAACAAAAACCTATCGCTCTCGGTCTTGAAAGCTCCAATTGACCCCTAGCATCCACAGCCTTTCGGGGGAGAGAGTTCCAGGTTTCCTCTATCCTTTGTGTGAAGAAGTGCCTCCTGATTTCACTCCTAAATGGCCCGGCTCTAATTTTAAGATTGTGTCCCCTCGTTCTGAATTCCCCACCAGAGGAAATAGTTTCACTGTATCTATCCTATTGAATCCTCTTATTATTTAAACACCTCGATCAGATCACTCCTCAACCTTCTAAACTCAAGGGAATACAAGCCAAGTTTAAGCAGCCTTTCCTCATCATTTAACCCTTTAAGTTGCAGTATCATGCTGGTGAATTTGCGCTGTATCCCCTCCAAGGCCAATATAACTTTTCTGAGGTGCGGTGCCCAGAACTGAATGCAGTGCTCCAGATGGGGTCTGACCAAGGCTCTGTACAACTGAAGCATAGTATCCTCCCCTTTGTATTCCAGCCACCTTGAGATATAGGCCAACATTCCATTAGCATTTTGCTTCCTTTTTGTACCTGTCCACTAGCTCTTATTGATTTGTGTACATGGACTCCCAAATCTCTTTGCTCCTCCTAGTTTCTCACCGTTGAGAAAATATCACGATTTGTCTTTCTTGGATCCAAAGTGAATTACCTCACACTTCTCTACATTGAATTCCATCTGCCATAGTTTTTTCCACTCACTTAATCCGTCTATGTCCCTTTGTAACTTCCTGTTCCATCTACATAATATACTATGCCTCCCAATTTAGTATCATCTGCAAACTTGGATATATAACTTTCTATTCCTTCATTCAAGTCATTGATTTATATGGTGAAAAGATGAAGCCTCGGTTCAGATCCTTGAGGAACACCACTTGTCATATCCCGCCAATCAGAGTACAGGAAACTCTTTATTATCTGGCACCAACGGGACCGGCGTGGTGCCGGTTTATCAAAAAGTCCGGATTACAGAGAGGTATAGTTTAAAAGGTACGAGAGCTCCGGACACAGCAACAAATCCAGGCTTCCCTGTTGCTTAGCAACATGTGCAGGAACTCCGGCCACAGACCAAGCGTCCCTGTTGCTTAGCAACGAGTGCACGAACCCCAGTTAAACAGCCACAGATCCAGGAACTGCCACTAATATGAAGTAAAACTTACCTGAACCTACTCCTGAATTTTGCCGGTTAACAGAGATTTCCGGTTATTTAGGTGCCGGTTAAAAGAGAGTTTCCTGTACATTCCCTTTATCCCTACTCTCCGTCTCCCAACCAATTTCCAACCCATGTCACAAGGTTGTCTCTCAATACTTTACACAGAAGCATTACTGTCTTACTTGCTACTCTGCTCAGGTCTGCTCCAATTGCAACCAGTCTTTGCCTCTGCTCTGCAGAATTACTTTGGTTTAATTGATTTTCCACAGAACCTTCTAATCAGTCACATGCTTGATATAAATGCTTGCCTTCAGGAAACTTACACATTGTTATAGATTGTTAATTTCCACTTAACAGCACAAAGTGTTCTTACTGTTGTCACAGTAATAGTTTACATATATAATTTATTTTTGGGGGTGAGGGAGAGGGAATGCACCCAAGGTACTGATTGGAACGATCTTTCTGCATGGAATACTATTCTACACAGTAAAATGTTCTATATTGTTGGAACTTCCAGATTTTTTATTCTATCTCTTTTCAATTTTACTTTTTAAACAGCTTTGTGTGCACCTGACATTGATTGCATTGTGCTGCATCGTGCGTTTAAACGTATCAATTCACGCAGGCATTGTACTTTGAATGTAACGTCTAAGCAAATCCTACTTACTGAGCATTTCAGAAGCTGCCTGGAGAAGTCTCAGTGTGATAGCATCATCATAAACCTGGTAAGTCATGAACGTGTCCTGAACCTCAGCTTGTGCTCTGAGAAAAGAAAGGTTTTTTTAGGTTGTGAGAAGGGAGAGCTAACAGAAAGAAAGAAAAATCCAGCAGCACAGTGGAAATAAAAAGAAAACTGTGGATGCTGGGAATCGGAAGTAAAACAGGAAATGATGGAAGTACACAACAGGTTGGTCAGCGACTACAAGAGCCTGACCGGTGCCAGTTCTGATGAATGGTTTACACCCAACATATTACCTTTTTTCTTTCAGAAGTTGATTGATCTATTGTACTGTCCACCATTTTCTGGCTGTATTTCAGTGTAGCAGCTAGCTTGAACCAGTTGAGAAAGAAGGCCTTGTGTTTGTACTGGGTACGCTGCTACAAACAGTCTCTGTCCTGGCGCAATGGCAGTCTTATTTTGCTACCAACGGAAGGAAGTATCAGAGGCAATGGTGCAAGTTTCAGCAATTACTGATGGTCAGGATCCATAGCTCTGGTTGATCAGGAGGTAGAAACTTTAAGGCTGCTTTTAATTGTCAGCCATGGCTCAGTGGGTAACACTTTTGCTTCTGAATCAGAAGGTTGTGGATTCAAGTCCCATTCCAGAGACTTGGGCACATAACCTAGGCTGACACTTCAGTGCAATACCGAGGGAGTGCAGCACTGTCGAATGTGCCGTCTTTTGGATGAGACGCTAAACTGAGACCCCGACTGCCCTCTCAGGTGGATGTAAAAGATCCCAAGACATTATTCGAAGAAGAGCAGCGGAGTTCTCCTGGTGTCCTGGGCCAATGTTTATCCCTCAACCAACATCACTAAAAACAGATTATCTGGTCATTAACCTCACTGCTGTTTGTGGGAGCTTGCTGTGTGCAAACTGGCTGCTGCACTTCCCACAATACAACAGTGACTACACTTCAAAAGTACGTAATTGGCTTTGGAGCATCCTGAGGTTGTGAAAGGTGCCATAGAAATGCAAGTTCTTTCTTAGACAGGAAGTGAAGTAACATAATCTAGAGCTTGTAATCCTTAGCAGTGTCCGTACTATTCATCTATTTGCGTATCTTTGTGCTTGTAATTGGAACTGATAACAGCCACGGTATCGCACCTACAGCAAGGACCTATGTTAAATTACCAGATGAATACATTTACAAACAGTGTGAATTTGTTGCAACGTCTCTGATACTGAGCTGCAAAAGAAGGCGGTGGTTTGGTGATGGGGAAGGATCTGTGCTCACTCCAGAATATCTCCTTCCTTCTCGGTCTGACCATCTCGCTCCATCATCTCAAAGAACATCTCAAATCACCATAAGTAATCTTCACTGAAACCAATTTTTTTTTCCTTATCTCCAACTCTCTCAATTTATTTTCAATCAATTTCTTTGTGTTTCGGTCCAACTCTCATTCTTGGAGCTTATTTCACTTTCTCGTTCTTATGCCATCATTTATTTTACTTCCTAAACATTGGGAGGAAGGGTTAATACCTATATTAGTAGCAGACAATGGAATTTTATGGGCCAAAAATTGTGGTTGGCGGTGTACCACTGGAGAATTCCTCCGACCTGTGAAAGGGATCCGCACCTACCTGATGGCGGACTTCCTGCAAAAACTTGCGGTCTGACGCTACGAGGCGGAGGGCAGCGTATTGGCCCACGGATCCCAGGGACGCAGCCTGTGCGGAAGTGTACCTGGGATCACATGGGCCTGGTCCTCCAATCACAAAACAGAATTAGATTTTAATCATTTCAGAAGGGAATCCCATAATCAGAAGTTATGGAGTCCCGTAATCAGATTTAATTACAATTTACAGGATTGGAATTTAATTCCTAATTAGCTTCATTCCGCCAACTTCACAAAAAATTTAATTTTTTGATAATTTTCGACATAATTAAAACTTTAATATTTGCAGAAACATTGAAAAACTCATTTGATACAGTTAAACTGTATAATTTCCGAGATTACATTTTTAAAAACATGCCTGAGGTATCCCCTTACGCTGATGCAAACGGACCCTGTGCCTGTTTGCATCAACCGCGACTTTTCCGTACGCAATTGCTGTCCAGTCGAACTCTGTGCCAGAAATAGCTTTCTCGTGGGCCGTGTGGATGGCAGACCGCAAGTTCGGGATTTGCGCATGCACTAGGGAATCCCGAACTTACGGTAGATTTCAAAGGCGATAAGGCGGCATACTCTGAGAATACGCCACCATACCCACCGCAAAATCCAGGCTGATAGTATACATTGAAGCATTTGAATGTTAATATTGCACAATGGAATTTCTCCCCATTAATGATTGGTTCCTCTATAACTTGCTGTGCCATTCAATGTCTTTAATCACCTCCACATTACAGTTTAGTTGCTGTCTCAGTCACTCAGTTGTGCTTGATATCTGTTTATATCCTGAATGTCATAGCAACAAATGTTTCCTTAGCTAAAGTATTCCTTAGCAACCAATATGTTGCAAGGCAACAAAAATTTAAAATGAGAAGAAAACGTGGCAGAAACATGAGACCCAGATTGGTATTGTATGCAACAAAGGCCTGGACTAATAATCCCGATAAAGTGAGCTCAAATCCCACTGTGACAGTTTGAGAATTTGAATTCAGTTTTAAAAAAATAATCTGGAAATAAAGGCTGGCGCCAGTAAAAGCGACCGTGAAGCTGTCGGATTGTTGTTAACACCAACTGTTTCACTAATGTCCTTTAGGGATGGAAACCTGCTGTCCTTACACAGTATGGCTTATACGTGACTCCAGTCCAACACCAATGTGGTTGACTCTTAACTGCCCTCTGCAAGTCACTCAGTTGTATAAAACTACTATAAAGAATAAATTGCAGTGCGTAGGGTTCTCAAAATTCCCGCATTCCCCAAAATTATGGATAAAGGGGCCCTGTATGGACAAGTTATTAAAAAAAACAGGGTACCCAAAATGGCTTCTGTAACCTTGTGACTAAAACCGACAGGATTTTAAAAGCAAGGCCCTGCAAACAGGCAGGCCCCGAAATGAAACTTAAAATGCAGGAATCTGTAAAGAGACTTTGTGGAGCCAGACAGCTAAAGCAAACACAGAATATGCATTCATTCGCCGTGAAACAGATCAAGTTAGAATGGGCCTAAATCGAGGCCATCAGGTTTCTGCATATTTAATCGGTAACAGCTCACAGTAGCCATCAAGTCAGGATGGGGACAATTAAGTTTTATAAATGACAAACAACCAGGACATCGAGGCCATTAAACACGGAGATAACCACTCCAGAAGTCGTTAAAGTAAATGGCTGTAATCATTGTTAACGAGCCCGCCAAAAGTTAGACAAAGGACTGACCTGATTTGGCGCGCAGATACAGAATGAAGAACGGGTATAATTGTAGGCCCATCAGTGGTGATCGCTCTCTTGACTCTTATCTCTTGCTTGTGGCCTTGGCCTCCTGCCTCTCGTTCTCATGCCCTGGCCTCATGGCGGGCTCTCTTCTCGCTCCCCGTGCCGCTCAACACCAAGGACGCCCATTACACCAGGGCCAAACGCGGGAGGAGAACGGACCCGATTCGAAAGCACACAGGACACACAGGCCACAAACAGGCAGACAAGACGAGACGAGACAAAGAATACGGTAAACTGATAAGAGCAGAGAAGGGCAGCGGGAAGACGCGTTGGGGGACAAACGCCTAGTTATAAGCTGGCGTTTGAAGAATAAGTTGGCGTTACATGCATGGACAGTAAAACCCAGAGTCATAGCCCAGTCTGAGAATAAACTGGCGTTCGAAGGATGGGTAGCAAAATCAATGGACAATAATAGCCCAGTTTAAGAATAAACTGGCGTTCGAAGCTTGGATAGCAAAATCATTAGACGGTAAAGCCCGCCAACTGACCCCCAACCGCAGCAATACCGTCGACGACCGCCCGAGGAAGAAGAAGAAGAACCATCGCGACTGACGACGACGTTAGCTGAGGAAAAGGAGGGTGCTTCGCACAAACAACTTCAGCACCGCGCCCTGAGACCACGTGGCGATGGGATACCCCAAAGGACAGAAAGAGCGGACCTCAAAACCCCACTAGTTAAAGCAACAGGTTTCGCATTGGTGAGCATGAATTCCTGGCCCCTCATAGCTTAATCTAGTTAGGTATAGGGGTGGGATAAGGATAAGGGGATTTTTAATGTATTTGTTTCCCTCGATGTGCCGTGTGTTCCCCATTCCCATATAAGTGTGATTGTTTATGCCTGTATTCATATCAGTAATTAAGAACATAAGAACATAAGAAATAGGAGCAGGAGTAGGCCAATCGGCCCCTCGAGCCTGCTCCGCCATTCAATAAGATCATGGCTGATCTGATCCTAACCGCCAATCCACTATCACAGAACCATCTCCTGAATCTAACAGAATTAGACACACGAAATGGGAGCAGGATCAGGCTACACGGCCCCTGGGCCCGCTCCGCTACCCACAGGGCCATGACCGATCCGAACCTAGACTTATGTCTAAATTCCTGCCCGCTCCCCGTAACCCTTAATTCCCTTTACTTCTAGGAAACTGTCTATTTCTGTTTTAAATTTATGTAATGATGTAGCTTCTACAGCTTTTTGGGGCAGCATATTCCATGGACCTACCACCCTCTGAGTGAAGTAGTTCCTCCTCATCTCAGTTTTGAAAGAGCAGTCCCTTATTCTAAGACTATGCCCCCTAGTTCTAGTTTCACCCATCATCGGGAACATCCTCCCCGCATCCACCCGATCCAATCCCTTCACAATCTTATATGGTTCAATAAGATCACCTCTCATAAGATTGTGTTTTATTCTGCCTTTAATAAAATGTTGGTTTTCTTGCACCAAACCACTTGTCTACTCGATTTTCTGTATCGCCGCCTGTACCTAAGTCCGGTGTCTAGAACCCAGGGGTGTGGGAGCGATTCGAACCGCTCAAAGACAGTCAGAGGTGAAGCTGAGTGGGCGCACACCACCCCCTACAAGTGGTCCAAGAAGAAGGCCCAGCAGCACCTTCTCAAGGTGACTAAGAATGGGCAATAAATGCCATCCCTGTCAGCGGTGCCCACATCCTGAGAATGAATTAAAAAAACCTGTGGGCCAAGAAAGATATAACGCACCCAAAAATACATCACTATGGGGATTTGCAGCTGGATTTACTATTTGGAAAGAAGATATTGGTAGCAAGCACTGAATGCAAAATGAGGGAACCTGAATAACCTATCAGTCCTGTCGCTCCTGTTCGCTAAGGGCACAGGTCCTACATTCAGTAAGTTGCTCTTACAAATACACGGCATCATCCGCTGCTGAAACCCTCATCCATGACTTTGTCACTGGCCCCAGACTCGACTATTCGAGTGTTCTCCTAGCTGGCCTCCCAAATCCTCCATAAACTTCAGCTCATCCAAAAATCTGTTGCCTGTATCCTAATTCGTTCACCCATCACCCCTGTATGCTTTTTCTTCATTTATTCGTTCCTAGGATGTGGGCGTCGCTGGCAAGGCCAGCATTTATTGCCCATCCCTAACTGCCCTTGAGAAGGTGGTGGTGAGCCGCCTTCTTGAACCGCTGTAGTCCGCGTCGTGAAGGTACTACCATAGTGCTGTTAGGGAGGGAGTGTGACTTGGAGGGGAACTTGGAGATGGTGGTGTTCCCATGCACCTGCTGCCCTTGTCCTTCTAGGTGGAAGAGGTCGCGGGTTTGGGAGGTGCTGCCGAAGGAGCCTTGGTGAGTTGCTGCAGTGCATCTTGTAGATGGTACACACTGCAGCCACGGTACGCCGGTGGTGGAGGGAGTGAATGTTTAAGGTGATGGATGGGGTGCCAAACAAGCAGGCTGCTTTGTCCTGGATTGTGTCGAGCTTCTTGAGTGTTGTTGAAGCTGCACTCATCCAGGCAAGTGGAGAGTATTCCATCACACTCCTGACTTGTGCCTTGTAGATGGTGGAAAGGCTTTGGGGAGTCAGGAGGTGAGACACACGCCACAGAATACACAGCCTCTGACCTGCTCTTGTAGCCGCAGTATTTATGTGGCTGGTCCAGTTAAGTTTCTGGTCAATGGTGACCCCCCCAGGATGTTGATGGTGGGGGATTCAGCGATGGTAATGCCATTGAATGTCAAGGGGCGGTGGTTAGCCTCTCTCTTGTTGGAGATAGTCATTGCCTGGCACTTGTATGTCGTGAAATTTACTTGCCATTTATTAGCACAAGCCTGAATGTCGTCCAGGTCTTGCTGCATTTGAGCCTGGGCTGCTTCATGATCTGGGGAGCTGCAAATGGAACTGAACTTCTTCTCCTTCTTCTTCTTCTTCTGTGCAATCATTAGCGAACATCCCCACTCCTGACCTTATGGTGAACGGAAGGTCATTGATGAAGCAGCTGAAGATGGTTGGGCCTTAGACACTGCCCTGAGGAACCCCTGCAGCGATGTCCTGGGGTTGCTGCAGGAATTTGTTCTGCTTTTTGAGGACAGGACGTACCCGGGCAGTTTTCCACATTGTCGGATAGATGCCAGTGTTGTAGCTGTACTGGAACAGCTTGGCTAGAGGCGCGGCTAGTTCTGGAGTACAAGTCTTCAGCACGACAGCCGGGATGTTGTCGGGGCTCATAGCCTTTGCTGTATCCAGTGCGTTCAGCTGTTTCTTGATATCACGTGGAGTGAATCAAATTGGCTGAAGACTGGCTTCTGTGATGGTGGGGACCTCAGGAGGAGGTCGAGATGGATCATTTACTCGGCATTTCTGGCTGAAGATGATTGCAAACGGTTCAGCCTTGTCTTTTGCAATCGTGTGCTGGGCTCCGCCATCATTTATGATGGGAATGTTCATGGAGCCTCCTCCTCCTGTTAGTTGTTTAATTGTCCACCACCATTCACGACTGGATGTGGCAGGACTGCAGAGCTTTGATGTGATCCGTTGGTTGTGGGATTGCTTATCCCTGTCTATCGCATGCTGCTTCCGCTTTTTAGCATGCATGTGTGAAGACGGGACTTCGTCTCTACAATGACTGTGCGGTGGTCACTGCTACCAATGCTGCCATGGACAGATGCATCTGCGACAGGTAGATTGGTGAGGATGAGGTCAAAGTAGGTTTTTCCCTCATGTTGGTTCTCTCACCACCTGTCGTAGGCCCAGATGGACATTGAAGTCCCCCACCCAGGGTACATTCTATGCCCTTGCTACTCTCAGTGCTTCTTCTAAGTGGTGTTCCACATGGAGGGGGACTGATTCATCAGCTGAGGGAGGGCGGTAGGTGGTAATCAGCAGGAGGTTTGCTTGCCATGTTTGACCTGCTGTCATGAGACTTCATGAGTCAATGACGTCCCAGGGTCAATGTTGAGGACTCCCAGGGCCACTCCCTCCCGACTCTAAATCACTGTGCCGACACCCCTGGTGGGTCTGTCCTGCCGGTGGATACACCCAGGGATGGTGATGGAAGACTCTGGGATGTTGGCTAAAAGGTAGGATTCTGTGAGTATGACTAGTCTGTGGGACAGCTCTCCCAATTTTGGCACAACTCCCCAGATGTTAGTGAGGAGGACTATGCAGGGTCAACTGGGCTGGGTGTGCCTTTGTCGTGTCTGAAGCCGGTGCCTAGGTTGATGCCTGGTGGTCCATCTGGTTTTATTCTTATTATTGTTTTTCGTAGCAGTTTGATACAACAGAGTGGCTTCCTAGGCCATTTCAGAGGGCAGTTAAGAGTCAACCACATTGCTGTGGGTCTGGAGTCACATATAGGGCGACAGAGTTCCTTCCCTAAAGGACATTAGTGAACCAGACAAGTTTATGTCACCATTACCGATACTAGCTTTTTATTCCAGATTTATTTAGTTAACTGAATTTAAATTTCCCCAGCTGCCATGGTGGGATTTGAACTTGTGGATCTGGATTATTAGTCCTGGCCTACTGGATTACTAGTCCAGTAACATTACCACTATGCTACCATACTCGCTGACCTACTGGTTCCCAAACACCTCAAAATGTAAGATTCTCATCCTGTGTTCAAATCCCTCGCTATCTCTGTAGCCCCCTCCAGCCCTACAGCCCTCCAAGAACTTTGTGTTCCTCCAATTCTGGCCTCTTGTGCATTCCCGACTTCCTTCACCCCACCATCGGCAGCCGTGCCTTCAACTGCCTAGGCCCTAAGCTCTGGAATTCCCTCTGTGCATCTTCCCCTCTCTCTCCTCCTTTAAGACGACTTCTTTGACCAAGCTTTTAGTCACCTGTCCTAATGTCTCCTTCTTTGGCTTGGCATCCGTTTTTGTCTGATCACGCTCCTGTGAAGCTTGTGTGTTTTTCTACATTAAGGTGCCATAGAAATGCAAGTTGTTGTAGTTGTTGTTGGAGGTTGACTCTCACTGGCCCTGAATCTGCTTGCTCGGTTGTGGGACCTGGGAGTGTAGCAACAACAACTTGTAATTATATAGCACCTTTAACGTAGTAAAACGTCCCAAGGCGCTTCACAGGAGTGTAATCAGACATAATCGAGCCACACAGGGCCATCAAACTCCCGCGTGATCTGGATCAGATTTCCACGTCTCACACATGAGCTTCTTCAGTCTGGCTGAAGGCGGACCGAGGTAACACCAGGCAGGTCAGTAGGCAAAACATAGAACCATAGAAACATAGAAGATAGGAGCAGGAGTAGGCCATTCGGCCCCTCGAGCCTGCTCCACCATTCAATGAGATCATGGCTGATCATCCAAACTCAGTACCCTGTCCCTGCCTTCTCCCCATGTCCCTTGATCCCCTTAGCCGCACAACACTCAGCATAATGGACATTACTTGGCACAATCCGTACAACTTCTGCCTGAATACTGTTACAAAAATAGCCATTCCAGTGGGTCGTTTAACTTCACTGAAAAGCCCAGTGTAGCGTCCTGTCCGACAGTGGTTCACTCCCTCCACAGGCTTTCGCTGCTGGACTGACTTTTTGGGATCTGATTTGTTTGAAAGCCTCTCTCTCTCCTGACCCACGGAGATTAAAAGGTTTTTTAACACCAAGGTATTCGATGCCTTCCTGAATGGCCAAACGTTGCTAATGAGTTAGCCATTGTTTATGATCTGTGCAAAACAACTGCCCATCCCACATTGAACTCACCTCTCCTTCCCCTGTGGGCGGCCAGCCCAGTGCGGGGCTGTTTGGGAACATGACTCCCTTTCAGGCAAGTTTCTGGCCACAAATGCAAATTAAAATCACTTATTTCCATGGTTTTTTCATGAGAAACTGGCCCAAAATTCCAAACTGTGAATAATGGGTCTCATTGCCAACAATAGGCTTGTCTACACTGAATGGGGGTAATTTTGACTTTGGGCGATAGTGTGAAATGGGTGCTGTCAGATCAGCTGCATTTCTCTAGATTTTCATTGAATTCAAAGTCAAAATTGTCCCAATATCAATTAAAGAGCAGCTTCAAAGTCCTCAACAGAATTATTAGTACATACCTCAAGGCCTCCCATGTGTCTTCTCCAAACTTTTCCACTACCAGAGATTTCAGGCAGGTGTTAATGAATCCATACTGAAAAATGAAAACACGTTTAAGTTGCGTTCTATTGTCCTGTTCATCTTGTAAAACGGATGACTATGTTCCAACATAAGATAACCAGCTGCTTCCATTTTGTCTTTCCTGTTCCATACCTAGTGCACTGGTCACCAGCACCCTGGGCTGACTCTGGTCGGAGCTCCTGTGACTGTCCTGCACACCTCTAACAACAGGGACTTGATCCCTGGTGCTGTGTTTGGGACTGTCCACCTTGCTCTTTCGTTGACCTGTTCTGTACTGCGGCTGAGCATTGCCACCCTCCAGGATTGCCCTGGAGTCTCCAGGGATTAAAAATTAATCTCCTGGACACTGCTGAAAGCAACCCTGGAAAAAAATCATAGGGGTATTAAAAAAACTGTGGTTTTTTAAATTTTCTTTAAATACTTTTGTTTATTAGTTTGTGGACATGGGGGAAAAACGCCTGTTTGACTGACAGTTAAGTATCATCCAATCGGGTAATGAAGAGTCTGTTAACTTCCCAATTCACATGGGAAGGCGGAGCAGCACCAGGATGGACGTGTTGGGCGACGAATCGACCAATGGCGGGAGTGCAGAGCCGGGGTAGTTGGGAGATTAGGGATGAAACCTCTAGGAATGCGTCCAACCAGAGTTGGCAACACTGGCTGCGGCTGGGTCACCTCCTGCAGGTTGTGGATGCTCATTGGCTAATTCAAGGATTGGCTTATCCGCCTTTCGATGTCGATTCCTCCATTGAGGGTCCCACTCCCCTCCTCCAGGCGCTCATCTGCCCGAAGCCGGTGGCACTTTGGCCAGGCGTTAAAACCTGCGACCCGATGGTCAAGTAACCCTGACACCCCCAGAACACACCAGCATTGGGAGTTACTGGGGGTGATTGCGCAATCCTGCGCTCCCAATGCTGAGGAGACCTGTATGGCGCGCAGAAGTTGGAGAGTCGAGCCTACAATGTTGCAGCCTTATCTCTGACCCATCGTCCCTGAGAGCGTGGCTCCTCACCAGAGGTTTGGGAGCGCAGAATCATCCTTACCATATATGAGAAGGGAGATTCGAAACAACAACAACTTGCATTTATATTGCGCCTTTAACGTAGAAAACCATCCCAGAGGCTTAATCAGAAATACATGGTAAGGATGCAGTATAATTTGAAAATCTGTGGCCATTTATTCATCAGAACAAACTGTTATAAACAATGTTTTTATTGTTGGTGGTTTCTAATGTGTTTACGTAGCCTGTCATATTCTAACCTCCATTAACAGAACGTCCCAGTATTTCCATTAACAAGTTGAAGGTGTGTCTGAATTTTAGTTTGGCTATTATATTGTATATCATATTTACAGAGTGTAAGAGCAACCTTTTGATTTGTGCTCCCAGTGAGGAGACTAAACCATCAGGAGCGTGTATGAGAAATTGTCTGTCCATTATTTTAAAAAGTAAAAAAAAAACAAGGGGTCATTTTCACCTTCACCTCCCCGAGTTTCATCCCATTGAAATCGCCCATTACGCCACCCCCCATTGTGCCCAGACAGGGGTTTACTCCTGTGTTACCCCCACACTGCTGAATTCACAACCTCCCTTTGTGGAGGCACAGGTCAGGGGGTCATGCTTCCCTGTAGGGATGAAGGAAAAACCGGAACAACAGGAACATAGGAACAGGAGGAGGCCATTCAGCCCCTCGAGCCTGTTCTGTCATTCAATTAGATCATGGCTGATCTGTACCTCAACTCTATCTACCCGCCTTGGTTCCATAACCCTTAATACCCTTACCTAGCAAAGATCTATCAATCTCAGTTTTGACATTTTCAATTGACCCCCAGCCTCAACAGATTTTTGATAGAGAGAATTCCAGATTTCCACTACCCATTGTGTGAAGAAGTGCTTCCTGTCTTCACCCCTGAAGAGCCTAGCTCTAATTTTAAAGTTATGCTCTCTTGTTCTGGACTCCCCCACCAGAGGGAATGGTTTCTCTCTATCTATCCTATCAACTCCATTAATCATTTTAAACACATCAATTAGGTCACCTCTTAATCTTCTATACTCAAGAGAATGCCAGCCTGGTCTATGCAACCTAACCTCATTATTTAACCCTTTTAACCCTGGTATAATTCTGGTGAATCTGCGCTGCACCTCCTCCTGGGGTGCGGTGCCCAGAACTGAACGCAGTGCTCCAGATGGGGTCTAACCAGAGCTTTATATGACGGTAGCATAACTTCCACCCCTTTGTATTCCAATTGATGAGTGGTAACTTTGAAGTAAAATCATGTGACTTGGTTGGTTTGCTGCTGGTTGCTGATTGGTAGCTTTTCCTGCCTGTCTGGTGAATGGAACCGGTTTTGAGTCAGTTCACATTTATGTGAGTCAAGGAGCCAAATTTAAAGGCCAGTGGGTATTTGAGCCAAATGTAGATTTTTCATTCTGTAAACACCTTTGAGGTGTGACACTTAGAATTGTGACCTCGCTTAAGATACCAACAAATTCATGTTGGATGCAAGGCTTTTAAACGTATAGCTAGTGGGGAGTGGAGCATGGGTCTGCGGTCTCCCAGTGATACTGAATACTGGACAAGCTGATAGCAACTGCAAAATGAGACAGTAGGAATGGCAGGAGCAAGCGTCTACGAAGCCTTGTGCGAATGTTGGGACTGTAAACGATGCTCGCCTGCTTCAGGTGGATCTTGATGTGTTGGGGGATTGGGCTGGTGACTGGCAAAGGATGTTCAATTTGAAAAAGTGCAGTGTTATGCACGTGGACAGGTGAATGTTGAACATACAGT
Organism: Somniosus microcephalus; assembly: GCF_052327205.1. Lineage (NCBI taxonomy): Eukaryota > Metazoa > Chordata > Chondrichthyes > Squaliformes > Somniosidae > Somniosus > Somniosus microcephalus. The sequence continues at coordinate 27,412,918 of NC_141000.1, read as the reverse complement.
ACATACACCCTTCAGGGAAAAGCATTAAAGCAGTTACCCAGCGAGGCACAATGAGCTGGGTCTGTATATTTTAGAGAATCATAGGCCTAAAAATTCAAGTGCGACACAAAAGCTGCCGGTGCCACCATGGTCATGGGTTAATGGCCGCCGAAAATGGTGACGCCGGTAGGACTGAATAATTCGCACTGGGGACTACTGATTAGTAGCCCGGCGCTAAACTCAAGGTGTAACGCCTTCCTGGTGGTGTTAGTCTGGGCATCAGTCCTGAATGTGCCGTCCTGACACGGCTTTACATCTTCCAACAGCCTCTGGAAGCGAGGCTATGATTTCGCTAGGCATTGTGGGATATTAAAAGAGCAATGCATTGTCGTTTGCCAATGCCTACTGAACTGATAAAAATAAAAATGCAGTTTTCAGTCCTTACAGCTCTATGACCTTTTAAAAAAAATTAACATTTGAAAAAAAATTCCCAAATTGGAGTCTTCAGCTCTTAAAGCTAAATTGCCTTCAGCGCCTCAAAAAATGGGAAAATTGCATCAGCACCAACACAAATGGCTCAGGGAAGGGACACCCAGGGTCTCGCACGCAGCACCCCAGCTTTGTGCAAGGTTCAACACTGCAAGAGAGGTCCTCTACCCACAGGGGCCAGGAGGCACTCAAAAAAACCCAATGTGGGACCAGATCACCCAGTCCGTCACTGCCAGCACTGTCGCCCCCACCACCTGGCTCCAGTCCCAAAGAAGCTTCATGACCTCAGACCACTGGTCAAGGTCAGTGAATGCATCTTCAAAAGCCGACTCCTACCAACTGAACCACGAGCTTCACACACTGCTCAATGCATGAATCCCCCCGCTCTGCCAATCACTCACCTACCAACAATCTGTACCAAACACGAGGCACACCTCCCATTCCTAGCTTCACCTCACCCCCTTGGAGGAGACGGTGCTGACCATTCTTGGCAGGGGCATAACTGAGCCTTTTGGCCAGTGACGGGGCGGAAAGGACACAAGATTCTGGTATCCTCTTACGTTATCCTCCTTCTGGCATGCACCTCTTGCTTTCCCGCCCTCCCCTCACCACAACTCCACCCTTGTGCCTTCCTCATTTCACATACCCAAGAAATGCAGCCTGCCCAGCCAGTGGTTGACTAAAATGAGGGAGAGGAGAGTGAAGAAAAAGAAGAAACACCGTCACTTGATTTGACAATCCAAGCCACCAGCTCCTCAAGGTCGTCCTGCAAGGACATTTCTAGTGTCCCCACTGATAGTCAGCAGCCTTCCACCAGCCATGCTGCAGCCACTGGGGAAGCACTGCGTGACATCACTAGGATAGGCAAAGGCACACACAAGACACTGAGGGAATGCATAAAGGTGTTGAGTTGATTTCTTTATGTCATATTGAATGGATAGATGTATAAAGTTGGATTGGAAAGTTTGCTTAGTGCTGGCTTTTATTTCAGCATTGTGGCCTAGAGGACGCTGTGATGGTCAGTAACAGAGGGAAGGTAAGGTGTGGGACAAATGTTGAAAGGGGAATTGGGGTTGTGGTCACTGGTATCTGACATCAGTAGTAGGAAAATGCTAGAATCTATTATTAAGGCCACTTAGAAAATAATAATAGGATTAGGCAGAGTCAACACGGATTTATGAAAGGGAAATCATGATTGATGAATCTGTTAGAGTTTTTTGAGGTTGAAAGTAGCAGAATAGATGAGGGGGATGTGGTGTATTTGGATTTTCAGAAGGCATTCGATAAGGTGCCACACAAGAGGGTATTAAACAAAATTCGGGCTCATGGGGATTGGGGGTAATATACTAGCATGGATTGAGGATTGGTTAATGGACAGAAAACAGAGAGTAGGAATAAACGGGTCATTTTCGGGTTGGCAGGCTGTAACTAGTGGGGTACCGCAAGGATCAGTGCTTGGGCCTCAGCTATTTACAATCTACATCAATGATTTGGATGAGGGGATCAAATGTAATATATCCAAGTTTGCTGATGATACAAAGCTGGGTGGGAATGTAAGTTGTGAGGAGGATGCAAAGAGGCTTCAAGGGGATATAGACAGGCTAAGTGAGTGGGCAAAAACATGGCAAATGGAATATAATGTGGAGAAATGTGAAGTTATCCACTTTGGTAGGAAAAATAGAAAAGCAGAATTTTTTTAAATGGGGAGAAATTGGGAAATGTTGGTGTTCAGAGGGACCTGGGTGTCCTTGTACACTAATCACTGAAAGTTAACATGCAGGTACAGCAAGCAAGTAGGAAAGCAAATGGTATGTTGGCCTTTATTACAATAGTCTACATTTTTGGTCTCCTTATCTAAGGAAGGATATACTTGCCATAGAGGGAGTGCAACGAAGGTTCACCAGACTGATTCCTGGGATGGGGGGATTGTCCTGTGAGGAGAGATTGAGGAGACTAGACCTATATTCCCTAGAATTTAGAAGAATGAGAGGTGATCTCATTGAAACATATAAGATTCCGAGGGGGATTGACAGGGTAGATGCTGAGAGGTTGTTTTCCCTGGCTGAAGAGTCTAGAACTTGGAGGCACAGTCTCAGGATAAGGCTGAGATGAGGAGGAATTTCTTCACTCAGGATGTTGTGAATTTTGGAATTCTCTACCCCAAAGGGCTGTGGATGCTGAATTGTTGAGTATATTCAAGGCTGAGATAGATAGATTTTTGGGCTCTAGCAGAGTCAATGGATATGGAGATCAGGCGGGAAAGTGGAGTTGAGTTCGAAGATCAGCCATGATCTTATTGAATGGTGGAGCAGACTCAAAGGGCCGTGTGGCCTACTCCTGCTCCTAATTCTTATGTTGGTATGTTTTTATCCATCCATGGTGTCTCATTAGTATTTATTTTGGTCTTGTTTTCTAGCACAATATATTTATACTGGGCTCTGTTGAACACCATTTTAAATGTTTCCCATTGCTGTTCTACGTCACTGTTTGTCAATATTGTTGTCTATTTTATTTTCCCAAGTTCTATTCTCATCTCCTCAAAATCCTTTTTCACCAATCTATTATCCTGGCCCTCATCATACTTATACGATAGCAAAATACTGTGGATGCTGGAAATCCAAAATAACAGAAAATGCTGGAAAAACTCAGCAGGCCAGGCAACATCCGTGGAGAGAAAATAGAGTCAACGTTTCGAGTTTTTCCAGCATTTTCTCTCATCATACTTGTTAGATCCGTGATTCTGAGAGTATGATGTTTTTCAATAACTACACGGATGCTGTAACTTAACAATCAACAGGTATTTACTGGAGTAGGGTAGTCTCAAGACTGGGGATACAGAGGCATGCGCAAGGCTTATATACAGGTGTGGTCACTGCCGGGACTACAGTATACAGGAGCTGTAAAAGTAGTTCTCTCTTAAAGGTACATACACTACAATTCCTCCCCTTTAGATTAGTAGTACCCATAATATTCAAATAACAATTAACACTTTAACATGTACATTAAACAACAATAGTCCATTTATAGATTCAGTCTTTGGGGCGGCTTCCTGATCCTTTCGGGATAGCGCCTTTCCTGAGGTTCTTGTTCTTGGTGCGGAGGCGGTTCTGGCCCCTTTTCATCGGTTAGTTCATCGGTTTCCACTGCTACTGGTTCTGAGGTAGATGCTACCGGTATGTTGGGTTCATCCCCAGGTACTCGGGACATGGGGTTGACTCGTTCCTGTGGCGCTAAGATCTGATCGACGTGGCATCTCACAATGTTCTCCCCGACATCCACTGTGTACATTAATGGCCCCTGCCTTGTGCATATCATTCCGGGTTGCCATTTCTCTGTTCGGTAGTCACGGGCCAAGACTGGTTGTCCTACATTGAAGCTCCTTGTCGGCTTCTCATTGATATGCTGGAATTGTTTATCCTCAACATTTCTTCGCACATTTGGTCTGAGCAAGTCCAGACGAGATCTCAACCTTCGGTTAAAGAACATCATGGCCGGGGTCTGGTTGGTAACTGCATGTGTCGCGTTTCGGTAGGCTAATAAGAAATTGTCCACCTTATGCTGTAGTGGAATTTCATCGTCGTACATGGCCTTTATCGCCTTCTTAAAGGTTTGTACGAACCTCTCAGCCAATCCATTTGTGGCTGGATGATACAGGGCGGATGTGTAATGCCTTACCCAATTCCTTCTCATAAATTTTTGAAACTCTTCGGACACAAACTGTGGTCCATTATCAGAGCAAATCTGCTCTGGCAAGCCGTTTCTGGCAAATATGGTCCGTAGGACTGCAATTGTTTTCTCTGTTGTGGTTGAGGACATTTTTATCACCTCAGGCCACTTCGAATGAGCATCCACTGCTATTAAGAACATTGAGTCCATGAATGGACCAGCAAAATCAATATGCACCCATTGCCATGGAGAGGAGGGCCACTCCCATGGGTGTAGAGGGGCATGTGGTGGTGCATTTTGGACCTTCTGGCATCCTGAGCAGCTCTTGGTTAGGTCTTCGATTTGTTGATCGATTCCCGGTCACCACACATAAGCCCTAGCAAGGCTTTTCATTTTCACTCCCCCCAGATGACCTTCATGTAGCTCATTTAGCACTTTCTCCCTTAACTTGGGTGGAATCACCACTCTGGATCCACACATCACTGTCCCCTGGCATACTGACAGCTGTTCTCTTCTGGATGAGAATGCTGGCAACAGCGAGTCGCCATGTGTTGGCCATCCCCTCACCGTCAAATCATATACCTGAGACAGCGTCGGATCATTGCGGGTCTCCTTCTCTATATCCGCGTTCATTACTGGCAATCGTTCAATTATTGACGAATAAAATATCTCGATAGGGTCCACTGCTGGTGCTTCCTCCACAGTAGGCAGTGGCAGGCGCGATAGCCCATCAGCGTTTCCATGCTGTTTCGTGCCTTTATATTCTATTTCATATTGATTCGCCCCTAGAAACAGGGACCATCTTTGTAACCGTTGTGCAGTCATCACTGGAACGCCCTTCTTAGGATTAAAGATGGAGACAAGTGGTTGGTGGTCAGTCAGCAAGGTGAACTTCTGCCCATGCAGATAGTGGTTGAATTTTTTTACTCCCCATACTAGGCTGAGGGCCTCCCTGTCAATCTGGGCGTAGTTGCGCTCGGCTGAGGTTAGTGACCGAGACGCAAAGGCTACTGGCCTCTCCAACCCGTTTGGGAATTTGTGCGACAGCACCGCTCCAATACCATAGGGTGATGCATCACATGCCAAACGAATTGGTAGTGCTGGGTTGAAATGGGCCAACACCTCTTTTGATGTGATCAATTCTTTACACTTCTGGAAAGCTCGTCTACGTTCGCCATTCCACTTCCATGGTAACCCTGTTTGCAGTAGGGTGTTCAGTGGGTGTAATACCGTGGACAAATTTGGTAAGAACCTATGGTAGTAGTTTACCAGCCCGAGGAACGACCTCAGTTGTGACACATTTTCCGGTGCTGGAACCTTGACTACTGCCTCAATCTTTTCAGGGGACTTATGTAACCCCTCTTCATCGATGACGTGGCCACAATACGAGATCTGCTTCTGGAAAAACTCGCACTTGTGGCGATTAGCTCGTAGCCCATATTCCTTTAATCTGGTGAGCACCTTCTCCAAGTTGGCGAGGTGATCACTGTCATTTTTGCCCGTGACCAGGATGTCGTCCAAATAACACTGGGTCCCTGGAATCCCTTGCAGGACTTGATCCATCGCCCTTTGCCAAATAGCCGGAGCCGATGCTACCCCGAACACCAGCCGATTGTATTGATAAAGACCTTTATGAGTGTTAATCGTAAGGTATTGTTTTGAGGCTTCTTCTACCTCCATTTGTAAGTACGCCTGGGCTAGATCAATTTTGGTGAAGCGTTTACCTCCAGATAGCGAGGCGAAAATATCCTCAATTCGTGGAAGCGGATATTGTACCGTGTGAAGGACTGGGTTCACTGTCACCTTAAAATCCCCACAGATGCGGACCTTCTTTGGTTCCCCAGGTGTATTACTCAACGACCTCTTCATTACAGGAACGATGGGTGTAGCCCACTCGCTCCAGTCTACTTTGGACAGTACTCCTGAACGTTCCAACCCTTCCAGCTCTGCTTCGACAGCTGGTCTGATCGCATAAGGCACTGGTCTGGCCTTAAGAAACTTTGGGCTTGCAGTTTCCTCTATTTTAATCATTGCTGTTATGCCTTTTAGTGTTCCGAGTCCCTCCTGGAACACTTCTTTTGCGTCAGTTAGCATTTTTGACAGTCGTCCAGGTGTGACGTCGTCATCCTTTTTGGCCTCAACCTTCAGTGCCTGTATGGAATGCCAATCTAATTGTATCTTCCGGATCCATTCACGTCCTAGCAGTGGTGGTCCTCCATCTGGCAATACGTATATGTCCATTTTAGGTATTTCCTGGCCTTTATATATCACTTTCACCCTTATTTTTCTTTTGGGGTAGACTTTTTGCCCCGTGTATGTCTTCAAGACAATCTCTGTAGCTTTCAAGGGTATATGTGAAAATAGCCGCTTGTAGTCCCTTTGGTTTATAACTGTTAGGGCTGATCCTGTGTCCAATTCCATTTTCACTTGGACTCCGTCTATCTTGAGTGTAACCCAGATAGTCTGGTGATCCTCCATTTTGGTTACCTTATGTAGTTTCAGACAACCCAGCTCCTTGCTTCCGGAGTCTGTGTCACTTTTCTGTTCGTCTGAACTACTGTCCATCACCTTGTGTACCTTTTTGTACTTCTCCTGTGGAGATTTCTTACTGTTGGTTTTCTTCCCAGACCTGCAGACTCTTGCTATGTGTCCTGTTTTTCCACACTGTCTGCACACTTGGTCCTTGAACCAACAATCCTTCTGGTCATATGTTGTTCTGCCGCAGCGATAGCACTTCCCTGTTCCATAGGACATTTCATTGGTGCCATATTCTTGCGGTCTCCGTTGTATCTCTGCAGCGCCCCTTGCGGCTGCTTCGTGTGATACTGCCATACTGAAAGCCTTGTCCAGCGTAAGATCATTTTCTGATAGAAGCCGTTTCTGGGTTCCTTCACTTTGCAGCCCACACACAAACTTGTCCCTTAACGTATCTGCTAGTCCCGCTCCAAACTGGCAGTGTTTCAATAGCTTGCGCAGTTCCGTTAGGTACTCAGCATTGCTTTCGTCTTTGTGTTGGTTCCTTTTATGGAACTTAAATCGTTCTGCTATCAGCAGCGGTGTGGGGTTTAAGTGGTCCTGTAGGATTTCTACTATGCTTTCGAAATTCTTGTTCACAGGCTTCTCTGGGGTTATTAGGTTTTGCAGTAACCCATAAGTTTTTGCACCCATGGAATTTAACAAAACCAGTGCTTTCCTAGCATCTGGCACTTCATTCGCCCTGCAGTACACCTCAATACGTTCCACATATGTCGCCCAATCTTCGACTTCATTGTCGAACGTAGAGATACTGCCGCTCTTCTGCATCCCTGGGTGTGATTTAACTGTCAAAAATGGCATCTCCCGTGCTTCCCCTTCTTCTCCGCTGGCACAAAATGGTGTCTCCCGTGCTTTCCTTCCTTCCCACGCTCGCCCTTCTTCTCCGCTGCGGCTTCTAAAAATGGCGTCTCCCGCGCTCTCCCTTCTTCTCCCCACGGACACTGTTCAGCCCTTGTGCCCTGGCTGTGCTCTGCGCATTCTTTTTTTTTGTGCGCCTTTCCCGTTTCCGCCGCTCGGTTCTGAACCCGGCTGTTGCTTTACCCTCTCTCTCCCCGTTTTGTTTTTCCTCAGCACCGCTCGGTTTTCAACCCCCGGCTGCGCCCTGTGCGCTTCACCCTCTGTCTTACCCCATCGACGCTGCTCAGCTTTCTCTCCGCCGTCGGTCGGCTCCAGCCGCCGCTGTCCGGGAAGGGTCTGCGCTGTACCTGTCGTCAGTCTATTGCTGATCATCGTGGCTGGGGAACCAAGCCCGGCTCTCCACAGCCTCCCCTGCGATGTTCACTCTCTGCTGGACGACTGGGCAGTTGCTCGTGGTCGACGCCTGTGTTTCTGGCCTCGACTTTCTTCCACCGCCCTCCCGGAGCGAATCCTCGAAGGGAAATGCAGAGTTGCAGGTAGATTTGAATCGACACTCGTCGCCACTGTTAGATCCATGATTCTGAGAGTATGATGTTTTTCAATAACCACACGGATGCTGTAACTTAACAATCAACAGGTATTTACTGGAGTAGGGTAGTCTCAAGACTGGGGGCACAGAGGCATGCGCAAGGCTTATATACAGGTGTGGTCACTGCCGGTACTACAGTATACAGGAGCTGTAAAAGTAGTTCTCTCTTAAAGGTACATACACTACAATACTTATGTCCTTCTCAATTATTATCTTAAAGCCTATTATATTCTGGTCACTATTGCCTAGGTGTTCCCCTACTTTTACTTCTCTTATCTGCTCTGGTTCATTCCCCATTACTAGATCCAGTAGCAAATCTTCCCTTGTCGGGCTTCTTACATTCTGGGTTAGAAAGGAGTCCTGCACACATTGTAGGAACTCCAATCCATTATCGCCTTTACCTAACTCTTCTGGCCAATTAATTTCATGGTAGTTGAAATCTTCCATGATAATGATTTTATGTTTTTTACTCATTTCCCTAATTGGTTTGCATATTTCTTCCTCCACCTCCCTTCCACTATTAGGTGGTCTGTAGCCTACCCCTATTAGTGTGATCGATCCTTTATTGCCTTTTATCTCTATCCACATAGGTTCTATTTTTGGCTTACTGATAGCTGCACCACTGTTTTCTACTGCCATTGTTATCCCTAATCAGTACAGCTACTCCACCTCCCCTTTGTCCCTCCCTATCTTTTCTAAATATGTTACACCCTGCAATTTTTAATTCCAAGTCCTGATTTTTCTGTAGCCATGTCTCAGTAGTCCCTACTATATCTAGTCCCTCGCAACATATTATAGCCGCCCTTCTCCTGTTTTATTATGGACACTGTGTGCATTGCTGTACAGAAAATTTAACTCATTTTTAATAGCAGTTCTTCTAACTTTTTTAACCATCTTTTTACACTCCTGTTCTATAACTCTATTTATTTCCTGGCCATTTATGTCCTCCCTTAGTTAAGTCTGGTCTATGCTCTCCTTTGCTGTTTCGTTTATATTTAGGCTTGTTTCATTTCTTGTAAATCCCCCCACCTCTTACTAATGATGGGAGATACGGACAGGCAAGAGAGGAAAGATGGGTTAATATTTGGAATGTAGATCCTGCCTCTACACCGGAAACTTGTCTTTTAAGTCTTTATTTCAGTGGGGTTTTATTATACAACGAAAGGAGTTTGTCTTATTTTCACAAGTTATTCTGGCTCGCTTCACGTAAAAGTCATACGGTTCCTTCCCCATAAATTGACACACGTCACACCAAATCTAACGCTGCAACGTTGATGCGAATGTAAATATAAAGGCAGTATCACTAGCTGTCGGTATTAAGCTAATGAAAACCGTTTCCTTGTGGGAACAGCTTTCTACTCTGAAGCTTTCAATACTTGGTACAGATGTATTTCCGAAACGAATTCGACCCTTTACAGCAAAGGTGGTTTCCAGCTTACGTTTTAAAATCAGATGTTCAACAACGTGCAACTTTCAAGCCCACCCAGAATGCCTTCACTCCAGGGACCTCCCTTGCACTGGTTTAAAGGGACATAAACCTCCATCTTGACCGACGCTCAATACTGTATCTCGGCGATGAGCAGGGCTTAGGGCTGTCCCTTTCCTCCTCTCCCTCTTGTTTGTAACCTTATCTATTGGACCAGCACATTTCACAGAGCCCAGTGTCCCAGCTTCCATCTCCTGCTGAAGAACAATTGCAGCCATTCGCTGTGAATATAGAAAGTCAGAACTGGAGCTTGGAGAGAGTGAAAGAGGGAGCATTGAAAGGAAAGAGAAGAATGCAGGAGTGAATGAAAAGGGAAGAGGGGTCCTTGAAACTAGGTGCAGGGATAAAACTCAAACGGTGGGATGGAGGGGAGGATGTCTAACTCCTGGAGCTGAGAGTTGCCATTCACTTACCATGTCCACAGCTCTCGATGAGTCCGTTATCTCTATCTCGGTGCTGCTGCCGTGTATGGATTCAGCACAATAAGTGGCCGGGAGCTGCTCCTGATCTAGCAGCTCATACTTGCTCTGACCCTCCTCAGCCCTCTCCCACTAGCGCGTCATCCCCCTCCGGGACAACCCAGCTGAGAGAGAACTTTCCCAAACAAGAGGGGGGAAGCTTTTAACATTCGCTCACCTATCTATTTACTCCACCACATCAAAGAAACAGCCCTCAAGTGCCTTTGTCCAAAGTATCTCCTTGATCCTTTCATCATATACAGTACCTGAGAAAGTGATCCTCCCAGATCACCATCGCCCCCGTGCTCATGGAAATGTACAGCAGATGTGGACAATCCTTCTCACTTCTTTGCATCCTAAGCCTTGCCAAAATCAGCCACAATCTTCAATCCTTGGCAAAATCAGCCACAATCTTCAATCCTTCCCAAAATCAGCCACAATCTTCAATCCTTGGCAAAATCAGCCACAGTCTTCAGTCCTTCCCCAAATCAGCCACAATCTTCAATCCGTCCCAAAAATCAGCCACAATCTTCAATCCTTCCCAAAATCAGCCACAATCTTCAATCCTTCCCAAAATCAGCCACAATCTTCAATCCGTCCCAAAATCAGCCACAATCTTCAGTGCTTGGCAAAATCAGCCACAATCTTCAGTCCTTCCCCAAATCAGCCACAATCTTCAATCCGTCCCAAAAATCAGCCACAATCTTCAATCCTTCCCAAAATCAGCCACAATCTTCAATCCTTCCCAAAATCAGCCACAATCTTCAATCCGTCCTAAAATCAGCCACAATCTTCAATCCTTGGCAAAATCAGCCACAATCTTCAATCCTTCCCAAAATCAGCCACAATCTTCAATCCTTCCCAAAATCAGCCACAATCTTCAATCCATCCCAAAAATCAGCCACAATCTTCAATCCTTCCCAAAATCAGCCACAATCTTCAATCCGTCCCAAAATCAGCCACAATCTTCAATCCTTGGCAAAATCAGCCACAATCTTCAATCCTTGGCAAAATCAGCCACAATCTTCAATCCTTGGCAAAATCAGCCACAATCTTCAATCCTTCCCAAAATCAGCCACAATCTTCAATCCTTCCCAAAATCAGCCACAGTCTTCAATCCTTCCCAAAATCAGCCACAATCTTCAATCCTTCCCAAAATCAGCCACAATCTTCAATCCGTCCCAAAATCAGCCACAATCTTCAGTCCTTCCCAAAAATCAGTATACAAATTCAATCATGTAATATTAATCAAATACTACAAGCAAACTACATTACAATCATGTAATACTACAATTAAAATATTAACATCAAACAATACTGCAATCAGATAATGCTACAATCCAAGAATACTGCAATCGTGTAATATTGGTCAAATACTCCAATCACCTAGTCCAATAATGTAATGCTACAAACACTGCAATCAAACAATGCTACAATATGCAATACTACAATCAGACAACCCAAAACTACAGCAAATCAATATTACAATTAAATAACACTAAATCATGTACAGTCAAATAACACTACAATACTACCATCAAATACTACCATCAAACAATATAATGATCGTGAAATACTGCTGTCAAATACTACAATCAAATGACACTACAATCATGTAATACTACAGTCAAACAATATTAGAGTTAAATCATACTCAGTGAAACAATCTATAGTCAAACCATCCCATAGTCCTACAAAACTACAATTAAACAATACTAGAATCATATATTACAGATGCTAATAATATCGATATTATATTATTAAAATAACATAAACCGGTCGTATTCTACGTTTAATTGTTCAACTAAATACAGTAAATTGCAAATGCTTTCGATATCGAGTGTTTACAGTGTACAAAGTGTGATTGGTGAGATCTATGATATTGACGCCTATTTGTAATTGCCCCACATTACTGTGTGGCTCACTCTGCAGACATTTAAAGCAGACTGATGTATAGCTTCAGCTCTGAGCAGCACGTTCATTTCTCTCTTTTATTATAAACGTGTAAGACTCCCCCAAAGTGACGAAAATATTCTGCAATTTGCAGAATTCCCCTTTGCTTTTCTGCACTTTGCTCAGTTTTCTGAGCGATTGAGAGATGTGCTGCCGCCATGTGGTGAATGTCTGGAAGTGCAGGACAGTGTCTTGTGCATTCAGGGCCCTATTTCCTGAGCGTTGCTAATTTGAGCATTGGTTTTGTGGCACATGGGAAATGGCAGGCTTGCCATCGATGTACATTTATTTAAGGGTAAATTCATCGAGCCTCTGCTCCCAGTGAGGGGCTGCACTCAAAGGACACGCAGCTCCGAGAACTGGCACCACAGTAGCACTTCTATCTCCGCGCATGGCTCCTCGCTGAGAATGCAGGATCGGCAAAGTTATCTAAATGGCCATTAAAGGCAGATCCGCCATTTTACTGAAAGTCAGTGCCGAGATGGCCTGAAGGGAAGCAGGATGGACAATGTGAAAATCAGCAGAGGAGAAGAGCTGGGGCCTGAGCTCGGGCCCAGCGACCCTGCCTCGGGCCTAGCTGTGCCAGAGGAGCTCTGACCCTGGTGGTCTGGCTTCAGCAGGCCGGTAATCCCTGCATTGTGTCGAATGTTGACACCTGAATCAGAAGGGTCCTCAGTCGGGTCGCCACCCATCCTGAGTTGATCTGGACCGTCTTCATTTAGGGCTTTGAGTCCCATATCCCGACCGAACCTTGTAGGGACCTTCATCTGTCCCGACTTTAGCATAATGTGCAGTAGTTCTGATACTTCTTACAAATTGAAGATGGCGGCGAACATTACCCCTTCACTGGCGCATTCCTGCAGCTAGAGGCGCTGTTAGGGAACAACGGCAATTTATTTGTCACTTGCCAGCGTCGCCTGCTCTTTCACTGGCTCCAGAACATTGTGGAACGGTCAGGTTTAGATTTAATTCTCGTAAGTAAACAGTTCATGGTATCTTTTTTGTTACAACAACTTGCATTTATATAGCACCTTTACCATAGTAACACGTCCCAAGGTGCTTCACAGGAGCGTAAAAAGTATTGTCACCGAGCAACACGAGACATTAGGACAGGTGACCAAAAGGTTTTAAGGAAGGTCTTATAGAATGGGAGAGAGGTGGCGAGGCGGGGAGGTTTAGGAAGGGAATTCCAGAGCTTAGGGCCTAGACGGCTGAAGGCACGGCCGCCAATGGTGGGGTGAAGGAAGTCGGGGAAGCACAAGAAGCCAGAATTAGAGGAATGCGGAGATCTCGGAGGGTTGTGGGGCTGGAGGAGGTTACAGAGATAGGGAGGGGCGAGGCCATGGAGGGATTTGAAAACAAGGATGAGAATTTTCTAATGAGGTGTTGCTGGACCGGGAGCCAATGTAGGTCAGTGAGCACAGGGGTGATGGGTGAACGGGAATTGGTGCGAGTTAGGACACGGGCAGCAGAGTTTTGAATGAGCTCGAGGTTATGAAGAGTGGAAGATGGGAGGCCGGCCTGGAGAGCATTGGAATAGTCGGGTCTGGAGGTAACAAAGGCCTGGAGGAAGGTTTCAGCAGCAGCTGGGCTGAGGCAGGGGTGGAGACGGGCGAGGTTATGGAGGTGGAAGTGGGCGGTCTTGGTGATGGAGAGGTAATGGGGTCTCTCCTTTCTTTGAGGAATGAGGGATCACATGTGGAATAAAACACCCACTCCGCATATAATCAATATACACTTAGGCAGGACCTGTTTCAAACTCATCACAACCCCTTCCCCAGTGGTGGCCAATCTAATCGCATCAGTTTCCCGCCGGGTACTAGAGGTTAAAATTACTCACTTTTCCCATGTAAGATCACCTGCCATTAAGGAGGTGCATGCCTTCAAATTTGATCTGCTGCCAACTTTCTTGCATTCGACGTTGCACCAGCGAATGTCACAAACCCAAAACGATGTCAGGATCTTATGGTGATTATTGAAATGAGCTGACCATGCAGACTGTGGTCAATGAGCTTGATGCCCCTTTCACCAGCTTTGTGCTAACAGCTCACCATTCCCTCCTCCACTTCATCACTTTCACAAAATGGGCCACTCCAGAGTCCAGGGTACGGGGAAATGAACCAACATTTACATAAAATTGCACAGAATTTACAGCATAGAAACAGGCCATTCAGCCCATCAGGTATATCATGCTCCACATGATGACTTCAATCGAGAGTGAGATTGGGCGGGGTGCGAAACCAGCGTTGGACCAGATCCTGTCAGTTACCCGATGGGTGGCTTAGGTTAAAATTGCCCCCATTGTATCTCAGGTCTGTGCTTAACCCCAACCAGTCTCAAACAGCTTGCCATCCTTATATGGGCTCTCAACCTCGGGCCTGAGGAGGTTATGTCACATGACATCACAGTGAAAACCATGGCAACCCAGAGGGAAGTGGGTTTCACCAGTAGCTGAAGTGCAGATGCTGAAAAGCTCTCGACACGTAAGGGGCAAGTTTGTTTAAAGCTTACCAAAGTCTTCAGAATCTGTGGAGATCAAAATCATTTGTTAACGCAACTCGGGTGTTAAACTCATCAGGATCTGTGGTGCTCAAAACCATAGCAAAAACAGGAAGGCAGATTATTATCTGAATGGCAATAGATTGGGAGAAGGGGAAGTGCAACGAGACCTGGGCGTCCTTGTGCACCAGTCGCTGAAGGTAAGCATGCAGGTGCAGCAGGCGGTTAAGAAGGCAAATGGTATGTTGGCCTTCATAGCAAGAGGGTTTGAGTACAGGAACAAGGATGTTTAGAAGAATGAGAGGGGATCTCATCGAAACTTATAAAATTCTGACAGGACTGGACAGACTAGATGCAGGAAGGATGTTCCCGATGGTGGGGGAATCCAGAACCAGGGGTCACAGTCTAAGGATAAGGGGTAGGCCATTTACGACAGAAATGAGGAGGAATTTCTTCACCCAGAGAGTGGCGAACCTGTGGAATTCTCTACCACAGAAGGCAGTAGAGGCCAATTCATTAAATATATTCAAGAAGGAGTTGGATATATTTCTCAAGGCTAAAGGGATCAAGGGGTATGGGGAGAAAGCAGGGACCGGGTACTGAATTTGGATGATCAGCCATGAGCTCATTGAATGGCAGAGCATGCTCGAGGGGCTGAATGGCCTACTCCTGCTCCTATCTTTTATGTTTCTATGTTTCTATGTATGAGCCAGGAATGCCTCCATGCTGTCTTGTTTCCATGGGAACACTTGCCGGCCACGGTCCAGGTCCAGGTCTGCCCCTTTTGTGGAAGGCCCAGCTAATCCTGGAGTGATGTAAATGGGTCATTGTCCAGTGTTAATCGTCTCCTCATTTACTTCCCATTATTAGCAGCCGTAGAGAATCAGCCCCTTAATGTCCATGTCAGAGGGCACCTACAAGACACTGTTGAAAGTAACCAGAGAGGAGGTGTACAGGGCAGCGGGTACAGTAATGGAAGGTTTGGATAAAATGAGCCCTAATTAAAGGAATATCCATTGGAATTCAGGGTAGAAGGCGGAAGGAAAGAAGGAATTGGATTAAAAACTAGGAAACTAAGAGCATTTATGAGAGGGCAGCACGGTGGCATAGTGGTTAGCACTGTTGCCTCACAGCGCCAGGGACCCGGGTTCGAATCCGGCCTCGGGTGACTGTCTGTGTGGAGTTTGCACATTCTCCCCGTGTTTGCGTGGGTTTCCTCCGGGTGCTCCGGTTTCCTCCCACAGTCCAAAGATGTGTGGGTTAGGTTGATTGGCTATGATAAATTGACCCTTAGTGTTAGGGGGATTAAGTACGTGGGATTACGGGGATAGGGTGGGATATGTGTTGATGTAGGGGTTACGGGGATCGGGTGGGATATGTGTCGGTGCAGGCTCGATGGGCCGAAATGGCCTCTATCTGCACTGTGGGGTTTCTGTGATTCTGTGATTCTGTGTGCGGCGGATCGATGTTGGGAGACACCAGGCCCTGGTGAGGCCTCACATATACCAGTGGAAGAAAGCTCTGGGGTCGGGCATGCTGGGAGGTTGTGAGGCAGTGTGGGTGGAGAGACAAGTGGGGTTGGTAAGTGTGCAGGTTCTGCGGGTCAACGGGTGGGCGAGGTGGGGCAGAAAGCAACTCTGCACAGGCAGGCGGCAAGCTGGCAATCACTTGGGATGGGTGAGATACGGGGCAGGAAACACTTCTTCACACAATGGATAGTGGAAATCTGGAACTCTCTCACCCAGAAACCTGTTGCGGTTGGGGTTCAATTGAAAATTTCAAAACTAAGATTGATAGATTTTTGTTGGGCAGGGTTATTAAGGGTTACGGAACCAAAGAGGGTTGATTGAGTTGAGAAACAGGTCGGCCATTATCTCATTGAATGGTGGAACAGGCTCGAGGGGCTGAATGGCCTACTCCTGTTCCTATGTTCCTTCCTAATACTTCATTCAAAAATAGTTGACTAAATGATCAGGGATCAGCCATTCCCATTTCATAACTGTCCTATTACTGGATCCACTTGGGGTCCGTGATTGGCTCGGAGTCTCATCCAATTGCTCAATCCTAAAGCTGCTGCTGTCTAAATTACCTGCACTAAACCCTGAGGGTACATTTTCCACACTGGATGGCCAGCGGCAGTGAAGGGCATGAGGCAAACTGGAACCAGGATCTGGCATGCGTTGAGTTTAATTTCAATTTCCTGACCTGCTACCTTTCCCTCACCATTCTCTTCTTCATAACTGCTCTAAGTCTCTCTCTTCCTTACTCAAAGCTCATCACAATTGTCCGTGCTCCCCACTCACCAAAGTCTGAAGACCCCACCCCACCAGACAACCTATTAGTTCTGAAACATTTCAACACATCGGTGATGAATTTAATGGAGGAGGCGGGTTGGAGTCGGGTTGCCTGGTGGGCGGCTTCCGGTCCCGCTGCCAGTTTCAGCCGCTCCCGATTTAGGATTTTGGTTTAAGTGGCTTCATTAGGCCCGCTGAGCGCGCTGCCCGGCCCAATGAGTGGGAACGTGTCTGTTGCTGTCCACTGATGACGTTATTGCTGTTGTGTATGTACCTTTAAGAGAATAACTGGTCTCAGACTGCAATACCGGCAGTGACCACTCCTATATAAAAGGCGCTAGAGAGCCTCTGTTTTGTTAGATTCGTATATGCCTTTCACCAGTAAAGTTCTGTTTGTTTCTCTCCTGCTAGTCCGTGTCTCAATCATTCACGGACTTAACACTGGCGACGAGTTAGAAAGAACTTACCTGCAACTCAGCAGCAGCTCCGACGACGTTGAAGGTCGGAAGAAAAAAAAAATAGAGTCCATTGAAACTCGAGGAACGGGCGTCGACCGTCAATCATCGGGTTCAAGGCTTTGCAGGATCGACTTTCCAGAGCCAGGCTGGGTTCCTCGGTCCGTGGTTTCCCAGCTAATCGGGCTGGTGGCAGGTAGTGCTCTGATCCTTCCTGGGCTGCAACGGGGCCGGGCAGCGAGTCGGGAAGCAAGGAGAGAGAGAGAGGGCGGAGCATACAGGGCGCGGCCGGTGTTTCGAAGCTGGGCAGCGTTCGGACCTCAGAAGAGGGAGGGAAGTGTTCCAGAGGGTCCGCTCCACGACGGGAAGATAATAAAAGAAAACGAATTAATATTTAACGCGCAGGAAACCGTGGAAAGCAGCGCTAACAACAGCGGGGAAGAAGGAAAAGCGCGGGAGGCGCCATTTTGTTAAATCGGAGAAGAAGGCAAAGCGCGGGAGGCGCCATTTTAGATTTGCAAGATGCCGAAGACTGGCTGTATCACTGCTTTTGATAATACATTAGAGGACTGGACCACGTATGTGGAAAGAGTCAAGGTATATTTCGAGGCAAACGATATAGCGGAGGGGAAAAAGGCATCGGTATTGTTAAACTTAATGGGCGCTAGAACGTACGGCCTATTGCGGGACCTGATTATTCCAGCCAAACCGAAGGCGAAGAGTTTTAACGAAATTGTTGCTGTTCTACAGGAGCACTTAAACCCTGCACCGCTGTTGATAGCAGAAAGATTTAAATTCCACAGGAGAACTCAGCACAAAGATGAGAGCAATGCTGAGTATCTTACGGAACTACACAAGCTATCAAAGCACTGCCAGTTCGGAGCAGGACTGGCAGATACCCTACGGGACAAATTTGTCTGTGGACTCCTGAGTGAAGGAACACAGAAGAAGTTTCTCGCAGAAAAAGAGCTGACGCTAGATAAGGCTTTCAGCGTGGCAGTATCGTATGAAGCAGCAGCCAGGGGAGCTGCAGAAATTCAACAAAAACCACAGGAATACAGCACCCACAAAATGACACGGGGATTTGCAAAATGTTATCGCTGCGGCAGAACTAACCATGACCAGAAGGACTGCTGGTCCAAAGACAAAATATGCAGACAATGCGGGAAGATTGGACACATTGCATGAGTTTGTAGGTCTGGGAAGAAGACCAGCGACAACAAAAAGGCTACTAAGGAACCGTACAAGAAAGTACAAAAGATGACGGACAGTAGTTCCGAAGACCAGATGAGCGATAGTGAATCCGAGAACAGGAGATTAAGCTGTCTCAAACTTCACAATGTAATCGCAAAAGAGGATCACTGAACCATTTGGGTCACCCTCACGATAGCAGGGTCCCAAGTTAAAATGGAATTGGATACAGGATCAGCGCTAACTGTCATGAATCGACGAGACTATGAGCGGCTATTTTCACACATACCCTTGAGAGAGACATCCATCGTCTTGACGACGTATACGGGGCAAAAAGTATACCCCAGAGGAAAAATAAGGGTGCCTGTCGAATACAATGGCAAGAAAATACGGAAATTGTATCTCTACATACTGCCAAATGGTGGACCACCGTTATTGGGACGGGAATGAATCAGGAAGATAAACTTAGATTGGCATTCCATTCATGCAATGACGGTGGACGGTAAAAAAGATGAAGACGTCACTCCTGGACGATTGTCAACAATCTTAGCTAACTTCAAAGAGGTATTTCAACAAGAACTGGGCACGCTTAAAGGCGTAACCGCCTCGTTAAAAATAGAAGAGAATGCAGTTCCCAAGTTTTTCAAAGCGAGACCGGTACCATATGCAATTCGTCCAGCCGTCGAGGCAGAGCTGGAGAATCTGGAGAAGGCGGGCGTGTTGTCTAAGGTCGACTGGAGCGAGTGGGCGACACCCATCGTTCCTGTCATGAAAAAAACATTAAGCAATAAGTCCGGAGAGCCAAGGAAGATTCGCATCTGTGGGGATTTCAAGGTGACGGTGAACCCTGTCCTTCACACAGTACAATATCCTCTTCCAAGGATAGAAGACATCTTCGCCTCACTGTCTGGAGGGAAGCGTTTTACAAAAGTTGACCTAGCACAAGCATATTTGCAGATGGAGGTTGAAGAGTCCTCTAGGAAGTATCTCACGATAAACACTCACAAAGGTCTTTACCAATATCATCGATTGGTATTCGGAGTAGCATCGGCTCCGGCGATATGGCAAAGAGCGATGGAACAAGTCCTGCAAGGGATTCCGGGGACTCAGTGTTACTTGGACGACATCCTTGTAACAGGTGAAGATGACAGTGAACACCTTAACAACCTAGAACAGGTGCTCACTAGACTACGGGAACATGGGCTGCGAGCCAACCGCCCCAAGTGCGAATTTTTTAAGAAACAGATATCGTATTGTGGTCATGTGATTGATGAAGAGGGGTTACATAAGTCCCCTGACAAAATTGAAGCGGTTGTTAAGGCCCCAGCGCCTGAAAATGTGTCGCAACTGAGGTCATTCCTCGGGTTGGTGAATTACTATCATAAGTTTTTGCCGAATTTGTCGACAATTCTGCATCCACTGAACGCCCTGCTACGAACGGGGGTAGCATGGAAATGGAGCGATGATTGTAAACGTGCTTTTCAGAAGAGTAAGGACTTAATCACTTCGAAGGAAGTATTGGCTCACTACAACCCAGCACTGCCAATCAGGCTGGCGTGTGATGCGTCTCCCTACGGCATTGGGGCGGTACTGTCACATAAATTCCTTAATGGTTTGGAGAGGCCGATAGCTTTTGCGTCACGCTCGTTAACTTCTGCCGAGCGTAACTACGCCCAGATTGACAGAGAGGCCCTCAGCCTAGTGTGGGGGTGAAGAAGTTCAATCACTATCTGCACAGTCAAAAATTTACTCTACTAACCGATCATCAACCTCTTGTCTCCATTTTCAACCCTCAGAAGGGCGTACCGATAATGACAGCACAACGGCTGCAGAGATGGTCCCTTTTCCTAGGGGCACACCAATATGACATCGAGTACAGGGGAACTAAACAGCATGGAAATGCTGATGGATTGTCACGTCTACCGTTGCCGACGGTGGAAGAAGAAGACCTTGCAGTGGATCCAATGGAGTTATTCCACTCGACCATAGTCGAATGTCTCCCTGTGACGAATGCAAACATAGAAAAGGAAACATGGAATGACCCGACACTATCACGGGTCTATGATTTAACGGTGAAGGGATGGCCAGCACATGGCGAACCACTGCTGCCAGCATTTTCGTCAAGAAGAGAACAGCTGTCAGTGTGCAGAGGAACCTTGATGTGTGGATCCAGAGTAGTAATTCCACCTATGTTGACGGATAGAGTGCTCAATGAGCTTCATGAGGGTCATCTGGGTGGGGTAAAAATGAAGAGCTTAGCCAGAGCGTTTGTGTGGTGGCCGGGAATCGATAGAGAAATCGAAGAGATGACCAAGAGCTGTGCAGGATGCCAGAAGGTCCAAAACGCCCCACCACAAGCTCCTCTGCATCCATGGGAGTGGCCCTCATCCCCATGGCAAAGGGTGCACATTGATTTTGCTGGTCCCTTCATGGACTCGATGTTTTTAATTGTGGTGGATGCACATTCAAAGTGGCCAGAGGTAATAAAAATGTCCTCAACCACCACGGAAAAAACTATCGCAGTTTTACAAACCATATTCGCCAGGAATGGGCTGCCTGTACAGATTTGCTCTGACAATGGACCACAGTTTGTGTCTGAAGAGTTCTGGAGGTTCTTAAAGAACAATGGTGTTAAGCATTACACATCTGCCCCATATCATCCAGCCACTAATGGATTGGCCGAGAGGTTTGTCCAAACATTCAAGAAGGCTATCAAGGCAATGTGTAATGAAGATATACCCCTACAACACAAGGTGGACAACTTCTTGTTTGCCTACCGGAATGCGACACATGCGGTTACCAACCAAACTCCAGCCATGATGTTCTTCAATCGAAGACTACGATGCCGCTTGGATTTGGTTAAGCCAAACGTCCGAAGAGATGTGGAGAGCAGGCAGTTTCAGAATATGAATGAAAGGCCGACCAGGAGTTTTAAGATAGGTCAACCAGTTTTGGCCCGGGACTACCGCACTGAGAAATGGCAGCCAGGAACGATTTGTACACGACAAGGACCTCTCGTGTATACCATGGACGTTGGGGAGAGCATTGTAAGACGCCATGCTGACCAGATTCTACAGTCACTGGAAAACGTCAACTCCACACCACGATCTGATACACCTGGTAATGAAATCGACGTTCCAATTGCAGCTACCGCAGAACCGGTAATATTGGAAGCAGATGAACCAAACAACGACATTGATTTCGACTCAACATTGCCAGAAGAACCTGATACTCCAAAGAGGCGTTATCCAGACAGAATCAGGAAGCCTCCTCAAAGACTGAACTTATAATTGCTTAAACTTAACCAATGTATCTAGCAACAGTAATTGTGATTGTAATTCGTTATCATTTAGTTGTTAAATGAATGTTATGTACTGTTTATCTAAAAGCGGAGGAATTGTTGTGTATGTACCTTTAAGAGAATAACTGGTCTCAGACTGCAATACCGGCAGTGACCACCCCTGTATAAAAGGCACTAGAGAGCCTCTGTTTTGTTAGATTCGTTTATGCCTTTCACCAGTAAAGTTCTGTTTGTTTCTCTCCTGCTGGTCCGTGTCTCAATCATTCACGGACTTAACAATTGCTGCAGTTGTTTTTAAGGGGCTCCTGTAGCCTCAGCTTCTCATTTCCTTTCTGCTGCCGTGTGACAGGTTACAATGACTGCTGCTGTGCGACAGGTTACAATGACTGCTGCCAAAGCCAAGGCTGCTCCATGGTTCGATGAGGACTCCCTCCTCTTGTGGAGGGAGTAAGAGGGCACAGGGCGATTCTGTTCCCTCCCAATGGCCGGAGGAAGCCTCATCAGCAAACGAAGGCAGTCTGGCTGCACATTGCTGAGGAGGTAAGCGCTAGGTTCTTATGCTCACACACCTGGTGCAGTGCCGAAAACGGCTTAATGATCTTGTGCGCTCATCAAAACTGAGTATCACATCACACTTACCTTCAACCTGCTTCCCTTCTCTTCTCATCACCAGCACTCAGCATTGTCAGCCTGCTCCTCCACATCCCACCTTACCCTTACTTCCCTTGCACCCTTACCTATCCCTCTCTCTCTCTCTCTGTACTGGATTACTTCACCATCCTACTATGCACCTCTCACACTCGCGCTCCCTGTTATGCAATGACAACATCTAACAACACACAGGGAGGCAGCTTCCTCTTGGCACCTCACTCCATCTTTGTCTCCCTCTAAGCTTCTATGTTATGGATTCTTCACACTCACTCCATCAATCTCACTGAAACTCCACTGGTGTCCCTCCTTGCAGCAAAAGATAGCCCACAATAAGAGGGAGAGAGTGTCGACAGGAGGAGGCCCACCATCCATGACGACATTGACAAGTGCTGAGGAGGCTGCTTACGAGATCGTGGGAGGTGGCGAGGAGCTGGAAGTGGGGGACGGAGAGACAGGCGCAGCAGAGGCAGCTGGTGACAGAATAAATGTTCAACCCTCTCATTTAGATTACATGATTAACTGCAATGGCATATGATGGTCATAGAGATTGACTTTTGATTATCTGCACAAAAGGATGTGTCTGCAACCTAAAAATCATGGCCCAGAAATTCGGGTCGGGGGCTTCCTGCGGGTGCAAGCCCCCGACCTGCACTTACCTTGCGCGCCGACAGTTGAGCTGTAGGGCCCCGTGGAATTCCGCTCCGGGGCCTGGCCCAGCTGCCGGCGCGCTGTGCTTGCGTGTCCCAGGGGCGTAGTTAGTGCGATGCGTCCCCTGGGATCACGTGAGCCATGGGCAGCCAATCGGAGGAGGGAAAAACCCATTCATAAGATTGATAGGCAGACCTGTCAAAACTTATAAATACTACGGGCCCCAAAATAGCAGTAAACCTTCAAATAAATTTTAAAAAACATCACACTTTTTAAATAAACTATAAATTACATTAAATAACTATTTTAAACAATCATTTAACTTTTTGAAAAAAATAATTTTATATTCTAACGGGGCTAAAAATAAACTTACCTTGCTTTAAAGTATTTAAAAATAATAAACCTGTGGAAAAAATGTTTTAATTTTAATTGATTGACCACTTACCTTGTTAAAAGCCTGCTTTTTAAATGTGTAAATCCTGCAGGCTTAACCTCGCTTGAAAACTTGCCAAAAAAAACTGAGTTCAAAGCGCACGCGCAGCCTCCCCTGCGCGCGCGTTCGACCTCTGAACCCCTTCGTTCAGAGGATCGGACGTATCGGTTTCCCGCGCATGCGCAGTGCATGCAGGAAACCGACACTTCCATTCGGCCTACAGGTGAGTACCCCGTGCGTACTCACCCGTGGAGAACTGAATTTCTGGGCTCATATGTCTAACTCATGCCTTTACTCTCCCACAGGACCATCGAGAGCCCCCCCTCCCCACTGTCCATGAGGAAGAGCCGGACGAATCCTCAGAGGAACCTGCAGCCTCTGAGGGAGCAGCGTCACCAAAAATTAGCACACCCAGCACCAGCGCAGAAACACACACCTCGGCGGGTCCTTCGCAACATAGAGTAGAGTTGTCACCTGGTGTATCACAGCTCACAAGTGAGCATCAACAGATGGTGGAGACAGCGACGGCAGTGGAGAGCCCTCGTCGGGGGTCGCAGGACGCTCCTAGCTCTGCTCAGCTGCATGTAGACGCTGTGTCTCGGGCCATCCAGAAAGAGAGCGGTGCTGGAGCTTCAGGAACAAGTGCTGGAGGCTCTGACTGGGTTTGCCTCCAGGGTAACTGCGAGTGTGCAGAGAATGGAGGAGTCCATCTCAAACATAAGCAATTTGTGGAGGCAATGGCTCATGAACGTGCCGCCATGGAGAGGGTGGCAACCTCCATGGAGGAGATAAGGCGCCAGACTCAGGAGAACATGGTGACTCTTCTAAATAGATGGTCTGCTAGATGGGCATCTATTGAGGAGAGTCACCAGAGATAAATGGATGTCCCCATTATGAGGACTGTCAGTACAGAGACGGGTCCTCATGGCCCCACTGATGTGCTACAAGGTGCTCTCCAGTGCGGGTGACCCATGAGAGGGATGTTGGTGGCCGACACCAAGGAAGTGTGGGCTCCTCTCCAGGCGCTCACACTCCCATGTCACTGCGGAGCCCTCGGTCAGAGCTGCAGGTTCCTGACCCCACTGAGATGGCCGTCTCAGCCCCTGCACAGCCGCAGGAAGAGCAGATTGTGGAGGAGCCCTCCCAGGCTCCCAAACCCAGAGGACGCCCGCCAAAGGTATCTAAGTGGGGCAGCATCAAAGTGAGCAAGGTGTCTCTATCTCTACTGAAGCCACAGGGAAGCACCACATAGAAGCACGCGTAAGAGGAAGTTAACACACAAATAGTCACAAGGGTAGTCACTTGGGTGTTTTGTTGTGTAGGAAAGTATGGATTGTCATCCTTATTGTGATGTGATTAAACAAAAGTGATGACAAAGAGTTGAAGTTTTGCACAGTGTGGGCTCAGGACGACTTGCATTTGTAATGATGGTGGTGAGAGTGATAGGAAAGCACCGTTTATTGGAGAGATGATGTATGGTGTGTTAAGAAGGTCATCCACACATTCATAGCCATCTGCCAGCCACCTGTGGTTGAAGCGTAAGCTTACGTGAATCTGGCATGGATGACTGCATCCCTTGCCTGACGGACAACAATGTGCTCGAGTGCTGCTGCATTGGCCACATCCGGCCCCGCAAGGCGTGCCTCCTCGTCCTCGTCCTCCTCCTCCTCTTCATCCGAGGAGGCTGTGCACTGAGCCACTTGTTCCTCAGGCAGCGCTAAGCCACGCTGCTGTGTGATGTTGTACAGGGCACAGCAGACCACAATGTTTCTGGAGACCCTGGCTGGTGCATACTGCAGGGCTCCACCAGATCCGTCGAGGCATCGGAATCGCTTTTTGAGCAAGCCGTTGGTTTGCTCTGTGATGCTTCTGGTGGAAATGTGGCCCACATTGGACTGTTCCTCAGCTTCATTTGATGGCCTCCTCATTGGTGTCATGAGCCACTTTTTCAGGGGATAGCCCTTGTCGCCAAGGAGCCATCTGGAAAGTTGCATTGGTGGATTGAAGAGCTGAGGCACAGTGGACTGCCGCAGGATAAAGGAGTCATGGCAACTACCAGGGTACTTTGTGCAAGCATGCATGATGATCTTACTGTGGTTACACACCAGCTGGACGTTAAGGGAGTGGAAGCCCTTGCGGTTGACAAATACAACTGGGTTGTGATGGGGTGCCCTAATGGCCACATGTGTGCAGTCTACGACATCCTGCACCCGTGGCAAGCCTGCCATATTTGCAAACCCAATTGCACGCGCGGTCACATTGCTTCATCCATGGAGAAGTGGAGGTAATTGTGCGACTTTGCAAAGAGGCCATCGGTAACCTGCGTGATGCAGGTGTGTGCGGCCGACTGGGAGATGCCACTGATATCTGCAGCTGATCCCTGGAAGGACCCTGAAGCAAAGAACTTGAGGGCGGTGGTGACTTTGATATCCACTGGTAAGGAGTGTCCACCCACTCTCCTGGGCTCCAGGTGTTGATGCAGCATTGTGCAGATGTCAGTGACTACCTCTCGCGAAAGTCTCAGCCTCCTTTGGCACTGCTGCTCACTCATGTTGAGGAAGCTCATCCTCGGCCTGTAAACCCTGTGTTGGGGGTATCTCCTGGGTGCGGTGCAGCCCTGCGCTGACGCCCTCTGCCCTGTGCTTCATCAGGTGGCTGAGGAGAAGGTTGGCACTTCTGCTGTTGGTGCTGCTGGTGTGCCTGGTTCTGCTGCTGCCGCGGATGCTCTTCCTCCGAATCTGACGACCAGGATGAGAGGATATAAATGGTTCCCATTCCACTGGTATATATCTCAGTCGAGGAATGGAGGTTGTTTGCGCTCAAAGTGGCCAGAGGGTTTTCCAAGGAGCTCACACTGCAGCTGGATTTCAGCATGAACACACACAAGATTAGTAAAGCTGCAAAATGTGTTCCAAACCTCAAAGCACTAAGTTGGGGCATCTGAAAGTATGAGATATTGCAGGACCGCTTTTAAGCTGTTCGAGCAGCTGCCAACAATTCAGATCCTCGCTAAACCCGGCACAATGCAGCTGGCATCTTATTCTGACGGCGGGCAGCACGCAGAAATAGCTGCAAAAACCGAATAGGCAGTTAAATTAAGATTATCTGGGCAGTTAACAAGCTGTTAACTGCCTTAAGTGCCTCTCCCGCCGTTTGGTGTCGGGTCAGTTCGGGAGCCGCTAAAGTAGCGTGGAGGTGGGTTGGAGGCGGATTCGCAGTCCGCCGTCAATTTTTCCGATTTTCGCTACCAACCCGCCTCCACACCCACCCTCTGACCTCTATTAAATTCACAGCCTTCGAGTTTTCACCAGCCACTCACCACCACAACCCATTCCCCACTCAACACAACCCATTCCCCACTCAACACAACCCATTCCCCGCTCAACACAACCCATTCCCCGCTCAACACAACCCATTCCCCGCTCAACACAACCCATTCCCCACTCAACACAACCCCTTCCCCACTCAACACAACCCCTTCCCCACTCAACACAACCCCTTCCCCACTCACCACAACCCCTTCCCCACTCACCACAACCCCTTCCCCACTCACCAGAACCCCTTCCCCACTCAACACAACCCATTCTGCACTCACCACAACCCATTCCACACTCACTATCAATCTCTTCCCAACTCACCACCACAAGCTCTGGTGGCCAATTTGATCACATCAGTTTTCCACCGGGAGCTAGATGTTAAAATTACTCACTTTTCCCGTGTAAGTTCACCTGCCATTAATAAGAACATAAGAACATAAGAAGTAGGAGCAGGAGTAGGCCATACGGCCCCTCGGGCCGGCTCCGCCATTCAATAGGATCATGGCTGACCCGAACCTAGACTCACGTCCACTTCAAGATTCAAGATTCAAGATCATTTTATTGCCATATGTAACTAGTACAATGGAATGCTTACTCCCTACTCACTCCCATAATACAAGCATATAAATATAAAAGCAAAAAATAAAAACAAGTATAAATAAAAACAATAAGCAAATAAGCAGAAAGTATAGCAATAACAGTACAAGTTGCAGGATATGATAAATAGTGCAAAAAAGCCTCAATTACCACTGGAAATAATAGTAATGTAATATGATAAATATATGGTAATATAAGTATAATATATATATTTACATAAACATATAACTATAATATGTGGGGCAGTGTGGTTAGCAGTTCAGTAGGCGCACTGCCTGTGGATAGAAACTGTTCTTAAACCTGCTGGTCCTAGTTCGGATGCTGCGGTACCGACGTCCGGACCGCAGGAGGGAGAACAGTTTGTGCCCAGGGTGATTGGGGTCCTGGATGATGGAGCGGGCCTTGTTCCGGCACCTAGTCTGGAAGATCTCCTCGATGGACGGAAGTGCACACCCGATGATCTTTTCTGCCGTATTCACAACTCTCTGGATGGCTTTCTTGTTCTGTGCAGTGGTGTTACCATACCACACATTGACGCCACTCGTCAGGACACTCTCTATGGTGCCGCGGTAAAAGTTCACAAGCCACTGTGTGCTTATGCCACATTTCCTCAGGCACCGTAGAGGGTAGAGGTGCTGGTGTGCCTTCTTCAGCATAGCCTCAGTATTATGGTTCCAGGCCAGGTCATCAGAGATCTGCAGTCCCAGGAATCGGAAGCAACTGACAACTTCCACTGGTGTCCCGTCTATGCTGATGGGGCGATGGTTCCCTCGGTGGCTTCTGAAGTCCACGATGAGCTCCTTAGTCTTGCCAACGTTCAGGGCAAGGTTGTTGTCATTGCACCATCTCATCAGCTGGACTACTCATCTCTGTACTCCGTCTCATCATCGTTGCTTATCAGGCCAATTACTGTGGTGTCGTCAGCAAACTTGATAATCCGGTTGTTGCTGTGTATGGCTGTACAGTCATGTGTAAACAGAGAGTACAGCCAAGGACTGAGGCAGCAGCCTTGTGGCGCTCCGGTGTTGAGGACCAGAGTGGATGAGGTGTTGGTCCCTATTTTCACCACTTGGGGCCTACCAGTCAGGAAATCCAGAATCCAATTGCAGATGGAGTGCCCAGGCCTAGGTCCCTCAGTTTCAGGACCAGCTTGGAGGGAATAATAGTATTAAATGCAGAGCTGTAGTCAATGAACAACAGTCTGACGTAAGTGTCCCTCCTGTCTAGGTGTTCCAGGGCAGTGTGTAGTGTTAGGGAGATGGCATCGTCTACAGACCTGTTCGCCCTATATGCGAACTGGAACGGGTCCAAGGAATTGGATATAATGCTGCTTATGTGTGTCATGACCAGTTTTTCCAGGCACTTCATGGCTATAGATGTTAGAGCCACGGGTCGATAGTCATTGAGGCCTGTTACCTTGGTCTTCTTAGGTAACGGCACAATGGTTGTCTCCTTGAAGCACACTGGTACAACAGACTACTGCATGAGATGTTAAAAATGTCCGTGAACACAGGAGCCAGCTGGTCTGCGCAGGTCTTGAAGACACGGGGTGAAACCCCATCTGGGCCGGCTGCCTTCCGTGCTTTCACCCTCCTGAAGGTTCTCCGGACCTCGGATTCAGTCAGCTGTAATGTGTAATCCTCTGGGTGGCTGGGGGTTTTGATAGCCGGCTCAGTGTTCTCCCTCTCAAAGCGAGCATAAAAAGTATTCAGTTCGTCTGGTAGGGAGGGATTGGTGTTGGTGACTCCCGCTGAGCTCCCCTTGTAGTTGGTGATGGCCCTTAGTCCCTGCCACATGCGTCTGGCGTCAGAGCCCTTGCCGTACTGAGACTCTAGTTTGTCCTTATAGTCTCTTTTTGCTGCTTTGATAGCCTTTCTGAGGTCATACTTGGCCTTCTTGTAGAGTTCGGTGTCCCCTGATTTGAAAGCGGTACACCGTTCTCTTAGTTTGTTGCGGATGTCTGAGTTCATCCATGGTTTGCAGTTAGGAAATAAACGGACAGTCTTGGTAGGAATGCATTCATCCACCAGTCTGTTAATGTATCCAGTAACGTGGCCTGCGTACACATCCAGGTCTGGGTTCTTGAAAACACTCCAGTCCGTTATTTCCAACCCGCCCTGCAGTTGTAGTTCTGTGTCCGCTGTCCAGCTTCGCACCATTTTTACTGTTGTGGGTGTGCTCTTTAACTTCTGTTTGTAAACAGGAAGTAGGAGTACGGAAATGTGGTCTGATTTGCCGAAGCCCGGCCGAGCAATGGCACGGTAGACGTGCTTTATTGTTGTATAGCGGTGATTAGAGTTTTTCCATTTCTTGTCGGACAGGAGATGTGCTGAAAGTATTTCGGCAATACTTTCTTTAAACTACAATGGTTGAAGTCTCCCGCAATAATAGGAACTGCCTCGGGATACCGGTTCTGAAGTTTACTGACCTCGCTGTAAAGTTCACTCAGTGCAGCGTTTGCATCAGCTTGTGGCTGAATGTAGACTGCTGCCATGAGAATAGCAGAGATTTCCCTCGGTAAATAAAAAGGGCGACACTTAATTGTTAGTAGTTCTAAATTAGGTGAACAGTGTTGTGAAAGTACCTGGACATCTGTACACCAGTTGTTGTTGATCAGGCAGCAGACACCCCCACCTCTGTTCTTCCCCGTTGAATCAGCTGTTCTGTCGGCCCGAAACAGAAGGAATCCCTGGGGCTGCACCGCCTCGTCAGGTATCATGGAGGTTAGCCACGACTCTGTTAGGAACATGGCACAGCACTCCCTAATGTCCCGCTGTGAGGCGATACGGCAATTCAACTCGTCAATCTTATTTGCCAGAGATTGAACATTGGCAAGGAGAATGCTGGGCAAAGCTGGTTTCCACCCCCGTCTGCGTGATCTAACTAGCAGGCCTGCCCGCGACCCCCGCCTGTGGGCTCGTCTGCACCTACTCCCCGGGGCCTGATGGTTCTGGTCGAGGGGTGGACTCCCCTGTCCCCGCTGCTCTCCATTGTCCCTCAGTACCTCCTCAGGAAAGTCTTTTGTTAAGTTTCTTGTTGTGACGTCTGTATTTCCATAAAAAACCACTGGAATGTTCCGTAATTCCATGAGTGTTTGGCGACTATATATAATAACCACTTTCGCGCTCAGGATACACATAATAATAAATAAAAAGCAACAGCGAACCTGCGGGAGACGAGGCGGACGAGCGGCGGCGATGATATAAGCGGCGGCGAGGCAGGTAGGCCTAGAGCAGCGACGGCAGCAGCAGCAGTCCCATAGTAGACGAGGCGGCGGCTGTGAGGCAGGTATGCCTATATTCGAGGCAGGTAAGCCCACAGGCGAGGCAGGTAGGCCCAGAGGCAAGACAGGTAGGTCTAGAGGCGAGGCAGGTAGGCCCAGAGGCGAGGCAGGTAGGCCCAGAGGCAAGGCAGGTAGGCCCAGAGGCGAGGCAGGTAGGTCTAGAGGCAAAACAGGTAGGCCCAGAGGCAGGTATGCCTATCTTCGAGGCAGGGAAGCCCAGAGGCGAGGCAGGTAGGTCTAGAGGCAAGACAGGTAGACCTAGAGGCGAGGCAGGTAGGCCCAGAGGCAAGACAGGTAGGACTAGAGGCAAGACAGGTAGGCCCAGAGGCGAGACAGGTAGGCCCAGAGGCAGGTATGCCTATATTCGAGGCAGGTAAGCCCAGAGGCGAGGCAGGTAGGTCTATAGGCGAGACAAGTAGACCCAGAGGCGAGACAAGTAGACCCAGAGGCGAGACAGGTAGACCCAGAGACGAGACAGGTAGGCCCAGAGGCAAGGTAGATAGGCCCATAGGCAAGGCAAGTAGACGCCCAAATGCGGTACAGCAGCAACGGACCCGCGGGAAACCAAGCGGCCGAGCAACGGCGGTGAAACAGTTAAGCCCAAACGCAAGGTAGGTAGTCCCTAAAACGGCAGCAGCAGCAACAAGCCGCAGGAAACGAGGCGGCCGAACGGCAACGGAAAGGCAGGTAAGCCCAGAGGCGAAGCAGGTAAGTAGATAGGTAGGTAGAGCGGCCGCAGTAGCGAAAAAAAATAAACAAAGCTGTGGGAGCTCACAGAGACACGTCTGCTCTCTTCCAGCGCCGTTCCCCGTAATCCCTAATTCCCTTATCAGCTAGGAAACTGTCTATCTCCGTTTTAAATTTATTTAATGTCGCAGCTTCCACAGCTCTCTGAGGTAGCAAATTCCATCGATTTACTACCCTCTGAGTGAAGAAGTTTCTCCTCATCTCAGTTTTGAAAGGGCAGCCCCTTATTCTAAGATTATGCCCACTAGTTCTAGTCTCACCCATCAGTGGAAACATCCTCCCCGCATCCACCCGATCAAGCCCCCTCACAATCTTATATGTTTCGATAAGATCGCCTCTCATTCTTCTGAATTCCAATGAGTAGAGGCCCAACCTACTCAACCTTTCCTCATAAGTCAACCCCCTCATCTCCGGAATCAACCAAGTGAACCTTCTCTGAACTGCCTCGAGAGCAAGTATATCTTTTCTTAAATATGGAAACCAAAACTGTACGCAATATTCCAGGTGTGGCCTCACCAGTACCCTGTATAACTGAAGCAAGACTTCCCTGCTTTTATACTCCATCCCCCTTGCAATAAAAGCCAATAAAAGAAAAAGAAAGACTTGCATTTATATAGTGCCTTTCACGACCACTGGCTGTCTCAAAGTGCTTTACAGCCAATGAAGTACTTTTGGAGTGTAGTCACTGTTGTAATGTGGGAAGCGCGGCAGCCAAATCACGCACAGCAAGCTCCCACAAACAGCAATGTGATAATGACCAGATAATCTGTTTCTGTTCTGTTGATTGAGGGTTAAATATTGGCCAGGACACCAGGGCTAACTCCCCTGCTCTTCTTCGAAATAGTGCCTTGGGATCTTTTACGTCCACCTGACAGAGCAGACGGAGCCTTGGTTTAACGTCTCATCTGAAAGCCAGCACCTCCAACAGTGCAGCATTCCCTCAGCACTGCACTGGAGTGTCAGCCTAGCTTTATGTGCTCAAGTCTCTGGAGTGGGACATGACTCAGAGGCGAGTGTGCTACCCACTGAACCACAGCTGACACTAGGGAGGTGTCATTAAGGAGGTGCATCCCTTCAAATTTGAGCTGCAGCCAATTTTTTTGCATTCCACGTTGCACCAGTGATTGTCACAAACCCAAAATTATGTCAGAATCTTATGGTAATTATTGAAATGAGCTGACCATGCTGACTGTGGCCAATCAGCTTAATGCCCCTTTAGCCAGCTTTGCGCTAACAGCTCACCATTCCCTCCTCTACTTCATCACTTTCACAAAATGGGCCACACCAGAGTCCAGGATACAGGGAAATGAATCAACATCTACATAGAATTACATAGAATTTACAGCACAGAAACAGGCCATTCAACCCATCAGGTCTATACCGGTGTTTATGCTCCACATGATGACTTCACTGGAGAGCGAGATCGGGCGGGGTGAGAAACCAGCGTTGCACCAGATCCTGTCAGTTTCCTGATGGTTGGCTTAGATTAAAATTGCCCTCAATGTATCTCAGGTCTGTGCTTAACCCCAAACAGCCTCGAACAGCTTGCAGTCCTTGTATGGGCTCTCAACCTCGGGCCTGCATCATCCTCCACATTGTGACTGAGGAGGTTATGTCACATGACATCGCAGTGAAAACCATGGCAACCCAGAGTAAAGTGGGTTTCACCAGTAGCTGAAGTGCAGATGCTGAAAATCCCTTGACAAGTAAGGGGCAAGTTTGTTTAAAGCTTACCAAAGTCTTCAGAATCTGTGGAGATCAAAATTGTTTGTTATCGCAACTCAGTTTTAAAACTCATCAGGAACAGTGGTGCTCAAAACCATTTGTTTCCAGAATTCAGTTTGTAAATTGATTCGAATCTGTGGAGATCAAAAACTGTTTGTTTACAGAATTCAGTTCTTAAATTCATCAAATTATAACCGAAGAGATAGTTCTTCACAATACAGTATCAGGGAAAAGTCATCGAGGAGACAAAGAGGCTGTGAGTAAACGAAAGAAGGAATTGGATTAAAAACTAGGAAACTAAGCATTTATGATTGTGGTGGCTCGATGTTGGGAGATACCAGGCCCTGATGAGGGCCTCACATATACCAGTGGAACAACGCTCCGGGGTCAGACATGCAGGGAGGTTGGGAGTCAGTGTGGGTGGAGAGACAAGTGGGGTTGGTTCTGCGCGTCGATGGGTGGACGAGTAGGTGGGGCTGAAAGCAACTCTGCACAGGCAGGTGGGCAAGTTGGCAAGCACTTGGGATGGGTGAGATACGGGGCAGGAAACACTTCTTCACAGGAGGTTGTAAATCTGTGGAATTCTCTGCCCCAGAGAGCCGTGGAGGCTGGGGGTCATTGAATATATTTAAGGTGGAGACAGGCAGATTTTTGAACAATAAGGGAGTGATGGGCTATAGTGAGGGAGGAAAAGAAAGGAAAGGAAAGGTGCTCCTTTCTTCTTTTTCTATCTTTGCCAGCCTCCAGGAGAGCAGGAGTTAATAAGCTGCACGAGAGGGGAGAGAGAACCAGCGGGAGTTCGGCTCTGTGACACCCCCCAGCCGCATTCGGAGAACGATAAAAGGTGACATCACAGGGGAAAGGGTAAGTGATTGGTTGGTGAGCATTTTGCTCACTTCTCTTATCTTTTAAAGCCCAGAAAATGTATTAGTAATTGTAAGGTTTCATTAGTATTAGTAAAGTTAACTAGCAGTAATAAATCTTATTGGGTGGAGTAGGGTTTATTAATTATTAATTAATACAAATAAATTAATTAAGACTCAATAAAGATGGCAGGGCAGGTGATGTGTTGCGACTGCAGTATGTGAGAGCTCCTGAACGCCAGTGTGATCCAGGACAAACACGTCTGTGGCTCAAGGAGCTTCAGCTCAGAGTTGATGAGCTGCGGACACTGCGATGCATCAGGGAGGGGGAAAGTTACCTGGACACTTTATTCCAGGAGGCAGTCACACCCCTTAGGATAGGGTCTTCTGATTTGGTCAGTGGTCAGGGACAGGAGGATGTGACTGCGAGTGAGGCAGGTATGGGGACCCAGGAGGTGGAGGAGCCTCAGCCTTTGCAATTGTCCAACAGGTTTGAGGTTCTTGCGGCTCGTATGGATGAAAGCGGTGGCTGCCGGGTGGATGAGCAAACTGACCATGGCACTGAGGTACAGGAAGCCATTCAAGCGGGGGGAGTTAATAGGAATGTAGTGGTAATAGGGGACAGCATAGTCAGGGGGATAGATACAGTTCTCTGTGGCCAAGAGTGAGAGTCCAGACAGCTGAGTTGCCTGCCTGCTGCCAGGGTTCGGGACATCTGCTCTGGACTGGAGAGGAATTTGCAGTGGGAGGGGGAGGAGCCAGTGATCGTGGACAACGTAGGTACCAACAACATAGGTAGAACTAGGAAAGAGGTTCTGCTGAGAGAGCATGAGCAGCTAGGGGCTAAATTAAAAAGCAGAATCTCCAGGGTAATAATGTCTGCATTATTACCTGAGCCACGAATAAATTGGCAAAGGGTAAATAAAATTAGAGATGAATGCATGGTTCAAAGACTGGTGTGGGAGAAATGGGTTTTGACTCCTGGGGCACTGGCACCAGTACTGGGGAAAGTGGGATCTGTACCGTTGGGACGGTCTTCACCCGAACTGTGCTGGGACCAGTGTTCTGGCGAGTCATATAATTAGGACAGGAGAGAGGGCTTTAAACTAAATATTGGGGGCATGGGATCAAATTTGAGAAGATGTGGTAATTCAAAGATTAGAGACAAGGCAATAGAGAAAGGATATGGGAAATGATAAACAGACCGTGACAGGAAGGGATAGAGAGTACAAATCTAAGAGTAAATCAACAGATAAGGCTAGAGGTTACAAAAATAATAAAAGGACAAAACTAAAGGCACTGCATCTGAATGCACGTAGCATTCGAAACAAAACAGATGAACCGATAGCGCAAATAGAAATAAATAAGTACGATCTGATAGGCATTACAGAAACATGGCTGCAGGATGACATAGATTGGGACATGAATATTGAAGGGTACATGACAATTAGGAAGGACAGGAAGGTGAGAAAAGGTGGAGGATGGCTCTGTTAATTAATGATGGTATTAGCACAATAGAGAGGGATGACCTAAGTTCAGGAAACCAGGATGTAGAAGTGGTTTGGGTAGAGATGAGAAATGATAAAGGCAAGAAGTCGCTTGTGGGAGTGGTGTACAGGCCCCCTAACAGTAACCGCATGGTAGGATGGAGTATAAAGGAAGAAATAATGGGAGCTTGTCAGAAAGGTACCGCAATAATCATGGGGGATTTTAATCTACATATAGACTGGAAAAATCAGATGGGCAGAGGTAGCCTAGATGAGGAGTTCATAGAATTTTTTCGGGATAGTTTCTTAGAACAGCATGTTCTGGAGACTACCAGAGAGCAGGCCTGGTATTGTGCAATAAGATAGGATTAATTAATGACCTCATAGTGAAGGCGCCCCTAGGTAGCAGCGATCATAATATGATTGAATTTTACATTCAGTTTGAGGGAGAGAAGAGTGGGTCCAAGACTAGTATTTTAAGCTTAAATAAGGGCAATTATGAGGGCATGAAAGCAGAGCTAGCTAAAGTGAACTGGCAAATTAGGTTAAGGGATAGGTCAATAGAGTTACAGTGGCAGACATTTAAGGGGATATTTAAGAATACACAGAATATATACATTCCAACAAGAAAGAAAAATTCCAAGGGGAGGACCCACCATCCGTGGTTAACTAAAAAAGTTAAAGATGGGTGGCAGGTCAGAAGATTGGACAGAATATAAAAAACAGCAAAGAATGACTAAAAGATTAATAAGGAGAGAAAAATTAGAGTACGAGAGAAAGCTAGCTAGAAATATAAAAACAGATAGTAAGAGTTTCTATAAATATTTTAAAAAGAAAAGAGTTAACAAAGTGAGCGTTGGTCCTATAAAAAGTGAGCCTGGGGAATTAATAATGGAAAATAAGGTGATGGAAGTTGAATTGAACAGGTAATTTTGCATCGGTCTTCACTAAAGAAGATACAAGTAACATCCCAGAAATAGCTGTAAATCAGGAAATGGAAGGGAGGGAGGAACTCAAGAAAATTACAATCACCAGGAAAGTGGTACTGAGCAAATTGATGGAGCTGCGAAGTCCCCAGGTCCTGATGGACTTCATCCTAGGGTCTTAAAAGAAGTGGCTAGTGAGATAGTTGATGCATTGGTTTTAATTTTCCAAAATTCCTTAGATTCGGGGAAGTTTCCATTAGATTGAAAAATAGGGACTGTAACTCCTTTATTCAAAAATGGAGGGAGACAGAAAGCAGGAAACTGCAGGCCAGTTAGCTTAACATCTGTCATAGGGAAGATGTTAGAAGCTATCATTAAAGACGTTATAGCAGGGCACTTAGAAAAGTTCAAGATAATCAGGCAGAGTCAACATGGTTTTGTGAAAAGGAAATCATGTTTAACCAATTTATTGGAGTTCTTTGAGGAAGTAACATGTGCTGTGGATAAAGGGGAACCGGTGGATGTACTGTACTTAGATTTCCAGAAGACATTTGATAAGGTGCCACATCAAAGGTTATTGTGGAAAATAAAAGCTCATGGTGTAGGAGGTAACATATTGGCATGGATAGAAGTTTGGCAAGCTAACAGGAAACAGAGAGTAGGCATAAATGGGTTATTTTCTGGTTGGTAAGATGTAACGAGTGCTGTGCCACAGGGATCAGTGCTGGGGCCTCAACTTTTTACAATTTATATAAATCACTTGGATGATGGGACCAAAGGTATGGTTGCTAAATTTGATGATGACACAAAGATAGGTAGGAAAGTAAATTGTGAAGAGGACATAAGAAGGCTACAAAGGGATATAGATAGGTTAAGTGAATGGGCAAAGATCTGGCAAATGGAGTATAATGTGGGAAAATGTGAAATTGTCCGTTTTGGCAGGAAGAATAAAAAAGAAGCATATCATCTAAATGGTGAGAGATTGCAGAGCTCTAAGATGCAGAGGGATCTGAGTGTCCTCGTGCATGAATCGCAAAAGGTTAGTATGCAGGTACAGCAAGTAATTAGGAAAGCTAATAGAATGTTATTGTTTATTGTGAGGGGAATTGAATACAAAAGTAGGGAGGTTATGCTCCAGTTATACAGGGCATTGGTGAGACCACATCTGGAGTACTGTGTACAGTATCGGTCTCCTTATTTAAGGAAGGATGTAAATGCATTGGAGGCAGTTCAGAGAAGGTTTACTAGACTAATACCTGGAATGGGCGGGTTGTCTTATGAGGAAAGGTTGGACAGGCTGGTTATCGGGGGTCAGCGGGAATGTGGAGTAATCAGCTCAGCCATGATCTTATTGAATGGCGGAGCAGGCTCGAGGGGCCGAGTGGCCTACTCCTGCTCATAATTCGTATGTACTCTAATCCGTGTGTAATAAAAGTCAACATACCATTTGCTTTCTTAATTTGTATCCGCTGGAGTTTAGAAGAGTAAGAGGTGACTTGATTGAAACATATAAGATCCTGAGGGGTCTGGACAGGATGGATGTGGAGAGGATGTTTCCTCTTGTGAGAGAATCTAGAACTAGGGGTCACGGTTTAAAAATAAGGGGTCGCCCATTTAAGACAGATGAGGAGAATTTTTTTCTCACAGAGGGTCGTGAGTCTTTGGAACTCTCTTCCTCAGAGGGCAGTGGAAGCAAAGTCTTTGAATATTTTTAAGGCAGAGGTAGATAGATTCTTGATAAGCAAGGGTGTGAAAGGTTATCGGGGGTCAGCGGGAATGTGGAGTAATCAGCTCAGCCATGATCTTATTGAATGGCGGAGCAGGCTCGAGGGGCCGAGTGGCCTACTCCTGCTCATAATTCGTATGTACTCTAATCCGTGTGTAATAAAAGTCAACATACCATTTGCTTTCTTAATTGCTTGCTGTACCTGCATGTTAACTTTCAGTGATTCATGTACAAGGACACCCAGGTCCCTCTAAATACCAACATTTCCCAATCTCTCACCATTTGAAAAATACTCTGCTTTTCTGATTTTTCTACCAAAGTGGATAACTTCACACTTCTCTTTGCTGTGTTCTTGCCCACTCACTTAGCCTGTCTATATCCCCTTGAAGCCTCCTTGCATCCTCCTCACAACTTACATTCCCACCCAGCTTTGTATCATCAGCAAACTTGGATAGATTACATTTGGTCCCCTCATCCAAATCATTAATGTAGATTGTGAATAGCTGAGGCCCAAGCACTGATCCTTGTGGTACCCCACTAGTTACAGCCTGCCAACCCAAAAATGACTGGTTTATTCCCACTCTCTGTTTTCTGTGCATTAACCAATCCTCAATCCATGCTAGCATATTATCCCAATCCCATGAGCCCTAATTTTGTTTAATAACCTCTTGTGTGGCATCTTATCAAATGCCTGCTGAAAATCTAAATATACCACATCCACTGGTTCCCCCTTATCTATTCTGCTAGTTACAACCTCAAAAAACTCTAACAGATTTGTCAAACATGATTTTCCCTTCATAAGTCCGTGTTGACTCTGCCCAATCCTATTATTATTTTCTAAGTGCCCTGTTACCACGTCCTTAATAATAGATTCTAGCATTTTCCCTACTCCTGCTGCCAGGCTAACTGGTCTGTAGTTCCCCGTTTTCTCTCTCCCTCCTTTCTTAAATAGTGGGGTTACATTTGCTACCTTCCAATCCGCGGCAACCGTTCTAGAATCTATGGAATTTTGAAAAATGACAACCAATGCATCCACTATCTCTATAGCCAACTCTTTCAAAATCCTAACATGTGGGCCATCAGGTCCAGGGGATTTATTGGCTTTCAGTCCCATTAATTTCTCTAGTACTACTTTTTTACTAACACTAATATCTTTCAGTTCCTCATTCTCGCTAGACCCTTGGTTGTCCACTATTTCCGGGAAGTTTTTTGCGTCTTCTTCCACGAAGACAGACAAAGGACTCGATTTTTCACTCCCGAGGCGGCTTGGAGTCGGGTTGCATGGTGAGTGGGTTTGGGAGCCGCTCCCGGCGGGAACAGCTGCAGAGTTGTGATTTTTATTAAAATACCTTGTTAATTTCATCGCGGCGCGCTGGCCGGTCCAATGAGTGGGATCGGGTCGGCTGGCCGCCTCTGATGATGTCACAATAGCAGCTACTTTTAAAGCTGCCTTCCAGCCTGAGCCTTTCCATTGTGGTTTCCTGGACTTGATTTAAACGCTATGACTTCTTCCAGAGGCAAAGCAGCTCCTTGGTTTAATGATGAGTGGCTCCATGTTCTTATGGATGCGCAGGGAGATTCTCTTCCCTCCTGATGGCCGGAGGAAGCCTCCTCAGCAGACCAAGGCAGCCTGGCTGCTCATTGTTCAGGAGGTGAGCGCAAGGTCCATTTATGCACGGTCATGGATCCAGTGCCAAAAAAGGTTTAATGATCTTGTGAGAACATCAAAAGTGAGTATCCCATCTCACTTGCCTTCACTCTGCTTCCCTTCTCTTCTCATCACCAGCACTGTGTGTTGTAAGCCTCCTCCTTCACATCCCACCTTACTCTTACTTCCCTTGCACCCTTTCCTATCCACCTCAGACTCTGCACTGAATCACTTCAACATCCTGCCTATGCACCCCTTTAGACTCGCTCTCACTGTCATGCAGTGACAACAACTAACAACGCACAGGGAGCTAGCTTCCTCTTGGCACCTTTACCCCATCTTCGTCTCACTCAAAGCTTCTATGGTAGGGATTAATCACACTCACTCCATCACTGTGGCTGAAACATTGCTTGTGTTCCTTCTTGCAGGAAAAGATAGCCCACAATAAGAGGGAGAGGGCAATGACTGGAGGAGGAATACCTACCTTTGCAACATTGACCAGTGCTGAGGAGGCAGAAAACGAGATTGTTGGAGGTGGCGAGGACCTGGAAGTGGGCGATGGAGGCTGTAAACGAGATTGTTGGAGGTGGCGAGGACCTGGAAGTGGGCGATGGAGAGACGGGCACACTAGAGGAAGCTGGTGACATAATAAAGTTTCATCCTTCTCAGAAAGCAATGCAATATGATGTTCATAGAGAATCGCTTTGTATCTTCTGCTCAAAAGGATGTGTCTGCTACATCAATATCAGATGTCTAATTCAAGCCTTTGCTCTCCCACAGGACCATCGAGCGCCCCCCTCCCCACGATCCGGGACGAAGACCCGGACATCTCCTCAGAGGAACCTGAAGCCTCTGAGGGACCAATGTCACCAGGACTCAGCGCACCCAGCACCAGCGCAGCAATGCACACCTCGGTGGAGCCCTCGCGAGTTAGAGTAGCGTTGCCACCTGGGTCTATCACAGTGCACAAGTGAGCATCAGCAGATGGTGGAGACAGCGACAGCAGTGGAGAGTCCTCGGCGGAGGTCGCAGGACTCTCCTAGCTCTGCTGAGCTGAATGCAGACGCTGTGCCTCTGGGGCCATCCAGAAAAAGAGCATCTCGGGGTAATACAGGAACAAGTGCAGGTGTCTCTGGAAGGGTTTGCCTCCAGGGTTAGTGCAAGTGTGGAGAGAATGGAAGAGTCCATCTCTAACATCAACACTGCCGTGGTGGAGGCAATGGCGCATGAATGCACCGCCATGGATAGGATGGCAATCTCCGTGGAAAGGATGGTTACGGCCATGGAGGAAATAAGTCGCCAGAGTCAGGAAAACATGGTGACTGTTAAGAATAGAATGACACCTCTGGAGGAGCGATGGGCAGCTATTGAGCAGAGAGACCAGAGCTTCATGGACGTCCTTTTGAGGAGGACTGCCAGTGCAGATATGGGTCCTCATGGCCCCCCTGAAGTGCAGCAAGGTGCTCTCCTGCTACTTGCCAGCACTGAGGTGCGGTTGACCCATGAGAGGGATGTTGTTGGCAGGACAGAAGGAAGCGCTCGCACAACCATGCCACTACGGAGCCCTCGGTCAGAGACCCACTTTGCAGAGACAGCTGAGATGGCTGTTTCAGAGCAGGAAGAGCGGACTGTTGAAGAGCCCTCCCAGGCTCCCAAACTCAGAGGACACCCGCCAAAGGCATCTAAGCAGGCGCAGCATCCTAGTCAGCAAGGTGCCTCTACATCTGCTGAAGCCACAGGGGAAGCACCACATAGAAGCACGTGCAAGAGAAAGATTAAGCACTTATAGTCACAAGGGGACTCACTTGGGTGATGTTTCTTTTTTTTCTGACTCTTGCTGGTATAGTTTTGTCATATGTTAAAGATAAATTATGTCAAACAGTTGATTGTGTGGCCTATGTGTTCTGGGAAATGGCAAAAGCGCATTGAGGGCTCAGGGCGACCTGCTTTTGTAATGCTGATGGTAAAAGTGATAGGAAATAAGAGGGTATAGCAGAGATGAAGTAAGACATTGGACAAGTATCACCTGCAATTACAGAGCCATATGGTGACCACCTATGGTTGAAGAGTAAGCTTACGGCAGTGTGCATAAGTTGATGGGTTGCTGCATTGGTCACAACAGGGCATGCAAGGCTCTGCTCGTCCTCCTCCTACTCCTCTTCCCAGGAAGATATGTGGTGAGCCACGCGGCTGCTACTTCCCCGATTATGAGGACCAGGATGAGAAGGCATAAATGTTTCCCATCCCCTTGCTATAGATTTCATTTGAGGTAACAATCTTGCAAGTGCACAGTCGAAGTGGCCTGAAATATTTCCATTCATGACACAGGGGGATGGTAGTGTAGTGGTAATGTCACTAGGCTAGTAATCCAGAGTACGTGTGGTCAAATCCCACTATGCCAGCTGGGGAACTTTAAATTCAGTAAATTAAATAAATCTGGAATAATTATTAGTATTAGTGACAGTGACCATGAAACTATCAGAATGTCATTAATAAACCCATCTGGTTCACTAATGTCCTTTAGGGAAGGAAATCTGCCTGATCTGGCCTATATGTGACTTCAGAACCACAGCAATGTGGTTGACTCTGAAATGGCCTAGCAAGTCACTCAGTTGTAACAAACTGCTACGAAACACAACTC
The DNA here is from genome assembly GCF_052327205.1 of Somniosus microcephalus. Lineage (NCBI taxonomy): Eukaryota > Metazoa > Chordata > Chondrichthyes > Squaliformes > Somniosidae > Somniosus > Somniosus microcephalus. The sequence continues at coordinate 27,370,473 of NC_141000.1, read as the reverse complement.
CGGTACGGACACGGCAATGGCACACCCAGCCCAAACAACCCTCCTCACCAACATCTGGGGACTTGTGCCAAAATTGGGAGAGCTGACATAGTCATACTCACAGAATCATACCTTTCAACCAATGTCCCAAACTCTTCCATCACCTTCCCTGGGTATGTCCTGTCCCACCGGCACAGTGGTATACAATCGGGAAGGAGTGGCCCTGAGAGTGCTCAACATTGACTCCGGACCCCATGGGCAAGGAAATCTCCTGCTGATTACCATCTACCGCCCTCCCTCAGCTGATGAATCAGTACTCCTCCATGTTGGACAGAAGCACTGACAGGAGCAAGGGCACAGAATTTACTCTGGGTGGGGGACTTCAATGTCCATCACCAAGAGTGACTCGTTAGCACCACTGAAGGACACAGCTGTTAGTCTGGGCCTGCGACAGGTGGTGAGAGAACCAATACGAGGGAAAAACCTACTTGACCTCGTCCTCACCAATCTACCTGTCACAGGATGCATCTGTCCATGACTGTATTGGTAGCAGTGAACACCGCACAGTCATTGTGGAGACGAAGTCCCGTCTTCACACTGAGGACACCCTCCATCATGTTGTGTGGCACTACCACCGTGCTTAAATGGGATAGATTCAGAACAGATCTAGCAGCTCAAAACTGGGCATCCATGAGGCGCTGTGGGCCATCAGCAGCAGCAGAATTGTATTCCACCACAATCTGTAACCTCATGGCCTGGCATATCCCTCACTCTACCATTACCACCAAGCCAGGGGACCAACCCTGGTTCAATAAGGAGTGTAGAAGAGCATGCCAGGAGCAGCACCAGGCTTACCTAAAAATGCAGTGCCAACCTGGGGAAGCTGCAACACAGGACTACATGCATGCTAAAAAGCAGAAGCAGCATGCTATAGACAGGGCTAAGCGATCCCACAATCAACGGATCAGATCAAAGCTCTTCAGTCCTGCCACATCCAGTCGTGAATGATGGTGGACCATCAAACAACTAACGGGAGGTGGAGGCTCCATGAATATCCCCATCCTCAATGACGGTGGAGCCCAGCACGTGAGTGCAAAGGACAAGGCTGAAGCGTTTGCAACCATCTTCAGCCAGAAGTGCCGAGTGGATGATCCATATCGGCCTACTCCTGAGGTCCCCACCATCACAGAAGCCAGTCTTCAGCCAATTCGATTCACTCCATGTGATATCAAGAAATGGCTGTGCGCACTGGATACAGCAAAGGCTATGGGCCCCGACAACATCCTGGCTATCATGCTGAAAACTTGTGCTCCAGAACTAGCCGCGCCTCTAGCCAAGCTGTTCCAGTACAGCTACAACACTGGCATCTATCCAACAATGTAGAAAACTGCCCAGGTATGTCCTGTCCACAAAAAGCAGGACAAATCCAATCCAGCCAATTACCGCCCCATCAGTCTACTCTCAATCATCAGCAAAGTGATGGAAGGTGTCATCGACAGTGCTATCAAGCGGCACTTACTCACCAATAACCTGCTCACTGATGCCCAGTTTGGGTTCTGCCAAGACCACTCAGCTCCCGACCTCATTACAGCCTTGGTCTAAACATGGACAAAAGAGCTGAATTCCAGAGGTGAGGTGAGAGTGACTGCCCTTGACATCAAGGCAGCATTTGACCAAGTGTGGCATCAAGGAGCCCTAGTAAAACTGAAGTCAATGGGAATCGGGGGAAAACGCTCCACTGGCTGGAGTCATACCTAGCACAAAGGAAGATGGTTGTGGTGGTTGAAGGCCAATCATCACAGCCCAAGGACATCGCTGCAGGAGTTTCTCAGGGCAGTGTCCTAGGCCCAACCATCTTCAACTGCTTCACCAATGACCTTCCCTCCAACATAAGGTCAGAAATGGGGATGTTCACTGATGACTACAGTGTTCAGCGCCATTCACAACTCCTCAGATAATGAAGCAGTCCATGCCCGCATGCAACAAGACCTGGATGACGTCAGGCTTGGGCTGATAAGTGGCAGGTAACATTCGCACCACACAAGTGCCAGGCAATGACTATCTCCAACAAGCGAGAGTCTAACCACCTCCCCTTGACATTCAATGGCATTACCATCGCCGAATCCCCCACCATCAACATCCTGGGGTCACCATTGACAAGAAACTTAACTGGACCAGTCATATAAATATTGTGACAAAAACAGCAGGTCAGAGGCTAGGTATTCTGCGGTGAGCGTCTCACCTCCTGACTCCCCAAAACCTTTCCACCATCTACAAGGCACAAGTAAGGAGTGTGATGGAATACTCTCCACTTGCCTGGATGAGTGCAGCTCCATCAACACTCAAGAAGCTCGACACCATCCAGGACAAAGCAGCCCGCTTGATTGGCACTCCATCCACCACCTTAAACTTTCACTAACTCCACCACTGGCATACCGTGGCTGCAGTGTGTACCATCTACAAGATACACTGCTGCAACTCGCCAAGGCTTCTTCGACAGCACCTCCCAAACCCGCAACCTCTTCCACCTAGAAGGACAAGGGCAGCAGGCGCATGGGAACACCACCACCTCCAAGTTCTCCTCCAAGTCACACACCATCCTGACTTAGAAGTATATTGCCAATCCTTCATCATTACTGGGTCAAAACCCTGGAACTCCCTCCCTAACAGCACTGTGGGAGTACCTTCACCACACGGACTGCAGCGGTTCAAGAGGGCGGCTCACCACCACCTCCTTTGCTGAATTCTAAAATCCTCCCAATCCTCAGGCTTACTACTCTTTTTGGCAGCATTATAAGCCTCTTCCTTTGATCTAATACTATCTTTAACTTTTCTTGTTAGCCACGGTTGGACTATTTTTCCTGTGGGGTTTTTGTGCCTTAAAGGAATGTATATTTGGTGTAAATTATGTATCAATTCTTTAAATGCAAGCCATTGCTTTTCCACTGTCATACCTTTTAATGTAGTTGCTCAATCTACCTTAACCAACTCGCCCCTCATAACTACGTAGTTTGCTTTGTTTAGATTTAAGACCTGATTTAAGAGTCTGAGTGAGCGGACCTGTGGGAGGAACAGAGTCGGAGACCGGGGATAAAGGCAGCACGGAGCAGAGGCCTGGGAGTCTGAGTGAGCGGACCTGTGGGAAGAATGGAGTCGGAGACCGGGGATAAAGGCAGCACGGAGCAGAGGCCTGGGAGTCTGAGTGAGCGGACCTGTGGGAGGAACGGAGTCGGAGACCGGGGATAAAGGCAGCATGGAGCAGAGGCCTGGGAGTCTGAGTGAGCGGACCTGTGGGAGGAACGGAGTCGGAGACCGGGGATAAAGGCAGCATGGAGCAGAGGCCTGGGAGTCTGAGTGAGCGGACCTGTGGGAAGAATGGAGTCGGAGACCGGGGATAAAGGCAGCATGGAGCAGAGGCCTGGGAGTCTGAGTGAGCGGACCTGCGGGAGGATCGGAGTCGGAGACCGGGGATAAAGGCAGCGCAGAGTAGAGGCCTGGGCGTCTGAGTGAGCGGACCTGTGGGAAGAATGGAGTCGGAGACCGGGGATAAAGGCAGCACGGAGCAGAGGCCTGGGAGTCTGAGTGAGCGGACTACCTGCGAGGCAGTCGGCAAGCGACACAACGAAGGAGTGACGTCAGAATTCAAAGGTGTTGCTGGCACAAGGGGGCTGAGAGGTGAGTATCAGGTGAGTATAGGGTGAGTATTTGTAGTAAGTTTTTTTAAATTCTGTTTTGAGTATATTTCTGCTAAGTAGTTCATAGCCTATCTAATAGAGTGAAGTGCTGATTGGTGGGTAGCTATTGAGTGTTTCTTGTTCAGTTTTAAGTTTATTCTGCTAAATTACCTCCATAGTCTGGTAAATAGAGGCATGGCAGAGCAGCTCAGTCCCGTGATTTGCACATCCTGTGCCATGTGGGAAATCCTGGAAGCTTCTTGCAGCCTGGACGACCACGTGTGCAAGAAGTGTCGCCAACTGCAGCAACTCGAGCTCCAGATTTCGGAGCTTGAATGGCAGCTGGAGTCACGACAGTGCATCCGCGAAGCTGAAAAATACTTGGAAAGCACATTTCTAGAAGTGGTCACCCCGCAGCCTCAGAATGTGCAGGCAGAGCGGGAATGGGTGACCACCAGACAGAGAAGGAGGACCAGGCAGGTAGGGCAGGAATCCCCAGAGTGCATCTCGCTCGCTAACCGGTTCACAGTCCTGGAAACTGGTGGGGGTGATGGTTCCTCTGGGGAGAGCAGCCAGAGCCAAGGCCACGGCACCACGGGTGGCTCAGCTGCACAGGGAGGGAGGAAGAAGAGTGGAAGAGTAATAGTGATAGGGGATTCATTAATTAGGAGAGCAGACAGGCGTTTCTGTGGACACAGGCGTGACTCCAGGATGGTATGTTGCCTCCCTGGTGCCAGGGTCAAGGATGTCACTGAGCGGCTGCAGGACACTCTGAGGGGGAAGGGTGAACAGCCAGAGGTCGTTGTCCATATCAGTACCAATGACATAGTCAGAAAGAGGGATGAGGTCCTGCAGGCAGAGTTTAGGGAGCTAGGAAAGAGATTGAAAAGCAGGACCTCAAAGGTAGTAATCTCCGATTACTCTCGGTGCCATGTGCTAGTGAATACAGGAATAGGAGGATAGAACAGATGAATGCGTGGCTGGAGAGATGGTGCAGGAGGGAGGGCTTTAGATTCCTGAGGCATTGGGACCGTTTCTGGGGAAGGCGGGGCGGGTTACACCTCAACAGAGCCCGGACCAATATTCTCGCGGGGAGGTTTGCTAATACTGTTGGAGAGGGTTTAAACTAGCTTGGCAGGGGGATGGGCACCAGCATATAGGAGTAGAAAAGAGGAATAAGCTGCATAAAAGAGTGAATGTGTTGGATAGTACTAGAGAAGAAGGTAGTACTAGAGGTGGTAGTAGTACCATATTAGATAGGAGCAGATTAAGAAAGACTACGAAAAATTCAAAAATGGGTTTAGAATGCATGTACGTAAACGCACAAAGTGTGGTGAATAAGGTTGGTGAGCTACAAGCACAATTAGCCGTGTGGCAATATGGTGTTCTGGCAATAACGGAAACGTGGCTTAAAAACGGTGAGGACTGGGCACTTAATATTCAAGGGTACAAGGTGTTCAGGGAAGATAGGGAAGGGAAAAAGGGAGGTTGGGTGGCAGTGCTAATTAAGGAAGACATTGTAGTGTTGGAAAGGGAGGATGTTCTTGAGGGGATTCGGACAGAATCCATTTGGTTAGAGTTGAGGAGCAAAAAGGGTATGATCACACTTTGGGCGTATTCTATAGGCCTCCAAATAGCGAGAGGGAGGTAGAGGAGCAAATCTGCTGGGAAATCAAAGAGATATGCAAGAGCTATAGAGTGGTGATATTGGAGGACTTTAATTACCCAAATATCGATTGGGATAATGCTAAGGTAAAGGGAAAGGAGGGGGAGGAATTTCTGAAATGTGTTCAGGAGAATTTCCTTGACCAGTATGTTCTTGGCCCAACTAGGAAGAAGGCATTGCTGGATCTGGTGCTGGGGAATGAGGTGGGCCAGGTCGACCAAGTGTCTGTGGGTATGAGTGATCATCATATCATAAGATTTAGATTAGCAATGGGGAGGAGCAAGGAACAACCTAGAGTGGAACTTCTAAAGTGGAATAGGGCTAACTTCAATGGGATGTAAAAGGATCTAGCCAGGATAAAATGGAACCAAAGACTGACAGGAAAAACGGTAACGGAGCAATGGGTGATCTTTAAGGAGGAGATGTTCCAAGTACAGGCTAGGTACATTCCAACAAGAGGAAAGGGTAAGGGAACCAAAGCAAGGGCTCCTTGGATGATGAGGGAGATAGAGAAGATGATGAAACAAAAAGAGGGTGTACGATGAATGGCAGGTGAATTCTTCAAGGGAGAACCAGACCAAATACAATAAGTTGAGAGGGGAAGTGAAGATGAAAATAAGATTGGCAAAAAGAGAATATGATAGTAGAATGGCGGTTAACATAAAAGGGAACCCAAAAATCTTCTACCGGCATGTAAACAGTAAGCGGGTAGTAAGAGGCGGGGTGGGGCCTATTAGGGACAAAGAAGGTGATATATGCTCAGAGGCACAGGGCAAGGCTAGAATACTCAATGAGTACTTTGTATCGGTGTTTACTAAGGAGGTTGTGATAAATCCATGTAGTGAGACAAGGAACTCGAAGAGGCGAGGTATGAGGATTAATACGAGTGCTTTATTGAACGACTGCGAGACAACCAGGCAGGCCTGCTTCCAGGCATTGCACCTTTGCTTACCTTAGCAGGAAGCTAACCCCTGACCTTAACAGGAAGCAACCCCTGACCTTAGCAGCAGCATTGGCTACAGCACCACCTGGTGGATAACCTTAATCATAACATCCCAGATTACTATATCCCTCCCCCCTTAAGATTTCAGTGTGAATTTCTTAACAAACAACCATTCCTAAGGGTCACATAAGAAGTCTCCATTCACCATGTTCCATACTTGACGAATCTAACAGGTCAGTATCAATCTCTCTGGTGGCTTGCGAGTCCTTTGTGAATGTCTGACAGTAACGTCCCTGCTTGTTTGTGGTGAAGCCACCAGCTGCTCCTGAGCAGTGCTCGGAGTATCTGACTCTGCAACAATGGTTTCCTCTTGACGGATGGGTTCCTGTGGAATGGTCTCTGTCCCTAGTGGTGGCACCACAGATGCACTTGGATAACTGGGGGCAAACCTGTCCTCAGCCATTGCATCTGGAACCTTCATTTCAATTTCCCCTTGTCTGGTAAGTATCTGATCTACATGTCTGCGTACTACCCTACCATCACCCAACATGACCTTATATGATACGGGACCGGTCATTGAGTCTATGAAGCCAGGAATCCACTTGGGTCCAGAACTGAAATTCCTGGTAAGGACTGCATCTCCTTCTCCAAAACTTCAGCTCTTTGTTCTTTTGTCATGGTTCTCTTTTTGTTTGTTTTGTCTGTTTTCCATTTTCCTTTTTAGGTCTGGGTGGACAAGGTCAAGAGTGGAGCGTAGTCTACGACCTAATAACATCTCAGCAGGAGAGAGTCCTGTGGTGGATTGAGGTGTTATTCTGTAGCTGAACAGAACCCGTGACACTTTGGCTGCTAAACTCCCTTCTGCAGTTTTTTTCATCATCTCTTTAAATGTTTGTATGGCTCTCTCCGCAAGTCCATTTGAGGACGGATGATATGGGGCCGAGGTCACCTGCACTATGCCATTTTTTCTCAAGAACTCTTTTGTCTCTGTACTCACAAAACAAGTGGCATTGTCACTTACCACGATCTCCGGTAGCCCTTGATTACTGAAGCTCCGACGCAGGCAGTCTATCGTAGCAGTGGCGGAAGCAGAATTTACAGGATAAACATCCATCCATTTGGAATGTGCATCAATGATTATGAGGAACATCTTCCCCATGAATGGACCCACATAATCTAAGGGCAATCTTCTCCATGGTTTATCCGGCCACTCCCAGGGGTGGAGAGGAGCCGCTGCTGGTGCCTTCCGGTGTTCCTGACAAGTGCTGCATGCCTTGACTAGATTTTCTATCTCCTCATCTAGCTTTGGCCACCACAAGTAACTCCTAGCTAAGACTTTCATACGCGAGACCCCAGGATGACACTGATGTAGTTGCTCTAGGATAGACTGTCATGCTGGCTGTGGAATAATCACTTGTGCTCCCCACAACACGCAACCATCCTGCACACTCAGCTCTGTTTTCCTGACACTGTAGGGTGTGAAGTCAGCCCCTTCCGGATGCTGTGGCCATCCCTATACCACATATTCTCAAAATCTAGACAGTACTGGATCTTTACCTGTCCATGTTCTTACTTGCTCTGCAGTCACAAGTGCTGTGTCAGTGTCCTCCAACATCAACACTCTGTCCTCTGGAGCTGCCCAGATAGGTGTGCCTGGCAGTGGAAGATGGCTCAAGGCATTTGCGTTCCCATGGTACTTGCCCGCCTTGTAGACGATGACATACTCATATGCCCTCAATGTCACGGCCCACCTCTGGATCCAGGGCGACACCATCTGTGGAACTGCTTTCATTTCATTGAAAAGAGAGATAAGAGGTTTATGATTGGTGCATATGGTGAACTTCCTGCCATATATGTACTATTTGATGTACTGCTCCCCAGTCTAATTTAAGTTCTTTTATCCAGCCCCGACCTAACAGGTTTGGTCCGATACCCGATACTATAACTACAGGTAGCTGTTTCACTGTGTCCCTGTGTTGCACAGTTACCTTAGCTGTACCTAATGTCGCTACTCGTTCACCTGTATGTGTTTTAAAATGCAGGGAGCAAGGCTTTAACTCTGGAACTTTTGCACGGTTCCACAATTTTGAGTACTCTGCCTTGTTCATTGTGGTCACGCTGCACCCTGTATCCACTTCAAAGTTCACCTTAGAGCCATTTACTGTCAGTTGCAATGTGATAGCAGCCACTTTTGGAATGTTCTCTAACATGCCATACATTATGAACATGTCCTCTTCTTCCTCAGTTTCCCCGCTGATGTGGTGTGCTCCATGTTTTTTCACTTCTCTTCCTTGGTTTTGCTGTCCTCCCCCTTTTGGTTTGGATTCCTCCACAGGTGATTTCGCCCTGCAAGCTCGTTTTATGTGACCTTGTTTCCCACACTTGTAGCACTTTTCCTCCAGAAGCTGGCATTCACTTGCCAGGTGATCGCCCTTGCATCTATAACATGCCTTCACATGCTCACGTTGTGGTTTCTGACGCATGTTCAACTTGTGCACAACAACCTGACCTACAACTTGCGTAGCATTAGCCCTGTCTGAACCCTGTATTTCTTTTACATCTCAGTTCGCTGTCTCTATGCCTTGAGCAAGTTCCAATGCTTTTTCATAAGTAAGCCCAGTCTCGGATAATAATCTGCGCTGCATTCGGTCATCCATTATTCCGCAAACTAGCCTATCTCTCAGCATTTCCTTCAGGTTGTTCCCATAATTGCAATCTTGTGCCAATTTATGCAACACGCTACATAGTCCATTACACTCTCTTCCTCTTTCCTGTTCCTTGAATTAAACTTGAACCGCTGTACAATCTCACTAGGCTTAGGGTTGAAATGTTCTTTTAGCACGGCCACTAATTCAACAAATGATTTGTCTCCAGGCTTTTCAGGACTGAGCAGATTCCTCATCAAACTGTAGGTTTGGCTTCCCACTGAACTAAGCAGAATGGCTTCCCTTTTTCCAACATCATTTATTTCATTTGCTTCGAAAAAATAACCCAACACTTCACAGTATTCCTCCCAAGTTTGTGCTTGAATATCAAAAGCGGAGACCGTTCCTACCATGGCAGCCATGCTCTCTTCCAACTGGTAGCTAACTGCAGCTCGTGATTTTGTTGTTTAAACATCCTGGCAGACTTCTCTTATTCAGGGTCCTGTTTTACCTCATCGCCAAATGTGATAAATCCATGTAGTGAGAAAAGGAACTCGAAGAGGCGAGGTATGAGGATTAATACGAGTGCTTTATTGAATGACTGCGAGACAACCAGGCAGGCCTGCTTCCAGGCATTGCACCTTTGCTGACCTTAGCAGGAAGCTAACCCCTGACCTTAACAGAAAGCAACCCCTGACCTTAGCAGCAGCATTGGCTACAGCACCACCTGGTGGATAACCTTAATCATAACATCCCAGATTACTATATCCCTCCCCCCTTAAGATTTCAGTATGAATTTCTTAACAAACAACCATTCCTAAGGGTCACATAAGAAGTCTCCATTCACCATGTTCCATACTTGACGAATCTAACAGGTCAGTATCAATCTCTCTGGTGGCTTGCAAGCCCTTTGTGAATGTCTGACAGTAAAGTCCCTGCTTGTTTGTGGTGAAGCCACCAGCTGCTCCTGAGCAGTGCTCGGAGTATCTGACTCTGCAACGATGGTTTCCTCTTGACGAATGGGTTCCTGTGGAATGGTCTCTGTCCCTAGTGGTGGCACCACAGATGCACTTGGATAACTGGGGGCAAACCTGTCCTCAGCCATTGCATCTGGAACCTTCATTTCAATTTCCCCTTGTCTGGTAAGTATCTGATCTACATGTCTGCATACTACCCTACCATCACCCAACATGACCTTGTATGATACGGGACCGGTCATTGAGTCTATGAAGCCAGGAATCCACTTGGGTCCATAACTGAAATTCTTGTTAAGGACCGCATCTCCTTCTCCAAAACTTCGGCTCTTTGTTCTTTTGTCATGGTTCTCTTTTTGTTTGTTTTGTCTGTTTTCCATTTTCCTTTTTATGTCTGGGTGGACAAGGTCAAGAGTGGAGCGTAGTCTACGACCTAATGACATCTCAGCAGGAGAGAGTCCTGTGGTGGATTGAGGTGTTATTCTGTAGCTGAACAGAACCCGTGACACTTTGGCTGCTAAACTCCCTTCTGCAGTTTTTTTCATCATCTCTTTAAATGTTTGTATGGCTCTCTCCACAAGTCCATTTGAGGACAGATGATATGGAGCCGAGGTCACCTGCACTATGCCATTTTTTCTCAAGAACTCTTTTGTCTCTGTACTCACAAAACAAGTGGCATTGTCACTTACCACGATCTCCGGTAGCCCTTGATTACTGAAGCTCCGACGCAGGCAGTTTATCGTAGTAATGGCGGAAGCAGAATTTACAGGATAAACATCCATCCATTTGGAATGTGCATCAATGATTATGAGGAACATCTTCCCCATGAATGGACCCGCATAATCTAAGTGCAATCTTCTCCATGGTTTATCCGGCCACTCCCAGGGGTGGAGAGGAGCCGCTGCTGGTGCCTTCCTGTGTTCCTGACAAGTGCTGCATGTCTTGACTAGATTTTCTATCTCCTCATCTAGCTTTGGCCACCACAAGTAACTCCTAGCTAAGGCTTTCATATGCGAGACCCCAGGATGACACTGATGTAGTTGCTCTAGGATAGACTGTCGTGCTGGCTGTGGAATAATCACTCGTGCTCCCCACAACACGCAACCATCCTGCACACTCAGCTCTGTTTTCCTGACACTGTAGGGTGTGAAGCCAGCCCCTTCCGGATGCTGTGGCCATCCCTTCACCACATATTCTCAAAATCTAGACAGTACTGGATCTTTACCTGTCCACGTTCTTACTTGCACTGCAGTCACAAGTGCTGTGTCAGTGTCCTCCAACATCAACACTCTGTCCTCTGGAGCTGCCCGGATAGGTGTGCCTGGCAGTGGAAGATGGCTCAAGGCATTTGCGTTCCCATGGTACTTGCCCGCCTTGTAGACGATGACATACTCATATGCCCTCAATGTCACGGCCCACCTCTGGATCCGGGGTGACACCATCTGTGGAACTGCTTTCATTTCATTGCCAAATGTGATAAATCCATGTAGTGAGACAAGGAACTCGAAGAGGCGAGGTATGAGGATTAATACGAGTGCTTTATTGAATGACTGCGAGACAACCAGGCAGGCCTGCTTCCAGGCATTGCACCTTTGCTGACCTTAGCAGGAAGCTAACCCCTGACCTTAACAGGAAGCAACCCCTGACCTTAGCAGCAACATTGGCTACAGCACCACCTGGTGGATAACCTTAATCATAACATCCCAGATTACTATAGAGGTGGATGCTGACAAAATATCGGTAAAAGTGGAAAAGGTAGAGGCAATTGAAGGGATGAAAATTGATAGACAGGATGTACTAGAAAGCCTGGGTATGCTTAGAGTGGATAAGTCGCCTGGTCCAGATGGCTTGCATCCCAGGTTGTTAAGTGAATTGGGAGAGGAGATAGCAGAAGGGCTTGCCATAATTTTCTAATCTTCCCTAAGTGCGGGGGAGGTGCCTGAGGATTGGAAAGTGGCAAATGTGACACCATTGTTCAAGAAAGGGTGTAAGAATAATCCTAGTAACTACAGGCCGGTTAGTTTAACATCAGTGGTGGGCAAAGTTGTAGAAACAATAATCAAAGAAAAAATTAACAGGCACTTGGAGAGGTTTAAGCTAATTAAGGAGAGCCAACACGGATTTGTAAAAGGCAGATCGTGTTTGACTAATCTAATTGAATTTTTTGATGAAGTAACAGGGAAGATTGATGAAGGGAATGCAATGGATGTTGTCTACATGGATTTTAGGAAGGCGTTTGACAAAGTACCACATAGAAGGCTGGTTAACAAAATTGAGGCTCATGGAATAGGTGGGTCAGTGGCAGCTTGGATAAGGAATTGGCTTAAGGACAGAAAATAGTGCGTTGTGGTAAATGGCTACTTTTCAGACTGGAGGATGGTAGACAGTGGTGTTCCCCAAGGGTCAATGCTGGGGCCACTGCTTTTTTTGATATATATAAATGACCTGGATATTGGAATACAGAGTAGAATTTCTAAATTTGTCGATGACACCAAACTTGGGGGTGTGGCAAACAGTGATGATGATACCAATCGACTGCAACAGGACATAGAAAGGCTAGCAGAATGGGCAGACAAGTGGCAGATGGAATTTGACAGAGAAGTGTGAGGTGATGCATTTTGGCAGAAGGAACAGGGAGAGGCAATATACACTTAATGGCACAGTTTTAAAGAGTGTGCAGGGACAGAGGGACCTGGGAGTTAATGTGCATAGGTCCCTGACGGTGGCAGGACATATTGAGAGAGTGGTTAGCAAAGCATATGGGATCTTGGGCTTCAGAAATAGAGGTATTGAGTACAAAAGTAGAGAAGTTATGCTGAACCTTTATAAAGCGCTGGTTAGGCCACAACTGGAGTATTGCGTTCAGTTCTGGTCACCACACGTTAGGCAGGATGTGAAGGCCCTTGAGAGGGTGCAGAGGAGATTTACCAGAATGGTTCTGGGGATGGGGGATCGTAGCTACAAGGACAGGTTGGAGAAGCTGGATTTGTTTTCATTAGAGCAAAGGAGGTTGAGGGGTGATTTGATAGAGGTGCACAAGATTATGACGGGTTTGGATAGGCTAGACGGAGAAAGGCTGTTCCCACTAGTTGATGGTACAAGGACATGGGGACACAGATTTAAGGTTTTGGGCAAGAGATACAGAGGTGATGTGAGGGAAATCTTTTTTACGTAGTGAGTGGTAAGGACCTGGAACTCGCTGCCGACAGAAGTGGTGGAAGAGGAGACACACAATGTTTCCAAGGGGAGACTGGATAGGCACTTGAGGGAAATAAACTTCCAGGGCTACGGGGATAGAGCGGGGGAATGGGACTGACTGGATTGCTCTACAGGGAGCTGGCACAGATTCGATGAGCCAAATGGCCTCCTTCTGTGCCGTTATGATTCTATGACTCTATTACTCTATAAGACCCTAGTTTCGGATTTAACTAAGTCACTTTCAAACTCAATATAAAATTCTATCATATTATGATCACTCTTCCCTAAAGGTCCCTTTACTACAAGGTTATTAATTAACCCTTTCTCATTGCACAATACCAGATCTAAAATAGCCTGTTCCCTCTTTGGTTCCTCAACATACTGATCTAGAAAACTATCTTGCATACATTCCATGAATTCGTCCTCCACACTATTACTGCAAATTTGGTTTGCCCGGGCTATATGTAAATTAAAGTTCCCCATGATTACTGTATTACCCTTGTTACATGCGCCTCTAATTTCCTGATTTATACTCTGCCCTACATTACAACTACTGTTTGGGGGCCTATAAACAACTCCCACCAATGTTTTCTGCCCCTTGCTGTTTCTTAGCTCCATCCAAACTGATTCAACTTCTTGATTTTCAAAGCTTAGATCCTTTCTCTCTACTGTCTTTACTGTCTGACACGGCAGACTGTGGGCAATCAGCTTAATGCCCCTTTAGTCAGCTTTGTGCTAACATCTCACTATTCCCTCTGCCACTTCATCAGTTTCACAAAATGGGCCACTCCAGAGTCCAGTTTATGGGGAAAAGAATCAACATTTACATAGAATTACATAGTTTTTACCACACAGAAACAGGGCATTCGGCTGATCAGGTCAATGCAGGTGTTTTATGCTCCACGTGATGACTTCTATCTAGAGTGAGATTGGGCGGGTACAAAACCAGCATTGCAGCAGATCCCCTCAGTTTCACGATGGGAAGCTTAGATTAAAATTGCCCCAGGTGATCTTATATTGGAAGAGAGGGTCATTTTAACCTCTCCCTCCCAGCCGGAAACTGATGCAATCAGATTGTCACCATAGGTTGTGGTGGTGAGTTGGGAAGAGATTGATGGTGAGTGGGGAATGGGTTGTGGTGAGTGGGGAAGGGGTTGTGATGAGTGGGGAAGGGGTTGTGGTGAGTGGGGAAGGGGTTGTGATGAGTTTGAAACAGGTGCTGCCTAAGTGTATATTGATTATATGTGGAGTGGGTGTTTTATTCCACATGTGATCCCTCATTCCTCAAAGAAAGGAGAGACCCCATATCCTCTCCATCACCAAGACTGCCCACTTCCGCCTCAATAACCTCGCCCGTTTCTGTCCCTGCCTCAGCCCAGCTACGGCTCAAACCTTCCTCCATGCCTTTGTTACCTCCAGACCCGACTATTCCAGTGCTCTCCAGGCCGGCCTCCCATCTTCCACTCTCCATAAACTTGAGCTCATCCAAATCTCTGCTGCCCGTGTCCTAACTCGTACCAAGTCCTGTTCACCCATCACCCATCACCCCTGTGCTCGCTGACCTACATTGGCTCCCGGTCCACCAACACCTCATTTGAAAATTCAAGTCCTTGTTTTCAAATCCCTCCATGATCTCACCATATTGAAAAATGCACAATATTTTCATCACTTTGGGGGAGTCTTACATGTTTATAATAAAGGAGAGAAATGAACGTGCTGCTCAGAGCTGAAGCTACACATCAGTCTGCTTTAAAGGTCTGCGGAGTGAGCCACACACAGTAATGTGAGTTTCAATGGATATTCCTTCAATGAGGGCTCATTTTATGTGAACCTTCCAATACTCTATTAAACCATTTTAATTCTTGGTGTAATTCTCAACTAAGGATTCCTTCTTTCATTTACTCACAGCCTCTTTGTCTCCTCGATGACTTTTCCCTGATATTGTGAAGAATTCTCTCTTCGGTTATAATTTGATGAATTTAAGAATTTGTAGTGTCCGAGGATCAATAATATTCAGACTGCAGGAGAACAATAAAACAGGTATTTACTGAACAGAGAGTAATTCAAGACTGAAATACAGAAGCCTGCTATGGCTTTATATACAGGGGTGGTCACTGCCGGTACTGCAGTATAGAATCAGTTCTTCTCTTAAAGGCACATACACAACAATTCCTCCCCTTTTAGATAAACAGTACATAACATTCATTTAACAACTAAATAATAACTAATTACAATTACAATTTTCTCTGTACTATATACATCAACTGAAATAATCATTTATAAGTTCAGTCTTTGAGGAGGCTTCCTGATCCTGACTGGATAGCGCCTTTCTCGAGTATCCTGTTCTTGCGGTGGAGTTGATTCTGGCTCATTGTCATTCGTTGGTTCGTCAGCTTCCAATACCACTGCCTCCGAGGTAGACGCAATCTGTACTTCGGGTTGATTACCAGGTGCACCTGCTCGTGGTATGGGTTTGGCTTGTTCCTGTGACTCTAGAATCTGGTCAGCATGGCGTCTCACGATGCTCTCTCCAATGTCCACTGTGTACATTAGTGGTCCCTGCTGTGTGCATATCGTTCCTGGCTGCCATTTTTCTATTCGGTAGTCGCGGGCCAAGACTGGTTGCCCTATCTTGAAGCTCTTGGTTGGCTTCTCATTTATGTGCTGGAATTGCTTATCCTCAACATCTCGTCTTATGTTTGGTTTGAGCAAATCCATGCGACATCTTAGCCTTCGGTTGAAGAACATTATGGCTGGAGCTTGGTTGGTGACTGCATGTGTCGCATTCCGGTAAGCAAACAAGAAATTATTCACCTTGTGTTGTAGTGGTATGTCGTCATTATGCATTGCCTTTATGGCCTTTTTAAAGGTCTGAACAAACCTCTCAGCCAATCCATTTGTGGCTGGCTGATATGGGGCAGATGTGTAATGCTTCACCCCATTATTCCTCAGAAACCTCCGGAAACCCTCTGACACAAACTGTGGCCCATTGTCGGAGCAAATCTGTTCTGGCAAGCCATTCCTGGCGAAGATGGTCCGTAGGACTGCAATGGTTTTCTCCGTGGTGGTGGAGGACATTTTGATGACCTCTGGCCATTTCGAATGGGCGTCCACAGCGATTAGGAACATTGAGTCCATAAATGGACCAGCAAAATCAATGTGTACCCGTTGCCATGGAGATGAGGGCCACTCCCATGGATGTAGCGGGGCCTGTAGTGGAGCGTTTTGGACCTTCTGGCATCCTGTGCATCTCTTGGTCATATCCTCGATTTCTTTATCGATTCCCGGCCACCACACAAACGCCCTGGCTAGGCTCTTCATTTTTACCCCTCCCAGATGACCCTCATGAAGTTCATTGAGCACTCTATCTCTCAACTTGGGTGGAATTACCACTCGGGATCCACACATCAAGGTCTCCCGGCACACTGACAGCTGTTCTCTCCTTGGCGAGAATGCTGGCAACAGTGAGTCGCCATGTGCTGGCCATTCCTTCACCGTCAAATCATAGACCCGAGAGAGTGTCGGGTCATTTCGGGTTTCCTTCCCTATACTTGAGTTTGTAACAGGTAGACATTCGACTATGGTCACATGGAATATCTCAACAGGGTCCACTGCAGGTGCTTCCTCTACCGTAGGCAACGGTAGGCGCGACAGCCCATCAGCGTTTCCATGCTGTTTCGTACCCTTGTACTCTATGTCGTACTGATGTGCCCCTAGAAAAAGTGACCATCTTTGCAGCCGTTGCGCCGTCATCACCGGAACGCCCTTCTTTGGGTTAAAAATGGAGACCAGGGGCTGATGATCAGTCAGTAGGGTGAATTTCTGCCCGTGCAGATAGTGATTGAACTTCTTCACCCCCCACACCAGGCTGAGGGCCTCCCTGTCAATCTGGGCGTAGTTACGCTCAGCTGAGGTTAACGAGCGCGACGCAAAGATTATTGGCCTCTCTGAACCGTCAAGGAATTTGTGTGACAGCACCGCTCCGATGCCGTAGGGAGACGCATCACACGCTAACCGAATCGGTAGTGTTGGATTGTAGTGGGCCAATACTTCTTTTGAAGTGATTAGGCATTTACATTTCTGAAAGGCACGCTTACACTCATCACTCCATTTCCATGTTACTCCAGTTTGCAGTAGGGCGTTCAGTGGGTGCAGAATTGTAGATAAATTCGGCAAGAACTTATGGTAGTAGTTCACCAACCCGAGGAACGACCTCAGTTGCGACACATTTTCCGGTGCTGGAGCCTTGACTACAGCCTCAATCTTGTCCGCGACTTATGCAACCCTTCCTCATCAATCATGTGGCCACAATACGAGATTTGTCTCCTGAAGAACTTGCATTTGGGGCGGTTGGCTCGTAGCCCATATTCCTGTAATCTTGTGAGCACCTGCTCCAGGTTGGCAAGGTGTTCACTCTCATTTTCGCCCGTAACCAGGATGTCGTCCAAATAACACTGGGTCCCCGGGATCCCTTCAGGACTTGTTCCATCGCCCTCTGCCAAATAGCCGGGGCTGATGCTACCCCGAATACCAGTCGATTGTACTGGTAAAGGCCTTTGTGAGTGTTTATCGTGAGGTATTTCCTAGATGCTTCTTCCACCTCCATTTGTAGATACGCTTGGGCCAGATCAATCTTTGTAAAGCGTTTCCCTCCAGATAGTGAGGCGAAAATATCTTCTATCCGTGGAAGTGGATATTGTGCTGTGTGCAGGGATGGGTTCACAGTTACCTTGAAGTCCCCACAGATGCGAACCTTCTTCGGTTCCCCAGGCGTGCTGCTCAATGATTTCTTCATTACAGGAACAATGGGTGTGGCCCACCCGCTCCAGTCCACCTTGGACAGCACACTCGAACGCTCCAGACTCTCCAGCTCTGCTTCAACGGCTGGGCGGATCGCGTAAGGTACCGATCTGGCCTTAAAAAATTTTGGGTTTGCGTTATCTTCGATTTTTATCGTTGCCGTTACTCCTTTTAGAGTCCCAAGTCCTTGTTGGAACACCTCTTTCGCGTCAGTTAGAATTTTTGACAGTCGTCCAGGTGTGACGTCATCATCCTTTTTATCAGTCACAGTTAGCGCCTGAATGGAATGCCAATCCAATTGTATTTTTCGGATCCATTCACGTCCCAATAGTGGTGGTCCTCCATCCGGTAATATATATAGATACAGTTTCTGTGTTTCCTTGCCATTGTATTCAACTGGCACCCTTATTTTTCCTCTGGGGTAGACTTTTTGCCCCGTGTATGTCTTCAATACAATGGACGTGTCCTTCAAGGGTATGTGTGAGAATAGCCGCTCATAGTCTTGTCGATTCATGACAGTTAGGGCTG
This sequence comes from Somniosus microcephalus, assembly GCF_052327205.1. Classification (NCBI taxonomy): domain Eukaryota; kingdom Metazoa; phylum Chordata; class Chondrichthyes; order Squaliformes; family Somniosidae; genus Somniosus; species Somniosus microcephalus. The sequence continues at coordinate 27,352,066 of NC_141000.1, read as the reverse complement.
ATCCTGTATCCAATTCCATCTTTACTTGGGACCCTGCTATCATGAGGGTGACCCAAATGGTTCGGTGATCTTCCTTTGCGATCACGTTGTGTAACTTTAGACAACTTAGTCTCCTGCTCCCGGAGTCATTATCACTCTCCTCATCTTCCGAACTACTGTCTGTCATTTTTTTTACTTTCTTGTACTTTTCCTTAGTAGTTCTTGTAGTGTTGGTTTTCTTTCCTGACCTGCAGACTCTTGCTATATGTCCCATTTTCCCGCATTGCCTGCATACTTTGTCCTTAAACCAGCAGTCCTTCTGATCATGGGTTGTTCTGCCGCAGCGATAGCACTTTTCTGCTCCATACGCCATTTCGTTAGCGCTGTATTCTTGTGGTTTCTGTTGTATTTCCGCAGCTCCCCGTGCTGCTGCTTCGTAGGATACTGCCACGCTGAAAGCCTGTTCTAGCGTCAGGTCCTTTTCCGAAAGTAGTCGTTTCTGGGTTCCTTCACTCTGGAGCCCGCAGACAAACTTATCCCGTAAGGTATCTGCCAGTCCTGCTCCGAACTGGCAGTGCTTCGATAACTTGCGTAGTTCCGTAAGATAGTCAGCATTGTTCTCATCTTTGTGCTGGTTTCTTTTATGGAACTTGAATCTTTCTGCTATCAGCAGCGGTGTAGGGTTTAGGTGTTCCTGTAAGATATTAACAATCTCTTCAAAACTTTTCTCCATTGGTTTAGCTGGGGTAATTAAATTCCGCAATAGGCCGTACGTTCTCGCGCCCATCAAATTTAATAATACCGATGCCTTCTTTCAATTGGCCACCTCATTGGCATTGCAGTACACTTCAATTCTTTCCACATACGTGGTCCAGTCTTCTACCTCGTTGTCGAAAGCAGTGATACTGCCACTCTTCGGCATCTTGGGTGATTTAAAATGGCGCCTCCCGCGCTTTTTCTTCTTCCCCAATGGAATAAAATGGCGCCTCCCGCGCTTTTCCTTCTTCCCCAATGGAATAAAATGGCGCCTCCTGCGCTTTTCCTTCTTCCCCTTGCTGCCACGCTGCTCCTAGCGTTCTACAGGGTAATGGCGGCGACCCGCGGCTTCGGCGCGTCTCACTTTTCCTTCCCCGCATTCTATCCTCTCCATGCTGCCCTGTTCTTGAGCACCAACCGCGCCCTGTGCGCTCCACCCTCTCTCTCTCTCTTCCTCCCGACGACGCTGCACGGCCCCTTTGCAGAGCCGCTCGATCGAGCCCGAGCCCGCCGCAGTCCGGAAGGGTCAGCGCACTACCTGCTACCAGCACGACTTGCTGGAACACCTCGACTGGGGAGCCAGGCCCAGCTCTCCACAGCCTCCCCTGCAACTCTCCGATGGATCCCTGGGCGGTTGCCCGCAGTCAACGCCCGCCGTTCTGACTTCGACCTCCAAGAAGCTTCTCTTCAGGGAAAAGATCCCCGTGAGGTGATGCAGTACTGCAGGTGAGTTCAAACCTGCCCGTCGCCAGTGTAGTGTCTGAGGATCAATAATACTCAGACTGCAGGAGAACAATAAAACAGGTATTTACTGAACAGAGAGTAATTCAAGACTGAAATACAGAAGCCTGCTATGGCTTTATATACAGGGGTGGTCACTGCCGGTACTGCAGTATAGAATCAGTTCTTCTCTTAAAGGCACATACACAACAGAATTGAATTCTATAAACAAACTTTTTGATCTCCACAGATGGGGATCAATTCACAAACTGGATTCTGGAAACAAATGGTTTTGAGCACCACAGATCCTGATGAGTTTTAAAACTGAGTTGCGTTAACAAACAATTTTGGTCTCCACAGATTCTGAAGACTTTGGTAAGCTTTAAACAAACTTGCCCCTTACTTGTCGAGAGCTTTTCAGCATCTGCACTTCAGCTACTGGTGAAACCCACTTCCCTCTGTGTTGCCATGGTTTTCACTGTGATGTCATGTGACATAACCTCCTCAGTCACAATGTGGAGGGTGATGCAGGCCCGAGGTTGAGAGCCGATATAAGGACTGCAAGCTGTTTGAGGCTGGCTGGGGTTAAGCACAGACCTGAGATACACTGGGGTTAATTTTAATCTAAGCCGCCAGTCGGAAAACTGATGGGATCTGGGGCAATGCTGGTTTCTTACCCCGCCTGATCTCACTCTCCATTGAAGTCATCATGTGGAGCCTAAAACACTGGCATAGACCTGATGGGCTGAATGGCCTGTTTCTGTGCTGTAGATTCTATGTAATTCTATAAATGTTGATTCATTTCCCCATATCCTGGACTCTGGAGTGGCCCATTTTGTGAAACTGATGAAGTGGAGGAGGAAATGGTGAGCTGTTGGCACAAAGCTGGCTAAAGGGGCATTAAGCTCATTGCACACAGTCAGCATGGTCAGCTCATTTCAATAATTACCATAAGATCCTGACATCGTTATCGGTTTGGTAGCTGGTGTAATGCAGAATGCAAGAAAGTTGGCTGAAGCAGAAATTTAAAGGGATGCACCTCCTTAACGGCAGGTGATCTTACACAGGAAACATGAGTAATTTTAAGCTCTAGCTCCCGGCAGGAAACTGATGCAATTGGATTGGTCACCAGAGGTTCTGGTGGTAAGTTGGGAAGAGATTGATCGTGAGTGAGGAATGAGGTTGCTAGTGAGTAGGGAAGGGGTTGTGTTGAGTGGGGAATGGGTTGTGGTGAGTGGGGAAGGGGTTGTGGTGAGTGGGGTAGAGGTTGTGGTGAGTGGGGTAGAGGTTGTGGTGAGTGGGGAAGGGGTTGAGTTGAGTGGGGAAGAGGTTGTGTTGAGTGGGGAAGAGGTTGTGGTGAGTGGGGAAGGGGTTGAGTTGAGTGGGGTAGAGGTTGTGGTGAGTGGGGAAGGGCTTGTGGTGAGTGGGGTAGAGGTTGTGGTGAGTGGGGAAGGGGTTGTGGTGAGTGGGGTAGAGGTTGTGGTGAGTGGGGAAGCGGTAGTGTTGAGTGGGGAAGGGGTTGTGGTGAGTGGGGAAGGGGTAGTGTTGAGTGGGGAAGTGGTAGTGTTGAGTGGGGAAGGGGTTGTGGTGAGTGGGAAAGTGTTTGTGGTGAATGGGGAAGGGGCTGTGTTGAGTGGGGAAGGGGTTGTGTTGAGTGGGGAAGAGGTTGTGGTGAGTGCGGAAGGGGTAGTGTTGAGTGGGGAAGTGGTAGTGTTGAGTGGGGAAGGGGTTGTGGTGAGTGGGAAAGTGTTTGTGGTGAATGGGGAAGGGGCTGTGTTGAGTGGGGAAGGGGTTGTGTTGAGTGGGGAAGGGGTTGTGGTGAGTGGGGAAGGGGTTGAGTTGAGTGGGGAAGGGGTTGTGTTGAGTGGGGAAGAGGTTGTGGTGAGTGGGGAAGGGGTTGAGTTGAGTGGGGAAGGGGTCGTGAGTGGGGAATGGTTGTGTTGAGCGGGGAAGGATTGTGGTGAGTGGGGAGAGGTTGTGGTGAGTGGGTAAGAGTTGTGTTGAGTGGGGAGAGGTTGTGGTGAGTGGGGAGGGGTTGTGTTGAGGGGGAAGGGGTTGTGTTGAGGGGAAGGGGTTGTGGTGAGTGGGGAAGGGGTTGTGTTGAGTGGGGAAGGGGTTGTGTTGAGTGGGGAAGGGGTTGTGTTGAGTGGGGAAGGGGTTGTGGTGAGTGGGGAAGGGGTTGGGGTGAGTGGGGAAGAGGTTGTGGTGAGTGGGGAAGGGGTTGTGTTGAGTGGGGAAGGGGTTGTGTTGAGTGGGGAAGGGGTTGTGTTGAGTGGGGAAGGGGTTGTGTTGAGTGGGGAAGGGGTTGTGATGAGTGGGGAAGAGGTTGTGGTGAGTGGGGAAGGGTTGTGGTGAGTGGGGAAGGGGTTGTGATGAGTGGGGAAGGGGTTGTGATGAGTGGGGAAGGGGTTGTGTTGAGTGGGGAAGGGGTTGTGTTGAGTGGGGAAGGGGTTGTGGTGAGTGGGGAAGGGGTTGTGTTGAGTGGGGAAGGGGTTGTGGTGAGTGGGGAAGGGGTTGTGGTGAGTGGGGTAGAGGTTGTGGTGAGTGGGGAAGAGGTTGAGTTGAGTGGGGAAGGGGTTGTGTTGAGTGGGGAAGGGGTTGTGTTGAGTGGGGAAGAGGTTGTGTTGAGTGGGGAAGAGGTTGTGTTGAGTGGGGAAGGGGTTGTGTTGAGTGGGGAAGAGGTTGTGAGTGGGGAAGGGGTTGTGGTGAGTGGGGAAGGGGTTGTGTTGAGTGGGGAAGGGGTTGTGTTGAGTGGGGAAGAGGTTGTGGTGAGTGGGGAAGGGGTTGTGGTGAGTGGGGAAGAGGTTGTGGTGAGTGGGGAAGAGGTTGAGTTGAGTGGGGAAGGGGTTGTGTTGAGTGGGGAAGAGGTTGTGGTGAGTGGGGAAGAGGTTGTGGTGAGTGGGGAAGGGGTTGTGGTGAGTGGGGAATGGTTGTGCTGAGTGGGGAAGAGGTTGTGGTGAGTGGGGAAGGGGTTGTGAGTGGGGAAGAGGTTGTGGTGAGTGGGGAAGGGGTTGTGTTGAGTGGGGAAGGGGTTCTGTTGAGTGGGGAAGGGGTTGTGTTGAGTGGGGAAGAGGTTGTGGTGAGTGGGGAAGGGGTTGTGGTGAGTGGGGAATGGTTGTGTTGAGTGGGGAAGAGGTTGTGGTGAGTGGGGAAGGGGTTGTGGGGCTGAGTGGGTCTGAGAAGTAAAAGGTTGCATGGTGGGGTGAGGACTTCAGAATTTGGTGAGTGAATTTGGTGAGTGCCATTAAGGAGGTGCATCCGTTTAAATTTGAGCTGCAGCCAACTTTCTTGCATGCCGCATTACACCAGCTACTGTCACAAACCCAAAACGATGTCAGGATCGTATGGTGATTATTGAAATGAGCTGACCATGCTGACTTTGAGCAATGAGCCTAATGCCCCTTTAGCCAGCTTTGTGCTAACAGCTCACCATTCCCTCCTCCACGTCATCAGTTTCACAAAATGGACCACTCCAGAGTCCAGGATATGGGGAAATGAACCAACATTTACATAGAATTAGATAGAATTTACAGCATAGAAACAGGCCATTCAGCCCATCAGGTCTATGCTGATGTTTATGCTCCACATGATGACTTCAGTGGAGAGTGAGATTGGGCGGGGTGCGAAACCAGCGTTGCACCAGATCCCCTCAGTTTCCCAATGGGTGGCTTAGATTAAAATTGCCCCGAGTGTAACTCAGGTCTGTGCTTAACCCCAGCCGTTCACTATCGTTACACTATAGTTATCACTGTTATATCGTTATCACTGTTCACACTGTTGTATCACTATACGAGGTCGCCTCTTGTCACACTGTTATACCTGGGCTGACCACTGCTGACTCCGCCCATGGCTCCACCTACCTGCCCAGGTATAAAGGTGGTCGACTGGCTGGTATTCCTCCTTGTTGGATCCGATCACCCACGAGGGTGGGCTCTGTTATTTAGCCAATAAAAACCTATAGTTACTTTCTTAACTCGTTGCTTTTCATTGGATGAATTGATAGGTATATCAATTTTATCGGCTAAATTTTAAAATGTCGACACCTGGACAGTCAAACGACCAGCCAAGCGACCAGCCAGAGGCCCAGCTACAACAGCCACAGCAGCCTGCCTGGCTACGAGCCCTCAGACCACCGTACCTGGATCTAAATCCACGGGCAGCAAACTCAGCCCTCGACTTTGGACACTGGCTGAGCTGCTTCGAAGCCTACCTGGGAGAATCCGGCGTGCCTCAGAAATCCATGCTAAGAGTTCTGAACGCCCAAGTGAGCCCTAAAGTATTCGCACTCATCCGGGACCTCAAAACATACGAGGACGCCATCAACCGGCTGAAAAGACAGTACCAAACCCCGGTAAATTCCATGTATGCCAGACACCTCCTAAGATCCCGCCCGCAACAGCCAGGAGAGCCCGTGGAGGACTTTTTACGGGTGCTACAAGCACTCGGCAGAGACTGTAACTTTAAAGCGGTAACGGCGGCAGAAAATACTGAAGACAATGTCCGCGATGCCTTCGTGAAAGGCCTGCGGTCCGACTACTCACGGCAAAGACTACTGGAAGCAAGGGACCTCGACCTGGACAAAGCTGCAGCCCTCGCTCTCTCTCTAGAAGTGGCCCATCGGGACCTCGAGGCATACTCAAGGTACTGTAACTCGCGACCCTGGGACTTGGGACCGACCCCGACCGCGATACCCCCCGCAGCACCCCCCCTGGGACCTACCTCAGCGTCGGCATCCCGGACCCGATCGAGACCGCCACCCCCGGTACCGGCTCCGACATCGGACCCCCGCGATCGGGCCGCCGGCTGCTTCTTCTGTGGCCAGGCGAAACACCCGAGGTCGCGCTGCCCAGCCAGGAACTCTACCTGCTCAAACTGTATGAAGAAAGGCCACTTCGCTAAGGCCTGCAGAGGTGGATCATCAGAGGCCAGCAGTGCCTCATGCGAGCTGTGGGGGCGGCCATCTTCCTTCAAGGCAACAGAGGCCAGCATCCCCACATGTGAGTCATGGGGGCGGCCATCTTTGATACAGGCAACCGACACCAGCAGTGCCTCATGTGAGTTACGGGGGCAGCCATCTTCTCTGCCATTTTGTCCAACCTCGTGGGAGACACCATTTTACCCACCACGCTCGACCGCCACCGTGCCTCTAGACCCGACTACCACCTCACCTGCAGACTACAACGACTCGCTCAGCTATACACTAGCCTCCGTCTCACTGGACCAAGCCCGCCCGCATCACCTGTCCAAGTCAATGATGGACATCAGAGTAAACGGCCACGCCACGACCTGCCTGTTCAACAGCGGAAGCACGGAGAGTTTCATCCACCCAGACACGGTGAGCCACTACTCCCTCCCTGTCCTGCCAACGCGCAACCGGATCTCGATGGCATCGAGATCCCACGCCACAGACATCAGCGGCTACTGTGTTGTGACCCTATCGGTTAAGGGTACGGAGTATAAAAATTTTAAACTCCTCGTCCTTCCCCAGCTATGCGCCGCCATCCTACTAGGGCTAGACTTCCAATCCCACCTCCAAAGCGTCACGCTAGCATACGGCGGACCCCTCCCCCCACTCACAGTCGACAACCAACAGATTTTAAACCGCCCACCGCGTAACACCTGCGGCCTATCCACCCTCAAGGTCCCGCCACCTTCCCTGTTCGCTAACCTCACCCCCGACTGCAAACCCGTCACGACCAAGAGCAGGCGGTACAGCGCCGGGGACAGAGCTTTCATTAGCTCTGAGGTGCAGCGTCTCCTGAGGAGGGCATCATCGAGGGGAGCACCAGCCCCTGGCGTGCCCAGGTCATGGTCGTTAAGACCGGCAATAAAAACCGCCTGGTCATCGACTACAGCCAGACCATAAACAGGTACACCCAGCTGGACGCATACCCCCTTCCCCGCATATCTGATATGGTCAATCAGATTGCGCAGTACCGGGTATTCTCCACCATCGACCTTAAGTCGGCCTATCACCAACTCCCTATCCGCCCTGAGGACCGCCAGTATACAGCCTTCGAGGCGAACGGCCGCCTCTACCACTTCCTTAGGGTTCCCTTCGGCGTCACCAACGGGGTTTCGGTCTTCCAAAGGGAGATGGACCGGATGGTTGACCAGAACGGGCTGCATGCCACGTTCCCCTACCTAGATAACGTCACCATCTGCGGCCGCGACCGGCAGGACCATGACGTTAATCTGGAGAGATTCCTCCGTACGGCCCAACGGCTGAACCTCACCTACAATAAGGAGAAATGTGTGTTTAACACCTCGCGCCTTGCCATCCTCGGCTGTGTAGTAGAGAACGGAGTCATCGGCCCCGACCCCGAAAGAATGCGTCCCCTCATGGAGCTACCCCTCCCCCACTGTCCAAAGGCACTGAAGAGAACCCTGGGGCTCTTCGCCTACTATGCCCAATGGGTGCCCAATTATGCAGACAAAGCCAGACCTCTCATGAAGTCCACATCCTTCCCCCTTACGGAGGAAGCGTGCGCAGCCTTCTCCCTCATTAAGGGAGACATCGCCAAGGCCACAATGCACGCAGTGGACGAGTCCATCCCCTTCCAAGTGGAGAGCGATGCATCCGACTTCGCCCTAGCCGCTACCCTTAACCAGGAGGGGAGACCAGTGGCCTTCTTCTCAAGGACCCTACAGGGCCCTGAGATCCGACACTCGTCGGTCGAGAAGGAGGCCCAAGCGATTGTGGAGGCGGTACGACGCTGGAGGCATTACCTGGCAGGCAAACGATTTACCCTCCTCACCGACCAGCGTTCGGTCGCTTTTATGTTTAATAACAAGCTGAGGGGCAAAATCAAGAATGACAAGATATTGAGGTGGAGAATCGAACTATCCACCTATGATTATGATATCTTGTACCGGCCAGGTAAGCTGAACGATCCCCCTGATGCTCTGTCACGAATTACATGCGCCAGCGCGCAAAGTGATAGACTTCAAACCCTCCACAACGACCTCTGCCACCCCGGGGTCACCAGACTTTACCACTTCATTAAGGCCCGCAACCTGCCATACTCCATCGAGGAGGTCAGGACCATGACCAGGAACTGCCAGACCTGTGCCGAGTGCAAACCGCACTTCTTTAGGCCGGACAGAGCAAGCCTGATCAAGGCCACCCGCCCCTTCGAGCGCCTGAGCATCGACTTTAAGGGGCCCCTCCCGTCCTCTGACCGTAATGTGTACTTCCTCAACATCGTTGATGAGTACTCCCGTTTCCCCTTTGCCTTCCCCTGCCCAGACATGACCAGTACCACGGTCATCAAATGCCTGAACGACCTCTTCGCCTTGTTCGGGTTCCCGAACTATATACATAGTGACCGGGGCTCCTCCTTCATGAGCGAGGAACTCCGTCAGTTCCTACTAGCGAGAGGTATTGCTGCAAGCAGGACCACCAGCTACAACCCCCGAGGGAACGGCCAGGTAGAAAGAGAGAACGCGACGGTATGGAAGGCCGTCCTCTTAGCCTTAAAGTCTAAGGGCCTCCCAACCTCCCGCTGGCAGGAAGTCCTCCCGGCAGCCCTGCACTCCATCCGGTCACTACTTTGCACTGCCATTAACGCCACCCCCTATGAACGAATGTTTGTTTTCCCCAGGAAGGCGACTACGGGAACCACACTACCAACCTGGCTGACCTCCCCGGGGCCCGTCCTGCTGCGAAAGCACGTGAGGACCCATAAAACGGACCCCCTGGTCGAGAAGGTGAACCTCCTGCACGGCAACCCCCAGTACGCCTATGTGGCTTACCCGGACGGGCGGGAGGACACAGTCTCCTGCACCCTCGGGCATTCCGGAGACACCACCTTTACCCCCCCCCCACCCCCCCCCGCAATTCCAGCTCAGGTAGACGGCATGCCGGAACCCCACGAGCCTTCGCCGACCACGCAGACACCAGCATCAACACCGGAGAATGCAACACCACCGCTGCGACGATCAGAAAGGCTTACGAGGCCTCCGGACAGACTGACTTACCAGAACTGGTAGTACACTTCACCCCGCCGGACTCAAATCTAAACAAGGGGTGAATGTGGTAAACCACTTTTATCGTTCACTATCGTTACACTATAGCTATCACTGTTATATCGTTATCACTGTTCACACTGTTGTATCACTATACGAGGTCGCCTCTTGTCACGCTGTTATACCTGGGCTGACCACTGCTGACTCCGCCCATGGCTCCACCTACCTGCCCAGGTATAAAGGTGGTCGACTGGCTGGTATTCCTCCTTGTTGGATCCGATCACCCACGAGGGTGGGCTCTGTTACTTAGCCAATAAAAACCTATAGTTACTTTCTTAACTCGTCGCTTTTCATTGGATGAATTGATAGGTATATCACCCTTTAGCCAGCTTTGTGCTAACAGCTCACCATTCCCTCCTCCACGTCATCAGTTTCACAAAATGGACCACTCCAGAGTCCAGGATATGGGGAAATGAACCAACATTTACATAGAATTAGATAGAATTTACAGCATAGAAACAGGCCATTCAGCCCATCAGGTCTATGCTGATGTTTATGCTCCACATGATGACTTCAGTGGAGAGTGAGATTGGGCGGGGTGCGAAACCAGCGTTGCACCAGATCCCCTCAGTTTCCCGATGGGTGGCTTAGATTAAAATTGCCCCGAGTGTAACTCAGGTCTGTGCTTAACCCCAGCCAGCCTCAAACAGCTTGCAGTCCTTGTATGGGCTCTCAACCTCGGGCCTGCATCACCCTCCACATTGTGACTGAGGAGGTTATGTCACATGACATCACAGTGAAAACCATGGCAACACAGAGGAAAGTGGGTTTCACCAGTAGCTGAAGTGCAGATGCTGAAAAGCTCTCGACAAGTAAGGGGCAAGTTTTTTTTAAAGCTTACCAAAGTCTTCAGAATCTGTGGAGATCAAAATTGTTTGGTAACACAACTCAGTTTTGAAACTCATCAGCATCTGTGGTGCTCAAAACCATTTGTTTCCAGAATCCTGTTTGTAAATTGATTCGAATTTGTGGAGATCGAAAACTCTTTGTTTACAGAATTAAATTCTTAAATTCATCAAATTATAACCGAAGAGGTAGTTCTTCACAATATCAGGGAAAAGTCATCGAGGAGACAAAGAGGCTGTGAGTAAATGAAAGAAAATCCTTAGTTGAGAATTATACCAAGAATTTAAATGGTTGAACAGTGAGATTTCCCTTCAGATTGAACAGGAATAGTCACAGCAAATAAAACAAGGACAGGGAAATGGGGCTGAAGATCCAGGAATACCTCCCTGCTTCCTCATTTCCATGGGAATGCTTGCTGGCCATGGTCCAGGCCCAGGTCTGCCCCTTTTGTGGAAGACCCAGGTAATCCTGGAGTGATGTAAATGGGTCTTTGGCCCAGTGTTAATAATCTTCCCTATTCCCATTATTAGCAGCCGTAGAGAATCAGCCCCTTAATGTCCATGTCAGAATGCATCTACAAGACATTGTTGAAAGTAACCAGAGAGGAGGTGTACAAGGGCAGCGGGTACAGTAATAGAAGGTTCGGATAAAATGAGCCCTAACTAAAGGAATATCCACTGGCACTCAGGTAGAAGGCGGAAGGAAAGAAGGAATTGGATTAAAAACTAGGAAACAAAGAGCATTTATGAGAGGTGTGGCGGATCGATGTTGGGAGACACCAGGCCCTGGTGAGGCCTCACATATACCAGCGGAACAAAGCTCTGAGGTTGGGCATGCTGGGAGGTTGTGAGGCAGTGTGGGTGGAGAGACAAGTGGGGTTGGTAAGTGTGCAGGTTCTGCGGGTCGATGGGTGGGTGAGTAGGTGGGGCAGAAAGCAACTCTGCACAGGCAGGCAGGCAAGCTGGCAATCACTTGGGATGGGTGAGATACGGGGCAGGAAGCACTTCTTCACACAATGGATAATGGAAATCTGGAACTCTCTCACCCAAAAAGCTGTTGAGGCTGGGGGTCAATTGGAAATTTCAAAACTAAGATTGATAGATTTTTGTTGGGCAGGGTTATTAAGGGTTACGGAACCAAAGAGGATTGATCGAGTTGAAAAACAGGTCAGTCATGATTTAATTGAATGGTGGAACAGGCTCGAGGGGCTGAATGGCCTACTCCACTTCCTGTGTTCCTTCCTAATACGTAATACAAAAATAGTTGACTAATTCATCAGGGATCAGCCATTCCCATTTCATAACTGTCCTATTACTGGATCTACTTGGGGTCTGTGATTGGCTCGGAGTCTCATCCAATTGCTCGATCCTAAAGCTGCTGCTGCCTAAATTACCTGCACTAAACCCTGAGGGTACATTTTCCGCTCTGGATGGCCAGCGGCAGTGGAGGGAATGAGGCAAACTGGAACCAGGAGATGGCCAGTCTGACAGGATCTGGCATGCGTTGAGTTTAATTTCAATTTCCTGACCTACTACCTTTGCCTCACCATTCTCTTCTTCATAACTGCTCTAAGTCTCTCTCTTCCTTACTCAAAGCTCATCACAATAGCCTTGCCCATTCTCCCCACTCACCAAATTCTGAACACCCCACCCCAACACACAACCTTTTAGTTCTTTGACTTTTCAACACTTCAGGCTCGATATTGCCAGGCCCGAGGAGGCGGGTTTGGAGGCAAAAAATGGCGGGCGGCTCCGATCCCACCTGCAGCCCGCCTCCAAGCAATTTTCCCAGAATCAGGGTTTCAGACCCAGTTTCCATCCCGCCTCCAAGAGGCGGGATAGGCCCTTAAGGCCCTTAACAGCCACTTAATTGCCTCTATAATCCCATTTTGAGAGGCCTTTCTGATTTTAACACTTTTCCCCCATCCTGCACGCCTCCTCTGGAACACGCCAGTTAATCCTGGCGGCCTCACAAGTAGATTGCTTACTAACAGTTGCAGCTCCACCATTAAAAAGGAGTTTTCACCAATGATCATTTGCAGGTGGCAGAACTTTGTTGTTTCAGGTCTGGGGGAGCTTTTAGCAGGCCTACTCATTGTTGTGGAAGTTTGGAGCCTGACACCCATCTCCAGTGTGACTTCCTGGGAAACCCATCTCTCCACCTTGACTGAGCGCTTCCTCAACTGAGGCATATACCAGAAACATGGGAACCATTTATTTCCTTTCCTCCTGGACATCAGATTCGGACAGAGACCAGCCGCGGCAGCAGCAGAACCCTGAACAACAGCAGCACCAACAGCAGGAGCAACAACAGGAGCGCCAAGCTGCTGCTCACCCACCTGAAGCTGCACAGGCCAGAAGGCGCCAGCGCGTGACCACATTGCTGCCCGGGATGTAAGGGATGCACTCACGTTGGCCATATTTGCTTAGCCTGCACAATCAAACACTTTTGCCTCGCACCTTCTTACCAGAGCATCGACAATGGACAAGAACCTGTGGATTCCTATTACTCTGACCACTGTACTGACAATTGCAAGTCGCTCTAAGCCCTCAATGTGGAAGGCCCATTTGCGAAATGACACAGGCCACAACTTCAACAGTTTGCCATCAGAATTTTTTTATCACAACAAGCAACAGATGGCATTTCAAAAATAAACACAACATAACACCCAAGTGACTACCCTTGTGACTACTTGTGCATTATCTTCCTCTTACACATGCTCCTGCGTGGTGCTTCCCCTGTGGCTTCAGCAGATGTGGAGGCCCCTTGCTCACATTCTTGCTGCTCCTGTCTCACACCTTTGGCAGCCATCCTCTGGGGTTGCGAACCTGTGAGGGCTCGGCAACAGTCTGCTGCTCCTGCGGCTGTGCAGGGGCTGAGACGCCCATCTCAGTTGGGTGAGGACTCTGGTGGGGCTCTGACCGAGGGCTTTGCAGTGGAGAGGAGCCCCCACTTCCTTGTTGTCTGCCACCAACATCCCTCTCATAGTTCAGCCCCACTTCAGAGCTAGCAAGTGGCTTGACAGCACCTTGCTGCACTTCAGGGTGGCCATGAGGACCTGTTTCTGCACTGGAAGTCCTACTCCAGAGGACTTCCATGAAGGCCTGGTTTCTCTGCTCAATAGCTGACCATCGCACCTCATGAGATGTCAGTCTATTCTGAACAATGACCATGTTTTCAAGACCCTGGCGACTAAGCTCCTCCATGACCGTAGCCACCCTCTCCTCTACCATAGCCATCCTCTCCTCTACGGTAGCCAGCCTTACCACGGAGGTAGCTATTCTTTCCACGGAGGTTTCCATCCTTTCTGTGGTGGTGCGTTCATGCGCGAATGCCTCAACAAAGGCTCTGCTCATGTTAGCGATGGACTCCTCCATTCGCTCCATACTTGCAGCGACCCTGGAGACAAAACCTGCCAGAAACTCCTGCACTTGTTCCTGGAGTTCCAGCACCGCTCTCCTTCTGGATGGACCCGGAGGCACAGGATCGACATGCAGCGGAGCCGAGCTGGCAGAGTCCTGCGCCCTCCGACGAGGACTCTCTACTGCTGTCCCAGTCTCCACCATCTGCTTACTTGTGAGCTGTGATGCACAAGGTGCCAACACTATCTTGCGAAGGTCCCACCAAGGTGTGAGTGTCTGCACTGCTGCTGGGTGGCTGAATTCTGCTGATGCTGCGCCCTCAGATGTTGCAGCTTCCTCTGAGGAGTCTGGAAGCTCAGGCTGTTCCTCCTGGACAGTGGGGACGGGGGCTGTCGATGGTCCTGTGGGGGAGTAAAGGAAAGAGTTAGAGGTGTGAGGTCAAAGTTACATGCACATTGAATTGTGCAGATGATCATAAGTCAATCTGTTAGAGCATCAGAATCATTATCAGTGACTCATGCAATGTCAGTGAGAGAGATGCCAAACTATTCTGTCACCAGCTTGCTGTGATGCGCCCGTCTGTCCGTCCCCCACTTGGGAATCCTCGTCAATCCCGGTGATTTCCAGGGCCGCCGCCTCCCACGCGGTGAGTTGGGCTACTGAGGGTGGCCCTCCTCCTATCCTCACTCTTTCCCTCTTATTGTGGGCTCTCTTTTCCTGCAATGAGGGACACAAGTGGAGTTTGAGTGAGAATGAAGGAGTGAGTGTAGAGAATCCATAGCATAGATGCTTAGAAGGAGACAAAGGGCCCTCCCAGTGTGTTGTAAGTTGTTGTTGCATCACAGTGATAGGGAGTGTGAGGGCTGCATGGTCGAATAGTTAAGTGAATGTGACCACAGAGAGGGAATAGGCAAGGGTGCAGGGCTGTCAGTGTCAAGTGGGATGTGGAGGAAGGGGTTGGCAAAGCAGAGTGCTGGTGAGGAGAGGCGATGGGGATCAGATTGAGGGCGATGGGAAAGTCATACTCGCTTTTCCTGTGCGGAGAAGGTCATGAAACCTCTTCCTGCATTGCAGCCAGGTTCTGCTGCACATAGAAATTGCGTTTACCTCTAGGGCTACTTGCAGCCACACAGCTTTAGTCTGCTGGGGAGGCTTTTTCCTCCGAGGAAGGGAAGAGCACCTCCTTATTTGATCTTGCTCCCTCCACCAGAGCTTGGAGGGAGGCCTCATCGAACCTTGGAGCACACTTTGGCCTACTGCTGGACATAGTTGCTGAATGAAGCGATCACAACAATGATAAAAAGTTTGCAGTCTCCAGAAGAAACAAGGCTGCTTGCAGGCCTTAAATCCAGCAGCATTGATGACGTCATCAGAGGCGACTTTCTGGATGAAAAGACTCATTGGGCCAGGGGTTCCCACACGCTGGAAATCAAGTGTCCAATTAGGGCAAAATCACACTTTTTTCCCACTTCACATCGGAGTCGGGGTCCTGACATGAAAACCACCTGACACACCCCAGCCCGCCCCCAATGGCAAAATCCAGCCCTTCGAGTTTTCACCACCCACTCACCACCACAACCCCTGGTGGCCAATCGGATCTCATCAGTTTCCCGCTGGGAGGATGAGGTTAAAATTGCCCCCTCTTCCCGTAAAATCACCTGCCATTAAGGAAGTGCATCTCTTTAAATTTCAGCTGCAGCCAACTTTCTCGCATTCCGCCTTACACCAGCTACTGTCACAAACCGAAAACAGTGAGGATCTTATGGTAATTATTGAAACAAGCTGACACAGCAGACTGTGGGCAATCAGCTTAATGCCCCTGTAGCCAGCTTTGTGCTAACAGCTCACCATTCCATCCTCGACTTCATCAGTTTCACAAAATGGGCCACGCCAGAGTCCAGGATATGGGGAAATCAATCAACATTTACATAGGGCTCGATTTCATCAATGGGGAGCTTTTGGAGGCGGGACTCCCACTTTTTGGGTTTTAGTCCCGCCCCCATCGACTTGTGGCCAACCCACGCTATTTTCCCTTGATTGACCTTGTTAAGCCCACCCAGCGGGCTCAGCAGGCCAATTAAGGGACACCTGGTTACTGGTGACGTCAGCGATTGACATTTCATCTGTCAAGAGCTTTTGACAGATGAAAAATCAGCGTTTGAAAGCTCTGTGAAGCTGTCAAACACTGAATCTGTCTAACTTGAGTCCTTCTACTGAGACTCAGTTAGAGAGCTCTCCAGACCAGAAGGCAGAGGCTGCAGCTTTTGACAGTTCAGCGGCGATTCTGCTTTCTGTGCCGGTGAGCTGAGGGACTCCCGAGAACTGAAGGGAGGAAGCCTGCAGGAGAAAGTATAGGTAAGTAAAACTTATTAAAACACTTTACACACACCTCACACACTTACCTCTGCACACATGCACCCATCACTCACCTGAACAACGGACATCTCGACCCCTCCAACCCCTGCAGACCGACGGTCTGCCTCGTTAACTTGGCGTGGTTCGGAGCCGTCGGGCAGCCCACACTTCAGGGCTAAAAATAGGGATTAGGCAAAACACTGCCTGTTAACTACCTGTTAACAGGCAGTTAATTGGCACCAATCCCCTTTCCACCTCGGGGAGGCGGCTCCCAGCATAGGCCGGGTACCCGCCTCCTGGGACATTGGCACGGAGGCGGGTTGGGGGCGGGATGGGTTCCTGCCCCCCCGATTCTGCAATTTTCCCACCACTCCCGCCTCCAAACCCACCTCCATGGGGCTTGGAAAATCGAGCCCTATATAGAATTTACAGCACAGAAACAGGCCATTCAGCCCATTGGAACGAAGCCGGTGTTTATTCTCCAGATGATGACTTCAATCTAGAGTGAGATCGGGCGGGGTGCGAAACCAGCGTTGCAACAGATCCCATCAGTTTCACGATGGGTGGCTTAGATTAAAATTGCCCCCAATGTATCTCAGGCCTGTGCTTAACCCCAGCCAGCCTCAAACAGCTGGCAGTCCTTGTATGGGCTCTCAACCTCGGGCCTGCATCACCCTCCACATTGTGACTGAGGAGGTTATGTCACATGACATCACAGTGAAAACCATGGCAACACAGAGGGAAGTGGGTTTCACCAGTAGCTGAAGTGCAGATGCTGAAATGCTCTCGACAAGTAAGGGGCAAGTTTGTTTAAAGCTTACCAAAGACTTCAGAATCTGTGGAGATCAAAATCGTTTGTTAACGCAACTCAGTTTTGAAACTCATCAGGATCTGTGGTGCTCAAAACCATTTGTTTCCAGAATCCAGTTTGTAAATTGATCCGAATCTGTGGAGATCAAAAACTGTTTGTTTACACAATTCAATTCTTAAATTCATCAAATTCTAACTGAAGGAGATAATTCTTCACAATATCAGGGAAAAGTCATCGAGGAGACAAAGAGGCTGTGAGTAAACGAAAGAATGAATGCTTATTTGAGAATTACCCCAAGAATTTAAATAGTTGAACAGTGAGATTTCCCTTCAGATTGAACAGGAATAGTCACAGCAAGTAAAACAAGGACAGGGAAATGGGACAGATGAGCCAGGAATGATTCCCTGCTGCCTCGTTTCCATGGGAACACTTGCCGGCCACGGTCCAGGTCGAGGTCCACCCCTTTGGGGAAGGCCCAGGTAATCCTGGAGTGATGTAACTGGGTCATTGGCCCAGTGTTAATAATCTTCCCTCTTCCCATTATTAGCAGCCGTAGAGAATCAGCCCCTTAATGTCCATGTCAGAATGCATCTATAAGACATTGTTGAAAGTAACCAGAGAGGAGGTGTACAGGGCAGCGGGTACAGTAATGGAAGGTTCAGATAAAATGAGCCCTAATTAAAGGAATATCCATTGGAATTCAGGGTAGAAGGCGGAAGGAAAGAAACAATTGGACTAAAAACTAGGAAACTAAGAGCATTTATGAGAGGTGCGGCAGATCGATGTTGGGAGACACCAGGTCCTGGTGAGGCCTCACATATACCAGTGGAACAAAGCTCCGGGGTCGGGCATGCTGGGAGATTGTGAGGCAGTGTGGGTGGAGAGACAAGTGGGGTTGGTAAGTGTGCAGGTTCTGCGGGTCAACGGGTGGGCGAGGTGGGGCAGAAAGCACAGGCAGGTGGGCAAGCTGGCAAGCACTTGGGATGGGTGAGATATGGGACAGGAAGCACTTCTTCACACAAAGGATAGAGGAAATCTGGAACTCTCTCGCATGTATAGCTGTTGAGGCTGGGGGTCAATTGAAAATTTCAAAACTAAGATTGATAGATTTTTGTTGGGCAGGGATATTAAGGGTTACGGATCCAAAGAGGGTTGATCGAGTTGAGAAACAGGTCAGCCATGATCTAATTGAATGGTGGAACAGGCTCGAGGGGCTGAATGGCCAACTCCTGTTCCTCTGTTCCTTCCTAACACGTAATATAATAATAGTTGACTAAATAATCAGGGATCAGCCATTCCCATTTCATAACTGTTCTATTCCTGGATCTACTCGGGGTCTGTGATTGGCTCAGAGTCCCATCCAATTGCTCGATCCTAAAGCTGCTGCTGCCTAAATTACCTGCACTAAACCCTGAGGGTACATTTTCCGCACTGGATGGCCAGCGGGAGATGGCCAGTCTGGCAGGATCTGGTATGCATTGAGTTTAATTTCAATTTCCTGACCTGCTACCTTTGCCTCACCATTCTCTTCTTCATAACTGCTCTAAGTCTCTCTCTTCCTTACTCAAAGCTCATCACAATTGTCCGTGCTACCCACTCACCAAAGTCTGAAGACCCCACTCCACCAGACAACCTATTAGTTCTTTGACTTTTCAACACTTCATCCAATTTTCACCACCCACTCACCACCACAACCCCTTCCCCACTCACCATCAATCTCTTCCCCACTCACCATCAATCTCTTCCCCACTCACCATCAACCCCTTCCCCACTCACCACAACCCCTTCCCCACTCACCATCAATCTCTTCCCCACTCACCATCAATCTCTTCCCCACTCACCATCAATCTCTTCCCCACTCACCATCAATCTCTTCCCCACTCACCATCAATCTCTTCCCCACTCACCATCAATCTCTTCCCCACTCACCATCAACCCCTTCCCCACTCAC
Organism: Somniosus microcephalus; assembly: GCF_052327205.1. NCBI lineage: Eukaryota > Metazoa > Chordata > Chondrichthyes > Squaliformes > Somniosidae > Somniosus > Somniosus microcephalus. Next base: position 27,333,258 of record NC_141000.1, on the reverse strand, counting down.
CACAACCCCTTCCCCACTCACCATCAATCTCTTCCCCACTCACCATCAATCTCTTCCCTACTCACCATCAATCTCTTCCCTACTCACCATCAATCTCTTCCCCACTCACCATCAATCTCTTCCCCACTCACCACCACAGCCTCTGGTGGCCAATCGGATCTCATCAGGTTCCTGCTGGTGTAGTGTCCGAGTATCAATAATACACGGACTGCAGGAGAACAATAAAACAGGTATTTACTGAACAGAGGGTAAACATAGATACATAGATACATAGAAGATAGGAGCAGGAGTAGGCCATTCGGCCCTTCGAGCCTGCTCCGCCATTCAATGAGATCATGGCTGATCATCCAAATTCAGTACCCGGTCCCTGCCTTCTCCCCATATCCCTTGATCCCTTTAGCCTTAAGAAATATATCCAACTCTTTCTTGAATATACTTAATGAACTGGCCTCCACCGCTCTCTGTGGCAGAGAATTCCACAGGTTCACCACTCTCTGGGTGAAGAAATTCCTCCTCATTTCAGTCCTAAATGGCTTACCCCTTATCCTTAGACTATGACCCCTAGTTCTGGACTCCCCGGCCATCAGAAACATCCTTCCTGCATCTAGTCTGTCCAGGCCTGACAGAATTTTATAGGTTTCGATGAGATCCCCTCTCAATCTTCTAAACTCCAGTGAGTATAAGCCCAATCGACACAATCTCTCCTCATACGTCATTCCTGCCATCCCAGGTATCAGCCTGGTGAATCTTCGCTGCACTCCTTCCATGGCAAGAACGTCCTTCCTCAGGTAAGGCGACCAAAACTGCACACAATACTCAAGGTGTGGTCTCACCAAGGCCCTGTACAACTGCAGCAAGACATCCTTGTTCTTGTACTCGAACCCTCTTGCTACGAAGGCCAACATACCATTTGCCTTCTTAACCGCCTGCTGCACCTGCATGCTTACCTTCAGCGACTGGTGTACAAGAACACCCAGGTCTCTTTGCACTTCCCCTTCTCCCAATCTATTACCATTCAAATAATAATCTGTCTTCCTGTTTTTGCCACCAAAGTGGATAACCTCACATTTATCCACATTATAGTGCATTTGCCATGTTTCTGCCCAATCACCCAACCTGTCTAAATCGTGCTGGAGTTTCACGACATCCTCCTCACAGCATATCCTCCCCCCCAGCTTTGTGTCGTCTGCAAATTTGGAGATAGTACATCCAATTCCCTCGTCCAGATCATTAATATATATTGTGAACAGCTGGGGTCCTAGGACCGAACCTTGCGGCACCCCACTAGTCACTGCCTGCCACTCAGAAAATGACCCGTTTATTCCAACTCTTTGCTTTCTGTCCGCCAACCAGTTCTCTATCCAAGTCAATACCTTGCCCCCAATCCCATGTGCCTTAATTTTGCACGCTAATCTCTTATGCGGGGCCTTATCGAAAGCCTTCTGAAAGTCCAAATACACCACATCCACTGGTTCTCCCTTATCTATTTTACCAGTTACATCCTCAAAAAATTCCAGTAGATTAGTCAAGCATGATTTACCTTTTGTAAATCCATGTTGACTTTGTCCGATCCAGTCACTGCTTTCCAAGTGCTCTGCTATTACATCTTTTATAATAGACTCCAGCATTTTCCCCACGACCGATGTCAGGCTTACCGGTCTATAATTCCCCGCTTTTTCTCTACCACCTTTTTTGAATAGTGGGGTAACATTAGCTACCCTCCAATCCATGGGTACCGTTCCAGAGTCTATCGAGTTCTGGAAGATGACCAGCAACGCATCTACTATTTCTAGGGCCACTTCCTTAAGTACCCTGGGATGTAGATTATCAGGCCCTGGGGATTTATCGGCCTTCAGTCCCATCAATCTTCCTAACACCGTTTCCCTACAAATACTGATTTCTTTCAGTTCCACCCTTTCATCAGACCCTATGTTCCCCGGCATCTCTGGGAGGTTATTTGTGTCCTCCTTTGTGAAGACAGAACCAAAATATGTATTTAGTTGGCCTGCCATTTCTTTGTTCCCCATTATAAATTCCCCCAATTCTGACTGCAAGGGACCTACGCTTGACTTCACCAATCTTTTTCTCTTCACATATCTATAAAAGCTTTTACAGTCAGTTTTTATGTTCTCTGCAAGCTTACTCTCATATTCTATTTTCCCTTTCTTAATTAATCCCTTTGTCCTCCTTTGTTGAATCCTAAACTGCTCCCAATCCTCAGGATTATTGCTTTTTCTGGCCAATTTATATGCCCTCTCCTTGGACCTTATGCTATCCCTAATTTCCCTTGTTAGCCACGGTTGGGTCACCTTTTTTGTTTTATTTTTATGCCAAACTGGGATGAACAAATTCTGTAGTTCATCCATTCGGTCTTTGAATGTTTGCCATTGCCTATCCACCGTCAACCCTTTGAGTGCCATTCCCCAATCAATCCTACCCAACTCGCTCCTCAGACCATCATAGTTTCCTTTATTTAAATTGAGGACCCTAGTCTCCGAGTCAACTACTTTATTCTCCATCTTAATGAAGAATTCGATCATATTATGATCGCTCCGACCCAAGGGGCCTCTTACAACAAGATTGCTAATTAATCCTTTCTCGTTACATAATACCCAGTCTAAGATGGCCTGATCTCTGGTTGGTTCCTCGACATATTGGTCCAGGAAACCATCCCGTAAACACTCCAGGAATTCCTCCTCCACAGTATTGTTACTAATTTGGTTGGCCCAATCTATATGTAGATTAAAGTCACCCATGATGACTGCTGTGCCCTTATTGCACGCTTCTTTAATTTCTCTTTTATTGCCACCCCCAACCTCCGCCTTACTGTTTGGAGGTCTATAAACCACTCCCACTAACGTTTTTTTCCCCTTAGTATTTCTCAATTCTACCCATACAGATTCCACCTCATCAGAGCTAATATCCTTCATTACAATTGTGTTAATCCCTTCTTTAACCAGTAATGCTACCCCACCTCCCTTTCCTTTTTGCCTATCTTTCCTGAATATCGAATACCCCTGGATGTTGAGTTCCCAGTCCTGTCCTTCCTTGAGCCACGTTTCCGTAATCCCAACCAAATCGTATTTGTTTACTTCTATTTGCGCAGCCAATTCATCCACCTTATTACAAATGCTCCTCGCATTAAGACACAAAGCCTTCAGGCTTGTTTTTTTAACGCTCTTAGACCTATTAGAATTATTATTTACTGTGGCCATGTTTGATTTAAACCGTTGATTTCTCTGACTGCCACTTCTGTTTTTCTCCTTCCTATCTTTTGCTTTTATCCTTGTTTCCCTTTCCTCTGTCTCCCTGCTCAGGTTCCCAACCCCCTGCCATTTTACGTCAGACTGAAGTACAGAAGCCTGCTAGGGCTTTTTATACAGGTGTGGTCACTGCCGGTACTGCAGTATAAAATCAGTTCTTCTCTTAAAGGTACATACACAACAATTCCTCCCCTTTTAGATAAACAGTACATAAGATTCATTTAACAACTAAATAATAACTAATTACAATTCCAATTTTCTCTGTACTATATACATCAACTGAAATAATTATTTATAAGTTCAGTCTTTGAGGAGGCTTCCTGATCCTGACTGGATAGCGCCTTTCTCGAGTATCCTGTTCTTGCGGCGGAGTCGATTCTGGCTCATTGTCATTGGTTGGTTCGTCAGCTTCCAATACCACTGCTTCTGAGGTAGACGCAATCTGTACTTCGGGTTCATTACCAGGTGCACATGCTCGTGGTATAGGTTTGGCTTGTTCCTGTGACTCTAGAATCTGGTCAGCATGGCGTCTCACGATGCTCTCTCCAACGTCCACTGTGTACATTAGTGGTCCCTGCTGTGTGCATATCGTTCCTGGCTGCCATTTTTCTGTTCGGTAGTCGCGGGCCAAGACTGGTTGCCCTATCTTGAAGCTCCGGGTTGGCTTCTCATTGATGTGCTGGAATTGCTTATCCTCAACATCTCATCTTATGTTTGGTTTGAGCAAATCCAGGCGACATCTTAGCCTTCGGTTGAAGAACATTATGGCAGGAGCTTGGTTGGTGACTGCATGTGTCGCATTCCGGTAAGCAAACAAGAAAATATCTACCTTGTGTTGTAGTGGTATGTCATCGTTATACATCGCCTTTATTGCCTTTTTAAAGGTCTGAACACACCTCTCAGCCAATCCATTTGTGGCTGGATGATATGGGGCAGATGTGTAATGTTTCACCCCATTATTCCTCAGAAACCTCCGGAAATCCTCTGACACAAACTGTGGCCCATTGTCGGAGCAAATCTGTTCTGGCAAGCCATTCCTGGTGAAGATGGTCCGTAGGACTGCAATAGTTTTCTCCGTGGTGGTGGAGGACATTTTGATGACCTCTGGCCATTTCGAATGGGCATCCACGGCGATTAGAAACATTGAGTCCATAAATGGGCCAGCAAAATCAATGTGTACCCGTTGCCATGGAGATGAGGGCCACTCCCATGGGTGTAGAGGGGCCTGTGGTGGTGCATTTTGGACTTTCTGGCATCCTGAGCAGCTCTTGGTCAGGTCCTCGATTTGTTTATCGATTCCCGGCCACCACACATAAACCCTGGCTAGGCTTTTCATTTTTACCCCTCCCAGATGACCCTCATGAAGCTCATTGAGCACTCTGTCTCTCAACTTGGGTGGAATTACCACTCGGGATCCACACATCAAGGTTCCCCGGCACACTGACAGCTGTTCTCTCCTTGGCGAGAATGCTGGCAACAGTGAGTCGCCATGTGCTGGCCATTCCTTCACCGTCAAATCATAGACCCGAGAGAGTGTCGGGTCATTTCGGGTTTCCTTCTCTATACTTGAGTTCGTAACAGGCAGACATTCGACTATGGTCGCATGGAATATCTCAACAAGGTCCACTGCAGGTGCTTCCTCTACTGTAGGCAATGGTAGGCGCGACAGCCCATCAGCGTTTCCATGCTGTTTCATACCCTTGTACTCTATGTCGTACTGATGTGCCGCTAGAAAAAGTGACCATCTTTGCAGCCGTTGCGCCGTCATCACCGGAACGCCCTTCTTTGGGTTAAAAATGGAGACCAGGGGCTGATGATCAGTCAGTAGGGTGAATTTCTGCCCGTGCATATAGTGATTGAACTTCTTCACCCCCCACACCAGGCTGAGGGCCTCCCTGTCAATCTGGGCGTAGTTACGCTCGGCTGAGGTTAACGAGCGCAACGCAAAGGCTATTGGCCTCTCTGAACCGTCAAGGAATTTGTGTGACAGCACCGCTCCAATGCCGTAGGGAGATGCATCACATGCCAACCGAATCGGTAGTGTTGGGTTGTAGTGGGCCAATACTTCTTTTGAAGTGATTAGGCATTTACATTTCTGAAAGGCACGCTTACACTCATCACTCCATTTCCATGTTACTCCAGTTTGCAGCAGGGCGTTCAGTGGGTGCAGAATTGTAGATAAATTCGGCAAGAACTTATGGTAGTAGTTCACCAACCCGAGAAACGACCTCAGTTGCGACACATTTTCCGGTGCTGGAGCCTTGACTACAGCCTCAATCTTGTCTGGCGACTTATGCAACCCTTCCTCATCAATCATGTGGCCACAATACGAGATTTGTCTCCTGAAGAACTCGCATTTGGGGCGGTTGGCTCATAGCCCATATTCCTGCAATCTAGTGAGCACCTGCTCCAGGTTGGCAAGGTGTTCACTGTCATTTTCGCCCGTAACCAGGATGTCGTCCAAATAACACTGGGTCCCCGGGATCCCTTGCAGGACTTGTTCCATCGCCCTCTGCCAAATAGCCGGGGCTGATGCTACCCCGAATACCAGTCGATTGTACTGGTAAAGGCCTTTGTGAGTGTTTATCGTGAGGTATTTCCTAGATGCTTCTTCCACCTCCATTTGTAGATACGCTTGAGCCAGATCAATCTTCGTAAAGCGTTTCCCTCCAGATAGTGAGGCGAAAATATCTTCTATCCGTGGAAGTGGATATTGTACTGTGTGCAGGACTGGGTTCACAGTTACCTTGAAGTCCCCACAGATGCGAACCTTCTTCGGCTCCCCAGGCGTGCTGCTCAATGATTTCTTCATTACAGGAACGATGGGTGTGGCCCACTCGCTCCAGTCCACCTTGGACAGCACACCCGAACGCTCCAGACTCTCCAGTTCTGCTTCAACGGCTGGGCGGATCGCATATGGTACCGGTCTGGCCTTAAAAAATTTTGGGTTTGCGTTATCTTCGATTTTTATCGTTGCCTTTACTACTTTTAGAGTCCCAAGTCCTTGTTGGAACACCTCTTTCGCGTCAGTTAGAATTTTTGACAGTCGTCCAGGTGTGACGTCGTCATCCTTTTTGTCAGTCACAGTTAGCGCCTGAATGGAATGCCAATCCAATTGTATTTTTTGGATCCATTCATGTCCCAATAATGGTGGTCCTCCATCTTGTAGTATATATAGATACAGTTTCTGTGTTTCCTTGCCGTTGTATTTCACTGGCACCCTTATTTTTCCTCTGGGGTAGACTTTTTGCCCCGTGTATGTCTTCAATACAATGGACGCGTCCTTTAAGGGTATGTGTGAGAATAGCCGCTCATAGTCTCGTCGATTCATGACAGTTAGGGCTGATCCTGTATCCAATTCCATCTTTACTTGGGACCCTGCTATCATGAGGGTGACCCAAATGGTTCGGTGATCCTCCTTTGCGATCACGTTGTGTAACGTTAGACAACTTAGTCTCCTGCTCCCGGAGTCATTATCACTCTCCTGATCTTCCGAACTACTGTCTGTCATTTTTTTTAACTTTCTTGTACTTTTCCTTAGTAGTTCTTGTAGTGTTGGTTTTCTTTCCCGACCTGCAGACTCTTGCTATATGTCCCATTTTCCCGCATTGCCTGCATACTTTGTCCTTAAACCAGCAGTCCTTCTGATCATGGGTTGTTCTGCCGCAGCGATAGCACTTTTCTGCTCCATACGCCATTTTGTTAACGCTGTGCTGCTGCTTTGTAGGATACTGCCACGCTGAAAGCCTGTTCTAGCATCAGGTCCTTTTCCGAAAGTAGTCGTTTCTGTGTTCCTTCACTCTGGAGCCCGCAGACAAACTTATCCCGTAAGGTGCCTGCCAGTCCTGCTCCGAACTGGCAGTACTTCGATAGCTTGCGTAGTTCCGTAAGATAGTCAGCATTGTTCTCATCTTTGTGCTGGTTTCTTTTATGGAACTTGAATCTTTCTGCTATCAGCAGCGGTGTAGGGTTTAGGTGTTCCTGTAAGATATTAACAATCTCTTCAAAACTTTTCTCCATTGGTTTAGCTGGGGTAATTAAATTCCGCAATAGGCCGTACGTTCTCGCGCCCATCAAATTTAATAATACCGACACCTTCTTTCCATTGGCCACCTCATTGGCAATGCAGTACACTTCAATTCTTTCCACATACGTGGTCCAGTCTTCTACCTCGTTGTCGAAAGCAGTGATACTGCCACTCTTCGGCATCTTGGGTGATTTAAAATGGCGCCTCCCGTGCTTTTTCTTCTTCCCCAATGGAATAAAATGGCGCCTCCCGCGCTTTTCCTTCTTCCCCAATGGAATAAAATGGCGCCTCCCGCGCTTTTCCTTCTTTCCCTTGCTGCCACGCTGCTCCTAGCGTTCTACAGGGTAATGGCGGCGACCCGCGGCTTCGGCGCGTCTCACTTTTCCTTCCCCTCGTTTTATTTTCTCTACGCTGCCCGGTTCTTGAGCACCGACCGTGCCCTGAGCGCTCCACCCTCTCTCTCTCTCTTTCCTCCCGACGACGCTGCGCGGCCCCTTTTTCAGTGCCGCTCGATCGAGCTCGAGCCCGCCGCAGTCCGGAAGGGTCAGCGCACTACCTGCTACCAGCACAATTTGCTGGAACACCTTGACTGGGGAGCCAAGCCCAGCTCTCCACAGCCTCTCCCGCAGTTCCCCGAACACCGATGGATCCTTGGGCGGTTGCCCGCGGTCGACGCCCGTTGACCTGACTTCGACCTGCAAGAAGCTTCTTCTCAGGGAAAGATCCCCGTGAGGTGATGCAGTACTGCAGGTGAGTTCGAACCTGCCCGTCGCCAGTGTACTGTCCGAGTATCATTAATACACGGACTGCAGGAGAACAATAAAACAGGTATTTACTGAACAGAGGGTAAACGTCAGACTGAAGTACAGAAGCCTGCTCGGGCTTTTTATACAGGTGTGGTCACTGCCGGTACTGCAGTATAAAATCAGTTCTTCTCTTAAAGGTACATACACAACAGCTGGGAGGGTGAGGTTAAAATTACACCCTCTTTCCGTAAAATCACCTGCCATTCAGGAGGCGCATCCCTTTAAATTTCTGCTGCAGCCAACTTTCTCACATTCCGCATTACACCAGCTACTGTCACAAACACAAATGATGTCAGGATTTTATAGTAATTATTGAAGTGCGCTGACACAGCAGACTGTAACCAATCAGCTTAATGCCCCTTTAGCCAGCTTTGCGCTAACAGCTCACCATTTCGTCCTCGACTTCATCAGTTTCACAAAATGGGCCACTCCAGAGTCCAGGATATGGGGAAATTAATCAACATTTACATAGAATTACCTAGAATTTACAGCACAGGAACAGGCCATTCAGCCCATCAAGTCTATGCCGGTGTTTTATGCTCCACACGATGACTTCTATCTAGAGTGAGATCGGGCGGGGTGCGAAACCAGCATTGCAGCAGATCCCGTCAGTTTCACGATGGGTGGCTTAAATTAAAATTGCCTCCAATGTATCTCACGTCTGTGCTTAACCCCAGCCAGCCCCCAACAGCGTGCAGTCCTTGTATGGGCTCTCAACCTCAGGCCTGCATCACCCTCCACATTGTGACTGAGGAGGTTACGTCACATGACGTCACAGTGAAATCCATGGCAACAGAGAGAAGTAGGTTTCACCAGTAGCTGAAGTGCAGATGTAAGGAACAAGTTTGTTTAAAGCTTACCAAAGTCTTCAGAATTTGTGGAGTTCAAAATTGTTTGTTAACGCAACTCAGTTTTGAAACTCATCAGGATCTGTGGTGCTCAAAACCATTTGTTTCCAGAATTCAGTTTGTAAATTGATCCGAATCTGTGGAGATCAAAATCTGCTCGAAGGGCCGAATGACCTACTCCTGCTCCTATTTTTCTATGTTTCTATGTTTGTATACAGAATTCAGTTCTTAAATTCATCAAATCATAACCAGAGATATAATTCGTCACAATATCAGGAAAAAGTCACCGAGGAGACAAAGCTCTGTGAAGCTGTCAAACACTGACATTCTCTTTAGTTTGATGAGTCCTTGTGTTGAGGACTCATCAAACCTTTCAAATCTGTAAATTTCACAAGGCTATTGGAACGGAGGTTCCAACAGCCATTCTGTGAAATTGACAAGCAGGATGTCGGCTTTCCCGATCCACCGCGGATAAAGGCTGTATGAAGAAAACAAGGTAAGTGAACACTTTTTTAAACTTATCACTCACCTCTACACCTTACTTCCAAGTGCCTCCGACCACCACAGACCTCCTCCACGTCTCCTCCAACCCGGTGGGGTTCTCCAATGTCGGGAAGCCTTCACCTGTGAAGGTAAAATGGCACTAATCCTTTTTTATGCCTGTTAACTACCTGTTAACAGGCAGTTAAAAGGATTAAATGCCTTTCCCGCCTCCAGGGGATGGGACCCAAAGCTGCACATCTTCCCACCTCCTGGCAAAAGGGCACGGAGGCGGGATGGGGGCGGCTTTGCCTTCCACCCCCACTTTCTCCGAGTTTACCGGCTGTCCCGCCTCCATGCCCGCCTCCTCGGGGCTTGGAAAATCCAGCCCGTAGAGTACAAAAGCAAGGAAGTTATGCTAAACCTTTATAAAACACTGGGTAGGCCTCAGCTGGAGTATTATTTTCAATTCTGGGCACCACACTTTAGGAAGGATGTCAAGACCTTGGAGAGGGTGCGGAGGAGATTTACTAGAATGGTACCAGAGATCGGGGACTTCAGTATTGTGGAGAGACTGGGGAAGCTGGGATTGTTCTCCTTAGGGCAGAGAAGGTTAAGAGAATATTTGATAAAGGTGTTCAGAATGATTTGATAGAGTAAATAAGGAGAAACTGTTTCCAGTGACAAAACGGTCGGTAACTAGAGGACACAGATTTAAGGTGATTGGCAAAAGAACCAGAGGTGACATGAGGAAACATTTTTTTACATTTGTTGTGATCTGAAATGCACTGCCTGAAAGGGCGGTGGAAGCAGATTCAATAGTAACATTCAAAAGAGAATTGGATAAATACTTGAAGGGAAAAAAATTACAGGGCTATGAGGAAAGAGCAGGGGAGTGGGATTAATTGGATAGCTCTACCAAAGTGGCATAGGCACGATGGGCCGAATGGCCTCCTTCTGTGCTGTATCATTCTATGATTCTGTCACTCACCATCTCCGATCTCACACACCACACCCACACTCTCAGACACACCATGTTCCCCATCACTCACCATCCCCGATTTCACACACCACACCCACACTCTCAGACACACCACCTACCCCAGCACTCGTCATCTGCAAATCTCACACCCGCACAAATTCAATCTCTCACTTACATCAAAAGCTACTTGCTGCACTACATCAACACCTTCAGTCACAGAACCCCACCTCCATTAGCCCACCTCACCCAACATGTCATCTCATGAGAGGCCCACCACTACAGAAAGAAACCTTGGGTCCAGCTCACGTCCGCCACACACCAGACTCCGCACTTTGTAATGGATGCAAAACATTGATAGAAAAGAAAGCCAATCATTGGCACAGAGAAGGTGAACCCAGAATATTACACTAAGTCCTGTCAGCAAAGTGAAGAAAAAGAGACATCATTTAAATGAATGAAAAGTGCATTTCTAACTCAAAGGGTGATCAATATTTGAAATGATCCACCAGGTAAGGGGATGAAATCAAGGTATTGGAGGAGTTCACCATACAGGTGGTTGCTAGGCTGGGGGAGCTGGTTTTCTAGAGCTGAAATCAATGGGTCAAATGGTCTTTTCTTCTGTCCTTATACCCCTGCTATAGTGATATTACAAATTGCAGACCAATCCATCGAGAGCCCAAAAATGTCACAGGAACCAAGTAGAAGAATTGGGACTTTCTTGATGGCGCTGTTAAAGAGACTGGCAGATGATGATGACAGCACTCAATGGGAAATATCCCAGGCTATATGACATGAATCTTGTCATTCATGTGGAAATGACTTATGAAATGATACTGGACGGCCTGCTGGTGGCGCTGTCTAGGGAGAGTATAAATACTCGGGCATGGGCCCAGCTTGCTCAGGACATTCTTTAACAGGAACTAATGAAGGACACAACTAGATCTCCATGTTGAAAAACAGTTGATTCAAGCCTTGTTTAATACTCAGAACAAGTGCCTAGTAGTTTTCTTACATCACTATGTATAGACTGGGCCATCAGTGGCCAGAATATGTCCTCCTCACTTGCCGTTACTACCTCTGGCAACATGTCTGGCTCCCTATTAACATTGCACTGTCATTCTGAATAGCATGGAGATGATCGTGAAAGACAATCTCAGCATCATTAGGCAGCATGTGGCTGACTCTCTCATTGTTATGGCTTCCCTTAAGGCAACCACGTTGACCGAGGCACAAAAGCAAAACCAGGAAGCTGCATCTAACCTCCTGGTTGCCATTGGCTTAGGGTTTTTAAAAGATGTGCTGGCGGTTACATTGGAAGATATGAAAAAATGGTATCCATTTCATGTTTATATGGTAAAAATATGGAGATGGCATCTAAGAATGTTAGGGAGCTCCGTCCAACTCAAGTGACTAGTGCAGCTGAGGTCTACAGTCACAAAGCCACCGTCAAACCTAAAGCTGTGAGACCGAAAGCATGTCGGTGAGAGCAGTTCAGTGAATTGTTATCACTGCAATGGAAATCACTCACCACAGTCCTGCCAATACAGAAATGTGAAGTGTTTTCACTGCCAGAAGCCAGGCCATATTTCAACAGCTTTCAGAGCTCAATCGAAAGCAGGAAGAACCATTCTAGTGACAATGCAAAGCAGTGACGACAAAAAGGAGGAATTCACAATATTGAAGTGAACACACCTGATGTTGAAGAACTAGGCATCTACAGTCTCTATACCATTAGTGGCAATGCTAGCAGTTGTGAGAAAGACTTCCGTACAAAACTTTTGATCAACTAGCAATATATTGATATGTGTATCGACATGACAGCGGACTGCTCTATCATGAGCAAGGACATATATGAGAGTAAGTTTAATCAAATACCACTGACAAAGAGTACTGTAGGGTTAAAAACCGACTCCGGAGAAATCCTAGAGACATGTGGACAAATGGAATGTACAGTTCAACACAATGGCCAGTCAGTAAAGCTGCCTATTATTGTAGCGAGCTACAACAACAGGCCAACTCTCATGGGCAAAGATTGGTTGAGAAAGTTAAAACCAGACTGGAAAAACATCTTCAGTGTAGATGCTTCAAAGAAGCGACTCGACACTGTTGTGTATTTTGAATGTTGTATTTGAATTGTTCCACATAGCTTACCGTAGTTGTGATGTGCAATGCACTATGGGAAATAGAGTGCATTAAGTGAGAGATTCTTCTGGAAGTAAAGATGGCTGTTAACTGAACTCTGTCTCCTGCGTACTCTTTTAATTGTTATACAAGCAAGGTTATTAACCTCTTGAGATATAACAAAAGTGGCGACGAGGACGTCTGAACTTACGTGGACTTGAGGAAGGGGAGGAAAAGCAGTGAGTAAATCGGGAAGGACATTTATTCAACTGTGAAACGATCTGTGAATTGAAGCACTAAATAACTGATAGTGATTTTAGTTGAGTTCAACATTGGAAGGATCCTTAGTGAATGATAATTAGGAGCCTGAGAGAAGGAAAATGGCTGGAATTATCGGTAACATTGGACCGTTTGATGAGAATGTCGAACAATGGAACTCATACACAGAACGATTTGAATACTTCACACAAGCAAATGACATTGGAGGGAACAAGGTAGTATCTACATTGTTAAGTGTGATGGGACCAAAGACTTTCAATCTTTTGTGTACTTTAGTGCATCCAGATAAACCAGGGACTAAACAATATAGCGAAATTGTGGAGATACTAAAAGGGCATTTTTCACCCAAACCCCTAGTCATAGCTGAGAGGCTTAGGTTCCACAGGCGTAACCAGGAAGAAGGAGAAACAATGACTATGTTTGTAGCTGCACTAAAAAGACTATCAGAGCACTGTGAGTTTAATGACGTGCTAAATGATACTATAAGAGACAGGCTAGTGTGTGGTATGAGAACTGAAGCCATACAGAAGAGACTATTAACGGAGAGTAATCTGACTACAACAGGCCATTGAAATCAGTATTTCCATGGAATTGGCAGCTAAGGAAGCTCAACAGTTGGGTGCAACAGAAAAAGTGCACAAAGTAAGAACAGAGAGCCAAGGGCCATGCTTCCGTTGTGGCAAAACGGGGCATCTTGCGTCTGCATGCTGGTGTGTGGACATGGATTGCCACAGCTGTGGTAAAAAGGGATATATTCAGCGCGCATGCAGAAATAAAAAGGACACAGAGAAAACGTCAAAGACGGAAGGAAGAAAAAAAACATTCAGACAAAAGACAAAGAAGCATGTCCGCTCTGTAGAACAGGACAAAACAGAGGCAAGTGACACTTCAAAGGAGGAACTATCACTGAACGTGCTGACTGTAGCTGGGGATTCGCATGGCTACTGGGTCTCACCCTTGCTAGAGGGGCAGCCTGTGCGAATGCAGATCGATACCGGGGCAGCAGTATCTCTTATGTCAGAGACAGTCTACAAAAAGACATTAAAGCACCTTCCACTTCAGCCAGCTAACCTAGCGTTAAAGACATATGCCGGTGAAAGAGTAACTGTGAGAGGTATCACTGAGATCACAGTTCAGTTGAATGGACAAACTAGGAAGTTACCACTCTACGTAGTTAAAGGAGACTACCCCTCCCTGCTGGGACGTTCGTGGATGGAGAGAATAAAATTAGACTGGTCATCAGTCTACATGATGTCACACAATGATCCAGGCTTACCCGCCATCTTAAAGAAACATGCAGAAGTCTTTAATGGAGAACTGGGTAGCATGAAAGATATTACTGTGAAGCTTCGTATTAAGCAGGATAGCAAACCCAAGTTCATGAAGGCACGACCCGTACCTTATGCCATCAGACCAAAAGTCGAGGCTGACTTAGAAGCCCTAGTTGAAAGCGGAGTACTAGAACCAGTTAGCGTGAGTGAATGGGCAACACCCATCATACCAGTGCTCAAGAAAGGGGGTGGAGTTAGGATATGTGGAGATTTTAAAGTAACTGTTAACCCTATATTGTCAGTGGAGCAATATCCGCTTCCCCATATTGATGATTTGTTTGCAGGACTTGCTGGGGGCCAAAAGTTTAGCACAATCGACCTCTGTCAAGCCTACCTGCAAATGCACGTGGATGAACAGTCACAAGAAATGCTGACTATTGTGACGCACAAGGGCCTATTTAGGTATCGTCGACTTCCTTTCGGAATTACATCAGCTCCAGCGCTTTTCCAACGTGCTATGGACCAGATCCTTAGTGGATTGCCTGGAGTCCAGTGCTACTTAGATGATATCTTAGTTACTGGGTGTGATGACCAAGACCATCTGCGTAACTTGGACGCAATGCTACAGAGACTGAGGGATTATGGACTCAGAGTTCACAGGGATAAATGCGATTTTTTTCAAGCATCAGTTGAGTACCTCGGTCATGTGATCGATGCCACAGGCCTTCACAAGGCACCGTCCAAGACCAAGGCAATCGTGGATGCCCCAGCACCTGAAAATATCAGCCAGCTGCGTTCTTTTCTAGGGTTACTGAACTACTATGGACGGTTCATACCAAACCTAGCCTCGATGCTGAGGCCGCTGCATTGGTTGCTATGTAAAGACAAGAAGTGGGAATGGACTAACAAGTGCCAGGAGGCATTCATGACAGCAAAGGACACGCTCCTGAAGTCAGAGGCTTTGACGCATTTTGACCCTTCATTACCAATACAGTTAGCTTGTGATGCATCGTCATATGGTGTGGGAGCGGTAGTTTCTCATATCATGCCAAACGGAGAAGAGAAGCCGATAGCATTCGCATCTAGGACTTTGAACAGAGCTGAAACTAACTACGCCCAAATAGAATGAGAAGCACTGAGCATCGTTTTTGACGTTCGCAAGTTTCACCAATATTTGTACGGGAGACAGTTCACCTTACTAACAGATCACCGCCCTCTCACGACCATCTTCAGGCCACATACAGGGATTCCGTCACTTGCTGCGAGCAGAATGCAAAGGTGGGCGCTGCTGTTGTCTGCACACACCTTTGACATTAGATATCGCAAGTCTGACCTGCACGGCAACGCCGACGGTCTTTCCAGGTTGCCGCTGCCTGTCACCAAGCCTATGACGCGTAGCATGGACATCTGCTATTTTAGGCAGGTGGAGAACGCGCCTGTTACTTCAACACAGGTCCGACGAAACACCAGAAACGACCCAGTGTTGTCTGCAGTGCTGGACATTATCGTCAGGGGGAAGCTTGACAGCGATGACCCAAACCTGAAACCATATCTCTTAAGGAGAAACGAACTGTCGGTGCAGTCTGGATGTTTGCTGTGGGGGAGGAGAGTGGTTATTCCACCATCGCTACAGAAACCAGTGTTACAGCAACTACACTCCGGACACTGCGGAATGGTTCGTATGAAAGAAATAGCGAGGAGCTACTTCTGGTGGCCGGGTATGGATGGACAGATTGAGGACAAAGCTAAAACCTGTTCCTCATGTCAGAGAATTCGTAATGTGCCACAGCTTGCACCTCTTCACCCCTGGGACTTTCCGGAGGAAGCATGGCACCGCATTCATGTAGACTTTGCAGGTCCATTCGAAGAGAGAATGTTCCTGGTGGCCAGAGGTTGTTATAATGAGGTCCACCATCGCTGAGAAGACCATTGAGAAGTTAGGTGAGGTGTTCAGCCGATTTGGATCTCCGATGCAACTTGTCTCAGACAACGGTCCACAGTGGGTGTCACAAGAAATGGCTACATTCCTGCAGGTGAATGGCGTACAACATATCAGGGCTGCACCATACCACCCTGCGCCCAATGGTCTAGCTGAGAGGTTTGTTCAGACCATGAAACACTCTCTAAAGGCATCGCAAGGCCAGGGAACGCTTCATCAGCGCCTGAATAGTTTCCTGTTGAGTTACAGGAACACACCACATGCGACCACAAAAGCATCACCTGCCACTCTACTGCTAAAAAGAGAGCTACGAACCAACTTCGACCTGCTGAAACCGCCAAAGGTGAAAGACGTGGTACAGTATCAGCAGGACAAGCAGATCAAGCGACGTGAACAACGCTCCAAAGACAGAGTCTTCAGTCCAGGTGAACATGTGTTGGCACGGAACTACAGTGGTGGACCTAAGTGGGTTCCTGCTACTGTCATTGCACAGACTGGTCCAGTATCCTACACTGTACAGACACCCGAGGACATTGTCTGGAAGAGACACACCGATCAGCTTCTATGAAGTGCAGCAACACCCACTGAACCACCAACAGCAGGTCATCTGCCTTCTACACCGAGAGGCTCACCTTCTGAGGAAGCAGCCGCTTCAGCCCCTATCTCATCAGCAAGGGAGACCTGTATACAGGCACCCCAGCCGCCTACACCTGTGGTGATGTCACCTGTGAGAGACAATGAAATGGAGAGCCAGGTTGACCGCCGGTATCCTACCAGAGAGCGGCGGGCCCCTATATGTTTGAACTTATAGTTCAGAGACTTACCCTTTATCTGGGGCAGAATAATCCCCATGGGTATAACAGGTTATTGTGTTTTTAAAATTTTGTGGTTCTATTGGGACATCTAATGTAAGAGGGGAGGAGATGTTGTGTATTTTGAATGTTGTATTTGAATTGTTCCACATAGCTTACCACAGTTGTGATGTGCAGTGCACTATGGGAAATAGAGTGCATTAACTGAGAGATTCTTCTGGAAGTAAAGATGGCTGTTAACTGAACTCTGTCTCCTGCGTACTCTTTTAATTGTTATACAAGCAAGGTTATTAACCTCTTGAGATATAACAGACACAACGCTGAACAAGTATGAAAGCATGTTCTCAGACAGTTATTGTTATGTTCATTAATAACTAGACATTCTTATTATGAACACAGCTAGCTTTTGCTAGTTACTTTATTGAGCCATGTGGACTTGGTACAGTATCTGTAGAGATGCAGCATTGTGCTCCTGTGTGCAGGCTGCCATCTTGACTGTTGCCTTGTGGGTAGCCTAGCCTCATGGGTAATGTAGTCTTAATCTATATATACAGCTGGGTAGTGTAGTTTTATACATACAGCTATATACAGCTCTACTGCTCCACCTAGTGTCCACCACAGAATGACATGTTATTGATCACTACATCCCCCTTTCTTTGGAGGTTTAACAAAATCAATATCAATCAACTTTCAAGAAAACAATAAAGATAATATCAGTAACACTTTTGTAAGTGCTCTATAAACATAAACATTTTCAAAACAGTCAACACATTTTCAAAGCTTTACATTGTACTCAAAGATTAAGGCCTAGAAATTCAGTTGGTTGCGCCAGCCGTTAGCGCCTTAGGAGGAGTAGATGTCGGGCACTAGGCGGCTAGCGCCCGGGCACAGCTCGATCTGCGCCTCGTCCCAACTTCACTAGAGATTTAGCGGCGGCGCAAAGTCTTTGCGCGCGCTCAGCTGCGCGCGCAGATCATGACGTCATTTCCTCGTGCAACGCCCTTTGTGCGCCCCGAACCGGAACTTCAGTGGCAACGCCCCATTGTGCCCCTGGCGCCCCTAGCGACTGTTAGAGTGGAACGGTGCTCAGCCGATGCGGGGCGCGGGGGGCGCAAATTAAAGGGCACTCCTCCTGCACTATAAAAGGCTGCCATTTCGCAGCACTCCTTCTTGTGAAACGGACCTTTGGAGAGAGACCAAGGTAGATAGCTTTCTGCTTTGGCCCAACACTCGGACAGGTACTTCTGGCTTCAGGCCACAGCTTTCCACTAGTCTTTGCCTTCATTGACATCTCATTGTTTGCCAGCATATTATGGGGGCTGCAATGGGTGTCAACGCTGGCTTTCTCAATTACATCCAAAGGGCTCACAGACGCCGTGAGAGAGTGGCAGCCCTGGCTAGATGGAGAGGGGGCAACAGGCGTCGGCAAAGGAGGCCTTACCCACCCAGGGTATACCGCCAGCAGTTCTCCTATCTCAACATGTCTGAGGAGCAGTGTGTTCGGAGGCTGCGATTCAGAAGGGATGTGGTCACAGAGATCTGCCAGCTGTTTGGCGGTGATCTGCAGCCACAGCTGAGGAGCAGGACGTCTCTGTCGGTGGCAGTGAAGGTGACGGTGGCTCTCAACTTCTATGCCACCGGCTCCTTCCAATCTGCTGCTGGGGACATTGCCAACATCTCCCAGTTCGCCGTGCATTGCTGCATCCGCCAGGTGACCAATGCCCTTTTCCAAAGGAGACGTCAGTTCATCTCCTTCTCCATGGCCCTTGCCAAGCAGCAACAGCGTGCAATGGGCTTTGCAGCATTCGCGGGCTTCCCCATGGTGCAGGGCGCCATTGACTGCACGCATGTGGCTTTGCGGGCACCTCTGGAGAATGCCGAGGATTACCGCAACCGGAAGGGCTACCATTCGCTGAACGTCCAGCTGGTGTGTGACCACAGGCAGCTCATCCTAGCTGTCAATGCCCGCTTTCCAGGCAGCAGCCACGATGCCTTCATCCTGCGACAGACTTCTGTGGCAGACATGTTCCAGGCACAGCCTCACCCACGAGGATGGCTTATCGGGGACAAAGGCTATCCTTTGTGTACCTGGCTGATGACCCCGCTCCGTGCGCCCAGCACCCCTGCTGAAGAGGCATAAAACGAGAGCCATCAAGCGACCAGGAACATCATCGAACAAACAATCGGCGTCCTGAAGCAACAGTTCCGCTGTCTGGATCGTTCCGGTGGAGCCCTACAATATTCGCCGGAGCGAGTCTCCCATTTCGTGGTCGTTTGCTGCATGCTGCACAACCTGGCTATCCGCAGGACTCAGCCACTGCCACCAGAGATTGGAGGACCACCTCAGGAGGAGGAGGAGGAGGAGGAGGACCAGCACAGGAGGGAGGCACAAAGTGCAAGGGCCGCCCGTCGCCGGCTTATTGAACGTCGGTTCTAGGCCCCCTCTCAGGGAATAGCTTGTGCCAATGTCAGCAGATGAATGTAGCCGCTCCACAAGCCCTCAGCCGAGCAGGGCAACCAGGACTTAACCAAAAAACCATGCACACTGCAATTTAACCACAATAATTTATTGAAAACCTCTGCCCTTCCCACATTACATGCTCATGTGGAGAAGGCCCCTCCAAAAACACAAAACTACCAGTCTCGGCCTTACAA
Organism: Somniosus microcephalus; assembly: GCF_052327205.1. Taxonomy (NCBI): domain Eukaryota; kingdom Metazoa; phylum Chordata; class Chondrichthyes; order Squaliformes; family Somniosidae; genus Somniosus; species Somniosus microcephalus. Next base: position 27,313,775 of record NC_141000.1, on the reverse strand, counting down.
AAAGAAAGAAAGACACCAGTCTCGGCCTTACAAAAACACAACAGGCATTTGAGCATACCTTCTACTTTTTGCCCTGCAAGGGCGATGCTTTTCGCATCCTTGCCTGGCCCCTGCCCGCCCTGCAGCTCCTCCTCAATGGGAGCCCAGTGGCTGCAGCAAGGCTGGGGGCAGGCTGCTGAGGGGCAGATGGCGTGACGGCAGATGCCCTTGGGGGTCGGCGTGCACCAGCTCTGGCCTTGGAGTGGCTGGCTGCTGACTGCTCCAACTCTGGCTGGGCGGCAGCAGTCTGCCCAGTGGCTCGTGGCAGCTGCAATGGCGGAGTGGCAGTGTCGGCTGCAGGAATGGTGCCAACCTGGCAGATCGCAGGTGCTCGCTGGTCGCCTGATACAGTGGCACTCGCACGGGCCAGCACTGCAGCATGCGCAGCAAACAGCTGAAGGACAGACTGCTGGGCTGCTGCAGTGCGGCGGGTGCCCTGGCGATGCCTGGCTGATCCAGCGAGGGTGGCAGCAGTTAGTGCCCGTGTGGCCCTGGTCTGTGTCCGCATGACACCAGCCAGTGAACGGACGGCACGACTGAGCACTTGGCTCGAAGCCGCCTGTGCTGCCGCGAAGTCCTGCAGACTCCTGGCCTGTGCTGCCGCGATGTCCTGCACACTCCTGGCCTGTGCTGCACTGAATTGTTCCAGACTCCTGGCCTGTGCTGCACTGAATTGTTGCAGACTCCTGGCCTGTGCTGCTCCAAATTGCTGCACACTCCTTGACAAAGACTCAATGGAGTCAGGCATCCTTGCCACTGCAGCCATGAGCTCAGTGTGCCTGCGCTCAGCCTGGACGGCCATTTCCTCTAGGAGGCGCACCTCCTCTGCGCTGACCGTCACAGGACTGGAGGCCGCACTCACCCTCTGGGGAGAAGTCCGCCGAGCTTCCCCACCCCTCCCGCGTTGCTGCAGGCCGCTGGGCCCCGGAGCTTCACTCTCCTCCGACCCTTCCCCCCGGCTCCCCTCCAGGGAAGACGTGTCCCCTACATCGCCATGGGCTGGCGCGGCTGAGGGTGGCACTGATGGGCCGGCTTCCTCTTCCTCCTCCTCGTCTTCCGAAGGGCTGACAGTGGCAGCTTGAGGGCCCGCCTCCTCACCTGGTGATTCACCATCTGAAAGCAGGAAGGCACAAGAGCAGCTTTAGAGTGAGGACAGGGCGGCAGCGAGGGAGGCATGAGTGCTGCCATTCACCGCATTGGTCGGACAGTGGCAAAGGATGGTGATCTCATGCGCAAGTGGAACGAGAGAGGTCCAAAAGGTGATGCCCTTACCATTGGTGCCCAGAACAGGGTCGGCATCTCCACTGGTGATGGGGCCAATCAGCCGGCCTGCCATAATGCGCTCCACACGCTGGTCGAGGTCGGCGAGCTCTTTGAGGTCAGGATGGCCTCCCCCGGTCTCAGTTCGGTTGTGCCGGTTGTGCACCACCTTGGCCTGCAAGAGAAAGGACGGCCTCTAAGTACAGTGTGTAGCCCTGATCTTGTCTGCACTGCCTCCCATGGTCAAATAGCTTGTACAGTGTGTAACCCTGATCTTGTCTGCACTGCCTCCCATGGTCGAAGAGCTTGTACAGTGTGTAAAGTGCTGAATGTGCAAGTGATTTTCATGCCAGTCCCATAGCTGTTGGATGAGGGCTGGCCATTAGGGCTTTCAGGTCCCTTTGCCCATAAAGTGAGGTGCACATGCAAGGATGAGGAGGACACTGGAAAGGGTACTCACCCTGACAACCCGAGTGAGGTCGTTGAACTTCTTCCGGCATTGCATAGGAGTCCTGGCAACCACGCTGTTGGAAGACACCCTGTTGGAGACCTCCCTCCAGGCTTTCCGGTAGGCGCTGGGCAGCGGCCTCTTGCCACCTTCTGGGAACAGAAAATGGCGCCTGCGCTCCACTCCACCAACCAGCAGCCTCAGGTCACCGTCGCTGAAGCGCTGCGCTCTCTCCCTGGCCTTCTCCATAGCCCTGGGCGTTGTGCAGGTGAAGCTGAAGTGGTCAGGCCTAGGTTGAGGGCTGCAGTGTGCAGGGCGTGGCAGGCAAACAAATCAACCCTCCCCCTTTAAGAGCTGACCGGCGCCAGAGTGCCTGCCGTCAATCAAGAACTCGCCGCACCGGCGCTGCGCCCAGCCTCGGGGGTATCGCTCAGCACCGCCGGCTTAGCACCTAAAGATAGTCGTGCATCGCCTGTTTTAGCGCAGCAGCAACCTCTTGGGGCGATGAGACTGAATATCGGCGAAGGGGGCACGACTTTGCGCCGGGCGCAAACTTTAGCGGCCGCCCGACTTTAGCGCCCCAAAAGTGGCTATACTGAATTTCAAGGCCCAAGTCTATCAGGCTCTTTTACTTCATGTGTGGATCTTCTCAACACGGGTAAGTCTGGTGTGTCTTCATGAGATTGTTCTGGCGGTGAATGACAAGATGCAGTTGCGGCATTGTCATCAATCTGCTCTTGTATAGATCGAGGTCTCCTTGCGATCTTTGCTTGGAGAAGGTTTCAGTGTTTCCTTCACTCTTCATGCCATAACTCTCAATGTAGTCAATGCACTCTTGAAAAACTGCTGGCAGCTGGATCCCATCATACAGCATAGTCCTCTCAGCAGCCTCGGCTAATGGAACACCAAAGATTGGCCTGAGGGAAGAAGGAGTATCCACCGGAACTGCTTCCTGCTCTGGTGCAGGCTTCTTCTTTTTCTTTTTCTCTTTCCACTGCTTAACAACATCTGCTGCGGTTATATCTTTGGACTTTTTCTCCTTGTGTTTTTTCTCTTTGTGCTTAAATTCTTTTTCTTTCTTCTTGGAGAAACTAGGCTTTTTGAAGACATGGATACCCTTTGGCCTTTTTATCCTTGATGGGCTCTCTGCTTCATCACCTGAGTCATCTGGTCTGCTTATGGCACCGTTTATACGGTAGACTCTTTTGACCAGTTCTAAGTCTTCACAAGCTTTGTCACCTAATAGTGAATCAAGTCTTTCAGCCACAACAGAAAACATGAGATGATGCACTTTGTCTTTGACTGTCACTTTGAGACTGCATACACCTAAGCTATCTATTTTCTGTCCATTATAGTTCTTCAGTAATACTGACTTTTTCTGTATTTTGGGCTTTTCTTTCATATTGTTAATGTCACTCATACTGATTAAGTTTGCTTTTGCCCCAGTGTCCAGTTTCAATGTAACTAATGCTCCATTTATCTGCAGTGGGATAATCCATTTGTCCTCTTTTACTGCATTAACTTTATGTTCAGCATTGTCTATTTCTGAGGGCTGCACATTTTCTGTATCTTTTTTGATATCGTCACATGACACCATTCCTACAAAAAATGTCTCACTTAAATCAGTGTCCTCAATCACATTAACTCGTTGCCCTTTCGTCGTTTTTACTTTTGGAAAGCATTGTTTGGCAAAGTGATTCTTTCCATTACACTTTGTGCACATTTTTCCAAATGCTGGGCATTGTCTTAACTGGTGTTTGTAACCACAGTGTTTACAATTAAAAATGTCATCCTCCGATTGCTTTTCATTTCTGTTCTGCCCACGTTTCTTCCCCTTGTAGGACACAGCACTGACAGCAGCATTATCACTCATTACATTCGCATCATTATTGATTTCACTGAAAGTCTTCGCGTGATTTCGAGCTAGTTCGCTGGCTTGGCATATTTTCACTGCATTTTCCAAATTAAGTTCGGTTTCTCTCAACAGACGTTCCCTGACTTTTTTATCATGAATACCAAACACAATCTGGTCACGAATCATGGATGCTTTGAGCTCAGAGAAATTACATGTCTGTGCTTTCAGTTTCAGATCAGTTATAAAGCTAACAAAAGTCTCATTTTGTTGCTGTGTCCGAGAACAGAAGATGTATCTTTCATAGGTCTCATTCTTTTTTGGAGAGCAATGTGCATCAAATTTTTTTTAGCACATCTTCTAATTTTTCTCTGTTCTCCACTGGATTAAATACAAATGTATTAAATACCACTATCGCCTGTGGGCCTGCAACCGTAAGCAGCAACGCTATCTTCCTTGCGTCTGGCTTCGTACCGAATCTGATGGCTGCAATGTAGAGTTCGAATTGCTGTTTAAAAGTCTGCCAGTTGTAGTCGATTTTTTCTGTGAGATTCAAACGCTCTGGTGGCTTCAAATTCTCCATGTCGCTTTTCACAATTTTCAGCAGATCTTCACCACCCTGGTACCATGTTATGTTCATTAATAACTAAACATTCTTATTATGAACACAGCTAGCTTTTGCTAGTTACTTTATTGAGCCATGTGGACTTGGTACAGTATCTGTAGAGATGCAGCATTGTGCTCCTGTGTGCAGGCTGCCATCTTGACTGTTGCCTTGTGGGTAGCCTAGCCTCATGGGTAATGTAGTCTTAATCTATATATGCAGCTGGGTAGTGTAGTTTTATACATACAGCTATATACAGCTCTACTGCTCCACCTAGTGTCCACCACAGAATGACATGTTATTGATCACTACAGTTATGAGGGCATCACTGGGTATGACGCGCATATTTGCATCAAGTCCAACGTGAAGCCTGTCTATTGTAAGGCAAGGCTGGTCGCCAATGCATTGAAAAGTCAGGTGAAGGAAGAGCTGGCGAAGCTCAGAGAATGGAGTGCTAGTAAAAACTGACGAAAGTGAATGGGCTACCCCGATTGTGGTAGTGCCCAAAGCAGACAAAACTGTACACTTGTGTTGTGATTATAAAGTTATTATCAACCAAGCGGTTGACGATGAGCAGTACCCGTTACCTACATCACAAGATTTGTATGCAACACTCTCTAGGTCAAAGGTTTCCTCCAAGCTTGACCTGTCGCACGCTTACGCTCAACTGAATGTTGACTAAGAGAGAGTTAACCGTATCTCATCATCAACACACACAAGGGACTGTACTCATACACCAAGCTGCTGTATGGTGCAAAGTCCTCCCCCAAAATCTTCCAGGTTATGATGGATAAGATATTGCAAGGAGTTCCAAATTGCTTATGCAATCAAGATGATGCGCTGATTGCAAGAAGCAGCGAGGAAGAAAATCTAGAAGTGTTAGATTTAGTGCTTCAAAGGTTGAATGCCCACAATGTCAAATTGAAAAGGCACAAACGTGCTTCTGTGCAGCCTGAGATTCTGTACCATGGTCTGAAAGTTGATGCAAATGGATCGCAACCAGTGAAGGAATAGGTTGATGCTGTCATCAATGCTCCAAAACCACAGAACGTGTCTGAGTTAAAATCTTTCCTTAGAATGGTCCAGTACTACGCATGTTTCTTACCTGAGTTAGCGATCATGTCAGCTCTATTGCTCGAGCTCCTCAAGAAGGATGTCCAATGGAAGTGGACAAAAACACAACAGGAAGCTTACGACGCTTGTAAGAGAAGTCTCTCTAGCGATGCTCTACTTGTGCACTACGACACAGAGCGTCAGCTTACTTTAGCGTGTGATACTTTCAGTTACGGTGTGGGAGCTGTCATAAGCCATGTAATGGATGATGACCAAGAGAAACCAATTGCATTCGCATCGCGAACACTCACAAAGAGCGACAGAAACTACGCACAAATTGAAAAGGAAGAACTCGCCATAGTGTTTGGAATCAAGAAATTCCAACGGTTCTTGATTGGCAGTAAGTTTACCCTGATAACCGATCACAAATCGCTCCTATCAATATTGGGGCCCAAATCTGCCACCCCTGCAATGGCCTCATCAAGAATTCAACATTGGGCAGTGTTGTTGTCACAATATGACTACACGATTGAATATCGCACTTCAAAGCAAAATGCAATCACAGATGCCTTGTCCAGGTTGCCACATGAGGACTCCTGTGTTGGGAGTGAAGGTGTAATTTTCACGCTAGGTGCAGTTGACAAAGGCTTTCCCGTGAATGCAACTGAGATTGCAGATGAGACTCAAAAGGACTCAGTACTGAAAAGAGTGCATGAAAACACCTTGAATGGATGGACTGATCAGTGCATGAACACAGAATTGAAACCATTTCGTAACCATTATACTGAATTGTCTTGTGAGCAACGTTCTATCAAGTGGGGAAAGAGTGGTGGTATCTATTTCTTTGAAAGATAGAATTCTGGCTGAATTTCATACTGAATATCCAGGGATCGTCAGTATGAAATCAACTTCAAGAAGTTTTGTTTACTGGCCTGGATTGGACAGTGATCTAGAATCACCTGTCAGCAAATGCAGCGTTTGCCAAAATTGCAGAAACAAATCACCCAAAACTCCACTACAACCCTGGTCATGGCCAGGGAGACATTTTAAGAGAGTACATGTAGACTTCTGTGAGAAAGCAAATGATTATTTCCTGGTACTCGTAGATAGTCACTCAAAGTGGATTGAAGTGAAACACATGGGTTCAAATACTACAACTGAATGTACCATAGATGAGTTGAGGTCTATCTTCACATGTCATGGCTTACCTGAAGAGCTTGTTTCTGACAATGGCCCTCAGTTCCGTTCTGCTGTATTCCAAGAATTCATGAAATGGAACGGTATCAAACATACTCTCATTCCACCGTATCATCCAGCTTAAAACGGAGCAGCCGAAAGGTCAGTCAGAATAGTGAAACAAGCTCTCAAAAAGCAGCTGTTGTAGGGTTGTTCAGGACTCAGTATGAAGCAATGTTTGGCAAATTTCTTGCTGAAGTACAGAACTACTCCACACACTGCAACTGGATATACCCCAGCAGAACTTTTGCTGAAGAGGAGATTGAGAACACGATTGAGTATTTTTCAACCAAATTTGGCCTCAAGAGTTGAACAGAAACAGTTGAGTCAGAAACGTTATTATGACACCAATCAGAAAGAACGCAGTTTCAAACAAAATGAGTGTGTTCATGTTCTCATTCCCCTGGAAAGTCGAGTTCACACAAGTGGGATGTAGGAACCATAGTCGAGGTTGGTGCAATCAATACATATTTGGTTGAAATTAGTGACAAAATCCGAAGTGTTCTTGTAGATCAAATGATCTCTGCTAGAGAGGACATACAAATTGGCCAGAAAAAGCAGCAAACCTGAGGATTGGGAGCAGTTTAGGATTCAGCAAAGGAGGACAAAGGGATTAATTAAGACGGGGAAAATAGAATATGAGAGTAAGCTTCCCGGGAACATAAAAACTGACTGTAAAAGCTTCTATAGATATGTGAAGAGAAAAAGATTGGTGAAGTCAAGCATAGGTCCCTTGCAGTCAGAATCAGGGGAATTTATACTGGGGAATAAAGAAATGGCAGCCAATTAAATACATACTTTGGTTCTGTCTTCACAAAGGAGGACACAAATAACCTTCCAGAGATGTCGGGGAACATAGGGTCTAATGACAGGGAGGAATTGAATGAAATCAGATAATCTACATCCTAGGGTACTTAAGGAAGTGGCCCTAGAAATAGTAGATGCATTGCTGGTCATCTTCCAAAATTCTATAGACTCTGGAATAGTTCCCATGGATTGGAGGGTAGCTAATGTTACCTCACTATTTAAAAAAGGTGGTAGAGAGAAAACGGGGAATTATAGACCGGTAAGCCTGACATAAGTAGTGGGGAAAATGCAAGAGTCCATTATAAAACATGTAATAGCAGAGCACTTGGAAAACAGTGACAGGATCGGACAAAGTCAACGTGGATTTACAAAAGGTAAATCATGCTTGACTAATCTACTGGAATTTTTTGAGGATGTAACTGGTAAATAGATAAGGGAGAACCAGTGGATGTGGTGTATTTGGTCTTTCAGAAGGCTGACCTGGGAGTGGAGTGAGGAGCGAGGCCCGACCAGAGCGGACCTGCGTGAGGTACGAGCAGCGCAGCGACTTTAAAAGGAGGAGCGAGGCGAGGCCCGACCACAGCGGCTGACCTGGGAGTGGAGTGAGGAGCAAGGCCCGACCAGAGCGGACCTGCGTGAGGTACGAGGCGAGGCGTACCAATTCAGCAGCAGGGGAGAGAGGTAAAAAGTGATCCAAGTGTGACGTCACCAGGAAGCAAGTAAGTGATTGGTTGGTGAGTATTTCTTTCTCCTTTTCATTTCATTACAAGCTTAAATTCTGCGGTTTATATTTTCTTGGGTCTTTGTGTTGTAGTGGGGACAGTTGGTAAATAAGCGCCCTAGAGTATATCTTTAACTGGTGGTAGTGAATTAATTTAAATTAATTAAAGGGGTAAGTCATGCCAGGAGAGCCCAGCCCCGTGTTATGCTCCTCTTGCTCTATGTGGGAATTCAGGGACGCTGCCAGTGTCCCTGACGACCACGTGTGCCGGAAATGCATCCAGCTGCAGCTACTAACGGGCCGTATTGAGGCGCTGGAGCTGCGGATGGATGGGTTGTGGAGCATTCACGATGCTGTGAGGGTCGTGGATTACACGTTTGATGAGTTGGTCACACCGCAGGGTAGGGCGGCACAGGCAGAAGGGAAATGGGTGACCACCAGGCGGAGCAATAGAAGCAGGCAGGTAGTGCAGGGGACCCCTGTGGCCATCCCCCTTTCAAACAGGTATACCAATTTGGATACTGTTCAGGGGGATGACTCACCAGGGGAAGGCAGCAGCAGCCAACTTCCTGGCACCAGGGGTGCTTCTGCTGCTCAGGAAGGGAGGAAAAAGAGTGGGAGAGCAATAGTGGTAGGGGACTCTATCGTAAGGGGAACAGATAGGCATTTCTGTGGCCGTAGACGTGACTCCAGGATGGTTTGTTGCCTCCCTGGTGCTAGGGTCAAGGATGTCACTGAACGGCTGCAGGGCATTCTGAAGGGGGAGGGTGAACAGGCAGAGGTCATGGTTCACATTGGGACCAACGACATAGGTAGGAAGAGGGATGAGGTCCTGCAGCAAGAATTTAGGGAGCTAGGTAGCAGATTAAAGAGTAGGACCTCAAAGGTTATAATCTCTGGATTACTCCCGGTGCTACGTGCTAGTGAGTATAGGAATAGGAGGATAGAGCAGATGAATGCGTGGCTAAAGAGTTGGTGCAGGAGGGAGGGCTTTAGTTTCCTGGATCACTGGGCCTGCTTCTGGGGAAGGTGGGACTTGTACAAGTCGGACGGGTTGCACCTGAACCAGAGCGGGACAAATATCCTTGCGGGGAGGTTTGCTAGCACTGTTCGGGGGGGTTTAAACTAAAATGGCAGGGGGTTGGGAACCTGAGCAGGGAGACAGAGGAAAGGAAAACAAGGATAAAAGCAAAAGATAGGAAGGAGAAAAACAAAAGTGGCAGTCAGAGAAATCAACGGTTTAAATCAAACGTGGCCACAGTAAATAATAATTCTAATAGGACTAACAGCGTTAAAAAAACAGGCCTGAAGGCTTTGTGTCTTAATGCGAGGAACATATGTAATAAGGTGGATGAATTGGCTGCGCAAATAGAGGTAAACGAATATGATTTGGTTGGGATTACGGAAACGTGGCTCAAGGATGGCCAAGACTGGGAACTCAACATCCAGGGGTATTCGATATTCAGGAAAGATAGGCAAAAAGGAAAGGGAGGTGGGGTAGCATTACTGGTTAAAGAAGGGATTAATACAATTGTAATGAAGGATATTAGCTCTGATGATGTGGAATCTGTATGGGTAGAATTGAGAAATACTAAGGGGAAAAAAACATTAATGGGAGTGGTATATAGACCTCCAAACAGTAAGGCGGAGATTGGGGATGGCATTAAAAGGGAAATTAAAGAAGCGTGCAATAAGGGCACAGCAGTCATCATGGGTGACTTTAACCTACATATAGATTGGGCCAACCAAATTAGTAACAATACTGTAGAGGAGGAATTCCTGGAGTGTTTACGGGATGGTTTCCTGGACCAATATGTCAAGGAACCAACCAGAGATCAGGCCATCTTAGACTGGGTATTATGTAACGAGAAAGGATTAATTAGCAATCTTGTTGTACGAGGTCCCTTGGGTCGGAGCGATCATAATATGATCGAATTCTTCATTAAGATGGAGAATGAAATAGTTGACTCAGAGACAAGGGTCCTCAATTTAAATAAAGGAAACTACGATGGTCTGAGGAGCGAGTTGGGTAGGATTGATTGGGGAATGGCACTCAAAACATTGATGGTGGATAGGCAATGGCAAACATTCAAAGACCGAATGGATGAGCTACAGAATTTGTTCATCCCAGATTGGCATAAAAATAAAACAAAAAAGATGACTCAACCGTGGCTAACAAGGGAAATTAGGGATAGCATAAGATCCAAGGAGAGGACATGTAAATTGGCTAGAAAAAGCAATAATCCTGAGAATTGGGAGCAGTTTAGGAGTCAACAAAGGAGGACAAAGGGATTAATTAAGAAAGGGAAAATAGAATATGAGAGTAAGCTAACAGGGAACATAAAAACTGACTGTAAAAGCTTTTATAGATATGTGAAGAGAAAAAGATTGGTGAAGTCAAGCGTAGGTCCCTTGCAGTCAGAATCAGGGGAATTTATAATGGGAAACAAGGAAATGGCAGACCAACTAAATACATACTTTGGTTCTGTCTTCACAAAGGAGGACACAAATAACCTCCCAGAGATGCCGGGGAACATAGGGTCTGATGAAAGGGAGGAACTGAAAGAAATCAGTATTTGTAGGGAAATGGTGTTAGGAAAATTGATGGGACTGAAGGCCGATAAATCCGCAGGGCCTGATGGTCTACATCCCAGGGTACTTAAGGAAGTGGCCCTAGAGATAGTAGATGCATTGCTGGTCATCTTCCAGAACTCGATAGACTCTGGAACGGTACCCATGGATTGGAGGGTAGCTAATGTTACCCCACTATTCAAAAAAGGTGGTAGAGAAAAAGCGGGGAATTATAGTCTGACATCGGTAGTGGGGAAAATGCTAGAGTCTATTATAAAAGATGTAATAGCAGAGCACTTGGAAAGCAGTGACAGGATCAGACAAAGTCAACATGGATTTACAAAAGGTAAATCATGCTTGACTAAACTACTGGAATTTTTTGAGAATGTAACTGGTAAAATAGATAAGGGAGAACCAGTGGATGTGGTGTATTTGGACTTTCAGAAGGCTTTCGATAAGGTCCCACATAAGAGATTAGCGTGCAAAATTAAGGCACATGGGATTGGGGGCAAGGTAATGGGGTAGAAATTCGGGTCGGGGGCTTGCCGCGCGTGCAAGCCCCCGATCTGCACTTACCCGACGCGCCGGCCGTTGAGCTTCAGGGACACCTGGAATTCCAGTTTTAAAATGATGACTCCCGGGCAGCGTCTGACGTCACGCCGCCCAGGAGTGCAGCCAGCGCGAAGCCTGGAGCGCGCTGTGCAACTGAGACACCCCCCTTGAGGTCTCAGTTTAATAGGACACGCCCCCAATGTTTCTCACAAGCTGCTAAGCATTTTTACATGCAGAGCAGCATTTTAAATAGGATTTTGGTATTGTTATGAAGCTTTTGGTAACTTTTATAAACTTTTAAAAACGTTTACCTTATTTTGAAGAATCTGAAGTAGTTTTAAACAGAATTAAAGCAATTTAAAGACTTTTAAAAGCCCTGAAAGAATTTTTTTCATTCCATTTATTTATTTAGCAACGTCGTCGTCATACGTGTCTTCACACTGTTCCCTTTGGGGAACTGTATGAAGTGGTGGAAGGATTTATGGCTGTGATTAACGCTCCTTCCGTGACCGTAATCATCTTTGTACCAGCCAATAGGGTGGTTAGTCCTATGGCGGGAGGGTTTTACGGGCTCCCACAAGCTATACAAGGAGGGGGGGCCACCCACACCCACGGACGCAAATATCCCACTGGATGTCAACCCAGAATTTAGAGCCGGAGCTCCGACTCCACTTGCCGGGACTGTCTGGAGCGGGGTTCGAAACCCTACCCCGTCTGGCCCAGCGGCGGGGATCCTACTGCTACGCCAAAGGCCCACTCTGATTAGCAACATGAAATGGCTGGAATGAGCACAATTCACGGCATTAAAAGAACTCACAATTGAACTGATGATGACCTCAGCAATCTCCTCAACGAGGTGGAGGCGCAGCGCCTGCTCATCATTGGTAATGAGAAGTCAAAGGCGCCGCAAAAAGGACAAATGATAGCTTGGTCTTTCAAGTGGCAGCATAGGGCTCCAGTCACGGGGAGGGAAAAGGTGCAGGAAACATATGGGTGTCACCTTTTGCGCGGAGTGGGCCTTTTGCGTAGCGGTAAGCATCCCCGCCGCTGGGCCAGAAGGAGTAGGGTTTCGAACCCCGCTCCAGACAGTCCCGGCAAGTGGAGTCGGAGCTCCAACTATAAATTCTGGGTGGACATCCAGCGGGATACTTGCGTCCGCAGGTGTGGGTGGCCACCCCCCCCCCTCAGATGGGTTGTGGGAGCCCGTAAAACCCTCACGCCATAGGACTAACCACCCTAATGGCTGGTATGAAGATGGTTATGGTCACGGAAGGAGCGATAACGTGGCCAAAAATCCTTCCACCACTTCATACAGTTCCCGAAAGGGAACAGTGTGAGGATACGTACGACGATGACCTCTTGCGCAATGCACCTCCTTGGACCCTCAGTCGCAGATGCGAGGGGGCAAATCGTGCAATTGTTAAATTTTTCATTTTATTGACATGTAAAATGTTGGCCCAGTAATTCCGTTCCAAACGCGTGAGTACGGTCGGGGTACTCACGCGTCTGGCTGGAGGAAATGCCGGTTTTCAGCATGCACAGCGCATGCGGGGAAAACCGGCATTTCCTGTCCTCTGAACGAAGGGGTTCAGAGGCAGAACGCGTGCGACTGCACAGGCAGCGCGTGCGCAGTAAAATTCGCCGGTTTCATTCATGCTTTCAGTGAGGTTAAGTCCTTACAACTTACACATGAAAAAAGCATGAGTACAGTTGCTCCAGAGGCTGCAGAGGAAGATATATTTTATCGTGGAGCTTCTGAAAGGCAATATTTTTGTTTGGGAAAGGGAGGAAAGTTATTTTAAGAAATGCTGAGGTAAGTTTTAAAGTTTATTTTTGTTTTTTAAAACGGGTTTTCAGTACTGTAGGTAGAAGGAGCAATTGTGGCTATGTGAATTGAATTTGCTGTGTTTATTAAATGTGAAAATGACTCCAACATTTTTAAGAAAGAAACTTTTCATCAGTAATATATTCTTTTAAGTAATTATGTATGTATGTCTGTATATATTCCTTTGCGTATATGTATGTATATATTCCTTTACTTATGTGTATGAATGTATGTATTTAATTATGACTTTCAGAGAAAGTAACTTATTGGAAAACCTTAATTAAATACATACATTCATACACATAAGTAAAGGAATATATACATATACGTAAAGGAATATATACGGACATACATACATAATTACTTAAAAGAATATATTACTGATGAAAAATTTCTTTCTTAAAAATGTTGGAAATGTTACATTACTCATTTTAGAACAGTCATTTTCACATTTAATAAACACAGCAAATTCAATTCACACAGCCACAATTGCTCCTTCTACCTACAGTACTGAAAACCCGTTTAAAAAAAAAATTAAACTTTAAAACTTACCTCATCATTTCTTAAAATAACTTTCCTCCCTTTCCCAAACAAAAATATTGCCTTTCAGAAGCTCCACAATAAAATATATCTTCCTCCGCAGCCTCTGGAGCAACTTTACACATGCTTTTTTCATGTGTAAGTTGTAAGGACTTAACCTCACTGAATCCATGAATGAAATCGACGAAGTTCACTGCGCACGCGCTGCCTGTGCAGTCGCACGCGCTGTGCCTCTGTACCCCTTCGTTCAGAGGACAGGAAATGCCGGTTTTCTCCGCATGCGCTGTGCATGCTGAAAACCGGCATTTCCTCCGGCCAGACGCGTGAGTACCCCAACCGTACTCACGCGTTTGGAACGGAATTACTGGGCCATTGACTTAGATAGAGAACTGGTTGGCGGACAGAAAGCAAAGAGTTGGAATAAACGGGTCGTTTTCCTAGTGGCAGGCAGTGACGAGTGGGGTACCGCAAGGATCGGTCCTAGGACCCCAGCTATTCACAATATATATTAATGATCTGGACGAGGGAATTGGACGTAATATCTCCAAATTTTCAGACGACACAAAGCTGGGTGGGAGGGTAAGCTGTGAGGAGGATGTCGTGAAACTCCAGTACGATTTGGACAGGTTGGGTGATTCGGCAGAAACATGGCAAATGCACTATAATGTGGATAAATGTGAGGTTATCCACTTTGGTGGCAAAAACAGGAAGGCAGATTATTATTTGAATGGCAATAGATTGGGAGAAGGGGAAGTGCAAAGAGACCTGGGTGTCCTTGTGCACCAGTCGCTGAAGGTAAGCATGCAGGTGCAGCAGGCGGTTAAGAAGGCAAATGGTATGTTGGTCTTCGTAGCAAGAGGGTTCGAGTACAGGAATAAGGATGTCTTGCTACAGTTGTACAGGGCCTTGGTGAGACCGCACCTTGAGTATTGTGTGGAGTTTTGGTCACCTTACCTGAGGAAGGACATTCTTGCCATGGAGGGAGTGCAGCGAAGATTCACCAGGCTGATACCTAGGATGGCAGGAATGACGTATGAAGAGAGATTGTGTCGATTGGGCTTATACTCACTGGAGTTTAGAAGATTGAGAGGGGATCTCATCGAAACCTATAAAATTCTGTCAGGCCTGGACAGACTAGATGCAGGAAGGATGTTTCTGATGGCCGGGGAGTCCAGAACCAGGGGTCATAGTCTAAGGATAAGGGGTAAGCCATTTAGGACTGAAATGAGGAGGAATTTCTTCACCCGGAGAGTGGTGAACCTGTGGAATTCTCTGCCACAGAGGGCGGTGGAGGCCAGTTCGTTAAATATATTCAAGAAAGAGTTGGATATATTTCTTGAGGCTAAAGGGATCAAGGGATATGGGGAGAAGGCAGAGAATGGTACTGAATTTGGATGGTCAGCCATGATCTCATTGAATGGCGGAGCAGGCTTGAAGGGCCGAATGGCCTACTCCTGCTCCTATCTTCTATGTTTCTATGTTTCGATAATGTCCCGCATAAGAGATTGGCACTGAATTGGATAGAAAACTGGTTGGCAGACAGGAAGCAAAGAGTTTGTAGGGGCATCTTTTACCTGGTTTACGGTAATTTACCTGGTCAGCAGCCTTTGCCTGCACTCTGACCAATTCCAACCTTTTACCTGGTTTACGGTAATTCACCTGGTCAGGCAGCCTATTGCTGCTACACTGTAAACCAATTTAAACAGCGGTTTTGAATCGCTACCCCACCTTCCAGTTCTGACTGGAGAAACTTATTATTAATGATATATTAAAAACGGACAACTGATCTGGATGTGAGAAAGTCAACTTTTATTAAACTAAAGAAACCATAATCAAATTTTAAACTATACCACATGAACACAGTAATTACAGTAAAATTGCTTAAATGGGGGAAGGCAGACGGCAAAAATGAGGGATAAATGTGTACAATGTTAATTAAACAACCTTAGCAATTTCCCCTAAATTACCGCCCCCTAACTCCTTACTAGGTTGCCTTGCTGAGGAGTCAGAAACCTGCTCACCTGGGGTCCAAGGAAAATAAGAGAGAGAGATAGCTTCTCAGGAGCTACCTTTATATCCTGCCAACTCCTGCTGTTTGGCACTGAAAAGGTCCGTGTGCAAAATTCGTGTCCAAAGTCTGAATACACAAGAGAAAGGCTGTGATTGGCTGATTCAAAGTGGTTGGAGTGGTTTGGATGTGTCTACCTTCTGGGGCCGAAGTGTACCCGCCCACATCCAGAGTTCACCTGGGCTAAAACAAAAGGGAATCCAACTGCCCTATTGTTCAGTGATGGGTGATTCAAAAACCCATTCAATCCAAACTGTTCTCTTTCAAAAGTCCTTTTTCCAGAGTTTCAATGTGCCTCATTGTGTGTAAGAGGTTTGAATGGGACTGGATTACTGTGTAAACAGAAACCGATTGTTTTGCGGTTACTGCTCAAGTGGATAATCCCTTAAGTCAATAAACAAACATCGATTGCTTCTGAGAAGGGAAAATCCCTTTGATTGGCAGGTCTGACTGCCACTGCTTGATCCTCCCACTTACACAGACATCCACGAGCTGCGAGCTGCTTTTGTCTTTTGGCCATGCTTTCTGAGGGCCATTTTTTAAACCACTTTACAATTACCAAACTCCAGGGAACAATTTTATTAATAAAGTGTACTGTCTTAAAGTGTGCGAATTTTTCCATGAATTTCCTCGATTCCGGTGTTGTCCACGTGCTGTCCATCTCAACGCAGCCTTTTGCGGTTCTGGGCACGTTTTAAAACATCACACAATTCTTCGTCCACGATGTGGACCAATATTTTCCGATCTTCAGGGATTTAGGGGATTTTGCGAACCCCTACAGTCTGCCCTTTGGATACTTCCAGCTTGATTGTAGTATCCACTCGAAGGAGTGAGCAAAATTTTCTGACCCCCGACAAACAACCATCCCCTGTGTTTACCTATAGCTACCTACCACTGATCCCCCAACCCGTCTATTCCCCTCAAATTCGAGAAAAACCGTGGTACAGTAGGCATCTTACAGATACATCAGTTTACAATAAGGGGTCTCATACCCCTGCATCACTTGTTACATTATACAATGCAATCAAAATTTACAATCACTTGTTACATTACAACTTATTACAAAATGTTGCAATCTTAGTCATACAATGTAATCAAAATGATCCTAAGCACGGAGAGGGTCCTACGCCTCTGCTCAACTTGGAGTTGTCACAAAATGATCCCAAGCACGGAGAGGATCCTACGCCTCTGCTCAACCTGGGGCTGTAACACAAAATACAAAAAAATCTTGAACAACATGCTTAATCAAACCCCGACCATCACGTGCCAATGATGGGTCGCGAAATTCAAGTGGGTGTTGCTCCTCCCACCCTGGCAGTAAATGTTCTTCCAGCCCCCTTTGAATGGTCTTAAACTTTAAAACATACAGGCCTAGAAATTCAGTATAGCCACTTTTGGGGTGGTAAAGTCGGGCAGCCGCTAAAGTTTGCGCCCGGCGCAAAGTCGCGCCCCCTTCGCCGATATTCAGTCGCATCGCCCCAAGAGGTTGCTGCTGTGCAAAAACAGGCGATGCACGACTATCTTTAGGCGCTAAGCCGGCGGTGCTGAGCGATAGCCCCGAGGCCGGGCGCAGCGCAGGTGTGGCGAGTTCTTGATTGACGGCAGACACTCTGGCGCCAGTCATCTCTTAAAGGGGGAGGGTGTATTTGTTTGCCTGCCACGCCCTGCACACTGAAGCCCTCAACCTAGGCCTGACCACTTCAGCTTCACCTGTACAACGCCCAGGACTATGGAGAAGGCCAGGGAGAGAGCGCAGCGCTTCAGTGACGGTGACCTGAGGCTGCTGGTTGGTGGAGTGGAGCGCAGGCGCCATGTTTTGTACCCAGAAGGTGGCAAGAGGCCGCTGCCCAGCGCCTACCGGAAAGCCTGGAGGGAGGTGTCCAACAGGGTGTCTTCCAACAGCGTGGTTGCCAGGACTCCTGTACAATGCCGGAAGAAGTTCAACGACCTCACTCGGATTATCAGGGTGAGTACCCTTTCCAGTGTCCTCCTCATCCTTGCATGTGCACCTCACATTATGGGCAAAGGGACCTGAAAGCCCTAATGGCCAGCCCCCATCCAGCAGCTATGGGCCTGGCATGAAAATCAATTGCACATTCAGCACTTTACACACTGTCCAAGCTATTCGACCATGGGTGGCAGTGCAGACAAGATCAGGGCTACACACTGTCCAAGCTATTCGACCATGGGAGGCAGTGCAGACAAGATCAGGGCTACACACTGTACTTAGAGGCCGTCCTTTCTCTTGCAGGCCAAGGTTGCGCACAACCGGCGCAACCAAACTGAGACCGGGGGAGGCCGTCCTGACCTCAAAGAGCTCTCCGACCTCGACCAGCGTGTGGAGCGCATTATGGGAGGCCGGCTGATTGGCCCCGTCGCCACTGGAGATGCCGACCCTGTTCTGGGCACCAATGGTAAGGGCATCACCTTTTGGACCTCTCTCGTTCCACTTGCGCATCAGATCAGCATCCTTTGCCACTGTCCGACCAATGCGGTGAATGGCACCACTCATGCCTCCCTCGCTGCCGCCCTGTCCTCACTCTAAAGCTACTCTTGTGCCTTCCTGCTTTCAGATGGTGAATCGCCAGGTGAGGAGGCGGGCCCTCAAGCTGCCACTGTCAGCTCTTCGGATGACGAGGAGGAGGAAGAGGAAGCCGGCCCATCAGTGCCACCCTCAGCCATGCCAGCCCATGGCGATGTAGGGGACACGTCTTCCCTGGAGGGGAGCTGGGGGGAAGGGTCGGAGGAGAGTGAAGCTCCGGGGCCCAGCGGCCTGCAGCAACGTGGGAGGGGTGGGGAAGCTCGGCGGACTTCTCCCCAGAGGGTGAGTGCGACCTCCAGTCCTGCGACGGTCAGCGCAGAGGAGGTGCGCCTCCTAGATGAAATGGCCATCCAGGCTGAGCGCAGGCACACTGAGCCCATGGCTGCAGTGGGAAGGATGCCTGACTCCATAGAGTCACTGTCAAGGAGTGTGCAGGAATTCGGGGCAGCACAGGCCAGGAGTCTGCAACAATTCAGTGCAGCACAGGCCAGGAGTCTGGAACAGTTCAATGCAGCACAGGCCAGGAGTCTGCAGGACATCAATGCAGCACAGGCCAGCAGTCTGCAGGACATCGCGGCAGCACAGGCCAGGAGTCTGCAGGACTTCGCGGCAGCACAGTCGGCTTCTAGCCAAGTGCTCAGTGGTGACGTCCATTCACTGGCTGGTGTGATGCAGACACAGACCAGGGCCACACGGGCACTAACTGCTGCCACCCTCGCTGGATCAGCCAGGCATCGCCAGGGCACTCGCCGCGCAGCAGCAGCCCAGCAGTCTGTCCTTCAGCTGTTTGCTGCGCATGCTGCAGTGCTGGCCCGTGCGAGTGCCAATGTGTCAGGCGACCAGCGAGCACCTGCAATCTGCCAGGTTGCCACCATTCCTGCAGCCGACACTGCCACTCCGCCACTGCAGCTGCCAGGAGCTGCTGGACACACTGCTGCCGCCCAGCCAGAGCTGGAGCAGTCAGCAGCCAGCCACTCCAAGGCCAGAGCTGGTGCAGGCCGACCCCCAAGGGCATCTGCCGTCTCGCCATCTGCCCCTCAGCAGCCTTCCCCCAGCCTTGCTGCAGCCACTGGGCTCCCATTGAGGAGGAGCAGCAGGGTGGGCAGGGGCCAGCCAAGGATGCGCAAGGCATCGCCCTCACAGGGCAAAAAGTAGAGGTATGCACAAATGCCTGGTGCTTGTTGGAAGGCCGACACTGGTGCAGTTGTTTTTGTGTAAGGCCGAGACTGGTGTCTATCTTTATTTGTGTAAGGCCGAGACTGGTGACTATCTTTATTTGTGTAAGGCCGAGACTGTTGTCTTTCTTTCTTTTTGTAAGGCCGAGACTGGTAGTTTTGTGTTTTTGGAGGGGGCTTCTCCACATGAGCGTGTAATGTGGGAAGGGCAGAGGTTTTCAATAAATTTTTGTTGTTAAATTGCAGTGTGCATGGTTTTTTGGTTAAGTCCTGGTTGCCCTGCTCGGCTGAGGGCTTGTGGAGCGGCTACATTCATCTGCTGACATTGGCACAAGCCAGTCCCTGAGAGGGGGCCTAGAACCGATGTTCAATAAGCCGGCGACGGGCGGCCCTTGCACTTTGTGCCTCCCTCTTGTGCTGGTCCTCCTCCTCCTCCTCCTGCTCCTCCTCCTGAGGTGGTCCTCCAACCTCTGGTGGCAGTGGCTGAGTCCTGCGGATAGCCAGGTTGTGCAGCATGCAGCAAACGACCACGAAATGGGAGACTCGCTCCGGAGAATACTGCAGGGCTCCACCGGAACGATCGAGACAGCGGAACCGTTGCTTCAGGACGCCGATTGTTTGTTCAATGATGTTCCTGGTCGCTTGATGGCTCTCGTTGTATCGCTCTTCAGCAAGGGTGCTGGGCGCACGGAGCGGGGTCATCAGCCAGGTACACAAAGGATAGCCTTTGTCCCCGATAAGCCATCCTCGTGGGCGAGGCTGTGCCTGGAACATGTCTGCCACAGAAGTCTGTCGCAGGATGAAGGCATCGTAGCTGCTGCCTGGAAATCGGGCATTGACAGCTAGGATGAGCTGCCTGTGGTCACACACCAGCTGTACGTTCAGCGAATGGTAGCCCTTCCGGTTGCGGTAACCCTCGGCATTCTCCAGAGGTGCCCGCAAAGCCACATGCGTGCAGTCAATGGCGCCCTGCACCATGGGGAAGCCCGCGAATGCTGCAAAGCCCATTGCACGCTGTTGCTGCTTGTCAAGGGCCATGGAGAAGGAGATGAACTGACGTCTCCTTTTGAAAAGGGCATTTGTCACCTGGCGGATGCAGCAATGCACGGCGAACTGGGAGATGTTGGCAATGTCCCCAGTAGCGGATTGGAAGGAGCCGGAGGCATAAAAGTTGAGAGCCACCATCACCTTCACTGCCACCGACAGAGACGTCCTGCTCCTCAGCTGTGGCTGCAGATCAATGGGAAGCAGCTGGCAGATCTCTGTGACCACCTCCCTTCTGAATCGCAGCCTCCGAACACACTGCTCCTCAGACATGTTGAGATAGGAGAACTGCTGGCGGTATACCCTGGGTGGGTAAGGCCTCCTTTGCCGACGCCTGTTGCCCCCTCTCTGTCTAACCAGGGCTGCCACTCTCTCACGGCGTCTGTGAGCCCTTTGGATGTAATTGAGAAAGACAGCGTTGACACCCATTGCAGCCCCCATAATATGCTGGCAAACAGTGAGATGTCAATGAAGGCAAAAACTTTTTGAAAGCTGTGGCCTGAAGCCAGAAGTACCTGTCCGAGCGTTGGGCCAAAGCAGAAAGCTATCTACCTTGGTCTCTCTCCAAAGATCCGTTTCGCAAGAAGGTGTGCTGCAAAATGGCAGCCTTTTATATTGCAGGATGAGTGCCCCTTAATTTGCGCCCCCCGCGCCCCGCATCGGCTGAGCACCGTTCCACTTAACAGTCGCTAGGGGCGCCAGGCGCACAATGGGGCGGCGCGACTGAAGTTCCGGTTGGGGGCGCACAAAGGGCGTTGCACGAGGAAATGACGTCATGATCTGCGCGCGCAGCTGAGCGCGCGCAAAGACTTTGCGCCAGCGCTAAATCTCTAGTGAAGTTGGGGCGAGGCGCAGTTCGCGCTGCGCCCGGGCGCTACCCGCCTAGCGCCCGACATCTACTCCTCCTAAGGCGCTAACGGCTGGCGCAGCCAACTGAATTTCTAGGCCACAGAATGGATTTACAGACCAGCCTGCTCCGCCAGCCCCGAACCATTCCCTTGTCCCTTTGTGGAGGTGGGGTATCCCTCATGTTTAAATTTACCTTGGCACAGACCGCGACCGAGGAGTATGGGATCGCGACTCCCAGTCCCTCCCCCTCCCGTCTACCCTTGACTGGCTGCAGAAAATGATGGGTGCCTGTGTGGCGGCTCTCCCTGGCCCCACACTGAAACTTGGATCCCAGATCCGGCCACCCACACATCCTCCCCAGCCACACTTACACTCTAACTTTGCCCGTGGGCCCCCGGGTGAGTTCCTCCCTTCCCCGAATGCACCCACGCAACTCTAGGGTCTCCCCCCTCCCCTTTACAATCTTTCCCAGGCCGTCACCACCCACTCCCGGGGAACGTGTCCCTATCTGACAAGGCGCCCGCGCTTCCCCACCATGACTCCTCAACAGCGAGGTCTCCCGCAAGTGAACTTCGGTCAGGATAGTGCTGGGTTGGGGGCCGTGCCCCACCCAGCTGGGGCCATCTCTTCCGCGTAGGAGGAGTAGGCAAGTTCCTCCGGACCCTGTCCAGTTTCTCCCAAAGGTCGCTGCGGGGTTTCCCTCTGGATTAGTCCAGTGGCGAGGTGATCCCCAACGTTCTGTATCCTTATCTTCATTCGATGCCCAGCTCGGGCTGGGTGAACAGGGCTGCTTCTTCATCCAATCTCCTGCAAAAACTTAAAAGGACATGCAGCCAGGTCTCTGACTGACCTGCTGCCTTAGGTGGAGGCGTGGTCGGGTCCCTCGACCTCGGACCAAAAATACAAACATTTGGCACACTTATAAACTTAAACTTAAACTTAAACTACAACAGTTAATTCTAAACTACAATTTACACCTTAAAGCAAGCTATATCCACACATAGCTATAATACAAATGCTGCCCGTCTCCGGATGGCCAGGATAATCTCTGGCACTGTCGCAGATTACTGCTGGCTGCAGCGAAGCTGGACTGCCTCCTGCCTCTGGTCCCTCGCAGCTTATGGCTGCTGATTGGGGACCTCTGCCCTTTGGCTTCTCCCTGGTTCAGGAGACCGCCCTACTCCACTGTAAAGTGGGTGACCATGCTTTCTTGGGCTGGGGCACCCGAAGAGACCTTCTGAGGGGCGTCTCTGTGGGGGAAACTTTGGCTGGCGGACCCTGAGCTTGGGTCACAGCCCTAGCTGGCTGGGAACCTACTCCCCCTGTTGCAAACAGCCCGCATGGTATAAGATACCTGGCAGCCTGCCGGTACTCCGGATTTGTCTCCTTTTCCCTACCCACTCCTGTACTGGGGGCAGGTATTCCCTCACCACCCACTGCTGGTGGCTGGAAATCTTCCTCCCCATGTCCAAAACCTGTTACCAGCTCCCCTGCAAGAGGAATTGCTATCCCTGCCTCCCCAGGGTCCCACATCATGGGGGGGGACCACTCTAGAAGCGGGCTGGGAAGCTTGTCCCTTAAAACAGGTGACTGCGCCTGCGCGAACCTCCTCCCCTGAGTCCCTCGGCAGAGGCTGTGAAGCCTCTGTCTTCAAGCAGGCGACTGCGGCTGCGCAAACCTCCTCCCCGGAGTCCCTGTCTTCAAACAAGCAATTGCGCCTGCGCAAACCTCCTCCCCGGAGTCCCACGGCACAGGCTGTGCCTCTGCCTTCAAACAGGCGATTGCGCCTGCGCAAACCTCCTGAAAAAGAGCCGCTGTGGTCCCGCAGGCAACTGCGCCTGTGCAAACTTCCTCCCCGGAGTCCCTCGGCAGAGGCTGTGAAGCCTCTGTCTTCAAGCAGGCGACTGCGCCTGCGCAAGGAAACCGAAAAAGAGCCGCTGTGGCCCCGCCGGCAACTGCGCCTGCGCGAACCTCCTCCTCGGAGTCCCGCGGCAGAGGCTGTGAAGCCTCTGGCTTCAAACAGGCGATTGCGCCTGCGCGGGAAAACTGATCAGGAGCCGCTGGGGTCCCGCAGGCAACTGCGCCTGCACGAACAATCTCTTTAAAGGGCTGGGGAACTGTTACACTAGCACAGGCAACCGCGCCTGCGCGTTCGATTTGTTTGAAAAAGATAGGAAGAACCGCTGGGTCTTCCAAGCAGGCTACTGCACCTGCGCGTATGTATTGGGAAGCGGGGACCTTTAAATGGCCGACTGCGCCTGCGCGCTCGGCCTCACAGAGAAAAGGCGTCGCTGGGGGTTCCGAGTTCGCGACTGCGCCTGCGCGAACCTGGTGTTGGGAAACCTCTCCCCTCAGGCGCGCGACTGCGCCTGCACGAACCTCCTGTTGGCAAAACTCTACCCTCAGGCGCGCGACTGCGCCTGCACGGGAAAACTGAGGAAGAGCCGCTTGGGGTACGGGCTGGGGAACCGTGCTTGTGCGAGCAGTCTCTGTGAATGGATTGGCAGCAGCCTGCAGATTTCTAATCTCAGGTTGCTGTTCCTCTGTTTCTGAGCCACATAGCTTGTTCAAATTTAAACTTTGGCCAAAACTTAGGTTCCACTGGGGCAGGGAAGTGTCCCAATTTGTGGGCTGGGCAACTTTTCCCTGGAAACAAGCCACAGCACCTGTCTTTACAGGCTGTGAACTTGAACTTGTCTTGTCAGATTTATACAATTTTCCTGGTTTTCCCTGTGTCCCATCCCTGCCTGTAACCGCTGCCACTGGCCCGGACTCATATGGGTCCCAGAAAGTGCCTGCACGTGCACCCTCCTTGGCCAGCCTACCGGCCAGTCATTGTGAGGAGGCAGAGGTGAGCGAGGGGGCTGCAGCACCATTGATGGCTGCTACCTTTCCCTGGTTGGTCAGGAGAGACCGCATTGCCTCCAGTAGCGACTCGACTGAGGCGGGGAAATTCCTGTCTCTACCCTTTGAGTTGGAGCTGCGGGGGTCCTGGCTTTATCCTCTCTCCCAGGCTTTTTACAATCCCTGCGCCAGTGGCCATCCTCCCCGCACCTGTAACAAGTGACCTTGTTCTGGGAGGGACGGCTCCCCTCCTGGCGCCACTCTTTCTGATATTGAGCCCCAGGTTTAACCTCATGGACCTTACCCTTTTGCTGGGGGATCTCACTATTCCTCCCATTCCTATATGTTACCGTGAGCTGCCGGATTACAGTCTCTTCGGTTACTAAGGGGTCTCGGGAGTCAAACCAGGTATCAGCCTTTGCTTGTATCTGGGGCAGGCAATTGGACACCAGGCAACGAAACCATTGGGCCCGCTGCCGCTGGTTCAGCTGTGCCCTATCTTGTCCCCCTGTACACGCGCTGTTGTAGACTGGCCACAACCTGTCTGCAAATGCCTGTGGGGTCTCCCCTTCCTTCTGCAGGATTTTCCCTACGCGCTCGAACAGATTGCCGTCGTTCGCACCCATGGCTTCCAGTATTTCCTCCTTCAGGTCCTCAAAACCCTTCTGCCCTCTCTTGGCCTCATCTGAAAGGGTCTGATAGAGCTTGCTATCCACAGAGAAAAACAACATTCTGGCTTTCTCTTCATCATCACAGCCGTTAACACCGGCTGCCTGGTCTACTTGTTGGAAGTGCATTGAGGGGTCTCCCTTTTCAGAGAGCATGGGAATATGTTTCACCATGCCTCTGAGCTGATGGGTATCATAGGGTACCAGATCGGTATTTTGAACAGTCCCTGGGTTATTATCGCTTACGGGCGGACCGTACCTCCATTGTCGGAGGGGGTACACTGGTCCTGGTCCCCGCCTGCCTAGCGGGACCTGCTGGTGTTCTCCTACCACCCCATTGTCCACCCCTTCTTGCTGCCAGAGCTCCTCAAAACCCGGAGCTGTGGGCTGCTGTCTTGGGATCTCTAATTCCCTAGCCAGCCCTTCCCTGGGTGTTGCCTGTGGGACGGTTTGATTTGGGCTGCTGGTAAAATCCGGCTGACCTGCCTTCGGGCTGATCATGCAAATCATCCCCTTTGTCCCCTTTAAATCCAAGTTAAGGCTTTCTATCTCTGCCCTACAGGGGCCATGATCTGTTTCACTAAACCTTTGGTTGCAGGCCAGCTTATAAGCTGCTGTAACTCCTGAGATGAGGCGGACATTCTCTTCCCGCAGTCTCATCTTGCTATCTCTGGCCTCAGTGACTTCCTGCACAAGGCGCTCTATCTCTGCCTGGCATTTTCCCAACTCTGACTCCCGATTCTTGGTCTCTGTCACCTGCTCCTGCTTCCTCATCTCACCCTTCTTAACCCAGCCACCTATGCTATAATAGGTCAGCTTACATGCTGCCGCTAACATCTGCAGGGTTACCCACAGACTGAAAGCAAGAAAGGCAAGAGCTGATGCTTTCTCCAGATCCAGACCACTTATCATATCAAGAACTGCCTCCAGTCCTGCCGCGGTCGCCAATGTGTAGGGGGGCATCATTTACCTGGTTTACAGTAATTTACCTGGTCAGCAGCCTTTGCCTGCACTCTGAACAATTCCAACCTTTTACCCAACCACAGCGAGAGAGAGAGCACAGCGAAAGAGAGAGAGCAAAGCGAGAGAGAGAGAGCACAGCGAGAGAGAGAGAGCACAGCGAGAGAGAGAGCACAGTAAGAGAGAGAGCCCAGCGAGAGAGAGCACAGTGAGAGAGAGAGAGCAAAGCGAGGGAGAGAGAGCACAGCGAGAGAGAGAGAGCACAGTGAGAGAGAGAGAGAGCACAGCGAGAGAGAGAGAGCACAGCGAGAGAGGGTGAGCACAAAGAGAGAGAGAGAGCACACCGAGAGAGAGAGAGCACAGTGAGAGAGAGAGAGAGCACAGCGAGAGAGAGAGAGCACAGCGAGAGAGGGTGAGCACAAAGAGAGAGAGAGAGCACAGCGAGAGAGAGAGAGCACAGCGAGAGAGGGTGAGCACAAAGAGAGAGAGAGAGCACAGCGAGAGAGAGAGAGCACAGCGAGAGAGAGAGAGCACAGCGAGAGAGAGAGAGCACAGTGAGAGAGGGAGAGCCCAGCGAGAGAGAGAGAGCACAGCGAGAGAGAGAGAGCACAGCGAGAGAGGGTGAGCACAAAGAGAGAGAGAGAGCACAGCGAGAGAGAGAGAGAGCCCAGCGAGAGAGAGCACAGTGAGAGAGAGAGAGCAAAGCGAGAGAGAGAGAGCACTGTGAGAGAGAGAGAGCATAGAGAGAGAGAGAGAGCACAGCGAGAGGGAAAGAGCACAGAGAGAGAGACACAGCAAGAGAGAGAGGGAGCACAGAGAGAGAGGGAGAGCACAGAGGGAGAGACACAGCAAGAGAGAGAGAGAGCACAGCGAGAAAGAGAGAGCACAGAGAGAGAGAGAGAGCACTGAGAGAGAGAGAGAGCACAGCGAGAGAGGGCGAACACAGCGAGAGAGGGAGAGTACAGCGAGTGAGAGAGCAGAGCGAGAGAGGGCGAGCACAGCGAGAGAGGGCGAGCACAGCGAGAGAGGGAGAGCACAGCAAGAGAGAGAGAACACAGCGAGAGAGGGAGAGCACAGAGAGAGAGCACTGAGAGAAAGAGAGAGCACAGCGAGAGAGGGAGAGAACAGAGAGAGAAAGTGCAAAGTGAGAGAGGGAGAGCACAGCGAGAGAGAGAGCACAGTGAGAGAGAGAGAGCACAGCGAGAGAGGGAGAGCACAGCAAGAGAGGGCGAACACAGCGAGAGAGGGAGGGCACAGCGAGTGAGAGAGCACTGAGAGAGAGGGCGAGCACAGTGAGAGAGAGAACAGAGCGAGAGAGGGAGAGCACAGCGAGTGAGAGAGCACAGCGAGAGAGGGAGAGCACAGCGAGTGAGAGAGCACAGCGAGAGAGGGCGAGTACAGTGAGAGAGGGCGCGCACAGCGAGAGAGGGAGAGCACAGCGAGAGAGGGAGAGCACAGCGAGAGAGAGAGAACAGAGCGAGAGAGGGAGAGCACAGCGAGAGACGGCGAGCACAGCGAGAGAGGGAGAGCAGAGCGAGAGAGAGAGAACACAGCGAGAGAGGGAGAGCACAGCGAGTGAGAGAGCACAGCGAGAGAGAGAGCACAGCGAGAGAGAGAGCACAGCGAGAGAGTGAGAGCACAGCGAGAGAGTGAGAGCACAGCGAGAGAGAGAGCACAGCGAGAGAGAGAGCACAGCGTGAGAGAGAGAGAGCACAGCGAGAGAGAGAGCACAGCGAGAGAGAGAGCACAGCGAGAGAGTGAGAGCACAGCGAGAGAGAGAGCACAGCGTGAGAGAGAGAGAGCACAGCGTGAGAGAGAGAGAGCACAGCGAGAGAGAGAGCACAGCGAGAGAGAGATAGCACAGCGAGAGAGAGAGCACAGCGAGAGAGAGAGAGCACAGCGAGAGTGCGAGGACAGCGAGAGAGGGAGAGCCCAGCGAGAGAGAGCACAGCGAGAGAGAGAGAGCACAGCGAGAGGGAAAGAGCACAGAGAGAGAGACACAGCAAGAGAGAGAGAGAGCACAGCGCGAGTGCGAGCACAGTGAGAGAGAGAGAGCAAAGCGAGAGAGAGTGCACAGCGAGAGAGAGAGAGCACAGCGAGAGAGAGCACAGCGAGAGGGAGAGAGAGCACAGCGAGAGGGAAAGAGCACAGAGAGAGAGACACAGCAAGAGAGAGAGAGAGCACAGCGAGAGAGAGAGCACAGCGAGAGAGGGTGAGCACAAAGAGAGAGAGAGAGCACAGCGAGAGAGAGAGAGCACAGCGAGAGAGGGTGAGCACAAAGACAGAGAGAGAGCACAGCAAGAGAGAGAGCCCAGCGAGAGAGAGCACAGTGAGAGAGAGAGAGCAAAGCGAGAGAGAGAGAGCACAGTGAGAGAGAGAGAGCACAGCGAGAGAGAGAGAGCACAGCGAGAGAGGGAGAGCACAGCGAGAGAGAGCGCAGTGAGAGAGAGAGAGCAAAGCGAGAGAGAGAGAGCACTGCGACAGAGACAGAGCACAGCGAGAGAGAGAGCACAGCGAGAGGGAAAGAGCACAGAGAGAGAGAGCACAGTGAGAGAGAGAGAGCACAGCGAGACAGAGAGAGCACAGCGAGAGAGGGAGAGCACAGCGCGAGAGGGAGAGCACAGCGAGAGAGAGAGCACTGAGAGAGAGAGAGCACAGCGAGAGAGGGAGAGCACAGAGAGAGAAAGTGCAAAGCGAGAGAGAGAGATCACAGCGAGAGAGGGAGAGCACAGAGAGAGAAAGTGCAAAGTGAGAGGGAGAGAGCACAGCGAGAGAGAGCGAGCACAGTGAGAGAGGGAGAGCACAGCGAGAGAGGGCGAGCACAGCGAGAGAGGGCGAGCACAGCGAGAGAGGGAGAGCACAGCGAGAGAGAGAGCACAGCGAGAGAGAGAGCACAGCGAGAGAGGGCGAGCACAGTGAGAGAGAGAGAGCACAGTGAGATAGAGAGAGCACAGTGAGATAGAGAGCACAGCGAGACAGAGAGAGCACAGTGAGAGAGAGAGAGAGAAGCGAGAGAGAGAGAGCACAGCGAGAGAGAGAGAGCACAGCGAGAGAGAGAGAGCCCAGCGAGAGAGAGAGATCACAGTGAGAGAGAGAGCACAGCAAGAGAGAGAGAGCACAGCAAGAGAGAGAGAGCACAGCAAGAGAGAGAGAGATCACAGTGAGAGAGAGAGCATAGCGAGAGAGGGAGAGCACAGCGAGAGAGGGAGAGCACAGCGAGAGAGGGAGAGCACAGCGAGAGAGAGAGAGCCCAGCAAGAGGGAGAGAGCCCAGCGAGAGAGAGAGAGCACAGCGAGAGAGGGAGAGCACAGCGAGAGAGGGAGAGCACAGCGAGAGAGAGAGCACAGCGAGAGAGAGAGCACAGCGAGAGAGGGCGAGCACAGTGAGAGAGAGAGAGCACAGTGAGATAGAGAGAGCACAGTGAGATAGAGAGCACAGCGAGACAGAGAGAGCACAGTGAGAGAGAGAGAGAGAAGCGAGAGAGAGAGAGCACAGCGAGAGAGAGAGAGCACAGCGAGAGAGAGAGCATAGCGAGAGAGGGAGAGCACAGCGAGAGAGGGAGAGCACAGCGAGAGAGGGAGAGCACAGCAAGAGAGAGAGAACACAGTGAGAGAGAGAGAGAGAGCACAGCGAGAGAGAGAGAGCCCAGCAAGAGAGAGAGAGATCACAGTGAGGGAGAGAGCACAGCAAGAGAGAGAGAGCACAGCAAGAGAGAGAGAGCACAGCGAGAGAGGGAGAGCACAGCAAGTGAGAGAGAGCACAGCGAGAGAGAGAGCACAGCGAGAGAGTGAGAGCACAGCGAGAGAGAGAGCACAGCGAGAGAGAGAGAGCACAGCGAGAGAGAGAGCACAGCGAGAGAGTGAGAGCACAGCGAGAGAGAGAGCACAGCGAGAGAGAGAGAGCACAGCGAGAGAGAGAGAGCACAGCGAGAGAGAGAGCACAGCGAGAGAGGGAGCCCGAGAGAGAGCGAGAGCACAGCGAGAGAGAGAGAGGACAGAGAGAGAGAGAGAGCACAGCGAGAGAGGGAGGGCATAGCGAGAGAGAGAGCACAGTGAGAGAGAGAGCACAGTGAGAGAGAGAGAGAGCACAGCGAGAGAGAGAGAGCACAGTGAGAGAGAGAACACAGCGAGAGAGTGAGAGCACAGCGAGAGAGAGAGCACAGCGAGAGAGAGAGAGCACAGCGAGAGAGTGAGAGCACAGCGAGAGAGAGAGCACAGCGAGAGAGAGAGAGAGCACAGCGAGAGAGAGAGAGCACAGCGAGAGAGAGAGAGCGCAGCGAGAGAGGGAGAGCACAGCGAGAGAGAGAGAGCACAGCGAGAGAGAGAGATCCCAGCGAGACTGCGAGCACAGCGAGAGAGCGAGAGCACAGCGAGAGAGAGCACAGCGAGAGAGAGAGAGCACAGTGAGAGAGAGAGCACAGTGAGAGAGGGAGAGCACAGCGAGACTGCGAGCACAGCGAGAGAGGGAGAGCACAGCGAGAGAGACAGCACAGCGAGTGAGAGAGAGAGAGCACAGTGAGGGGGAAAGAGCACAGAGAGAGAGACACAGCAAGAGAGAGAGAGAGCACAGCGAGAGAGGGAGAGCACAGCGAGAGAGGGAGAGCACAGCGAGAGAGAGAGAGTGCACAGTGAGAGGGAAAGAGCACAGAGAGAGAGACACAGCAAGAGAGAGAGAGAGCACAGCGAGAGAGGGAGAGCACAGAGGGAGAGACACAGCAAGAGAGAGAGAGAGCACAGCGAGAGAGAGAGAGCACAAAGAGAGCGAGAGATCACTGAGAGAGAGAGCAAAGCGAGAGAGAGAGCACAGCAAGAGAGAGAGAGC
This sequence comes from Somniosus microcephalus, assembly GCF_052327205.1. NCBI lineage: Eukaryota > Metazoa > Chordata > Chondrichthyes > Squaliformes > Somniosidae > Somniosus > Somniosus microcephalus. Next base: position 27,283,296 of record NC_141000.1, on the reverse strand, counting down.
ACAGCGATAGAGGGCGAGCACAGCGAGAGAGGGAGAGCACAGTGAGAGAGAGAGAGCACAGCGAGAGAGGGAGAGCACAGCGAGAGAGAGAGAGCACAGCGAGAGAGGGAGAGAGCACAGCGAGAGAGAGAGCACAGCGAGAGAGGGCGAGCACAGCGAGAGAGGGAGAGCACAGCGAGAGAGAGAGAACACAGCGAGAGAGAGAGAACACAGCGAGAGAGAGAGAACACAGCGAGTGAGAGAGAGCACAGCGAGAGAGGGAGAGCACAGTGAGAGAGAGAGAACACAGTGAGAGAGAGCGAGCACAGCGAGAGAGGGAGAGCCCAGCGAGAGAGAGAGAGCACAGCGAGAGAGAGAGCACAGCAAGAGAGAGAGAGCACAGCAAGAGAGAGAGAGAGCACAGCAAGAGAGAGAGCACAGCGAGAGAGTGAGAGCACAGCAAGAGAGAGAGAGCCCAGCGAGAGAGAGCGAGCACAGCAAGAGAGAGTGCACAGCGAGAGAGGGATAGCCCAGCAAGAGAGAGAGAGCCCAGCGAGAGAGAGAGAGCACAGCGAGAGAGAGAGCACAGCAAGAGAGAGAGAGCACAGCAAGAGAGAGAGAGCACAGCAAGAGAGAGAGAGCACAGCGAGAGAGGGAGAGCACACCGAGAGAGAGAGAGCCCAGCGAGAGATGGAGAGCACAGCGAAAGAGAGAGAGCACAGCGAGAGAGAGAGATCACAGTGAGAGAGAGAGCACAGCAAGAGAGAGAGAGCACAGCAAGAGAGAGAGAGCACAGCAAGAGAGAGAGCCCAGCGAGAGAGAGAGAGCACAGCAAGAGAGAGCCCAGCGAGAGAGGGAGAGCACAGCGAAAGAGAGAGCACAGCGAGAGAGAGAGAGAGCACAGCGAGAGAGGGAGAGCACAGCGAGAGAGAGAGAGCACAGCGAGAGAGGGAGAGCACAGCAAGAGAGAGCCCAGCGAGAGAGGGAGAGCACAGCGAAAGAGAGAGCACAGCGAGAGAGAGAGAGAGCACAGCGAGAGAGGGAGAGCACAGCGAGAGAGAGAGAGCACAGCGAGAGAGGGAGAGCACAGCGAGAGAGAGAGAGCCCAGCGAGAGAGAGAGAGAACACAGTGAGAGAGAGCACAGCGAGAGAGAGAGCACAGCGAGAGAGGGAGAGCACTGCGAGAGAGAGAGAGCCCAGTGAGAGAGGGAGAGAGCACAGCAAGTGAGAGAGAGCACAGCGAGAGAGGGAGAGCACAGCGAGAGAGAGAGCACAGCGAGAGAGAGAGCACAACGAGAGAGGGAGAGCACAGCGAGAGAGAGAGAGCCCAGTGAGAGAGGGAGAGAGCACAGCGAGAGAGAGCACAGCGAGAGAGAGAGAGCCCAGCGAGAGAGAGAAAGCACAGCGAGAGAGAGAGCACAGCGAGAGAGAGTGAGAGCACAGCGAGAGAGAGAGCACAGCGAGAGAGAGAGCACAGTGAGAGAGGGAGAGCACAGCGAGAGAGCGAGCACAGCGAGAGAGAGAGAGCACAGCAAGGGAGACAGCACAGCGAGTGAGAGAGAGCACAGCGAGAGTGCGAGCACAGCGAGAGAGGGAGAGCACAGCGAGAGAGAGAGAGCACAGCGAGAGAGAGCACAGCGAGAGAGAGAGCACAGCGAGAGAGGGCGAGCACAGCGAGAGAGAGAGAGAGCACAGCGAGAGAGAGAGCACAGCAAGAGAGAGAGAGCACAGCGAGCGAGAGAGAGCACAGTGAGAGAGGGAGAGCACAGCGAGAGAGAGAAAGCCTAGTGAGAGAGGGAGAGAGCACAGCGAGTGAGAGAGAGAGCACAGCGAGAGAGGGAGAGAGCACAGAGAGAGAGAGAGAGCCCAGTGAGTGAGGGAGAGAGCACAGCGAGTGAGAGAGAACACAGCGAGAGAGGGAGAGCACAGCGAGAGAGAGAGAGCACAACGAGAGAGGGAGAGCACAGCGAGAGAGGGAGAGCACTGCGAGAGAGGGGGAGAGCACAGCCAGTGAGAGAGTGCACAGCGAGAGAGGGGGAGAGCACAGCCAGTGAGAGAGAGCACAGCGAGAGAGGGAGAGCACAGCCAGTGAGAGAGAGAGCACAGCGAGAGAGGGAGAGCACAACGAGAGAGAGAGCACAGCGAGAGAGAGAGCACAGCGAGAGAGAGAGAGCACAGCGAGAGAGGGGGAGAGCACAGCCAGTGAGAGAGAGCACAGCGAGAGAGGGAGAGCACAGCGAGAGAGAGAGCACAGCGAGAGAGAGAGCACAGCGAGAGAGAGAGAGCACAACGAGAGAGGGAGAGCACAGCGAGAGAGGGAGAGCACTGCGAGAGAGGGGGAGAGCACAGCCAGTGAGAGAGAGCACAGCGAGAGAGGGAGAGAGCACAGCGAGAGAGAGAGAACACAGTGAGAGAGGGAGAGAGCACAGCGAGTGAGAGAGAGCACAGCGAGAGAGGGGGAGAGCACAGCCAGTGAGAGAGAGCACAGCGAGAGAGGGAGAGCACAGCGAGAGAGAGAGAACACAGTGAGAGAGGGAGAGAGCACAGCGAGTGAGAGAGAGCACAGCGAGAGAGGGGGAGAGCACAGCCAGTGAGAGAGAGCACAGCGAGAGAGGGAGAGCACAGCGAGAGAGGGCGAGCACAGTGAGAGAGGGAGAGCACAGCGAGAGAGGGAGAGCCCAGCGAGAGAGAGAGAGCACAGCGAGAGAGTGAGCACAGCAAGAGAGAGAGAGCACAGCAAGAGAGAGAGAGAGCACAGCAAGAGAGAGAGCACAGCGAGAGAGAGAGAGCACAGCGAGAGAGAGAGCACAGCAAGAGAGAGAGAGGGAGAGCACAGCAAGAGAGAGAGCACAGCGAGAGAGAGAGAGCACAGCAAGAGAGAGAGAGCACAGCAAGAGAGAGAGAGCACAGCGAGAGAGGGAGAGCACAGCGAGAGAGAGAGAGCCCAGCGAGAGATGGAGAGCACAGCGAAAGAGAGAGAGCACAGCGAGAGAGAGAGATCACAGCGAGAGAGAGAGCACAGCAAGAGAGAGAGAGCACAGCAAGAGAGAGAGAGCACAGCAAGAGAGAGAGAGCCCAGCGAGAGAGAGAGAGCACAGCAAGAGAGAGCCCAGCGAGAGAGGGAGAGCACAGCGAAAGAGAGAGCACAGCGAGAGAGAGAGAGAGCACAGCGAGAGAGGGAGAGCACAGCGAGAGAGAGAGAGCACAGCGAGAGAGAGAGCACAGCGAGAGAGAGAGAGCACAGCGAGAGAGAGAGAGCACAGCGAGAGAGTGAGAGCACAGCGAGAGAGAGAGCACAGCGAGAGAGAGAGAGAGCACAGCGAGAGAGAGAGAGCACAGCGAGAGAGAGAGAGCGCAGCGAGAGAGGGAGAGCACAGCGAGAGAGAGAGAGCACAGCGAGAGAGAGAGATCCCAGCGAGACTGCGAGCACAGCGAGAGAGCGAGAGCACAGCGAGAGAGAGCACAGCGAGAGAGAGAGAGCACAGTGAGAGAGAGAGCACAGTGAGAGAGGGAGAGCACAGCGAGACTGCGAGCACAGCGAGAGAGGGAGAGCACAGCGAGAGAGACAGCACAGCGAGTGAGAGAGAGAGAGCACAGTGAGGGGGAAGAGCACAGAGAGAGAGACACAGCAAGAGAGAGAGAGAGCACAGCGAGAGAGGGAGAGCACAGCGAGAGAGGGAGAGCACAGCGAGAGAGAGAGAGTGCACAGTGAGAGGGAAAGAGCACAGAGAGAGAGACACAGCAAGAGAGAGAGAGAGCACAGCGAGAGAGGGAGAGCACAGAGGGAGAGACACAGCAAGAGAGAGAGAGAGCACAGCGAGAGAGAGAGAGCACAAAGAGAGCGAGAGATCACTGAGAGAGAGAGCAAAGCGAGAGAGAGAGCACAGCAAGAGAGAGAGAGCACAGCGATAGAGGGCGAGCACAGCGAGAGAGGGAGAGCACAGTGAGAGAGAGAGAGCACAGCGAGAGAGGGAGAGCACAGCGAGAGAGAGAGAGCACAGCGAGAGAGGGAGAGAGCACAGCGAGAGAGAGAGCACAGCGAGAGAGGGCGAGCACAGCGATAGAGGGCGAGCACAGCGAGAGAGGGCGAGCACAGCGAGAGAGAGAGAACACAGCGAGAGAGAGAGAACACAGCGAGTGAGGGAGAGCACAGCGAGTGAGAGAGAGCACAGCGAGAGAGGGAGAGCACAGTGAGAGAGAGAGAACACAGTGAGAGAGGGCGAGCACAGCGAGAGAGGGAGAGCCCAGCGAGAGAGAGAGAGCACAGCGAGAGAGAGAGCACAGCAAGAGAGAGAGAGCACAGCAAGAGAGAGAGAGAGCACAGCAAGAGAGAGAGCACAGCGAGAGAGTGAGAGCACAGCAAGAGAGAGAGAGCACAGCGAGAGAGAGAGAGCACAGCAAGAGAGAGTGCACAGCGAGAGAGGGATAGCCCAGCAAGAGAGAGAGAGCCCAGCGAGAGAGAGAGAGCACAGCGAGAGAGAGAGCACAGCAAGAGAGAGAGAGCACAGCAAGAGAGAGAGAGCACAGCGAGAGAGGGAGAGCACAGCGAGAGAGAGAGAGCCCAGCGAGAGATGGAGAGCACAGCGAAAGAGAGAGAGCACAGCGAGAGAGAGAGATCACAGCGAGAGAGAGAGCACAGCAAGAGAGAGAGAGCACAGCAAGAGAGAGAGAGCACAGCAAGAGAGAGAGCCCAGCGAGAGAGAGAGAGCACAGCAAGAGAGAGCCCAGCGAGAGAGGGAGAGCACAGCGAAAGAGAGAGCACAGCGAGAGAGAGAGAGAGCACAGCGAGAGAGGGAGAGCACAGCGAGAGAGAGAGAGCACAGCGAGAGAGGGAGAGCACAGCAAGAGAGAGCCCAGCGAGAGAGGGAGAGCACAGCGAAAGAGAGAGCACAGCGAGAGAGAGAGAGAGCACAGCGAGAGAGGGAGAGCACAGCGAGAGAGAGAGAGCACAGCGAGAGAGGGAGAGCACAGCGAGAGAGAGAGAGCCCAGCGAGAGAGAGAGAGAACACAGTGAGAGAGAGCACAGCGAGAGAGAGAGCACAGCGAGAGAGGGAGAGCACTGCGAGAGAGAGAGAGCCCAGTGAGAGAGGGAGAGAGCACAGCAAGTGAGAGAGAGCACAGCGAGAGAGGGAGAGCACAGCGAGAGAGAGAGCACAGCGAGAGAGAGAGCACAACGAGAGAGGGAGAGCACAGCGAGAGAGAGAGAGCCCAGTGAGAGAGGGAGCGAGCACAGCGAGTGAGAGAGAGCACAGCGAGAGAGAGCACAGCGAGAGAGAGAGAGCCCAGCGAGAGAGAGAGAGCACAGCGAGAGAGAGAGCACAGCGAGAGAGAGAGCACAGCGAGAGAGAGAGAGCTCAACGAGAGAGGGAGAGCACAGCGAGAGAGAGAGAGCCCAGTGAGAGAGGGAGAGAGCACAGCGAGAGAGAGCACAGTGAGAGAGAGAGAGCCCAGCAAGAGAGAGAGAGCACAGCGAGAGAGAGAGCACAGCGAGAGAGAGTGAGAGCACAGCGAGAGAGAGAGCACAGCGAGAGAGAGAGCACAGCGAGAGAGAGAGCACAGTGAGAGAGGGAGAGCACAGCGAGAGAGCGAGCACAGCGAGAGAGAGAGAGCACAGCAAGGGAGACAGCACAGCGAGTGAGAGAGAGCACAGCGAGAGTGCGAGCACAGCGAGAGAGGGAGAGCACAGCGAGAGAGAGAGAGCACAGCGAGAGAGAGCACAGCGAGAGAGAGAGCACAGCGAGAGAGGGCGAGCACAGCGAGAGAGAGAGAGAGCACAGCGAGAGAGAGAGCACAGCAAGAGAGAGAGAGCACAGCGAGAGAGAGAGAGCACAGTGAGAGAGGGAGAGCACAGCGAGAGAGAGAAAGCCCAGTGAGAGAGGGAGAGAGCACAGCGAGTGAGAGAGAGCACAGCGAGAGAGGGAGAGAGCACAGAGAGAGAGAGAGAGCCCAGTGAGTGAGGGAGAGAGCACAGCGAGTGAGAGAGAACACAGCGAGAGAGGGAGAGCACAGCGAGAGAGAGAGCACAGCGAGAGAGAGAGCACAGCGAGAGAGAGAGAGCACAACGAGAGAGGGAGAGCACAGCGAGAGAGGGAGAGCACTGCGAGAGAGGGGGAGAGCACAGCCAGTGAGAGAGAGCACAGCGAGAGAGGGAGAGCACAGCAAGAGAGAGAGAGCCCAGCGAGAGAGAGAGAGCACAGCAAGAGAGAGCCCAGCGAGAGAGGGAGAGCACAGCGAAAGAGAGAGCACAGCGAGAGAGAGAGAGAGCACAGCGAGAGAGGGAGAGCACAGCGAGAGAGAGAGAGCACAGTGAGAGAGGGAGAGCACAGCGAGAGAGAGAGAGCCCAGCGAGAGAGAGAGAGAACACAGTGAGAGAGAGCACAGCGAGAGAGAGAGCACAGCGAGAGAGGGAGAGCACTGCGAGAGAGAGAGAGCCCAGTGAGAGAGGGAGAGAGCACAGCAAGTGAGAGAGAGCACAGCGAGAGAGGGAGAGCACAGCGAGAGAGAGAGCACAGCGAGAGAGAGAGCACAACGAGAGAGGGAGAGCACAGCGAGAGAGAGAGAGCCCAGTGAGAGAGGGAGCGAGCACAGCGAGTGAGAGAGAGCACAGCGAGAGAGAGCACAGCGAGAGAGAGAGAGCCCAGCGAGAGAGAGAGAGCACAGCAAGAGAGAGAGCACAGCGAGAGAGAGAGCACAGCGAGAGAGAGAGAGCTCAACGAGAGAGGGAGAGCACAGCGAGAGAGAGAGAGCCCAGTGAGAGAGGGAGAGAGCACAGCGAGAGAGAGCACAGCGAGAGAGAGAGAGCCCAGCGAGAGAGTGAGAGCACAGCGAGAGAGAGAGCACAGCGAGAGAGAGTGAGAGCACAGCGAGAGAGAGAGCACAGCGTGAGAGAGAGCACAGTGAGAGAGGGAGAGCACAGCGAGAGAGCGAGCACAGCGAGAGAGAGAGAGCACAGCAAGGGAGACAGCACAGCGAGTGAGAGAGAGCACAGCGAGAGTGCGAGCACAGCGAGAGAGGGAGAGCACAGCGAGAGAGAGAGAGCACAGCGAGAGAGAGCACAGCGAGAGAGAGAGCACAGCGAGAGAGGGCGAGCACAGCGAGAGAGAGAGAGAGCACAGCGAGAGAGAGAGCACAGCAAGAGAGAGAGAGCACAGCAAGAGAGAGAGAGCACAGTGAGAGAGGGAGAGCACAGCGAGAGAGAGAAAGCCCAGTGAGAGAGGGAGAGAGCACAGCGAGTGAGAGAGAGCACAGCGAGAGAGGGAGAGAGCACAGAGAGAGAGAGAGAGCACAGTGAGTGAGGGAGAGAGCACAGCAAGTGAGAGAGAACACAGCGAGAGAGGGAGAGCACAGCGAGAGAGAGAGCACAGCGAGAGAGAGAGCACAGCGAGAGAGAGAGAGCACAACGAGAGAGGGAGAGCACAGCGAGAGAGGGAGAGCACTGCGAGAGAAGGGGAGAGCACAGCCAGTGAGAGAGAGCACAGCGGGAGAGGGGGAGAGCACAGCCAGTGAGAGAGAGCACAGCGAGAGAGGGAGAGCACAGCGAGAGAGAGAGAACACAGTGAGAGAGGGAGAGAGCACAGCGAGTGAGAGAGAGCACAGCGAGAGAGGGGGAGAGCACAGCCAGTGAGAGAGAGCACAGCGAGAGAGGGAGAGCACAGCGAGAGAGAGAGAACACAGTGAGCGAGGGAGAGAGCACAGCGAGTGAGAGAGAGCACAGCTGTGATGAAATATGTCATTCATCAGACTCTGTATTTAACTACATATTTTGTATTGCCTGCTCCTGTGTTTTACCTTTTATTGTTTATAGTGCACCGCCCCCTTTCTCCCCATTGGGTGTGTCGGCTCCGCCCATACCTGGCCCTACTTAAGACAAGCCCAGGCTTGTCTTGCAGCAGAACAGCAGAATGCTAGGTGAAGACACAGGCATCTTCCTTTGCTAATAAAAGCCTAGTTTTATCCAGTTAACTTTGAGCCTTGAAGTTATTGAGGCGCATCAATTTTATTAGCAAACTTTCAACGATGGATCAACTTTTGAAACCGGAACGCTTGAATTTGGACCCGCATGCTTCGGATGCATCGGCATGGTTTGGACACTGGTTCCAGTGCTTGGAATTTTTTATGGCCAACTCCGAAGCCGTCACAGCCTCTAAAGCCACCGGAGATGTGAAACTCGGGATCCTGCAGAATCGGGTAAGCCACCGGGTTTTTCCACTCATCCAAGATGCCGCCACCTACCTGGATGCCTGCAACATTCTAAAGGCCCACTATCAGCGGCCTACCAACGAGGTGTACGCCAGGCATCTGCTTGCTACCTGCACACAGCGACCCGGAGAGTCGCTAGAGGACTTTCTAGTCACCCTAAAAGTGCTTGGCAAAGACTGCAAATGCAAAGACGTGAAAGCCACGGTATACACAGACTAGCTTATTCGGGATGCCTTTATCGCAGGCCTTAGCTCTAATTACATCCGGCAGAGACTGCTAGAGAAAACGGGCCTAGATCTGACACAGGCCGTGGACACAGCGCGATCGCTGGATGTGGCTCAGAAGAACTCTGACTCCTACTCTTCAGGCCGCGCGGCCCACGCCGCCTCGTACGCACCAAGGGCGCCGCCATGTTGGAAGACACCTTCCCCGCCCGGCAGCCCAACACCGTCGGGGCCCTGCTCTCCCCCCAGAAGCCCTACGACCGCCGTGACGCATCGGGACCCCAAATGCTACTTCTGCGGGCAGCTGAAGCACACCAGGAACCTGTGCCCGGCGAAAGGCACCACCTGCTGTAAGTGCGGTAAGAAGGGGCACTTTGGGAAGGTGTGAAGAGGGAACTCCGCAGGCAAACCCGCCACCGCCGCGTGCACGCCGTGGGAGCGGCCATCTTGGACGCCATCTTGTCCGACCTCGTGGGGTCTGCCATCTCGCAAGCAGACATCGTGGACGCCATCTTACCCGGCCTCGTGTGGCCCACCATCTTGTCCCGATCAGGGCCCTACAGTGGCGTCGATCACAGTGGACCAGTCCAGACCGCACCCACTATCCAAATCGATGGTGGACATCGAGGTAAACGGGTGCAAGGTTAAATGTTTAATTGACAGCGGGAGCACGGAGAGCTTCATTCACCCTGGTCTGGTACAACGACTCTCTCTAACTATAGTCCCTACTCAGGGCACGATCTCTATGGCCGACAAAACCCAGATATCGACTATTGTGGGTTACTGCGCGGTACGATTGTCCGTTAAAGGCACTGTATATAATAATTTTGAACTGTTAATTATGAAGGATTTATGTGTGAGCGTGATCTTGGGCCTGGATTTTCAGTGCCACCACCAAAGCATCACGCTCAATTTCGGTGGGACCCAGCCGCCCCTCACAGTGTGCGGTCTGGCTACCCTGAAGGTAAAGCCGCCTTCGCTATTCGCGAACCTTACCCCTAACTGCCGGCCAATAGCGACCAAAAGCAGGAGGTACAGCTGGGAGGACAGGCGGTTTATCGCGACCGAGGTAGACAGGCTCCTGAGGGAGCGCATTATTGAACGCAGCAACAGCCCGTGGCGCGCCCAAGTGGTGGTGGTGAGGGGTAGCGAGAAGAAGCGGATGGTGATTGACTATAGTCAAACAGTCAACATCTATACCCAACTAGACGCCTACCCGCTACCCCGCATATCCGAGATGGTGAACCAAATTGCCCAATACCGGGTGTTCTCCACTATCGACCTCAAGTCAGCGTACCACCAGCTCCCTATCAGACCAGAGGACCGTTTGTACGCCGCCTTCAAGGCAAACGGATGCCTCTACCAGTTCCTCAGAGTCCCCTTTGGGGTGACGAATGGGGTCTCGGTCTTTCAGAGGGAGATGGACCGCATGGTCGATGACCATCACTTGCAGGCAACCTTCCCCTATCTCGACAACGTCACCATCTGCGGCCACAACCAACAGGACCACGACTCAAACCTCGCGAGGTTTCTGAAAACCGCACAAAAACTTAACCTCACTTACAATGAGGACAAGTGCATTTTCAACACCACGCGCCTCTGCATACTAGGCAGCGTGGTGGAGAATGGGGAAATCGGACCAGACCCCGACCGATTGCGCCCCCTACGGGAGCTGCCCCTGCCCAACACTCCCAAAGCCCTGAAAAGGTGCCTGGGGTTATTCTCGTATTATGCCCAATGGGTCCCTAACTACTCCGATAAAGCCCACCCCCTCTTGAAAGCATCCTCTTTCCCGCTCTCTGCTGAGGCCCATGCTGCCTTCAAAAGCATTAAGCAGGATATTGAGCGGGCCACGCTACAGGCAGTGGACGAGAACACTCCCTTTCAAGTGGAAAGTGATGCGTCTGACTTTGCCTTGGCGGCCACCCTCAACCAGGCGGGGCGGCCCGTAGCTTTCTTCTCGAGGACCCTCCAGGGGCCCGAGATCAGACACTCCTCCGTGGAAAAGGAGCCCAAGCCATCGTGGAGGCAATGCGCCACTGGCGGCACTACCTAGCCGGCAAACGCGTCACCCTACTTACCGACCAGTGGTCGGTAGCATTTATGTTCAATAATAAACAGAGGGGGAAGATTAAAAATGATAAGATTCTTAGGTGGCGGATCGAGCTCTCCACTTTCGAGTACGACATCATATACCGGCCGGGGGCCCTTAACGAATCCCCCGATGCCCACTCACGAGGGATGTGTGCCAACGCCACCGGGGATCGGCTACAGACCCTCCACAACGACCTCTGCCACACAGGGGTCACACGGCTGTTCCACTTCATAAAGTCCCGCAACTTACCCTACTCGATTGAGGAAGTTCGGTCTCTGACCGGGAACTGCCGCACTTGCGCTGAGTGCAAGCCTCGGTTCTACCGCCCTGATAGAGCCCACCTAATCAAAGCTACACGGCCCTTTGAGCGGCTTAGCTTAGATTTCAAGGGCCCCCTCCCGTCCGTCGACCGCAATGTTTACTTCCTGAACATTGTGGACGAATACTCCCGTTTCCCATTCGCCTTCCCCTGCCCAGACATGACCAGCGCCACGGTCATTAAGTGCCTCAACAGCCTGTTCTGCCTGTTCGGTATGCCAAGCTATATCCACACGGATAGGGGGGCGTCCTTCATGAGTGAAGAGCTACGCCAGTACATGCTGTCCAAGGGGATTGCCATGAGCCGTACCACCAGCTACAACCCCCGGGGTAACGGTCAGGTGGAGCGAGAGAACGGGACAGTATGGAGGGCAGTCACTCTAACTCTAAGGACCAAGGGCCTCCCTATCTCCCGCTGGCAGGAAGTCCTCCCAGATGTGCTCCACTCAATACGGTCACTATTGTGTACCGCCACTAATGCCACGCCTCATGAGCTAATGTTTGTGTTTCCCCGGAAATCCACCTCAGGCGTATCCATACCGTCATGGCTCTCCACCCCAGGTCCGGTACTTTTGCGGAAGCATGTGAGGGGCCACAAGATGGACCCTCTCGTGGAGCCAGTGCACCTGCTCCACGCCAACCCACAATATGCGTATGTCCGGCAGGCCGACGGACGGGAGGACACTGTGTCCATAAAAGACCTCGCCCCAGCCGGTAACAACAGCAACAACGACAACGATTATAACAACAACAGCAACAATGACAACAACCACAACAACTATTACCCACCCACTCCACCCACTATTCTTTCATCACCCCCAGAAGAACACCAGCCAACGGTACCCCCACCACCTACTCCTTCAACAACACCGGTGGCGCCCCCGGCAGAGACCCAGGAGGTCACCTGGGACGCCCAGCCGGCACCCGCGGCACCGCAACCGTTACATCGGTCACAGAGGACTATCACACCCCTGGACAGACTAAATCTGTAGAAGGGGTGAATGTGATGAAATATGTCATTCATCAGACTCTGTATTTAACTACATATATTGTATTGCCTGCTCCTGTGTTTTACCTTGTATTGTATATAGTGCACCGCCCCCTTTCTCCCCATTGGGTGTGTCGGCTCCGCCCATACCTGGCCCTACTTAAGACAAGCCCAGGCTTGTCTTGCAGCAGAACAGCAGAATGCTAGGTGAAGCTAGGTGAAGACACAGGCATCTTTCTTTGCTAATAAAAGCCTTGTTTTATCCAGTTAACTTTGAGCCTTGAAGTTATTGAGGCGCATCAACAGCGAGAGAGGGAAAGGGCACAGCGAGTGAGAGAGAGCACAGCGAGAGAGAGAGAGCCCAGCGAGAGAGTGAGAGAGAGCACAGCGAGAAAGGGAGAGAACAGCAAGAAAGGGAGAGCACAGAGAGAGAGAGCACAGAGAGAGAGAGACGGCTCAGTGAGAGAGAGAGAGCTGAGCTAAACACGGGTAGAAACTGAAACATTTCCGCCACAGGAGAGCAGGTAGGTGATTGGTTGGTGCAGCTGTTCACTGAGTGTATCCCACTCTCTAACCGATACTCAGTTCTGAATACTGGTGAGGACAATGGTTCCTCTGAGGAGTACAGCCAGAGCCAAGTCCACAGCACCACGGGTGGCTCAGCTGTACAGCGGGGCAGGAGGAAGCTCAGGAAAACAGTAGTGATCGGGGATTCATTAGTTGGGGTAGCAGACGAGAGTTTCTGCAGCTGTAGACGTGACTCCAGGATGGTATGTTGCCTCCCTGGTACTGAAAGAGATTATTACTAGTCCTAGCCCCTTTCGGGCTACCCCGGATCAGGCGTATTCCCCACACGTTCACTTTCAACTAAAGTTAGAGATAGCCGAATCCTAAAGACGCTTAATTGGGCCTAAAGGTCCAGACTATCTCTCCCTAAAGGAGAGGAACAGCCTGAAGATGTTACCATCCTCCAGACAGCACTTTTAATAAGTTTAGCTAGACTGTAACCGTCCGGATATTATGATAGTCCGGAAAACTCACCCAGAATACTGCAACTCCTCACCAAAGAGTGTACAGAGATTGAATTCGCGAGTTTGATACAGAAGTACTATGTGAGACAATTCTAAAAAATATATAGATTTATTAAAGAACCGACATGTAATTACAGTAGGTGTTTCAATCTCGACATTAACAGTTCCAAATACAAAAATATTTTACAATCTTATTATCAGAGATCCTTATTCTCAAATCTTAACTTCGTTACATTTTTACATTTCTTAGTCTTATTCCAGGATATCCACCAAAATCAAATACCAGTACCTTGATCCCCGAGATACAAAGAGTTGAAGATTTACAGAGCTTGCCTCTGAAGTCTGAGAATCGCTTTGTCCCTTCAAGTGAATCTGTCTTCCCATTTGAATGTCCAATTTTATACTCTTTCTCAGTGGTATATCCTTTGAAGGTTTCTGCTGATGTAAGCTAATTATCTCTAGTCATTTTTCTGCAGACCCCTGCTATTCTTACAGTTAGATCAGCTTGTAGCAAGCAGACTTGTGTCTCTAACTTTAGGTGTTCAAAGCTTATCATAAAAAACAGTGTGGAGCTGGTGCATCTATTTGATGTCATTCTTATGAAGGTCTTCTGTTTGTATCTTTTACATTTAGAACACCTCAGCTGGTTGCACCATTGTCTTCTTAGTTACCTCAGTTGGTTGCAACACATAATCGTGTCTCCGTATTTCATTTGATGTTACTTTAACGAAGGCATATGTTTCTTAATCTTATGTGATTCTTTCCAAAGTGTTGGTTTAAGACACCTTAACAGGGTGTTCTTTCCAAGGCTTCAGACTTTCAGGAACCTTTAACCTTCTGTTTCAATAAGGCTATTGATTTAGTGTCAACAACTTATCTTATCTCAATATCCTGTATGTTGTTCACAGCTTTTCCATTGTTAGACCTTCAAGCCCAGTTTGTCATGTTTTAATAAAGTCAGAATATTTCATAGAATGGTGTATTTTTCTGAATATGGCATATTGCTTATTCCTTCACAGTGCCAGGGTCAAGGATGTCACTGAGCAGCTGCAGGACACTCTGAGGGGGGAGGGTGAACAGCCAGAGGTCGTTGTCCATATCGGTACCAATGACATAGGTAGAAAGAGGGATGAGGTCCTGCAGGCAGATTATAGGGAGCTAGGAAAGAGATTAATAAGCAGGATCTCAAAGGTAGTAATCTCCGGATTACTCCTGGTGCCACGTGCTAGTGAGTGCAGGAATAGGAGGATAGAACAGATGAACGTGTAGCTGGAGAGATGGTGCAGGACGGAGGGCTTTAGATCCTAAGGCATTGGGACCGTTTCTGGGGGAGGCGGGACCTGTACAAGCCAAATGGGTTGCTCCTCAACGGGGCCGGGATCAATATCCTCGCGGGGAGGTTTGCTTGTGCTGTTGGGAAGGGTTTAAACTAGCCTGGCAGGGGTATGGGAACCTGAGAGTGGATTCAGAAGGGAGAGAAGCAAAGCTGGAAATTGAAGGCAGAAAATTAGTAAATGATTTTGGAAGGCAGAGAAAACAAAGGCTAGAAAATAAGATAACAAAGTAGTTTGACAGCGCAGACAGAAAACAGAGAATAGGGATAATCGGGTCATTTTCAGATGGCAGGCTGTAACTAGTGGGGTGCCGCAAGGATCAGTGCTTTCCCTGCCTGTCTGACTGGAACCGGTTTTGAGTCAGTTCACATTTAATTGAGCCAAGCAGCCAAACGTAAAGTCCAGTGGGTATTTGAGCCAAATGTAGATTTTTCACTCCGTAAACACCTTTGAGGTGTGACACTTAGAATTGTGACCTCGCTTAAGATACCAACGAATTCATGTTGGATGCAAGGCTTTTAAACGTATAGCTAGTGGGGAGTGGAGCATGGGTCTGCGGTCTCCCAGTGATACTGAATACTGGACAAGCTGATAGCAACTGCAGAACGAGACAGTAGGAATGGCAGGAGCAAGCGTCTACGAAGCCTTGTGCGAATGTTGGGACTGTAAACGATGCTCGCCTGCTTCAGGTGGATCTTGATGTGTTGGGGGATTGGGCTGGTGACTGGCAAAGGATGTTCAGTTTGAAAAAGTGCAGCGTTATGCTCGTGGACAGGTGAATGTTGAACATACAGTACATACACCCTTCAGGGAAAAGCATTAAAGCAGTTACCCAGCGAGGCACAATGAGCTGGGTCTGTATATTTTCGAGAATCATAGACTTTGTGGTGATTTGATCGAGGTTTATAAGATGATGAAGGGACTAGATTGTGTTTATGTAGACAAATTATTTCAACTGAATAGATTAGGGAAGGACCAGGGGGTCACACTTACAAGTTACGTAAGGCCAGATCTAGGTTAGATGTCAGGAGGTGGTTCTTTTCCCAGAGAATAGTGGACCTGTGGAACAGGCTGCCGGCTCGTGCGGTGAACTCTGATTCACTGAATTCCTTCAAGTGAGAGCCGGACCTGTTTCTGGCTGGGTCGGAGATCACCTCGTACAAGAGGTAGGTCCTGTCTGACACTAATCAAGGCCAGAGAGGTCTCTTGGAATAGTTCTGATCACCTAATGGGGTCAGAGAGGAATATCCCAGATTTTTATTTTTCCCAAATTGGCCTGGGCTTTTAATCAGGTTTTTTCACCTCTCCCAGGAGATCGCATGGTTTTGGGTGGGGTGGGCACTGTATATATTGTGATACACAAGATATCACAATTTTGTGGGACAGGCTGGATGGACCAAAGGGTCTTTATCTGTCCGTCATTGTTCGTATATTCGTAATAGACATAAAACAGAAATTAGTGAAAGAGAAATGAGTGATGGTGATTATGAGTCGGACTCTCCCTCTAGACTATTTATTTGTGTTTACAGACAATTTGCAGTTTCCACAGACAGACTGTCGTATGTTGGAATATTTTGACCATTTTTCCACAGAAAGGCATTTTTGAAATGAGTCATGTTTAAGTGGTACATTTTAAGTTAAAGTGTGTTTGCACAGGTTTAACACTCTCCTTACAGCCGTATGTTGCAGCCATTGAGACAAAGAGGGGTTTATATGTCAATAAGCCAGGCATTGAAGGAAAAGCAGAAAATGCCGGAAATACTCAGCAGGTCAGGCAGCATCTGTGGAGAGAGAAAAACAGAGTTAATGTTTTAGGTCGATGACCTTTCGTCAGAACTGCTTCATCCTAATTTTACTTGAATTATTTTCAGCTTTCACACTGAGGGTGGTGGAAATCTGGAACTCGCCCCCAAGAGGCTGCGTGCTGTGTCAATTGCAGTTTTCAAGACTAAGATCGATAAGATATCATAAGAACATAAGAAATAGGAGCAGGAGTCGGCCATTTGGCCCTTCAAGCCTGCTTTGCCATTCAATAAGATCATGGCTGAACTTCTACTTCACCTCCACTTTCCTGCACTGTCCCCATATCCCTTAATTATCTTAGTTCCCAAAAATTTATCAACCTCTGTCTTAAATATACTCAACAACTGATTATCCACAGCCCTCTGGGGTAGAGAATTCCAAAGATTCACAACCTTTGAGTGAAGAAATTTCTCCTCATCTCAGCCCTAAATGGGCGACCCCTTAATCTGAGACTGTGACCCCCGTGTTCTGGATTCCCCAGCCAGGGGAAACATTTTCCCAGCATTAACACTGTCAAGCCCCTTAAGAATTTTATATGTTTCAATTAGATCACCTCTCTGTCATGAATCTTATCATTCATGAAGAAATGACTCATGAAATAACACTGGGCGGCCAGCTGGTGGCACCGTCCAAGGAGTATAAATACTTGGGCATGAGCCCAGCTTGCCCAGGACGTTTTTGTAAGCAGGAACTAGTGATGTAACTAGCATCCCATGGTTGTGAAACAGTTGATTAAAGCTTTGTTGTATACTCAACCAAGTGCTTAGTGAGTTTTCTTACGTCACTCTCGTTCTTCTAAACTCTAGGGAATATAGGCCTACATATTGAGGGATATGTAGCAATGGTGGGTAAATGGTGTTGAGGTACCGTAGAGCCATAATCTAATTGAATGTAGAGAAGGTTCAAGGGGCTGAAAGGTCGTCTCCTATTGCCATCTGTTAACAGCAGGACTTAGGGCTGTCCCTTTCCTCTTCTCTCTCTTGTTTGTAACCTTATCTATTGGAGCAGCACATTTCACAGAGCCCAGTGTCCCAGCTTCTATCCCCTGCTGAAGAACAATTGCAGCCATTCCCTGTGAATGTCGAAAGTCAGAACTGGAGCTTGGAGAGAGTGGAAGAGGGAGCATTGAAAGGAAAGAGAAGAATGCAGGAGTGAATGAAAAGGGAAGAGGGGTCCTTGAAACTAGGTGCAGGGATAAAACTCAAACGGTGGGATGGAGGGGAGGATGTGTAACTCCTGGAGCTGAGAGTTGCCATTCACTTACCATGTCCACAGCTCTCGATGAGTCCGTTATCTCTATCTCGGTGCTGCTGCCGTGTATGGATTCAGCACAATAAGTGGCCGGGAGCTGCTCCTGATCTAGCAGCTCATACTTGCTCTGACCCTCCTCAGCCCTCTCCCACTAGCGCATCATCCCCCTCCGGGACAACCCAGCTGAGAGAGAACTTTCCCAAACAAGAGGGGGGAAGCTTTTAACATTCGCTCACCTATCTATTTACTCCACCACATCAAAGAAACAGCCCTCAAGTGCCTTCGTCCAAAGTATCTCCTTGATCCTTTCATCATATACAGTACCTGAGAAAGTGATCCTCCCAGATCACCATCGCCCCCGTGCTCATGGAAATGTACAGCAGATGTGGACAATCCTTCTCACTTCTTTGCATCCTAAGCCTTCCCAAAATCAGCCACAATCTTCAATCCGTCCCAAAATCAGAAAACAATCTTCAATCCATCCCAAAATCAGCCACAATCTTCAATCCTTCCCAAAATCAGCCACAATCTTCAATCCTTCCCAAAATCAGCCGCAATCTTCAATCCTTCCCAAAATCAGAAAACAATCTTCAATCCATCCCAAAATCAGCCACAATCTTCAATCCTTCCCAAAATCAGCCACAATCTTCAATCCTTCCCAAAATCAGCTGCAATCTTCAATCCTTCCGAAAATCAGCCACAATCTTCAATCCTTCCCAAAATCAGCCACAATCTTCAATCCTTCCCAAAATCAGCCACAATCTTCAATTCAGCCCCAAAATCAACCACAATCTTCAATCCATCTCAAAATCAGCCACAATCTTCAATCCTTCCCAAATCAACCACAATCTTCACTCCGTCCCAAAATCAGCCACAATCTTCAATCCTTCCCAAAATCAGCCACAATCTTCAATCCTTCCCAAAGTCAGCCACAATCTTCAATCCGTCCCAAAATCAGCCACAATCTTCAATCCTTCCCAAAATCAGCCACAATCTTCAATCATTCCCAAAATCAGCCACAATCTTCAATCCGTCCCAAAATCAGCCACAATCTTCAATCCGTTCCAAAATCAGCCACAATCTTCAATCCTTCCCAAAATCAGCCACAATCTTCAATCCTTCCCAAAATCAGCCACAATCTTCAATCCTTCCCAAAATCAGCCACAATTTTCAATCCGTCCCAAAATCAGCCACAATCTTCAATCCTTCCCAAAATCAGCCACAATCTTCAATCCTTCCCATAATCAGCCACAATCTTCAATCCTTCCCAAAATCAGCCACAATCTTCAATTCAGCCTCAAAATCAGCCACAATCTTCAATCCTTCCCAAAATCAGCCACAATCTTCAATCCTTCCCAAAATCAGCCACAATCTTCAATCCTTCCCAAAATCAGCCACAATCTTCAATCCGTCCCAAAATCAGCCACAATCTTCAATCCTTCCCAAAATCAGCCACAATCTTCAATCCTTCCCAAAATCAGCCACAATCTTCAATCCTTCCCAAAATCAGCCACAATCTTCAATTCAGCCCCAAAATCAGCCACAATCTTCAATCCTTCCCAAAATCAGCCACAATCTTCAATCCTTCCCAAAATCAGCCACAATCTTCAATCCTTCCCAAAATCAGCCACAATCTTCAATTCAGCCCCCAAATCAACCACAATCTTCAATCCATCTCAAAATCAGCCACAATCTTCAATCCGTCCCAAAATCAGCCACAATCTTCAATCCTTCCCAAAATCAGCCACAATCCTCAATCATTCCCAAAATCAGCCACAATCTTCAATCCGTCCCAAAATCAGCCACAATCTTCAATCCGTTCCAAAATCAGCCACAATCTTCAATCCTTCCCAAAATCAGCCACAATCTTCAATCCGTCCCAAAATCAGCCACAATCTTCAATCCTTCCCAAAATCAGCCACAATCTTCAATCCATCCCAAAATCAGCCACAATCTTCAATCCTTCCCAAAATCAGCCACAATCTTCAATCCTTCCCAAAATCAGCCACAATCTTCAATCCTTCCCAAAATCAGCCACAATCTTCAATTCAGCCCCAAAATCAGCCACAATCTTCAATCCTTCCCAAAATCAGCCACAATCTTCAATCCTTCCCAAAATCAGCCACAATCTTCAATCCTTCCCAAAATCAGCCACAATCTTCAATTCAGCCCCAAAATCAACCACAATCTTCAATCCATCTCAAAATCAGCCACAATCTTCAATCCTTCCCAAATCAACCACAATCTTCACTCCGTCCCAAAATCAGCCACAATCTTCAATCCTTCCCAAAATCAGCCACAATCTTCAATCCATCCCAAAATCAGCCACAATCTTCAATCCTTCCCAAAATCAGCCACAATCTTCAATCCTTCCCAAAATCAGCCACAATCTTCAATCCTTCCCAAAATCAGCCACAATCTTCAATCCTTCCCAAAATCAGCCACAATCTTCAATCCTTCCCAAAATCAGCCACAATCTTCAATCCTTCCCAAAATCAGCCACAATCTTCAATCCTTCCCAAAATCAGCCACAATCTTCAATCCTTCCCAAAATCAGCCACAATGTTCAAGCCTTCCCAAAATCAGCCACAATCTTCAATCCTTCCCAAAATCAGCCACAATCTTCAATCCTTCCCAAAATCAGCCACAATCTTCAATCCTTCCCAAAATCAGCCACAATGTTCAAGCCTTCCCAAAATCAGCCACAATCTTCAATCCTTCCCAAAATCAGCCACAATCTTCAATCCTTCCCAAAATCAGCCACAATCTTCAATCCTTGCCAAAAATCAGTATACAAATTCAATCATGTAATATTAATCAAATACTACAATCAAACTACATTACAATCATGTAATACTACAATTAAAATATTAACATCAAACAATACTGCAATCAGATAATGCTACAGTCCAATACTACAGTCAAACAGCACAACGATGTAATACGAGAGTAGAATGCTACAATCCAATAATACTGCAGTCATGTAATATTGGTCAAATACTCCAATCACCCAGTCCAATAACGTAATGCTACAAACACTGCAATCAAACAATGCTACAATATGCAATACTACAATCAGGCAACCCAAAACTACAGCAAAACAATATTACAATTAAGTAACACTAAATCATGTACAATCAAATAACACTACAATACTACCATCAAATACTACCATCAAACAATATAATGATCATGAAATACTGCTGTCAAATACTACAATCAAATGACACTACAATCATGTAATAATACAGTCAAACAATATTAGAATTAAATCATACTCAGTGAAACAATTCTATAGTCAAACCATCCCACAGTCCTACAAAACTACGGTGTGGAGATGCCGGTGTTGGACTGGGGTGGACAAATGTAAGAAGTCACACAACACCAGGTTATAGTCCAACAGTTTTATTTGAAATCACAAGCTTGTGATTTCAAATAAAACTGTTGGACTATAACCTGGTGTTGTGTGACTTCTTACATTTGTCTACAAAACTACAATTAAACAATACTAGAATCATATATTACAGATGCTAATAATATCGATATTATATTATTAAAATAACATAAACTGGTTGTATTCTACGTTTAATTGTTCAACTAAATACAGTAAATTGCAAATGCTTTCGATATCGAGTGTTTACAGTGTACAAAGTGTGATTGGTGAGATCTATGACATTGACGCCTATTTGTAATTGCCCCACATTACTGTGTGTGGCTCACTCCACAGACCTTTAAAGCAGATCAATTCTCTCTTTTATTATAAACGTGTAAGACTCCCCCAAAGTGACGGAAATATTCTGCATTTTGCAGAATTCCCCTTTGCTTTTCTGCACTTTGCTCAGTTTTCTGAGCGATTGAGAGATGTGCTGCCGCCATGTGGTCAATGTCTGGAAGTGCAGGGCAGTGTCTCGTGCATTCAGGGCCCTATTTCCTGAGCGTTGCTAACTTGAGCATTGGTTTTGTGGCACGTGGGAAATGGCAGGCTTGCCATCGATGTCCATTTATTTAAGGGTAAATTCATCGCGCCTCTGCTCCCAGTGAGGGGCTGCACTCAAAGGACACGCAGCTCCGAAAACTGGCACCACAGTTGCACTTCTATCTCTGCGCATGGCTCCTCGCTGAGAATGCAGGATCAGCAAAGTTATTTAAATGGCCATTAAAGGCAGATTCGCCATTTTACTGAAAGTCAGTGCCGAGATGACCTGAAGGGAAGCAGGATGGACAATGTGAAAATCAGCAGAGGAGAAGAGCTGGGGCCTGAGCTCGGGCCCAGCGACCCTGCCTCGGGCCTAGTTGTTACATAGTTATGTTGGGACTACATTGTACAAGTGTACTAACACTCAAATCAAGTGTAGCAGCACAACGATGCTGGGAAATTAGTGCGCAGGCGCCACACAGGGCACTTGGAAATATCACCCCGCACCATGCGGCAGGCAGCCATTACAACTCAAATAAAACAGTAGTTTATAATTACAAACTACCGAGTCCAGAGGCGTCTTTACAAAGCACTACGAGCGCTAGAAGACATAACATGGTGGCAGTGGTATAAGTGATTAAAACTTACGCAAATAAAAACGATATCAGATTGAAGAAAGAAATTTAAAAGTAAACTCTGCAGCGTTTTAACTGCGAATCGTACGGGCAGCTGAAATGGCAGCGTCCAATGCACTGACCACGAATATGCTCCCTATCATGAACTGGGAAGCCGACGATATCGTGGATGCTTTCCGGAAATTTAAGCAAAAATGCGAGCTTACATTTAAAAGTTTCCTGAAAGGCTCCTCCGATGAGGAAAAAGTCAGCTACATTCTACTGTGGGCGGGAGAAAAAGGCTTAGATCTCTATAACAGCTGGAGTTTATCCAAAGAGGATAAAACGAACCCTACAGAGATTTATGAAAAGTTCAGTAACCATCTCGAGCCTAAATCAAACCACCGCATACACAGGTATAAATTCCAAAGCTTAAGACAGGAACCTGGTGAAACGGCTGACAATTTCCTGACGAGATTAAAAAACGAAGCCAGCAAATGCAAGTTTACAGAACTAGAAGAAAGGCTGGTAGACCAACTAATATGGGGATCAGCACATACAGAAGTGCAAAAAGAACTAATAGGAAAAGAAAAGCTCGGAATATCAGAAGCCATAGATACAGCGAGGGCTCACAAAGCCACAAAACAACAGATGAAAACGCTGAATACTCATACGGCTGACGTGCGGACAACTCCCGAACCGGATCACAGAGTAGATGCAGTGTGCGAAAAGCACAGCACACAAAAGCAAGTATATGACAGCAGGAAGAATACGTGTAGAAAATGCGGAAAACAATACGACTACACAGACAGAAGAAAATGCCCAGCGTATGGAACAAGCTGCAACATGTGTGGTAAAGCAAACCACTGGCAAAAGATGTGCAGAGCTAAAAGAGAGGGGCTACACACCAAAAGCAGAGGTGGACAGCAGAACCAACAAAAGAAAAACAAAATCCATACCATGGGTGAGCAAGATGACGAAGACTGCGGGTACGACAAAGCTCTGAACATTGAAACCATAAAGGTTCTCTTACACGAAACGCCCAGAGCGGAAAGCACCCCAAAGAAAGAATGGCACACTATCATCCAGATTAAAAAGAGGATCGAAGGACAGCCCACAACCGTCAATCTAAAAGTAAAGTTGGACACAGGAGCTCAGAGCAACATCCTTCCACTGAGGCTATACCAGAGGATCTTCCCCGAAAACTTGGGCGAAGATAGATACCCGAAAAGAGGATGTTTAAAAGCAAACAACGTCACGCTGACAGCGTATGGGGGGAGCGAGATCAGACAACTCGGAACAACCTATATAAAAGGAACACACAAAAGCAGAAAAATCAACTGCATGTTCTATGTGACCGACTCCAAGGGACCGGCGATTCTGGGATTAAACAGTTGCGAGAAGCTGGGGTTAATCTCGGTAAACCACGAACTAACAAAAACATCACTGAAAGTCGACAGCAACACCCCACTGGAGAATCGCCCACAAATCATGGACACGAAACATTTGATGGACATGTATCCAGAATGTTTTGAGGACACTGTAGGATGCTTCAGGGAGTTCAAGTACCATATAACAGAGGTAAAACCCGTCATCCACGCTCCAAGAAAAATACCCATCGAGCTAAAAGAAAAATTATACACCGAACTAAAAGAAATGGAAGAGAAAGAAATAATCGCAAAGGTCACTGAACCCACAGACTGGGTAAACTCGATTGTGGTACGGGAAAAGCTGAACGGGCAGCTCAGAATCTGTCTGGACCCCAAAGACTTAAACCAGGCAATAAAGCGGGACCACTACCCCACACCAACATTAGAAGAAATCACACCAGCACTGGCAGGAGCCAAAGTCTTCTCCAAACTGGATGCCAGAAACGGCTACTGGAACGTAAAACTGGACGAAGAATCAACTAACCTGACGGCTTTTAATACACCATTGGGGCGTTATAAATTCCTGCGGCTGCCATTCGGGTTGAAAGTCAGCCAAGACATCTTCCAACAAAAGATCGATGAAACATACAAAGGCTGTGAAGGAGCCATTGGAATCGCTGATGACATCCAAGTTTACGGAACAAATGAAAGAGACCACGACGTGCACTTGCACGAGGCCATGGAGCGCACCAGAACGGCTGGCATCAAGCTGAACGCTGAGAAGTGCTCGAGGCGATAGCAGAGATGAAACCTCCAAACGACAAGAAGGAGCTGAGAAGCTACCTCGGCTTGGTCCAGTATATGAGCTCTTTCATCCCGAACATGTCAGACTACACAGCGAACCTAAGAGAATTACTAAAAGAAGACACCGAATACCAATGGTCAGAATCCCATGAGAGGAACTTCAAACACCTAAAGGAATTATTATGTAAAGAAACCAGCCTGTCTTATTACGATAGAAAAAAACCTGTCACCCTACAGGTAGATGCCTCTACCAGGGGGCTAGGGGCAGCCCTCGTGCAGGAAGGAAAACCAATAGCTTTCGCATCGAAGGCATTGACATCAGCAGAGACAAGATACGCAAACATCGAAAGAGAGCTATTGGCAGTAGTATACGGATGCGAAAAGTTCCACACCTACTTATACGGAAGAAAATTCGAGGTAGAGAGTGACCATCGTCCACTCGAACAAATTTACAAGAAAAACCTAAGCAAGGCCCCAGCAAGACTGCAAAGGTTACTGTTAAAAGACTCCAAAGTTACGACTTCAAATTAAAATACCGGCCAGGGAAAGAAATGGCACTGGCAAATGCATTGTCTCAATAGTCACCACAAGAAAAACACGAGATGAAGGGCCTGACAGTAAAAATACACCACCTCGTAAATGTTACTCCCACAAAGCTTAGCCAAATTCAAGAGGAGACTGGTAAAGAAGAGGAGTTGCTACTACTCATGCAACAGGTAATACAGGGGTGGCCGGAGAAGATCCAGCAGGTCCAAAACCAAATCCGACAGTACTGGACAATCAGAGACGACATCTCGGTGGAGGACGGTGTTCTCCTTGCTGGCTCAAGAATCATAATAACAAAAACGATGCAAACGGAACTTCTCCGCATAATACACCAAGGCCATATGGGGATGGCGAAATGTAAACTAAGAGCCAGATCAGCTGTGTACTGGATAGGCATGTACAAAAGCATAGAACAAATGGTCTCCACATGCTGCATATGCCAGAAATACCGAAACACACAGCAGAAGGAGGAGATGATTCAAATGGAAGTACCCCCGAGACCATGGCACACGGTCGGAACAGATCTGTTCCTGTGC
This sequence comes from Somniosus microcephalus, assembly GCF_052327205.1. Taxonomy (NCBI): domain Eukaryota; kingdom Metazoa; phylum Chordata; class Chondrichthyes; order Squaliformes; family Somniosidae; genus Somniosus; species Somniosus microcephalus. The sequence goes on along the minus strand of NC_141000.1, from coordinate 27,258,288 downwards.
AACCAGGAGTGGTACATCATAGTAGCAGACTACTACTCAAAATTTCCTTTTGTCAGAAGGATAAACGACATGAGAGCCACAACAATCACAAAAATTGCGAAAAACTTATTTGCAGAACAGGGCATCCCAGAGAAGGTCATCTGCGACAATGGGACACAATTCACCTCCAGCGAATTCAGAGCACTGGCTGGAAAATACAGATTTAAAATAATTACCTCATCCCCACATTACCCAAGGGGACACGGATTTATTGAAAGACAGATCCAAACAGTCAAAAGAGCTCTCATTAAAAGCAAGGAGATGGGAGAAGACCAAGACCTCGCCCTTTTGGCAATCAGATCGACACCTTTGAGAGCAGACTCGAAATCACCAGCAGAACTACTAAACGGTAGAAAATACAAAACAACTCTACCAGCAAAGATATATCCTCCACAGGACCAAGATGACGTTCGGCAGAAGCTGATGGAAACACAAGCTACGGGGAGCACACACTATAACAAGCATGCAAAACCACTACCGGAGCTGCTAAATGGGCAATCAGTGCATATACAAGATCCGTTGTTGAGAACATGGAGTCCAGCCAAGGTTATTGGAAAAGCTGATACTCCAAGATCTTACTTGGTAGAGACAGAACCTGGAAACCAACACAGGCGAAACAGGATCCATATCAGACCCTCACCTGAAGCTGTCAAACAGCGGACAACATTAATAGCAGTTAGGGTACCAGACACGGAAAACAATATAATGCCAGAAACAAACACCTCAAATACAACAACTGCAAACGTGCACTCTCCAGAGCCAAACATGACAGCACCGGCAACAAGAAATGAACACACCAAAACACTGCAGAAAGGAATAGTTACAGCCAAGTCCACAAGATGGAGGAGTAACATACAACCACCTGAGCGGTATCGCGAATAATTATAAAGACAATTATAATTCGCACAGAACAGTAAAACAACATGGACAAATATCTGTATATAAATTGAGCAAAGAAAGCTCACGTTCTGTATTTTGTTAACGTTATTCAACTGGAAACATTGTAAAATAGAAAAATTGATGTAATTAGTTTTGTTGGGAAAGAGGGATGTTACATAGTTATGTTGGGACTACATTGTACAAGTGTACTAACACTCAAATCAAGTGTAGCAGCACTACGATGCTGGGAAAGTAGTGCACAGGCGCCGCACAGGGCACTTGGAAATATCACCCCGCACCATGCGGCAGGCAGCCATTACAACTCAAATAAAACAGTAGTTTATAATTACAAACTACCGAGTCCAGAGGCGTCTTTACAAAGCACTACGAGCGCTAGAAGACATAACACTAGCTGTGTCAGAGGAGCTCTGACCCTGGTGGTCTGGCTTCAGCAGGCCAGTAATCCCTGTGTTGTGTCGAATGTTGACACCTGAATCAGAAGGATCCTCAGTCGGGTCGCCACCCATCCTGAGTTGATCTGGACCGTCTTCATTTAGGGCTTTGAGTCCCATATCCCAACCAAACCTTGTAGGAACCTTCATCTTTCCCAACTTTAGCATAATGTGCAGTAGTTTTGATACTTCTTACAAATTGAAGATGGCGGCGAACATTACCCCTTCACTGGCACATTCCTGCAGCTAGAGGCGCTGTTAGGGAACAACGGCAATTTATTTGTCACTTGCCAGCGTTGCCTGCTCTTTCACTGGCTCCAGAACATTGTGGAATGGTCATGTTTAGATTTAATTCTCGTAAGTAAACAGTTCATGGTATCTTTTTTGTTACAACAACTTGCATTTATATAGCACCTTTACCATAGTAACACGTCCCAAGGCACTTCACAGAAGCGTAAAAAGAATTGACACCGAGCAACATGAGACATTAGGACAGGTGACCAAAAGTTTGGTCAAAGAGGTAAGTTTTAAGGAAGGTCTTAAAAAAGGGGAGAGAAGTGGAGAGGCGGCAAGATTTAGGGAGGGAATTCCAGAGCTTAGGGCCTAGACGGCTGAAGGCACGGCCGCCGATGGTGGGCTGCAGGAAGTCGGGGAAGCACAAGAAGCCTGAATTAGAGGAACACAGAGATCTCGGAGGGTTGTGGGGCTGGAGGAGATTGCAGAGATAGGGAGGGGCGAGGCCATGGAAGGATTTGAAAACAGGTATGAGAATTTTTAAAATGAGGCATTGCTGGAACAGGAGCCAATGTAGGTCAGCGAGCACAGGGGTGATGGGTGAGCGGGACTCGGTGCGAGTCAGGACACGGGCAGCAGAGTTTGGATGAGCTCAAGTTTATGGAGAGAGGAAGATGGGAGGCCGACCAGGAGAGCGTTGAAATAGTCGGGTCTGGAGGTAACAAAACATGGAGGAGGGTTTCAGCAGCAGATGAGCTGAGGCAGGGGCGGAGACTGGCGACGTTACGGAGGTGGCAGTAGGCGGTCTTGGTGATGGAGAGGATATGGGGTCTCTCCTTTCTTTGAGAAATGAGGGATCAAATGTGGAATAAAACTCCCACTCCGCTTATAATCAATATACACTTAGGCAGGAGTACTAGGAGAGAGAGAGAAAGAGAGGGCATTTATTTACTGATAAATTGGACCGAACCAAGAACACATTGAGATATAAATTGGTCTTGAGCAGTAATGGAAATCGGGTAGTAGCAAATGGCCAGCCCGTTTTACACCCTGCCCGATTTTCCATCGTGGTCAATATCGGGTGGAGTGTAAAATCGGCCCATTCTGTTCTAAAGCCCCGGATGAATTTATACCCCAGTGGCTAATACCAGGCAGGGTGAAAAGCTGCGGCCGTATTTAACCCTGCAAACCTGATTCAGGAACGTTCTGTCCTGCCCGTTCTTTGGCAAATTAAAAGGTGACAACCCTGGTCCTGAGTGATTTCAACTCCATCCCTGTGGCTACGAAACTGACGAGGGCCATTAAGCTTGTGGCAGTAGAGCGGTTTTTAGGCACCAAGGGGTGATCTTTCTGTTCACCAAAGCACTCAATCTATCCACATTCAGATAATTCACAGTCACTTGCAGAAGATTGACCGTTTAGTTCAATTTTTCATCAGAGGAAGCTGGGAGTGTTGTGTATGTACCTTTAAGAGAGAACTGTTTTTATACTGTAGTACCGGCAGTGACCACACCTGTATATAAAGCCGTAGCAGGCTTCTGTACTTTCAGTTCCAGCATACCCTCTGTTCAGTAAACACCTGTTATTACCGTTCTCCTGCAGTCTGTGTGTTATTGATACGCGGACACTACAGTGGCGACGAGCAGGTTCGAACTCACCTGCAGTACTGCATCACCTCACGGGGATCCATCCCTGAAAAGAAGTTTCTTGGAGGTCGAAGCCAGAGCAACGGGCGTCGACCGTGGGCAACCACCCAGTGATCCATCGGAGTTCAGTGAATCGCAGGGGAAGCTGTGGAGAGCTGGGCTTGGCTCCCCAGTCAAGGTGTTCCAGCAAATCGTGCTGGCAGCAGGTAGTGCGCTGACCCTTCCGGACGGCGGCGGGCTAGAGCTCGATCGAGCGGCTCTGCAAGGGGGCTGTGCAGCGTCGTCGGGAAGGAAAAGAGAGAGAGAGGGTGGAGCGCACAGGGCGCGGTCGGTGCACAAGAGCCGGGCAGCGTTAAAGAAAATAAAAAGAGGGGAAGGAAAAGAGACGCGCAGTGGACAGCGTCGAAGAAAAATAAAAATAAGGAAATTAATTAACAAAAGCGAGACGCGCAGAAGCCGCGGGGCGCCGCCATTACGATTTAGAACGCTAGGAGCAGCATTGGCAGCAGGGGGAAGAAGGAAAAGCGCGGGAGGCGCCGTTTTAATCCATTGGGGAAGAAGGAAAAGAGCGGGAGGCGCCATTTTAAACCACCCAAGATGCCGAAGAGTGGCAGTATCACTGCTTTCGACAACGAAATAGAAGACTGGACCATGTATGAGGTGGCCGATGAAAAGAAGGCGTCGGTATTATTAAATTTGATGGGCGCGAGAACGTACGGCCTATTGCGGAATTTAATTACCCCAGCTAAACCAATGGAGAAAAGCTTTGAAGAGATTGTCAATATCTTACAGGAACATCTAAACCCTACACTGCTGCTGATAGCAGAAAGATTCAAGTTCCATAAAAGAAACCAGCACAAAGATGAGAGTAATGCTGACTATCTTACGGAACTACGCAAGTTATCGAAGCACTGCCAGTTCGGAGCAGGACTGGCAGATATCTTAAGGGATAAGTTTGTCTGCGGGCTCCAGAGTGAAGGAACCCAGAAACAACTACTTTCGGAAAAGGACCTTACGATAGAAAAGGCTTTCAGCGTGGCAGTATCCTACGAAGCAGCAGCACGGGGATCTGCGGAAATACAACAGAAACCGCAAGAATATAGCACCAACGAAATGGCATATGGAGCAGAAAAGTGCTATCGCTGCGGCAGAACAACCCATGACCAGAAGGATTGCTGGTTTAAGGGCAAAGTACACAGGCAATGTGGAAAAGTGGGACACATAGCACGAGTCTGCAGGTCGGGAAAGAAAACCAACACTGCAAGAACTACTAAGGAAAAGTACAAGAAAGTAAAAAAAAATGACAGACAGTAGTTCAGAAGATCAGGAGAGTGATAATGACTCCGGGAGCAGGAGACTAAGTTGTCTAAAGTTACACAACGGGATCGCAAAGGAGGATCACCGAACCATTTGGGTCACCCTCATGATAGCAGGGTCCCAAGTAAAGATGGAATTGGACACAGGATCAGCCCTAACAGTCATGAATCGACGAGACTACGAGCGGCTATTCTCACACATACCCTTGAAGGGCACGTCCATTGTATTGAAGACATATACGGGGCAAAAAGTCTACCCCAGAGGAAAAATAAGGGTGCCCGTTAAATACAATGGCAAGGAAACACAGAAACTGTATCTATATATAATACAAGATGGAGGACCACCATTATTGGGACGTGAATGGATCCGAAACATACAATTGGATTGGCATGCCATTCAGGTGCTAACTGTGGCTGACAAAAAGGATGACGATGTCACACCCGGATGACTGTCAAAAATTCCAACTGACGTGAAAGAGGTGTTCCAGCAAGGACTTGGAACTCTAAAAGGCGTAACAGCAATGATAAAAATTGAAGATAACACAAACCCAAAATTTTTTAAGGCCAGACCAGTACCGTATGCAATCCGCCCAGCCGTCGAAGCAGAGCTGGAGAGTCTGGAGCATTCGGGTGTGCTGTCCAAGGTGGACTGGAGTGAGTGGGCCACACCCATCATTCCTATAATGAAGAAATCATTGAACAGCACGCCTGGGGGGCCGAAGAAGGTTCGCATCTGTGGGGACTTTAAGGTAACTGTGAACCCAGTCCTGCACACAGTACAATATCCACTTCCGCGGATAGAAGATATTTTTGCCTCACTATCTGGAGGGAAACGCTTTACGAAGATTGATTTGGCCCAAGCGTATCTACAAATGGAGGTAGAAGAAGCATCTAGAAAATACCTCACGATAAACACTCACAAAGGTCTTTACCAGTACAACCGACTGATATTCGGGGTAGCATCAGCCCCGGCTATTTGGCAGAGGGCGATGGAACAAGTCCTGCAAGGGATCCCGGGGACCCAGTGTTATTTGGATGACATCCTGGTTACGGGCGAAAATGACAGTGAACACCTTGCCAACCTGGAGCAGGTGCTCACTAGATTACAAGAATATGGGCTACGAGCCAACCGCCCCAAATGCAAGTTTTTCAGGAGACAAATCTCGTATTGTGGCCACGTGATTGATGAGGAAGGGTTGCATAAGTCCCCAGACAAGATTGAGGCAGTAGTCAAGGCTCCAGCACCGGAAAATGTGTCGCAGCTGAGGTCATTCCTCGGGTTGGTGAACTACTACCATAAGTTCTTGCCAAATTTATCTACAATTCTGCACCCACTGAACGCCCTGCTGCAAACTGGAGTAGCATGGAAATGGGGTGATGAGTGTAAATGTGCCTTTCAGAAATGTAAATGCCTAATCACTTCAAAAGAAGTATTGGCCCACTACAATCCAACACTACCGATTCGGTTAGCATGTGATGCGTCTCCCTACGGCATCGGAGCGGTGCTTGTCACACAAATTCCTTGACGGTTCAGAGAGGCCAATAGCCTTTGCGTCACGCTCGTTAACCTCAGCCGAGCGTAACTATGCCCAGATTGACAGGGAGGCCCTCAGCCTGGTGTGGGGGGTGAAGAAGTTCAATCACTATCTGCACGGGCAGAAATTCACCCTACTGACTGATCACCAGCCTCTTGTCTCCATTTTTAACCCAAAGAAGGGCGTTCCGGTGATGACGGCGCAACGGCTGCAAAGATGGTCCCTTTTTCTAGGGGCACATCAATACAACATAGAGTACAAGGGTACGAAACAGCATGGAAACGCTGATGGGCTGTCGCGCCTGCCGTTACCTACGGTGGAGGAAGCACCTGCAGTGGACCCTGTTGAGATATTCCATTCAACCATAGTCGAATGTCTACCTGTTACAAACTCAAGTATAGAGAAGGAAACCCGAAATGACCCGACACTCTCTCGGGTCTATGATTTGACGGTGAAGGGATGGCCAGCACATGGCGACTCACTGTTGCCAGCATTCTCGCCAAGGAGAGAACAGCTGTCAGTGTGCCGGGGGACCTTGATGTGTGGATCCCGAGTGGTAATTCCACCCAAGTTGAGAGATAGAGTGCTCAATGAGCTTCATGAGGGTCATCTGGGAGGGGTAAAAATGAAGAGCCTAGCCAGGGCGTTTGTGTGGTGGCTGGGAATCGATAAAGAAATCGAGGAAATGACCAAGTGATGCACAGGATGCCAGAAAGTCCAAAACGCTCCACCACAGGCCCCGCTACACACATGGGAGTGGCCCTCATCTCCATGGCAACGGGTACACATTGATTTTGCTGGTCCATTTATGGACTCAATGTTTTTAATCGCCATGGATGCACATTCGAAATGGCCAGAGGTCATCAAAATGTCCTCCACCACCACGGAGAAAACTATTGCAGTCCTACGGACCATCTTCACCAGGAATGGCTTGCCAGAACAGATTTGCTCCGACAATGGACCACAGTTTGTGTCCAAGGATTTCCGGAGGTTTTTGAGGAATAATGGGGTAAAGCATTACACATCTGCCCCATATCATCCAGCCACAAATGGATTGGCTGAGAGGTTTGTTCAGACCTTTAAAAAAGCAATAAAGGTGATGTATAACGACAACATACCACTACAACACAAGGTGGATAATTTCTTGTTTGCTTACCGGAATGCGACACATGCAGTCACCAACCAAGCTCCAGCCATAATGTTCTTTAACCGAAGGTTAAGATGTCGCCTGGATTTGCTCAAACCAAACATAAGACGAGATGTTGAGGATAAGCAATTCCAGCACATAAATGAGAAGCCAACCAGGAGCTTCAAGATAGGGCAACCAGTCTTGGCCCGCGACTACCGAACAGAAAAATGGCAGCCAGGAATGATATGCACACAGCAAGGACCACTAATGTACACAGTGGACGTTGGAGAGAGCATCGTGAGACGCCATGCTGACCAGATTCTAGAGTCACAGGAACAAGTCAAACCCATACCACGAGCATGCGCACCTGGTGATGAACCCAAAGTACAGATTGCATCTACATCAGAATCAGTGGTATTGGAAGCTGACGAGCCAACCAATGACAATGAGCCAGAATCGACTCCGCCGCAAGAACAGGATACTCGAGAAAGGCGCTATCCAGACAGGATCAGGAAGCCTCCTCAAAGACTGAATTTATAAATGATTACTTCAGCTGATGTATATAGTACAGAGAAAATTGTAATTGTAATTAGTTATTATTTAATTGTTAAATGAATGTTATGTACTGTTTATCTAAAAGGGGAGGAATTGTTGTGTATGTACCTTTAAGAGAGAACTGTTTTTATACTGTAGTACCGGCAGTGACCACACCTGTATATAAAGCCATAGCAGGCTTCTGTACTTTCAGTTCCAGCATACCCTCTGTTCAGTAAACACCTGTTATTACCGTTCTCCTGCAGTCCGTGTGTTATTGATACGCAGACACTACAGGGAGCAGTAATAAAGATTCGGGGAGACCATTTTCCGACATTAAGCTGTCAGCAGGAAGCGGACGTCGGAAGTTTTGGCCCATGCTGTGTAATATTTTCCAACCACTGATCTTATTGGCCAGGAAATAATGAGCAGCTTGCAGCCACGGTACCATTGTGCGGGCGATGTTATTGCTGTTTTCTGTTGAGAGTTCTCTATTCATAGGAGATGCAGGTTTAAGGTTTTGGGCAAGAGATTCAGGGGGGATGTGAGGAAAAAAATTTTACGCAGTGAGTGGTGAGGACCTGGAATTCGCTGCCGACGGAAGTGGTGGAAGCGGACACACTCAATGTTTTCAAGGAGAGACTGGATAGGCACTTGAGGGAAATAAACTTACAGGGCTACGGGGATAGAGCGGGGGAATGGGACTGACTGGATTGCTCTACAGTGAGCCGGCACGGACTCGATGGGCCGAATGGCCTCCTTCTGTGCTGTTATGACTCTATGTGGCGATACAAGTACCTTTCCAATGGTGTACGTCAATCGCAAGTACTTCCAGGGCTGAATTTTCCGCCGCGATCCCATTGATGTCGAATGGGATGGCTGTGTAAATGGCAGGAGAATGAGGTGGCGAAACCTACCATCTCTTCGTATTCGACCTCTATCCACCACCCCCCCCCCCAAATCCCTAACTGGACCGCTGCTGGTCAACCCTCCCCTGCTCACCGGGGGCAGGGGTTGAGGCCTAGCCTCCGGCCGACCCTTACTACCAGCGCTCCCTGGGATTGCCTGCTGGAAGGGCAACATTGGAGGGAGAGGCCATCTTTCCCTCTAGTTTGGCCTCCACTCACTTACCTGTATAGGCCTCAGTCCCTGCCAAGGTCTCCAAGTCTCTCACAGGACAAACCGCAGCCTGAAGCTTACGATTGCCATTGAGTGCAGCACGTGTATTATTTGCAGGTTTATGAGCAGTAACATTAGAGGGTGCAGCATTTCCCATCAGCATGCCATAATGTGGCAAATTGCTGCTCAGGGTAAATGACTCCACTAATTACTGTGGTCTTGACATGCATTAGATTGTTCTTGACAGGGTAAAAGGTGCGTAAGAGAAAATCATACTATGCAATGCTAATGCAGCTCATGTGTTGTCTGATCCTACTGGCCTTATCAAGGACTCACATTTATATAGTGCCATTCACAAACTCAGGACGTCCCAAAGCGCTTTACAATGAAGTACTGTTGAAGTGTAATCACCGATGTAATGTCGGAAACGGCAGCCAATTTGCGGACAGCAACGTCCCACAAGCAGCAATGAAGTAAATGACCAGATAATACGTTTTAGGTGTTGGTTTGAGGGATAACTATTGGCCAGGACACCAGGGAGAACTCCCCTGCTCTTTGAATAGTGCCATTGGATCTTTTATAGCCACCTGAGAGGGCAGGCGAGGTCTTGGTTTAATGTCTTATCCAAAGGACAGCACCTCTGACAGTGCAGCACGATCTCAGTACTGCACTGGAGCATCAGCCTAGATTTTGCACTCAAGTCACTGTCGTGGGACTTAAACCCATGACCTTCTGACTCAGGGGTGAGAGTGCTACCAACTGAGCCCCAGCTGACAGCACAATATAATGAGCGCCATGCTGCTGCAGCTCTTTGTGGTTTTGCTTTGAATTGGGGGAATAGCAAATGACGGATGCTGCATCAGAGATCATGGTGGATCAGAGTCTTACAGGATGAGGCTGTGATATTTGTACAATGTAACCCACTAGCCAACAGGCTGGCGTCACAGGCTGCTCAGGTGAGTCGCACTAAGTTTGTTGCTGTATCATAATCGGACATCTCGAGGTATTTTGGAAAAACGTCAGTCTGAAGCCAGCGACGTCTGTTGAGCAGGCCAGCTGGTGAATTTGTTGTGGCTGTAATTTGAATATTGTCGCATCTCTAAAATATTAATGGGTGCACACACAGGATATGCACAGTATTGTGAAGAGGAGACAATTCAAAACATGTTGAGTTAATAATAGGATTCATCCTGCCAAGGAGAATCGCCGGGAAATGATGAAACACAGTTTATCTTTTATTTCACTGAACAGTTTTCAGCTGTTGCATTTTCTAAGCTAAAGTATGATGATGACCAAATACATTTAGAAAGACGTACCTTTCTATAGCGCCTTTCACCACCTCAGGACGTCACAAAGCGCTTCACAGCCAATGAAGTACTTTTTGAAGTGTAGTCACTGTTGTACTGTAAGAAACAGGGCCGTCAGTTTGCACACAGCAAGGTCCCACAAATAGCAATAAGTTAATGACCAGATCATCTGTTTTAATGATGTTGGTTCAGAGATAAATATTGGCCAGGAGACCAGGGAGAATTCCCCTACTCATCTTCGAAATAATGCCGTGGGATCTTTTACATTCACCCGAGGGGGCAGACGGGGCCTCGGTTTAACGTCACATCCAAACGTCATGACAGTGCAGCACTCCCTCAGTACACATACAAACCTTTTTAATATGGCTGTTTGAAATAGTTGGGTAGAAATGCGAACAGTTGACAGTCTCGTGACGTTTCCTTATTGATTCAGACTCATCCGAAAGAAGATTATAATAGGGATATAATTGCGATATAAAAAATCTTTATTAGAAAAAAATTATTTACTCAAAGAGTCAAAACCATTTACAAGCTAAGATAATAGAGTCAGGAATGCTCAACAGACAGTTGGATCCTAAGTTGGGGTATTGGAGGAAGGACCTTTGACACTACAAATGGTCTTTTCTCATCTTATCTTTTTTTTGTAGCACTACATTCTTATAAAAACGCCATATTTTAGTTTTATTTTCTTTCCAATAATCCATTTTTACCTAACTACTGGTGCACATTGTGCCGAGGATTGGGAGGAAGTGGATTCCTACCCATAATCCTCCACACCGTGAGTTCCCAATCTTGGCCGTGCCTTTGGGTCAGGTGGGTTCCTCATAGTGAGAGGTAACATTAGTGAGTCACCCTCACCAGCAGTCAAAGAGCGGTGATGGGCACAGGTCATCTGATTGCCCTCTCAGGCTGGGGTTGTTGTGTGTCACATGAGGTGAAAATAGGTGAAAAAAAAACTAAAAGAAAAATGGACAGGATAGTGTGATCCAGTGAAATCAGTAATTTTACCAACCCTCTGCACAGACACGCACATGAACATCAATGCTCGACCCTTCCTGTAGGGAACGTAAAAGGGGGAATTCTCTTGAGCCTGTACCCAGTACAACAGCTCACCTGGGTGTAGCAAATATCAGAGAACTGGGGAGGCCGGAATGTGCACCTGTGAAAGGAACCCACCCTAATTTAAATGGAGAGGCACGCACTCTGAACCACCCAAGCCTCCACCACTCGCTGTGCCTGGAGATTCACTACACTGGAGGTGGACCTTGGAAAATCTCACCCCCCACCGTCAAAAGTCAAAAAAAAACAACACGATCAGTATTCATATTTTGTCTCAATTGAATCAACACGGCTTCATTATTTTCCCCAGTGAAAAACAGGCCATTTTTTATTGGAACTCCATTAGTTCATGTCTTTAAAGAAAGAACTTGCATTTATATAGCACCTTTCATGACCTCAGCACATCCCAAAGCGCTTTACAGCAAGTGAAGTACTTCTTTTTTGAAGTGTAGTCACTGCAGCAATGTAAGAAACCGGCAGCCAATTTACGCACAGCAAGCTCCCACCAACACCAACGTGTTAATGACCAGGTCTTCTGTTTTAGTGATGTTGGTTGAAGGATAAATATTGACCAGGACACCAGAGAACTCCCCTGCTCTTCTTCGAAATAGTGCCATAGGATCTTTAACATCCACCTCAGAGGTCAGACCTAGTTTAACGTCCCATCCGAAAGATGGCACCTTCAGCAATGCCGTACTTCCTCACTACTGCACTGGTGTCAGCCTAGATTTTGTGCTTAAGTCTCTGACCCACAACTTTCTAACTCCGAGTCGAGAGTGCTATCAACTGAGCCACAGCTTTAAGGAATAAGGGCCCGTATTTTCCGATGCCTACGGATGTGTATGAGCTGTGTCCACACCCGCAGGGACATCGGAAATGCCGGTTTCAAGCGAAGCGCATGCGCTGAAAACCGGCATTTCCGATCTGTCAAAAATGCTCTTAACAGATCGGACGCCTGCCCTGCAGAAGGGCCTCTGCGGGCAGATAGTTCCGCTTTCTGGAGACCCTCCACCCGCAGAAAACCCTGAGAAATTTTACGCCTGGTAAAAGCAGGTGTAAGGCCTGCTTTTACCAGCATAAGAGTTGAAAAAAGTTTTTAAAATTTTTTTCACTCATTTATAATTTTTAAATACTTTTAAAAAAGCTAAGTTTATTTTTAGCCCTGTAAAAAACTTTAATTCTTTTTTTCAAAAAATTAAATCTTTGTTTAAAATATTTAACTTATTGGCCCAGAAATTCGGGTCTCCACAGGTGAGTACGCACGGGGTACTCACCCGTAAGCCCAATGGAAGTGCCAGTTTCGTGCATGCACTGCGCACGCGCGGGAAACCGGCACTTCCGTTCCCCTGAAAGAAGGGGTTGACAGGTGGAACGAGTGCGCCGGAGAGGCAACGCGTGCGCATCGAACTTACGTTTTTTTTCCAGGTTTTTCCGGGAGGGTAAGTCTCCAGCAGTTGCACTTTTAAAAAACAGGCGCGAGGCCTGCTTTTTACAAGGTAAGTGGTGGATTCATTAAAATTAAAACATTTTTTCCACAGGTTTATTATTTTTAAATACTTTAAAGAAAGGTAAGTTTATTTTTAGCCCCATTAGAAAATGTAATTAATTTTTTCAAAAATTTAAATTATTGTTTAAAATAGTTATTTTATGTAATTTATAGTTATTTTAAAAATGTGATTTAAAAAAAAATGTATTTGAAGTTTTAGTTATGTTTTGGGGCTTATAGTATTTATAGGTTTGACAGGTCTTCCTGTCAATTTTATGAATGAAGCATTCCCTGCTACCATTGGCTCTCCATGGCCCACGTGATCCCAGGGGACGCATCGAACTAACTGCACCCCTGGGATACGCAAGCACTGCACGCCGGCAGTTGGAGGAGGCCCAGGATCGCAATTCCACGCGGGCCCACAGCTCAACAGCCGGCGCGGTAGGTAAGTGCAGGTCGGGGGCTTGCACCCGCGGGAAGCCCCGACCCAAATTTCTGGGCCAATGTAATTTTAACTCATTTTAAAAACATGATGGGTTTTTTAACATTTATTTAATGTTTTACTGTGTTTTTTGGGTGATCTCCATTCATACATTTGACAGGTCTGTCAAAAGTATGAAGGGAGATTCCCTTCGCCTATTGGCTGGCCTGGCCCACGTGATCCCAGGGACGCTTGCGAACCGCCTGCGCCCCTGGGATACATGGGCCCTGCGCATTCCAACTGTGGGGGGGGCCCAGGAGCGGAAGTGTCCGGACCTCGGGAGCCCTCAGGTAAGGGCGTAGACTTTTTTCCCCAATAGGAGGCATCTGCACGCAGGAAGCCTCCTATCGGAAATTATGAGCCAGTGTGAATTTATTGGATCATCTTTCCTATTCCAATGGGAGTTACGACTATTTATCACTGGACTGACCTATTAGGTACAAACAAATCACATTATAACCGCACTCCTGCTACGCCTTCATGGTAGATTTTGGATATTTTTAAACGGCAAAGTTCGGACATTTCATTTTGCTGATAGAACGCTCAGTGTACAACATGTAATGTATTGTACGGTGCAGTCTCATTCTTCCTGTAAAATAGAATAATAAAGTGCAAGAGCACTTTGGGGTACGGTCGTATACTGGTTATGTTACAGGACGAGCAATTCAGAGGCCTGGACTGATAATCCTGTAGAGCGGGAGTTCAAATCCCACCAAGGCAGCCTGAGAATTTGAATTCAGTTTTTACAAAATCTGGAAATAAAACGTGGACGTCAATAAAAGTTGCCATGAAGCTGTCTGATTGTCATAAAACCCAACTGGTTCACTTACATCCTCCAGGGAAGGAAACCTACCATCCGTACTGGGTCTGGCCTATATGCGACTCACCAACGTGGTTGACTCTTTATTGCCCTCAGAAACAAACAGCTCCGTTGTACTTGGGATGGGCAATAATTATTGGCCCTGACACTTACTCCCACATCTCACAATTGAATAAGGAGGAATGAGTTTGAATCCCAATTAGAATGATTAGTTGACTTCAATTTCTTTCAATGGAACCCGACCGCGTTTCACAGGCTAGTTCCCAGTTGGAGAACTTTACTGTAACAGAGTACATCGTCTCCATGGGATGGAGGTAGAACATTCAGCAAAATCAGTCCTGAGGAATCGGGCTGGAGAAGCCACAGGATCAGGACTATTCCATGGGGAAAGAGGGTGGGGGTGGGGGGGGTTGCAGCTATAGGCTGGATCAATTCTTGGAGATGGGGGCAACAGCTATCCGGATTGCTTTATTATTTTATACGTGATTTCAGTACAAAACACTAACTGGGATGAGTCTCAGAGCTGTCTAGATGCCCTGGCACTGCCCACCAGAGTCAGCAGATTACATTTTCATCTTGGACTTTTAAGTCCGAGGGACGCATCAAAGTCTCTCTGACTGCAGTGGACGGCAGTATGGAGAAGCTCTTCAGCATTCAGTCCAAATATCATTTGCATTCCGTTTACCAAACCCCATCCAATTGATCCATTGAGACCCATGGTTTCTACAGGAGCAGCTAGCATGCTCCAACTTACTTTATGTTAAAAGCATTCTTATGGCATTGGGCAGCCTATCAAACAGCATGATAATACTCAACCTACTGATCTGAAATAGCCAATGTAAGACTGTGTTGCTACCCTATCATTAGCCACCTGCACAGTGCCCTCAGTCACGGAGCGATTGACCTTTGTTGTGTGGCCATACCCTAGAAGCTTGGCCAGGCTGAGCCCTTTTCCTTGTGGAAGTCCCTTTGCTTCAATTTGCTATTGTCTCCTGATGTCCTGATGCTCGCTGGCCTACAATGACTCCCGGTCCGGCAATGCCTCAATTTAAAAATTTTCATCCTTGTTTGCAAATCCCTCCACAGCCTCTCCCCTCCCTATCTCTGTAATCTCCTCCAGCCCTACAACGCTCCGAGATCTCTACGCTCCTCTAATTCTGGTCTCTTGTGCGTCCCCGATTTTAATCGCTCCACCATTGGCGGCCGTGTCTTCAGCTGCCAAGGCCCTAACCTCTGGAATTCCCTCCCTAAACCTCTCTGTCTCTCTACCTCTCTCTCCTCCTTTAAGACGCTCCTTAAAACCGACCTCTTTGACCAAACTTTTGGTCACCTGTCCTAATGTCTTCTTATGTGGCTCAGTGTCGAATTTTGTTTGATAACGCTCCTGTGAAGCGCTTTGGGACTTTTTACTGTGTTAAAGGTGCTATATAAATGCAAGTTGTTGTTGTTGTCCTTGGTGAGAAGTTGTTGCCAAACGGGGAACTGTGGGCTTGACATCTTCATCCTGCACAATGCAACCACATCTTCAACCTTTGTGCCTCAATCAGCGTTCTGCCCACTGGAACATAAGCCTTCAAACACCACATATACATTAGGTTGTGCACAGTTACAGTTGCTCAGTAGTCATGTCCATATACCTTCTAGCTTGATATGGCTATTGTTTCAGATTAGTGGGTGGCTGCTCTCTGAGGCCCACACATGTTAGCCTTGCCTTGACAGGCTGCGTTGGGTTATCAGTCTCTCCGTTGGGTGAGATGCTGGGTGACGGTAAAATGCATCACCCTGCAGGCTGAAACTCACGCCGCGTTTCCCTGGCATGAGCCTGCCTCCCATTGGCCGGGCACAGGTCAGGATTGAGGCTGCCAGGCGCACAGTGAACATTTCCCATTCTCCGAGAAAGCAATTAAAATCGGAAGGATAGTACAAATACAAAAAAAATATTGCATCAGCTGTAGAAAAAACATGGTAACAAAATATCGACAAGGCCTTGTCCAAACATCAATGATTGCATGATTTGGGATTTGCGATGTTAAATAAAGAATTTTGAAGGATTAAACACAAGCTTGTTGTCAGGAGCCTCCAAGTTTCAAAGCATTGGTACTGTCTGACACTCTGCAGACAGTGATCTAAAACTCGTCATCTTCATTACGCGCTTTCGGCTTAAACCTCAATGTGTGAATTGGACTCTCGACCAATTTGGGGAGATACATCGGGCGTCTCTCGAATCTCTTGAAGCTCATTCGCATCCCATCACTGTGTCTTCGGGGCAGGTGTTCCGTCTTTGTCAAATGCGCCACGTCAATGGAGTACCTTCTTGGTGACTTAAGGATCCAGTTCGAATGCAAACTGTGTTCACTGGTGCTGGTGGCAACTTGACACAAAGAGATAGAAAGAGAAGCACATAGATTTGTCATTAACATACAACCAATTGTTTGCTACATTAGGAACAACAGCTAGCATTTATATAGCGCCTTTAACGTAGTAAGATGTCCCAAGGCGCTTCATAGGAGTGTAATCAGACAGAAATTGACACTGAGCCACACAAAGAGCTATTAGGACTGGTGACCAAAGCTTGGTCAAAGAATAAGTTTTAAGGAGCATCTTCAAGAAGAAGAGTGAGGTGGAGCGTTCTAGGCAGAGAATTCCAGAGCTTAGGGCCTTGGCAGCTGAAGGCACAGCCGCCAGTGGCGGAGCGATGAAAATTGGGGATGTGGAAGAGGCCAGAATTGGAGGAGTGCAGAGATATCGGAGGGTTGTTGGGCTAGAGGAGGTTACAGAGATAGGGAGGGGTGAAGCCATGGAGGGATTTGAAATTAAGGATGAGAATTTGAAAATTGAGGTGTTGCCAGACTGGGAATCAATGCGAGCACAGCAGTGATGGGTGAATGGGATTGGTGCAAGTTAGGATATGGGCAGCTGAGTTTTGGATGAGCTCACGTTTACGGAAGGTGCACGATAGGAGGACGGCCAGGAGAGCGATGGAATGGTGAAGTCTAGAGGTCACAAGGCCATGAATGAACATAGGAATAACAGCAGGCCATTCAGCCCCTCGAGCCTGCTCCATCATTCAATTAGATCATGGCTGATCTGTATCTTCACTCCATTTACCTGCCTTTGTTCCAGATCCCTTAATACCCTTGCCTAAAAAAAATCTATCACTCAGTTTAGAAATTCAATTGACTCCCAGCCTCAACAGCTTTTTGGGGGAGAGTGTCCCAGATTTCCACCACCCTTTATGTGAAGAAGTGTTTCCTGACATCACCCCTAAACGGCCTGGCTCTAATTTTAAAGTTATGCCCCCTTGTTGTGGACTCCCCCCACCAGAGGAAATAATTTATCTCCATCAATCCTATCAAATCCTTTAATCATCTTAAACACTTGATCAAATCAATATCTGTTCAATTACTGTTTCCTCTTTTGAAAGCTATTTTTTTCCTTTTCTCTTCTTAGCCCTACCTGCTCTCTATTCCCCAACACACAGCGCTCCCCAAGGGAGCAAGTCAGCAGGCAATCCCCTCTCAAGGTGCCTTCACATTACAGCCTGAGAGCTGCACTGTTCTGCAACCTGCCTCATTCACAGCAACTGGTCTCCCTGTAAACAGTCTGTGCGCTGGGCTGGCCCAATCAGACCACTTGCGTGCACAGAATGGCATCACAAGCGGTGTGCGATGTCATCGGCGAAGCATGTGGCGGCATCGCATCTAACGACCAGAAGAAAACCACGCGGCAGTCGGGAAGATCCAGTTAAAGCTCCTAGTTCCTCCTGACCGCCAGTGCTCCCCAGCCCTCCTGAGGGCCGCAACCAGCCCTTCTCGTGTTTTGCCCTCTCAAGTGGATGTAACAGGGGAGTTCTCCCCGGTGTCCTGGCAAATATTTATCCCTCAACCAACATAACTAAAACAGATCATATGGTCAGTATCTCATTGCTGTTTGTGGGAGCTTGCTGTGAGAAAATTGGCTGCCGTGTTTCCTACATTACAACTGTGACTACACTTCAAAAAGTATTTAATTGACTGTAAAGCATTTTGGGATGTCCTGAGGTCGTGAAAGGTGCTATACAAATGCAAGTCTTTCTTTTTTTTCCTTTCTCCTTCCACCCCCCCCTGACATTTACCTGAGGGTCGTTGCCGGCGAGGTCGGTGGCCTAAAATTTGAACCAGCAGAAGGGCGATCCGCCTGTGGCCTAGATGAGGCCCGAGGCCTAAGTCCGAGTCAACCTTGCGCCTCCCGGTTCGGGCGCTCATTACGGCCGCATTGCTGCCTTTGCACCTGAAACCGGACACCAACTAATATCCAACCCCCCCCAAAGTTCACTGCCAATAACAAACCTAACACATATTCTGGAATGAGTGCAAGACGACCACCTAACCCCAGAATATGGACGATTTCCAAATTGCTGAACTTTCGTTCTCCCAATTTATATCTGTATCCCTCAATTAGATTAACGTTTCCTACATTACAACAGTGACTACACTTTGAAAGTACTTCATTGGTTGTAAAATGTTTTGGTTGTGAAAGGCACTATAGAAATGCAAGTTTTGTCTTTCTTACCACCTGATAATCATTTCTCAGTATCCACTGGTCTCTGTATTAAATACGTCTGTGAAACGCATGATAGCGTTGTGTTGCTACCAGAACAGCTTTTCACAGTTTTCAGTGGGCCTTCGGAGCTAGTTTTAACTTTCATTAGCGCTGCACATTCATCGAGATTACAGCACAGGTTCAACTCAACATATCGCGCCGAGGCTAACTCTTCAACTACAGCTCTCAGGGAGGGCTGGAAGTACGATACAGGCCTGGCAGATGGCCCGTGGGATTTGGGGCAGAACTCCCGGATCCTCTTTACGTTCAATTACATCCCAGCAGCGGTTTCGGGACGTATCTGCTAGCGTCCCTGGGCTGCACCAGGAACCCCACCACCATGTATGTCTCTGATTGGCCCAGCTGACAACAGGCATAGGTAGCTGCTGGTCTGGGCTGCAAGTGGGCCCCCTGCAGTCAGGACCCGGGTAAAGATGGAGGAGCACAAGGACTAAGGGTGTCAACTCTGGTTGGACGTACCTCTGGAGGCTTCATCACACGACCTCGTGCCTCCAACTGCCCCGCCCGGTCAAACTGCCTTTATTCACCATCTCTAATGTGGTTATAACTAATAAATGAAAGTGTTCAAAGAACATGAAGAAAGCACCACTTTTTTATGCCCCTACGACTTTTCTCCTGGACTGCTCGGCCAATTCCTGGAAACTCCAGGGCAATCCTGGAGGGTTGGCAATGTTAACAAGGACAGGGATGACGGCTTTCCCGCGATGCAGCTTCATTCGGCACCTCGAAGAGCCTCTAACCATCATTCTGACTTGCCAGTAACAGTCCATGGTGCTGCACTGAAAGTCCACCGTTTCCACTGGGTGGGCACCCCTGTGAATGGCGCAGGCCGGCCACCCCTCACATTTAAATGAGTCAGTGCCCGGGACAGGGACAGGGTCACGGTGGCGATAGAGCTAGAATTTCTCCTCTAATCTGTACCCCTTTCCCTGTATTCTTTTAAATTCTTCTATTTTTAAACACACATCCAGTTCCCTTTTAAATGACGGGCACGTTCTGCTACCGCGGCAACATTCTCTGGTGGAACGCCACAATCAACGACCACCTCGCTCACCAGATTGGCAGGGTCAGCTCCGCCTTTGGCCAACTCAAGCCGAGAATCCGGCAGCAACGAGGGGTGAGTCTGCCAACAAAAGTCGCTACAGACCAAGCTGTTGTCCTTACCGCCTTATGACATGGGTCGGAGTCACATCAGCAACCTGACCATTTCCACTTGCGCTGTCTTGGATGTTTCACTGGCATCAACTGGCAGGACAAGGGGGCCTAAAACTGATGCCTTCAAGCACTGCAATATAACTGGAATTGAGGCCACAATCAAAAGGGTCCAGTTGGGTTGGTCGCAACTTCACGCACCTGAATATAGAATTCCCAAAGCCGTCTTCTACGGCAAGCTGCAGTCCAGGTATCGCAACAGGGGTGGGCAGATGGAACACTGTAAAGACACACTAAAGACCACCTTAAAATCTTGCAATATTTACCCCGACATCTGGAAAGATACAGCCATCGACAGATCGCAATGGCGTCACACCTGTCCAGTGGATTTGAATGAAATGGAGGCTCCGAGGTGGCAGGTCCGGCTGCCAAGCACCAGTCACACAAGGCAACTCATCAACCCGCCTCACCAGACTTCCAGTGTGATACGTGCAGCCCTATATGCACGTCCAGGATTGGGCACTTCTCCTATCAGCTCACCCACAACAACTGAGGTTCCTCTGATGGGAGACTCCACTGTATGATGTAAAGTCTTAACAGTCACTTGTGGTAAGCCACTCCCTGTTTTAATAATGCTCTATGTGAAAACATATCCTTCTCATTTCACTGTTAAGCTTCTAGTATTAAACATGTTAAACAGGAGTAGGCAATTCAGCCCCTCAAGCCTGTTCTGCCAATCAATTAGATCATGGCTGATCTGTACCTCAACCCCATTTACCCGCCTTTGCTCCATATCCCTTGATACCCTTACCTAACAAAAATCTATCGATCTCTTGTCTGAGACCTGAGTCTGTCCCCCCTCATTGCTGATTCACCAACCAGTGAAAACAACTTGTCATTATTTACCCTCTCAAAACCTATCCTGATTTTGAAAACCTCCAAATACATAAACAACCGTCAGATCAGGTGAAGATCTCGGGGTCCAGACAGTGTTTGTGGACCACTCAATTTCGCTTAAACATAAGAACATAAGGATTAGGAGCAGGAGTAGGCCATACAGCCCCTCGAGCCTGCTCCGCCATTCAATAAGATCATGGCTGATCCTCGACCTCAACTCCACTTTCCCACCCGATCCCCATATCCCTTGATTCCCCTCGAGTCCAGAATTCTATCGATCTCAGCCTTGAATATACTCAAAGACTCAGCATTCACAGCCCTCTGGGGTAGAGAATTCCAAAGATTCACAACCCTCTGAGTGAAGAAATTCCTCCTCATCTCAGTCTTAAATGGTCGACCCCTTATCCTGAGACAATGCCCCCTAGTTCTAGACACTCCAGCCAGGGAAACAACCTCTCAGCATCTACCTGTCAAACCCCTTCAGAATCTTGTATGTTTCATTGAGATCACCTCTCATTCTTCTAAACTCCAGAGAGTATAGGCCCATTCTACACAATCTCTCCTCATAGGACAGCCCTCTCATCCCAGGAATCAATCTAGTGACCCTTTGTTGCACCGCCTCTAAGGCAAGTGTATCCTTCCTTAAATAAGGAGACCAAAACTGTGCACAGTACTCCAGGTGTGGTCTCACCAAAGCCCTGTACAATTAAATATGTTACAGCTTTATTGTTCATAACCAGTTTAGTGTATAATAATATTTTTGAATCAAACTCTTCTGTGTTGCTATGTTAGCACTGTAGTACCATGTAAGGGACTAACACTAGACACTTTGATGTAAATTTTTAGATCTAGATGTTTCAGCTTATTGTACGACTCTGAGACTTCTTGGAACCTTCACATTAACAGAGCGACGAAGACAAACTTACTAACAAAATCCACGTCAAGGTGCGTGTCCTCTGCCGAGTAAAGTTTGGGTTTGTTTTCCTGATCAAAATCTGCAATGACTGAATCGAAATATGCCAGCGTCTCTGCTTCCGTTGATACTGGTGCAGGATTAGATTCATCCTTTGGTTTCTGTTAAATAAATAAAAACTTTTATTTATGCAAGTATGGAAAATATTGCATATTTGCCAACCAAAATGCTAACTGTTTACAGGAAGTGCATGATGGATAGAGCGTCACTGGAATAGATGGGCCCATTAAAGGGTGACTAAGATCTTTCAGACTTGGTGATTGTTTTGATGTGTTGGACATTTTAAATTTTGGGATAAAGTAGAAAGAAAGACTTGCATTTATATAGTGTTTTTCACAACCATAGGACATCCCAAAGCGCTTTACAGCTAATGAAGTACTTTTGAAGTGTAGTCACCGTTGTAATTTAGGAAATGCAGCAGCCAATTTGCGCACAGCAAAGCTCCCACAAACCGCAATGACATAATGACCAGGTAATCTGTTTTAGTAATGTTGATTGAGGACCAGGACACCGGGAAAACCCTCCCTGCTCTTCTTTGAAATAGTGCCATGGGATCTTTTACATCCACCCGAGAGGGCAGATGGAGCCTTGGTTCAACACCTCATCTGAAAGACGGCACCTCTGACAGTGCAGCGCTCCCTCAGTACTGCACTGGAGTATCAGCCTGCATTTTGTGCTTAAGTCTCTGGAGTGGGACATGAAGCCACAACTTCCCTGACTCAGAGGTGAGAGGGCTCCCACTGCGGTATGGCTGACACCTGTATATGCAGAGGGATGGGCGGGCAACGAATATGACAATTCAAAGGAGGTCCAAAAAAATTCAGGTATTTGATGTGTTGCTTTCATGATGGTCGCTGGTTCTTCATTGATTTTTTTTTTGAACGGAATATTTAGAAAGGGTAGTATTTTTGTTTAAAGAGATAGTGAGAACAGCGTGGTTTTTGATTGGCCCAAATATTACATTTACTAAAATAACAACCAATCAACTTGCTTCTTACAGGTATGTTGGACACTTACCCGCATCCTAAGGACACTTTGCTCTGTGAACAATTCCAAGTGCAAAATATTTGAATGGACAGAGCGTTAATCCTTTTAATATACTATTTCCCATTTCTTATTTGAAGCAAAATAAATGACTTGAGAACTATTTAATATTTTAGATATCCATTAGCAACTAGGGATGGGCAATAAAAGTCGGCCATGCTAGTGATGCCCATGTCCCGAGAATGAATCTTAAAAAATCTTATTTTTGAAAAAACTTTGGTGTAGAAATTCGGCAGTCCAGGGGCCCATTTTGGGGTGCCAAATGGCCTCCGAAGACTCCTATATGGTGGGCAGGAAATGCACGCTCATTATGAGCCAGAAGTGCGCCGCCTGCCATTTTGGTACAGGCAAAAAAAATTGGTGTGGAGTGCCCACGTCTGAAACAGCCATTAGACACTTTGCATATCCAAATATTCAATATGACGTACCCAAATTGGCTCACACGCCATATGATTCAGGGGACCTGCCTGAAACAAGCGTTAGGACCATTGCCTATGCAAATCAGGGGTCTGAAGTCTGTTTTAGGCCTCTTTGTGATATCAGTTCATGACTGACCACAGCTTACGCCGTGCGGGCTGCGATCTGTTTTCTCAGGCATACAGCAGCCAAGCCATTGGGTCCTTAAAGGGACCATTGGAAGCTGCCACCCAAAATATACATTTAAAGTTAATCTTACTTACCTGAATCACAGGAGTGCTCTGCGGGCTGCTGCCATTCAATGCTCACCCCCACCCAACTCCATCCTCACCCCCTCCTGGACTCACCATGCGGATAAATATTGGCCAGGGAGAACTCCCCTGCTCTTCTTTGAATAGTGCCACGGGATCTTTTACATCCATCTGAGAGGGCAGACAGGGCCTCGGTTTAATGTCTCTATCAAAAGACGGCACCTCCAACCGTGCAGCACTCCCTCAGCACTGCACTGGGAGTGTCAGTCTGGATTATGTGCTCAAGTCTCTGAAGTTCTGACTCCGAGACAAGAGTGCTACCAATTAGAGTCATAGAGTCATAGAGTAATACAGCACGGATAGAGGCCCTTCGGCCCATCGTGTCCATGCCGGCCATCAAGCCCTGTCTAATCTAATCCCATATTCCAGCATTTGGCCCGTAGCCTTGTATGCTATGGCATTTCAAATGCTCATCCAAATGCTTCTTAAATGTTGTGAGGGTTTCTGCCTCCACAACCCTTTCAGGCAGTGAGTTCCAGACTCCAACCACCCTCTGGGTGAAAAAGTTCTTTCTCAAATCCCCTCTAAACCTCCTATGCCCCCTAGTTATTGACCCCTCTACTAAGGGGAAAAGCTCCTCAGCATCCATCCTATCTATGCCCCTCACAATTTTGTACACCTCAATCATGTCCCCCCTCAGCCTCCTCTGCTCCAAGGAAAACAAACCCAATCTGCCCAGTCTCTCTTCATAGCTGAAGCGCTCCAGCCCTGGTAACATCCTGGTGAACCTCCTCTGCACCCTCTCTAACGCGATCACATCTTTCCTGTAGTGTGGCGACCAGAACTGCACACAGTATTCCAGCTGTGGCCTAACCAGTGTTTTATACAGCTCCATCATAACCTCCTTGCTCTTATATTCTATGCCTCGGCTAATGAAGGCAAGTATCCCATATGCCTTTTTTACCACCTTATCCACCTGTTCCGCCGCCTTCAGGGATCTGTGTACCTGCACACCCAGATCCCTCTGACCCTCCGTCTTGCCTAGGGTCTTTCCCTTCATTGTGTATTCCCTTGCCTTGTTAGACCCCCCAAAGTGCATCACCTCGCACTTTTCCGGGTTAAATTCCATTTGCCACTGTTCCGCCCATCTGACCAACCCATCTATATCGTTCTGCAGACTGAGGCTACCCTCCTCGCTATTTACCACCCTACCAATTTTAGTATCATCCGCGAATTTACTGATCATACCCTTTACATTCATATCCAAGTCATTAATGTAGACCACAAACAGCAAGGGACCCAGCACCGATCCCTGTGGTACCCCACTGGCCACAGGTTTCCAGTCACAAAAACAACCTTCGACCATCACCCTCTGCCTTCTGCCACTAAGCCAGTTTTGTATCCAATGTGCCAAGGCACCCTGGATTCCATGGGCTCTTACCCTCTTGACCAGTCTCCTGTGCGGGACTTTATCGAAGGCCTTACTGAAATCCATGTATACCACATCCACTGCGTTACCCTCATCCACACACCTAGTCACCCCCTCAAAAAATTCAATCAAATTAGTCAGACATGATCTTCCCTTGACAAAGCCATGTTGACTATCCCTGATTAATCCTTGCCTCAAGCCACAAGCTGGGCTCCTTCCAGTTATAGAAGGTAGCTGGGTTAACTCATGATCTCAGTCACACTGATTTCCTGGAGCTTGCTTGCCTGTGGGGATTGGAGAAATTTCCCAGCGTTTCCCCCCCCCCCCCCCCCACAAATTGGTGGAAACATTTTTCCCTTTTTTTTGCCTCTCCCAGGAGACTGCATGGCTGCAAGGAGGAGGAAGGGGATCGGGGTTTGATGACAGATAGAGCAGGCTCCATGGACCAGCTTGTCTTTTCCTGTCCTTTCCCCTACGTTCGTTTAACTGGCACCAATATTAGCAGTGACTTGGAGCCAGTTTTCACTCCAAATATGCACTTGTCTCAATTGGAAATCTCAAGGTAACTTAATTTGGTAACGCTGACTTTGAAAAGGCAACAACTCACAGTCAGTGTGTAGTATTCCCATCATTAATGGATTGGAATGGAGGTACTGTGTAGAAATGACTTAACCCTGATAGGCCAAACCTAGCTAATAACAGTTGTAATTTTTGGGTTATGCAGGCTAGATTCTCAAAATACAAATTGCGATACATTTGAAACACATCTGACTCAACACCATTTCCAGTTAAGTAAAGAAAGACTTGCATTTATATAGCGCCTTTCACAACCTCAGGACATCTCAAAGCGCTTTACTGCCAATGAAGTACTTTTTAGCCACTGTTGTAATGTAGGGAAATGCGGCAGCCAATTTGTACACAGCAAGCTCCCACAAACAGCAATGAGACAATGACCGGATGGTCTGTTTTTTATTGGCCAGGACACCAGGGAGAACTCCCCTGCTCTTCTTTGAAGAGTGTCATGGAATCTTTTACATCCACCTGTCTGCAGCTCGCCTAATATTCATGTACATATAAAAATGGCAAAATAGTAACGATGGCAAGGCTTCCTTCTTGCCACCTGTCTCATTTATTATCCATATTATTATAACTGTAAACAGCTGGGGTGTGTCTCAATAGATTAGTAGAAATCGAATCCTGTTCGGTAAGGAGGAATGGTAAATACTTACTTTGGAGGTGAGCTTGGGAGGCGACGCTTTCTTGCCAGATTTGGAAGGCTTTGTTGATGCAGAGGGTGAGTCTGGCCTATTCTCCTTGGGCTTGTTGAGGTTGCTGACAGGCCGGTATTGTTGGCGGAGAACTATCAGATCCTGCAGGTACTGCAGGCAGTCTTGTGTCCTCGAGAACATCCAGAGCCTGTCCTCGGCCTTGATGTTGTAGATGGAGGAGTCCACACTCACCGCACTCTTGCTCCGTTTCAGAGAACTGCCGAAGTTTGGGCGCGTTTCCCCGATCAGGTAGAGAGAGGTGCTGCGGACCAACCTGATGCCGGACTCTTCCCTTTGCCAGTCTTTATTTCCACCAGTCTCGCCCAGTTTTCTTTCAGCGTGTGGGCGAAACATTGAGTTGAGTTTCTTCAACATGGTCCTGTTGGAGTGACCCTGTCTACCTGAACCAGCAAACCTGTGAAGTGTCAATGGTTGATAAGCAATGGCATCTTCACTGGGAGAAGCTGAACCTTATTTGGTAGTGTGCTTTCATCGGTGGGTTTCCCATTTTGACAAGACTTTTGCGATCCCAATGTGTGTGATAGCTGACTGGTTATAACATCATCCCAGGCGCGTTCAAGAATGGTTCTTCCAACTTAATCCCTTAATGATCAGATAGATATGTTTGACCATTGTTTCCCGGAAGGCCGGGCACTGACCAAGGTGCTAAAGGACATCCAGCGCCACAGGGCTGGAAGTGGCCCAGCATTGAAACAGTGGAATCTGGTCAACAGCCCCTGCTTGTAAGATCCTCGGATCTGCATGTGAGGGATAGGTGCAGTAGACAGCTAAGTGCAGGGGCAGTTGACTCTGCAGTAACACAAGCCGAGGGGCTGCAATCCGATAGCATCTCCTTCTCTGTCACACGAGCATTTGGGCTCAAGTGTCTCCCCGTCCCTTTGTGGACAAAAGCTTTTATCGGCGTCATCCAATCGAATATCATTAATCCAAATAGTATCAATTAGGAAAAGTGGAGGCACAGCCAGGTGCCGAGCAGCCCAGACATCAACACAGACGGCTATGAACTAACAATCCTCTTATTTTAAAGATGCGGGAGTTGGCACGTTGCTTCATGCTGGGATCAAATATGTTTTTAAAAAAACTCCAGGCGTTCCACTTTTTGCATCAATTCTGAAAAGAAATAAGATGTAGCTACGTCTTGGTAACGTCAGCACTGAACGATCCAAAGGAGCTGGGGTCGTGCTAAATCATGAATGGGATCGGATAAAGTTACTGTGCTTGTCGGCTTGTCTGTTTCTCAATGCACAGTCCACCAGCTGAAGCAGCTGGGTTTCATTTATTCGATAAATGTTACATCCAAAAGCAGAAAACAGTAACAGAATGTTGCTAAAAGTGTTTAGCACTTTCTTAAGTCCTACAACACTTGAAACAGAAGACTGGAGTTTAGCTAAAGAGAGAAGTTGTTTTGAGCATGCTGGTTACTCAGGGGAATTCAAAGGGACCGGTGCAATCGGTGCCATTGGAGGGGCATCACAAAGGGAGATTTTAACACAAGGTCACATCTCCCACTTGACATCTTAACAAATGAGAATGAAAGAAAGGACTTGCATTTATATAGCATCTATCACGTCCTCAGGACATCCCAAAGTGCTTCACCATCAATGAAGTACTTTTGAAGTGTAGTCACTGTTGTTTTGTGGCAAATGCAGCAGCCAATTTGCGCACAGCAAGCTCCCACAAACAGCAATGAGGTAAAAGACCAGATAATCTATTTGTTGTGGTGTTGGTTGAGGGATGAATGTTGGCCAAGACACCAGGGAGAACGCCCCTGCTCTTCTTTCAATAGTGCCATGAGATCTTTTACAGCCACCTGAGAGGGCAGACTGGGCGGGGCCTCTGTCTAACATCTCATTTGAAAGCTGTCAGTAGCGGATTAGCCACACCCAACTTTTATACACAACAACCAACTTTTCTTGAAGTCAGTGGAAAGGAATTACAATTCAGGCTTGCTCCTAATGCTTTTTATTCAATCCCACCATGAAAAAGTAGCCCCTATGACCTGAAATATAACCTTATGCATTTAGTATATGGGATATTGCATGCGAATTGAAATATTCCAGACTAAGATTGATAACGGTATCAAGGGATATGGATCAAAGGTGGGTAAATGGAGTTAAGGTACAGATCAGCGATGATCTAACAGAATGGCAGAAAAGGTTTGAGGAGCTGAATGGCCTACTCCTATCCCTCTGTGCTAGAGCACTAATAATCACCTCTTTATTAGAAACATTTTACTGAATAGGACATAGGATTTCACTACATCTCAAATCCGGTCAGAAGATGGATGCTAACAACCATCCCAGACATTTTTCCTAACAGGCAAAACTATTAAATGGGCTTATTCACAAATATAATGATTTACAGAAGCAGGCCTGTGAGGAGTCGGCCCAGGAGGAGGTGGCAGACCATAAACAGAGTGGGAGGAGAGGCAGCACAGACCTGCGAGGAGGCGGCAGACCATAAACAGAGTGGGAGGAGAGGCAGCACAGACCTGCGAGGAGGCGGCAGACCATAAACAGAGTGGGAGGAGAGGCAGCACAGACCTGCGAGGAGGCGGCAGACCATGAACAGAGTGGGAGGAGAGGCAGCGCGGACCTGCGAGGAGGCGGCAGACCATAAACAGAGTGGGAGGAGAGGCAGCGCGGACCTGCGAGGAGGCGGCAGACCATAAACAGAGTGGGAGGAGAGGCAGCGCGGACCTGCGAGGAGGCGGCAGACCATAAACAGAGTGGGAGGAGAGGCAGCACAGACCTGCGAGGAGGCGGCAGACCATAAACAGAGTGGGAGGAGAGGCAGCGCGGACCTGCGAGGAGGCGGCAGACCATAAACAGAGTGGGAGGAGAGGCAGCGCGGACCTGCGAGGAGGCGGCAGACCATAAACAGAGTGGGAGGAGAGGCAGCGCGGACCTGCGAGGAGGCGGCAGACCATAAACAGAGTGGGAGGAGAGGCAGCGCGGACCTGCGAGGAGGCGGCAGACCATAAACAGAGTGGGAGGAGAGGCAGCGCGGACCTGCGAGGAGGCGGCAGACCATAAACAGAGTGGGAGGAGAGGCAGCACGGACCTGCGAGGAGGCGGCAGACCATAAACAGAGTGGGAGGAGAGGCAGCACAGACCTGCGAGGAGGCGGCAGACCATAAACAGAGTGGGAGGAGAGGCAGCGCGGACCTGCGAGGAGGCGGCAGACCATGAACAGAGTGGGAGGAGAGGCAGCACGGACCTGCGAGGAGGCGGCAGACCATGAACAGAGTGGGAGGAGAGGCAACGCGGACCTGCGAGGAGGCGGCAGACCATAAACAGAGTGGGAGGAGAGGCAGCGCGGACCTGCGAGGAGATGGCAGACCATAAACAGTGTGGGAGGAGAGGCAGCGCGGACCTGCGAGGAGGCGGCAGACCATGAACAGAGTGGGAGGAGAGGCAGCGCGGACCTGCGAGGAGGCGGCAGACCATGAACAGAGTGGGAGGAGAGGCAGCACGGACCTGCGAGGAGGCGGCAGACCATGAACAGAGTGGGAGGAGAGGCAGCGCGGACCTGCGAGGAGGCGGCAGACCATAAACAGAGCGGGAGGAGAGGCAGTGCGGACCTGCGAGGAGGCGGCAGACCATGAACAGAGTGGGAGGAGAGGCAGCGCGGACCTGCGAGGAGGCGGCAGACCATAAACAGAGCGGGAGGAGAGGCAGCGCGGACCTGCGAGGAGGCGGCACCGGAGGAGCCAGTACAAATCCGGCGAATTCTAAAAAAACAAGGAGTGACGTCACAGGACAGCAGGTAGGTGATTGGTGGGTGAGTATTAACTTTTTTTTCCCTAATCTAGGACAATGGTTTAAACTAAGAGCAGGAAACTATAACATACTTTATTAAATTAAAAACTTAACTAGATAAACTAATTAATATAATTATAAATAATTGTTGAATAAAGATTTTAACTAATTAAATAAATAAAAGAAGATTAGACTAAGATATGGCAGAGCAGGTTGAGTGTCTGGACTGCAGTATGTGGGAGTTTGTGGATAGTGAGACTGTCCTGAGCGAACACATCTGCAGTAGATGTCTCCCTCTCGAATCTCTCCGGCTCAGAGTCATTGAGCTGGAGTGAGAGTTGGAGACACTCTGACACATAAGGGAGGGGGAAGAGCATCTGGACAGTTTGCTCCAGACCTCGGTCACACCTCGTAGAGAGGTGCAGGATCAGAGCAGGGTTGATGTGACCATTAGTGTGCAGAGTAAGGGGAACCCAGGTAAGAAAGGGAACGAGGATCAGCAAAAACTGATCCTATCCAACAGGCACAATGTACTTGCTAGCTGTGAGGATAAGGATAAAGACTGTCGGAAGGACAGCCAGAATACGGACCATGGCACTTTGGAGCAGGAGGCTGTCCTAAGGGGGGAGGAGGACGAGGAGAGGAAGCATAATGTGGTAGTTGTAGGGGATTCGATAATTAGAGGGACAGATAGCATCCATTGTAAGCAGGATCAAGAGTCCCATATGGTACGTTGCCTACCTGGTACCAGCGTAAGGGACATCTCGAAAGGATACTGGAGAGGGGGAGGGAGGATCCAGTCATTGTGGTCCATGGTGGGACCAACAACATAGGGAAGAGTAGGCAAGAGGTCCTTTGTGGGGCGTACCAGGAACTAGGAGCTAAATTAAAGAACAGGACCTCAAGGGTTATAATCTCTGGATTATTACCTGAACCACGTGCAAGTTGGCATAGGGATAAGATGATTAGGGAAACAAACACATGGCTAAAGGAGTGGTGTGGGAAAGAGGGGTTCCATTTCATGGGGCAGTGGCACCAGTATTGGGACAGGAAGGAACTATACCATTGAGACGGGCTCCACCTGAACCGGTCTGGGGGCAGGGTCCTAGTGGAAAGGATAAATAGGGCGGTCACAAGGACTTTAAACTAGTAAATGGTGGGTGGAGAGGGCTCAGATGGAAAATGTAGTAAAAATAGTAATTCAAAAACAAGCAAAAGGGAAGAAAGTAGAGTAACAGTCAGAAATTGTGCTTTAGGCACTACAGGTAGAGGGAAAACCAAAAGATGTAAAGTGATTAAACCAGGTGAGAGAAATAAGAAACATGTGAATAAAACATTCGAGCTGAAGGACAGGTTAGGATGTGTGGCCCAAATAAGTTTCTTTATACAAACGCACGGAGTATAAGGAACAAACTGAATGAACTGCAGGCGCAAATTCAAATTGGAGGGTATGACATGGTAGCCATTACTGAGACATGGCTGCAAGACGGTCAGGACTGGGAACTAAATATACCAGGTTGTAAGGTCTACAGGAAAGATTGGGAACATGGCAGAGGGGGAGGGGTAGCATTAGTGATTAAAGATGAAATCACTTCAATGATAAGAGAGGATATAACAAGAGGTAAGCAGCCAGTGGAGACTTTATGTGTAGAATTAAGAAATAGGAAAGGGTTTAAGACTGTAGTGGGAGTTGTGTATAGGCCCCTGGTAGCAGCTGTGAAGAGCTAGATTGTATAAATGCAGAGACTAGACAAGCGTGTAGCAAAGGCAGAGTGGTTTTAATGGGGGATTTTAACTTTCATATGGATTGGGATTAGCAGACTAGAACCTGTCAGAAAGGTAGTGAATTTCTTGAGTGTGTCCGGGATAGTTTTCTACAAAAATATGTCCTAGAGGCAACAAGGGGGCAAGCCATATTAGATTTAGTAATGAGTATTGAGCCAGATTTAGTTAACAGCCTAACTGTGCGTGAACATTTATCTAATAGCGATCATAATATGATCGAGTTTAACGTAGCGTTTGAAAGGGAGAAATGCGAAACAGCTACTAAGATTCTAGATTTGGGTAAGGCCAACTTTAACAGGATGAGGCAGAGACTGTCCACAGTAAACTGGGCAAATCTGTTAATGGGTAAAACGACAGACCATCAGTGGGAGGTGTTCAAAAAAAAATTTAAGGTGATACAGAACCAGTTTATACCCCTGAGGGGCAAGAGCTCTACTTGTCAAAAAAACAGCCATGGATGACTAAAGAGGTAAGGGACAGCATAAAACTAAAAGAAAATGTATACAAAAATACAAAAAATAGCACAGATCATGGTGAATGGGAGAGATACAAAGAACAGCAAAGGGTCACAATACAAATAGTCAGAGCTACAAAAAGGGAGTAGGAAAAGAAACTTGCAAGGGATATCAAAATCAACACAACATTTTTTTACAATTATATTAGGAAAAAGAGGGTGGTCAGGAGCAATGTTGGCCCCTTAAAAACTGAAAGCGGTGATATTATCAATGATAATAAGGAAATGGCAGACACGTTGAATAATTACTTTGCGTCAGTATTTACAGTAGAGGAAGAGGATAGCATGCTGGAAATCCCAAGGAAACTAATACTGAATCAGGGACAGGGACTCAATAAAATTAATGTAAGTAAAATAACAGTAATGAAGAAAATAATGGCACTAAAGAGTGACAAATCCCCAGGACCAGATGGTTTCCATCCCAGGGTTTTAAAGGAAGTAAGTGAGCACATTGCAGATGCCCTAACTATAATCTTCCAAAGTTCTCTCGATTCAGGAACCATTCCTTTAGATTGGAAAATTGTGCATGTCTCTCCGCTATTTAAAAATGGTGAGAGAGGGAAACCAGAGAATTATGGACCAGCTAGCCTAACATCTGTTGTTGGGAAATTGCTAGAGTCTATAATTAAGGATTGGGAGACTGAACACCTCGAAAATTTTCAGTTGATCAGAGAGAGCCAGCATGGGTTTGTGAAAGGCAGGTCATGCCTGACAAACATGATTGAATTTTTTGAGGAGGTGACTAAAGTAGTGGACAGGGGAATGTCTATGGATGTTATTTATATGGACTTCCAGAAGGCATTTGATAAAGTCCCACATAAGACATTCAAAGGTAGAAGCTCATGGAATTGAGGACAAATTACTGGTTAGAAAATAGGCTGAGTGGCAGGAGACAGGCAGTAGGGATAATGGGTAGGTACTCAAATTGGCAGGAGGTGACTAGTGGTGTCCCGCAGGGATCTGTGTTGGGGCCTCAACTATTCACAATATTTATTAACAACTTAGATGATGGTGTGGCGGAGCCACCAAAGGACTCAGAGCGGTTGTACATAATTCCTTTAACAGCAATGTAGTTACTGTCTGTGCCTGTACCTTTAATTACACTGTTTGACTGTACAATGCCAGTTACCTTTACAGCACGTGATGACATCATGCCGTTAGTCACGTAATGCCCCAGTGGTGGGAAGAACGTGATGACGTCATGACATCACTCTCCTGATCTGGGGTTCAGTCCTCGTGGAGTCCTCAGAGAGAATAGACCTGTTATTGATGTGTCCTAGCAGTTTCCAGTTTAAACTCGTTTGTTTTCATTAAAGTTCATTAATTTAATTATCTGAGTCGAACTCAGTCTTTTGATAGGAACCTCCATTCCTACATTGGTGACCCCGACTTCTACGAACGATTTTCGCGGAAGATTCGACATGGACACGAATGCCGTCATGCTGAAACTGCCACAATTCTGGGAGCAACAACCAGACACCTGGTTTAGCCAGGCTGAAGCCCAGTTCGCCATCCGGAACATCAACGCGGATCAGACCCGTTATTATTATGTGGTCTCCGCCCTCGACAGCACAACTGCATCTCGGATCATCAGCCTCATCGGTAGTCCTACTGACAGCAAGTATGATGCAATTAAGGCGCGGTTGCTTCAGGTTTTCAGGCTATCAAAGTCGGAGCGTGCTCGCCGGCTCATCACGCTGCCCGGCCTCGGGGACTCCAAACCGTCCGAGCTCATGAGCCAAATGCTCACGCTCTTGGGTGCTGAACCGGAATGTTTCATCTTCCGGGAGCTTTTCCTCTATCAACTGCCTGAACAGGTTCAAGCTGCACTAGCCAGCTCTGACATTACTGACTGCGCCAAGCTTGCGGCCGAAGCCGATAAGATTTTCACGGTTACCCAGCAGTGTTGTGCGGCCACGAGGCGCCCACCCCCTACAGACGCGGTCCCGGTTTCTCCTACAGTGGGCTGGTGCTCCTACCACACCCGTTTTGGCGCGAAAGCACGATGCTGCCGCTCCCCCTGCAGTTTTTCGCCAAAAGAAAAACCAACAAGAAGGCGCAGGCGGCGTCCCTGGCGGCGGATGAGCAAATCTAACGGGCGTTCCGCGGTGGCGATGGCCGTCGGTTCTACGGGGAAACTCCTCTATATCACCGATTCCCTCTCGGGCCGCCGTTTCCTTTGTGACACCGGGGCGCAGTGTAGCATTCTACCTGCGTCGAAGCTCGACACGCAGACTGGGAACCTCGGTTTTTCCCTTGTAGCGGCTAATGGCGCAGCTATTCGAACATTCCGAAAGTGGCGGGTCGAAGTCTGTTTCGGCGGTCAGCGCTTCTTTTGGGATTTCGTCCCAGCTACAGTCTCACAGCCTATCCTAGGGGCAGATTTTCTGTGTGCCAACAGCCTGCTAGTCGATGTCCGACACCGCCGGCTGATCAACGCGGCCACCTTCCACTCGATCCCGTGCTTCCATGGTACCTCCGTGGCCCGTTCCATTGCCTGTGCTTTCCCTCCTCCAGATGAGTTCACGCGGCACCTCGGGGAGTTTCCGGAGCTGACAAGGCCCACCTTCTCCTCTTCGGCGACGAAACATGGCGTTGAACATCACATCACCACTACTGGCTCCCCGGTTTATGCACGGGCTAGAAGGCTCGAACCCGGCAAGCTCGCAGCTGCGAAGGCGGAGTTCGCCACGATGGAGCGGCTCGGCATCATTAGGCGATCAAACAGTCCCTGGTCTTCGCCTCTACACATCGTGCCGAAACCAGGCGGCAGCTGGCAGCCATGCGGTGACTACCGACGCCTCAACGACGCCACCACTCCGGATCGGTACCCGATCCCGCATATCCAGGACTTCTCGGCCCACTTGGCGGGAAATACTATCTTCTCTAAAGTCGACCTCGTCCGTGGATATCACCAGTTTCCAGTGCACCCACAAGACGTTCTGAAAACCGCGGTCATCACCCCTTTTGGCCTCTTTGAGTTCCTGCGGATGCCGTTTGGCTTAAAGAACGCAGCACAGGCGTTCCAGCGTCTGATGGACTCTGTTCTACGGGACCTGCATTTCCTTTTCGTCTACCTGGATGACATACTCATCGCCAGTGCCAGCAAGGAGGAGCACATCTCCCATTTGCGTTCCCTCTTTACGCGCCTCAGCCAGCACGGGTTAATCATCAACCCGGCCAAGTGCCAGTTCGGCCTACAACAAATTGATTTCCTGGGACACCGCATAACATCGGACGGCGCCGTCCCTTTGGCGACGAAGGTTGAGGCGGTTACTTCTTTCCCGCAGCCGTCGACAGTCAAGGCCTTGCAGGAGTTCCTGGGGATGGTCAACTTCTACCACTGTTTTGTCCCCAAGGCGGCTCAACTCATGCAACCCTTGTTCGGGGCCCTCAAAGGCAAGTCCGGTAAAGACCCAATCAACTGGACAGCTGAAATGATCCAGGCATTCGGTGACACCAAGAATGCTTTGGCCAACGCAACCATGCTGGCGCACCCACTTCCAGGTGCTACCATCGCCCTTACTACCGACACGTCAGACTACACCATCAGTGCGGTGCAAGAACAGTGGGTCAACGGCACGTGGCAACCGCTGGCGTTTTTCAGCCGTCAATTGCGAACAAATGAAAAAAAGTACAGCACCTTCGATAGGGAACTACTGGCCCTTTTCCTCGCCATTCGCCATTTCCGGTTTTTATTGGAGGGGCGCCCCTTCACGGTTTTTGTCGACCACAAACCCCTTACGTTCGCCATGGCCAAGACCACCGAACCGTGGTCCGCTCGTCAACAACGTCACTTGACGTTCATTTCCGAATTTACTACAGACATTCAACATGTGTCTGGTAAGGACAACCTGGTGGCAGATTGCCTCTCCCGTGCGACGGTCCACGCGGTGCACCTGGGGATCGACTACGCCCTCATGGTGAAAGATCAGGTTTCAGATTCGGAGGTCCAATCATATCGAACCATTCCCTCCAGCTTCCAAGCGACCGACGTCGTCTTCCAGGACGCAGGTGCCACGCTCGTTTGCGACGTTTCCATGGGAGTCCCTCGTCCCATAGTGCCAGTCGAATGGCGCCGGAAGGTTTTTGATGCGATACACGGGTTGTTGCACCCAGGGATGAAGGCTTCGCAACGACTTATGTCAGCCAAGTTCGTCTGGAAGGGGATGCACATCGATGTCCGTGACTGGGCTAATACCTGCGTCGTATGCCAGAAGGCCAAAGTCCAGCATCATGTCAAGGCTCCAGTTCACTGTTCCAGAGCATCGTTTCAACCACGTGCATGTAGACCTCGTGGGGTTGCTTCCGCCTTCTCAGGGTTATACTCATCTCCTTACCATAGTGGACCGCACCACTAGGTGGCCAGAGGCAATTCCTTTGGTTTCCACCACGTCGGCAGATGTCGCTAGAGCTTTCATCTCCTGTTGGGTTGCCCGTTTCGGAGTATCGGCGGACATTTCCTCTGACCGCGGACCGCAGTTTTCCTCGGATCTTTGGAATGCTGTGGCTCAGGGGCTCGGTACCAAGCTTCATCGCACCACCGCCTACCATCCTCAGGCAAACGGCCTTTGCGAGCGATTCCACAGGTCGCTTAAAGCCTCTCTGCGGGCCAGTCTTCAAGGCGCAGGATGGGTGGACAGACTCCCATGGGTGCTGTTGGGTCTCCGTACGGCACCCAAAGATGATCTACAATCATCTTCAGCTGAACTCGTCTATGGCCAGCCGCTCCGGGTACCAGGAGATTTCCTCCCTTCGTCCACAAAACCAATGGTCCGCCTCCCGGCAACTCGTTCGCCACCAAGAAGCGGCCAGACGCTTTGCCCCGATCCCTACGTCCAATCACGGTTTGCAGACCTCTTACGTGCCACCGGGACTGAAGACCGCGGAGTATGTATTCATCCGACACGACGCTCACCGGGATCCGCTCAAGCCTCTTTACACTGGTCCTTTCCGCATCATCGAACCGGGTGACAAATCCTTTTTGGTCGACGTCGGAGGGAAACCAGATCACATCTCAGTGGACCGTTTGAAGCCGGCTCACCTGGACCTGGATCACCCTGTCATAGTCGCTCAACCACCCAAACGTGGCTGACTGCCCGTGGCCGCCGCACCTGATCAACCAAAGCCGCCTGACATCCCGCCTGCGCTCGCCGCGCCCGCTCAGCCGTCACCGTCTGCCAACACGTCCACCGGTCGTCAGCTTCCTCTACCAGGGTATTGAAGTCGATCGGACAGGCTCATCAGGCCTCCTCTGCGCCTCACCTCTTCTGTTAAAGACAATTCTGGGGGGGGGCGCACGTGGCGGAGCCACCAAAGGACTCAGAGCGGTTGTACATAATTCCTTTAACAGCAATGTAGTTACTGTCTGTGCCTGTACCTTTAATTATACTGTTTGACTGTACAATGCCAGTTACCTTTACAGCACGTGATGATGTCATGCCGTTAGTCACGTGATGGCCCAACGGCGGGAAGAACGTGATGACATCATGACGTCACTCTCCTGATCTGGGGTTCGGTCCTCGTGGAGTCCTCAGAGAGAATAGACCTGTTACTGATGTGTCCTAGCAGTTTCCAGTTTAAACTCGTTTGTTTTCATTAAAGTTCATTAATTTAATTATCTGAGTCGAACTCAGTCTTTTGATAGGAACCTCCGTTCCTACAATGGCATATAAAGTCATATATCCAAATTTGCCGATGACACAAGGATAGGCGGCATTGTAGGCAGTGTAGATGGAAACATAAAGTTACAAAGGGATATCGACAGATTAAGTGAATGGGCAAAACTGTGGCAAATGGATTTCAGTGTCGGCAAATGTGAGGTCATCCAATTTGGATCTAAAAAGGATAGAACAGGGTACTTTCTAAATGGTGAAAGGCTAAAAACAGTGGAGGTCCAAAGAGACTTGGGAGTCCAGGTACATAGATCATTAAAATGTCATGAACAGGTACAGAAAATAATCAAAAAGGCTAATGGGATGCTGGCCTTTATATCTAGGCGGCTTCTCTTCCCGCTCCCGCATCGTTACCTCTGGTGTCTCCCAAGGATCTATCCTTGGCCCCCTCCTATTTCTCATCTACATGTTGCCCCTTGGCGACATCATCCGAAAACACAGCATCAGTTTCCACATGTACGCTGATGACACCCAGCTCTACCTCACTACCTCTTCTCTCGACTCCTCCACGGTGTCTAAATTGTCAGACTGCTTGTCCGACATACAGTTCTGGATGAGCAAACATTTTCTACAGTTAAATATTGGGAAGACCAAAGCCATTGTTTTCGGTCCCCGCAACAAACTCCGTTCCCTAGCCACTGACTCCATCCCTCTCCCTAACATCTGTCTGAGGCTGAACCACACTGTTCGCAACCTTGGTGTCATATTTGAAACTGAAATTAACTTCCGACCACATATCTGCAGCATAACAAAGACCGCCTACTTCCACCTCCGTAACATCGCCCGTCTCCGCCCTTGCCTCAACTCATCTGCTGCTGAAACCCTCATCCATGCCTTTGTTACCTCTAGACTTGACTATTCCAACGCACTCCTGGCTGGCCTCCCACATTCCACCCTACGTAAACTTGAGGTAATCCAAAATTTGGCTGTCCCGTGTCCTAACTCACACCTAGTCCCGTTCACCCATCTCCCTTGTGCTCGCTGACCTACATTGGCTTCCGGTTAAGCAGCGCCTCAATTTCAAAATTCTCATCCTTGTTTCCAAATCCCTCCATGGCCTCGCCCCTTCCTATCTCTGTAATCTCCTTCAGCCCCACAACCCCCCGAGATATCTGCGCTCTTCTAATTCTGCCCTCTTGAGCATCCCTGATTATAATCGCTCCACCATTGGTGGCCGTGCCTTCTGTTGCCTAGGCCCTAAGCTCTGGAATTCCCTCCCTAAACCTCTCCGCCTCGTTACCTCTCTTTCCTCCTTTAAGATGCTCCTTAAAACCTACCTCTTTGACCAAGCTTTTGGTCACCTGCCCTAATTTATCCTTATGTGGCTCGGTGTCAATTTTTTTGTCTTGGGACGTTTTACTATGTTAAAGGCGCTATATAAATACAAGTTGTTGTTGTTGTAGAGGAGTAGAATACAAGGGGGTAGAAGTTATGCTACAGCTATGCAAAACCCTGGTTAGACCACACCTGGAGTACTGTGAGCAGATCTGGGCACCACACCTTAGGAAGGATATATTGGCCTTGGAGGGAGTGCAGCGTAGGTTTACCAGAATCATACCCGGACTTCAAGGGTTAAGTTACGAGGAGAGATTACACAAATTAGGGTTGTATTCCCTAGAACTTAGAAGATTAAGGGGTGATCCGATTGAAGTTTTCAAGATATTAAGGGGAACAGATAGGGTAGATAGAGAGAAACTATTTCCGCTGGTTGGCGAGTCTAGGACTAGGGGGCATAGTCTAAAAATTAGAACCAGACCTTTCAGAAGTGAAATTTGGAAACACTTCTACACATAAAGGGAGGTAGAAGTTTGGAATTATTTTCCACAAATGGAAATTGATGCTAGATAGCTTTCTGTTAACCAAAAGTATTAAGGGATATGGGCCAAAGGCGGGTATATGGAGTTAAGTCGCAGATCAGCCATGATCTCACTGAGTGGCGGAACAGGCTCGAGGGGCTGAATGGCCTACTCCTGTTCCTATGTTCCTATGTTCATAGGCAGTGTAGGTGAGAGACTGAGTATGTCACAAGAAGTTTGAAAACAGTTCACTAAGGGCTAGTCAAACAAGCAAAACCCTTTGAATTCTTGGGTGGTAGAAGGTAGTTCTGGTGATGGAGAGGATATTGGGTAAGAAGCTCAACTCTGGGTTAAATAGGACGCTGAGGCTACAAGCAGTCTGGTTCAGCCTCAGACAGTGGCCAGTGAGAGGGACAGAAATGGTGATCAGGGAATGGAGTTTGTGGTGGGGCCCAAAGACAATGGCTTCAATCTTCCCACTATTTAATTGGAGGTAATTTCTGTTCATCCAATACTGGATGTTGGACAATCAGCATGACAAATCAGAGGCAGTGGAGGAGTCGAGAGAGGTGGTGGTGAGGTAGAGCTGGGTCTCATCAGCGTATATGTGAAATCTGACGTGTTTTCGGATGATGTCGCCGAGGGGCAGCATGTAGATGAGAAATAGAAGGGGCCAAGGATAGATCCTTGGGGGACTCCAGGATAACGGTGTGGGAACCGGAAGAGAAGCCATCGCAGGAGATTCTCTGCCTGCTGGAATTTTTTGAGGATGTAACTGGTGGAATAGGTAAGGGAGAACCAGTGGATGTGGTGTATTTGGACTTTAAGAAGGCTTTCGATAAGGTCCCGCATAAGAGATTAGCATGTAAAGTTAAAGCACATGGGATTGGGAGTAAGGCACTGACTTGGATAGAGAACTGGTTGGCAGACAGGAAGCAAAGAGTTGGAATAAACGGGTCTTTTTCTGACTGGCAGGCAGTGACTAGTGGGGTACCGCAGGGATCTATGCTAGGACCCCAGTTATTCACAATATATATTAATGATCTAGACAATGGAACTAGATGTAATATCTCCAAGTTTGCAGACGACACAAAGCTGGGTGGGCATGTGTGCTGTGAGGAGGATGCAGAGAAACTCCAGTATGATTTGGACAGGTTGGGTGATTGGGCAGATGCATGGCAGATGCAGTATAATGTGGATAAATGCGAGGTTATCCACTTTGGTGGCAAAAACAGGAAGGCAGATTATTATCTGAACGGCAATAAATTGGGATAAGGGGAAGTACAATGAGACCTGGGTGTCCTTGTGCACCAGTTGCTGAA
This sequence comes from Somniosus microcephalus, assembly GCF_052327205.1. Taxonomy (NCBI): domain Eukaryota; kingdom Metazoa; phylum Chordata; class Chondrichthyes; order Squaliformes; family Somniosidae; genus Somniosus; species Somniosus microcephalus. Next base: position 27,217,345 of record NC_141000.1, on the reverse strand, counting down.
GGTAAGCATGCAGGTGCAGCAGGCGGTTAAGAAGCCAAATGGTATGTTGGCCTTCATAGCGAGAGGATTCGTGTACAGGAGCAAGGATGTCTTGCTGCAGTTGTACAGGGCCTTGGTGAGACCACACCTTGAGTATTGTGTGCAATTTTAGTCGCCTTATCTGAGGAAGGATATTCTTGCCATGGAGGGAGTGCAGCGAAGATTCACCAGACTGATACCTGGGATGGCAGGAATGGTGTATGAAGAGAGATTGGGTCGATTGGGCTTGTATTCGCTAGAGTTTAGAAGAATGAGAGGGGATCTCATTAAAACTTATAAAATTCTAACAGGACTGGACAGACTAGATGCAGGAAGGATGTTCCCAATGGCGGGGGAGTCCAGAACCAGGGCACACAGTCTAAGGATAAGGGGTAAGCCCTTTAGGACTGAGATGAGGAGGAATTTCTTCACCCAGAGAGTGGTGAACCTGTGGAATTCTCTACCACAGAAGGCCGTTGAGGCCAATTCATTAAATATATTCAAGAAGGAGTTGGATATACAGGTAGACTACCCTTTATCCGGACTTCCAAAAACCGAAACCCTCTAAAAACCGAAGGTTTTTTCGTTCAGCGTAAGTCGTGCGTACGACTTACGCTGAAGGAAAAAACCTTCGGTTTTTAGAGGGTTCCGGTTGCGGAAGTTCGGATAAAGGGTAAGTCGTGCGCACGACCCCCCGCCGACCCCCCCGCCAGCCCCGACAACCGCCGACGCCGCCAGCCCCGACAAACGCCGACCCCCCCGCGGACCCCGCCGGCCCCGACAACCGCCGACCCCGCCAGCCCCGACAACCGCCGACCCCCCCGCGGACCCCGCCAGCCCCGACAACCGCCGACCCCGCCAGCCGCCGACCCCCCCGCGGGCCCCGACAACCGCCGACCCCGCCAGCCCCGACAACCGCCGACGACCCCGCCAGCCCCGACAACCGCCGACCCCGCCAGCCCCCGACAACCGCCGACCCCCCGCGGACCCCGCCAGCCCCGACAACCGCCGACCCCCCCCGCGTACCCCGCCGGCCCGACCCCCGCCGACCCCGACTGACTTACGCCGACCCACCTTCCGAAATCCGAAATTCTCCTTTATCCGAAACTCGGCTGGTCCCGAGGTTTTCGGATAAAGGATAGTCTACCTGTATTTCTTGAGGCTAAAGGGATCAAGGGATATGGGGAGAAAGCAGGGACAGGGTACTGAATTTGGATGATCAGCCATGATCTCATTAAATGGCGGAACAGGCTTGAGGGGCCGACTGGCCTACTCATGCTCCTATCTTCTATGTTTACAACAGGATAGATAAGAATGGAACCAGGTGAGGGCAGTCCCACACAGCTGGACAAAGGTGGAGACAAAGGCACAAAGACATAAGGTTGGCCATCTTACCGTGTCAGAGATTTAAGCATATAATCTAAACTGACACCCCAGTGCAGTACTGACGGACTGCTGCACTATCGGAGATGCCATTTTTTGGATGAGACATTAAACCGAGGCCCAGTCTGCCCTCTCAGGTGGATGTAAAAGATCCCATGACACGATTCGAAGAAGAGCAGGAGAGTTTCTCCCGGTTTCCTGGCCGATATTTACCCTTCAACCAACACCTAAAACAGATGATCTGTTCATTTGTTTAATTGCCATTTGTGGGAACTTGCTGTGCACAAATTAGGTGTCACATTTCCTACATTACAACAGTGACTACACTTCAAAAGTACTTAATTGGCTGTAAAGCGCTTTGGGACAGGCCATTGTCGGGAGCGGTGAGAGCGGAGGTTCAGTGAGTATCTAAACTCACTTTCGTGGGCTTTTTTTCACAGGCCATTGTTGGGAGCGGTGAGAGCGGAGACTCAGTGAGTATTTAAACTCACTTTCGCAGGCTTTTTTTCACAGGCTTACCAATCTCGGCGTTCCAGAGCCATGTCACGATTCAAAACGTGACACGGGCAGGAGGAAGCAGCTGATTGGGTGAGTATTTATACCACTCTATAGTTTGACAGTTAATGTTCATAGTTTATAAAGTTTAGACGGTCTTAATTTTGTGGTTATAGTTTCTAAAGTCTCTGTTGTGTAGCGGGGAGTGCTAGGAAATAAGGGCCCTTGAGTATATCATTTAATTGTAATATAATTGGAGGTACTGATTTAATTTAAATTAATTAAAAGGTAAGTCATGGCAGCAAAGCTCGGCCCCGTGGCATGCTCCTCCAGCACTATGTGGGAAATCAGGGACACTTCCTGTGTCCCTGACGACCATGTGTGTGGGAAGTGTATCCAGCTGCAGATACTGGCAGACCGCATTGCAGCGCTGGAGCTGCGAATGGATACATACTGGAGCATTTGCGATGCTGAGGACGTCGTGGATATCACGTTTAATCAGTTGGTCACACCGCAGGTAAAGGCTGCACAGGCAGGAAGGGAATGGGTGACCGCCAGGCAGAGTAGTAGGCGCAGGCAGGTAGTGCAGGGGTCCCCTGTGGCCATCCCCCTCTCAAACAGATATACCGCTTTGGATATTGTTGGGGAGGATGGCTTATCGGGGGAAGGCAGCAGCAACCAACTTCCTGGCACCATGGGTGGTTCTGCTGCACGGGACGGGAGGAAGAAGAGCGAGAGAGCTATAGTGATAGGGGATTCTATTGTAAGGGGAATAGATAGGCGTTTCTGCAGCCACAAACGAGACTCCAGGATGGTATGTTGCCTCCCTGGTGCAAGGGTCAAGGATGTCTCGGAGCGGCTGCAGGGCATTCTGGAGGGGGAGGGTGAACAGTCAGTTGTTGTGGTGCATATAGGTACCAACAATATAGGGAAAAAATGGGATGAGGTCCTAAAAGCTGAATAGAGGGAGTTAGGAGGTAAATTAAAACATAGGACCTCAAAGGTAGTAATCTCAGGATTGCTACCAGTGCCACGTGCTGGTCAGAGTAGAAATAGAAGGATATTTCAGATGAATACGTGGCTAGAAGAATGGTGCAAGGGGGAGGGATTCAAATTCCTGGGACATTGGAACCGGTTCTGGGGGAGGTGGGACCAGTACAAACTGGATGGTTTGCACCTGGGCAGGACCGGGACCGATGCCCTAGGGGGAGTGTTTGCTAGTGCTGTTGGGGAGGGTTTAAACTAAAATGGCAGGGGGTTGGGAACGTATGCAGGGAGACAGAGGAAAGGGAAGCAAGGATAGAAGCAAAAGACAGGAAGGAGAAAAGCAAAAGTGGAAGTCAGAGAAATCAAGGGTGTAAATCAAACATGGCCACAGTAAACAATAATTCTAAAGAGTGTTAAAAAAACAAGCCTGAAGGCCTTGGGCAAAAAATTGAGTAGCGCCCTAACTTCACCGGGGCGCTAAAAGTAGCGCCCTGGAAAAATTAGTGTCCCCACGCCAGAAATTGAGTGGTTGTGCCCCAAGAGGGAAGCGGGGCGCTACTGGAAGCGCCCCACATCCCTCTTGGGGCGCTGTGAGTCAATATTGCGGCATTATGTGCTGCAGCGCCACACGCTGCGGCACGTCACGCCGCGGTATTGCAGGCCTTCCTCCCCTTCTTAAAGGGGAGGGGCCTTGTGCAGCGCGACCTGGGCCCCCGGGGATCGGGAGTGCCGGCAAAAGAGCCCGGCACTCAAGAGAAGTGCCGGGCTCTTGGAGCGCAGCCAGCACTCCGCGGGAGGGGTGTTTCAGGCGGTCTGGGACGGGAGCGCAGGCAGGTGCTGGCAGGCGGCCAGCAACAAAAATGGCCGCCCCGCACCTCGCCTTTAAATTGCACCTCGCCGGCTGTAGGTACACCCCCCTGACCCCGTCGGACATAGCGTCTGGCGGTAAGTCAGGGGGCGCTCCCGAAGTTCGTGGCCGGGGTGTGAGCGGGCCGCTGCGCACACCAATGATGTCATCGCCAGCGGCGCAGCACCGCAGGGCGCTACCGGTTAGCGCCACCACTAACCTCCCGCTGAATTTTGCAGGAGGCGTGGGCAGTGCCGCGCCTGGGCGCTAGTTGCATTGCGTCCCGTTAACGCCGTCTTAAGGTACTAACGGGAGGCGCAACCAACTGAGTTTTTCCCCCTTTGTGTCTTAATGCGAGGAACATTCGTAATAAGGTGGATGAATTCGCTGCGCAAATTGATGTAAACGGGAATGATATAATTGGGATTACGGAGACATGGCTCCAGGGTGACCAAGGCTGGGAATTCAACATCCAGGGGTATTCAATATTCAGGAAGGACAGGCAAAAAGGAAAAGGTGGTGGGGTAGCATTGCTGGTTAAAGAGATTAACACAATAGTAAGGAAGGATATTAGCTCTGATGATGTGGAATCTGTATGGGTAGAGCTGAGAAATACCATGGGGCAGAAAACATTAGTGGGAGTTGTATACAGACCCCCAAACAGTAATGCTGAGGTTGGGGATGGCATTAAATGGGAAATTAGAGATGCGTGCAATAAGGACATAGCAGTTATCATAGGTGACTTTAATTTACATATAGATTGGTCTAACCAAATTAGTAAAAATACTGTGGAAAAGGAATTCCTAGAGTGTATATGGGATGGTTTCCTGGACCAATATGTTGAGGAACCAACTAGAGATTAGGCCATCTTAGACTGGGTATTAAGTAGTGAGAAAGGATTCATTAGCAATCTTGTTGTGCGAGTCCCCTTGGGGAGGAGCGATCATAATATGATAGAATTCTTCATTAAGAAGAAGAGTGAAGTAGTTGATTCAGAGACTTGGGTACTCAATTTAAATACAGGAAACTACAATGGTATGAGGCGCGAGTTGGCTAGGATGGATTGGGGAATGTTACTTAAAGGGTTGACGGTGAATAGGCAATGGCAAACATTTAAAGATCGCATGGATGAACTACAGAATTTGTTCATCCCTGTTTGGCATAAAAATAAAACAAAAAAGGTAACTCAACCGTGGCTAACAAGGGAAATTAGGGATAGCATATGATCCAAGGAGAGGACATATAAATTGGCCAGAAAAAGCTATAATCTTGAGGATTGGGAGCAGTTTAGGATTCAGCAAAGGAGGACAAAGGGATTAATTAAGAGGGGGAAAATAGAGTATGAGAGTAAGCTTGCATGGAACATAAAAACTGACTGTAAAAGCTTCTATAGATATGTGAAGAGAAAAAGATCGGTAAAGTCAAGCATAGGTCCCTTGCAGTCAGAATCAGGGGACTTTATAATGGGGAACAAAAACATGGCAGACCAATTAAATACATACTTTGGTTATGTCTTCACAAAGGAGGACACAAATAAACTCTCAGAGATGTCGGGGAACATAGGGTCTAATGAGGGGGAGGAACTGAATGAAATCAATATTTGTAGGGAAATGGTGTTAGGGACATTGACGGGATTGAAGGCCGATAAATCCCCAGGGCCTGATAATCTACATCCTAGGGTGCTTAAGGAAGTGGCCCTAGAAATAGTAGATGCATTGCTGGTCATCTTCCAAAATTCTATAGACTCTGGAACAGTACCCATGGATTGGAGGGTAGCTAATGTTACCCCACTATTTAAAAAAGGTGGTAGAGAAAAAACAGGGAATTATAGACCGGTAAGCCTGACATCGGTAGTGGGGAAAATGCTAGAGTCCATTATAAAAGATGTAATAGCAGAGCACTTGGAAAATAATGACAGGATCGGACAAAGTCAACATGGATTTACAAAAGGTAAATCATGCTTGACTAATCACTGGAATTTTTTGTGGATGTAACTGGTAGAATAGATAAGGGAGAACCAGTGGATGTGGTGTATTTGAACTTTCAGAAGGCTTTCGATAAGGTCCCGCATAAGAGACTAGCGTGCAAAGTTAAAGCACATGGGATTGGGGGTAAGGTACTGACTTGGATAGAAAATTGGTTGGCAGAGAGGAAGCAAAGAGTTGGAATAAACGGGTCTTTTTCCGAGTGGAAGGCAGTGACTAGTGGGGTACCGCAGGGATTGGTGCAAGGACCCCAGTTATTCACAATATATATTAATGATCTAGACGAGGGAACTAGATGTAATATCTCCAAGTTTGCAGATGACACAAAGCTGGGTGGGCGTGTGTGCTGTGAGGAGGATGCAGAGAAACTCCAGTATGATTTGGACAGGTTGGGCGATTGGGCAGATGCATGGCAGATGCAGTATAATGTGGATAAATGCGAGGTTATCCACTTTGGTGGCAAAAACAGGAAGGCAGATTATTAGCTGAACAGCAATAGATTGGGAAAAGGGGACGTGCAACGAGACCTGGGTGTCCTTGTGCACCAGTCGCTGAAGGTAAGCATGCAGGTGCAGCAGGCGGTTAAGAAGGCAAATGGTATGCTGGCCTTCATAGCGAGAGGATTCGTGTACAGGAGCAAGGATGTCTTGCTGCAGTTGTACAGGGCCTTGGTGAGACCAAACCTTGAGTATTGTGTGCAGCTTTGGTCGCCTTATCTGAGGAAGGATGTTCTTGCCATGGAGGGAGTGCAGCGAAGATTCACCAGACTGATGCCTGGGATGGCAGGAATGACATATGAAGAGAGATTGCGCCGATTAGGTTTATATTCGCTAGAGTTTAGAAGAATGAGAGGGGATCTCATTGAATCTTATAAAATTCTAACAGGACCAGACAGACTAGATGCAGGAAGGATGCTCCTGATGGTGGGGGAGTCCAGAACCAGGGATCACAGTCTAAAGATAAGGGGTAAGTCATTTAGGACTGAGATGAGGAGGAATTTCTTCACCCAGAGAGTGGTGAACCTGTGGAATTCTCTACCACAGAAGACAGTTGAGGCCAATTCATTAAATATATTCAAGAAAGAGTTAGATATCTTTCTTATGGCTAAGGGGATCAAGGGATATGGGGAGAAAGCAGGGACAGGGTACTGAATTTGGATAATCAGCCATGATCGCATTGAATGGCGGAGCAGGCTCGAGGAGCCGAATGGCCTACTCCTGCTCCTATCTGTTGTGTCGGTACCTTTCTACCTAGACACAATTTAGGACTCAGAACTCAGAGATTCAAACATGAAGTGCTTTATTGGAAGGAAAGGAAGTTCTGGAAAGTTCCAAACAAAGAGAGCTAAACTTAACCGAGAGAATACCCAACCATTTATCTCCTGTGACAGCACCACCACAGGTGGGAGGAGAACACACAATAGAACACACAATACATAACATTTCCTCCCTTCTTAAATGGAAGGTCCACATTATTCCTCAACAGGTAAGTTACTTTCAATACACTCAACTAACCTAGGGTAGAGGTAGACTGCCTCAAACCCTGACTTTACCCTGGGGTTTATTCTGCCCCAGTCTTGTGGGTAAGTCACTAAGCCTACAGATCCAAACGTCTTGGAGGCCGCCGCTCTCTGACAGGATACCGGCGGTCATCGCTGGCTTCCACAGCAGTAGGCATTGACACAGCCCTGGATGGAGAAGGTGCCTGTGTCAGTTGAAAGTCAGGAGTTTGCACAGGTGGAACAGTCTCTTTGACTTCCTGTGTTGGAGAAGAGCACTGCGGCAAAGGATACTGGTTTGCGGTATCATTCGGAAACAGTTCAGGCCAACCAGCCGTTGGAGCCTCTGTGGCTGTCTCTGCTCCTAGCAACAGTTGATCTGTGTGTCTTCTCCAGACGACATCCTCAGCAGTCTGAACCGTGTAAGACACAGGGCCCGTCTGCACGATCACCGTAGCAGGAACCCATTTCGGTCCAGTGTTGTAGTTTCGAGCTAGGACGTGCTCTCCCGGATGAAACCGTCTCTCCTTGGCTCTTTTCTCTCTCTTTTCAACTTGAGCTTGTTGTTGACAATGGACAACCTGCTCTGCCCTTGGAGGTTTGAGTAAGTCAAAACTTGTCCGCAACTGCCTCTTCATCATGAGCGAAGCGGGGGAAGTTTTGGTTGTGGCATGCGGCTCGTTCCTGTAGGACAACAGGAAGCTGTTCAGACGTTGGTGGATGGAGCCCTGACCTTGCGATGCCTTCAAGGCGTGCTTCAAAGTTTGCACGAACCTTTCTGCCTGGCCGTTAGTAGAGGGATGATAGGGCGCAGACCTGATGTGTTGGACACCATTCACATGCAGGAATGTTGCAAACTCCTGTGATACAAATTGTGGACCATTGTCACTTACGAGTTGTTCCGGTGAGCCATAACGGCTGAACATCTCACCAAGTTTCTCAATTGTTTTCTCTGCCGTGGTAGACCTCATCACAGCGACCTCCGGCCACTTGCTACGAGCGTCCACAACCACCATAAACATCTTCCCTTCGAAAGGACCGGCGAAGTCCACATGTACTCGCTGCCACACTTCTGCAGGCCAATCCCAGGGGTGTAGGGTTGCCAGCTGTGGAACATTCCGGACCCTTTGACATGGGGAACATGTTTTGGCTTTCTCCTCAATATTCCCATCGAGACCTGGCCACCAGAAGTAGCTTCTTGCCATTTCCTTCATCCGAACCATCCCACTGTGGCCTGTATGAAGTTGTTGCAGTATAGGTTCCCTCAGAGGTGGCGGAATGATGACACGGCGTCCCCAAAGAAGACAACCTGCCTGGACGAAGAGCTCATTTATTTTTGAAACGTAAGGTTTCAATCTAGGAGAATCTCCTATCGCTCTCCCTCGAATGACATCGTCCATTACCTGAGACAGGACTGGATCGTTGCGGGTGTACCTTCGCACCTGAACTGCAGTGACAGGTGCTCCCTCCACTTGTCTAAAGTAGAAGATGTCTGTCTGACGAGGCTCTGGGGGAGTAACAGGCAAGGGTAGCCTCGAGAGACCGTCTGCGTTGCCGTGCAAGTCTGATTTGCGATATTTGATGTCGTATGTGTGTCCTGACAACAGTAAAGCCCACCTTTGCATCCTGCTTGCAGCGAGAGACGGAATTCCGGTGTGGGGCCCGAAGATTGAAGTCAATGGACGGTGGTCTGTCAGGAGTGTGAACCTTCTCCCAAACAGGTACTGATGAAATTTTCGAATTCCAAAAACGATTCCCAAGGCCTCACGCTCAATCTGCACATAGTTACTCTCGGCCTTGTTCAAGGTGCGTGATGCGAAGGCGATAGGTTTCTCTTCACCTGAAGGCATGATGTGGGATATGACTGCTCCCACACCATATGGTGATGCATCACATGCTAGCTGCACGGGTAGCTTTGGGTCGAAGTGTGTCAGGACCTCCGAATTCAGCAATGCTTTCTTTGCTTGGGCGAAAGCTTTGTTGCACAGTTCAGTCCATTTCCATGTTTTGCCTTGACATAGCAACTGATGTAACGGCTTCAGCAATGTTGCTAAGTCTGGACTAAACTTCCCATAGTAGTTAAGTAGCCCCAGAAATGAACGTAACTGGCTCACATTCTGGAGTGCTGGGGCCTCCACGATCGCCTTGACCTTTGGCGGCGCCTTATGCAGGCCAGTAGCGTCAATCACATGCCCCAGGTACTCAACTGAAGACTGAAAGAATTCACATTTGTCTTTACGAACTCTGAGTCCGTACTCTTTCAGTCGTAGTGTCGCATCCAAGTTCAGAAGATGATCCTCCTCATTTGTCCCAGTGACAAGGATGTCGTCCAGGTAGCACTGGACTCCTGGCAGTCCACTCAAAATCTGATCCATTGCCCTTTGGAATAGAGCAGGGGCCGACATAATTCCAAACGGAAGGCGGCAGTACCTGTATAGCCCCTTGTGTGTCACAATTGTCAGCAGCTCCTTTGATTTGTCATCGACGTGCATTTGTAGATAAGCCTGGCATAAGTCTATTTTGCTGAACTTTTGCCCTCTGGCCAGGCCCGTAAAAAGATCATCAATGAGGGGAAGAGGGTACTGTTCCACAGACAGCACCGGGTTAATAGTCACTTTAAAATCCCCGCAGATTCGAACAGATCCATCCTTTTTCAGGACAGGAACAATGGGTGTGGCCCATTTGCTCACGCTCACAGGCTCCAGGACTCCATTCTCGACTAAGGCCTCCAAGTTAGCCTCAACTTTTGGCCTAATTGCATAGGGTACAGGTCGGGCTTTGTGAAACTTCAGCTTGCTGTCAGGTTTAATGTCCAGTCTCACGCTGATCTTTTTCATGCTCCCAAGTTCCCCATTGAAGAGTTCTGCATGTTTGTTTAACACTGCAATCAGACCTGACTCCCCTTTTGACATCATGCGGACTGCAGGCCAGTCCAGCGTGATTTTCTCTAGCCACGCACGTCCCAGTAGCGATGGGTAATTTCCCTTTACCACATATAGTGGCAGTTTTGCAGTCTGTCCGTTCAATTTAACTGTCACCTCAATGACGCCTCTCATGGCCACAGGTTCGCCGGTATACGCCTTTAGCACAATGTTTGTTGGCTGAAGGGTAAGATGCTTTAGCATTTTGTTGTAGACAGCATCTGAAACAAGGGACACAGCCGCGCCTGTGTCCACCTCCATCCGCACTGATTGTCCCTCCACCAGTGGTGACACCCAGTAGCCATTTGAACCACCTGCAACCGTCAGTATATGCACGTCTTCCTCCTCAGAGGTGTCGCTCCCCTCTGTTTTGCTTGTTCCATCATACTGCACTGAATGAACACTCTTTTTCCTCTCTTGTCCAAATACAGACATTTTGCTTCCATGCTTCCCAGCTCTGTCTGTTCTTTTTTTACCTCTACAGGCGCGTTCAATGTGACCCTTTTTGCCACAATTTCGGCATTCCAGCTCCGTACACCAGCAGTCATTAGCGTGATGGCCCGTTTTCCCACAACGGTAACATGTGCCGTTCCGCGCACCTTTAGGCTCAGACGACACCTTGTGAACTCTCCCTGTTGAACTCAACTGGTGAGCCTCCTTTTCTGCCACCTCCATGGAGACACTAACTTCAATGGCCTTTTCAAGAGTAAGGTTGTCCTCAGTAAGAAGGCGCTTCTGTGTGGCTGCATTTTGCAGACCACACACAAGTCTGTCTCTAATGGTATCATTCAGCACTTCCTTGAACTGGCAGTGTTCCGACAACCTTTTTAAAGCAGCAATAAACATCGTCACTGATTCCCCCTCCTCTTGATTCCGTTTGTGAAATCTAAATCTCTCAGCAATAACCAGAGGTTTGGGTGAAAAATGTGCTCCAAGAATTTCCACTAGTTGCTTATATGTTTTAGTTCCTGGCTTATCTGGCTGCACGAGGCTGCGAAGTAAATTGAAAGTCTTCGGCCCGATTACACTCAAAAAGGTAGGCACGACCTTTTCATTTGCCACCGCATTCGCCAATACAAAATAGTCAAAACGTTCCGTATATGCGCTCCATTACTCCACATTTTCATCAAAATCACCGATGTTTCCTAATATAGTAGCCATCTCACGTTTCAAATTAAATTTTCTGTTTACTCACTGCACCCGTAACGTACGCAGATTCATCCGCTCCTCGTTGCCACTTGTTGTGTCGGTACCTTTCTACCTAGACACAATTTAGGACTCAGAACTTAGAGATTCAAACATGAAGTGCTTTATTGGAAGGAAAGGAAGTTCTGGCAAGTTCCGAACAAAGAGAGCTAAACTTAACCGAGAGAATACCCAACCATTTATCTCCTGTGACAGCGCCACCACAGGTGGGAGGAGAACACACAATAGAACACACAATACATAACACTATCTTCTATGTTTCTTTGGGACGTTCTGAGGTTGTGAAAAGTGCTATAGAAATGCAAGTCTTTCTATCTGGGGATGTTGCTGAGGACTGTAAATATACATCATCTGGGTTTGGGCAATTTGACACCATTTCAAGCCATAATAGACACTGGATGTATCCCATCCACACTTGGTTCATAGCACCTATAACTTAGTTGAATTTTCTGATACTGAAGAAGGAAGCTGTAGACTGCAGGAAGATATCAATAAATTGGCAGATGGGCAGAACAGTGGCAAATGGAATTCAATCCGGAGAAGTGTGAGGTAATGCATTTGGGGAGGGCTAACAAGGAAAGGGAATACACTATAAATGGTAGGACACTGAGTAGTGTAGAGGAACAAAGGGACCTTGGAGTGCATGTCCACAGATCCCTGAAGGTAGCAGGCCAGGTAGATAAGGTGGTTAAGAAGGCATACGGAATGCTTGCCTTTATTAGCCGTGGCACAGAATACAAGAGCAGGGGGGTTATGCTTCAACTGTATAAAACACTAGTTAGGCCTCAGCTAGAGTACTGCATGCAGTTCTGGTCACCACATTACAGGAAAGATGTGATTGCACTTGAGAGGGTACAGAGGAGATTTACAAGGATGTTGCCGGGAGTAAAGAATCTTAGCTATGAGGAAGGAGTGGATAGGCTGGGTCTGTTTTCCTTGGAGCAGAGGATGCTGAGGGGAGACCTTATTGAGGTGTATAAAATTATGAGGGGCATAGATAAAGTGGATAGAAAGGGCCTATTTCCCTTAGCAGAGGGGTCAAAAACCAGGGGGCACAGATTTAAAGTAATTGGTGGAAGGTTTAGAGGGGATTTGAGGGGAACTTTCTTCACCCAGAGGGTTGTGGGGGTCTGGAACTCACTGCCTGAAAGGGTGGTAGAGGCAGGAACCCTAACCACATTTAAAAAATACTTCGATGTGCACTTGGGATGCTCTAACCTGCAGGGCTACGGACCAAGAGCTGGGAAGTGGGATTAGGCTGGATAGCTCTTTGTTGGCCGGCGCGGACACGATGGGCCGAAATGGCCTCCTTCCATGCTGTAACTTTCTATGATCCTATTATTATCAGAACCTTTATTATCAGCAGCTTTCTTCCTTCAGCCTACCTTAGCGTGATTACAGGAAGTGTTCTTGTAGTACTTCAGCTCTTAAAAACTTTGCAATCAAGATATTATCATGATTAGAAGGAAGGCTTGCATTTATATAGGACCTTATCATGCCTCAAAGTGCTTCACACAAATTACTTTTTTAAGTGCAGTTACGTAGATGAACACGGCAGCCAATTTGCACTCAGCAAGAGCCCACTAACAGCAATGAGATGAATGACCAGTTTGTCTATATTTTTTGATGACGCTGGTTAGAGGGCAAATGGTGTCTGGGACACAGGGAAAATCCCTTGCTCTTAACTGAATAGGGTCATAGGACCTTCAAGATCCACCTGAATAGGAGCTTTAGTTTACCATCTCATCCAAAGGGACACCTCTGACAGTCTAGCACTTCCTCAGTACTGCACTGAAGTGTCAGCTTAGACTAGGCACACAATTCCTTTTGATTTGGAGGCTAGAGTGCTGCCAGCTGAGCCAAACGTACCCTGCGGGGGTAATTTTAACCTAACTGGCCAGGCGGGAAACCCACGGGATCGGGTGGAACGCTGGTTCTACACCTCGCCCAATATTCCTCTCCACTGACTTCAATAGAGAGTCAAATCGGGCGGGGTGTGAACCAGCATTGCCCCGATCCCGTCAGTTACTCGATGGGCGGGTTATTTTAAAATGACCCCCTTTTATCTCTTCAAAGAGGTACTGTGGCAGTGAAACAGACATACAGACAGCTTACTGAGGTGGTTAAGACGGCATACGGGATACTTTCCTTTATTAGCAGAGGCATAGAATATAAGAATATAAGAGCAAGGAGGTTATGCTTGAACTGTATAAAACGCTAGTTAGGCCACAGCTAGAATACTGCGTACAGTTCTGGTCACCAAATTACAGGAAGGATGTGATTGAGGTAGAGAGGGTACGGGGAGATTTACGAGGATGTTGCCAAGACTGGTGAATTTTCACTATGAGGAAAGATTGGATAGGCTGGGGTTGTTTTCTTTGGAACAGAGGAGGCTGAGGAGAGACTTAATTGAGGTGTATAAAATTATGAGGGGCCAAGATAGAGTGGATAGGAAGGACCTATTTCCCTTAGCAGAGAGGTCAATAATCAGTGGGTACAGATTTAAAGTAATTGGTAGAAGGATTAGAGGGGAGTTGAGGAGAACATTTTTCACCCAGAGGTTGGTGGGGGTCTTAAACTCACAGCCTGAAAGGGTGATAGAGGCAGAAACCCTAACCACATTTAAAAAGTGCTTGAATATACACTTGAAGTGCTGCAACCTACAAGGCTGCCGACCAAGAGCTGGAAAGTGAGATTAGGCCTGATAACTCTTTTTCGGCCAGCACAGATACAATGGGCCGAATGGCCTCCTTCTGTGCTGTAAATTTCTATGATTCTATGACTCAAGGATGGTTTTGTCACACAACAAGGTAGATCTTGACTTTGTGCGATAGTGTAAAACAGGTGATAGCGAGCCGGCGGCCCATTTTGCATCACTCCCGATTAACGTCAGTGGAAATAAAAATCATGAGAAGTGTAAAATGGGCTGCCGACTCACTATCACCCATTTTACACTATCGCACAACGTCAAGATCTACCCCAACATGTGAGGCAGGCTATTGGGAGCAGAGCTATAATAAATTTGGTGCTTATCTCCCCACCAGAGTTGTTTTCTAACCTGGAGTTGAGTGCCTAGGATCTACCCAAAAGGAAAGATTTGCAGGGCTATGGGGAAAGAGCAGGGAGGTGGGACTAATTGGACAGCTCATTCAAAGAGCCGGCACAGGCACGATGGGCTGAATGGTCTGCTTCAATGCTGATTCAATGGCTGCGATCTTCCCACAGGAGGCGGGTTGGAGTCGGGTTGGCTGGTGGGCGGGTTCCGGTCCCGCTACCAGTTTCAGCCGCTCCCAAATAACAATTTTGATTTAACTGGGCTCATTAAGCCTGCCGTGCGCGCTACCCGGCCCAATCAGTGGGTGCAGGTCTGCTGCTCGCCTCTGCTGACGTCATCGATTCAGTTGGTTTTAAGGGGTCCATGGAGCCTTTGCTTTTCATTTCCTTTGTGCTGCTTCTGAAAATAGCCCACAGCAACATGACTACTGCAAGATGTAAGGCTGTTCCTTGTTTTGATGATGACTCCCTCCATGCTCTTGTGGAGGGAGTAAGAGCGCGCTGGGAGGATCTGCTCCCTCCCGATGGCCGAGGAACCCTCTTCAGCAGACAAAGGCAGCCTGGCTGGCACGCACCTGGGTGCAGTGCCGAAAACAGTTCAATGATCTGCTACACGCAGCAAAAGTGAGTATAACATCACACTAACCTTCAATCTGCTTCCCATCTGTTCTCATCACCAGCACTCTGCATTGTCAGCCTGCTCCTCCACATCACACCTTTCCCTTACACCCTTACCTAGCCCTCTCTATGTACAGAATAACTTCACCATCCTACTATGCACCCCTCACACTCGCTCTCACTGTTATGTAATGACAACATCTAACAACGCACAGGGAGGCACCTTGGTATTGGCACCTCACTCCATCTTTGTCTCCCTCTAAGCTTCTATGTTATGGATTCTTCACACTCACTCCATCAATCTCGCTGAAACCCCACTTGTGTCCATCCTTGCAGGAAAAGAGAGCCCACAATAAGAGAGAGAGAGCGAGGACAGGAGGAGGCCCACCATCACTCGCAACTTTAACAAACGCTGAGGAGGCTGCTCTCGACATAGTTGGAGGTGCAGAGGAGCTGGAAGTGGGGGACGGGGAGACGGGTGTAGTAGAGCAAGCTGGTGACGGAATAGATTTGCAACCCTCTCATTTAGATTTCATGAGTGACTGATATGGCATCTGATGTTCATACAGATTGAGTTCTGATCATCTGCACAATGGGATGTGTCTGCTACGTAAATATCACATGTCTAACTCATGCCTTTACTCCCCCACAGGACCATCGAGAGCCCCCCTCCCCACTGTCCAGGAGGAAGAGCCGGATAACTCCTCAGAGGAACCTGCAGCCTCTGAGGGAGTAGCGTAACCAGAAATGAGCGCACCCAGCACCAGCGCAGAGACACACACCTCGGTGGGTCCTTCGCGAGAGAGAGTAGTGTTGTCACCTGGTGTATCACAGCTCACAAGTGAGCATCAGCAGATGGTTGAGACAGCGACAGCAGTGGAGAGTCCTCATCAGAGGCCGCAGGATACTCCTAGTTCTGCTCAGCTGCATGTAGACGATGTGCCTCTGGGGCCATCCAGAAAGAGAGCGGTGCTGGAACTCCAGGAACAAGTGCAGGAGTCTCTGACAGGGTTTGCATCCACGGTAACTGCGAGTGTGGAGAGAATGGAGGAGTCTAACATGAGCAATGCCTTTGTGGAGGCAATGGCGCACGAACGTGCCGCCATGGAGAGGTTGGCAACCTCCTTGGAGGACATAAATTGCCAGACTCAACAGAGCATGGTGACCCTTCTAAATAGACGGTCTGCTATGGAGGATAGATGGACATCGATTGAGGAGAGGCACCAGAGGTACATGGACGTCCCCATTATGAGGACTATCAGTACAGAGACGGGTCCTCATGGCCCCACTGATGTGCAACAAGGTGCTCTCCAGCTACTTGCTACCAGTGAAGTGCGGGTGACCCATGAGAGAGATGTTGGTGGTCGACAACAAGGAAGCGTGGGCTCCTCTCCAAGTGCTCACCCAACCACGCCACTGCGGAGCCTTCAGTCAGAGCCCCAGATTCCTGACCCAACTGAGATGGCCGTCTCAGCGCCTGCACAGCCGCAGGAAGAGCAGACTGTGGAGGAGCCCTCCCAGGCTCCCAAACCCAGAGGACGCCCACCAAAGGCATCTAAGCAGGCGCAGCATCAACGTGAGCAAGGTGCCTCTACATCTGCTGAAGCCACAGGGGAAGCACCACATAGAAGCACACGTAAGAGAAAGTCAACACACAAATAGTCACAGGGGTAGTCACTTGGGTGTTTTCTTATCTTACAAAGTAAAGTTTGTCATCCTGATTGTAACTTTATTAACGGCAACCCGCCGTCAATTATTTTGATTTCTACTCCCGACCTGCCTCCATACCCGTCCTCTGAGCACCGGCAAATTCGTGGCCTATGATACTATCTAGCGATCATTGTTAAATTTGATATTGTTGTCAAAACTAAGGCCACAAGTGACAATGTGTTGGGACAAGAGCTATGAGAAGAGTCTTAGATAATATCGTCTGAGAGACCATACTTAAAAATAGAGCCGCAAATAAAAAATGGGGTGTATTTAAAGCAAGACGAGGGAATAAAATATATACTGTTTTTAAAAACAAGTAGCATCGCCTAGATCAGTGGCTCAATAACAGGCGAGAAGAAATGTAACAAATGTACAAATATTTTTAAACAACAAAAAAAATGGAGGAATGAGATTCCCGTAAAGAGACACTGACGATATGGAAGAGAGTATTGGAAAAAATAGGACAGAAGTGGACAAGAGATGGATTGCAAAGAGGGGCATAAAATATTTTCACTGCTATTAATAGTAAAAGGAAAGTCAAAAAAACAGGTGGGTCCTTGAAAAAGATAAACTATTACAGATCATTAGGATATCAGTTTCCATGGGAGTAATGTGGACAGATTCTAATCTGGAGTAATGTAAACAGATTCTGATGGATGTAGAAGTTTGTAAAAGATTTGTTATGCAGGAACTAAAAGGAAGGAAAGAAAGAAAGACCGTTCATTCACGTAGATCCTTTCATGTTATCAGGACATCCCAGCGTGCTTCACAATTGATGAACGACTTTGAACTGTAGTCACTGTAAACAAACATGACAGTCAAATCGTGCACAAGATCCCACAAACAGCCATGAGAAGAATGACCAGTTTCGGTTATGTTGGTTGAGGGATGAGTGCTGCGTTCCCTGCTCTTCTTCAAAAAAGGGAACTTTTACATCCACTTCATCTGGAAGACAGCACCTCCAACAATGCAGCATTCCCTCAGTACTGCACTGGAGTGTCACTCATGTGCTAAAGTAGGTCTTGAACCTACAGCCAACTGACTTCGAAGTGAGAGTGCCACCACTGAGCCAAGCTGACACCTCGAGGATTAAATAGCCACTCAGTTTGTGGGCCAGATGGGATACATTCCTCAAGGAATTAAAGGAGGAAACTTTTTTATTCATTCTTGGGATGTGGGCGTCGCTAGCAAGGCCGGCATTTATTGTCCATCCCTGGTTGCCCTTGAGAAGGTGGTGTTGGGCCTTCTTCTTGAACCACTGCAGTCCGTGTGGTGAGGGTGCTCCCATAGTGCTGTTAGGGAGGGAATTCCAGGACTTTAACCCAGCAATGATGAAGGAACGATCTCACACAAGTTGTCAAGGTCAGTGAGTTTACCTTCAAATGCCACATCATACCAACTGCAGCACTTGCCTCATCCACTGCTCAATTCACTGCACATAGAAACATAGAAACATAGAAGATAGGAGCAGGAGTAGGCAATTCGGCCCTTCGAGCCTGCTCCGCCATTCAATGAGATCATGGCTGATCATCCAAATTCAGTACCCGGTCCCTGCCTTCTCCCCAAATCCCTTGATCCCTTTAGCCTCAAGAAATATATCCAACTCTTTCTTGAATATATTTAATGAACTGGCCTCCACCGCCCTCTGTGGCAGAGAATTCCACAGGTTCACCACTCTCTGGGTGAAGAAATTCCTCCTCATTTCAGTCCTAAATGGCTTACCCCTTATCCTTAGACTATGACCCCTGGTTCTGGACTCCCCGGCCATCCGAAACATCCTTCCTGCATCTAGTCTGTCCAGACCTGACAGAATTTTATAGGTTTCGATGAGATCCCCTCTCAATCTTCTAAACTCCAGTGAGTATAAGCCCAATCGACACAATCTCTCCTCATACGTCATTCCTGCCATCCCAGGTATCAGCCTGGTGAATCTTCGCTGCACTCCCTCCATGGCAAGAACATCCTTCCTCAGGTAAGGTGACCAAAACTGCACACAATACTCAAGGTGCGGTCTCACCAAGGTCCTGTACAACTGTAGCAATACATCCTTGTTCCTGTACTCGAACCCTCTTGCTACGAAGGCCAGCATACCATTTGCCTTCGTAACCGCCTGCTGCAGCTGCATGCTTACCTTCAGCGACTGGTGCACAAGAACACCCAGGTCTCTTTGCACTTCCCCTTCTCCCAATCTATTGCCATTCAAATAATAATTTGCCTTCCTGTTTTTGCCACCAAAGTGGATAACCTCACATTTATCCACATTATAGTGCATTTGCCATGTTTCTGCCCAATCACCCAACCTATCCAAATCGTACTGAAGTTTCACGACATCCTCCTCACAGCTTACCCTCCCACCCAGCTTTGTGTCGTCTGCAAATTTGGAGATATTACATCCAATTCCCTCGTCCAGATCATTAATATATATTGTGAACAGCTGGGGTCCTAGGACCGATCCTTGCGGTACCCCACTCGTCACTGCCTGCCACTCGGAAAATGACCCGTTTATTCCAACTCTATGCTTTCTGTCCGCCAACCAGTTCTCTATCCAAGTCAATACCTTGCCCCCAATCCCATTTGCCTTAATTTTGCACGCTAATCTCTTATGTGGGACCTTATCGAAAGCCTTCTGAAAGTCCAAATACACCACATCCACTGGTTCTCCCTTATCTATTTTACCAGTTACATCCTCAAAAAATTCCAGTAGATTAGTCAAGCATGATTTACCTTTTGTAAATCCATGTTGACTTTGTCCGATCCTGTCACTGCTTTCCAAGTGCTCTGCTATTACATCTTTTATAATAGACTCCAGCATTTTCCCCACTCAGTCTATAATTCCCCGCTTTTTCTCTACCACCTTTTTTGAATAGTGGGGTAACATTAGCTACCCGCCAATCCATGGGTACCATTCCAGAGTCGATCGAGTTCTGGAAGATGACCAGCAATGCATCTACTATTTCTAGGGCCACTTCCTTAAGTACCCTGGGATGTAGACCATCAGGCCCTGGGGATTTATCAGCCTTCAGTCCCATCAATTTTCCTAACACCATTTCCCTACAAATACTGATTTCTTTCAGTTCCTCCCTTTCATCAGACCCTATGTTCCCCGACATCTCTGGGAGGTTATTTGTGTCCTCCTTTGTGAAGACAGAACCAAAGTATGTATTTAGTTGGTCAGCCATTTCCTTGTTTCCCATTATAAATTCCCCTGATTCTGACTGTAAGGGACCTACGCTTGACTTCACCAATCTTTTTCTCTTCACATATCTATAAAAGCTTTTACAGTCAGTTTTTATGTTCCCTGAAAGCTTACTCTCATATTCTATTTTCCCTTTCTTAATTAATCCCTTTGTCCTCCTTTGTTGAATCCTAAACTGCTCCCAATCCTCAGGATTATTGCTTTTTCTAGCCAATTTATATGTCCTCTCCTTGGATCTTATGCTATCCCTAATTTTCCTTGTTAGCCATGGTTGAGTCACCTTTTTGTTTTATTTTTATGCCAAACTGGGATGAACAAATTCTGTAGCTCATCCATTCGGTCTTTGAATGTTTGCCATTGCCTATCCACTGTCAACCCTTTGAGTGCCATTCCCCAATCAATCCTACCCAACTCGCTCCTCAGACCATCGTAGTTTCCTTTATTTAAATTGAGGACCCTTGTCTCTGAGTCAACTACTTCATTCTCCATCTTAATGAAGAATTCGATCATATTATGATCGCTCCGACCCAAGGGGCCTCGTACAACGAGATTGCTAATTAATCCTTTCTCGTTACATAATACCCAGTCTAAGATGGCCTGATCTCTGGTTGGTTCCTCGACATATTGGTTCAGGAAACCATCCCGTAAACACTCCAGGAATTCCTCCTCCACAGTATTGTTACTAATTTGGTTGGCCCAATCTATATGTAGATTAAAGTCACCCATGATGACTGCTGTGCCCTTATTGCACGCTTCTTTAATTTCCCTTTTAATGCCATCCCCAACCTCCGCCTTACTGTTTGGAGGTCTATATACCACTCCCACTAATGTTTTTTTCCCCTTAGTATTTCTCAATTCTACCCATACAGATTCCACGTCATCAGAGCTAATATCCTTCATTACAATTGTATTAATCCCTTCTTTAACCAGTAATGCTACCCCACCTCTCTTTCCTTTTTGCCTATCTTTCCTGAATATCGAATACCCCTGGATGTTGAGTTCCCAGTCTTGGCCATCCTTGAGCCACGTTTCCGTAATCCCAACCAAATCATATCCGTTTACCTCTATTTGTGCAGCCAAATCATCCACCTTATTACAAATGCTCCTCGCATTAAGACACAAAGCCTTCAGGCTTGTTTTTTTAACGCTCTTAGACCTATTAGAATTATTATTTACTGTGGCCACGTTTGATTTAAACCGTTGATTTCTCTGACTGCCACTTTTGTTTTTCTCCTTCCTATCTTTTGCTTTTATCCCTGTTTTCCTTTCCTCTGTCTCCATGCTCAGGTTCCCAACCCCCTGCCATTTTAGTTTAAACCCCCCCGAACAGCACTAGCAAACACTCCCCCTCGGACATCAGTCCCGGCCCTGCCCAGGTGCAAACCGTCCCGTTTGTACTGGTCCCACCTCTCCCAGAACCGGTTCCAATGTCCAAGGAATTTGAATCCCTCCCCCTTGCACCATTCCTCTAACCACGTATTCATTTGAAATATCCTCCTATTTCTACTCTGACTAGCATGTGGCACTGGTAGCAATCCTGAGATTACTACCTTTGAGGTCCTATTTTTTAATTTACCTCCTAACTCCCTATATTCTGCTTTTAGGACCTCATCCCGTTTTTTACCTATATCGTTGGTGCCTATGTGCACCACGACAACTGGTTGTTCACCCTCCCCCTCCAAAATGTTCTGCAGCCGCTCCGAGACGTCCTTGACCCTTGCACCAGGGAGGCAACACACCATCCTGGAGTCTCGATTGCGGCCGCAAAAACGCCTATCTATTCCTCTTACAATTGAGTCCCCTATCACTATAGCTCTTCCACTCTTTTTCCTCCCAGCCTGTGCAGCAGAGCCACCCATGGTGCCAGGAAGTTGGCTGCTGCTGCCTTCCCCTGATTTCATCATGTCATCAGCACCTCATTTACATGTTTACTACCAAAAATGGGCGGCCAGTTCCACCGTCCACTGGCAGTGATGGCAGGGAATCGGGCCAGGGTCACGGATCTTCATCTCATCCCCTTCCGCCCGATCACCGCCCCAAATCAGCTGCAACGCAGCAGTACAGCTAGTCAAGCGTCTTATAATTCTACTAAATCAGCATTGTTTGAAGATAAGGCAAATGATGGAAAATGCTTAGCAGCTCCAGACTGCAAGAACAAGTCAGAGCTGAGTCAATTAGACTTTTCTTGCCATCCTGTTGACGGATCAGAATACAGCAAAGTCATGCACTTAAAGCACCTTTTTATTTCACTTACAATGGGATAACTTATTTTAAGATTCAGGAAATGGGGCATCACAGACTAGCACAGCTGCCTGTGTCTGTGTCCCACGCTACCCAGGGGTTAGAGTCAGAGTAGGTTAAGAGTTGAAACCTGATAGACTGTGTGTTTATTTGAAGACTCACTATATTTAAATCATTGCATTCCAGATGTCTGACAAAATGTCATGCAGCACTGATACAACGTATTTAAGGTTTACATTCTAGATAGTCTTTGTCCTCCTCCGAGACAAAGTTGTTCTTCTGTTTACAAGATGTTTGCCTCCTTTAGCATCCACTAATCTATTGACTCTTCCAGTAGCACAAAGGAGTTTATTCATTGAAATGCTCCTGGGGATCCCCGAGAGATATTTGAGTTAAATTCAATTATAAGAACATAGGAACAGAAGTAAAAAGAAAAAAAAGTTGCATCTATAGAGCACCTTTCATGACCACAGGACAGCCCAAAGCACTTTACAGCCAATTAGGTACATTTTGAAGGGTAGTTACTGTTGTAATGTAGGCAATGTGGCAGCCAATTTGCACACAGCAAGATCCCACAAGCAGCAATGTGCTAATGACCGGATAAACTGTTCTTCGAATAGTGCCATGGAATTTTTTACCCGAGAGGGTAGACACGACATTGAGCTCATCTGAAAGACGGCACTTCCAACAGCATTCCCTCAGTACTGCACTGAAATGTCAGCCTGGATTTTGTGCTCATGTCCCTGGAGTGGGACTATGAACCCACAAACTTCGGACCTAGACCGCGAATGCTACCACTGAGCCACAGCTACTGGCTGAGCCCTTTCAGCCATTCAGCCCCTTAGCTTGCTTCACCATTCTATCAGCCCATGCCTGATCTGTACCTCAACTTCATTTACCCGCCTTTGCTCCATATCGTTTGATATGCCAGGGTTAAGGACATCTCCTCTGGGCTGGAAAGAAACTTGCAGTGGGAGGGGGTGGATCCAGTTGTCGTGGTCCATGTTGGTACAAACGACGTAGATAGGACTAGGAAGCCAGTTCTGTTAAAGGAGTATGAGTAGCTAGGGGTCAAATTAAAAAACAGAACCTCAAGGGTAATAATCTCTGGATTACTACCTGAGCCACGAGTGAATCTGGCTAGGACAAATAAAATTAGAGAGTTAAATGCGTGGCTCAAAGACTGGTGTGGGAGAAATGGGTTTTGCTTCCTGGGACACTGGCACCAGTACTGGGGCAGGAGGGAGCTGTTCCGTTGGGACGGGCTTCACTTGGCCAGTGCTGGGACTAGAGTCCTGGCGGATCATATAACTAGGGCTGTAGAGAGGGCTTTAAACTAACTAGTGGGGGGGAGGTTCCTAGAGAGCAAATAATAAAATTGACAACAGAGAAGGTCATAGACTTAGGTAGCAGTGGGGAAATTAAAAACCAGAGCGTGTCAGGAAGGGGCACAAGGTATGGAGTAAAAGGTAAAATAATAAAAAGGGCAAAAGCAGGAACTAAGTGTCACAAAACATATTTGAAAGTTCTCTATCTGAATGCACGTAGCATTGGTAATGGCTGCAGGGTGACAATGCCTGGGAATTAAACATATCAGGTTATTTAACGATCAGGAAGGACAGGCAGGAAGGAAGGGGAGGTGGGGTGGCTATGTTAATAAAGGAAGGAATCACTGTAATACAGAGAAATTATATTGGGTCAAAATATCAGGATAATGAAACAGTTTGGGTGGAGGTAAGGAATAATAAGGGGAAAAAAACACTAGTGGGCGTAGTCTATAGGCCTCCGAACAGTTGCAACTATGTTGGACGGAGTATCAATCAGGAAATAGTTGAGGATTGTAATA
This sequence comes from Somniosus microcephalus, assembly GCF_052327205.1. Classification (NCBI taxonomy): domain Eukaryota; kingdom Metazoa; phylum Chordata; class Chondrichthyes; order Squaliformes; family Somniosidae; genus Somniosus; species Somniosus microcephalus. Next base: position 27,193,340 of record NC_141000.1, on the reverse strand, counting down.
AGGGAACATCTATAATTATGGGGGATTTTAACTATCATATTAATTGGACAAATCAAATTGGGCAGGGCTGCCTTGAGGATGAGTTCATTGAGTGTATTAGGGATGGGTTTCTTGAGCAGTATGTAACTGAACCGACCAGGGGGCAAGCAACCTTAGATCTGGTCCTGTGTAACAAGACAGGATTAATTAAAAATGTCCTAGTAAAAGATCCCCTTGGAATGAGTGACCATAACATGGTTGAATTCCATATTCAATTAGAGGGTGAGAAGGTTGGATCTCAAACAAGCGTGCTAAGCTTGAATAAAGGAGACTATGAAGGTATGAGAGCGGAATTGAGTCGAGTGGATTGGGAAAATAGATTAAAGGGTAAGATGATACATGATCAGTGGTGTACATTTAAGGAGTTATTTTACAACTTCCAAAAAAATATATATTCCACTGAGAAGAAAAGGGTGTAAAAGAAAAGACAGCCATCCGTGGCTAAGTAAAGAAATTAAGGATAGTATTCGACTAAAAACAAGGGCATATGAGGTAGCCAAATCTAGTGGGAGGATAGAGGATTGGGAAAACTTTAAAAGACAGCAAAAAAATAACAAAAAGATTGATTAAGAAAGGGAAGATAGATTATGAAAGTAAATTAGCAAAAAATATAAAAACAGATAGTAAGAGTTTTTATAGTTATATAAAAAGAAAAAGGGTGGCTAAAGTAAATGTTGGTCCCTTAGAGGATGAGACCGGGAAATTAATGCTGGGAAATATGGAGATGGCAAAAACACTGAATGAATATTTTGTATCAGTATTTACAGTAGAGGACACTAAGAATATCCCAACACTGGACAAACAGGGGGCTATAGGGGGGAGGAGCTAAACATGATCAAAATCACTAAGGAAGTGGTACTCGGTAAAATAATGGGACTCAAGGCGGATAAATCACCTGGACCTGATGGCTTACATCCTAGGGTCTTGAGGGAAGTGGCGGTAGGGATTGTGGATGCATTGGTAATAATTTTCCAAAACTCCCTGGACTCAGCAAAGGTCCCGGCAGACTGGAAAACTGCTAATGTAACACCCTTATTTAAAAAGGGCAGTAGACAGAAGGCTGGAAACTATAGACCGGTTAGCCTAACATCTGTGGTAGGTAAAATTTTGGAGTCCGTTATTAAGGAGACAGTAACAAGACATTTGGATAATCATCATTTAATAGGACAAAGTCAGCATGGTTTTATGAAGGGGAAGTCATGTTTGACAAATTTGCTGGAGTTCTTTGAGGAAGTAACATATAGGGTGGACAAAGGGGAACCAGTGGATGTAGTGTATTTAGACTTCCAAAAGGCATTTGACAAGGTGCCACACAAAAGATTATTGCTTAAGATAAAAAATCACGGGATTGGGGGTAATATTCTGGCATGGATAGAGGATTGGCTATCTAACAGAAGGCAGAGAGTTGGGATAAATGGTTCATTCTCAGAATGGCAATCAGTAACTAGTGGTGTTCCGCAGGGGTCGGTGCTGGGTCCCCAACACTTTACAATCTATATTAACGATTTGGAGGAGGGGACCGAGCGTAACATATCAAAGTTTGCAGATGATACTAAGATGGGAGGGAAAGTAGTGAGTGAGGAGGACATAAAAAACCTGCAAGGGGACATAGACAGGCTAAGTAAGTGAGCAGAGATTTGGCAGATGGAATACAATACTGGAAAATGTGAGGTTATGCACTTTGGCAGGAAAAATCGTAGAGCAAGCTATTATCTTAATGGCAAGAAACTGGAAAGTACTGAAGTACAAAGGGATCTGGGGGTCCTGGTGCACGAAACTCAAAAGGTTAGTATGCAGGTGCAGCAAGTGATTAAGAAGGCCAATGGAATGTTGGCTTTCATTGCTAGGGGGATAGAATATAAAAATAGGGAGGTATTGCTTCAGTTGTACAAGGTATTGGTGAGACCGCTCCTGGAATACTGCATACAGTTTTGGTGTCCATACTTAAGAAAAGACATACTTGCTCTCGAGTCAGTACAAAGAAGGTTCACTCGGTTAATCCCGGGGATGAGGGGATGGACATATGAGGAGAGGTTGAGTAGATTGGGACTCTACTCATTGGAGTTCAGAAGAATGAGAGGCGATCTTATTGAAACATATAAGATTGTGAAGGGGTTGGATCGGGTGGATGCGGGGAGGATGTTCCCGATGATGGGTGAAACTAGAACTAGGGGGCATAGTCTTAGAATAAGGGGCTGCTCTTTCAAAACTGAGATGAGGAGGAACTACTTCACTCAGAGGGTGGTAGGTCCATGGAATATGCTGCCGCAAAAAGCTGTAGAAGCTACATCATTACATAAATTTACAACAGAAATAGACAGTTTCCTAGAAGTAAAGGGAATTAAAGGTTACGGGGAGCGGGCAGGAATTTGGACATGAGTCTAGGTTCGGATCGGTCATGGCCCTGTGGGTAGCGGAGCGGGCCCAGGGGCCGTGTAGCCTGATCCTGCTCCTATTTCGTGTGTCTAATTCTGTTAGATTCAGGAGATGGTTCTGTGATAGTGGATTGGCGGTTAGGATCAGATCAGCCATGATCTTATTGAATGGCGGAGCAGGCTCGAGGGGCCGATTGGCCTACTCCTGCTCCTATTTCTTATGTTCTTATGATATCCTTACCCAACAAAAATCTATCGATCTCACTCTTGAATAATTCTGTTGACCCCCAGCACCCACAGCCCTCTGGGAGAAAGAGTTCCAGATTTTCACTACCCTTTGTGTGAAAAAGTGCGTCCTGATTTAAGAACATAAGAAATAGGAGCAGGAGGAGGCCATTCAGCCCATCGAGCCTGCTCCGCCATTCAGTAAGATCATGGCTTATCTTCTACCTCCTCCTTCCACTTTCCTGCACTATCCCCATATCCCTTGATTCCCTTAATATCCAAAAATCTATCGATCCCTGTCTTGAATATACTCAACGACTGAGCCTCCACCGCCCTCTGGGGTAGAGAATTCCAAAGATTCACCACCCTCTGAGTGAAGAAATTTCTCCTCATCTCAGTCCTAAATGGCCAACCCCTTATCCTGAGACTGTGACTCCCTGGTTCTAGACTCACCAGCCAGGGGAAACATCCTCCCTGTATCTATCCTGTCAAGCCCTGTAAGAATTTTGTATGTTTCAATGAGATCACCTCTCATTCTTCTAAACTCTAGAGAATATAGGCCGAGTCTACTCAATCTCTCCTCATAGGACAATCCTCCCATCCCAGGAACCAGTCTGGTGAACCTTCGTTGCATTCCCTCTCTGGCAGGTATATCCTTCCTTAGGTAAGGAGACAAAAACTGTACACAAGACTCCAGGTGTGGTCTCACCAGGGCCCTATGTAATTGCAGTAAGACGTCTTTACTCTTGTACTCAAATCCTCTTGTAATAAAGGCCAACATACCATGTGCTTTTCTAATTGCTTGCTGCACCTGCATGTTAACTTTCAGTGATTCATGTACAAGGACACCCAGGTCCCTCTGAACACCAACATTTCCCAATCTCTCTCCATTTAAAAAATACTCTGCTTTTCTATTTTTCCTACCAAAGTGGATAACTTCACATTTCTCCACGTTATATTCCATGTGCCATGTTCTTGCCCACTCACTTAGCCTGTCTCTATCCCCTTAAAGCCTCTTTGCATCCTCCTCACAACTTACATTCCCACCCAGCTTTGTATCATCAGCAAACTTGGATATATTACATTTTGTCCCTTCATCTAATTCATTAATAGATTGTGAATAGCTGAGGCCCCAGCAATGACCCTTGCAGTACCCCACTAGTTACATCCTGCCAACCAGAAAATTACCCATTTATTTCTGTCCGTTAACCAATCCTCAGTCCATGCTAGTATATTACCCCCAATCCCATGAGATCTAATTTTGTTTAATGACCTCTGACGTTGCACCACATCGAATGCCTGCTGAAAATTCAAATTCACCACATCTACTGGTTCCCCCTTAGCTATTCTACTCGTTACAACCACTGTTGCCTCTAAGGTGTGCGGCTGAGCGCGCGCACTGACCCCCGAGCTCCCGTACACTTCAAATGAAATGCCGCGCGGAGAGCTGGACAGTAGCTGGAGCGGGGGAGGGGCCCGATACACAGTGACCGCGGGGGGAGGGGCCCAATACACAGTGACCCTGGGAGGAGGGGCCCAATACACATTGACCCCGGGGGGAGGGGCCCATTGAGCCCGGGGAGAGGGGCCCAATACACAGTGACCCCGGGGGGGGGCCCAATACACAGCGACCCTGGGGGGAGGGGCCCAATACACAGTGACCCCGGGGGGGGCCCAATACACAGTGACCCCGGGGGGAGGGGCCCAATACACAGTGACCCTGGGGGAGAGGGGCCTAATACACAGTGACCCCGGGGGGAGGGGCCCAATACATAGTGACCCCGGGGGGAGGGGCCCATTGACCCTGGGGGGAGGGGCCCATTGACCCCCCCCGGGGGGAGGGGCCCAATACACTGTGACCCCGGGGGGAGGAGCCCAATACACAATGACCCCAGGGGGAGGGGCCCAATACACAGTGACTCCAGGGGAGGGGCCCAATACACAGTGACCCTGGGGGGAGGGGCCCATTGACCCCCGGGGGGGAGGGGCCCAATACACAGTGACCCCGGGAGGAGGGGCCCGATACACAGTGACCCCGGGGGGAGGGGCCCAATACACAGTGACTCCGGGGGGAGGGGCCCAATACACAGTGACCCCGGGGGGAGGGGCCCAATACACAGTGACCCCCGGTGGGAGGAGCCCAATACACAATAACCCTGGGGGGAGGGGCCCAATACAGAGTGACTCCAGGGGAGGGGCCCAATACACAGTGACCCTGGGGGGAGGGGCCCATTGACCACCGGGGGGGGAGGGGCCCAATACACAGTGACCCCGGGGGGAGGGGGCCGATACACAGTGACCCCGGGGGGAGGGGCCCAATACACAGTGACCCCGGGGGGAGGGGCCCAATACACAGTGACCCCCGGGGGGAGGGGCCCAATACACAATGACCCCGGGGGGTGGGGCCAATATACTGTGACCCCGGGGGAGGGGCCCAATACACAGTGACCCCCGGGGGGAGGGGCCCAATACACAGTGACCCCGGAGGGAGGGGCCCAATGACCCTGGGGGGAGGGGCCTAATACACAGTGACCCCGGGGGGAGGGGCCCAATACACAGTGACCCCGGGGGGAGGGGCCCAATAAACAGTGACCCTGGGGGGGAGGGGCCCAATACACAGAGACCCCAGGGGGAGGGGCCCAATACACAGTGACCCCGGGGGGAGGGGCCCAATACACAGTGAATCCGGGGGTAGGGGCCCGAATCAGAGTGACCCCGGGGGAGGGGCCCGATACACAGTGACCCCGGGGGAAGCGGCCCAATACACAGTGACCCCGGGGGGAGGGGCCCGATACACAGTGACCCGGGGGGGAGGGGCCCAATACACAGTGACCCCGGGGGGAGGGGCCTGATACACAGTGACCCGGGGGGGGGGGCCCAATACACAGTGACCCCCCCGGGGGGAGGGGCCTGATACACAGTGACCCCCGGGGGGAGGGGCCCGATACACAGTGACCCGGGGGGGAGCGGCCCAATACACAGTGACCCCCAGGGGGAGGGGCCTGATACACAGTGACCCCGGGGGGAGGGGCCCGATACACAGTGACCCGGGGGGGAGCGGCCCAATACACAGTGACCCCCCGGGGGAGGGGCCTGATACACAGTGACCCGGGGGGGAGGGGCCCAATACACAGTGACCCCGGGGGGAGGGGCCCGATACACAGTGACCCCGGGGGAGGGGCCCGATACACAGTGACCCCCGGGGGGAGGGGCCCGATACACAGTGACCCCGGGGGAGGGGCCCGATACACAGTGACCCTGGGGGGAGGGGCCCGATACACAGTGACCCCGGGGGGAGCGGCCCGATACACAGTGACCCCGGGGGGAGGGGCCCGATACACAGTGACCCCAGGGGGGAGCGGCCCAATACACAGTGACCCCGGGGGGAGGGGCCCGATACACAGTGACCCCGGGGGAGGGGCCCGATACACAGTGACCCCGGGGGGAGGGGCCCGATACACAGTGACCCCGGGGGAGGGGCCCGATACACAGTGACCCCCGGGGGCAGGGGCCCGATACACAGTGACCCCGGGGGAGGGGCCCGAATCAGAGTGACCCCAGGGGAGGGGCCCGATACACAGTGACCCGGGGGGGAGGGGCCCAATACACAGTGACCCCGGGGGGAGGGGCCCGATACACAGTGACCCCGGGGAGAGGCCCGATACACAGTGACCCCGGGGGGAGGGGCCCAATACACAGTGACCCCGGGGGAGAGGCCCGATACACAGTGACCCCGGGGGGAGGGGCCCAATACACAGTGACCCCGGGGGAGCTGCCCGAATCAGAGTGACCCCGGGGGAGGGGCCCGATACACAGTGACCCCGGGGGGAGGTGCCCCATACACAGTGACCCCGGGGGGAGGGGCCCGATACACAGTGACCCCGGGGGAGGGGCCCGATACAGTGACCCGGGGGGGGAGGGGCCCAATACACAGTGACCCCGGGGGGAGGGGCCTGATACACAGTGACCCGGGGGGGAGGGGCCCGATAAACAGTGACCCGGGCGGAGGGGCCCAATACACAGTGACTCCGGGGGGAGGGGCCTGATACACAGTGACCCCCGGGGGGGAGGGGCCTGATACACAGTGACCCGGGGGGGAGGGGCCCGATACACAGTGACCCCAGGGGAGGGGCCTGATACACAGTGACCTTGGGGGAGGGGCCCTGGACTGTATACAACATTGAAGGGACTACTTTGTTTTGCGGATGTACATCCTTATTTGCGAGCGTATATAACAGACGCATATCGATTTGTACAGTCAGTGCCGAAGGTCCAGTTAACCAGTAAAGATCACTTGAAGTTACTCTCAGTCTCTGCTGCTTTATTATTTGATGTAGTTGTGTATAACGGTACAAACACAACAAATTGGCGACGAGAATTATGAACCTACGTCTTCCTATTCTGGCATCGCAACCAGAGGACACGGAAATTTGGAAGAAAGGAGCGAGAAGGTAGAGAAAACGGAGCACGCTTGCTAAGCTAGGCAGGGGATACGTAAGTCAAGTGAAAAGTGCACAGGACTTGCATGACGCTAGCTAACTAGTAAAGAAAGAAAAACGGGTTTGGAAAAAAAAAATGGCGATGATTGGCACTATTGCAGCATTTGATAGCAGCATTGAAGACTGGGCAACTTACATTGAAAGAGTGGAGTTGTACTGTGAGGCTAACGGAGTGGAGGTAGAAAAGAAAGCCACTGTTTTGCTGAGTGTTATGGGCGCAAAGACATACGGGCTGCTACGTAGTTTATTAACCTCGGAAAAGCCAGCAAACAAAACATTCAACCAAATAGTGGACACACTCCAAGACCATTTAAGCCCCAAACCACTGCTCATAGCCGAAAGATTTAAATTCCATAAACGGAACCAGAGCAAAAATGAAAGCACTTCTGAATATTTGGCAAAGTTGCGCAAATTATCAGAACATTGCCAATTTGGAGTGGGCTTATCAGATGCATTGAGGGACAGATTTGTGTGTGGCATGCAAAGTGAAAGCACACAAAAGAAGCTCCTGTCTGAAAAAGACCTCACATTGGAGAAGGCTCCGAGTATTGCAATATCAATGGAAGCAGCAGCACATGGCGCTTTAGAAATTCAACAAAAATCCCTGGAATATTCAACTAATAAAATGTCACTGAAACAAGAAAAGAAGTGCTATTGTTGTGGCAAAATGTCACATGACCACAATGACTGTTGGTTTAAAGACAAAGGGCTAGATTTTCAGTCGCTTGCGCCAGCAGTTAGCGCCTTAAGAGAAGTGATTTCCGGGCGCTATGCGTGTAGCGCCCAGGCGCAGCGCAGTTTGCGCCCCGCCCCAAATTAAGTTGCCCGTTAGCGCCGGCACAAAGTTTAGCGCCCGCCCGGATGCGCGCGCAGAAAATGACGTCACATCCTCGTGCAACGCCCTGTGGCCGCCCCGATTCCAAACTTCAGTCGGACTGCCCCATTGTGCGGCGGGCGGCCGGAGCGTTTGGAAAAAGGAACGCAACACAACCAGCGCGGGCCCCGGGGGGCGCTAATTAAAGGGAACGTCCTCTCCAGTATAAAGGCCAGCCTTTTTTCAGAAAACAGTCTTGTGCAACGCATTTCTGGAGACACAACAAGGAGGATAGCTAACTGGTTTCAAGCAGCAAGAGCCAGGTATTTTTGGACTCAGGCCATAGCGCTGCAAGTGGCCATTTGGAAATTAGACTGTTTGCCAGGATTTGATGGGGCCTGCATGGGGTGCCAACGCGGAGCTGCAGCGCCATGTCCGTAGGGCTCGCAGACGCATTGTGAGAGGGGCAGCCCTGGCTAGAGGCAGAGGGGGCTACAGGCGTCGGCCACGTAGGCCTTACCCAGTCAGGCTATACCGCCAGCAGCACTCCTACCTAAACATGAGTGCCGCGCGATGTGTTAAGAGGCTCCGATTCCGAAAGGAGGTGATTGCAGAGATCTGCCACCTGCTTCGCCGAGATCTGCGGCCAAAGCTCAGGTGCAGGACGTCTCTGTCGGTGGAAGTGAAGGTGACGGTGGCATTGAACTTCTATGCCACCGGCTCCTTCCAATACGCTGCTGGGGACATAGCAAACATCTCCCAGTACGGCGCGCATCGCTGCATCCGCCAGGTGACCGAAGCACTGTTCAGAAGGAGAAGCCAATTCATCTCCTTCCCCATGGCCCTCGAGAGCCAGCATCAGCGCGCATTGGGATTTGCCAGACTCAGAGAATTCCCCTTGGTGCAGGGCGCCATTGACTGTACGCATGTGGCTTTGCGGGCCCCTCTGGAGCATGGCGAGCAGTATCGCAACAGGAAGGGCTACCATTCTCTGAATGTGCAGCTGGTATGTGACCACAAGCAGCGCATCATGGCAGTCAATGCCAGCTTCCCAGGCAGCAGCCACGATGCCTTTATCCTGCGGCAGAGTACTGTGCATGACATGTTCCAGGCACAGCCTCCCCCAAGAGGATGGCTCATCGGGGACAAAGGCTATCCTTTGTGCACCTGGCTCATGACCCCGCTCCGCGCGCCCAGGACCGCTGCTGAAGAGGCCTACAACGAGAGCCATCAAACCACCCGCAACATCATCGAGCTAACTATTGGGGTCCTCAAGCAGCGGTTCCGCTGCCTTGATCGCTCCGGAGGAGCTCTCCAGTATTCGCCGGACCGGGTCTCCCAATTTGTGGTGGTTTGCTGCATGCTACACAACCTGGCTATCCGCAGGACTCAGGCACTGCCACCTGACGTTGGACCTGCACCTCAGGAGGAGGAGCAGGAGGAGCATGAGGAGGAGGAGGAGGAGGAGGAGCAGGAGTACATTCCCAGGAGGGAACGACCAGGGCCAAGGGCCGCACGACGCCACCTTATTACACGGTACTTCTAAGCCCCCTGTCAGGGAATGGCCAGGGGCCATGAGGGAAGATGAATGCAGCCGCTCCGCAAGCCCTCAGCCGGCGAAGCCAACAAACACTAAGAAGAACAACCATGGAGACTGCATGAATAAAGATAATTATTTATTGCACAAAAATGAAAAGCCCTTCCCACATGAATCCCCAAAAACAATAAACGGGCCCCACAAAAAGCCCAACAAATGACTCACTCCCACAAACTGGGGAGGAGTCACTCCACCTTTCTTCAAACCGGGCCTCAACGTCGGCCTAACGCAAAAAATAAGCCCTCCAACAACACAACCATGGGCAAAATAAAGATGGCCACCACCATATTAAAGGAAAGCTGCCCACACCCTCTACTGAGTGGCCCGCGAGGGCGAGACCTTGGCCAGCCTTTTGCCTCCCCTGCCCGGCCTGCTGCTCCTTCGCAAGCTCTGCCCAGTGGCTGCTGCGAGGCTGGGGGAAGGCGCCTGAGGCTCAGATGCCCTTCCGCCAGATGCCGCTGGGGGGCGGCCTACACGGCGTTTGGGCCTCGAGGGGCCGTCTGCTGAGTGGCGCACCTGAGCCTGCCCACCATCAGCTGCAGCCGCTTGCCCTTGACGCCCCAGTGGGGGAATGGCGGCGACGGATGGCGCAATGTGGGCCAGCTGGCGTCTGGGATGCGCTGGCTGGTGCTGTGGCGCGGTGGCACTCGGCCGGGTCCGCACTGCAGGATCCGCAGCAATCAGCCGAGGGGCGGCTTGCTGGGATGGTCCAGCGCGGCGGCTGCCCTGGCGATGCCTGCCTGAGACAGCGCGTGTGGCAGCAGTGAGTGCCCCTGTGGTCCTGGTGTGCGCGCGCATCACAGCCGCCAGGGTCTTGACGGCATCAGTCAGCATGCGGCCACTCGCGGCAGTTGCTGCCCCGAACTCGCGCACACTGGTCGCCAGCGACTCGATGGCCTCAGGCATGCGCCCCAGCACGCTCATGAGCTCCGTGTGGCGCCGGTCCGAGTCCTCGGCCATCTTATCCAGCTTCCGCACCTCCTCCGAAGTGAAGGTGTCCGGACTGGAGTCGCGACTCTCCCGCTGGGGAGGAGGGGGCCGAACTAGGGGACCCTTGCCGCGTTGGTGGCGGCGAGTGTGCCGAGCAGCAGCACTCCCCTCTGATCCTTCCCCCCTTTGGGGGGAAGGCCGCGGGCCATGCGCACGGCTGCTGGGTGGCTGGACGCCACTGGTCCCAGAAGCTGCATTGCCCTGCGACAGTTCCTCCAGGCACTCGTCCAGTGAGGAGGTGTCAAGCATTTCCTCCTCTCCTGCGGGACGTGACTGTTCCCCCGAAGGTCCGGCTTGCTCCTCCTCCTCCTCCTGGTCGGAGGTGCTGTCACTGGCAGCTTCAGGGTCCTGGTCGTCACCAGCTGAAAGCAGGAATGCACAAGAGGAGCTTCAGAGTGAGGAGACGGCGTCAGCGAGGGAGTTAGGACTGGTGGCATTCAGCGCATTGGTGGGACAGTGGCAAAGGAGGTAGCTCGGATGGGCCAGTGCGACACGAGAGGGCCAAAAGGCGAGGTCCTTACCATTGCCGGGCAGTGGAGGGTCGGATACACCGCACGCTGTGGGGACAATCACAGGGGCTCCCATGAGCACACACACGCGCTCCTCCAGCCGAGTGAGCTTCTGCAGCTTGGCGCGGCCACCCCTGGCACGGGCCTGGCGATTAAACGTTACTTTAGCCTGCAAGAGAAAGGACGGGCTGTAAGTGCGCAGTGAAGCCCTGATGTAGTGTGCACTGCCTCCCATGGTGGAATAGCTTGGACAGAGTGAAGCCCTGATGTAGAGTGCACTGCCTCCCATGGTGGAATAGCTTGGACAGAGTGAAGCCCTGATGTAGAGTGCACTGCCTCCCATGGTGGAATAGCTTGGACAGAGTGAAGCCCTGATCTAGTGTGCACTGCCTCCCATGGTGGAATAGCTTGGCCAAAGTGTAGAGTGCCGAATGGCCATTTGATGCTCATGACTGTCCGAATGCTGCTGGCTGAGGGCTGGCCAATAGGACTTTCAGCTCCCTTTGCCCATCATGTCAGGTGTACATGCAAGAATGAGGAGGAGACTGGAAAGGCTACTCACCTTCACAATCCTGGTCAGATCGTTGTATTTTTTACGACATTGTTTGTGGGTCCTGGGGGCATCGCCGGTGAACGTCACCCTCTGGGCGATCTGCTTCCAGGCTTTGGTGTAGTCATGGTGGGTTGGATTCCTCCCACTCTCTGGAAACAAGATCTTGCGCCTCACCTCCAGAGCTGTGACCATTATGTCCAGATCACCCTCTGAGGAGCGCAGGGCACGCTGACGGGCCTTCTCTGGCGTTGCCATGACTCCCTGGGGCTGAGCAGCAGTGTTGAGGCCTCTTTGCAAGGCTGCAGTGTGCAGGGCATGGCAGCAGACCAATTCGTCCCTTCCCCCTTTAACAGCTGGTCGGCACCACGGGGTCTGCTGTCAGTGCAAAAATGACCGCACCCGCGCTGCGCCCCGCCTGGGCGCTATCCCTCTGGACCGCCGGCTTAGCGCCTAAAGGTAGGAGTGGAACGCCTCTTTTAGCGCTCCACCACTCTCTTAGGGCGAAGCCACTGAATTTCCGGCAACGGGGCGCTACTTTGGGGCGGGCGCTAACTTCGGGCGGGCGCTAAGGTTAGCGCCCCAAAACTGTCTATACTGAAAATCTAGCCCAAAGACTGCAGACAATGTGGCAGACGAGGGCACATTGAAAGAGTCTGCAAAGCAAATAAGAAGCCGAAAACTGATACAATACAGAGTAACAAAAAGGTACATCAAGTGACTGAAAACAAGAAACCTTTCAAAGATAGATACAAGAAGGTACACCACGTGACTGGAGACAGTTCAGATAAAGAAAAAAGTGACACAGATTCAGAGGAAGAGGATCTGGCTTGTCTAAAACTACACAGTGTGAAAGAGACAGGGGATCACAGAATAATATGGGTTACTCCAGAAGTGGCAGGAGTTAGGCTGAAAATGGAGTTGGACACAGGCTCAGCTTTAACAGTGATCTCTGTACATGACTACAAACGACTGTTTTCACACATACCGCTTAGGCCAACTAAAGTACTGTTAAAGACATACACAGGACAAAGAGTGTGCCCCAAAGGCAAAATAAAAGTGACAGTGACATACAAAGAGAAAAAAATACCGCAATTGAACCTCTATGTAGTGGAAAATGGAGGACCACCATTGCTGGGACGCGAATGGCTCAGGAAAATACAGTTGGATCGGCACACCATCCAAGCACTGTTTGTGTCAGCAAAGGAGGACAGCAACGCCACTCCTGAGAGACTGTCACAAATACTCTCTGACTCTCAGGAAGTGTTCAAGAAGGGAATAGGAACACTTAAGGGCATGAAAGCAAAAATTAAGATTGAGGAGAACGCAAATCCAAAGTTCCACAAGGCCAGACCAGTGCCTTATGCAATTCGCCCTTCAGTAGAAGCAGAGCTGGGGAACTTGGAGCAGTTAGGGGTCCTGTCCAAGGTGGATTGGAGTGAATGGGCCACACCTATAGTTCCAGTGATGAAGAAAACCTCCAGCACAAAACCAGGAAAGCCAAGAAAAGTGCGCATCTGCGGAGACTTTAAAGTGACTGTTAACCCAGTCCTCCACACAGTACAGTACCCATTGCCTTGCATTGAGGACATCTTTGCTTCCCTGTCAAGAGGGGAATGCTTCACAAAGATTGACTTGGCCCAGGCCTATCTCCAAATGGAAATTGATGATGCATCAAAGAAGTACCTGACAATAAATACGCACAAAGGCCTTTACCAGTACAATCGGCTGGTATTCGGAATAGCATCAGCTCCTGCAATCTGGCAAAGGGCAATGGACCAAGTCCTGCAGGGGATCCCAGGTACTCAGTGTTATCTTGATGACATCATCATTACTGGCAAGAATGACAACGACCACCTTTCCAACCTCGAACAGGTGCTCATCAGGTTATGGTAGTGTGGGGTCCGAGCGAACCGAGACAAGTGTGAGTTTTTCAAAAAGGAAATCTCATACTGTGGACATGTGATTGACAAAGATGGTTTACACAAGTCTCCAGACAAGATTGAAGCTGTGATTAATGCACCAACACCTGAAAATGTGTCTCAGTTGAGATCATATCTTGGACTGGTGAACTACTATCACAAGTTCTTGCCCAACCTATCCACAGTGTTACATTCACTAAATGCACTGCTACAGACAGGGTCACAATGGAAGTGGAGTGACAGCTGTGAACAAGCTTTTCAAGAGAGTAAAAGACTCATTACTTCAGAAGAGGTGCTAGCTCACTTTGACCCATCCTTACCTATTCGACTGGCATGTGATGCTTCACCCCATGGCATTGGTGCCGTGTTGTCACATAAGTTCCCAGACAGCTCAGAAAGACCAATAGCCTTTGCCTCAAGATCATTGACTACAGCTGAACGCAATTATGCACAGATTGACCGAGAAGCCCTCAGCCTTGTGTGGGGAGTCAAGAAATTCAACCACTACTTGTATGGTCAACAGTTTACACTGTTAACCGACCACCAGCCTCTCATTTCAATCTTCAACCCAAGGAAGGGCGTTCCAGTGATGACGGCACAACGGCTACAGCGATTGTCACTCTTCCTAGGGACTCACCTGTATGACATTGAATACAAGGGGACCAAGCAACATGGCAACGCCGATGGTTTGTCACGTTTACCACTGCTGACCTCAGAGAGAACTACAACAGTTGACTCAGCAGAGGTATTTCACACAACAATAGTTGAGCAGCTACCAGTGACAAACTCCCTCATTGAAAGAGAAACACGCAATGACCCTACATTGTCAAAAGTTTATGACATCACTGTGAAGGGATGGCGAGTGCATGGTGACTCATTGTTTCCAGCATTCTCAGCTAGGAGGGAGCAGTTATCAGTGTGTCGGGGAACACTGATGTGCGGCTCACGAGTTGTGATTCCTCCCAAGCTTCGTAACCGAGTGCTAGATGAACTGCATGAAGGCCACTTAGGTACGGTAAAGATGAAAAGCCTTGCCCGTGGATACGTGTGGTGGCCGGGAATTAACAAACAGATCGAGGACCTGACAAAGAGCTGCTCAGGATGTCAAAAGGTCCAGAACGCACCACCACAAGCCCCTCTCCATCCATGGGAATGGCTCTCATCACCATGGCAACGTGTGCACATCGACTTTGCTGGACCGTTCATGGACTCCATGTTCTTGATTGTAGTCGATGCACATTCCAAATGGCCCGAGGTCATTAAAATGAAATTAACCACATCTGAAAAGACCATTTCAGTTCTGAGGACCATGTTCGCTAGAAATGGCCTACCAGAACAAATCTGCACAGAAAATGGACGACAATTTGTCTCTGACGAATTCCAAGGTTTCATGAGGAAAAATGGAATCAAGCACTACGCATCTGCCCCGTACCATCCAGCTACAAATGGCTTGGCAGAAAGATTCGTACAGACTTTCAAGAAGGCCATCAAAGCAATGTACAGCGAGAATCTACCACTGCAACACAAGATAGACAAATTCCTCTTTGCTTATCGGAATGCAGTACACGCAGCCACTAATCAGACTCCAGCGATGATGTTTCTGAACAGGAACCTAAGATCTCGCATGGACCTTCTTAAACCGAATGTACGTCATGATGTAGAGAACAAACAGTTCAAACATTTGAATGCTAAGCCAACAAGAAGTTTCAGTGTGGGACAGTCAGTTCTTGCTCGTGATTTCCGGACGGAAAAGTGGCAACCAGGGGCACTATCCACAAGAGAGGGGCCACTGATGTATACAATGGATGTGGGAGAGAACGTTTTGAGACGTCATGTGGACCAAATTCTGGACGTTCAGGTGGAAAACACCCCTATACCTCGCCCAGACTCACCTGACATGGAAACAGACACTCCTGATTCATCAGCATCAGCACCAGCCTCATCCACAGCTGAGAGCTCTACCTGTGCTGATAGCTCACCTAATGCACTTGTACCTGTACAGTCTCATTCCCCAAAGCAAAAGAGTCCGGAGAGACGTTACCCAGAGAGGCAGAGGAGGCCTCCCCAGAGACTTGACTTGTAAAAGGGCTGTTGACAAAATAAAATGTTATGTTGGAATTTGAATTTTGTTACTTTTAAGAAAACAAAAAGGTTACTGTAAAGACAGGCTCTGTATGTTAACTATAGAAATTTTACGTTAATATACTATTAAACTAAAGGGGGAGGAAGTGTAATGTATACAACATTGAAGGGACTACTTTGTTTTGCGGATGTACATCCTTAGTTGCGAGCGTATATAACAGACGCGTATCGATTTGTATAGTCAGTGCCGAAGTTCCAGTTACCCAGTAAAGATCATTTGAAGTTACTCTCAGTCTCTGCTGCTTTATTATTTTATGTACTTGTGTATAGTGGTACAAACGCAATAGGCCCAATACACAGTGACCACGGGGGGAGGGGCCCAATACACAGTGACCCCGGGGGAGGGGCCCAATACACAGTGACCACGGGGGAGGGCCAATACACAGTGACCCCGGGGGGAGGGGCCCAATACACTGTGACCCCCGGGGGGAGGGACCCAATACACAGTGACCCCGGGGGAGGGGCCCAATACACAGTGACCACGGGGGGAGGGGCCCAATACACAGTGACCCCGGGGGAGGGGCCCAATACACAGTGACCACGGGGGAGGGGCCAATACACAGTGACCCGGGGGGAGGGGCCCAATACACTGTGACTCCCGGGGGGAGGAGCCCAATACACAGTGGCCCCCGGGGGAAGGGGCCCAATACACAGTGACCCCGGGGGAGGGGCCCAATACACAGTGACCCCGGGGGGGAGGAGCCCAATACACAGTGACCCCCGGGGGAAGGGGCCCAATACACAGTGACCACGGGGGGAGGGGCCCAATACACAGTGACCCCGGGGGGAGGAGCCCAATACACAGTGACCCCCGGGGGAAGGGGCCCAATACACAGTGACCACGGGGGGAGGGGCCCAATACACAGTGACCACGGGGGGAGGGGCCCAATACACAGTGACCACGGGGGGAGGGGCCCAATACACAGTGACCCCAGGGGAGGGGCCCAATACACAGTGACCCCGGAGGAGGGGCCAATACACAGTGACCCCTGGGGGGAGGGGCCCAATAAACAGTGACCCTGGGGGGAGGGGCCCAATACACAGTGACCCCTGGGGGGAGCGGCCCAATACACAGTGACCCCAGGGGGAGGGGCCCAATACACAGTGACCCCGGGGGGAGGGGCCCAATACACAGTGACCCCCGGGGGGAGGGGCCAATACACAGTGACCCTGGGGGGAGGGGCCCAATACACAGTGACCCCGGGGGGAGGGGCCCAATGCACAGTGACCCCTGGGGGGAGGGGCCAATACACAGTGACCCCGGGGGGAGGGGCCAATACACAGTGACCCCCGGGGGGAGGGGCCCAATACACAGTGACCCCGGGGGCAGTGGCCCAATACACAGTGATCCCGGGGGGAGGGGCCAATACATAGTGACCCCGGGGGGAGGGGCCCAATACACAGTGACCCCGGGTGGAGGGGCCCAATACACAGTGACCCTGGGGGGAGGGGCCCAATACACCGTGACCCCGGGGGAGGGGCCCAATACACAGTGACCCCCAGGGGGAGGGGCCAATACACAGTGACCCCGGGGGGAGGGGCCCAATACACAGTGACCCCGGGGGGAGTGGCCCAATACACAGTGACCCCCGGGGGAGGGGCCCAATACACAGTGACCCCGGGGGAGGGGCCCAATACACAGTGACCCCAGGGGGAGGGGCCCAATACACAGTGACCCCGGGGGGAGGGGCCCAATACACAGTGACCCCGGGGGAGGGGCCCAATACACAGTGACCCCGGGGGGAGGGACCCAATACACAGTGACCCCAGGGGAGGGGCCCAATACACAGTGACCCCGGGGGGAGGGGCCAATACACAGTGACCCCGGGGGGAGGGGCCCAATACACAGTGACCCCCGGGGGGGGGCCCAATACACATTGCCCCCGGGGGGAGGGGCCAATACACAGTGACCCCGGGGGGAGGGGCCCAATACACAGTGACCCCAGGGGGAGGGTCCCAATACACAGTGACCCCAGGGGGAGGGGCCAATACACAGTGACCCCGGGGGGAGGGGCCCAATACACAGTGACCCCGGGGAGAGGGCCCAACACAGTGACCCCGGGGGGAGGGACCCAATACACAGTGACCCCCGGGGGGAGGGGCCCAATACACAGTGACCCCCGGGGGGAGGGGCCAATACACAGTGACCCCCGGGGGGAGGGGCCCAATACACAGTGACCCTGGGGGGAGGGGCCTCATACACAGTGACCCCTGGGGGAGGGGCCAATACACAGTGACCCCGGGGGGAGGGGCTAATACACAGTGACCCCGGGGGGAAGGGCCAATACACAGTGACCCCAGGGGGAGGGGCCCAATACACAGTGACCCCAGGGGGAGGGGCCCAATACACAGTGACCCCCAGGGGGAGGGGCCCAATACACAGTGGCCCCGGGGGGAGGGGCCCAATACACAGTGACCCCAGGGGGAGGGGCCCAATACACAGTGACCCCGGGGGGAGGGGCCCAATACACATTGACCCCGGGAATTCTTACTGACTCGTTTGCGAGTCTTGCCGCCTCAGAGCCAATCGCAATTGCCGCTCCTGAAGTGTGTGCCGATGGTCGATGGGTTGCTGCGTAATGCCAGGAGGGGTTTGGCTTTCTCCTTTGAGCGGGTTGGCAGGAGAATCGCCCACACTCTGATTCTTTGTGTTAATAAAAATAGAAAATGCTGGAGATATTCAGCAGGTCAGGCAGCATCTGTGAAGAGAGAAACAGAGTTAACGTTTCAGGTCGATGACCTTTCGTCAGAACTGGAAAAAAGCAGGAAATGGAGCAGACTTTTAAGCAAGTGTAGGGGCTGGGAAATGGGGGAGGGGGATGAAAGAACAAAAGGGAAGGTCTGTGATAGGTCTTTGTGTTTGTTGCCTTCAGTGCCGGTTCGCGGGATACTGGAGCCGCGCATGCGCAGTGTGCAGAGCCCAGTTGGGCCACGCTGTCTTCGGCTCCGTGCGGAGGTCAGGGGATCTGTTGTTGGCCGGTGGGGGGTAGGGGGGGAGATCGAGGATCGAGGATCGAAAGGGGAGAGCGAGACTGGGGGAGAGAGTGAGACTGGGGCAGGGGGAGAGGGAGAGAGAGAGACTGGGGAGAGAGAGAGAGAGACTGGGGCAGAGAGAGGGTGGAAGTGTGAGACTGGGGGAGAGAGAGAGAGAGACTGGGGCTGAGAGAGAGGGGCAGAGAGAGACGGCGGAGAGAGAGAGAGACTGGGGCAGAGAGAGAGGGAGAGAGAGAGATTGGGGAGAGAGAGAGAGAGACTGGGGCTGAGAGAGAGGGGCAGAGAGAGACGGCGGAGAGAGAGAGAGACTGGGGCAGAGAGAGAGGGAGAGAGAGAGATTGGGGAGAGAGAGAGAGAGACTGGGGCAGAGAGAGAGGGAGAGAGAGAGAATGGGGAGAGAGAGAGACTGGGGCAGGGGGAGAGGGAGAGAGAGAGACTGGGAGAGAGAGAGAGACTGGGGCAGAGAGAGGGAGAGACTGGGGCTGAGAGAGAGAGACTGGGGGAGAGAGAGAGACTGGGGGAGAGAGAGAGACTGGGGGGAGAGAAAGAGAGACTGGGGGAGAGAGAGAGAGACTGGGGCAGGGGGAGAGGGAGAGAGAGACTGGAAGAGAGAGAGAGAGAGACGGGGCAGAGAGAGGGAGGAAGAGTGAGACGGGGGGAGAGAGAGAGAGACTGGGGGGAGAGAGAGACTGCGGGGGAGAGAGGAACAGACAGAGAGAAATAGATAGAGAGAGAGAGACAGGGACAGACAGAGATAAAGAGTGAAACAGAGGGAGAGAGAGAGGGGCGAGGGTCCAGACGCATGTCGTCCGTTCCCGGGGACTAAGCAGCAGCCGCACTTTGGCACAACACAGGTGGAGGAGCAGCACATGTACAATGGCCGCTGGAAGGAGGCTAAAGCAAACAATTTTAGGGCCCTGGTGAAACAAAAATGATTTTTTTTTTTAATTCAGAAAATTGTTTAAAGCATGGAGAAAAATACGGGAAAGTGATGTTGAATGTCCCGCGGTAAGTCCCAGTTAAATTTTGCCAAGTGTTGTCCCCTTTTTGAAAGAGTCTTATCAGGGTTATTAAAATCATGTTATGAGAGAGGGGGAAATGTTTGTGCCCCTGTTTGTACCTCAGAGTCTGTGAGAGCCGGAGGGAACGGTAGCAGAAAAAGAGGAAACAACTTCTCCAAAACTGATCCCAACTCATCGTCAAGGCTTGGGGTAGACAACTTCACCGCTTTCTTAGGAAGCTTAACCACTTTATTCACTTTCTTATTTGAGCTCCGTTTGGAATTAGAGTTTATTTTATTATTTTTTGTTGTATGTTTAACAACAATGTTGAAGAAGGAAAGAAAAACTTGGAATAACTTCTTCTGTCAAAGCTGCAATGAGACTTAGGGGGAGAAATTCGGTTGGTAGCGCCAGCGATTAGCGCCTAAAGAGGCCGAGAAGTGGGGCGTTAGCCAATTTTCGGCCGGGCGCAGTGAACCCAGCGCCTCTTGCCATTTTGAGTGGGTTTTAGCGCCGGTGCTAAATCTTAGCGCCCGCTCGCGGGCGCAGGCAGATCATGACGTCATTTCAGTGTGCAATGCCTTTTTGGCGCCCCAGACCGGAAATTCAGTGGTGCGCCCCTTCGTTACGCCTGGCGCTAATAAGGACAGCTTTCTGGAACGTTCCCCAGTCGCTCTCGGGCTTAGCGGGGCGCTCTTTAAAGGGGACTGCACTGGTATAAAAGCGGCAGCCACTTTGGGAGCACAACTTCTTTGAGATTTTCACAGAGTTGCAGAGTGCACTAGTGACCCAGCGCTGCCAGAGGACCTTCAGCCTTCAGATCATCACCCTGCTGCTTGTGAGCGTTTACACCCTGTATAATTTCTTGTTATCTATTGTTATGAGGGCTGCTTTGGAGGGGAACGTCCTGCTGCTCGACCATCTGGAAAGGGCACAGAGACGGAGGGAGAGAGGGCCAGGAATGGCCAGACGGAGGAGGGCCAACAGACGTCGCCACACCAGACCTTACGCTGCCAGGGTATTCAGGCAGCAGTTCTCTTACCTCAACATGTTGGAGGAGCAGTGTCTTAGGAGGCTGCGATTCAGAAAGGAGGTGGTGACTGAGCTGTGCCACCTGCTTCAGGCAGATCTTCAGCCGCAGATAAGGTGCAGGACCTCTCTGTCGGTGGCTGTCAAGATTACAGTAGCACTGAATTTCTATGCGACCGGCTCCTTTCAGGCAGCAACTGGGGACATTGCCAACATCTCCCAGTTTGCGGTGCATAGCTGCATCCAGCAGGTTACAGATGCCCTGTTTAAAAGGCGGCGGCAGTACATCTCCTTCACTGCGACACCGGAGAAGCAGCGGGAGCGTGCAGAGGGCTTCGCGACAATAGCGGACTTCCCCATGGTGCAGGGCGCCTTTGACTGCACGCACGTGGCTTTGCGGGCGCCTGTTTTGAATCCTGAGGACTTCCGTAACCGCAAGGGGTTCCACTCCTTGAATGTGCAGCTGGTCTGTGACCACCGGCAGCTGATCCTCGCGGTCAAGGCTCAGTTCCCAGGCAGCAGCCACGACGCATTCATCCTGCGCCAGACTTCAGTAGCAGACCTTTTCGAGGCCCCGGCTCACCCAGAAGTCTGGCTTCTCGGTGACAAGGGCTATCCTCTGTGCCCATGGCTGATGACCCCGCTCTGTTCGCCCAGCACCCCTGCAGAAGAGCACTACAACGTCAGCCATCAGGCGACGAGGAACATTGTGGAGCACACAATCGGCGTGCTGAAGCAGCGGTTCCGCTGTTTGGACCATTCGGGAGGCGCCTTGCAGTACTCACCAGAGCGAGTCTCCCACTTCGTCGTTGTCTGCTGCATGCTCCATAACCTCGCCACCCTGCGCACCCAGCCAATGCCAGCAGGCATTGAAGGACCAGCAGAGGAGGAGGAGGAGGAGCAGGAGGAGGGGGAGGAGCAGGAGGAGGAGGAGGAGGAGGAGGAGGAGGAGGACCAAGATGGGAGGGTCCCAGAAACTGGAAGGGCCATCCGTCAGAGGCTGATAAGGAGTCGGTTCTAGGCCCCTCTCACGGAATGCTTGGTGCCAATCGAAGACCAGGAGTGGAACCATTCGGATAACCCAAAGCCTATGAAGGCCAGTATGAATGTAAATAGCAGACATGGCCAATGTCAATAAAATAATTTGCTTATTTTGAAAAATGTGCTTCCTTCCAACATGACAAAGCAATGGCAACAGAAAGCTTAACAAACAAACTAACACATAAGTGACTCGCACACCCGGGAGACTATCCAAAACATTACTAACATTCAGACCAGCATCAACGGCCTTGATTTCTAGAAATAAGACATCTCAGCAGCACCTTCTACTCTTTCCCCTTTGATGGTGAGCCACTTCTCTTGCGAGAACGGCCCCTTCCCTCCCTGCAGCTCCTCCGTAATGGGACCCCAATGGCTGCATGAAGGCTGGGGGACGCCTGCTGACTGTCCGAAAGCGCAGATGCCCCTGAGGGATGGCCTGGGCGGACTCTGGGCTTGGAGGGCCCGGATGCTGACTGCTCCAACTGGGCATGGGTGGAAGCAGTCTGTCCTGCAGGTGATGGCAGCTGCAGTGGAGATGTGCCAGCGGTGGCATCAGGAATGCTGACACCTGTAAGGGGTTTTCTCTCTGAGGTCGTAGAGGTTTCTCTCGCCAGAGGCCTCTCTCTCTCTTTTGCACAGTAAAACCTTGAGTGGTTCGACCCACTCGCCCCTTAGGTTCTAGACACTGGACTTAGGTGCAGGAACTACAATGCAGAGAATACTCTTATAGACCAAGTTTAATGAAACAAAATGAAATTTTATTGCATAAGGAAAAACAAATCAAATGCAAGCAAATAAGAGGGTACATGGGAGGGAAAAACAAATCATAACAATACAGTACTGATTAAAATAGATACAGGCATATTGGCCTAGAAATTAGGTATGGCCCCGCCAGCTCAGTTGCGCCCAAAAGTTTGCGCAGCGCCCGGAGCCCATTGCGCCTGCCAGAAATTCACTTTTAGCGCCCCAAGTCGGAACTGGGCGCTGTTCCAGGGTGTGCCCACCTCCGCTTGGGGCGCTGAAAGTGAATTTCAGCGCTCCAGCTGCCGCTGCGCCACCCGATGCGGTGCGGCAGGCTGGGGTACTGCAGGCCTCCTCCTTCTCTTAAGGAGGAGTTGCCTGCAGCCGTGAGATCGCCGCTGGATTCTGCCGGCAAATGAGCCCGGCACCACGGAGAAGTGCCGGGCTCGCGGGAATCAGCCACCAATGCCGCGGGGGGGGTGGTGTAGGAGGCCGGGGAGGGAGGTGCGGGCAGGCCGCACCTCCACCTTTATGCGCCCCACTAACGCTGCATGAAGGCCGTGTTTCACGAACGTTGTTTGCGGCCGCTGCGGAAGAGGCGGCTGCAACTGAATATGGGCGTCGGGCCGGCATCGGGGCGGAACCGGGGCGCTGCGCACACCGATGACGTCATCGGTGCTGGCGCAGCGCTACCGGCTACCGCCGCCATTAACGCTGCACTCAATTTCCGCGCTACCAACCCCGCCGGCGCAGAAGACCTCTTTAGGCGCTAAGTGGGCGCAAGGCCCACTGAATTTCTAGGCCATTATACTTTACAAAAGTCATCATAAATGGGGAAACACACGGAACATCGAGGGACAACAACTCATGTTAATTATACCCAAAATGCCCACCCCCTTTAACCTATCTAGATCCGATTATGTAGGGCCAGAAACATGCTCACCAATCCAACTAGGAATTGCAAGGTTTTGAAACAGGTCTGCGTTTTGATCCTTTCAGGCGTCCTGTCTCCTCGTGGTCAGCGCTGCGGGCTGCGAGCTGCGACACGCCTTCTCTTCCTCGAGGTGAAGGTCACGGACAGGCTGGATCTCAGCGGGCCTGGATGTCGATGTGGGGGAAGAGACCATCTGCTTGACCACGGTTGGAAGCCTCTAGCCAGCTTTCATATAGGTTTCTTCTGTAGTTTTCTGCCTCTTTGTCTCATCAAACGGCCCGGGGTTTGTTGACGATCTCCCGATGGTTACCCCAGGGCGGGATGCAGACTCGAATCACCTTCTTCTTCTTCTTCAAGCGATGATGCCACCAATACGATGATAGCACCACGATGACTGTTCTTCTTGCTACCCCCGGGTTCCCCCAGATATACTTCTCAGGAGAAGCCTTTATCTCCCACCAAATCAAGGTTAGTCTTTGTTTAACTTTTGGCGGGCTTATAGCACAGCGGGGTAGTTATTATATTTAAACTGCTTTCGGGATGGCCGGTGACGGCCATCTCTGGTCTGGAATGACCTGGTAATGTTTTAATGTCTTCTTGATGTCATTGATGCTCTTCTCATGAATATGAAACTGTTCCCCTTTATCCGGGTAAACATTTTGATGGCCTTTATCTACAGGCCGATCTGGCTGGATCTGCATCCAAACTATATGTATGCGTACGTGTCTGGTTTCATTTTCTCAGAAACGGCTTCCAGAACTTACTGTGGGTTGAATCCACAAAGGCTGTCTGGGGACTGCAGGAACCATTTTAAAGTGTCCCAATAAGTCGGTCACGGGGTCTGGCGGCCATTTTATATGCCCCTTTTTCTGGGCTTCTTTTAAAACAGTCTTTTAAAAATCAAGGCCTCTTCTGCCAAAGGACCCTTATAGTACAATATTAATTTTGCGAATTCTACACATCCTGAGAGCGGACACCTGCTCCGTGGTCGGCCGACACACTGGCACTCTGACGGGGCAGCACCACAGCATGCGAACCAATCGGCTGGTCCACAGATTGCTGGCCTGCTGTGGTACTGCAAGGGCCCCGGGTAATCCTGCCTGATCCATCGAGGGTGGCAGCAGTCAGTGCTTGCGTGGCCTCAATCTGCCTCTGCATGAGGCCAGCGAGTGACTGCGTGGCAGCACTCAGCACTTGCGTGGCAGGTGCCAGTGCTTCGGTGAAGCCCTGGACAGTCCTTTCCAGTGCTTCGGTCAAGCCCTGGACAGTCCTTTCCAGTGCTTCGGTCAAGCCCTGGACAGTCCTTTCCAGTGCTTCGGTCAAGCCCTGGACAGTCCTTTCCAGTGATGTACCAAAGCCCTGGATAGTCCTTTCCAGTGATGTACCGAAGCCCTGGACAGTCCTTTCCAGTGATGTACCAAAGCCCTGGGCAGTCTTTTCCAGGGCTGCCCCGAAGCCCTGGGCACTCCTTTCCTATGCTGCCCCAAAGTCTTGTACACTCCTCGCCTGTGCTGCCCCGAAGTCTTGCACATTCCTTGCCAGTGTCTCAATGGATTCAGGCATCCTTGCCACTGCAGCCATCAGCTCAGTGTGCCTGAGCCGAGCCTGGGCGCTCATTTCTGCAAGGGAACGCACCTCTTCTGCGCTCTGTGCAGCAGTCATCGTGGCCTGACTCGCCCTCCGGGAAGACGGCTCCCAAGCTTCCCTACCCCCCTTGCGTTGCTGGAGCCCGCTGGTTCCTGCAACTGGTTCCTCCTCAGAGCCATCCCCCCCGCTCCCCTCCAGGGAAGCACTATCCCCAGTCTGCAGATGGGCTGGCTCACCTGAGGGTGGTACGGATGGTCCGGCTTCCTCCTACTCGCCGCCTCCGGAGTCAGTGTCCCTGGCAGCTTTATGGCCTGGCTCCCGAGCTGGTGATGCAGCATCTGAAAGCAGGGAGGTTGAAGAGTGGCTTTAGCGAAAGGACAGGGTGGCAGCAAGGGATGCAAGAGTGCTGCAATGCTCTGACATGGGTCCAGAGTGAAAAAGCATGCTGGTGGGGGGAACAAGTGGAAGGAGACAGTTCAAAAAGGTGATGACCTTACCATCGCTGTGCACAATGGGGTCAGCAGCTCCAGTGCTGACAGGACCACTCATCCGCCCTCCAAAAATCTGGTGGACTATTTCCTCCAGGTCCGTCAGTGTCTGCAGCTGAGGACGGCCTCCTCCGGTACGAATCTGTTCCCTCCGGTTCCTGGCCAGCTTGGCCTGCAGGAGAAAGGACGGGAAGTGATGAAACATGCTGCCCTGAGTTGTCATCTCATGCCCCCCATGGTGGAACAGCCCTTACAGTATGCCCTGAGTTGAATGTGTGTGTGCGTTCCCAGAAAGGGCCATGGGTGCTGGCTGACAGATGGCCATTGGGGCATCGCGCACCCTCTGGCCATAAAGTCAGGTGCAGATGGAGGGATGAAGAAGATTGCCAAAAAGCCACTCACCCTAACGACCCGAGTGAAATCGTTGAACTTCTTCCTGCAGTGCACAGGAGTCCTGGGCGCCACGCTGCTGGAGTTGACTCTTTGAGAAACTTCCTTCCAAGCTCTGCGGTACTCGTTCTGATGAGGCCTCCTGCCATTGTCAGAGTACAGCACTGCTCGCCGGCGCTCCACTGCGCCAACCAAAGCATCCAATGCCCCATCAGTAAAGCACTCTGCTCTCTGCCTCACCCTCTCCATCTGGTCAAAGTTTGTAACGCCACAGAATGCACAGCGCCAATTTTGAGGCCTACAGGACGATGAGTGTGGCTGCTGATCCTAAATGACCCGCCCCTTTAAGAGCTGGCTGGCGCCAGCATGTCTCGTGGTCATCGATTATTGACAGCACCTGCGCTGCGCCCGGCCGCCCAGATATTGAGTAGCGCCGCCAGGTTAGCGCCTTAGGAGTCCCGTGCAGCGCCTGATTTTACGCCGCAATCACCTTTAGGGGCGATGCAACCCAATATCACTCGAGGTGGCGATAAGTTGCGCCTGGCGATACAATTTGCGCACCGCCAATTCTAGTGCCCCAAGCGGGGCTATACCCAATTTCTCCCCCTTAGAGTCATGGGCCTAGAGATTCGCTATCGCCGCGCCAGGTCTTTAGCGCCCGAAAGTTAGCGCACGCCCGGATTCCCGTAGCGCCCGCCTGAAATTCAGTTGCAGCGCCCCAAGACGGAGGCGGGCGCTATTGCAGGGTTTGGCCGCCTCCGCTTGGGGCGCTGAAAGTCAATTTCAGGCGTCCAGCTGCTGCAGCGCCACCCGATGCGGTGCGGCAGGCTGGGGTACTGCAGGCCTCCTCCTTCTCTTAAGGAGGAGCTGCCTGCAGCCGTGAGATCGCCGCTGGATTCCTCCGGCAAATGAGCCCGGCACCACGGAGAAGTGCCGGGCTCGCGGGGGTCAGAGACCAATGCCGCGGGGGGGGTGGTGTGGGAGTCCGGGGAGGAAGGAGCGGCCAAGCGGCCGCCGGGAAAGCGGCCGGCCGCACCTCCACCTTTACGCCCCGGCCTCTCGGAGCTGCAAGGCCCCGTTTTACAAACGCTCTTTGAGCCCGCTACGGGAGAGGCGGCGGCAACTGAATTTGGGCGTCGGGCCGGCATCGCGTTGGAACCGGGGCGCTGCGCACACCGATGACGTCATCGGTGCCGGCGCAGCGCTACCGGCTAATGCCACCATTTGCGCTACACTGAATTCCAGGCTACCAACAGCGCCGGCGCTAAAGACCCCTTTAGGCGCTAAGTGGGCGCTAACACCACTGAATTTCTAGGCCATAGAGTCATTATGGCACAGAAGGAGGCCATTCGGCCCATCGAGTCTCTGTAGAGCAGTTCAGTCAGTCCCATTCCCCCGCTCTATCCCCGTAGCCCTGCAAGTTTATTTCCCTCAAGTGCCTATCCAAATTCCTTTTGAAATCATTGATCGCCTCCGCTTCCACCACCCTCGTCGGCAGTGAGTTCCAGGTCCTCACCACTCACTGCGTAAAAAAGTTCTTCCTCACATCCCCCCTGTATCTCTTGCCCAAAACCTTCAATCTGTGTCCCCCAGTCCTTGTGCCATCAGCTAATGGGAACAGCCTCTCTCTCTCTACCTTATCCAAACCTGTCATAATCTTGTACACCTCTATCAAATCTCCCCTCAACCTCCTTTCCTCCAAGGAGAACAACCCCAGCTTCTCCAACCTAACCTTATAGCTAAAATCCCTCATCCCTGGAACCATTCTGGTAAATCTCCTCTGCACCCTCTCAAGGATCTTCACATCCTTCCTAAAGTGTGGTGACCAGAACTGGACGCAATACTCTAGTTGCGGCCTAACCAGAGCTTTATAAAGGTTCAGCATAACTTCTCTACTTTTGTACTCAATACCTCTGTTTATGAAGCCCAAGTTCCCATATACTTTGCTAACTACTCTCAATATGTCCTGCCACCTTCAAAGATCTATGCACATGAACCCCCAGGTCCCTCTGTCCCTGCACACTCTTTATCACTGTGCCATTAAGTCTATATTGCCTCTCCCTATCCCTTCTGCCAAAATGCCTCACCTCACACTTCTCTGTATTAAATTCCATCTGCCACTTGTCTGCCCATTCTGCTAGCCTATCTGTGTCCTGTTGCAGTCGATTGGCATCCTCCTCACTGTTTGCCACACCTCCAAGTTTGGTATCATCGGCAAATTTTGAAATTTTACTCTATTCCAATATCCAAGTCATTTATATATATATATATCAAAAATAGCAGTGGTCCTAGCACTGACCCTTGGGGAACACCACTGTCTACCATCCTCCAGTCTGAAAAACAACCATTTACCACGACTGACTGTTTTCTGTCCTTAAGCCAGTTTCTTATCCAAGCTGCCACTGGCCCTCCTATTCCATGAGCCTCAATTTTGTTAACCAGCCTTTTATGTACTACTTTGTCAAACGCTTTCTTAAAATCCATATAGACAACATCCACTGCATTCCCTTCATCAACCTTCTCTGTTACTTCATCAAAAAATTCAATTAGATTAGTCAAACACAATCTGCCTTTTACAAATCCATGTTGGCTCTCCTTAATTAACTTAAACCTCTCCAAGTGTCCGTTAATTTTTTCCTTGATTACTGTTTCTAAAGCTTTACCCACCACTGATATTAAACTGACCGGCCTGTAGTTACTAGGATTGTCCTTGCACCCTTTCTTGAACAAGGGTGTCACATTTGCCACTTTCCAATCCTCTGGCACCTCCCCCATATCTAGGGAAGATTGGAAGACTATGGCAAGCCCTTCCGCTATCTCCACCCCCACTTCCCTTAGCAACCTGGGATGCAAGCCATCCAGGCCAGGCGACCTATCCACTCTAAGCATATACAGCCTTTCCAGTACATCTTGCATATTCATTTTCACCCCATCCATTACCTCTACCATCTCCACTTCTACCAATATTTTGTCAGCATCCTCTTCCTTAGTAAACACCGATACAAAGTACTCACTAAGTATTCTAGCCTTGCCCTGCGCCTCTAAGCATATATCACCTTCTTTGTCCCTAATAGGCCCCACCCCGCCTCTTACTACCCGCTTACTACATGCTGGTAGAAGATTTTTGGGTTCCCTTTTTTGTTAACTGCCATTCTATTCTCATATTCTCTCTTTGCCAGTTTTACTTTCCTCTTCACTACCCCTCTCAACTTACTGTATTTGGTCTGGCTCTCACTTGAAGAATTCACCTGACATACATCATACACACTCTTCTCTATCTCCCTCGTCATCCAAGGAGCCCTGGCTTTGGTTCCCCTACCTTTCCCTCTTGTTGGAATGTACCTAGCCTGTACCTGAAACATCTCCCCCTTAAAGATCACCTATTGTTCCATTACAGTTTTTCCTGTCAATCTTTGGTTCTATTTTACCCTGGATAGATCCCCTCTCATCCCATTGAAGTTAGCCCTCTTCAAATTTAGAAGTTCTACTTTAGATTGTTCCTTGCTCTTCTCCATTACTAATCTAAACCTTATGATACGATGATCACTCTTACCCAAGTGTTCTCCCACCTACACTTGGTCCACTTGGCCAACCTCATTCCCCAGCACCAGATCCAGCAATGCCTCCTTCCTAGTTGGGCCGAGAACATACTGGTCAAGGAAGTTTTCCTGAACACATTTCAGAAATTCCTCCCCCTCCTTTCCCTTTACTCTAACATTATCCCAATCGATATTTGGGTAATTAAAGTCCCTCAATATCACCATTCTATAGTTCTTGCACATCTCTGTGATTTCCCTGCAAATTTGCTCCTCTATCTCTCTCTCAGAATTTGGAGGCCTATAGAATACCTCCAATAGCGTGATCATACCCTTTTTGCTTCTCAACTCTAACCAAATGGATTCTGTCCTTGCTCCCTCAAGGATATCCTCTCTTTCCAACACTGCAATGTCTTCCCTAATCAGTACTGCCACCCCACCGCTCTTTTTTCCTTCCCTATCTTTTCTGAACACCTTATAACCGTGAATATTAAGCACCCAATGATGTAATAAAACTCACTACGCACTTGGTTTGAGTATAAAGCAAGGCTTTAATCAACTTGTTTCAGAACATGGAGGTCTAGTTGTACTTCACTAGTTCCTGTCTTACAAAATGTCCCTGGACAAGCTGGGCCCACGCCCGAGTATTTACACTCCTTGGATGGCGCCACCAGCTGGCCGTCCAGTGTTATTTCATGAGTAGTTTCTTTATAATGATGAGATTTATAACACCCAGTCCTCACCATTTTTAAGCCACATTTCCATTATTGCCACTACATCATATTCCCACACGGCTAATTGTGCTTGTAGCTCACCAACCTTTGTGTATTTACATACATGCATTCCAAACCTGTCTTTGTATTCCTCGTAGTCCTTCTTAGCCTGCTCCTATCTAATATGATACTATTTCCTTCTCTAGTACTATGCAACACTCCAGTATGAATAGATATGCCTCTTTCAGCTCACCTTGGGCTTTTGGATTGTTTGCCGATGAATTTAAAGATTTTAATGAACTTTTCACAAAAAATGTGTTAAAAACACTTTTGTCCCCCCTAAGTTTCGAATATGATTTTGGAAGAAACAGAAACAAAAATCAATTTTCCCCTCATCTAAACAAATTTCAACCAGGTCTTGAAGTCCAAACGCTTTTAAAGAGGCTTTGGGGGTGATTTTCATTCAGAAGTCGGGAAGGAGGCAGGGCTACAACTTTCGGGGTTGTAGTCCCGCCTCCATCGAGATGCGGCCAACCCATGCGATTTTATCTTGATTGACCTTGTTGAGCCCGTCCAGCAGGCTCAGCAGGCCAATTAAGGGCCACCCGGCAACAGGTGACGTCACAGACTGAAATTTCATCTGTCAAGATGTTTTGACAGATGAAATATCAGTGTATCACAGCTGTTTGAAGCTGTCAAACACTGACAGTCTTACTTCTAACCTGAGTCCTTCTACACAGACTCAATTAGAAATCTCACCGGCACAGAAAGCTGCAGGCTGTCACTTTTGATAGTTCGCAGCCATTCTGCTTTCTGTGTCGGTTAGATGATGGACTCCCGAAACCTAGAGGAAGGAAGGCTGAAAAGGTAAATACAGGTAATTTAAACTTCTTTACACACTTTAGACACAACAAACACACTTACCTTTGCACTCATGCACCCATCACTCACCTGAACACCAACATCTCAACCCCTCCAAGTCCTTCAACCCGACGGCCCGACTCCTCTAACTTGGCGTCGTTTGGAGCCGTCGGGAATCCCACACTTCAAGATTTAAAATAGGGATTAAGCTAAAAACTGCCTGTTAACTACCTGTTAACAGGCAGTTAATTGGCACTAATCCCTTCCCGCCTCGGGTATGCGGGTCCCAGTGCGGGGCGGGTACCCGCTGATGTAAGAAAAAGGAGACTTACCATCAAGTAACTTTAAAGTAAGCTTTAAGTAACTTATAAACACACTATATACGTCTTTACCATGCCTCTGGTAGAAGCCTCTTACAATACTGAACAGACCAGTATTTATACCAGTCCAACAGGAAGTGACATATGACAGGAAGTGAGGTATGTACACAGTTCATAGTTCATAGTTCACAGGAAGTGATGACATAACTTCCCGGAAGTTATCATTTTTATCACATTCTTCCCTCCTGCAGGATTAGGAGACTGCAGTCTACCTTTTGGTCCGCAGCCGCCGAACAAGGAAGAGTCGCACCCGTTTGGATTCCCGTCGTAGAGGGTCGCTGGTCCGCTTACATGCGGTTGGCCATTGGTCAGAGTCTGTGTGGCCTGGATTGCCCTGTGAAGGGTCGGGGAGATCATGGCTTCGAGTACGAGCCCCAATAGGTTCAAAGTCGGACTGCCTCTTCAGAGGGAGGTGCAGAGCTGGTCTGTGGCGGATCAGTACTTTCATGCGCGGTACTGGGAGGGTCGCAACCTTGAGCACGGGGTTCTACCGGCACCAAGCTAGTTGGTGTCCGATCAGGATCCTGGAGAGGGGTACCCGATAGGTCCCAAGAGTTTCCTGGTGAAATGCCATCACCCGATGTCCCACTAGGTCCTGGTGGGCAGGGAGCCAGATCCCGTAATGATACGGTAGATTCTCGGCCGTCGGAATATCGTATGTTTGCATAGGTGGGGTTGGCATCGGTTAGTTCGACCTCGTCTACAAGAGGGTCATTTTTAGACGTCCGAACGTATCTTCAGAGTAATACAGGTCCAGGAGTAGTTAGCCATGACGGGAGTGATGTCCCATGAGATGAGCGACGCTGGAATCCAAAGAACCGCTCATGAGGTGTAGTATTTGTGGCTGTAGAAAGCAGGGACCGTATAGAGTGCAATGCATCCGGAAGCACTGTTTCCCATTGCTGGTCTGGTAGGCCCCGAGATCTTAAAGCGAGATGTACGGAATTCCAGATGATACCGTTATACCTCTCTACCTGCCCATTTCCGATGGGATGGTATGGTGTTGTTTTGCTTGTAGCAATTCCCCGTTCTGAGAGGTAGTCCTTGAGTTCCCTTGACATAAAGGATGGACCCCGACCTGAG
This sequence comes from Somniosus microcephalus, assembly GCF_052327205.1. Classification (NCBI taxonomy): domain Eukaryota; kingdom Metazoa; phylum Chordata; class Chondrichthyes; order Squaliformes; family Somniosidae; genus Somniosus; species Somniosus microcephalus. The sequence continues at coordinate 27,160,900 of NC_141000.1, read as the reverse complement.
TGAATATAAGCCGGCATGCCACAGAGAGAAAATACCTGCTCAAGGCAGCAGATTACTGTGGACACCAGCATATTGGAGCAGGGGAAGGCAAACGGAAAACGTGAATATTCGTCGATCATGGTGAGCAAATATGTGTTCCGAGTTGAAGAGGGCACTGGGCCCTTAAAATCGATGCTAAGTCATTGCATCGGTTGGGTTGCATGTATGAGTATACCATCTGAGGGGCGGAAGAACTGAGGTTTTAATTCCGCACAAAGCCGGCATTCTGAGCATATTTTCTTTACATCTCCAGTGGAAAAAGGGAGATTCCATGATCGTACGAAATGTAGCATGCGCGTAACGCCAGGATGACACAAACCATTGTGGACATCCATGAGAGTGGAGGATGACATAGTGGAGCAGAATGCCCGTGTGAGGGTGTCCGGGGCCACATTCTCCTTGCCAGGCCGATAGAGAATGGTATAACCAAAAGAGGCCAGTTCCATCCTCCAAAGTTGTATTTTATTATTCTTAATTTTGGTTCGTTTTCGATTATCGAGCATGAAGGCGACTGATCGTTGGTCCGTGATCAATGTAAAGTGCTGGCGAGCTAGAAAATGGTTCCACTTCCGTACTGCCTCTATGATGGCTGTGGCTTCTTTCTCAACCGGAGGATAATGTAGCTCGGCACCTTGTAAGGTCCTGGACATAAATGCTACAGGACGACCTTCCTGATTCAGAGTAGCCGAGATCGCCACCTCCGAGGCATCACATTCAACCACGAAAGGGAGATTCTCATCAATGGAGTGAAGAGCCGCTTTCTCCAACTGTTTTTTGAGAAGGTTAAAGGCTGCAACAGCCGCTGTTCCCAGTGGAAATGATCTAGCATGCAGCAAGGGTTGGATTTTGTCTGAAAAATGAGGAATCCATTTAGCGTAGTATGCAAACAGACCAAGAGCCTGACGTAAAGAAGCCGGATTCTTAGGTGACGGGAGCTCTTGGAGCGGGCGAAGTCTTTCTGGGTCTGGCTTAATGATACCATTGCCTACGCAGTAGCCAAGGATGTTGATGGTCGGTTGCGACTCAACAGATTTGGATTCATTCAGGGTCAAATTACGGCGATGGAGGGCATCCTGAAATTTTTGGAGGTTGGAGTCGTGTTCCTGTTGATCGTGACCTGCAATGGTAATGTTATCAAGATAGGGAAAAGTGTCCCTTAGGTTTTCCTGCTTAACCAGGCCATCCATTGCCCGTTGAAAGACAGCCACTCCATTAGTAACCCCGAATGGGAGGCGACGAAATTGGTATAGCCGTCCATTAGCCTCAAAGGCTGTGTACTGCTTATCTGAGACCTTCAAGGGTAACTGATGATAGGCACTTTTTAAATCGTAAGTTGAGAACACTTTGTATTCGGCCAGTTTATTAACCATATCATCAATGCGTGGCAATGGGTAGGCGTCCAAGTCGGTATATTGATTGATGGTTTGCGAATAATCGATGCATAGTCGCTGTTTGTGAGGTTTTAGAGGGTTCTTGACAATGACGACTTGAGCCCGCCAGGGCGACGAACATGGTTCAATGATATCCTCTGCTAGAAGTCGAGAGATTTCAGCCACAATAAAAGATTGGTCTTCCTGATTAAAGCGCCGCGATTTCGTTATTATCGGTTGGCATTGAGGCGGAATACTGGCAAATAATGAGGGTTCATCAAGTGAAGCTGCTGATAATGCACAAAATGGTAATTTAGACGGTATATTAGAAATAGTAAGTCCGGGTTTGGATCCACCAAACTCAATGGTGAGTTTCTTATGCTGTTTTGGAAGTCCAGCCCTAAGAGGAGATCACTACATAAGTCCTTGAGCACCGAAAGTCGGGTGGAGGGATACATATGACCATGAAGTGTCATATCAACAACACAAAAGCCGGAGATTCTGGTATTAAGTGATGACTGGGCCATCGCAATTGCCTGGTCCGATGGGAAGACATGTAGTTTCAATTTCGCAACAATCTGTTCCTTAATGAAACTATCAGTACTTCCTGAGTCAATTAAGGCATCTAAGGTATGCCCTTTAATTGAAATTTTTGTGGCTGCATGAGACAGGTTCTGTGGGCAAGCAGCTGTAATTGGTGTCGTTGCACAGAGAGTGGCTAAAACTCTCGGTGTGCTTCTTCGGGAGAGAGCTCGAGAGGAAGCTTGATAGGTCCTAGCTGGAGCATCTTGATAGGCCCTAATTGGGGCAGTTCGGTAGGCCTTAGCTGGATTGGCCCTCGTAGAGGCCCTTGATAGGCAAACTTTAGCAAAGTGTCCTTTTTTCCCGCAATAACTGCAGATTGCATTGCGAGCAGGGCAGGTTTTCCTAGGGTGAAAAGCATCTCCACAAAAGAAGCATTCCTTCCTAGATTGCCAAGAGGCTGCTAAAGTGGGGTCGTCCTCCTCTTCTTCATCAGAATTATCAGAATTAGATTCCCCCATGATAGGGTTCACCTGAGACCGCTTGAATTGTCTGGTTGCAGCTACAGCAGCAGATCGAGATCTGGGCAGCTGATAGAGGTCTGCATTTCTCTTTGCCAAATCCAGTGAACAAGCTAGGTCAAAAGCTCTTTGTAGCTCAAGTGTTTTACTTTCTAGTAGACGCTGGCGTATAAATGGAGAGGCAATCCCGCAGATGAAAGCATCACGAATCATTTCTTGGCGGTACAGCTCAGCTGAGGCTGCCTGAAAGTTACAATCTACGCTGAGCCTGCGAAGCTCTTGCAGGAATTCGTCAATTGATTCCCCTGGCCCTTGTCGGGCTGTGGCCAGTAGATGTCTAGCATAGACCTCATTTGGGGTCTTCGCATACAGTTTCTTAAGTGCCCGAATCACCTCTTCGTAATTATCCCATTCATCAACATATTCGAACACTTTTGGGGTCACATAATTGACAAGTATCTTCAATTTAGCAGGAGCATCCGCTCTACATTCATCCAGAAAATTCTCAAAAGTACGATACCAATGCTTCCATACCCTGCCAGCTGCTGGTGTATTCGGGTCCAAGTCCAGACGAATAGGTCTAAGGATTTTCTCCATGATGGGTGGTTCCCTGGATCCTTAACTTCCGAGTTTGTCTGAAGGTCTAGTATTTGTCAGTGTAAATACTAAGTTACTTAAATTGATGTAAGAAAAAGGAGACTTACCATCAAGTAACTTTAAAGTAAGCTTTAAGTAACTTATAAACACACTATATACACAAGAGAGGTCTTTACCATGCCTCTGGTAGAAGCCTCTTACAATACTGAACAGACCAGTATTTATACCAGTCCAACAGGAAGTGACATATGACAGGAAGTGAGGTATGTACACAGTTCATAGTTCATAGTTCACAGGACGTGATGACATAACTTCCCGGAAGTTATCATTTTTATCACACCCGCCTCCTTTGAAACTTACATGGAGGCGGGTTGGGGGCGGGATGGTGTCGGGACCCCCGAATTCGGGACTTTAACCCCCCGCACGCCTCCAATCCCAACTCCACAGGTCAATGAAAATCGACCCCTTTAAATTGCTTAAAACGTTTTAAAATTGAAATTTCTCAATATTTGATTTTGAACAATCGACTGAAGTGAGTAGCTTTACACAGACATGCAACCATACTGTTGAGGAGGGGGAGGGCATTTGTAGGAGTTACATATTACTTTTTATTGACTTCAAAAAAAAAATCATTGAGACCTTTCAGAAGAGAACCAAAAAAAGAGGAAAACACAAACCATGTTATTTTTTCTGTCGTTCTATAGTCCTAACAAGTCCCAGGAGTAATGTAAATATAGATTTCCTCTTAAACATTTAGTGGAGTGTTAATAGAAACAAGAGTTATGTAATGATGTATAAAAATTGCAAGAAGCTACTTTAGAAGAAACCATTATTTGTTTATTGAGAAAGACACAGAAAATACTTTGATTAAACTGATAATGTGCAATTTCAATTTGGTATAAATGTTTGAAATAGGAAATTAAAAATTGAGAGTACACTGAAGTTTGTTTCCCACTATTTAATTGCGAAGTACCTAAAATCATTCAACACTTTTCATGATAAGAACAGGGATTCATTGTGGAGAATGTTTGAGAGAAAAACATTAGAAGCGAAATTCGTCTTTACGTCACCATATTAGTTTCCAAGTCAATCTGATTGGTTCTCCTGTCCAGGAAGAAAGATGAATGTTTATTTCTGTTAAATCATAGCTTTTCCTGCTTTTTGTTTTTAATTCGGTGATGCAAATTGTATATGTGTTTTTCTGTACTTGTGAATAAGTGCTGCATTTCTGACATGTTACATGGGGGGTGTGCTGGTTCAAGAAGACAACGTTTATTAATGGAAGTTGAAAATACGGATACCTGTTTTTGTTCAATTCTTTTTCAAACTGTGAACTAAAGAACTACAGCACTTTATATTTGTTGGTTGTCTGGTTGCATTGTGATTAATATTCGAATTACTTATGTGGATGTCCAGCACATCAGCGCCATAGGAAAGTCACTGCTCCTGCTGCTTGTGCAGCCACTGCTATAGTGACATGAGGGCTGGGCTAATATGTTGAAAACTTTAAAATTAATACTAATTGCACGAATAGATATGCCTCCTTCAGCTCAGCTTGGGCTTTTGGATTGTTTGTCGATACATAACCCTGTAACTGAGTGATGTTTCTGAAGTGTTAATGCATTATTATGCAGTTCTCTTATATCCCAGTCATTTCTGACAAGTAATTTCTTTTTAAATAGTATTAGCTTTTAATTAATTCTACCATAAACAAACTTGCAGAATGGGCATGTAAATGACAAATGAATTTCAATGATAAGTGTGAGGTGGTGCATTTTAGGAGGAGGAATAAGGAGGCTACCTAATCCTTGGAAAATAAGAGTCTAAATGGGGTAGAGGTGCAAAGGGATCTAGAGGTATAGATTCACAAATCATTAAAAGTAGCAACGCAGGTTAAAAAAGCCATAAAAGTGCAAATAAATCACTGGGGTTCATTTCTAGAGGAATAGAATTCAAAAGCAGAGAAGTTATGTTAAACTTGTATAGAACCTTGTCTGATTGTCTCATGATTTGAGACGGTGGGGTGGCAATATGGCATTACTGTATATATGCTTTTAAGTGTAAGTTGTAAAAGTTGTTGTTGTAACAGTAGTTGTTGTAAAATTTGCTCATGGACGAAAAGGTCGCGCTCAAAGGAGTTTGTGGCCCACTCAGTACAAAAAATTAGAGGGAACGTTGATTACAACCTCCAAAAACTCTAACAGATTGGTCAAATATGATTTCCCTTTCAATAAATCCGTGTTGACTCTGCCCAATCCTATTATTATTTTCTAAGTGCCCTGTTACCACGTCCTTAATAATAGATTCTAGCATTTTCCCTACTCCTGCTGTCAGGCTAACTGGTCTGTAGTTCCCCATTTTCTCTCTCCCTCCTTTCTTAAATAGTGGGGTTACATTTGCTACCTTCCAATCTGTGGGAACTGTTCGAGAATCTATGGAATTGGAAGATGACAACCAGTGCATCCACTATCTCTATAGCCACCTCCTTCAAAGCCCTAGGATGTAGGCCATCATGTCCAGGGAATTTATCAGCTTTCAGTCCCATTAAATTTCTCCAGTACTAATTTTTTATTAATACTAATATCTTTCAGTTCCTCATTCTCTCTAGACCCTTGGTTCTCTACTATTTCCGGGAGGTTTTTTGCATCTTCTTCCGTGAAGACAGACACAAATGGCTGGATTTTGATTCGGGGCGGGCTGGGGTCGTGTAATCCGCATTTCGTGTTAGCCACCCGATTGTAAATCGATGTGGGAGAATTATGTGATTTTAACTTAATTGGCCAATTGAGTTCCAACGTGTGGGAACCCATGGCCAATGAGTTTTTCCAGTCTGAAAGTCGCCTCCGATGACGTCATCATTGCTGTTGCATTTAAGGTCTGCAACAAGCCTTGCTTCTTCTGCAGACTGCAAACCTTTTGGCCTTTTGTGTTAGAGGGACCTGGAGGCAGAATGACCAGCGAGAGACCTAGGTCTGCTCCCAGGTTTGATGATGCTGCCCTGCAAGTTCTAGTAGAGGAAGCAAGAGCACCTAAAGAGGTGCTCTTCCCTTCTTCAGGGAGGAAGAAGCCTCTCCAGCAAACCAAGGCTGTGTGGATCCAGGTGGCAGAGGAGGTCAACTCGTTGTCAGTAACCCACAGAACCTGGTTTCAGTGCAGGAAGAGATTTCATGACCTTCTGTGCACTGGAAAAGTGAGTATGAATTTCCCATCACCCTCAATCTGATCCCCATTGCCTCTCCTCACCAGCACTCAGCTTTAGCAATCTCCTCCTTCACATCCCACTTGACACTGACATCCAATAACCTTTACCCATTCCCTCTCTCTCTATGGTCACATTCACTTAACTATTTGAATATGCCGCCCTCACACTCCCTATCACTGTGATGCTATGCAGACAACTGACAACACACAGTGAGGGCCCTTGGTCTTGCCACCTCACTCCATCTTTGTCTCCTTCTAAGCATTTATGCTATGGATTCTCTACAATCACTCCTTCATTCTCACTCAACCTCCACTTGTCTCCCTCATTGCAGGAAAAGAGAGCTCATAATAAGAGAGAAAGGGCAAGGACAGGAGGAGGGCCACCCTCAGTAGCCCACCTCACCCCCTGGGAGGATGCGGTCCTGGGGATCGTGGGAGTGGAGGACGATGCGCAAGTGGGGGACGGACAGAGGGGTGCATCACAGCAAGCTGGTGACGGAATAGTTTTCCATCTCTCTCAATGACATTGCATGAGTCGCTGATAATGATTCTGAAGCTCTAACAGATGGACTTATGATCATCTGCAATATTCAATGTGCATGTAACCTTGGCATCACATCTCTGACTCTTTCCTTTACTCCCCCACAGGACCATCGAGAGCCCCCGTCCCCACTAGCCAGGAGGAAGGTCGAGAGCTGGAGAGACAGTTTGAAGGTCGAGAGCTGTAGAGACAGTTTGAAGGTCGAGAGCTGGAGAGACAGTTTGAAGGTCGAGAGCTGGAGAGACAGTTTGAAGGTCGAGAGCTGGAGTGACAGTTTGAAGGTCGAGAGCTGGTGGAGTGACAGTTTGAAGGACGAGAGCTGGAGAGACAGTTTGAAGGTCGAGAGCTGGAGTGACAGTTTGAAGGCCGAGAGCTGGAGAGACAGTTTGAAGGTCGAGAGCTGGAGAGACAGTTTGAAGGTCGAGAGCTGGAGAGACAGTTTGAAGGTCGAGAGCTGGAGAGACAGTTTGAAGGTCGAGAACTGGAGTGAGCAGTTTGAAGGTCAAGAGCTGGAGAGACAGTTTGAAGGTCGAGAGCTGGAGAGACAGTTTGAAGGTCGAGAGCTGGAGTGACAGTTTGAAGGTCGAGAGCTGGAGTGACAGTTTGAAGGTCGAGAGCTGGAGCGGAACCCGGTTACCAGGACGCTAAGTTTGACAGCCAGGGGTAATGTGCAGGCTAGGTGTGTGGGAGAAACATCGAGAAAAACTGAGAGGAAACATCAAGAAAGACAGAGGAAACATCGAGAGAGAGAGAGGGGAAACATCGAGAGAGACCAAGATGGAAACATCGAGAAAGACTGAGGGGGCACTTTATTTATTTAATTTTATTAATTAATTAATTAATTAATTAATTAAATGTATTTAATTATAAGTTGTGAGTTCCTCACGATGCTCTCCCAGTGCGGCCAACCTGTAACCAGAAATTATTCTAGAAGCCTGGGTAGAAATATCAATGTAATTACTGTAGAAATTACTTTTTTTTACATTATTGCTTGTTCATTTTATGTGCTGTCTTTTTATGTCTTTTATTTATTTTATGTCTGCTTTATTTATATTTAAAGTATGTATGCGTGTATATGTCAGTATGTGTTTTTTTGTGATGGCGCTGATGAAGATGGCTGCCATCCTTGCGAGCTCCGTGCGTACCAGGCAGCTAAGTGTTCTTGCTGCTTGGTGCTCTCGGCTCATCAAGAAAAAAGCATTTCACTGACTAGATTACACTTCTTGTATTTAGTTATGTGACCAATAAAATTGTAATTGTAATTGAAAAGCCTGAGCATCCAGACTCCTCAGAGGAAGCTGCAGCCTCTAAGGGCGCAACGTCAGCAGAATTCAGTGCACCCAGCACCAGCGCAGACACTCACGCCTCGGTGGGACCATCGCGAGATAGAGTAGTGTTGTCACCTGGCGTATCACAGCTCACAAGTGAGCATCAGCAGATTGTGGAGACAGGGACAGCAGTGGAGAGTCCTAGTCGGAGGGCGCAGGACTCTGCCAGCTCAGCTCAGCTGCATGTTGACCCTCTGCCTCTGGGTCCATCCATAAGATCAGTGGTGCTGGAACTCCAGGAACAGATGCAGGAGTCTCTGGCAGGTTTTGTCTCCAGGGTCGCTGCGAGTGTGGAGCGAATGGACGAGTCCATTGCGAACATGAGCAGAGTCTTTGTGGAGTCATTGGCGCATGAACGCATCACCGTGGAAAGGATGGCAACATCCATGGAGGTGATAAGTCGCCAGAGTGCAGAAAACATGGTGAGTGTTCTGAATAGAATGACATCTCTGGAGGAGCGATGGTCATCTATTGAACAGAGAAACCAGACCTTCATGGAAGTCCTTCTGAGTAGGACTGCCAGTGCAGATATGGGTCCCCATGGCCCCCCTGATGTGCAGCAAGGTGCTCTCAAGCCACTTGCAAGCACTGAGGGGGACCTGACCCATGAGAGGGAAGTTGGTGGCAGACATCAAGGAAGTGGGGGCTCCTCTCCAAGCGCTCACACTTCCATGCCACTGCAGAGCCCTCGGTCAGAGCCCCACCAGAGTCCATACCCATCTGAGATCGGCGTCTCAACCCCTGCACAGCCATAGGAGCAGCAGACTGTTGCCGAGCCCTCGCAGGTTCGCCACCCCAGAGGACGCCCACCAAAGGTGTCGAGACAGGAGCAGCAGGAAAGTGAGCAAGGGGCCTCCACATCTGCTGAAACCACAGGGGAAGCACCACGTAAGAGCACGCGTAAGAGAAAGATACTGCACAAATAGTCACAAGGGTAGTCACTTGGGTGAAATTTGATGTTTTATGTTAAAAAGCCATCAGATGATTACTGTAAATAAAAAATCTGATGGCTACTGCTGTAGTTGTGGCATGTGTCATTTCACTAATGGAATGTATATTTGTTGTAAATTATGTATTAATTCTGTAAATGCTAGCCATTGCTTGTCTACTGTCATACCTTTTAATGTAGTTTCCCAATCTACCTTAGCCAACTCGCCCCTCATATCTACGTAGTTTGCTTTGTTTAGATTTAGGACCCTAGTTTCGGATTTAACTAAATCACTTTCAAACTCAATATAAAATTCTATCATATTATGGTCGCTCTTCCCTAAAGGCCCCTTTACTACAAGGTTATTAATTAACCCTTTCTCATTACACAATACTAGATCTAAAGTAGCCTGTTCCCTAATTGGTTCCTCAACATACATATCTAGAAAACTATTTTGCATACATTGCATGAATTCGTCCTCCACACTATTACTGCAAATTTGGTTTGCCCAGTCTATATGTAGATTAAAGTCCCCCATGATTACTGTATTACCCTTGTTACATGCGCCTCTAATTTCCTGATTTATACTCTGCCCTACATTACAACTACTGTTTGGGGGCCTATAAACAACTGCCACCAATGTTTTCTGCCCCTTGCTGTTTCTTACCTCCACTCAAACTGATTCTACTTCTTGATTTTCGGAGCTAAGATCCTTTCTACTGTCTTTATCCCATCCTTTATTATCAGGGCTACCCCTCCTCCTTTTCCATTTTGCCTATTTCTTCTAGAAGTTAAGTATCCTGGAATATTTAGTTCCGAACCTTGGTCACTTTGCAACCACGTCTCTGTAATAGCTATTAGATCACACCTATTAATTTCTATCTGCGCTATTAATCCATCTATTTTGTTGCGAATGCTTCACGCATTCAGATATAGTGCCTTTAGCTTTGACTTATTTCTATTTTTCCCTGATGTCACCTTAGTCACTGATGCCCTATTACCTTTGTTACTCTCTGTCCCTTCCTGACCCACTCTGCTTATTTTTACCCAAAACTCTACTCTGCTCTAGAGCCTTGACATTTCTCTCGCTGCTTTTAAGTTTACTCTTTCCTGAATCCTCCCACCTCTTCCCCCCTCCCCCCTCCCCACCACCCCACCACCCCCCTCCCCACCACCCCACCCCCCCCCCTCATTAGTTTAAAGCCCTGTCTACTGCTCTAGTTATTCGGTTCGCCAGGACACTGGTTTAAGTGAAGTCCGTCCCAATTTCACTCATAAATGACCTGGTTCAAAGTTTATGATTGTGCCCCCTTTTTCTGGATTCCCCCATCAGAGGATATAGTTTCTCTGTATTGACCCTATCAACGCCCTTTATCACGTTAAAGGCTTCTTATTCTAATTTTCACTCTGTGGAAAGTATCTAATACTCATAGATTTATTCCTTTGGTATTAAACATTAATAGATATAAGAAGCCCACTATAAAAGTTCTCAGTCCACCTTTATGACTTTGTGATTCATCCATCTGAAATCCACAAATGAAGCTTGTTTACAAACTGCAATTGCTCCTTCAAATAAGGGACAAAAGAATGTTCAATAAAATAGAAGCAAATTAATGTCTTCAATAAAAGTGCTGACCTCCCCTTGCCTTTCTTACACTCATAGTGTTCATTAATAAATACTGTAACAAGAAAGACAGAACTTGTTTTTATATTTGTACCTTATCACGACCTCAGAACTCCCAAAGTGCTTTACAGCCAATGAAATACTTCTGAAGGGCAGTTACTGTTGTAATGTAGACAAACAGCCACAGCCAATTTATGCACAGCAAGGTCCCACAAACAACAAATGAATGAATGACCAGCGAATGTGTTTTGAGGGTATTGGTTGAGGGAGGAATGTTGGTCAGAACACTGAGAGAACTCAATGCTCTTTTCTGAATGGAGCCATGGGATCTTTTACATCCACATGAGCGGTCAGATAGGGCCTTGGTTTAACATCTCATCCGAAAAATGGCATCTTCTTTGATGCAGCACTCAATCCTGCACTCAAGTGTCAACTGCTTAAGAAAAACAACTAGAACAACTATAAACTTACTGTGTAAAGAAAGGCCTGCATTTATATAGCTCATTTCACCACCTCAGGATGTCACAAAGCACAGTTACTTGTAGAAAAAGCAGGGACAATTTGCCTAGCGGAGGATACAGGACGACAAGTGATCTACAAGACAGAGAGGCACTGTAGAAGCCGTGTTTTTCCCTCACATGCTTGCCAAATACAGAAGGGAGTGGTAAAGCACAAAGGATGATTCGCAAAGTAATGGAGACTGCTTTTATAAAGGTTCGTAACACCCCACTTGTTGTGTCTGTGTATAATAAGACACAGACTGCAGGAGAACAGTACAACAGGTGTTTACTCAACGTGGCTCACACTGAACTGATCTGTACAGATTACTACTCAGTGCTATATACAGGTGTGGTCGCTGCCGGTACTGCAGTATACATGAGCTGTAAAAGATAGTTCCCCCCTTAAAGGTATATACATTACAATTCCTCCCATTTTAGATAAACAGTACCATAACACTCATTTAACAATTAAATATCAAACTAATTACAATTAACACTTTAAACATGCAACATTAGCTGAAAATAGTCTATTTATATATTCAGTCTTTGGGGAGGCTTCCTGATCCTTTCTGGATAGCGCCTTTCCCGAGTGTCTTGCTCTTGGTGCGGAGGCGATTTTGGCCCCCTGTCGCCGGTTGGTTCATCAGCTTCCGATGCTACTGTTTCTGGGGTAGATGCGACTTGTACGTCGGGTTCATCACCAGGCACGTATGGTCGAGGCATGTGGTTGACTTGTTCCTGTGACTCTAGGATCTGGTCAGCATGGCGTCTCACGATGCTCTCCCCAACGTCCACTGTGTACATTAGTGGGCCCTGCCGTGTGCATATCGTTCCTGGCTGCCATTTTTCTGTTCGGTAGTCGCGGGCCAAGACTGGTTGCCCTACATTGAAGCTCCTTGTTGGCTTCTCATGGATGTGCTGGAATTGCTTACTCTCAACATCTCTTCATACATTTGGTCTGAGCAAATCCAGGCGAGATCTTAACCTTCGGTTAAAGAACATCATGGCTGGGGCCTGGTTGGTGACTGCATGTGTCGCATTCCGGTAGGCGAACAGGAAATTGTCCACCCCGTGTTCAGGGTCGGGGGGGGGAGGTGTGGTTACCTAATTTGACAGACTGGGGTCTGTTTGTTAGGAAATCCAGGGTCCAGTTGCAGAGGGAAGTGTTCAGGCCAAGAGTTTGGAGTTTGGTGGCCAGCTTGTTGGGGACGATAGTGTTGAATGCTGAGCTGTAGTCTATGAACAGCATTCTGATGTAGGTCTCTTTACCATCTAAGTGATTCAGTGCCGAGTGTAGAGCAGTTGTGATTGCATCCTCCGTTGATCTGTTTGCACGATAGGCAAACTGGTGTTGGTCAAGAGAGGCGGGAACACTGGCTTTGATGTGAGCCAGGACCAGTCTCTCGAAACACTTCATTACGATGGGTGTGAGTGCGACAGGTCGATAGTCGTTCAGGCACGTCACAGCCGTTTGTTTTGGCACAGGAATAATGGTAGCGGTCTTGAAGCATGTAGGGACTACTGCCTGGGCCAATGACAGATTGAAGATGGCGGTGAAGACATCAGCCAGCTGATCAGCACATTCCTTGAGTACCCGTCCAGGGATGCTATCCGGTCCAGCAGCCTTTCGTGTGTTCACTCCGCATAGAACACCCCTTACGTCGTTGGTCGACAGAGTGAGCACCTGGTCTTCCGGGGGTGGCAAGGCTTTGGTAGCCGGCTCCCTGTTGTCCCTGTCGAAGTGAGCGTAGAAGTTGTTAAGCTCCTCCGGAAGGGAGGCATCGCTAACCGGGGGGCTGGTGTTTTTGCTCTTGTAGTCAGTGATGGACTGGATGCCTTGCCACATGCGCCGGGGGTCCGAGTTGTTGTGGAAATGATCCTCTATCCGCAGTGTCTGTTTCCTTTTCGCAGTCCTGATACCCTTTTTTAGGTTGGTCCTAGCTGCACTGTAAGCCGCCGCGTCGCCAGATTTAAATGCTGCGTCGCGTGCTTTCAACAGCGAGCGGACCTCTCCGTTCATCCAGGGTTTCTGGTTGGGGTATGTCCTGATATTTTTATGGGTCGTGACGACCTCGACGCAGCTGTTAATGTAGAATAGCACTGTGGATGCGTATTCCTCGATGTCATTATGGGCAAACATGCCCCAATCAGTGCGTTCGAAGCAATCCTGAAGCTCTGAGACTGCCCCCTCTGGCCATACTTTCACTGATCTCACTGATGTTCTCACTCTTTTGATGAGCGGTTTGTATGCCGGGGCTAGAAACATAGCCTTTATTGCCTTCTTAAAGGTTTGTACGAACCTCTCAGCCAATCCATTTGTGGCTGGATGATACGGGGCGGATGTGTAATGCCGTACCCCATTCTTTTTCAAGAACCTCCGGAACTCTTCGGACACAAACTGTGGTCCGTTGTCGGAGCAAATCTGTTCTGGCAAGCCATTCCTGCAAAAGTGGTCCGTAGGACTGCAATAGTTTTCTCCGTGGTGGTGGAGGACATTTTGATGACCTCAGGCCATTTCGAGTGTGCATCCACGGCTATTAAAAACATTGAGTCCATGAATGGACCAGCAAAATCAATATGCACCCGTTGCCATGGAGATGAGGGCCACTCCCATGGGTGTAGAGGGGCCTGTGGTGGTGCATTTTGGACTTTCTGGCATCCTGAGCAGCTCTTGGTCAGGTCCTCGATTTGTTTATCGATTCCCGGCCACCACACATAAGCCCTGGCTAGGCTTTTCATTTTTACCCCTCCCAGATGACCCTCATGAAGCTCATTGAGCACTCTATCCCTTAACTTGGGTGGAATTACCACTCGGGATCCACACATCAAGGTCCCCCGGCACACTGACAGCTGTTCTCTCCTTGTCGAGAATGCTGGCAACAGTGAGTCGCCATGTGCTGGCCATCCCTTCACCGTCAAATCATATACCCGAGACAGTGTCGGGTCATTTCGGGTTTCCTTTTCGATACAAGCGTTAGTTACCGGTAGGTATTCAACTATAGTCGAATGGAATATTTCGACAGGATCCACTGCTGGTGCTTCCTCCGCAGTCGGCAGTGGCAGGCGTGATAGCCCATCAGCATTTCCATGCTGTTTCGTGCCCTTATATTCAATCTCATAGTGGTGCGCCCCTAGAAAAAGTGACCATCTTTGTAGTCGTTGCGCAGTCATCACCGGAACGCCCTTCTTCGGATTAAAAATGGAGACAAGAGGCTGGTGATCAGTCAGCAAGGTGAATTTCTGCCCGTGCAGATAGTGATTGAACTTTTTCACTCCCCACACTAGGCTGAGGGCCTCCCTGTCAATCTGGGCGTAGTTACGCTCGGCTGAGGTTAGTGATCGTGACGCAAAGGCTGTTGGCCTCTCTGAACCGTCCGAGAATTTGTGCGACAGCACCGCTCCAATGCCATAGGGTGACGCATCACATGCCAACCGAATTGGTAATGCCGGGTTGTAATGGGCCAATACCTCTTTCGATGTGATTAGTGTTTTGCTCTTCTGGAAAGCTCATCTGCGTTCGTCACTCCACTTCCATGGCACCCCAGTTTGCAGTAGGGTGTTCAGTGGGTGTAGTATTGTAGACAAATTTGGCAAGAACTTATGGTAGTAGTTTACCAGCCCGAGGAACGACCTCAGTTGTGACACATTTTCCGGTGCTGGAGCCTTGACTACTGCCTCAATCTTCTCTGGGGACTTATGTAACCCCTCTTTATCGATAACGTGGCCACAATACGAGATCTGTTTTCTAAAAAACTCGCATTTGGGGCGGTTAGCTCGGAGCCCATATTCCTGCAATCTAGTGAGCACCTGCTCCAGGTTGGCAAGGTGATCACTGTCATTTTCGCCCGTGACCAGGATGTCGTCCAAATAACACTGGGTCCCTGGGATCCCTTGCAGGACTTGTTCCATTGCCCTCTGCCAAATAGCCGGAGCTGATGCTACCCCGAATACCAGCCGGTTGTATTGGTAGAGACCTTTATGGGTGGTGATTGTGAGGTATTTTTTTGATGCTTCTTCTACCTCCATTTGCAGATACGCCTGGGTCAGATCAATCTTAGTGAAGCGTTTCCCTCCAGATAGCGAGGCGAAAATATCTTCAATCCGCGGAAGTGGATATTGTACGGTGTGATGGATCGGGTTCACTGTTACCTTAAAGTCCCCACAGATGCGAACCTTCCTTGGTTCCCCAGGCATGCTGCTCAATGACTTTTTCATCACAGGGATGATGGGTGTAGCCCACTCGCTCCAGTCTACCTTGGACAGTACACCTGAACGTCCCAGACTCTCCAGCTCTGCTTCAACGGCTGGGCGGATCGCATAAGGTACCGGTCTGGCCTTAAAAAATTTTGGGCTTGCGTTTTCTTAAATTTTAATCATCGCTGTCATGCCTTTTAGTGTTCCGAGTCCTTGCTGGAACACTTCTTTCGCGTCAGTTAGGATCTTTGACAGTCGCCCAGGTGTGACGTCGTCATCCTTTTTGTCAGCCACAGTCAGTGTCTGTATGGAATGCCAATCCAGTTGTATTTTCCGGATCCATTCACGTCCCAGTAATGGTGGCCCTCCATCTTGCAATACATACAGGTCTAGTTTTGGTGTTTCCTTACCGTTATATATAACGGTCACCCTTATTTTTCCTTTGGGGTAGACTTTTTGCCCCGTGTATGTCTTCAAAATAATTTTTGTGTCTCTCAAGGGTATGTGTGAGAATAGCCGCTCGTAGTCCCGTTGGTTTATGACTGTTAGGGCTGATCCTGTGTCCAATCCCATCTTTACCTGGACTCCTGCTATCTTGAGAGTGACCCAAATGGTTCGGTGATCCTCCGTTGTGATCACATTATGTAGTTTCAGACAACTCAGTTCCCTGCTTTCGGAGTCGTTATCACTCTTTTGTTCATCTGAACTATTCTCCGTCATCTTATGTAACTTCTTGTACCTTTCTTTGGTCGGCTTCTTATTACTGGTTTTCTTTGCCGACCTGCAGACTGGTGCTATGTGTCCTACTTTGCCACACTGTCGGCACACTTTGTCTTTGAACCAGCAATCATTCTGGTCATGTGTTGTTCTGCCGCAGCGATAGCACTTCTCTGTTCCATATGACATTTCGTTTGTGCCATATTCTTGCGGTCTCTGTTGTATCTCTGCAGCGCCCCGTGCTGCTGCTTCATATGATACCGCAATGCTGAAAGCCTTTTCCAGCGTAAGGTCCTTTTCAGATAAAAGCCGTTTCTGGGTTCCTTCACTTTGAAGCCCACACACAAACTTGTCCCTTAAGGTATCTGCCAGTCCCGCTCCAAACTGGCAGTGTTTCGATAGTTTGTGCAGTTCTGTTAATTAATCAGCATTGCTTTCATCCATATGCTGGTTCCGTTTGTGAAACTTGAATCTTTCTGCTATCAGCAGCGGTGTGGGGTTTAAATGTTCCTGTAGTATCGTTACTATGTCTTCAAAACTCTTTTCCATTGGCTTCGTTGGGTTACTAGATTTCGTAATAAACCATACGTCTTTGCACCCATTAAATTTAACAATACCGACGCTTTCTTGCCATCTGATACCTCATTTGCCTTGCAGTATACCTTTATTCGTTCGACATATGTAGTCCAATCTTTGGCTTCATTGTCAAATGCGGTGATACTGCCACTCTTCAGCATTTTGGGTGTGGTTTAAAATGGCATCTCCCAATGGCTTAAAATGGCGTCTCCCGCGCTTTCCGTCCTCACCCGCTGCTGCCAACGCCGCTCCCGGCGGTTCTCGTGGCAATGGCGGCACCCTGTAGGTTTCGCGCGCTTCTCCTGCGCTGCTGCCAACGCCGCTCTCGGCGGTCCTCGTGGCAATGGCGGCACCTCGCAGGTTTCTGCGCGTCTCTCTCTCCCGCTCTTCGATGCTGCTCGGCCCCTGAACACCGGCTGCGCCCTGTGCGCTCTGCCCTCTCTCTCTCTCCCCCGTCGACGCTGCTCGGCCCTTTGCTGTGCCGCTCGGTCGGGCTCTAGCCCGCCGCTGTCCGGGAAGGGTCTGCGCACTACCTGTTGCCAGCCCGTTTCGCTGGACCACTTCAACTGGAAAACCAAGCCTGGCTCTCGACAGCCTCCCCCGCAATTCTCGAGTCTCTGCTGGATGACTGGGCGGTTGCCCGTGGTCGACGCCCGAGTCTCTGGCCTTGACCTCCAATCCACTGATCTCCAGGAACGAATCCCCGGGAGGTGATGCAGAGTTGCAGGTAGGTTCGAACTTGCCTGTTCACAATGCTGTGTCTGTGTATAATAAGACACAGACTGCAGGAGAACGATACAACAGGTGTTTACTCAACGTGGCTCACACGGGAACTGATCTGTACAGATTACTACTCAGTGCTGTATACAGGTGTGGTCACTGCCGGTACTGCAGTATACATGAGCTGTAAAAGATAGTTCCCCCCTTAAAGGTATATACATTACACCACTGACAATTATAGCACAAGATGAAGATAAAACGTAGATAAATTAATATCTTCTCATTCAGGGCTGCAAGTGGAAAAATGCATTAATTTTCCAATCACAATGTTTCCATGCTGCTGTTTGATCCTCCTTAAACCCCCTCCCCCACTCTGAAGGAGCTTCGATGCAGAACAATGAACGTTTCTGCAGCAGAATGAAGCCTTCTGCCCATCAAAGGTTCAACAATAGTCCTCAGACAGTCAGAACACTCCTGCAGCAGAATGAAGCCTTCTGCCCATCAAAGGTTCGACAATAGTCCTCAGACAGTCAGAACGCTCCTGCAGCTCAGCCCAGTCTCAAATCCTTTTTTCCTATTGGGAGCAAGATTTGAACTTTGGAAAACCAGGAGGCTGAAATGGTACTCGTTTCACCTCTAAGTGCCCAGTGGATTGGTCATTTCTTTTCAGCGCGCTTAAAAACAAGACTAGAAATCCAGGGCAGAGGGGCCACAAAGGAAGCAGGGTATGGGCAAGGCTTGGCCTAGCTCGGAATTCACACTCAACTTCCCCACCACTTTCTTCCTCATCCTATTTCTTCACCTTAACTGGCACCACAGCTTACGCTGGGGAATCATTCCATGCGACTCCTGCAGTGGAAAGCTACATTAGAAGAGTGATCATCAGCAAACCCTTTTTCTATAACTAGGTGTTACAGATGAAGCAGAGTTGGAGGCCTAGGACACATTACCGCAATTAGTTCAAAAAACAGCAAAAAATCCACCCAGATCAGACCCCTCCCCCTCGGTCCCAGCCCCATCCCAGTCCTGCTGGTGATGGATGTGAACACTGTGACAAGTATTCTTCCGAGAACAGAAATTCCCAGCTATAGCATGCAGCAGCTGGAGTTACTTCAAGTGCCAACAGGACTCAACTCAGAGTAGTGTTGAAGGGAGAGCGAAGAGGGCAAAATGGCTCAAAAATAAAGGCGAGAGGTATAGGGAAATGAAATGGGTAGCAATGAATGAGAGAGAGGAAGAAAATGAATGCTAATGAAGGGTACAGAAAAAGGGGAAAATGAAGGGTAACTGAATGGAGGAAATGAAAGTAAGAAGGAAAGGGGCAAAAATATTGAGATTGGTGAGTAAGGGGAGAGCCAACATTAGTAGAGAAGCAGTGGAGAGCAAAAGAGTGCCAGTTTGAATTGGATGGGGAGAGTGCCAGTTTCACTTGGATGGGGAGAGTGCCAGTTTGAATTGGATGGGGAGAGTGCCAGTTTCACTTGGATGGGGAGAGTGCCAGTTTGAATTGGATGGGGAGAGTGCCAGTTTCACTTGGATGGGGAGAGTGCCAGTTTGAATTGGATGGGGAGAGTGCCAGTTTCACTTGGATGGGGAGAGTGCCAGTTTGAATTGGATGGGGAGAGTGCCAGTTTCACTTGGATGGGGAGTGACATAATAAAACTCACTACACACTTGGTTCAAGTATATAGTGTCATAAATCGCAACTTCTACAAGAAGTAACTCAGGAAGTACTACTGAACAGCCAGCTGAGGGCGCCGCCCAAGGAGTTTAAATACTCGGGCGTGGGCCCACCTTGGCCAGAGACAGTCTCGAAACAGGAAGCTAGTGACTACTAACTAGACCTCCATGTTTTGTTACAAGTCGATTAAAGCCTTGCTTTATGTACAACCAAGTGCGTAGTGAGTCTTTATTACGTCATAAAGCAAGGCTTTAATCAACTTGTTTCAAAACATGGCGGTCTAGTTGTACTTCACTAGTTCCTGTCTTACAAAATGTCCCCGGGCAAGCTGGGCCCACGCCCGAGTATTTATACTCCTTGGACGGCGCCACCAGCTGGCTGTCCAGTGTTATTTCATGAGTCGTTTCTTCATGATGATGAGATTTATAACATTCTTCCTGCCTAAAAGATTTGGAATTCCGACGACTTCCTCCTAACGGATTAGGCGGACCACGAATAGCCGCAGTCTTTTAGATCTTTGTTTATGGCTGGAAGGCACGTCTCCCCGGACCGTGTCTTGGTCCCTGGGCCGCTTGATCCGTACTGGTAGATCGATGGGGCCCGTGTCGTCTTGATCGACCTGAGGGAGACTGGGGAGATCGTGACTCCGGGTGCGGGTCCCCACAGGCGCAGAGCTGGCTTCATCTTGTTTGATAGCCGGGGATTGACTTGCGTCCTGGCTTCGGGTGGCCATCCCACGGGGAGCGCTCAGCTCCCTGAGTGGATCCGGTGGGGTAGCCGGCAGCTCTCTTGATGTCCCAGGTAGGGCGTCATCTTCAAAGTAGCGCAGAGTATCGGCATCATTACCGTGGGTCCCTCTATCAGTTGGGTCCATGGGACCGGTTGGACAGGGAGCCAGATCTCGGAGCAAAACGGTGGACTCCCGGCCATCAGGGTACCGCACGTGCACGTACATGGGATTAACGTCAGTGAGTTCCACCTTGTCGACGAGGGGATCGTTTTTGAAAGGTCGGACGACTCTTCGGAGCAGCACGGGGCCGGGAGCTGCCAACCATGATGGTAGGGACGTCCCATGAGTGGAGCGACGCTGGAACCTGAAGAATCGCTCGTGAGGTGTGACATTGGTGGACGTAGAAAGAAGAGACCTGATGGAATGCAACACGTCAGGGAGCATAGTTTCCCACTGGTGGTCTGGTAGGTTGTGTGACCTCAGTGCAAGATGAACAGCGTTCCAAATGATAGCGTTGTACCTCTCAACCTGCCGTTACCGATGGGATGGTACGGTGTCGTTTTACTTGTGGCGATTCCCTGTTGGGAAAGATAACTTTTGAGTTCGCTTGACATGAAGGAGGGACCCCCGATCAGAGTGGATGAAATTGGCCGTACCGCAAAGGGAAAAGACTTGATCGAGGCATTTGATCACTGTGGAAGTAAGCATATTGGGACAGGGGAAAGCAAAGGGAAAGCGTGAATATTCGTCCACCATAGTAAGTAAGTAGGTGTTTTGCATTGAGGAAGGCAATGGCTCTTTAAAGTCAATGCTGAGTCGCTGCATAGCGTGTATGAACGAGCCATCCGATAGGCGGAAGAATTGCGGTTTTAATTCCGCACAAATTCAACAGGAGGAGCATGTTCTTTTCACATCTTCCGTAGAAAATGGGAGATTTTTAGATCGCACAAAGTGCAACATACGGGTAACGCCAGGATGGCATAAGTCAGTATGAAGATCCGCAAGAGTCGAAGTTAACATAGAAGAGCAGAATGCCCGCGTGAAGGTATCCGGGGCCACATTCTCTTTGCCAGGTTGATAATGTATGGTGTATCCAAAGGCGGTAAATTCCATCCTCCAGAGTTGTATTTTGTTATTCTTGATCTTAGTGCGCTTCTGGTTATCCAGCATAAAGGCCACGGAGCGCTGATCGGTTATAAGTGTGAAATGGCGACGAGCGAGAAAATGACTCCATTGATGTACAGCTTCGATGATGGCCGTAGCCTCCTTCTCGACAGGAGGATAATGGAGCTCGCTACCCTGCAAAGTTCTGGACAGAAATGCAACGGGTCGACCACCTTGATTCAAGGTAGCAGAGATCGCCACCTCCGATGCATCGCACTCGACCACGAAAGGAAGATTTTCATCAATGGAATGAAGCGTGGCTTTTTCCAGTTGTTGCTTGAGGAGGTTGAAAGCTGAAATAGCTGTTGCCTCCAACGGAAATGACTTTGTGTGAAGCAGGGGCTGGATCTTGTCGGAGAAGTGGGGAATCCACTTCGCATAATAGGCGAACATGCCGAGTGACCGATCAAGAGAGCCGAGATTCGTAGGGGGAGGGAGCTCCTGAAGTGGACGAAGTCGCTCAGGATCCAGTTTGATGACACCGTTGCCCACCCAGTGGCCATGGATGTTGACTGATGGTGCTGATTTCACAGATTTGGACTCATTTAAGGTTAAGTTGAGAGGACGGAGAATGTCAAAACATTTCTGGAGATTGGCATCATGCTCCTTCTGGTCATGACCAGCAATGGTGATATTGTGGCGGAGCCACCAAAGGACTCAGAGCGGTTGTACATTACACTGTTTGACTGTACAATGTCTAGTTACCTTTACAGCACGGTTTCAACGTGATGACGTCATGCCGTTAGTCACGTGATGCCCCAATGGCGGGAAGAACGTGATGACATCATGACGTCAGTCTTCTGACCAGAGGATCAGTCCTCGTGGAGCCCTCAAGGAGAGTAGACCTGTTATTGATGTGTTCCAGCAGTTTCCAGTTTAAACTCGTTGCGTTTCATTAAAGTTCATTAATTTAATTACCTGAGTTGAACTCAGCCTTTTTGATAGGAACCTCCGTTCCTACATTGGTGACCCCGACTTCTACGAACGATTTTCGTGGAAGATTCGACATGGACACGAACGCCGTCACACTGAAACTGCCACAGTTCTGGGAGCAACAACCAGACGACGCCTGGCTCATCCAGGCTGAAGCCCAGTTCGCCATTCGGAACATCATCGCGGATCAGACCCGTTATTATTACGTGGTCTCCGCCCTCGACAGCACAACTGCATCATGGATCATCAGCCTCCTCAGTAGTCCTCCTACTGACAGCAAGTATGATGCAATTAAGGCGCGGTTGCTTCAGGTTTTCAGGCTATCAAAGTCAGAGCGTGCTCGTCGGCTCATCACGCTGCCCAGCCTCGGGGACTCCAAACCGTCCGAGCTCATGAGCCAAATGCTCACGCTCTTGGGTGCTGAACCAGAATGTTTCCTCTTCAGGGAGCTTTTCCTCTATCAACTGCCTGAACAGGTTTAGGCTGCCCTAGCCAGCTCCGACATTACTGACTGCGCCAAGCTTGCGGCCAAAGCCGATAAGATTTTCACGGTTACCCAGCAGTGCTGCGCGGCCACGAGGCGCCCACCCCCCACAGACGCGGTCCCGGCTTCTCCTACAGCAGGCTGGTGCTCCTACCACACCCGTTTTGGCGCGAAAGCACGATGCTGCCGCTCCCCCTACAGTTTTTCGCCCCAAAAAAAACAAGAAAGTGCAGGCAGCGTCCCTGGCGACGGATGACCAAGTCTAACGGGCGTTCCGCGGTGGCGATGGCCGTCGGTTCTATGGGGAAACTCCTCTATATCACCGATTCCCTCTCGGGCCGCCATTTTCTTTGTGACACCGGGGCGCAGTGTAGCGTTCTGCCTGCGTCGAAGCTCGACATGCAGGCTGGGAACCTCGGTTTTTCCCTCGTAGCGGCTAATGGCGCAGCTATTCGAACGTTCCGAAAGCGGCGGGTCGAAGTCTGTTTCGGCGGTCAGCGCTTCTTTTGGGAATTCGTCACGGCCACAGTCTCACAGGCTATCCTAGGGGCAGATTTTCTGTGTGCCAACAGCCTACTAGTCGATGTCCAGCACCGCCGGCTGATCAACGTGGCCACCTTCCACTCGATTCCGTGCTACCACGGTACCTCGGTGGCGCGCTCCATTGCCTGTGCTTTCCCTCCTCCAGATGACTTCACGCGGCTCCTCGGGGAGTTTCCGGAGCTGACAAGGCCCACCTTCTCCTCTTCGGTGACGAAACATGGTGTTGAACACGACATCACCACTACTGGCTCCCCGGTTTATGCGCGGGCTAGAAGGCTCGAACCCGGCAAGCTCGCAGCTGCGAAGGCGGAGTTCGCCACGATGGAGCGGCTCGGGATCATTCGGCGATCCAAGAGTCCCTGGTCCTCGCCTCTCCACATTGTGCCGAAACCAGGCGGCGGCTGGCGGCCATGCGGTGACTACCGACGCCGCAACGACGCCACCACTCCGGATCGGTACCCAATCCCGCATATCCAGGATTTCTCAGCCCACTTGGCGGGAAATTCTATCTTCTCTAAAGTCGACCTCGCCCGTGGATATCACCAGGTTCCAGTGCACCCACAAGACGTCCCGAAAACCGCAGTCATCACCCCTTTTGGCCTCTTTGAGTTCCTGCGGATGCCGTTTGGCTTAAAGAATGCAGCACAGGTGTTCCAGCATTTAATGGACTCCGTTCTTCGAGACCTGCATTTCATTTTCGTCTACCTTGACGACATACTCATTGCCAGTGCCAGCAAGGAGGAGCACATCTCCCATCTGCGTTCCCTCTTTACGCGCCTCAGCCAACACGGTTTAACCATCAACCCGGCCAAGTGCCAGTGCGGCCTGCAACAAATCGACTTTCTGGGACATCGCATAACATCGGACGGCGCCGTCCCTTTGTCGACAAAGTTTGAGGCGGTTACTTCTTTCCCACGGCCGTCGACAGTTAAGGCCTTGCAGGAGTTCCTGGGGATGGTCAACTTCTACCACCCTTACCACCGACGCGTCAGACTACACCATCGGTGCAGTGCAAGAACAGTGGGTCAACGGCACGTGGCAACCGCTGGCGTTTTTCAGCCGTCAACTACGAAAGAATGAAAAAAAGTACAGCACCTTCGATCAGGAGCTGCTGGCCCTTTTCCTCGCCATTCACCATTTCCGGTTTTTATTGGAGGGGCATCCCTTCACGGCTTTTGTCGACCACAAACCCCTTACGTTTGCCATGGCCAAGACCGCCGAACCGTGGTCCGCTCGTCAACAACGTCACTTGATGTTTATTTCCGAATTTACCACGGACATTCAACATGTGTCTGGTAAGGACAACCTGGTGGCAGATTGCCTCTCCCGTGCGACGGTCCACGCGGTGCACCTGGGAATCGACTACGCCCTCATGGCGGCAGATCAGGCCTCGGACTTGGAGGTCCAATCATATAGAACCGTTCCCTCTAGCTTCCAAGCAACCGACGTCATCTTCCAGGCCATAGGTGCCACGCTCCTTTGCGACGTTTCCATGGGAGTTCCTCGACCTATCGTGCCAGTCGTATGGCGCCGGAAGGTTTTTGATGCCATACACGGGTTATCGCACCCAGGGATGAAGGCTTCGCAACGGCTTATGTCGGCCAAGTTCGTCTGGAAAGGTATGCACATCGATGTCCATGACTGGGCTAATACCTGCGTCGTATGCCAGAAGGTCAAAGTCCAGCGTCATGTCAAGGCTCCAGTGGCTGCGTTCACTGTTCCGGCGCGTCGTTTCGACCACGTGCATGTGGACCTCGTGGGGCCGCTTCCGCCTTCTCAGGGTTATACTCATCTCCTCACCATAGTGGACCGCACCACTAGGTGGCCAGAGGCAATTCCTTTGGTTTCCACCACTTCGGCAGACGTCGCTAGAGCTTTCATCTCCTGTTGGGTTGCCCGTTTCCGGGTACCAGCGGATATCTCTTCTGACCGCGAGCCACAATTTTCCTCGGATGTTTGGAACGCTGTGGCTCGGGCTCTGTACCAAACTTCATCGCACCATCGCCTATCATCCGCAGGCAAACGGCCTTTGCGAGCGATTCCACAGGTCGCTTAAAACCTCTCTTCGAGCCAGTCTTCAAGGCGCAAGATGGGTGGACAGACTCCTATGGGTCCTGTTGGGTCTTCGTACGGCGCCCAAAGACGACCTACAATCGTCTTCGGCTGAACTCGTCTATGGCCAGCCGTTCCGTGTACCAGGAGATTTCCTCCCTTCTCCCACAGAGCCATGGTCTGCCTCCCGGCAACTCGTTCGCCACCAAGAAGCGGCCAGATGCTTTGCCCCGATACCTAAGTCCAATCACAGTTTGCAGACCTCCTACGTGCCACCGGGACTGAAGAATGCGAAGTATGTCTTCATCCGCCACGATGCTCACCGGGATCCGCTCAAGCCCCCTTACACTGGTCCTTTCCGCGTCATCGAACCAGGAGACAAATACTTTTCGGTCGACGTCTGAGGGAAGCCGGATCACATCTCGGTGGATCGCTTGAAGCCGGCTCACCTGGACCTGGACCACCCCGTCGTAGTCGCTCAACCACCCAAACGTGGCCGACCGCCCGCTGCCACCGCACCAGATCAACCAAAGCCGCCTGCCAACTCGACCGCGCTCGTCGCGCCTGCTCAGCCGCAACCGACTGCCAACTCGACCACCGGTCGTCAACTTCCTCTACCGGGGTATCGAAGTTGATTGGACAGGCTCATCAGGCCTCCTCCTCGCCTCACCTTTTCTGTTAAAGACAATTCTGGGGGGGCGCATGTGGCGGAGCCACCAAAGGACTCAGAGAGGTTGAACATAATTCCTTTAACAGCAATGTAGTTACTGTCTGTGCCGGTACCTTTAATTACACTGTTTGACTGTACAATGCCTAGTTACCTTTACAGCACGGTTTCAACATGATGTCATGCCGTTAGTCACGTGATGCCCCAACGACGGGAAGAAAGTGATGACGTCATGACGTCAGTCTTCTACCAGAGGATCAGTCCTCGTGGAGCCCTCGGGGAGAGTCGACCTGTTATTGATGTGTTCTAGCAGTTTCCAGTTTAAACTCATTTCATTTCATTAAAGTTCATTATTTTAATTACCTGAGTCGAACTCAGTCTTTTTGATCGGAACCTCCGTTCCTACAATATTATCTAGATATGGAAAAGTGTCCGTTAAGTTCTCCTGTTTGACTAGGCTATCCATTGCCCGTTGAAAGACAGCCACCCCATTGGTGACCCCAAATGGAAGGCGACAAAACTGATAAAGCTGACCATTGGCCTCAAAGGCCGTATACTTTTTGTCAGAGTCCTTTAACGGTACTTGATGATATGCGCTCTTTAAATCAAAAGTTGAAAATACCTTGTAGTTGGCAAGTTTATTGACCATGTCATCGATGCGTGGTAGTGGGTAGGCATCCAGGTCAGTATACTGGTTAATAGTTTGCAAGTAATCGATGCAAAGACATTTCTTGTGTTGCTTCAGAGGATTTTTAACAACGACGACTTGAGCCCGCCAGGAAGATGAACATGGCACAATGATACCGTCAGCTAGAAGGCGATAGATTTCTGCCTCGATAAAGGATCAATCATCTTGGCTGAAATGTCGTGATTTAGTGACTATGGGCTTACATCGGGGGGAAAGATTGGCAAACAAGGAGGGCTCGTCGAGCGAAGCCGCCGAAAGCGCACAAAATGGTACTTTGGAAATAGTAAGCTCCGGCTTTGACCCTCCAAATTCGAAAGTGAGTCTTTTGTGTTGTTTCTGGAAATCCTGTCCCAGGAGCACATCACTGCATAGGTTTTTCAGCACCCCGAGCCGGGTGGAGAAATAAGTGCGGCCATTGAGAATAAGGTCGACAAGACAAAAGCCAGAAGAGTTGGTGGTCAGTGTCGTCAGAGCCATTGCAGTTTCCCTGTCTGAGGGGTAAGTACGCAGTTTGAACTTACTGACAGCCCGCTCACTAATGAAGCTGGCAGAACTGCATGAGTCGATTAGTGCGCTCAAAATGTGTCCATTTACCGAAACCTTCGTGGCTGCATGGGACAGACTTTGGGGGAAAACAGCTGTGATGGAAGGAGGGCAGTTTTACCCTTGACAGTTGTAACCTTAGTAGTGGTTCTTGGGGGAGGAACAGTTTCATAGGTAGCAGCTGTAACCTTAGTAGTGGCTCTTGGGGGAGGAGCAGTTTTATAGATAGTAGCTGCAAAACTAACAGGAGCTCTCGACCGGTATACCTTAGAAAAGTGGCATTTCTTATTAACAGAGGCTCTTGACTGGCATACCTTAGAAAAGTGACCTTTCTTGCTGCAATGATTGTACGTTGCGTTACGAGCAGGACAACATTTCTTATAATGGAACGCACCTCCACAAAAGAAACACTTCCTTCCAGATTGCCAAGATGCAGCTAGGGCAGGGTTGTCATCAGTGAAGGCTTCTAGAGTAGTGTTGTCATCCGCTAGGTTAGAGTCATCATCAGTGAGGGCTTCCACCCGAGACCTATCAAAGGAGTCGTTAAAAGTGATAGCAGCAGCCCGTGCATGAGGTGAAAGATAGGTATCTGCATTCCTCTTTGCTAAGCCCAGGGAACATGCCTGGTCATAGGCAGCCTGCAACTCGAGGGTTTTATTCTCCAACAGATGCTGGCGTATGAAGGGAGACGCAATCCGATTAATAAAGGAATCAAGAATTAACTCCTCCTGGAAACTGCTCAGCTGTGACAGCTTTAAGATTACAATCCTTGCTAAGCCTGTGAAGTTTCTGAAGGAATTCGTCAAGTGATTCCCCAGATTGTTGTCAAGTTGTGGCCAGTAGATGCCGAGCAAAAATTTCGTTTGGGGCCTGAACATATAGTTGCTGTAATATTAGGATAGCGGAGTCATAGTCTACACAGTCTTTGATATAGTCAAAACACATGAGGAGATACATAATTAGCAAGTATCTCTAATTTATCAGGAACATTCTCACCACACACCCTGAGGGAGTTGCTGAAGGTACGATACCAGTGTTTCCATACCTTAGCAGTTGTAGGCGAATTCGGGTCTAGGTCAAGATGGGCGGATCTGAGTAGTTTGTCCATGATGGATTGATGACTACGTCGGAGTTCCCTTCTGCAGTTGAAGTCGTAGCTGGCTGTACCCGAAATCACTCAGAGCATGGAGTCGATATCAAGTTGATTAAATTGACGTAATAAAAATCACTACGCACTTAGTTCGAGTATAAAGCAAGGCTTTAATCAACTTGTTTCAAAACATGGAGGTCTAGTTGTACTTCACTATTTCCTGTCTTACAAAATGTCCCCGGGCAAGCTGGGCCCACGCCCGAGTATTTATACTCCTTGGACAGCGCCACCAGCTGGCCGTCCAGCATTATCTCATGAGTAGTTTATTTATGATGATGAGATTTATAACAGGGAGCATGCCAGATTGAATTGGATAGGGAGAGTCCCCGTTTGCATTGGATGGGGAGAGTGCCGGTTTTAATTGGATGGGGAGTGTGCCAGTTTGAATTGGATGGGGAGAGTGCCAGTTTTAATTGGATGGGGAGAGTGCCAGCTTGAATTGGACGGGGAGAGTGCCAGTTTTAATTGGATGGGGAGAGTGCCAGTTTGAATTGGATGGGAAGAGTGCCAGTTTGAATTGGGCGGGGAGAGTGCCAGTTTTAATTGGACGGGGAGAGTGCCAGTTTTAATTGGACGGGGAG
This sequence comes from Somniosus microcephalus, assembly GCF_052327205.1. Lineage (NCBI taxonomy): Eukaryota > Metazoa > Chordata > Chondrichthyes > Squaliformes > Somniosidae > Somniosus > Somniosus microcephalus. Next base: position 27,132,306 of record NC_141000.1, on the reverse strand, counting down.
AGTGCCAGTTTGAATTGGGCAGGGAGAGTGCCAGTTTTAATTGGACGGGGAGAGTGAAAGTTGTAATTGGACGGGGAGAGTGCCAGTTTGAATTGGATGGGGAGAGTGACAGTTTGAATTGGACGGGGAGAGTGCCAGTTTTAATTGGACGGGGAGAGTGCCAGTTTGAATTGGATGGGAAGAGTGCCAGTTTGAATTGGACGGGGAGAGTGCCAGTTTAAATTGGACGGGAAGAGTGCCAGTTTGAATTGGACAGGGAGAGTGCCAGTTTGAATTGGACGGGGAGAGTGCCAGTTTGAATTGGATGGGGAGAGTGCCAGTTTGAATTGGATGGGGAGAGTGCCAGTTTGAATTGGACGGGGAGAGTGCCAGTTTGAATTGGACGGGGAGAGTGCCAGTTTGAATTGGATGGGGAGAGTGCCAGTTTTAATTGGACGGGGAGAATGCCAGTTTTAATTGGACGGGGAGAGTGCCAGTTTTAATTGGACGGGGAGAGTGCCAGTTTTAATTGGACGGGGAGAGTGCCAGTTTGAATTGGATGGGGAGAGTGCCAGTTTGAATTGGATGGGGAGAGTGCCAGTTTGAATTGAACGGGGAGAGTGCCAGTTTTAATTGGGTGGGGAGAGTGCCAGTTTGAATTGGACGGGGAGAGTGACAGATTGAATTGGACGGGGAGAGTGCCAGTTTGAATTGGAAGGGGAGAGTGCCAGTTTGAATTGGACGGGAATTGGACGGGAATTGGACGGGGAGAGTGCCAGTTTGAATTGGACGGGGAGAGTGCCAGTTTGAATTGGACGGGGAGAGCGCCAGTTTGAATTGGACGGGAATTGGATGGGGAGAGTGCCAGTTTGAATTGGACGGGAATTGGATGGGAAGAGTGCCAGTTTGAATTGGACGGGGAGAGTGCCAGTTTGAATTGGACGGGGAGAGCGCCAGTTTGAATTGGACGGGGAGAGCGCCAGTTTGAATTGGACGGGGAGAGCGCCAGTTTTAATTGGATGGGGAGAGTGCCAGTTTGAATTGGACGGGGAGAGTGCCAGTTTGAATTGGGTGGGGAGAGTGCCAGTTTGAATTGGATGGGGAGAGTGCCAGTTTGAATTGGACGGTGAGAGTGCCAGTTTGAATTGGACGGGGAGAGTGCCTGTTTGAATTGGACGGGGAGAGTGCCAGTTTGAATTGGACGGGGAGAGTGCCAGTTTGAATTGGATGGGAAGAGTGCCAACTTGAATTGGACGGGGAGAGTGCCAGTTTTAATTGGATGGGGAGAGTGCCACTTTTAATTGGATGGGGAGAGTGCTAGTTTGAATTGGACGGGGAGAGCGCCAGTTTTAATTGGACGGGGAGAGTGCCAGTTTGAATTGGATGGGGAGAGTGCCAGTTTGAATTGGACGGGGAGAGTGCCAGTTTGAATTGGACGGGGAGTGTGCCAGTTTTAATTGGACGGGGAGAGTGCCAATTTGAATTGGACGGGGAGAGTGCCAGATTTAATTGGATGGGGAGAGTGCCAGTTTGAATTGGACGGGGAGAGTGCCAGTTTTAATTGGACGGGGAGAGTGCCAGTTTTAATTGGACAGGGAGAGTGCCAGTTTGAATTGGATGGGGAGAGTGCCAGTTTGAATTGGACGGGGAGAGTGCCAGTTTGAATTGGACGGGGAGAGTGCCAGTTTGAATTGGACGGGGAGAGTGCCAGTTTGAATTGGACGGGGAGAGTGCCAGTTTTAATTGGACGGGGAGAGTGCCAGTTTGAATTGGACGGGTAGACTGCCAGTTTGAATTGGACGGGGAGAGTGCCAGGTTGAATTGGACGGGGGGAGTGCCAGTTTGAATTGGACGGGGAGAGTGCCAGTTTTAATTGGACGGGGAGAGTCCCAGTTTGAATTGGACGGGGAGAGCGCCAGTTTTAATTGGACGGGGAGAGTGCCAGTTTGAATTGGATGGGGAGAGTGCTAGTTTGAATTGGACGGGGAGAGTGCCAGTTTGAATTGGACGGGGAGAGCGCCGGTCTGAATTGGACGGGGAGAGTGCCAGTTTGAATTGGACGGGGAGAGAGTGCCAGTTTGAGTTGGATGGGGAGAGTGCCAGTTTTAATTGGACGGGGAGAGTGCCAGTTTGAATTGGACGGGGAGAGTGCCAGTTTGAATTGGACGGGGAGAGTGCCAGTTTGAATTGGACGGGGAGAGTGCCAGTTTGAATTGCATGGGGAGCGCGCCAGTTTTAATTGGACGGGGAGAGTGCCAGTTTTAATTGGGCGGGGAGAGTGCCAGTTTGAATTGGACGGGGAGAGTGGCAGTTTGAATTGGACGGGGAGAGTGCCAGTTTGAATTGGACGGGGAAAGTGCCAGTTTGAATTGGACGGGGAGAGTGCCAGTTTGAATTGGACGGGGAGAGTGCCAGTTTTAATTGGACGGGGAGAGTGCCAGTTTTAATTGGACGGGGAGAGTGCCAGTTTTAATTGGACGGGGAGAGTGCCAGTTTTAATTGGATGGGGAGAGTGCCAGTTTTAATTGGATGGGGAGAGTGCCAGTTTGAATTGGATGGGGAGAGTGCCAGTTTGAATTGAACGGGGAGAGTGCCAGTTTTAATTGGGTGGGGAGAGTGACAGTTTGAATTGGACGGGGAGAGTGACAGTTTGAATTGGACGGGGAGAGTGCCAGTTTGAATTGGAAGGGGAGAGTGCCAGTTTGAATTGGACGGGAATTGGACGGGAATTGGACGGGGAGAGTGCCAGTTTGAATTGGACGGGGAGAGTGCCAGTTTGAATTGGACGGGGAGAGCGCCAGTTTGAATTGGACGGGAATTGGACGGGAATTGGATGGGGAGAGTGCCAGTTTGAATTGGACGGGAATTGGACGGGAAGAGTGCCAGTTTGAATTGGACGGGGAGAGTGCCAGTTTGAATTGGACGGGGAGAGCGCCAGTTTGAATTGGACGGGGAGAGCGCCAGTTTGAATTGGACGGGGAGAGCGCCAGTTTTAATTGGATGGGGAGAGTGCCAGTTTGAATTGGACGGGGAGAGTGCCAGTTTGAATTGGGTGGGGAGAGTGCCAGTTTGAATTGGATGGGGAGAGTGCCAGTTTGAATTGGACGGTGAGAGTGCCAGTTTGAATTGGACGGGGAGAGTGCCCGTTTGAATTGGACGGGGAGAGTGCCAGTTTGAATTGGACGGGGAGAGTGCCAGTTTGAATTGGATGGGAAGAGTGCCAACTTGAATTGGACGGGGAGAGTGCCAGTTTTAATTGGATGGGGAGAGTGCCACTTTTAATTGGATGGGGAGAGTGCCAGTTTGAATTGGACGGGGAGAGCGCCAGTTTTAATTGGACGGGGAGAGTGCCAGTTTGAATTGGATGGGGAGAGTGCCAGTTTGAATTGGACGGGGAGAGTGCCAGTTTGAATTGGACGGGGAGCTTGCCAGTTTTAATTGGACGGGGAGAGTGCCAATTTGAATTGGACGGGGAGAGTGCCAGATTTAATTGGATGGGGAGAGTGCCAGTTTGAATTGGACGGGGAGAGTGCCAGTTTTAATTGGACGGGGAGAGTGCCAGTTTTAATTGGACAGGGAGAGTGCCAGTTTGAATTGGATGGGGAGAGTGCCAGTTTGAATTGGACGGGGAGAGTGCCAGTTTGATTTGGACGGGGAGAGTGCCAGTTTGAATTGGACGGGGAGAGTACCAGTTTGAATTGGACGGGGAAAGTGCCAGTTTGAATTGGACGGGGAGACTGCCAGTTTGAATTGGACGGGGAGAGTGCCAGTTTGAATTGGTCGGGGAGAGTCCCAGTTTGAATTGGACGGGGAGAGCGCCAGTTTGAATTGGACGGGGAGAGTGCCAGTTTGAATTGGACGGGGAGAGTGCCAGTTTGAATTGGACGGGGAGAGTGCCAGTTTGAATTGGACGGGGAGAGCGCCGGTTTGAATTGGACGGGGAGAGTGCCAGTTTGAATTGGACGGGGAGAGAGTGCCAGTTTGAGTTGGATGGGGAGAGTGCCAGTTTGAATTGGACGGGGAGAGTGCCAGTTTGAATTGGACGGGGAGAGTGCCAGTTTGAATTGGACGGGGAGAGTGCCAGTTTGAATTGGACGGGGAGAGTGCCAGTTTGAATTGGACGGGGAGAGTGCCAGTTTGAATTGGTCGGGGAGAGTCCCAGTTTGAATTGGACGGGGAGAGCGCCAGTTTGAATTGGACGGGGAGAGTGCCAGTTTGAATTGGACGGGGAGAGTGCCAGTTTGAATTGGACGGGGAGAGTGCCAGTTTGAATTGGACGGGGAGAGCGCCGGTTTGAATTGGACGGGGAGAGTGCCAGTTTGAATTGGACGGGGAGAGAGTGCCAGTTTGAGTTGGATGGGGAGAGTGCCAGTTTGAATTGGACGGGGAGAGTGCCAGTTTGAATTGGACGGGGAGAGTGCCAGTTTGAATTGGACGGGGAGAGTGCCAGTTTGAATTGGACGGGGAGAGTGCCAGTTTGAATTGCATGGGGAGCGCGCCAGTTTTAATTGGACGGGGAGAGTGCCAGTTTTAATTGGGCGGGGAGAGTGCCAGTTTGAATTGGACGGGGAGAGTGGCAGTTTGAATTGGACGGGGAGAGTGCCAGTTTGAATTGGACGGGGAAAGTGCCAGTTTGAATTGGACGGGGAGGGAGTGCCAGTTTGAATTGGATGGGGAGAGTGCCAGTTTTAATTGGACGGGGAGAGTGCCAGATTGAATTGGACGGGGAGAGTGCCAGTTTTAATTGGACGGGGAGAGTGCCAGATTGAATTGGATGGGGAGAGCGCCAGTTTGAATTGGATGGGGAGAGTGCCAGTTTGAATTGGACGGGGAGAGTGCCAGTTTGAATTGGACGGGGAGAGTGCCAGTTTGAATTGGATGGGGAGAGTGCCAGTTTGAATTGGACGGGGAGAGTGCCAGTTTTAACTGGATGGGGAGAGTGCCAGTTTGAATTGGGCGGGGAGAGTGCCAGTTTGAATTGGATGGGGAGAGTGCCATTTTGAATTGGACGGGGAGAGTGCCAGTTTTAATTGGACGGGGAGAGTGCCAGTTTGAATTGGACGGGGAGAGTGCCAGTTGGAATTGGACGGGGAGAGTGCCAGTTTGAATTGGACGGGGAGCGTGCCAGTGTTAATTGGACGGGGAGAGTGCCAGTTTGAATTGGACGGGGAGAGTGCCAGTTTTAATTGGACGGGGAGTGTGCCGGTTTTAATTGGACGGGGAGTGTGCCAGTGTTAATTGGACGAGGAGAGTGCCAGTTTGAATTGGACGGGGAGTGTGCCAGTTTTAATTGAACGGGGAGAGTGCCAGTTTGAATTGGACGGGAAGAGTGCCAGTTTAATTGGAAGAGGAGAGTGCCAGTTTGAATTCGACGGGGAGAGTGCCAGTTTGAATTGGATGGGAAGAGTGCCAGTTTGAATTGGACGGGGAGAGTGCCAGTTTAAATTGGACGGGAAGAGTGCCAGTTTGAATTGGACAGGGAGAGTGCCAGTTTGAATTGGACGGGGAGAGTGCCAGTTTGAATTGGATGGGGAGAGTGCCAGTTTGAATTGGATGGGGAGAGTGCCAGTTTGAATTGGACGGGGAGAGTGCCAGTTTGAATTGGACGGGGAGAGTGCAAGTTTGAATTGGATGGGGAGAGTGCCAGTTTTAATTGGACGGGGAGAATGCCAGTTTTAATTGGACGGGGAGAGTGCCAGTTTTAATTGGACGGGGAGAGTGCCAGTTTTAATTGGACGGGGAGAGTTCCAGTTTTAATTGGATGGGGAGAGTGCCAGTTTGAATTGGATGGGGAGAGTGCCAGTTTGAATTGGATGGGGAGAGTGCCAGTTTGAATTGAACGGGGAGAGTGACAGATTGAATTGGACGGGGAGAGTGCCAGTTTTAATTGGATGGGGAGAGTGCCAGTTTGAATTGGATGGGGAGAGTGCCAGTTTTAATTGGGTGGGGAGAGTGCCAGTTTGAATTGGACGGGGAGAGTGACAGATTGAATTGGACGGGGAGAGTGCCAGTTTGAATTGGAAGGGGAGAGTGCCAGTTTGAATTGGACGGGAATTGGACGGGAATTGGACGGGGAGAGTGCCAGTTTGAATTGGACGGGGAGAGTGCCAGTTTGAATTGGACGGGGAGAGCGCCAGTTTGAATTGGACGGGAATTGGATGGGGAGAGTGCCAGTTTGAATTGGACGGGAATTGGACGGGAAGAGTGCCAGTTTGAATTGGACGGGGAGAGTGCCAGTTTGAATTGGACGGGGAGAGCGCCAGTTTGAATTGGACGGGGAGAGCGCCAGTTTGAATTGCACGGGGAGAGCGCCAGTTTTAATTGGATGGGGAGAGTGCCAGTTTGAATTGGACGGGGAGAGTGCCAGTTTGAATTGGGTGGGGAGAGTGCCAGTTTGAATTGGATGCGGAGAGTGCCAGTTTGAATTGGACGGTGAGAGTGCCAGTTTGAATTGGACGGGGAGAGTGCCTGTTTGAATTGGACGGGGAGAGTGCCAGTTTGAATTGGACGGGGAGAGTGCCAGTTTGAATTGGATGGGAAGAGTGCCAACTTGAATTGGACGGGGAGAGTGCCAGTTTTAATTGGATGGGGAGAATGCCACTTTTAATTGGATGGGGAGAGTGCTAGTTTGAATTGGACGGGGAGAGCGCCAGTTTTAATTGGACGGGGAGAGTGCCAGTTTGAATTGGATGGGGAGAGTGCCAGTTTGAATTGGACGGGGAGAGTGCCAGTTTGAATTGGACTGGGAGTGTGCCAGTTTTAATTGGACGGGGAGAGTGCCAATTTGAATTGGACGGGGAGAGTGCCAGATTTAATTGGATGGGGAGAGTGCCAGTTTGAATTGGACGGGGAGAGTGCCAGTTTTAATTGGACGGGGAGAGTGCCAGTTTTAATTGGACAGGGAGAGTGCCAGTTTGAATTGGATGGGGAGAGTGCCAGTTTGAATTGGACGGGGAGAGTGCCAGTTTGAATTGGACGGGGAGAGTGCCAGTTTGAATTGGACGGGGAGAGTGCCAGTTTGAATTGGACGGGGAGAGTGCCAGTTTTAATTGGACGGGGAGAGTGCCAGTTTTAATTGGACGGGGAGACTGCCAGTTTGAATTGGACGGGGAGAGTGCCAGGTTGAATTGGACGGGGGGAGTGCCAGTTTGAATTGGACGGGGAGAGTGCCAGTTTTAATTGGACGGGGAGAGTCCCAGTTTGAATTGGACGGGGAGAGCGCCAGTTTTAATTGGACGGGGAGAGTGCCAGTTTGAATTGGATGGGGAGAGTGCTAGTTTGAATTGGACGGGGCGAGTGCCAGTTTGAATTGGACGGGGAGAGCGCCGGTTTGAATTGGACGGGGAGAGTGCCAGTTTGAATTGGACGGGGAGTGAGTGCCAGTTTGAGTTGGATGGGGAGAGTGCCAGTTTTAATTGGACGGGGAGAGTGCCAGTTTGAATTGGACGGGGAGAGTGCCAGTTTGAATTGGACGGGGAGAGTGCCAGTTTGAATTGGACGGGGAGAGTGCCAGTTTGAATTGCATGGGGAGCGCGCCAGTTTTAATTGGACGGGGAGAGTGCCAGTTTTAATTGGGCGGGGAGAGTGCCAGTTTGAATTGGACGGGGAGAGTGGCAGTTTGAATTGGACGGGGAGAGTGCCAGTTTGAATTGGACGGGGAAAGTGCCAGTTTGAATTGGACGGGGAGAGTGCCAGTTTGAATTGGACGGGGAGAGTGCCAGTTTTAATTGTACGGGGAGAGTGCCAGTTTTAATTGGACGGGGAGAGTGCCAGTTTTAATTGGACGGGGAGAGTGCCAGTTTTAATTGGATGTGGAGAGTGCCAGTTTGAATTGGATGGGGAGAGTGCCAGTTTGAATTGGATGGGGAGAGTGCCAGTTTGAATTGAACGGGGAGAGTGCCAGTTTTAATTGGGTGGGGAGAGTGACAGTTTGAATTGGACGGGGAGAGTGACAGTTTGAATTGGACGGGGAGAGTGCCAGTTTGAATTGGAAGGGGAGAGTGCCAGTTTGAATTGGACGGGAATTGGACGGGAATTGGACGGGGAGAGTGCCAGTTTGAATTGGACGGGGAGAGTGCCAGTTTGAATTGGACGGGGAGAGCGCCAGTTTGAATTGGACGGGAATTGGACGGGAATTGGATGGGGAGAGTGCCAGTTTGAATTGGACGGGAATTGGACGGGAAGAGTGCCAGTTTGAATTGGACGGGGAGAGTGCCAGTTTGAATTGGACGGGGAGAGCGCCAGTTTGAATTGGACGGGGAGAGCGCCAGTTTGAATTGGACGGGGAGAGTGCCAGTTTGAATTGGACGGGGAGAGCGCCAGTTTGAATTGGACGGGAATTGGATGGGGAGAGTGCCAGTTTGAATTGGACGGGAATTGGACGGGAAGAGTGCCAGTTTGAATTGGACGGGGAGAGTGCCAGTTTGAATTGGACGGGGAGAGCGCCAGTTTGAATTGGACGGGGAGAGCGCCAGTTTGAATTGCACGGGGAGAGCGCCAGTTTTAATTGGATGGGGAGAGTGCCAGTTTGAATTGGACGGGGAGAGTGCCAGTTTGAATTGGGTGGGGAGAGTGCCAGTTTGAATTGGATGGGGAGAGTGCCAGTTTGAATTGGACGGTGAGAGTGCCAGTTTGAATTGGACGGGGAGAGTGCCTGTTTGAATTGGACGGGGAGAGTGCCAGTTTGAATTGGACGGGGAGAGTGCCAGTTTGAATTGGATGGGAAGAGTGCCAACTTGAATTGGACGGGGAGAGTGCCAGTTTTAATTGGATGGGGAGAATGCCACTTTTAATTGGATGGGGAGAGTGCTAGTTTGAATTGGACGGGGAGAGCGCCAGTTTTAATTGGACGGGGAGAGTGCCAGTTTGAATTGGATGGGGAGAGTGCCAGTTTGAATTGGACGGGGAGAGTGCCAGTTTGAATTGGACTGGGAGTGTGCCAGTTTTAATTGGACGGGGAGAGTGCCAATTTGAATTGGACGGGGAGAGTGCCAGATTTAATTGGATGGGGAGAGTGCCAGTTTGAATTGGACGGGGAGAGTGCCAGTTTTAATTGGACGGGGAGAGTGCCAGTTTTAATTGGACAGGGAGAGTGCCAGTTTGAATTGGATGGGGAGAGTGCCAGTTTGAATTGGACGGGGAGAGTGCCAGTTTGAATTGGACGGGGAGAGTGCCAGTTTGAATTGGACGGGGAGAGTGCCAGTTTGAATTGGACGGGGAGAGTGCCAGTTTTAATTGGACGGGGAGAGTGCCAGTTTTAATTGGACGGGGAGACTGCCAGTTTGAATTGGACGGGGAGAGTGCCAGGTTGAATTGGACGGGGGGAGTGCCAGTTTGAATTGGACGGGGAGAGTGCCAGTTTTAATTGGACGGGGAGAGTCCCAGTTTGAATTGGACGGGGAGAGCGCCGGTTTTAATTGGACGGGGAGAGTGCCAGTTTGAATTGGATGGGGAGAGTGCTAGTTTGAATTGGACGGGCGAGTGCCAGTTTGAATTGGACGGGGAGAGCGCCGGTTTGAATTGGACGGGGAGAGTGCCAGTTTGAATTGGACGGGGAGTGAGTGCCAGTTTGAGTTGGATGGGGAGAGTGCCAGTTTTAATTGGACGGGGAGAGTGCCAGTTTGAATTGGACGGGGAGAGTGCCAGTTTGAATTGGACGGGGAGAGTGCCAGTTTGAATTGGACGGGGAGAGTGCCAGTTTGAATTGCATGGGGAGCGCGCCAGTTTTAATTGGACGGGGAGAGTGCCAGTTTTAATTGGGCGGGGAGAGTGCCAGTTTGAATTGGACGGGGAGAGTGGCAGTTTGAATTGGACGGGGAGAGTGCCAGTTTGAATTGGACGGGGAAAGTGCCAGTTTGAATTGGACGGGGAGAGTGCCAGTTTGAATTGGACGGGGAGAGTGCCAGTTTTAATTGTACGGGGAGAGTGCCAGTTTTAATTGGACGGGGAGAGTGCCAGTTTTAATTGGACGGGGAGAGTGCCAGTTTTAATTGGATGGGGAGAGTGCCAGTTTGAATTGGATGGGGAGAGTGCCAGTTTGAATTGGATGGGGAGAGTGCCAGTTTGAATTGAACGGGGAGAGTGCCAGTTTTAATTGGGTGGGGAGAGTGACAGTTTGAATTGGACGGGGAGAGTGACAGTTTGAATTGGACGGGGAGAGTGCCAGTTTGAATTGGAAGGGGAGAGTGCCAGTTTGAATTGGACGGGAATTGGACGGGAATTGGACGGGGAGAGTGCCAGTTTGAATTGGACGGGGAGAGTGCCAGTTTGAATTGGACGGGGAGAGCGCCAGTTTGAATTGGACGGGAATTGGACGGGAATTGGATGGGGAGAGTGCCAGTTTGAATTGGACGGGAATTGGACGGGAAGAGTGCCAGTTTGAATTGGACGGGGAGAGTGCCAGTTTGAATTGGACGGGGAGAGCGCCAGTTTGAATTGGACGGGGAGAGCGCCAGTTTGAATTGGACGGGGAGAGCGCCAGTTTTAATTGGATGGGGAGAGTGCCAGTTTGAATTGGACGGGGAGAGTGCCAGTTTGAATTGGGTGGGGAGAGTGCCAGTTTGAATTGGATGGGGAGAGTGCCAGTTTGAATTGGACGGTGAGAGTGCCAGTTTGAATTGGACGGGGAGAGTGCCCGTTTGAATTGGACGGGGAGAGTGCCAGTTTGAATTGGACGGGGAGAGTGCCAGTTTGAATTGGATGGGAAGAGTGCCAACTTGAATTGGACGGGGAGAGTGCCAGTTTTAATTGGATGGGGAGAGTGCCACTTTTAATTGGATGGGGAGAGTGCCAGTTTGAATTGGACGGGGAGAGCGCCAGTTTTAATTGGACGGGGAGAGTGCCAGTTTGAATTGGATGGGGAGAGTGCCAGTTTGAATTGGACGGGGAGAGTGCCAGTTTGAATTGGACGGGGAGCTTGCCAGTTTTAATTGGACGGGGAGAGTGCCAATTTGAATTGGACGGGGAGAGTGCCAGATTTAATTGGATGGGGAGAGTGCCAGTTTGAATTGGACGGGGAGAGTGCCAGTTTTAATTGGACGGGGAGAGTGCCAGTTTTAATTGGACAGGGAGAGTGCCAGTTTGAATTGGATGGGGAGAGTGCCAGTTTGAATTGGACGGGGAGAGTGCCAGTTTGAATTGGACGGGGAGAGTGCCAGTTTGAATTGGACGGGGAGAGTACCAGTTTGAATTGGACGGGGAAAGTGCCAGTTTGAATTCGACGGGGAGACTGCCAGTTTGAATTGGACGGGGAGAGTGCCAGTTTGAATTGGACGGGGAGAGTCCCAGTTTGAATTGGACGGGGAGAGCGCCAGTTTGAATTGGACGGGGAGAGTGCCAGTTTGAATTGGACGGGGAGAGTGCCAGTTTGAATTGGACGGGGAGAGTGCCAGTTTGAATTGGACGGGGAGAGCGCCGGTTTGAATTGGACGGGGAGAGTGCCAGTTTGAATTGGACGGGGAGAGAGTGCCAGTTTGAGTTGGATGGGGAGAGTGCCAGTTTGAATTGGACGGGGAGAGTGCCAGTTTGAATTGGACGGGGAGAGTGCCAGTTTGAATTGGACGGGGAGAGTGCCAGTTTGAATTGGACGGGGAGAGTGCCAGTTTGAATTGCATGGGGAGCGCGCCAGTTTTAATTGGACGGGGAGAGTGCCAGTTTTAATTGGGCGGGGAGAGTGCCAGTTTGAATTGGACGGGGAGAGTGGCAGTTTGAATTGGACGGGGAGAGTGCCAGTTTGAATTGGACGGGGAAAGTGCCAGTTTGAATTGGACGGGGAGGGAGTGCCAGTTTGAATTGGATGGGGAGAGTGCCAGTTTGAATTGGACGGGGAGAGTGCCAGATTGAATTGGACGGGGAGAGTGCCAGTTTTAATTGGACGGGGAGAGTGCCCGATTGAATTGGATGGGGAGAGCGCCAGTTTGAATTGGATGGGGAGAGTGCCAGTTTGAATTGGACGGGGAGAGTGCCAGTTTGAATTGGACGGGGAGAGTGCCAGTTTGAATTGGATGGGGAGAGTGCCAGTTTGAATTGGACGGGGAGAGTGCCAGTTTTAACTGGATGGGGAGAGTGCCAGTTTGAATTGGGCGGGGAGAGTGCCAGTTTGAATTGGATGGGGAGAGTGCCATTTTGAATTGGACGGGGAGAGTGCCAGTTTTAATTGGACGGGGAGAGTGCCAGTTTGAATTGGACGGGGAGAGTGCCTGTTGGAATTGGACGGGGAGAGTGCCAGTTTGAATTGGACGGGGAGCGTGCCAGTTTTAATTGGACGGGGAGAGTGCCAGTTTGAATTGGACGGGGAGAGTGCCAGTTTTAATTGGACGGGGAGTGTGCCGGTTTTAATTGGACGGGGAGTGTGCCAGTGTTAATTGGACGAGGAGAGTGCCAGTTTGAATTGGACGGGGAGTGTGCCAGTTTTAATTGGACGGGGAGAGTGCCAGTTTGAATTGGACGGGAAGAGTGCCAGTTTTAATTGGACGAGGAGAGTGCCAGTTTGAATTCGACGGGGAGAGTGCCAGTTTTAATTGGACGGGGAGAGTGCCAGTTTTAATTGGACCGGAAGAGTGCCAGTTTGAATTGGACGGGGAGAGTGCCAGTTTGAATTGGACGAGGTGAGTGCCAGTTTGAATTGGACGGGAAGAGTGCCAGTTTTAATTGGACGAGGAGAGTGCCAGTTTGAATTGGACGGGGAGAGTGCCAGTTTTAATTGGACGGGGAGAGTGCCAGTTTGAATTGCATGGGGAGAGTGCCAGTTTGAATTGGACGGGGAGAGTGCCTGTTTTAATTGGACGGGGAGAGTGCCAGTTTGAATTGGACGGGGAGAGTGCCAGTTTTAATTGGGCGGGGAGAGTGCCAGTTTTAATTGGACGTGGAGAGTGCCAGTTTGAATTGTACGGGGAGAGTGCCAGTTTGAATTGGACGAGGAGAGTGCCAGTTTGAATTGGACGGGGAGAGTGCCAGTTTGAATTGGACGGGGAGAGCGCCAGTTTTAATTGGACGGGGAGAGTGCCAGTTTGAATTGGACGGGGAGAGCGCCACTTTGAATTGGACGGGGAGAGCGCCAGTTTGAATTGGACGGGGAGAGCGCCAGTTTTAATTGGACGGGGAGAGTGCCAGTTTCAATTGGACGGGGAGAGTGCCAGTTTGAATTGGACGGGGAGAGTGCCAGTTTTAATTGGACCGGAAGAGTGCCAGTTTGAATTGGACGGGAAGAGTGCCAGTTTGAATTGGACGGGGAGAGTGCCAGTTTGAATTGGACGGGGAGAGTGCCAGTTTTAATTGGACGGGGAGAGTGCCAGTTTGAATTGGACGGGAAGAGTGCCAGTTTTAATTGGACGAGGAGAGTGCCAGTTTGAATTGGACGGGGAGAGTGCCAGTTTTAATAGGACGGGGAGAGTGCCAGTTTTAATTGGACCGGAAGAGTGCCAGTTTGAATTGGACGGGGAGAGTGCCAGTTTGAATTGGACGAGGAGAGTGCCAGTTTGAATTGGACGGGAAGAGTGCCAGTTTTAATTGGACGAGGAGAGTGCCAGTTTGAATTGGACGGGGAGAGTGCCCGTTTGAATTGCATAGGGAGCCTGCCAGTTTTAATTGGACGGGGAGAGTGCCTGTTTTAATTGGACGGGGAGAGTGCCAGTTTTAATTGGACGGGGAGAGTGCCAGTTTTAATTGGATGGGGAGAGTGCCAGTTTGAATTGGATGGGGAGAGTGCCAGTTTGAATTGCATGGGGAGCCTGCCAGTTTTAATTCGACGGGGAGAGTGCCTGTTTTAATTGGACGGGGAGAGTGCCAGTTTGAATTGGACGGGAAGAGTGCCAGTTTGAATCGGACTGGGAGAGTGCCAGTTTTAATTGGACGGGGAGAGTGCCAGTTTTAACTGGACGGGGAGAGTGCCAGTTTGAATTGGACAGGGAGAGTGCCAGTGTTAATTGGGCGGGGAGAGTGCCAGTTTTAATTGGACGGGGAGAGTGCCAGTTTCAATTGGACGGGGAGAGTGCCAGTTTGAATTGGACGGGGAGAGTGCCAGTTTTAATTGGATGGGGAGAGTGCCAGTTTGAATTGGATGGGGAGAGTGCCAGTTTGAATTGGACGGGGAGAGTGCCAGTTTGAATTGGACGGGGAGAGTGCCAGTTTTAATTGGACGGGGATAGTGCCAGTTTGAATTGGACGGGGAGAGTGCCAGTTTGAATTGGACGGGGAGAGTGCCAGTTTGAATTGGACGGGGAGTGTGCCAGTATGAATTGGACGGGGAGAGTGCCAGTTTGAATTGGACGGGGAGAGTGCCAGTTTGAATTGGACGGGGAGAGTGCCAGTTTGAATTGGACGGGGAGAGTGCCAGTTTTAATTGGACGGGGAGAGTGCCAGTTTTAATTGAACGGGGAGAGTGCCAGTTTTAATTGGACGGGGAGAGTGCCAGTTTTAATTGGACGGGGAGAGTGCCAGTTTTAATTGGATGGCGAGAGTGCCAGTTTGAATTGGATGGGGAGAGTGCCAGTTTGAATTGGATGGGGAGAGTGCCAGTTTGAATTGAACGGGGAGAGTGCCAGTCTTAATTGGGTGGGGAGAGTGCCAGTTTGAATTGGACGGGGAGAGTGACAGTTTGAATTGGACGGGGAGAGTGCCAGTTTGAATTGGAAGGGGAGAGTGCCAGTTTGAATTGGACGGGAATTGGACGGGAATTGGACGGGGAGAGTGCCAGTTTGAATTGGACGGGGAGAGTGCCAGTTTGAATTGGACGGGGAGAGCGCCAGTTTGAATTGGACGGGAATTGGACGGGAATTGGATGGGGAGAGTGCCAGTTTGAATTGGACGGGAATTGGACGGGAAGAGTGCCAGTTTGAATTGGACGGGGAGAGAGGCAGTTTGAATTGGACGGGGAGAGCGCCAGTTTGAATTGGACGGGGAGAGCGCCAGTTTGAATTGGACGGGGAGAGTGCCAGTTTGAATTGGACGGGGAGAGTGCCAGTTGGAATTGGGCGGGGAGAGTGCCAGTTTGAATTGGATGGGGAGAGTGCCATTTTGAATTGGACGGGGAGAGTGCCAGTTTTAATTGGACGGGGAGAGTGCCAGTTTGAATTGGACGGGGAGAGTGCCTGTTGGAATTGGACGGGGAGAGTGCCAGTTTGAATTGGACGGGGAGCGTGCCAGTTTTAATTGGACGGGGAGAGTGCCAGTTTGAATTGGACGGGGAGAGTGCCAGTTTTAATTGGACGGGGAGTGTGCCGGTTTTAATTGGACGGGGAGTGTGCCAGTGTTAATTGGACGAGGAGAGTGCCAGTTTGAATTGGACGGGGAGTGTGCCAGTTTTAATTGGACGGGGAGAGTGCCAGTTTGAATTGGACGGGAAGAGTGCCAGTTTTAATTGGACGAGGAGAGTGCCAGTTTGAATTCGACGGGGAGAGTGCCAGTTTTAATTGGACGGGGAGAGTGCCAGTTTTAATTGGACCGGAAGAGTGCCAGTTTGAATTGGACGGGGAGAGTGCCAGTTTGAATTGGACGAGGTGAGTGCCAGTTTGAATTGGACGGGAAGAGTGCCAGTTTTAATTGGACGAGGAGAGTGCCAGTTTGAATTGGACGGGGAGAGTGCCAGTTTTAATTGGACGGGGAGAGTGCCAGTTTGAATTGCATGGGGAGAGTGCCAGTTTGAATTGGACGGGGAGAGTGCCTGTTTTAATTGGACGGGGAGAGTGCCAGTTTGAATTGGACGGGGAGAGTGCCAGTTTTAATTGGGCGGGGAGAGTGCCAGTTTTAATTGGACGTGGAGAGTGCCAGTTTGAATTGTACGGGGAGAGTGCCAGTTTGAATTGGACGAGGAGAGTGCCAGTTTGAATTGGACGGGGAGAGTGCCAGTTTGAATTGGACGGGGAGAGCGCCAGTTTTAATTGGACGGGGAGAGTGCCAGTTTGAATTGGACGGGGAGAGCGCCACTTTGAATTGGACGGGGAGAGCGCCAGTTTGAATTGGACGGGGAGAGCGCCAGTTTTAATTGGACGGGGAGAGTGCCAGTTTCAATTGGACGGGGAGAGTGCCAGTTTGAATTGGACGGGGAGAGTGCCAGTTTTAATTGGACCGGAAGAGTGCCAGTTTGAATTGGACGGGGAGAGTGCCAGTTTGAATTGGACGGGGAGAGTGCCAGTTTTAATTGGACGGGGAGAGTGCCAGTTTGAATTGGACGGGAAGAGTGCCAGTTTTAATTGGACGAGGAGAGTGCCAGTTTGAATTGGACGGGGAGAGTGCCAGTTTTAATAGGACGGGGAGAGTGCCAGTTTTAATTGGACCGGAAGAGTGCCAGTTTGAATTGGACGGGGAGAGTGCCAGTTTAAATTGGACGAGGAGAGTGCCAGTTTGAATTGGACGGGAAGAGTGCCAGTTTTAATTGGACGAGGAGAGTGCCAGTTTGAATTGGACGGGGAGAGTGCCCGTTTGAATTGCATAGGGAGCCTGCCAGTTTTAATTGGACGGGGAGAGTGCCTGTTTTAATTGGACGGGGAGAGTGCCAGTTTTAATTGGACGGGGAGATTGCCAGTTTTAATTGGATGGGGAGAGTGCCAGTTTGAATTGGATGGGGAGAGTGCCAGTTTGAATTGCATGGGGAGCCTGCCAGTTTTAATTCGACGGGGAGAGTGCCTGTTTTAATTGGACGGGGAGAGTGCCAGTTTGAATTGGACGGGAAGAGTGCCAGTTTGAATCGGACTGGGAGAGTGCCAGTTTTAATTGGACGGGGAGAGTGCCAGTTTTAACTGGACGGGGAGAGTGCCAGTTTGAATTGGACAGGGAGAGTGCCAGTGTTAATTGGGCGGGGAGAGTGCCAGTTTTAATTGGACGGGGAGAGTGCCAGTTTCAATTGGACGGGGAGAGTGCCAGTTTGAATTGGACGGGGAGAGTGCCAGTTTTAATTGGATGGGGAGAGTGCCAGTTTGAATTGGATGGGGAGAGTGCCAGTTTGAATTGGACGGGGAGAGTGCCAGTTTGAATTGGACGGGGAGAGTGCCAGTTTTAATTGGACGGGGATAGTGCCAGTTTGAATTGGACGGGGAGAGTGCCAGTTTGAATTGGACGGGGAGAGTGCCAGTTTGAATTGGACGGGGAGTGTGCCAGTATGAATTGGACGGGGAGAGTGCCAGTTTGAATTGGACGGGGAGAGTGCCAGTTTGAATTGGACGGGGAGAGTGCCAGTTTGAATTGGACGGGGAGAGTGCCAGTTTTAATTGGACGGGGAGAGTGCCAGTTTTAATTGAACGGGGAGAGTGCCAGTTTTAATTGGACGGGGAGAGTGCCAGTTTTAATTGGACGGGGAGAGTGCCAGTTTTAATTGGATGGCGAGAGTGCCAGTTTGAATTGGATGGGGAGAGTGCCAGTTTGAATTGGATGGGGAGAGTGCCAGTTTGAATTGAACGGGGAGAGTGCCAGTCTTAATTGGGTGGGGAGAGTGCCAGTTTGAATTGGACGGGGAGAGTGACAGTTTGAATTGGACGGGGAGAGTGCCAGTTTGAATTGGAAGGGGAGAGTGCCAGTTTGAATTGGACGGGAATTGGACGGGAATTGGACGGGGAGAGTGCCAGTTTGAATTGGACGGGGAGAGTGCCAGTTTGAATTGGACGGGGAGAGCGCCAGTTTGAATTGGACGGGAATTGGACGGGAATTGGATGGGGAGAGTGCCAGTTTGAATTGGACGGGAATTGGACGGGAAGAGTGCCAGTTTGAATTGGACGGGGAGAGAGGCAGTTTGAATTGGACGGGGAGAGCGCCAGTTTGAATTGGACGGGGAGAGCGCCAGTTTGAATTGGACGGGGAGAGTGCCAGTTTGAATTGGACGGGGAGAGTGCCAGTTGGAATTGGACGGGGAGAGTGCCAGTTTGAATTGGACGGGGAGCGTGCCAGTTTTAATTGGACGGGGAGAGTGCCAGTTTGAATTGGACGGGGAGAGTGCCAGTTTTAATTGGACGGGGAGTGTGCCGGTTTTAATTGGACGGGGAGTGTGCCAGTGTTAATTGGACGAGGAGAGTGCCAGTTTGAATTGGACGGGGAGTGTGCCAGTTTTAATTGGACGGGGAGAGTGCCAGTTTGAATTGGACGGGAAGAGTGCCAGTTTTAATTGGACGAGGAGAGTGCCAGTTTGAATTCGACGGGGGGAGTGCCAGTTTGAATTGGATGGGAAGAGTGCCAGTTTGAATTGGACGGGGAGAGTGCCAGTTTAAATTGGACGGGAAGAGTGCCAGTTTGAATTGGACAGGGAGAGTGCCAGTTTGAATTGGACGGGGAGAGTGCCAGTTTGAATTGGATGGGGAGAGTGCCAGTTTGAATTGGATGGGGAGAGTGCCAGTTTGAATTGGACGGGGAGAGTGCCAGTTTGAATTGGACGGGGAGAGTGCCAGTTTGAATTGGATGGGGAGAGTGCCAGTTTTAATTGGACGGGGAGAATGCCAGTTTTAATTGGACGGGGAGAGTGCCAGTTTTAATTGGACGGGGATAGTGCCAGTTTTAATTGGACGGGGAGAGTGCCAGTTTTAATTGGATGGGGAGAGTGCCAGTTTGAATTGGATGGGGAGAGTGCCAGTTTGAATTGGATGGGGAGAGTGCCAGTTTGAATTGAACGGGGAGAGTGCCAGTTTTAATTGGGTGGGGAGAGTGCCAGTTTGAATTGGACGGGGAGAGTGACAGATTGAATTGGACGGGGAGAGTGCCAGTTTGAATTGGAAGGGGAGAGTGCCAGTTTGAATTGGACGGGAATTGGACGGGAATTGGACGGGGAGAGTGCCAGTTTGAATTGGACGGGGAGAGTGCCAGTTTGAATTGGACGGGGAGAGCGCCAGTTTGAATTGGACGGGAATTGGATGGGGAGAGTGCCAGTTTGAATTGGACGGGAATTGGACGGGAAGAGTGCCAGTTTGAATTGGACGGGGAGAGCGCCAGTTTGAATTGGACGGGGAGAGCGCCAGTTTGAATTGGACGGGGAGAGCGCCAGTTTGAATTGGACGGGGAGAGCGCCAGTTTTAATTGGATGGGGAGAGTGCCAGTTTGAATTGGACGGGGAGAGTGCCAGTTTGAATTGGGTGGGGAGAGTGCCAGTTTGAATTGGATGGGGAGAGTGCCAGTTTGAATTGGACGGTGAGAGTGCCAGTTTGAATTGGACGGGGAGAGTGCCTGTTTGAATTGGACGGGGAGAGTGCCAGTTTGAATTGGACGGGGAGAGTGCCAGTTTGAATTGGATGGGAAGAGTGCCAACTTGAATTGGACGGGGAGAGTGCCAGTTTTAATTGGATGGGGAGAGTGCCACTTTTAATTGGATGGGGAGAGTGTTAGTTTGAATTGGACGGGGAGAGCGCCAGTTTTAATTGGACGGGGAGAGTGCCAGTTTGAATTGGATGGGGAGAGTGCCAGTTTGAATTGGACGGGGAGAGTGCCAGTTTGAATTGGACTGGGAGTGTGCCAGTTTTAATTGGACGGGGAGAGTGCCAATTTGAATTGGACGGGGAGAGTGCCAGATTTAATTTGATGGGGAGAGTGCCAGTTTGAATTGGACGGGGAGAGTGCCAGTTTTAATTGGACGGGGAGAGTGCCAGTTTTAATTGGACAGGGAGAGTGCCAGTTTGAATTGGATGGGGAGAGTGCCAGTTTGAATTGGACGGGGTGAGTGCCAGTTTGAATTGGACGGGGAGAGTGCCAGTTTGAATTGGACGGGGAGAGTGCCAGTTTGAATTGGACGGGGAGAGTGCCAGTTTTAATTGGACGGGGAGAGTGCCAGTTTGAATTGGACGGGGAGGCTGCCAGTTTGAATTGGACGGGGAGAGTGCCAGGTTGAATTGGACGGGGGGAGTGCCAGTTTGAATTGGATGGCGGGAGTGCCAGTTTTAATTGGACGGGGAGAGTCCCAGTTTGAATTGGACGGGGAGAGCGCCAGTTTGAATTGGACGGGGAGAGTGCCAGTTTGAATTGGATGGGGAGAGTGCTAGTTTGAATTGGACGGGGCGAGTGCCAGTTTGAATTGGACGGGGAGAGCGCCGGTTTGAATTGGACGGGGAGAGTGCCAGTTTGAATTGGACGGGGAGTGAGTGCCAGTTTGAGTTGGATGGGGAGAGTGCCAGTTTTAATTGGACGGGGAGAGTGCCAGTTTGAATTGGACGGGGAGAGTGCCAGTTTGAATTGGACGGGGAGAGTGCCAGTTTGAATTGGACGGGGAGAGTGCCAGTTTGAATTGCATGGGGAGCGCGCCAGTTTTAATTGGACGGGGAGAGTGCCAGTTTTAATTGGGCGGGGAGAGTGCCAGTTTGAATTGGACGGGGAGAGTGGCAGTTTGAATTGGACGGGGAGAGTGCCAGTTTGAATTGGACGGGGAAAGTGCCAGTTTGAATTGGACGGGGAGAGTGCCAGTTTGAATTGGACGGGGAGAGTGCCAGTTTTAATTGGACGGGGAGAGTGCCAGTTTTAATTGGACGGGGAGAGTGCCAGTTTGAATTGGACGGGGAGAGTGCCAGTTTTAATTGGATGGGGAGAGTGCCAGTTTGAATTGGATGGGGAGAGTGCCAGTTTGAATTGGATGGGGAGAGTGCCAGTTTGAATTGAACGGGGAGAGTGCCAGTTTTAATTGGGTGGGGAGAGTGACAGTTTGAATTGGACGGGGAGAGTGACAGTTTGAATTGGACGGGGAGAGTGCCAGTTTGAATTGGAAGGGGAGAGTGCCAGTTTGAATTGGACGGGAATTGGACGGGGAGAGTGCCAGTTTGAATTGGACGGGGAGAGTGCCAGTTTGAATTGGACGGGGAGAGCGCCAGTTTGAATTGGACGGGAATTGGACGGGAATTGGATGGGGAAAGTGCCAGTTTGAATTGGACGGGAATTGGACGGGAAGAGTGCCAGTTTGAATTGGACGGGGAGAGTGCCAGTTTGAATTGGACGGGGAGAGCGCCAGTTTGAATTGGACGGGGAGAGCGCCAGTTTGAATTGGACGGGGAGAGCGCCAGTTTTAATTGGATGGGGAGAGTGCCAGTTTGAATTGGATGGGGAGAGTGCCAGTTTGAATTGGACGGGGAGAGTGCCAGTTTTAATTGGACGGGGAGAGTGCCAGTTTTAATTGGACAGGGAGAGTGCCAGTTTGAATTGGACGGGGAGAGTGCCAGTTTGAATTGGACGGGGAGAGTGCCAGTTTGAATTGGACGGGGAGAGTGCCAGTTTGAATTGGACGGGGAGAGTGCCAGTTTTAATTGGACGGGGAGAGTGCCAGTTTGAATTGGACGGGGAGGCTGCCAGTTTGAATTGGACGGGGAGAGTGCCAGGTTGAATTGGACGGGGGGAGTGCCAGTTTGAATTGGATGGCGGGAGTGCCAGTTTTAATTGGACGGGGAGAGTCCCAGTTTGAATTGGACGGGGAGAGCGCCAGTTTGAATTGGACGGGGAGAGTGCCAGTTTGAATTGGATGGGGAGAGTGCTAGTTTGAATTGGACGGGGCGAGTGCCAGTTTGAATTGGACGGGGAGAGCGCCGGTTTGAATTGGACGGGGAGAGTGCCAGTTTGAATTGGACGGGGAGTGAGTGCCAGTTTGAGTTGGATGGGGAGAGTGCCAGTTTTAATTGGACGGGGAGAGTGCCAGTTTGAATTGGACGGGGAGAGTGCCAGTTTGAATTGGACGGGGAGAGTGCCAGTTTGAATTGGACGGGGAGAGTGCCAGTTTGAATTGCATGGGGAGCGCGCCAGTTTTAATTGGACGGGGAGAGTGCCAGTTTTAATTGGGCGGGGAGAGTGCCAGTTTGAATTGGACGGGGAGAGTGGCAGTTTGAATTGGACGGGGAGAGTGCCAGTTTGAATTGGACGGGGAAAGTGCCAGTTTGAATTGGACGGGGAGAGTGCCAGTTTGAATTGGACGGGGAGAGTGCCAGTTTTAATTGGACGGGGAGAGTGCCAGTTTTAATTGGACGGGGAGAGTGCCAGTTTGAATTGGACGGGGAGAGTGCCAGTTTTAATTGGATGGGGAGAGTGCCAGTTTGAATTGGATGGGGAGAGTGCCAGTTTGAATTGGATGGGGAGAGTGCCAGTTTGAATTGAACGGGGAGAGTGCCAGTTTTAATTGGGTGGGGAGAGTGACAGTTTGAATTGGACGGGGAGAGTGACAGTTTGAATTGGACGGGGAGAGTGCCAGTTTGAATTGGAAGGGGAGAGTGCCAGTTTGAATTGGACGGGAATTGGACGGGGAGAGTGCCAGTTTGAATTGGACGGGGAGAGTGCCAGTTTGAATTGGACGGGGAGAGCGCCAGTTTGAATTGGACGGGAATTGGACGGGAATTGGATGGGGAAAGTGCCAGTTTGAATTGGACGGGAATTGGACGGGAAGAGTGCCAGTTTGAATTGGACGGGGAGAGTGCCAGTTTGAATTGGACGGGGAGAGCGCCAGTTTGAATTGGACGGGGAGAGCGCCAGTTTGAATTGGACGGGGAGAGCGCCAGTTTTAATTGGATGGGGAGAGTGCCAGTTTGAATTGGACGGGGAGAGTGCCAGTTTGAATTGGGTGGGGAGAGTGCCAGTTTGAATTGGATGGGGAGAGTGCCAGTTTGAATTGGACGGTGAGAGTGCCAGTTTGAATTGGACGGGGAGAGTGCCCGTTTGAATTGGACGGGGAGAGTGCCAGTTTGAATTGGACGGGGAGAGTGCCAGTTTGAATTGGATGGGAAGAGTGCCAACTTGAATTGGACGGGGAGAGTGCCAGTTTTAATTGGATGGGGAGAGCGCCACTTTTAATTGGATGGGGAGAGTGCCAGTTTGAATTGGACGGGGAGAGCGCCAGTTTTAATTGGACGGGGAGAGTGCCAGTTTGAATTGGATGGGGAGAGTGCCAGTTTGAATTGGACGGGGAGAGTGCCAGTTTGAATTGGACGGGGAGCTTGCCAGTTTTAATTGGACGGGGAGAGTGCCAATTTGAATTGGACGGGGAGAGTGCCAGATTTAATTGGATGGGGAGAGTGCCAGTTTGAATTGGACGGGGAGAGTGCCAGTTTTAATTGGACGGGGAGAGTGCCAGTTTTAATTGGACAGGGAGAGTGCCAGTTTGAATTGGATGGGGAGAGTGCCAGTTTGAATTGGACGGGGAGAGTGCCAGTTTGAATTGGACGGGGAGAGTGCCAGTTTGAATTGGACGGGGAGAGTACCAGTTTGAATTGGACGGGGAAAGTGCCAGTTTGAATTCGACGGGGAGACTGCCAGTTTGAATTGGACGGGGAGAGTGCCAGTTTGAATTGGACGGGGAGAGTCCCAGTTTGAATTGGACGGGGAGAGCGCCAGTTTGAATTGGACGGGGAGAGTGCCAGTTTGAATTGGACGGGGAGAGTGCCAGTTTGAATTGGACGGGGAGAGTGCCAGTTTGAATTGGACGGGGAGAGCGCCGGTTTGAATTGGACGGGGAGAGTGCCAGTTTGAATTGGACGGGGAGAGAGTGCCAGTTTGAGTTGGATGGGGAGAGTGCCAGTTTGAATTGGACGGGGAGAGTGCCAGTTTGAATTGGACGGGGAGAGTGCCAGTTTGAATTGGACGGGGAGAGTGCCAGTTTGAATTGGACGGGGAGAGTGCCAGTTTGATTTGCATGGGGAGCGCGCCAGTTTTAATTGGACGGGGAGAGTGCCAGTTTTAATTGGGCGGGGAGAGTGGCAGTTTGAATTGGACGGGGAGAGTGGCAGTTTGAATTGGACGGGGAGAGTGCCAGTTTGAATTGGACGGGGAAAGTGCCAGTTTGAATTGGACGGGGAGGGAGTGCCAGTTTGAATTGGATGGGGAGAGTGCCAGTTTGAATTGGACGGGGAGAGTGCCAGATTGAATTGGACGGGGAGAGTGCCAGTTTTAATTGGACGGGGAGAGTGCCAGATTGAATTGGATGGGGAGAGCGCCAGTTTGAATTGGACGGGAAGAGTGCCAGTTTTAATTGGACGAGGAGAGTGCCAGTTTGAATTGGACGGGGAGAGTGCCAGTTTTAATTGGACGGGGAGAGTGCCAGTTTGAATTGCATGGGGAGAGTGCCAGTTTGAATTGGACGGGGAGAGTGCCTGTTTTAATTGGACGGGGAGAGTGCCAGTTTGAATTGGACGGGGAGAGTGCCAGTTTTAATTGGACGGGGAGAGTGCCAGTTTTAATTGGACGGGGATAGTGCCAGTTTGAATTGGACGGGGAGAGTGCCAGTTTGAATTGGACGGGGAGAGTGCCAGTTTGAATTGGACGGGGAGTGTGCCAGTATGAATTGGACGGGGAGAGTGCCAGTTTGAATTGGACGGGGAGAGTGCCAGTTTGAATTGGACGGGGAGAGTGCCAGTTTGAATTGGACGGGGAGAGTGCCAGTTTTAATTGGACGGGGAGAGTGCCAGTTTTAATTGAACGGGGAGAGTGCCAGTTTTAATTGGACGGGGAGAGTGCCTGTTTTAATTGGACGGGGAGAGTGCCAGTTTTAATTGGATGGCGAGAGTGCCAGTTTGAATTGGATGGGGAGAGTGCCAGTTTGAATTGGATGGGGAGAGTGCCAGTTTGAATTGAACGGGGAGAGTGCCAGTCTTAATTGGGTGGGGAGAGTGCCAGTTTGAATTGGACGGGGAGAGTGACAGTTTGAATTGGACGGGGAGAGTGCCAGTTTGAATTGGAAGGGGAGAGTGCCAGTTTGAATTGGACGGGAATTGGACGGGAATTGGACGGGGAGAGTGCCAGTTTGAATTGGACGGGGAGAGTGCCAGTTTGAATTGGACGGGGAGAGCGCCAGTTTGAATTGGACGGGAATTGGACGGGAATTGGATGGGGAGAGTGCCAGTTTGAATTGGACGGGAATTGGACGGGAAGAGTGCCAGTTTGAATTGGACGGGGAGAGAGGCAGTTTGAATTGGACGGGGAGAGCGCCAGTTTGAATTGGACGGGGAGAGCGCCAGTTTGAATTGGACGGGGAGAGTGCCAGTTTGAATTGGACGGGGAGAGTGCCAGTTGGAATTGGACGGGGAGAGTGCCAGTTTGAATTGGACGGGGAGCGTGCCAGTTTTAATTGGACGGGGAGAGTGCCAGTTTGAATTGGACGGGGAGAGTGCCAGTTTTAATTGGACGGGGAGTGTGCCGGTTTTAATTGGACGGGGAGTGTGCCAGTGTTAATTGGACGAGGAGAGTGCCAGTTTGAATTGGACGGGGAGTGTGCCAGTTTTAATTGGACGGGGAGAGTGCCAGTTTGAATTGGACGGGAAGAGTGCCAGTTTTAATTGGACGAGGAGAGTGCCAGTTTGAATTCGACGGGGAGAGTGCCAGTTTGAATTGGATGGGAAGAGTGCCAGTTTGAATTGGACGGGGAGAGTGCCAGTTTAAATTGGACGGGAAGAGTGCCAGTTTGAATTGGACAGGGAGAGTGCCAGTTTGAATTGGACGGGGAGAGTGCCAGTTTGAATTGGATGGGGAGAGTGCCAGTTTGAATTGGATGGGGAGAGTGCCAGTTTGAATTGGACGGGGAGAGTGCCAGTTTGAATTGGACGGGGAGAGTGCCAGTTTGAATTGGATGGGGAGAGTGCCAGTTTTAATTGGACGGGGAGAATGCCAGTTTTAATTGGACGGGGAGAGTGCCAGTTTTAATTGGACGGGGATAGTGCCAGTTTTAATTGGACGGGGAGAGTGCCAGTTTTAATTGGATGGGGAGAGTGCCAGTTTGAATTGGATGGGGAGAGTGCCAGTTTGAATTGGATGGGGAGAGTGCCAGTTTGAATTGAACGGGGAGAGTGCCAGTTTTAATTGGGTGGGGAGAGTGCCAGTTTGAATTGGACGGGGAGAGTGACAGATTGAATTGGACGGGGAGAGTGCCAGTTTGAATTGGAAGGGGAGAGTGCCAGTTTGAATTGGACGGGAATTGGACGGGAATTGGACGGGGAGAGTGCCAGTTTGAATTGGACGGGGAGAGTGCCAGTTTGAATTGGACGGGGAGAGCGCCAGTTTGAATTGGACGGGAATTGGATGGGGAGAGTGCCAGTTTGAATTGGACGGGAATTGGACGGGAAGAGTGCCAGTTTGAATTGGACGGGGAGAGTGCCAGTTTGAATTGGACGGGGAGAGCGCCAGTTTGAATTGGACGGGGAGAGCGCCAGTTTGAATTGGACGGGGAGAGCGCCAGTTTTAATTGGATGGGGAGAGTGCCAGTTTTAATTGGGCGGGGAGAGTGCCAGTTTGAATTGGACGGGGAGAGTGGCAGTTTGAATTGGACGGGGAGAGTGCCAGTTTGAATTGGACGGGGAAAGTGCCAGTTTGAATTGGACGGGGAGAGTGCCAGTTTGAATTGGACGGGGAGAGTGCCAGTTTTAATTGGACGGGGAGAGTGCCAGTTTTAATTGGACGGGGAGAGTGCCAGTTTGAATTGGACGGGGAGAGTGCCAGTTTTAATTGGATGGGGAGAGTGCCAGTTTGAATTGGATGGGGAGAGTGCCAGTTTGAATTGGATGGGGAGAGTGCCAGTTTGAATTGAACGGGGAGAGTGCCAGTTTTAATTGGGTGGGGAGAGTGACAGTTTGAATTGGACGGGGAGAGTGACAGTTTGAATTGGACGGGGAGAGTGCCAGTTTGAATTGGAAGGGGAGAGTGCCAGTTTGAATTGGACGGGAATTGGACGGGGAGAGTGCCAGTTTGAATTGGACGGGGAGAGTGCCAGTTTGAATTGGACGGGGAGAGCGCCAGTTTGAATTGGACGGGAATTGGACGGGAATTGGATGGGGAAAGTGCCAGTTTGAATTGGACGGGAATTGGACGGGAAGAGTGCCAGTTTGAATTGGACGGGGAGAGTGCCAGTTTGAATTGGACGGGGAGAGCGCCAGTTTGAATTGGACGGGGAGAGCGCCAGTTTGAATTGGACGGGGAGAGCGCCAGTTTTAATTGGATGGGGAGAGTGCCAGTTTGAATTGGACGGGGAGAGTGCCAGTTTGAATTGGGTGGGGAGAGTGCCAGTTTGAATTGGATGGGGAGAGTGCCAGTTTGAATTGGACGGTGAGAGTGCCAGTTTGAATTGGACGGGGAGAGTGCCCGTTTGAATTGGACGGGGAGAGTGCCAGTTTGAATTGGACGGGGAGAGTGCCAGTTTGAATTGGATGGGAAGAGTGCCAACTTGAATTGGACGGGGAGAGTGCCAGTTTTAATTGGATGGGGAGAGCGCCACTTTTAATTGGATGGGGAGAGTGCCAGTTTGAATTGGACGGGGAGAGCGCCAGTTTTAATTGGACGGGGAGAGTGCCAGTTTGAATTGGATGGGGAGAGTGCCAGTTTGAATTGGACGGGGAGAGTGCCAGTTTGAATTGGACGGGGAGCTTGCCAGTTTTAATTGGACGGGGAGAGTGCCAATTTGAATTGGACGGGGAGAGTGCCAGATTTAATTGGATGGGGAGAGTGCCAGTTTGAATTGGACGGGGAGAGTGCCAGTTTTAATTGGACGGGGAGAGTGCCAGTTTTAATTGGACAGGGAGAGTGCCAGTTTGAATTGGATGGGGAGAGTGCCAGTTTGAATTGGACGGGGAGAGTGCCAGTTTGAATTGGACGGGGAGAGTGCCAGTTTGAATTGGACGGGGAGAGTACCAGTTTGAATTGGACGGGGAAAGTGCCAGTTTGAATTCGACGGGGAGACTGCCAGTTTGAATTGGACGGGGAGAGTGCCAGTTTGAATTGGACGGGGAGAGTCCCAGTTTGAATTGGACGGGGAGAGCGCCAGTTTGAATTGGACGGGGAGAGTGCCAGTTTGAATTGGACGGGGAGAGTGCCAGTTTGAATTGGACGGGGAGAGTGCCAGTTTGAATTGGACGGGGAGAGCGCCGGTTTGAATTGGACGGGGAGAGTGCCAGTTTGAATTGGACGGGGAGAGAGTGCCAGTTTGAGTTGGATGGGGAGAGTGCCAGTTTGAATTGGACGGGGAGAGTGCCAGTTTGAATTGGACGGGGAGAGTGCCAGTTTGAATTGGACGGGGAGAGTGCCAGTTTGAATTGGACGGGGAGAGTGCCAGTTTGATTTGCATGGGGAGCGCGCCAGTTTTAATTGGACGGGGAGAGTGCCAGTTTTAATTGGGCGGGGAGAGTGGCAGTTTGAATTGGACGGGGAGAGTGGCAGTTTGAATTGGACGGGGAGAGTGCCAGTTTGAATTGGACGGGGAAAGTGCCAGTTTGAATTGGACGGGGAGGGAGTGCCAGTTTGAATTGGATGGGGAGAGTGCCAGTTTGAATTGGACGGGGAGAGTGCCAGATTGAATTGGACGGGGAGAGTGCCAGTTTTAATTGGACGGGGAGAGTGCCAGATTGAATTGGATGGGGAGAGCGCCAGTTTGAATTGGACGGGAAGAGTGCCAGTTTTAATTGGACGAGGAGAGTGCCAGTTTGAATTGGACGGGGAGAGTGCCAGTTTTAATTGGACGGGGAGAGTGCCAGTTTGAATTGCATGGGGAGAGTGCCAGTTTGAATTGGACGGGGAGAGTGCCTGTTTTAATTGGACGGGGAGAGTGCCAGTTTGAATTGGACGGGGAGAGTGCCAGTTTTAATTGGACGGGGAGAGTGCCAGTTTTAATTGGACGGGGATAGTGCCAGTTTGAATTGGACGGGGAGAGTGCCAGTTTGAATTGGACGGGGAGAGTGCCAGTTTGAATTGGACGGGGAGTGTGCCAGTATGAATTGGACGGGGAGAGTGCCAGTTTGAATTGGACGGGGAGAGTGCCAGTTTGAATTGGACGGGGAGAGTGCCAGTTTGAATTGGACGGGGAGAGTGCCAGTTTTAATTGGACGGGGAGAGTGCCAGTTTTAATTGAACGGGGAGAGTGCCAGTTTTAATTGGACGGGGAGAGTGCCAGTTTTAATTGGACGGGGAGAGTGCCAGTTTTAATTGGATGGCGAGAGTGCCAGTTTGAATTCGATGGGGAGAGTGCCAGTTTGAATTGGATGGGGAGAGTGCCAGTTTGAATTGAACGGGGAGAGTGCCAGTCTTAATTGGGTGGGGAGAGTGCCAGTTTGAATTGGACGGGGAGAGTGACAGTTTGAATTGGACGGGGAGAGTGCCAGTTTGAATTGGAAGGGGAGAGTGCCAGTTTGAATTGGACGGGAATTGGACGGGAATTGGACGGGGAGAGTGCCAGTTTGAATTGGACGGGGAGAGTGCCAGTTTGAATTGGACGGGGAGAGCGCCAGTTTGAATTGGACGGGAATTGGACGGGAATTGGATGGGGAGAGTGCCAGTTTGAATTGGACGGGAATTGGACGGGAAGAGTGCCAGTTTGAATTGGACGGGGAGAGAGGCAGTTTGAATTGGACGGGGAGAGCGCCAGTTTGAATTGGACGGGGAGAGCGCCAGTTTGAATTGGACGGGGAGAGTGCCAGTTTGAATTGGACGGGGAGAGTGCCAGTTGGAATTGGACGGGGAGAGTGCCAGTTTGAATTGGACGGGGAGCGTGCCAGTTTTAATTGGACGGGGAGAGTGCCAGTTTGAATTGGACGGGGAGAGTGCCAGTTTTAATTGGACGGGGAGTGTGCCGGTTTTAATTGGACGGGGAGTGTGCCAGTGTTAATTGGACGAGGAGAGTGCCAGTTTGAATTGGACGGGGAGTGTGCCAGTTTTAATTGGACGGGGAGAGTGCCAGTTTGAATTGGACGGGAAGAGTGCCAGTTTTAATTGGACGAGGAGAGTGCCAGTTTGAATTCGACGGGGAGAGTGCCAGTTTGAATTGGATGGGAAGAGTGCCAGTTTGAATTGGACGGGGAGAGTGCCAGTTTAAATTGGACGGGAAGAGTGCCAGTTTGAATTGGACAGGGAGAGTGCCAGTTTGAATTGGACGGGGAGAGTGCCAGTTTGAATTGGATGGGGAGAGTGCCAGTTTGAATTGGATGGGGAGAGTGCCAGTTTGAATTGGACGGGGAGAGTGCCAGTTTGAATTGGACGGGGAGAGTGCCAGTTTGAATTGGATGGGGAGAGTGCCAGTTTTAATTGGACGGGGAGAATGCCAGTTTTAATTGGACGGGGAGAGTGCCAGTTTTAATTGGACGGGGATAGTGCCAGTTTTAATTGGACGGGGAGAGTGCCAGTTTTAATTGGATGGGGAGAGTGCCAGTTTGAATTGGATGGGGAGAGTGCCAGTTTGAATTGGATGGGGAGAGTGCCAGTTTGAATTGAACGGGGAGAGTGCCAGTTTTAATTGGGTGGGGAGAGTGCCAGTTTGAATTGGACGGGGAGAGTGACAGATTGAATTGGACGGGGAGAGTGCCAGTTTGAATTGGAAGGGGAGAGTGCCAGTTTGAATTGGACGGGAATTGGACGGGAATTGGACGGGGAGAGTGCCAGTTTGAATTGGACGGGGAGAGTGCCAGTTTGAATTGGACGGGGAGAGCGCCAGTTTGAATTGGACGGGAATTGGATGGGGAGAGTGCCAGTTTGAATTGGACGGGAATTGGACGGGAAGAGTGCCAGTTTGAATTGGACGGGGAGAGTGCCAGTTTGAATTGGACGGGGAGAGCGCCAGTTTGAATTGGACGGGGAGAGCGCCAGTTTGAATTGGACGGGGAGAGCGCCAGTTTTAATTGGATGGGGAGAGTGCCAGTTTGAATTGGACGGGGAGAGTGCCAGTTTGAATTGGGTGGGGAGAGTGCCAGTTTGAATTGGATGGGGAGAGTGCCAGTTTGAATTGGACGGTGAGAGTGCCAGTTTGAATTGGACGGGGAGAGTGCCTGTTTGAATTGGACGGGGAGAGTGCCAGTTTGAATTGGACGGGGAGAGTGCCAGTTTGAATTGGATGGGAAGAGTGCCAACTTGAATTGGACGGGGAGAGTGCCAGTTTTAATTGGATGGGGAGAGTGCCACTTTTAATTGGATGGGGAGAGTGTTAGTTTGAATTGGACGGGGAGAGCGCCAGTTTTAATTGGACGGGGAGAGTGCCAGTTTGAATTGGATGGGGAGAGTGCCAGTTTGAATTGGACGGGGAGAGTGCCAGTTTGAATTGGACTGGGAGTGTGCCAGTTTTAATTGGACGGGGAGAGTGCCAATTTGAATTGGACGGGGAGAGTGCCAGATTTAATTTGATGGGGAGAGTGCCAGTTTGAATTGGACGGGGAGAGTGCCAGTTTTAATTGGACGGGGAGAGTGCCAGTTTTAATTGGACAGGGAGAGTGCCAGTTTGAATTGGATGGGGAGAGTGCCAGTTTGAATTGGACGGGGAGAGTGCCAGTTTGAATTGGACGGGGAGAGTGCCAGTTTGAATTGGACGGGGAGAGTGCCAGTTTGAATTGAACGGGGAGAGTGCCAGTTTTAATTGGACGGGGAGAGTGCCAGTTTGAATTGGACGGGGAGGCTGCCAGTTTGAATTGGACGGGGAGAGTGCCAGGTTGAATTGGACGGGGGGAGTGCCAGTTTGAATTGGATGGCGGGAGTGCCAGTTTTAATTGGACGGGGAGAGTCCCAGTTTGAATTGGACGGGGAGAGCGCCAGTTTGAATTGGACGGGGAGAGTGCCAGTTTGAATTGGATGGGGAGAGTGCTAGTTTGAATTGGACGGGGCGAGTGCCAGTTTGAATTGGACGGGGAGAGCGCCGGTTTGAATTGGACGGGGAGAGTGCCAGTTTGAATTGGACGGGGAGTGAGTGCCAGTTTGAGTTGGATGGGGAGAGTGCCACTTTTAATTGGACGGGGAGAGTGCCAGTTTGAATTGGACGGGGAGAGTGCCAGTTTGAATTGGACGGGGAGAGTGCCAGTTTGAATTGGACGGGGAGAGTGCCAGTTTGAATTGCATGGGGAGCGCGCCAGTTTTAATTGGACGGGGAGAGTGCCAGTTTTAATTGGGCGGGGAGAGTGCCAGTTTGAATTGGACGGGGAGAGTGGCAGTTTGAATTGGACGGGGAGAGTGCCAGTTTGAATTGGACGGGGAAAGTGCCAGTTTGAATTGGACGGGGAGAGTGCCAGTTTGAATTGGACGGGGAGAGTGCCAGTTTTAATTGGACGGGGAGAGTGCCAGTTTTAATTGGACGGGGAGAGTGCCAGTTTGAATTGGACGGGGAGAGTGCCAGTTTTAATTGGATGGGGAGAGTGCCAGTTTGAATTGGATGGGGAGAGTGCCAGTTTGAATTGGATGGGGAGAGTGCCAGTTTGAATTGAACGGGGAGAGTGCCAGTTTTAATTGGGTGGGGAGAGTGACAGTTTGAATTGGACGGGGAGAGTGACAGTTTGAATTGGACGGGGAGAGTGCCAGTTTGAATTGGAAGGGGAGAGTGCCAGTTTGAATTGGACGGGAATTGGACGGGGAGAGTGCCAGTTTGAATTGGACGGGGAGAGTGCCAGTTTGAATTGGACGGGGAGAGCGCCAGTTTGAATTGGACGGGAATTGGACGGGAATTGGATGGGGAAAGTGCCAGTTTGAATTGGACGGGAATTGGACGGGAAGAGTGCCAGTTTGAATTGGACGGGGAGAGTGCCAGTTTGAATTGGACGGGGAGAGCGCCAGTTTGAATTGGACGGGGAGAGCGCCAGTTTGAATTGGACGGGGAGAGCGCCAGTTTTAATTGGATGGGGAGAGTGCCAGTTTGAATTGGACGGGGAGAGTGCCAGTTTGAATTGGGTGGGGAGAGTGCCAGTTTGAATTGGATGGGGAGAGTGCCAGTTTGAATTGGACGGTGAGAGTGCCAGTTTGAATTGGACGGGGAGAGTGCCCGTTTGAATTGGACGGGGAGAGTGCCAGTTTGAATTGGACGGGGAGAGTGCCAGTTTGAATTGGATGGGAAGAGTGCCAACTTGAATTGGACGGGGAGAGTGCCAGTTTTAATTGGATGGGGAGAGCGCCACTTTTAATTGGATGGGGAGAGTGCCAGTTTGAATTGGACGGGGAGAGCGCCAGTTTTAATTGGACGGGGAGAGTGCCAGTTTGAATTGGATGGGGAGAGTGCCAGTTTGAATTGGACGGGGAGAGTGCCAGTTTGAATTGGACGGGGAGCTTGCCAGTTTTAATTGGACGGGGAGAGTGCCAATTTGAATTGGACGGGGAGAGTGCCAGATTTAATTGGATGGGGAGAGTGCCAGTTTGAATTGGACGGGGAGAGTGCCAGTTTTAATTGGACGGGGAGAGTGCCAGTTTTAATTGGACAGGGAGAGTGCCAGTTTGAATTGGATGGGGAGAGTGCCAGTTTGAATTGGACGGGGAGAGTGCCAGTTTGAATTGGACGGGGAGAGTGCCAGTTTGAATTGGACGGGGAGAGTACCAGTTTGAATTGGACGGGGAAAGTGCCAGTTTGAATTCGACGGGGAGACTGCCAGTTTGAATTGGACGGGGAGAGTGCCAGTTTGAATTGGACGGGGAGAGTCCCAGTTTGAATTGGACGGGGAGAGCGCCAGTTTGAATTGGACGGGGAGAGTGCCAGTTTGAATTGGACGGGGAGAGTGCCAGTTTGAATTGGACGGGGAGAGTGCCAGTTTGAATTGGACGGGGAGAGCGCCGGTTTGAATTGGACGGGGAGAGTGCCAGTTTGAATTGGACGGGGAGAGAGTGCCAGTTTGAGTTGGACGGGGAGAGTGCCAGTTTGAATTGGACGGGGAGAGTGCCAGTTTGAATTGGACGGGGAGAGTGCCAGTTTGAATTGGACGGGGAGAGTGCCAGTTTGAATTGGACGGGGAGAGTGCCAGTTTGAATTGCATGGGGAGCGCGCCAGTTTTAATTGGACGGGGAGAGTGCCAGTTTTAATTGGGCGGGGAGAGTGCCAGTTTGAATTGGACGGGGAGAGTGGCAGTTTGAATTGGACGGGGAGAGTGCCAGTTTGAATTGGACGGGGAAAGTGCCAGTTTGAATTGGACGGGGAGGGAGTGCCAGTTTGAATTGGATGGGGAGAGTGCCAGTTTGAATTGGACGGGGAGAGTGCCAGATTGAATTGGACGGGGAGAGTGCCAGTTTTAATTGGACGGGGAGAGTGCCAGATTGAATTGGATGGGGAGAGCGCCAGTTTGAATTGGACGGGAAGAGTGCCAGTTTTAATTGGACGAGGAGAGTGCCAGTTTGAATTGGACGGGGAGAGTGCCAGTTTTAATTGGACGGGGAGAGTGCCAGTTTGAATTGCATGGGGAGAGTGCCAGTTTGAATTGGACGGGGAGAGTGCCTGTTTTAATTGGACGGGGAGAGTGCCAGTTTGAATTGGACGGGGAGAGTGCCAGTTTTAATTGGGCGGGGAGAGTGCCAGTTTTAATTGGACGTGGAGAGTGCCAGTTTGAATTGTACGGGGAGAGTGCCAGTTTGAATTGGACGAGGAGAGTGCCAGTTTGAATTGGACGGGGAGAGTGCCAGTTTGAATTGGACGGGGAGAGCGCCAGTTTTAATTGGACGGGGAGAGTGCCAGTTTGAATTGGACGGGGAGAGCGCCACTTTGAATTGGACGGGGAGAGCGCCAGTTTGAATTGGACGGGGAGAGCGCCAGTTTTAATTGGACGGGGAGAGTGCCAGTTTCAATTGGACGGGGAGAGTGCCAGTTTGAATTGGACGGGGAGAGTGCCAGTTTGAATTGGACGGGGAGAGTGCCAGTTTTAATTGGATGGGGAGAGTGCCAGTTTGAATTGGATGGGGAGAGTGCCAGTTTGAATTGGATGGGGAGAGTGCCAGTTTAATTGAACGGGGAGAGTGCCAGTTTTAATTGGGTGGGGAGAGTGACAGTTTGAATTGGACGGGGAGAGTGACAGTTTGAATTGGACGGGGAGAGTGCCAGTTTGAATTGGAAGGGGAGAGTGCCAGTTTGAATTGGACGGGAATTGGACGGGGAGAGTGCCAGTTTGAATTGGACGGGGAGAGTGCCAGTTTGAATTGGACGGGGAGAGCGCCAGTTTGAATTGGACGGGAATTGGACGGGAATTGGATGGGGAAAGTGCCAGTTTGAATTGGACGGGAATTGGACGTGAAGAGTGCCAGTTTGAATTGGACGGGGAGAGTGCCAGTTTGAATTGGACGGGGAGAGCGCCAGTTTGAATTGGACGGGGAGAGCGCCAGTTTGAATTGGACGGGGAGAGCGCCAGTTTTAATTGGATGGGGAGAGTGCCAGTTTGAATTGGACGGGGAGAGTGCCAGTTTGAATTGGGTGGGGAGAGTGCCAGTTTGAATTGGATGGGGAGAGTGCCAGTTTGAATTGGACGGTGAGAGTGCCAGTTTGAATTGGACGGGGAGAGTGCCCGTTTGAATTGGACGGGGAGAGTGCCAGTTTGAATTGGATGGGAAGAGTGCCAACTTGAATTGGACGGGGAGAGTGCCAGTTTTAATTGGATGGGGAGAGTGCCACTTTTAATTGGATGGGGAGAGTGCCAGTTTGAATTGGACGGGGAGAGCGCCAGTTTTAATTGGACGGGGAGAGTGCCAGTTTGAATTGGATGGGGAGAGTGCCAGTTTGAATTGGACGGGGAGAGTGCCAGTTTGAATTGGACGGGGAGCTTGCCAGTTTTAATTGGACGGGGAGAGTGCCAATTTGAATTGGACGGGGAGAGTGCCAGATTTAATTGGATGGGGAGAGTGCCAGTTTGAATTGGACGGGGAGAGTGCCAGTTTTAATTGGACGGGGAGAGTGCCAGTTTTAATTGGACAGGGAGAGTGCCAGTTTGAATTGGATGGGGAGAGTGCCAGTTTGAATTGGACGGGGAGAGTGCCAGTTTGAATTGGACGGGGAGAGTGCCAGTTTGAATTGGACGGGGAGAGTACCAGTTTGAATTGGACGGGGAAAGTGCCAGTTTGAATTCGACGGGGAGACTGCCAGTTTGAATTGGACGGGGAGAGTGCCAGTTTGAATTGGACGGGGAGAGTCCCAGTTTGAATTGGACGGGGAGAGCGCCAGTTTGAATTGGACGGGGAGAGTGCCAGTTTGAATTGGACGGGGAGAGTGCCAGTTTGAATTGGACGGGGAGAGTGCCAGTTTGAATTGGACGGGGAGAGCGCCGGTTTGAATTGGACGGGGAGAGTACCAGTTTGAATTGGACGGGGAGAGAGTGCCAGTTTGAGTTGGATGGGGAGAGTGCCAGTTTGAATTGGACGGGGAGAGTGCCAGTTTGAATTGGACGGGGAGAGTGCCAGTTTGAATTGGACGGGGAGAGTGCCAGTTTGAATTGGACGGGGAGAGTGCCAGTTTGAATTGCATGGGGAGCGCGCCAGTTTTAATTGGACGGGGAGAGTGCCAGTTTTAATTGGGCGGGGAGAGTGCCAGTTTGAATTGGACGGGGAGAGTGGCAGTTTGAATTGGACGGGGAGAGTGCCAGTTTGAATTGGACGGGGAAAGTGCCAGTTTGAATTGGACGGGGAGGGAGTGCCAGTTTGAATTGGATGGGGAGAGTGCCAGTTTGAATTGGACGGGGAGAGTGCCAGATTGAATTGGACGGGGAGAGTGCCAGTTTTAATTGGACGGGGAGAGTGCCAGATTGAATTGGATGGGGAGAGCGCCAGTTTGAATTGGACGGGAAGAGTGCCAGTTTTAATTGGACGAGGAGAGTGCCAGTTTGAATTGGACGGGGAGAGTGCCAGTTTTAATTGGACGGGGAGAGTGCCAGTTTGAATTGCATGGGGAGAGTGCCAGTTTGAATTGGACGGGGAGAGTGCCTGTTTTAATTGGACGGGGAGAGTGCCAGTTTGAATTGGACGGGGATAGTGCCAGTTTTAATTGGGCGGGGAGAGTGCCAGTTTTAATTGGACGGGAAGAGTGCCAGTTTGAATCGGACTGGGAGAGTGCCAGTTTTAACTGGACGGGGAGAGTGCCAGTTTTAACTGGACGGGGAGAGTGCCAGTTTGAATTGCACAGGGAGAGTGCCAGTGTTAATTGGGCGGGGAGAGTGCCAGTTTTAATTGGACGGGGAGAGTGCCAGTTTGAATTGGACGGGGAGAGCGCCAGTTTTAATTGGACGGGGAGAGTGTCAGTTTGAATTGGACGGGGAGAGCGCCACTTTGAATTGGACGGGGAGAGCGCCAGTTTGAATTGGACGGGGAGAGCGCCAGTTTTAATTGGACGGGGAGAGTGCCAGTTTCAATTGGACGGGGAGAGTGCCAGTTTGAATTGGACGGGGAGAGTGCCAGTTTTAATTGGACCGGAAGAGTGCCAGTTTGAATTGGACGGGAAGAGTGCCAGTTTGAATTGGACGGGGAGAGTGCCAGTTTGAATTGGACGGGGAGAGTGCCAGTTTTAATTGGACGGGGAGAGTGCCAGTTTGAATTGGACGGGAAGAGTGCCAGTTTTAATTGGACGAGGAGAGTGCCAGTTTGAATTGGACGGGGAGAGTGCCAGTTTTAATAGGACGGGGAGAGTGCCAGTTTTAATTGGACCGGAAGAGTGCCAGTTTGAATTGGACGGGGAGAGTGCCAGTTTGAATTGGACGAGGAGAGTGCCAGTTTGAATTGGACGGGAAGAGTGCCAGTTTTAATTGGACGAGGAGAGTGCCAGTTTGAATTGGACGGGGAGAGTGCCAGTTTGAATTGCATAGGGAGCCTGCCAGTTTTAATTGGACGGGGAGAGTGCCTGTTTTAATTGGACGGGGAGAGTGCCAGTTTTAATTGGACGGGGAGAGTGCCAGTTTTAATTGGATGGGGAGAGTGCCAGTTTGAATTGGATGGGGAGAGTGCCAGTTTGAATTGCATGGGGAGCCTGCCAGTTTTAATTCGACGGGGAGAGTGCCTGTTTTAATTGGACGGGGAGAGTGCCAGTTTGAATTGGACGGGAAGAGTGCCAGTTTGAATCGGACTGGGAGAGTGCCAGTTTTAACTGGACGGGGAGAGTGCCAGTTTTAACTGGACGGGGAGAGTGCCAGTTTGAATTGCACAGGGAGAGTGCCAGTGTTAATTGGGCGGGGAGAGTGCCAGTTTTAATTGGACGGGGAGAGTGCCAGTTTCAATTGGACGGGGAGAGTGCCAGTTTGAATTGGACGGGGAGAGTGCCAGTTTTAATTGGATGGGGAGAGTGCCAGTTTGAATTGGATGGGGAGAGTGCCAGTTTGAATTGGACGGGGAGAGTGCCAGTTTGAATTGGACGGGGAGAGTGCCAGTTTGAATTGGACGGGGAGAGTGCCAGGTTTAATTGGACGGGGATAGTGCCAGTTTGAATTGGACGGGGAGAGTGCCAGTTTGAATTGGACGGGGAGAGTGCCAGTTTGAATTGGACGGGGAGAGTGCCAGTATGAATTGGACGGGGAGAGTGCCAGTTTGAATTGGACGGGGAGAGTGCCAGTTTGAATTGGACGGGGAGAGTGCCAGTTTGAATTGGACGGGGAGAGTGCCAGTTTTAATTGGACGGGGAGAGTGCCAGTTTTAATTGGACGGGGAGAGTGCCAGTTTTAATTGGACGGGTAGAGTGCCAGTTTTAATTGGACGGGGAGAGTGCCAGTTTTAATTGGATGGCGAGAGTGCCAGTTTGAATTGGATGGGGAGAGTGCCAGTTTGAATTGGATGGGGAGAGTGCCAGTTTGAATTGAACGGGGAGAGTGCCAGTCCTAATTGGGTGGGGAGAGTGCCAGTTTGAATTGGACAGGGAGAGTGACAGTTTGAATTGGACGGGGAGAGTGCCAGTTTGAATTGGAAGGGGAGAGTGCCAGTTTGAATTGGACGGGAATTGGACGGGAATTGGACGGGGAGAGTGCCAGTTTGAATTGGACGGGGAGAGTGCCAGTTTGAATTGGACGGGGAGAGCGCCAGTTTGAATTGGACGGGAATTGGACGGGAATTGGATGGGGAGAGTGCCAGTTTGAATTGGACGGGAATTGGACGGGAAGAGTGCCAGTTTGAATTGGACGGGGAGAGAGCCAGTTTGAATTGGACGGGGAGAGCGCCAGTTTGAATTGGACGGGGAGAGCGCCAGTTTGAATTGGACGGGGAGAGTGCCAGTTTGAATTGGACGGGGAGAGTGCCAGTTGGAATTGGACGGGGAGAGTGCCAGTTTGAATTGGACGGGGAGCGTGCCAGTTTTAATTGGACGGGGAGAGTGCCAGTTTGAATTGGACGGGGAGAGTGCCAGTTTTAATTGGACGGGGAGTGTGCCGGTTTTAATTGGACGGGGAGTGTGCCAGTGTTAATTGGACGAGGAGAGTGCCAGTTTGAATTGGACGGGGAGTGTGCCAGTTTTAATTGGACGGGGAGAGTGCCAGTTTGAATTGGACGGGAAGAGTGCCAGTTTTAATTGGACGAGGAGAGTGCCAGTTTGAATTCGACAGGGAGAGTGCCAGTTTGAATTGGATGGGAAGAGTGCCAGTTTGAATTGGACGGGGAGAGTGCCAGTTTAAATTGGACGGGAAGAGTGCCAGTTTGAATTGGACAGGGAGAGTGCCAGTTTGAATTGGACGGGGAGAGTGCCAGTTTGAATTGGATGGGGAGAGTGCCAGTTTGAATTGGATGGGGAGAGTGCCAGTTTGAATTGGACGGGGAGAGTGCCAGTTTGAATTGGACGGGGAGAGTGCCAGTTTGAATTGGATGGGGAGAGTGCCAGTATTAATTGGACGGGGAGAATGCCAGTTTTAATTGGACGGGGAGAGTGCCAGTTTTAATTGGACGGGGAGAGTGCCAGTTTTAATTGGACGGGGAGAGTGCCAGTTTTAATTGGATGGGGAGAGTGCCAGTTTGAATTGGATGGGGAGAGTGCCAGTTTGAATTGGATGG
Organism: Somniosus microcephalus; assembly: GCF_052327205.1. NCBI lineage: Eukaryota > Metazoa > Chordata > Chondrichthyes > Squaliformes > Somniosidae > Somniosus > Somniosus microcephalus. Next base: position 27,092,763 of record NC_141000.1, on the reverse strand, counting down.
GGAGAGTGCCAGTTTGAATTGAACGGGGAGAGTGCCAGTTTTAATTGGGTGGGGAGAGTGCCAGTTTCAATTGGACGGGGAGAGTGACAGATTGAATTGGACGGGGAGAGTGCCAGTTTGAATTGGAAGGGGAGAGTGCCAGTTTGAATTGGACGGGAATTGGACGGGAATTGGACGGGGAGAGTGCCAGTTTGAATTGGACGGGGAGAGTGCCAGTTTGAATTGGACGGGGAGAGCGCCAGTTTGAATTGGACGGGAATTGGATGGGGAGAGTGCCAGTTTGAATTGGACGGGAATTGGACGGGAAGAGTGCCAGTTTGAATTGGACGGGGAGAGTGCCAGTTTGAATTGGACGGGGAGAGCGCCAGTTTGAATTGGACGGGGAGAGCGCCAGTTTGAATTGGACGGGGAGAGCGCCAGTTTTAATTGGATGGGGAGAGTGCCAGTTTGAATTGGACGGGGAGAGTGCCAGTTTGAATTGGGTGGGGAGAGTGCCAGTTTGAATTGGATGGGGAGAGTGCCAGTTTGAATTGGACGGTGAGAGTGCCAGTTTGAATTGGACGGGGAGAGTGCCTGTTTGAATTGGACGGTGAGAGTGCCAGTTTGAATTGGACGGGGAGAGTGCCAGTTTGAATTGGATGGGAAGAGTGCCAACTTGAATTGGACGGGGAGAGTGCCAGTTTTAATTGGATGGGGAGAGTGCCACTTTTAATTGGATGGGGAAAGTGCTAGTTTGAATTGGACGGGGAGAGCGCCAGTTTTAATTGGACGGGGAGAGTGCCAGTTTGAATTGGATGGGGAGAGTGCCAGTTTGAATTGGACGGGGAGAGTGCCAGTTTGAATTGGACTGGGAGTGTGCCAGTTTTAATTGGACGGGGAGAGTGCCAATTTGAATTGGACGGGGAGAGTGCCAGATTTAATTGGATGGGGAGAGTGCCAGTTTGAATTGGACGGGGAGAGTGCCAGTTTTAATTGGACGGGGAGAGTGCCAGTTTTAATTGGACAGGGAGAGTGCCAGTTTGAATTGGATGGGGAGAGTGCCAGTTTGAATTGGACGGGGAGAGTGCCAGTTTGAATTGGACGGGGAGAGTGCCAGTTTGAATTGGACGGGGAGAGTGCCAGTTTGAATTGGACGGGGAGAGTGCCAGTTTTAATTGGACGGGGAGAGTGCCAGTTTGAATTGGACGGGGAGACTGCCAGTTTGAATTGGACGGGGAGAGTGCCAGGTTGAATTGGACGGGGGGAGTGCCAGTTTGAATTGGACGGGGAGAGTGCCAGTTTTAATTGGACGGGGAGAGTCCCAGTTTGAATTGGACGGGGAGAGCGCCAGTTTTAATTGGACGGGGAGAGTGCCAGTTTGAATTGGATGGGGAGAGTGCTAGTTTGAATTGGACGGGGCGAGTGCCAGTTTGAATTGGACGGGGAGAGCGCCGGTTTGAATTGGACGGGGAGAGTGCCAGTTTCAATTGGACGGGGAGTGAGTGCCAGTTTGAGTTGGATGGGGAGAGTGCCAGTTTTAATTGGACGGGGAGAGTGCCAGTTTGAATTGGACGGGGAGAGTGCCAGTTTGAATTGGACGGGGAGAGTGCCAGTTTGAATTGGACGGGGAGAGTGCCAGTTTGAATTGCATGGGGAGCGCGCCAGTTTTAATTGGACGGGGAGAGTGCCAGTTTTAATTGGGCGGGGAGAGTGCCAGTTTGAATTGGACGGGGAGAGTGGCAGTTTGAATTGGACGGGGAGAGTGCCAGTTTGAATTGGACGGGGAAAGTGCCAGTTTGAATTGGACGGGGAGAGTGCCAGTTTGAATTGGACGGGGAGAGTGCCAGTTTTAATTGGACGGGGAGAGTGCCAGTTTTAATTGGACGGGGAGAGTGCCAGTTTTAATTGGACGGGGAGAGTGCCAGTTTTAATTGGATGGGGAGAGTGCCAGTTTGAATTGGATGGGGAGAGTGCCAGTTTGAATTGGATGGGGAGAGTGCCAGTTTGAATTGAACGGGGAGAGTGCCAGTTTTAATTGGGTGGGGAGAGTGACAGTTTGAATTGGACGGGGAGAGTGACAGTTTGAATTGGACGGGGAGAGTGCCAGTTTGAATTGGACGGGAATTGGACGGGAATTGGACGGGGAGAGTGCCAGTTTGAATTGGACGGGGAGAGTGCCAGTTTGAATTGGACGGGGAGAGCGCCAGTTTGAATTGGACGGGAATTGGACGGGAATTGGATGGGGAGAGTGCCAGTTTGAATTGGACGGGAATTGGACGGGAAGAGTGCCAGTTTGAATTGGACGGGGAGAGTGCCAGTTTGAATTGGACGGGGAGAGCGCCAGTTTGAATTGGACGGGGAGAGCGCCAGTTTGAATTGGACGGGGAGAGCGCCAGTTTTAATTGGATGGGGAGAGTGCCAGTTTGAATTGGACGGGGAGAGTGCCAGTTTGAATTGGGTGGGGAGAGTGCCAGTTTGAATTGGATGGGGAGAGTGCCAGTTTGAATTGGACGGTGAGAGTGCCAGTTTGAATTGGACGGGGAGAGTGCCCGTTTGAATTGGACGGGGAGAGTGCCAGTTTGAATTGGACGGGGAGAGTGCCAGTTTGAATTGGATGGGAAGAGTGCCAACTTGAATTGGACGGGGAGAGTGCCAGTTTTAATTGGATGGGGAGAGTGCCACTTTTAATTGGATGGGGAGAGTGCCAGTTTGAATTGGACGGGGAGAGCGCCAGTTTTAATTGGACGGGGAGAGTGCCAGTTTGAATTGGATGGGGAGAGTGCCAGTTTGAATTGGACGGGGAGAGTGCCAGTTTGAATTGGACGGGGAGCTTGCCAGTTTTAATTGGACGGGGAGAGTGCCAATTTGAATTGGACGGGGAGAGTGCCAGATTTAATTGGATGGGGAGAGTGCCAGTTTGAATTGGACGGGGAGAGTGCCAGTTTTAATTGGACGGGGAGAGTGCCAGTTTTAATTGGACAGGGAGAGTGCCAGTTTGAATTGGATGGGGAGAGTGCCAGTTTGAATTGGACGGGGAGAGTGCCAGTTTGAATTGGACGGGGAGAGTGCCAGTTTGAATTGGACGGGGAGAGTGCCAGTTTGAATTGGACGGGGAGACTGCCAGTTTGAATTGGACGGGGAGAGCGCCGGTTTGAATTGGACGGGGAGAGTGCCAGTTTGAATTGGACGGGGAGAGAGTGCCAGTTTGAGTTGGATGGGGAGAGTGCCAGTTTGAATTGGACGGGGAGAGTGCCAGTTTGAATTGGACGGGGAGAGTGCCAGTTTGAATTGGACGGGGAGAGTGCCATTTTGAATTGGACGGGGAGAGTGCCAGTTTGAATTGCATGGGGAGCGCGCCAGTTTTAATTGGACGGGGAGAGTGCCAGTTTTAATTGGGCGGGGAGAGTGCCAGTTTGAATTGGACGGGGAGAGTGGCAGTTTGAATTGGACGGGGAGAGTGCCAGTTTGAATTGGACGGGGAAAGTGCCAGTTTGAATTGGACGGGGAGGGAGTGCCAGTTTGATTTGGATGGGGAGAGTGCCAGTTTGAATTGGACGGGGAGAGTGCCAGATTGAATTGGACGGGGAGAGTGCCAGTTTTAATTGGACGGGGAGAGTGCCAGATTGAATTGGATGGGGAGAGCGCCAGTTTGAATTGGATGGGGAGAGTGCCAGTTTGAATTGGACGGGGAGAGTGCCAGTTTGAATTGGACGGGGAGAGTGCCAGTTTGAATTGGATGGGGAGAGTGCCAGTTTGAATTGGACGGGGAGAGTGCCAGTTTTAACTGGATGGGGAGAGTGCCAGTTTGAATTGGGCGGGGAGAGTGCCAGTTTGAATTGGATGGGGAGAGTGCCATTTTGAATTGGACGGGGAGAGTGCCAGTTTTAATTGGACGGGGAGAGTGCCAGTTTGAATTGGACGGGGAGAGTGCCTGTTGGAATTGGACGGGGAGAGTGCCAGTTTGAATTGGACGGGGAGCGTGCCAGTTTTAATTGGACGGGGAGAGTGCCAGTTTGAATTGGACGGGGAGTGTGCCAGTTTTAATTGGACGGGGAGTGTGCCGGTTTTAATTGGACGGGGAGTGTGCCAGTGTTAATTGGACGAGGAGAGTGCCAGTTTGAATTGGACGGGGAGTGTGCCAGTTTTAATTGGACGGGGAGAGTGCCAGATTGAATTGGACGGGAAGAGTGCCAGTTTTAATTGGACGAGGAGAGTGCCAGTTTGAATTCGACGGGGAGAGTGCCAGTTTTCATTGGACGGGGAGAGTGCCAGTTTTAATTGGACCGGAAGAGTGCCAGTTTGAATTGGACGGGGAGAGTGCCAGTTTGAATTGGACGAGGTGAGTGCCAGTTTGAATTGGACGGGAAGAGTGCCAGTTTTAATTGGACGAGGAGAGTGCCAGTTTGAATTGGACGGGGAGAGTGCCAGTTTTAATTGGACGGGGAGAGTGCCAGTTTGAATTGCATGGGGAGAGTGCCAGTTTGAATTGGACGGGGAGAGTGCCTGTTTTAATTGGACGGGGAGAGTGCCAGTTTGAATTGGACGGGGAGAGTGCCAGTTTTAATTGGGCGGGGAGAGTGCCAGTTTTAATTGGACGTGGAGAGTGCCAGTTTGAATTGTACGGGGAGAGTGCCAGTTTGAATTGGACGAGGAGAGTGCCAGTTTGAATTGGACGGGGAGAGTGCCAGTTTGAATTGGACGGGGAGAGCGCCAGTTTTAATTGGACGGGGAGAGTGCCAGTTTGAATTGGACGGGGAGAGCGCCACTTTGAATTGGACGGGGAGAGCGCCAGTTTGAATTGGACGGGGAGAGCGCCAGTTTTAATTGGACGGGGAGAGTGCCAGTTTCAATTGGACGGGGAGAGTGCCAGTTTGAATTGGACGGGGAGAGTGCCAGTTTTAATTGGACCGGAAGAGTGCCAGTTTGAATTGGACGGGAAGAGTGCCAGTTTGAATTGGACGGGGAGAGTGCCAGTTTGAATTGGACGGGGAGAGTGCCAGTTTTAATTGGACGGGGAGAGTGCCAGTTTGAATTGGACGGGAAGAGTGCCAGTTTTAATTGGACGAGGAGAGTGCCAGTTTGAATTGGACGGGGAGAGTGCCAGTTTTAATAGGACGGGGTGGGTGCCAGTTTTAATTGGACCGGAAGAGTGCCAGTTTGAATTGGACGGGGAGAGTGCCAGTTTGAATTGGACGAGGAGAGTGCCAGTTTGAATTGGACGGGAAGAGTGCCAGTTTTAATTGGACGAGGAGAGTGCCAGTTTGAATTGGACGGGGAGAGTGCCAGTTTGAATTGCATAGGGAGCCTGCCAGTTTTAATTGGACGGGGAGAGTGCCTGTTTTAATTGGACGGGGAGAGTGCCAGTTTTAATTGGACGGGGAGAGTGCCAGTTTTAATTGGATGGGGAGAGTGCCAGTTTGAATTGGATGGGGAGAGTGCCAGTTTGAATTGCATGGGGAGCCTGCCAGTTTTAATTCGACGGGGAGAGTGCCTGTTTTAATTGGACGGGGAGAGTGCCAGATTGAATTGGACGGGAAGAGTGCCAGTTTGAATCGGACTGGGAGAGTGCCAGTTTTAATTGGACGGGGAGAGTGCCAGTTTTAACTGGACGGGGAGAGTGCCAGTTTGAATTGGACAGGGAGAGTGCCAGTGTTAATTGGGCGGGGAGAGTGCCAGTTTTAATTGGACGGGGAGAGTGCCAGTTTCAATTGGACGGGGAGAGTGCCAGTTTGAATTGGACGGGGAGAGTGCCAGTTTTAATTGGATGGGGAGAGTGCCAGTTTGAATTGGATGGGGAGAGTGCCAGTTTGAATTGGACGGGGAGAGTGCCAGTTTTAATTGGACGGGGAGAGTCCCAGTTTGAATTGGACGGGGAGAGCGCCAGTTTTAATTGGACGGGGAGAGTGCCAGTTTGAATTGGATGGGGAGAGTGCTAGTTTGAATTGGACGGGGCGAGTGCCAGTTTGAATTGGACGGGGAGAGCGCCGGTTTGAATTGGACGGGGAGAGTGCCAGTTTGAATTGGACGGGGAGTGAGTGCCAGTTTGAGTTGGATGGGGAGAGTGCCAGTTTTAATTGGACGGGGAGAGTGCCAGTTTGAATTGGACGGGGAGAGTGCCAGTTTGAATTGGACGGGGAGAGTGCCAGTTTGAATTGGACGGGGAGAGTGCCAGTTTGAATTGCATGGGGAGCGCGCCAGTTTTAATTGGACGGGGAGAGTGCCAGTTTTAATTGGGCGGGGAGAGTGCCAGTTTGAATTGGACGGGGAGAGTGGCAGTTTGAATTGGACGGGGAGAGTGCCAGTTTGAATTGGACGGGGAAAGTGCCAGTTTGAATTGGACGGGGAGAGTGCCAGTTTGAATTGGACGGGGAGAGTGCCAGTTTTAATTGGACGGGGAGAGTGCCAGTTTTAATTGGACGGGGAGAGTGCCAGTTTTAATTGGACGGGGAGAGTGCCAGTTTTAATTGGATGGGGAGAGTGCCAGTTTGAATTGGATGGGGAGAGTGCCAGTTTGAATTGGATGGGGAGAGTGCCAGTTTGAATTGAACGGGGAGAGTGCCAGTTTTAATTGGGTGGGGAGAGTGACAGTTTGAATTGGACGGGGAGAGTGACAGTTTGAATTGGACGGGGAGAGTGCCAGTTTGAATTGGAAGGGGAGAGTGCCAGTTTGAATTGGACGGGAATTGGACGGGAATTGGACGGGGAGAGTGCCAGTTTGAATTGGACGGGGAGAGTGCCAGTTTGAATTGGACGGGGAGAGCGCCAGTTTGAATTGGACGGGAATTGGACGGGAAGAGTGCCAGTTTGAATTGGACGGGGAGAGTGCCAGTTTGAATTGGACGGGGAGAGCGCCACTTTGAATTGGACGGGGAGAGCGCCAGTTTGAATTGGACGGGGAGAGCGCCAGTTTTAATTGGATGGGGAGAGTGCCAGTTTGAATTGGACGGGGAGAGTGCCAGTTTGAATTGGGTGGGGAGAGTGCCAGTTTGAATTGGATGGGGAGAGTGCCAGTTTGAATTGGACGGTGAGAGTGCCAGTTTGAATTGGACGGGGAGAGTGCCCGTTTGAATTGGACGGGGAGAGTGCCAGTTTGAATTGGACGGGGAGAGTGCCAGTTTGAATTGGATGGGAAGAGTGCCAACTTGAATTGGACGGGGAGAGTGCCAGATTTAATTGGATGGGGAGAGTGCCACTTTTAATTGGATGGGGAGAGCGCAAGTTTTAATTGGACGGGGAGAGTGCCAGTTTGAATTGGATGGGGAGAGTGCCAGTTTGAATTGGACGGGGAGAGTGCCAGTTTGAATTGGACGGGGAGCTTGCCAGTTTTAATTGGACGGGGAGAGTGCCAATTTGAATTGGACGGGGAGAGTGCCAGATTTAATTGGATGGGGAGAGTGCCAGTTTGAATTGGACGGGGAGAGTGCCAGTTTTAATTGGACGGGGAGAGTGCCAGTTTTAATTGGACAGGGAGAGTGCCAGTTTGAATTGGATGGGGAGAGTGCCAGTTTGAATTGGACGGGGAGAGTGCCAGTTTGAATTGGACGGGGAGAGTGCCAGTTTGAATTGGACGGGGAGAGTACCAGTTTGAATTGGACGGGGAAAGTGCCAGTTTGAATTCGACGGGGAGACTGCCAGTTTGAATTGGACGGGGAGAGTGCCAGTTTGAATTGGACGGGGAGAGTCCCAGTTTGAATTGGACGGGGAGAGCGCCAGTTTGAATTGGACGGGGAGAGTGCCAGTTTGAATTGGACGGGGAGAGTGCCAGTTTGAATTGGACGGGGAGAGTGCCAGTTTGAATTGGACGGGGAGAGCGCCGGTTTGAATTGGACGGGGAGAGTGCCAGTTTGAATTGGACGGGGAGAGAGTGCCAGTTTGAGTTGGATGGGGAGAGTGCCAGTTTGAATTGGACGGGGAGAGTGCCAGTTTGAATTGGACGGGGAGAGTGCCAGTTTGAATTGGACGGGGAGAGTGCCAGTTTGAATTGGACGGGGAGAGCGCCAGTTTTAATTGGACGGGGAGAGTGCCAGTTTGAATTGGACGGGGAGAGCGCCACTTTGAATTGGACGGGGAGAGCGCCAGTTTGAATTGGACGGGGAGAGCGCCAGTTTTAATTGGACGGGGAGAGTGCCAGTTTCAATTGGACGGGGAGAGTGCCAGTTTGAATTGGACGGGGAGAGTGCCAGTTTTAATTGGACCGGAAGAGTGCCAGTTTGAATTGGACGGGAAGAGTGCCAGTTTGAATTGGACGGGGAGAGTGCCAGTTTGAATTGGACGGGGAGAGTGCCAGTTTTAATTGGACGGGGAGAGTGCCAGTTTGAATTGGACGGGAAGAGTGCCAGTTTTAATTGGACGAGGAGAGTGCCAGTTTGAATTGGACGGGGAGAGTGCCAGTTTTAATAGGACGGGGTGGGTGCCAGTTTTAATTGGACCGGAAGAGTGCCAGTTTGAATTGGACGGGGAGAGTGCCAGTTTGAATTGGACGAGGAGAGTGCCAGTTTGAATTGGACGGGAAGAGTGCCAGTTTTAATTGGACGAGGAGAGTGCCAGTTTGAATTGGACGGGGAGAGTGCCAGTTTGAATTGCATAGGGAGCCTGCCAGTTTTAATTGGACGGGGAGAGTGCCTGTTTTAATTGGACAGGGAGAGTGCCAGTTTTAATTGGACGGGGAGAGTGCCAGTTTTAATTGGATGGGGAGAGTGCCAGTTTGAATTGGATGGGGAGAGTGCCAGTTTGAATTGCATGGGGAGCCTGCCAGTTTTAATTCGACGGGGAGAGTGCCTGTTTTAATTGGACGGGGAGAGTGCCAGATTGAATTGGACGGGAAGAGTGCCAGTTTGAATCGGACTGGGAGAGTGCCAGTTTTAATTGGACGGGGAGAGTGCCAGTTTTAACTGGACGGGGAGAGTGCCAGTTTGAATTGGACAGGGAGAGTGCCAGTGTTAATTGGGCGGGGAGAGTGCCAGTTTTAATTGGACGGGGAGAGTGCCAGTTTCAATTGGACGGGGAGAGTGCCAGTTTGAATTGGACGGGGAGAGTGCCAGTTTTAATTGGATGGGGAGAGTGCCAGTTTGAATTGGATGGGGAGAGTGCCAGTTTGAATTGGACGGGGAGAGTGCCAGTTTTAATTGGACGGGGAGAGTCCCAGTTTGAATTGGACGGGGAGAGCGCCAGTTTTAATTGGACGGGGAGAGTGCCAGTTTGAATTGGATGGGGAGAGTGCTAGTTTGAATTGGACGGGGCGAGTGCCAGTTTGAATTGGACGGGGAGAGCGCCGGTTTGAATTGGACGGGGAGAGTGCCAGTTTGAATTGGACGGGGAGTGAGTGCCAGTTTGAGTTGGATGGGGAGAGTGCCAGTTTTAATTGGACGGGGAGAGTGCCAGTTTGAATTGGACGGGGAGAGTGCCAGTTTGAATTGGACGGGGAGAGTGCCAGTTTGAATTGGACGGGGAGAGTGCCAGTTTGAATTGCATGGGGAGCGCGCCAGTTTTAATTGGACGGGGAGAGTGCCAGTTTTAATTGGGCGGGGAGAGTGCCAGTTTGAATTGGACGGGGAGAGTGGCAGTTTGAATTGGACGGGGAGAGTGCCAGTTTGAATTGGACGGGGAAAGTGCCAGTTTGAATTGGACGGGGAGAGTGCCAGTTTGAATTGGACGGGGAGAGTGCCAGTTTTAATTGGACGGGGAGAGTGCCAGTTTTAATTGGACGGGGAGAGTGCCAGTTTTAATTGGACGGGGAGAGTGCCAGTTTTAATTGGATGGGGAGAGTGCCAGTTTGAATTGGATGGGGAGAGTGCCAGTTTGAATTGGATGGGGAGAGTGCCAGTTTGAATTGAACGGGGAGAGTGCCAGTTTTAATTGGGTGGGGAGAGTGACAGTTTGAATTGGACGGGGAGAGTGACAGTTTGAATTGGACGGGGAGAGTGCCAGTTTGAATTGGAAGGGGAGAGTGCCAGTTTGAATTGGACGGGAATTGGACGGGGAGAGTGCCAGTTTGAATTGGACGGGGAGAGTGCCAGTTTGAATTGGACGGGGAGAGCGCCAGTTTGAATTGGACGGGAATTGGACGGGAAGAGTGCCAGTTTGAATTGGACGGGGAGAGTGCCAGTTTGAATTGGACGGGGAGAGCGCCACTTTGAATTGGACGGGGAGAGCGCCAGTTTGAATTGGACGGGGAGAGCGCCAGTTTTAATTGGATGGGGAGAGTGCCAGTTTGAATTGGACGGGGAGAGTGCCAGTTTGAATTGGGTGGGGAGAGTGCCAGTTTGAATTGGATGGGGAGAGTGCCAGTTTGAATTGGACGGTGAGAGTGCCAGTTTGAATTGGACGGGGAGAGTGCCCGTTTGAATTGGACGGGGAGAGTGCCAGTTTGAATTGGACGGGGAGAGTGCCAGTTTGAATTGGATGGGAAGAGTGCCAACTTGAATTGGACGGGGAGAGTGCCAGTTTTAATTGGATGGGGAGAGTGCCACTTTTAATTGGATGGGGAGAGCGCAAGTTTTAATTGGACGGGGAGAGTGCCAGTTTGAATTGGATGGGGAGAGTGCCAGTTTGAATTGGACGGGGAGAGTGCCAGTTTGAATTGGACGGGGAGCTTGCCAGTTTTAATTGGACGGGGAGAGTGCCAATTTGAATTGGACGGGGAGAGTGCCAGATTTAATTGGATGGGGAGAGTGCCAGTTTGAATTGGACGGGGAGAGTGCCAGTTTTAATTGGACGGGGAGAGTGCCAGTTTTAATTGGACAGGGAGAGTGCCAGTTTGAATTGGATGGGGAGAGTGCCAGTTTGAATTGGACGGGGAGAGTGCCAGTTTGAATTGGACGGGGAGAGTGCCAGTTTGAATTGGACGGGGAGAGTACCAGTTTGAATTGGACGGGGAAAGTGCCAGTTTGAATTCGACGGGGAGACTGCCAGTTTGAATTGGACGGGGAGAGTGCCAGTTTGAATTGGACGGGGAGAGTCCCAGTTTGAATTGGACGGGGAGAGCGCCAGTTTGAATTGGACGGGGAGAGTGCCAGTTTGAATTGGACGGGGAGAGTGCCAGTTTGAATTGGACGGGGAGAGTGCCAGTTTGAATTGGACGGGGAGAGCGCCGGTTTGAATTGGACGGGGAGAGTGCCAGTTTGAATTGGACGGGGAGAGAGTGCCAGTTTGAGTTGGATGGGGAGAGTGCCAGTTTGAATTGGACGGGGAGAGTGCCAGTTTGAATTGGACGGGGAGAGTGCCAGTTTGAATTGGACGGGGAGAGTGCCAGTTTGAATTGGACGGGGAGAGTGCCAGTTTGAATTGCATGGGGAGCGCGCCAGTTTTAATTGGACGGGGAGAGTGCCAGTTTTAATTGGGCGGGGAGAGTGCCAGTTTGAATTGGACGGGGAGAGTGGCAGTTTGAATTGGACGGGGAGAGTGCCAGTTTGAATTGGACGGGGAAAGTGCCAGTTTGAATTGGACGGGGAGGGAGTGCCAGTTTGAATTGGATGGGGAGAGTGCCAGTTTGAATTGGACGGGGAGAGTGCCAGATTGAATTGGACGGGGAGAGTGCCAGTTTTAATTGGACGGGGAGAGTGCCAGATTGAATTGGATGGGGAGAGCGCCAGTTTGAATTGGATGGGGAGAGTGCCAGTTTGAATTGGACGGGGAGAGTGCCAGTTTGAATTGGACGGGGAGAGTGCCAGTTTGAATTGGATGGGGAGAGTGCCAGTTTGAATTGGACGGGGAGAGTGCCAGTTTTAACTGGATGGGGAGAGTGCCAGTTTGAATTGGGCGGGGAGAGTGCCAGTTTGAATTGGATGGGGAGAGTGCCATTTTGAATTGGACGGGGAGAGTGCCAGTTTTAATTGGACGGGGAGAGTGCCAGTTTGAATTGGACGGGGAGAGTGCCTGTTGGAATTGGACGGGGAGAGTGCCAGTTTGAATTGGACGGGGAGCGTGCCAGTTTTAATTGGACGGGGAGAGTGCCAGTTTGAATTGGACGGGGAGAGTGCCAGTTTTAATTGGACGGGGAGTGTGCCGGTTTTAATTGGACGGGGAGTGTGCCAGTGTTAATTGGACGAGGAGAGTGCCAGTTTGAATTGGACGGGGAGTGTGCCAGTTTTAATTGGACGGGGAGAGTGCCAGTTTGAATTGGACGGGAAGAGTGCCAGTTTTAATTGGACGAGGAGAGTGCCAGTTTGAATTCGACGGGGAGAGTGCCAGTTTTAATTGGACGGGGAGAGTGCCAGTTTTAATTGGACCGGAAGAGTGCCAGTTTGAATTGGACGGGGAGAGTGCCAGTTTGAATTGGACGAGGTGAGTGCCAGTTTGAATTGGACGGGAAGAGTGCCAGTTTTAATTGGACGAGGAGAGTGCCAGTTTGAATTGGACGGGGAGAGTGCCAGTTTTAATTGGACGGGGAGAGTGCCAGTTTGAATTGCATGGGGAGAGTGCCAGTTTGAATTGGACGGGGAGAGTGCCTGTTTTAATTGGACGGGGAGAGTGCCAGTTTGAATTGGACATGGAGAGTGCCAGTTTTAATTGGGCGGGGAGAGTGCCAGTTTTAATTGGACGTGGAGAGTGCCAGTTTGAATTGTACGGGGAGAGTGCCAGTTTGAATTGGACGAGGAGAGTGCCAGTTTGAATTGGACGGGGAGAGTGCCAGTTTGAATTGGACGGGGAGAGCGCCAGTTTTAATTGGACGGGGAGAGTGCCAGTTTGAATTGGACGGGGAGAGCGCCACTTTGAATTGGACGGGGAGAGCGCCAGTTTGAATTGGACGGGGAGAGCGCCAGTTTTAATTGGACGGGGAGAGTGCCAGTTTCAATTGGACGGGGAGAGTGCCAGTTTGAATTGGACGGGGAGAGTGCCAGTTTTAATTGGACCGGAAGAGTGCCAGTTTGAATTGGACGGGAAGAGTGCCAGTTTGAATTGGACGGGGAGAGTGCCAGTTTGAATTGGACGGGGAGAGTGCCAGTTTTAATTGGACGGGGAGAGTGCCAGTTTGAATTGGACGGGAAGAGTGCCAGTTTTAATTGGACGAGGAGAGTGCCAGTTTGAATTGGACGGGGAGAGTGCCAGTTTTAATAGGACGGGGAGAGTGCCAGTTTTAATTGGACCGGAAGAGTGCCAGTTTGAATTGGACGGGGAGAGTGCCAGTTTGAATTGGACGAGGAGAGTGCCAGTTTGAATTGGACGGGAAGAGTGCCAGTTTTAATTGGACGAGGAGAGTGCCAGTTTGAATTGGACGGGGAGAGTGCCAGTTTGAATTGCATAGGGAGCCTGCCAGTTTTAATTGGACGGGGAGAGTGCCTGTATTAATTGGACGGGGAGAGTGCCAGTTTTAATTGGACGGGGAGAGTGCCAGTTTTAATTGGATGGGGAGAGTGCCAGTTTGAATTGGATGGGGAGAGTGCCAGTTTGAATTGCATGGGGAGCCTGCCAGTTTTAATTCGACGGGGAGAGTGCCTGTTTTAATTGGACGGGGAGAGTGCCAGTTTGAATTGGACGGGGAGAGTGCCAGTTTGAATTGGACGGGGAGAGTGCCAGTTTTAATTGGACGGGGAGAGTGCCAGTTTTAATTGGACGGGGAGAGTGCCAGTTTTAATTGGACGGGGAGAGTGCCAGTTTTAATTGGATGGCGAGAGTGCCAGTTTGAATTGGATGGGGAGAGTGCCAGTTTGAATTGGATGGGGAGAGTGCCAGTTTGAATTGAACGGGGAGAGTGCCAGTCTTAATTGGGTGGGGAGAGTGCCAGTTTGAATTGGACGGGGAGAGTGACAGTTTGAATTGGACGGGGAGAGTGCCAGTTTGAATTGGAAGGGGAGAGTGCCAGTTTGAATTGGACGGGAATTGGACGGGAATTGGACGGGGAGAGTGCCAGTTTGAATTGGACGGGGAAAGTGCCAGTTTGAATTGGACGGGGAGAGCGCCAGTTTGAATTGGACGGGAATTGGACGGGAATTGGATGGGGAGAGTGCCAGTTTGAATTGGACGGGAATTGGACGGGAAGAGTGCCAGTTTGAATTGGACGGGGAGAGAGCCAGTTTGAATTGGACGGGGAGAGCGCCAGTTTGAATTGGACGGGGAGAGCGCCAGTTTGAATTGGACGGGGAGAGCGCCAGTTTTAATTGGACGGGGAGACTGCCAGTTTGAATTGGACGGGGAGAGTGCCAGTTTGAATTGGGTGGGGAGAGTGCCCGTTTGAATTGGACGGGGAGAGTGCCAGTTTGAATTGGACGGGGAGAGTGCCAGTTTGAATTGGACGGGGAGAGTGCCAGTTTGAATTGGACGGGGAGAGTGCCAGTTTGAATTGGATGGGAAGAGTGCCAACTTGAATTGGACGGGGAGAGTGCCAGTTTTAATTGGATGGGGAGAGTGCCACTTTTAATTGGATGGGGAGAGTGCCAGTTTGAATTGGACGGGGAGAGCGCCAGTTTTAATTGGACGGGGAGAGTGCCAGTTTGAATTGGACGGGGAGAGTGCCAGTTTGAATTGGACGGGGAGAGTGCCAGTTTTAATTGGACGGGGAGAGTGCCAGTTTGAATTGGACGGGGAGACCGCCAGTTTGAATTGGACGGGGAGAGCGCCAGTTTTAATTGGACGGGGAGAGTGCCAGTTTGAATTGGACGGGGAGAGTGCCAGTTTGAATTGGACGGGGAGAGTGCCAGATTGAATTGGACGGGGAGAGCGTCGGTTTGAATTGGACGGGGAGAGTGCCAGTTTGAATTGGACGGGGAGAGAGTGCCAGTTTGAGTTGGATGGGGAGAGTGCCAGTTTGAATTGGACGGGGAGAGTGCCAGTTTGAATTGGACGGGGAGAGTGCCAGTTTGAATTGGACGGGGAGAGTGCCAGTTTGAATTGCATGGGGAGCGCGCCAGTTTTAATTGGACGGGGAGAGTGCCAGTTTTAATTGGGCGGGGAGAGTGCCAGTTTGAATTGGACGGGGAGAGTGGCAGTTTGAATTGGACGGGGAGAGTGCCAGTTTGAATTGGACGGGGAAAGTGCCAGTTTGAATTGGACGGGGAGGGAGTGCCCGTTTGAATTGGATGGGGAGAGTGCCAGTTTGAATTGGACGGGGAGAGTGCCAGTTTGAATTGGACGGTTTGAGTGCCAGTTTTAATTGGACGGGGAGAGTGCCAGATTGAATTGGATGGGGAGAGCGCCAGTTTGAATTGGATGGGGAGAGTGCCAGTTTGAATTGGACGGGGAGAGTGCCAGTTTGAATTGGACGGGGAGAGTGCCAGTTTGAATTGGATGGGGAGAGTGCCAGTTTGAATTGGACGGGGAGAGTGCCAGTTTTAACTGGATGGGGAGAGTGCCAGTTTGAATTGGGCGGGGAGAGTGCCAGTTTGAATTGGATGGGGAGAGTGCCATTTTGAATTGGACGGGGAGAGAGCCAGTTTTAATTGGACGGGGAGAGTGCCAGTTTGAATTGGACGGGGAGAGTGCCAGTTTGAATTGGACGGGGAGAGTGCCAGTTTGAATTGGACGGGGAGAGTGCCAGTTTTAATTGGACGGGGAGAGTGCCAGTTTGAATTGGACGGGGAGAGTGCCAGTTTTAATTGGACGGGGAGTGTGCCGGTTTTAATTGGACGGGGAGTGTGCCAGTGTTAATTGGACGAGGAGAGTGCCAGTTTGAATTGGACGGGGAGTGTGCCAGTTTTAATTGGACGGGGAGAGTGCCAGTTTGAATTGGACGGGAAGAGTGCCAGTTTTAATTAGACGAGGAGAGTGCCAGTTTGAATTGGACGGGGAGAGTGCCAGTTTTAATAGGACGGGGAGAGTGCCAGTTTTAATTGGACCGGAAGAGTGCCAGTTTCAATTGGACGGGGAGAGCGCCAGTTTGAATTGGACGGGGAGAGCGCCAGTTTGAATTGGACGGGGAGAGCGCCAGTTTTAATTGGACGGGGAGACTGCCAGTTTGAATTGGACGGGGAGAGTGCCAGTTTGAATTGGGTGGGGAGAGTGCCCGTTTGAATTGGACGGGGAGAGTGCCAGTTTGAATTGGACGGGGAGAGTGCCAGTTTGAATTGGACGGGGAGAGTGCCAGTTTGAATTGGACGGGGAGAGTGCCAGTTTGAATTGGATGGGAAGAGTGCCAACTTGAATTGGACGGGGAGAGTGCCAGTTTTAATTGGATGGGGAGAGTGCCACTTTTAATTGGATGGGGAGAGTGTCAGTTTGAATTGGACGGGGAGAGCGCCAGTTTTAATTGGACGGGGAGAGTGCCAGTTTGAATTGGACGGGGAGAGTGCCAGTTTGAATTGGACGGGGAGAGTGCCAGTTTGAATTGGACGGGGAGAGTGCCAGTTTGAATTGGACGGGGAGACTGCCAGTTTGAATTGGACGGGGAGAGTGCCAGTTTTAATTGGACGGGGAGAGTGCCAGTTTTAATTGGACAGCGAGAGTGCCAGTTTGAATTGGATGGGGAGAGTGCCAGTTTGAATTGGACGGGGAGAGTGCCAGTTTGAATTGGACGGGGAGAGTGCCAGTTTGAATTGGACGGGGAGAGTGCCAGTTTGAATTGGACGGGGAGAGTGCCAGTTTTAATTGGACGGGGAGAGTGCCAGTTTGAATTGGACGGGGTGACTGCCAGTTTGAATTGGACGGGGAGAGTGCCAGTTTGAATTGGACGGGGAGACTGCCAGTTTGAATTGGACGGCGAGAGTGCCAGTTTGAATTGGACGGGGAGAGTGCCAGTTTGAATTGGATGGGGAGAGTGCCATTTTGAATTGGACGGGGAGAGAGCCAGTTTTAATTGGACGGGGAGAGTGCCAGTTTGAATTGGACGGGGAGAGTGCCAGTTTGAATTGGACGGGGAGAGTGCCAGTTTGAATTGGACGGGGAGAGTGCCAGTTTTAATTGGACGGGGAGAGTGCCAGTTTGAATTGGACGGGGAGAGTGCCAGTATTAATTGGACGGGGAGTGTGCCGGTTTTAATTGGACGGGGAGTGTGCCAGTGTTAATTGGACGAGGAGAGTGCCAGTTTGAATTGGACGGGGAGTGTGCCAGTTTTAATTGGACGGGGAGAGTGCCAGTTTGAATTGGACGGGAAGCGTGCCAGTTTTAATTAGACGAGGAGAGTGCCAGTTTGAATTGGACGGGGAGAGTGCCAGTTTTAATAGGACGGGGAGAGTGCCAGTTTTAATTGGACCGGAAGAGTGCCAGTTTCAATTGGACGGGGAGAGCGCCAGTTTGAATTGGACGGGGAGAGCGCCAGTTTGAATTGGACGGGGAGAGCGCCAGTTTTAATTGGACGGGGAGACTGCCAGTTTGAATTGGACGGGGAGAGTGCCAGTTTGAATTGGGTGGGGAGAGTGCCCGTTTGAATTGGACGGGGAGAGTGCCAGTTTGAATTGGACGGGGAGAGTGCCAGTTTGAATTGGACGGGGAGAGTGCCAGTTTGAATTGGACGGGGAGAGTGCCAGTTTGAATTGGATGGGAAGAGTGCCAACTTGAATTGGACGGGGAGAGTGCCAGTTTTAATTGGATGGGGAGAGTGCCACTTTTAATTGGATGGGGAGAGTGTCAGTTTGAATTGGACGGGGAGAGCGCCAGTTTTAATTGGACGGGGAGAGTGCCAGTTTGAATTGGACGGGGAGAGTGCCAGTTTGAATTGGACGGGGAGAGTGCCAGTTTGAATTGGACGGGGAGAGTGCCAGTTTGAATTGGACGGGGAGACTGCCAGTTTGAATTGGACGGGGAGAGTGCCAGTTTTAATTGGACGGGGAGAGTGCCAGTTTTAATTGGACAGCGAGAGTGCCAGTTTGAATGGGATGGGGAGAGTGCCAGTTTGAATTGGACGGGGAGAGTGCCAGTTTGAATTGGACGGGGAGAGTGCCAGTTTGAATTGGACGGGGAGAGTGCCAGTTTGAATTGGACGGGGAGAGTGCCAGTTTTAATTGGACGGGGAGAGTGCCAGTTTGAATTGGACGGGGAGACTGCCAGTTTGAATTGGACGGGGAGAGTGCCAGTTTGAATTGGACGGGGAGAGTGCCAGTTTGAATTGGACGGGGAGAGTGCCAGTTTTAATTGGACGGGGAGAGTCCCAGTTTGAATTGGATGGGGAGAGCGCCAGTTTTAATTGGACGGGGAGAGTGCCAGTTTGAATTGGACGGGGAGAGTGCCAGTTTGAATTGGACGGGGAGAGTGCCAGATTGAATTGGACGGGGAGAGCGCCGGTTTGAATTGGACGGGGAGAGTGCCAGTTTGAATTGGACGGGGAGAGAGTGCCAGTTTGAGTTGGATGGGGAGAGTGCCAGTTTGAATTGGACGGGGAGAGTGCCAGTTTGAATTGGACGGGGAGAGTGCCAGTTTGAATTGGACGGGGAGAGTGCCAGTTTGAATTGCATGGGGAGCGCGCCAGTTTTAATTGGACGGGGAGAGTGCCAGTTTTAATTGGGCGGGGAGAGTGCCAGTTTGAATTGGACGGGGAGAGTGGCAGTTTGAATTGGACGGGGAGAGTGCCAGTTTGAATTGGACGGGGAAAGTGCCAGTTTGAATTGGACGGGGAGGGAGTGCCCGTTTGAATTGGACGGGGAGAGTGCCAGTTTGAATTGGACGGGGAGAGTGCCAGATTGAATTGGACGGGGAGAGCGCCGGTTTGAATTGGACGGGGAGAGTGCCAGTTTGAATTGGACGGGGAGAGAGTGCCAGTTTGAGTTGGATGGGGAGAGTGCCAGTTTGAATTGGACGGGGAGAGTGCCAGTTTGAATTGGACGGGGAGAGTGCCAGTTTGAATTGGACGGGGAGAGTGCCAGTTTGAATTGCATGGGGAGCGCGCCAGTTTTAATTGGACGGGGAGAGTGCCAGTTTTAATTGGGCGGGGAGAGTGCCAGTTTGAATTGGATGGGGAGAGTGCCATTTTGAATTGGACGGGGAGAGAGCCAGTTTTAATTTGACGGGGAGAGTGCCAGTTTGAATTGGACGGGGAGAGTGCCAGTTTGAATTGGACGGGGAGAGTGCCAGTTTGAATTGGACGGGGAGAGTGCCAGTTTTAATTGGACGGGGAGAGTGCCAGTTTGAATTGGACGGGGAGAGTGCCAGTTTTAATTGGACGGGGAGTGTGCCGGTTTTAATTGGACGGGGAGTGTGCCAGTGTTAATTGGACGAGGAGAGTGCCAGTTTGAATTGGACGGGGAGTGTGCCAGTTTTAATTGGACGGGGAGAGTGCCAGTTTGAATTGGACGGGAAGAGTGCCAGTTTTAATTGGACGAGGAGAGTGCCAGTTTGAATTGGACGGGGAGAGTGCCAGTTTTAATAGGACGGGGAGAGTGCCAGTTTTAATTGGACCGGAAGAGTGCCAGTTTGAATTGGACGGGGAGAGTGCCAGTTTGAATTGGACGAGGAGTGTGCCAGTTTGAATTGGACGGGAAGAGTGCCAGTTTTAATTGGACGAGGAGAGTGCCAGTTTGAATTGCACGGGGAGAGTGCCAGTTTTAATTGGACGGGGAGAGTGCCAGTTTGAGTTGCATGGGGAGAGTGCCAGTTTGAACTGGACGGGGAGAGTGCCTGTTTTAATTGGACGGGGAGAGTGCCAGTTTGAATTGGACGGGGAGACTGCCAGTTTGAATTGGACGGGGAGAGTGCCAGTTTTAATTGGACGGGGAGAGTGCCAGTTTTAATTGGACAGCGAGAGTGCCAGTTTGAATTGGATGGGGAGAGTGCCAGTTTGAATTGGACGGGGAGAGTGCCAGTTTGAATGGGACGGGGAGAGTGCCAGTTTGAATTGGACGGGGAGAGTGCCAGTTTGAATTGGACGGGGAAAGTGCCAGTTTGAATTGGACGGGGAGGGAGTGCCAGTTTGAATTGGATGGGGAGAGTGCCAGTTTGAATTGCACGGGGAGAGTGCCAGATTGAATTGGACGGGGAGAGTGCCAGTTTTAATTGGACGGGGAGAGTGCCAGTTTGAATTGGACGGGGAGAGCGCCAGTTTGAATTGGACGGGGAGAGTGCCAGTTTGAATTGGACGGGGAGAGTGCCAGTTTGAATTGGACGGGGAGAGTGCCAGTTTGAATTGGACGGGGAGAGCGCCGGTTTGAATTGGACGGGGAGAGTGCCGGTTTGAATTGGACGGGGAGAGAGTGCCAGTTTGAGTTGGATGGGGAGAGTGCCAGTTTGAATTGGACGGGGAGAGTGCCAGTTTGAATTGCATGGGGAGCGCGCCAGTTTTAATTGGACGGGGAGAGTGCCAGTTTTAATTGGGCGGGGAGAGTGCCAGTTTGAATTGGACGGGGAGAGTGGCAGTTTGAATTGGACGGGGAGACTGCCAGTTTGAATTGGACGGGGAAAGTGCCAGTTTGAATTGGACGGGGAGGGAGTGCCAGTTTGAATTGGATGGGGAGAGTGCCAGTTTGAATTGGACGGGGAGAGTGCCAGATTGAATTGGACGGGGAGAGTGCCAGTTTTAATTGGACGGGGAGAGTGCCAGATTGAACTGGATGGGGAGAGCGCCAGTTTGAATTGGATGGGGAGAGTGCCAGTTTGAATTGGACGGGGAGAGTGCCAGTTTGAATTGGACGGGGAGAGTGCCAGTTTGAATTGGATGGGGAGAGTGCCAGTTTGAATTGGACGGGGAGAGTGCCAGTTTTAACTGGATGGGGAGAGTGCCAGTTTGAATTGGGCGGGGAGAGTGCCAGTTTGAATTGGATGGGGAGAGTGCCATTTTGAATTGGACGGGGAGAGTGCCAGTTTTAATTGGACGAAGAGAGTGCCAGTTTGAATTGGACGGGGAGAGTGCCAGTTGGAATTGGACGGGGAGAGTGCCAGTTTGAATTGGACGGGGAGCGTGCCAGTTTTAATTGGACGGGGAGAGTGCCAGTTTGAATTGGACGGGGAGAGTGCCAGTTTTAATTGGACGGGGAGTGTGCCGGTTTTAATTGGACGGGGAGTGTGCCAGTGTTAATTGGACGAGGAGAGTGCCAGTTTGAATTGGACGGGGAGTGTGCCAGTTTTAATTGGACGGGGAGAGTGCCAGTTTGAATTGGACGGGAGGAGTGCCAGTTTTAATTGGACGAGGAGAGTGCCAGTTTGAATTCGACGGGGAGAGTGCCAGTTTTAATTGGACGGGGAGAGTGCCAGTTTTAATTGGACCGGAAGAGTGCCAGTTTGAATTGGACGGGGAGAGTGCCAGTTTGAATTGGACGAGGTGAGTGCCAGTTTGAATTGGACGGGAAGAGTGCCAGTTTTAATTGGACGAGGAGAGTGCCAGTTTGAATTGGACGGGGAGAGTGCCAGTTTTAATTGGACGGGGAGAGTGCCAGTTTGAATTGCATGGGGAGAGTGCCAGTTTGAATTGGACGGGGAGAGTGCCTGTTTTAATTGGACGGGGAGAGTGCCAGTTTGAATTGGACGGGGAGAGTGCCAGTTTTAATTGGGCGGGGAGAGTGCCTGTTTTAATTGGACGTGGAGAGTGCCAGTTTGAATTGTACGGGGAGAGTGCCAGTTTGAATTGGACGAGGAGAGTGCCAGTTTGAATTGGACGGGGAGAGTGCCAGTTTTAATTGGACGGGGATAGTGCCAGTTTGAATTGGACGGGGAGAGTGCCAGTTTGAATTGGACGGGGAGAGTGCCAGTTTGAATTGGACGGGGAGAGTGCCAGTATGAATTGGACGGGGAGAGTGCCAGTTTGAATTGGACGGGGAGAGTGCCAGTTTGAATTGGACGGGGAGAGTGCCAGTTTGAATTGGACGGGGAGAGTGCCAGTTTTAATTGGACGGGGAGAGTGCCAGTTTTAATTGGACGGGGAGAGTGCCAGTTTTAATTGGACGGGGAGAGTGCCAGTTTTAATTGGACGGGGAGAGTGCCAGTTTTAATTGAATGGCGAGAGTGCCAGTTTGAATTGGATGGGGAGAGTGCCAGTTTGAATTGGATGGGGAGAGTGCCAGTTTGAATTGAACGGGGAGAGTGCCAGTCTTAATTGGGTGGGGAGAGTGCCAGTTTGAATTGGACGGGGAGAGTGACAGTTTGAATTGGACGGGGAGAGTGCCAGTTTGAATTGGAAGGGGAGAGTGCCAGTTTGAATTGGACGGGAATTGGACGGGAATTGGACGGGGAGAGTGCCAGTTTGAATTGGACGGGGAGAGTGCCAGTTTGAATTGGACGGGGAGAGCGCCAGTTTGAATTGGACGGGAATTGGATGGGGAGAGTGCCAGTTTGAATTGGACGGGAATTGGACGGGAAGAGTGCCAGTTTGAATTGGACGGGGAGAGAGCCAGTTTGAATTGGACGGGGAGAGCGCCAGTTTGAATTGGACGGGGAGAGCGCCAGTTTGAATTGGACGGGGAGAGCGCCAGTTTTAATTGGACGGGGAGACTGCCAGTTTGAATTGGACGGGGAGAGTGCCAGTTTGAATTGGGTGGGGAGAGTGCCCGTTTGAATTGGACGGGGAGAGTGCCAGTTTGAATTGGACGGGGAGAGTGCCAGTTTGAATTGGACGGGGAGAGTGCCAGTTTGAATTGGACGGGGAGAGTGCCAGTTTGAATTGGATGGGAAGAGTGCCAACTTGAATTGGACGGGGAGAGTGCCAGTTTTAATTGGATGGGGAGAGTGCCACTTTTAATTGGATGGGGAGAGTGCCAGTTTGAATTGGACAGGGAGAGCGCCAGTTTTAATTGGACGGGGAGAGTGCCAGTTTGAATTGGACGGGGAGAGTGCCAGTTTGAATTGGACGGGGAGAGTGCCAGTTTTAATTGGACGGGGAGAGTGCCAGTTTGAATTGGACGGGGAGACTGCCAGTTTGAATTGGACATGGAGAGCGCCAGTTTTAATTGGACGGGGAGAGTGCCAGTTTGAATTGGACGGCGAGAGTGCCAGTTTGAATTGGACGGGGAGAGTGCCAGATTGAATTGGACGGGGAGAGCGCCGGTTTGAATTGGACGGGGAGAGTGCCAGTTTGAATTGGACGGGGAGAGAGTGCCAGTTTGAGTTGGATGGGGAGAGTGCCAGTTTGAATTGGACGGGGAGAGTGCCAGTTTGAATTGGACGGGGAGAGTGCCAGTTTGAATTGGACGGGGAGAGTGCCAGTTTGAATTGCATGGGGAGCGCGCCAGTTTTAATTGGACGGGGAGAGTGCCAGTTTTAATTGGGCGGGGAGAGTGCCAGTTTGAATTGGACGGGGAGAGTGGCAGTTTGAATTGGACGGGGAGAGTGCCAGTTTGAATTGGACGGGGAAAGTGCCAGTTTGAATTGGACGGGGAGGGAGTGCCCGTTTGAATTGGATGGGGAGAGTGCCAGTTTGAATTGGACGGAGAGAGTGCCAGTTTGAATTGGACGGGGTGAGTGCCAGTTTTAATTGGACGGGGAGAGTGCCAGATTGAATTGGATGGGGAGAGCGCCAGTTTGAATTGGACGGGGAGAGTGCCAGTTTGAATTGGACGGGGAGAGTGCCAGTTTGAATTGGACGGGGAGAGTGCCAGTTTGAATTGGACGGGGAGAGTGCCAGTTTGAATTGGACGGGGAGAGTGCCAGTTTTAACTGGATGGGGAGAGTGCCAGTTTGAATTGGATGGGGAGAGTGCCATTTTGAATTGGACGGGGAGAGAGCCAGTTTTAATTGGACGGGGAGAGTGCCAGTTTGAATTGGACGGGGAGAGTGCCAGTTTGAATTGGACGGGGAGAGTGCCAGTTTGAATTGGACGGGGAGAGTGCCAGTTTTAATTGGACGGGGAGAGTGCCAGTTTGAATTGGACGGGGAGAGTGCCAGTTTTAATTGGACGGGGAGTGTGCCGGTTTTAATTGGACGGGGAGTGTGCCAGTGTTAATTGGACGAGGAGAGTGCCAGTTTGAATTGGACGGGGAGTGTGCCAGTTTTAATTGGACGGGGAGAGTGCCAGTTTGAATTGGACGGGAAGAGTGCCAGTTTTAATTGGACGAGGAGAGTGCCAGTTTGAATTGGACGGGGAGAGTGCCAGTTTTAATAGGACGGGGAGAGTGCCAGTTTTAATTGGACCGGAAGAGTGCCAGTTTGAATTGGACGGGGAGAGTGCCAGTTTGAATTGGACGGGGAGAGTGCCAGTTTGAATTGGACGGGGAGAGTGCCAGTTTTAATTGGACGGGGAGAGTGCCAGTTTGAATTGGACGGGGAGAGTGCCAGTTTTAATTGGACGGGGAGTGTGCCGGTTTTAATTGGACGGGGAGTGTGCCAGTGTTAATTGGACGAGGAGAGTGCCAGTTTGAATTGGACGGGGAGTGTGCCAGTTTTAATTGGACGGGGAGAGTGCCAGTTTGAATTGGACGGGAAGAGTGCCAGTTTTAATTAGACGAGGAGAGTGCCAGTTTGAATTGGACGGGGAGAGTGCCAGTTTTAATAGGACGGGGAGAGTGCCAGTTTTAATTGGACCGGAAGAGTGCCAGTTTCAATTGGACGGGGAGAGCGCCAGTTTGAATTGGACGGGGAGAGCGCCAGTTTGAATTGGACGGGGAGAGCGCCAGTTTTAATTGGACGGGGAGACTGCCAGTTTGAATTGGACGGGGAGAGTGCCAGTTTGAATTGGGTGGGGAGAGTGC
This sequence comes from Somniosus microcephalus, assembly GCF_052327205.1. Lineage (NCBI taxonomy): Eukaryota > Metazoa > Chordata > Chondrichthyes > Squaliformes > Somniosidae > Somniosus > Somniosus microcephalus. Next base: position 27,068,311 of record NC_141000.1, on the reverse strand, counting down.
CCGTTTGAATTGGACGGGGAGAGTGCCAGTTTGAATTGGACGGGGAGAGTGCCAGTTTGAATTGGACGGGGAGAGTGCCAGTTTGAATTGGACGGGGAGAGTGCCAGTTTGAATTGGATGGGAAGAGTGCCAACTTGAATTGGACGGGGAGAGTGCCAGTTTTAATTGGATGGGGAGAGTGCCACTTTTAATTGGATGGGGAGAGTGTCAGTTTGAATTGGACGGGGAGAGCGCCAGTTTTAATTGGACGGGGAGAGTGCCAGTTTGAATTGGACGGGGAGAGTGCCAGTTTGAATTGGACGGGGAGAGTGCCAGTTTGAATTGGACGGGGAGAGTGCCAGTTTGAATTGGACGGGGAGACTGCCAGTTTGAATTGGACGGGGAGAGTGCCAGTTTTAATTGGACGGGGAGAGTGCCAGTTTTAATTGGACAGCGAGAGTGCCAGTTTGAATTGGATGGGGAGAGTGCCAGTTTGAATTGGACGGGGAGAGTGCCAGTTTGAATTGGACGGGGAGAGTGCCAGTTTGAATTGGACGGGGAGAGTGCCAGTTTGAATTGGACGGGGAGAGTGCCAGTTTTAATTGGACGGGGAGAGTGCCAGTTTGAATTGGACGGGGTGACTGCCAGTTTGAATTGGACGGGGAGAGTGCCAGTTTGAATTGGACGGGGAGACTGCCAGTTTGAATTGGACGGCGAGAGTGCCAGTTTGAATTGGACGGGGAGAGTGCCAGTTTGAATTGGATGGGGAGAGTGCCATTTTGAATTGGACGGGGAGAGAGCCAGTTTTAATTGGACGGGGAGAGTGCCAGTTTGAATTGGACGGGGAGAGTGCCAGTTTGAATTGGACGGGGAGAGTGCCAGTTTGAATTGGACGGGGAGAGTGCCAGTTTTAATTGGACGGGGAGAGTGCCAGTTTGAATTGGACGGGGAGAGTGCCAGTATTAATTGGACGGGGAGTGTGCCGGTTTTAATTGGACGGGGAGTGTGCCAGTGTTAATTGGACGAGGAGAGTGCCAGTTTGAATTGGACGGGGAGTGTGCCAGTTTTAATTGGACGGGGAGAGTGCCAGTTTGAATTGGACGGGAAGCGTGCCAGTTTTAATTAGACGAGGAGAGTGCCAGTTTGAATTGGACGGGGAGAGTGCCAGTTTTAATAGGACGGGGAGAGTGCCAGTTTTAATTGGACCGGAAGAGTGCCAGTTTCAATTGGACGGGGAGAGCGCCAGTTTGAATTGGACGGGGAGAGCGCCAGTTTGAATTGGACGGGGAGAGCGCCAGTTTTAATTGGACGGGGAGACTGCCAGTTTGAATTGGACGGGGAGAGTGCCAGTTTGAATTGGGTGGGGAGAGTGCCCGTTTGAATTGGACGGGGAGAGTGCCAGTTTGAATTGGACGGGGAGAGTGCCAGTTTGAATTGGACGGGGAGAGTGCCAGTTTGAATTGGACGGGGAGAGTGCCAGTTTGAATTGGATGGGAAGAGTGCCAACTTGAATTGGACGGGGAGAGTGCCAGTTTTAATTGGATGGGGAGAGTGCCACTTTTAATTGGATGGGGAGAGTGTCAGTTTGAATTGGACGGGGAGAGCGCCAGTTTTAATTGGACGGGGAGAGTGCCAGTTTGAATTGGACGGGGAGAGTGCCAGTTTGAATTGGACGGGGAGAGTGCCAGTTTGAATTGGACGGGGAGAGTGCCAGTTTGAATTGGACGGGGAGACTGCCAGTTTGAATTGGACGGGGAGAGTGCCAGTTTTAATTGGACGGGGAGAGTGCCAGTTTTAATTGGACAGCGAGAGTGCCAGTTTGAATGGGATGGGGAGAGTGCCAGTTTGAATTGGACGGGGAGAGTGCCAGTTTGAATTGGACGGGGAGAGTGCCAGTTTGAATTGGACGGGGAGAGTGCCAGTTTGAATTGGACGGGGAGAGTGCCAGTTTTAATTGGACGGGGAGAGTGCCAGTTTGAATTGGACGGGGAGACTGCCAGTTTGAATTGGACGGGGAGAGTGCCAGTTTGAATTGGACGGGGAGAGTGCCAGTTTGAATTGGACGGGGAGAGTGCCAGTTTTAATTGGACGGGGAGAGTCCCAGTTTGAATTGGATGGGGAGAGCGCCAGTTTTAATTGGACGGGGAGAGTGCCAGTTTGAATTGGACGGGGAGAGTGCCAGTTTGAATTGGACGGGGAGAGTGCCAGATTGAATTGGACGGGGAGAGCGCCGGTTTGAATTGGACGGGGAGAGTGCCAGTTTGAATTGGACGGGGAGAGAGTGCCAGTTTGAGTTGGATGGGGAGAGTGCCAGTTTGAATTGGACGGGGAGAGTGCCAGTTTGAATTGGACGGGGAGAGTGCCAGTTTGAATTGGACGGGGAGAGTGCCAGTTTGAATTGCATGGGGAGCGCGCCAGTTTTAATTGGACGGGGAGAGTGCCAGTTTTAATTGGGCGGGGAGAGTGCCAGTTTGAATTGGACGGGGAGAGTGGCAGTTTGAATTGGACGGGGAGAGTGCCAGTTTGAATTGGACGGGGAAAGTGCCAGTTTGAATTGGACGGGGAGGGAGTGCCCGTTTGAATTGGACGGGGAGAGTGCCAGTTTGAATTGGACGGGGAGAGTGCCAGATTGAATTGGACGGGGAGAGCGCCGGTTTGAATTGGACGGGGAGAGTGCCAGTTTGAATTGGACGGGGAGAGAGTGCCAGTTTGAGTTGGATGGGGAGAGTGCCAGTTTGAATTGGACGGGGAGAGTGCCAGTTTGAATTGGACGGGGAGAGTGCCAGTTTGAATTGGACGGGGAGAGTGCCAGTTTGAATTGCATGGGGAGCGCGCCAGTTTTAATTGGACGGGGAGAGTGCCAGTTTTAATTGGGCGGGGAGAGTGCCAGTTTGAATTGGATGGGGAGAGTGCCATTTTGAATTGGACGGGGAGAGAGCCAGTTTTAATTTGACGGGGAGAGTGCCAGTTTGAATTGGACGGGGAGAGTGCCAGTTTGAATTGGACGGGGAGAGTGCCAGTTTGAATTGGACGGGGAGAGTGCCAGTTTTAATTGGACGGGGAGAGTGCCAGTTTGAATTGGACGGGGAGAGTGCCAGTTTTAATTGGACGGGGAGTGTGCCGGTTTTAATTGGACGGGGAGTGTGCCAGTGTTAATTGGACGAGGAGAGTGCCAGTTTGAATTGGACGGGGAGTGTGCCAGTTTTAATTGGACGGGGAGAGTGCCAGTTTGAATTGGACGGGAAGAGTGCCAGTTTTAATTGGACGAGGAGAGTGCCAGTTTGAATTGGACGGGGAGAGTGCCAGTTTTAATAGGACGGGGAGAGTGCCAGTTTTAATTGGACCGGAAGAGTGCCAGTTTGAATTGGACGGGGAGAGTGCCAGTTTGAATTGGACGAGGAGTGTGCCAGTTTGAATTGGACGGGAAGAGTGCCAGTTTTAATTGGACGAGGAGAGTGCCAGTTTGAATTGCACGGGGAGAGTGCCAGTTTTAATTGGACGGGGAGAGTGCCAGTTTGAGTTGCATGGGGAGAGTGCCAGTTTGAACTGGACGGGGAGAGTGCCTGTTTTAATTGGACGGGGAGAGTGCCAGTTTGAATTGGACGGGGAGACTGCCAGTTTGAATTGGACGGGGAGAGTGCCAGTTTTAATTGGACGGGGAGAGTGCCAGTTTTAATTGGACAGCGAGAGTGCCAGTTTGAATTGGATGGGGAGAGTGCCAGTTTGAATTGGACGGGGAGAGTGCCAGTTTGAATGGGACGGGGAGAGTGCCAGTTTGAATTGGACGGGGAGAGTATCAGTTTGAATTGGACGGGGAAAGTGCCAGTTTGAATTGGACGGGGAGGGAGTGCCAGTTTGAATTGGATGGGGAGAGTGCCAGTTTGAATTGCACGGGGAGAGTGCCAGATTGAATTGGACGGGGAGAGTGCCAGTTTTAATTGGACGGGGAGAGTGCCAGTTTGAATTGGACGGGGAGAGCGCCAGTTTGAATTGGACGGGGAGAGTGCCAGTTTGAATTGGACGGGGAGAGTGCCAGTTTGAATTGGACGGGGAGAGTGCCAGTTTGAATTGGACGGGGAGAGCGCCGGTTTGAATTGGACGGGGAGAGTGCCGGTTTGAATTGGACGGGGAGAGAGTGCCAGTTTGAGTTGGATGGGGAGAGTGCCAGTTTGAATTGGACGGGGAGAGTGCCAGTTTGAATTGCATGGGGAGCGCGCCAGTTTTAATTGGACGGGGAGAGTGCCAGTTTTAATTGGGCGGGGAGAGTGCCAGTTTGAATTGGACGGGGAGAGTGGCAGTTTGAATTGGACGGGGAGACTGCCAGTTTGAATTGGACGGGGAAAGTGCCAGTTTGAATTGGACGGGGAGGGAGTGCCAGTTTGAATTGGATGGGGAGAGTGCCAGTTTGAATTGGACGGGGAGAGTGCCAGATTGAATTGGACGGGGAGAGTGCCAGTTTTAATTGGACGGGGAGAGTGCCAGATTGAACTGGATGGGGAGAGCGCCAGTTTGAATTGGATGGGGAGAGTGCCAGTTTGAATTGGACGGGGAGAGTGCCAGTTTGAATTGGACGGGGAGAGTGCCAGTTTGAATTGGATGGGGAGAGTGCCAGTTTGAATTGGACGGGGAGAGTGCCAGTTTTAACTGGATGGGGAGAGTGCCAGTTTGAATTGGGCGGGGAGAGTGCCAGTTTGAATTGGATGGGGAGAGTGCCAGTTTGAATTGCATGGGGAGCGCGCCAGTTTTAATTGGACGGGGAGAGTGCCAGTTTGAATTGGACGGGGAGAGTGCCAGTTTTAATTGGACGGGGAGAGTGCCAGTTTGAATTGGACGGGGAGACTGCCAGTTTGAATTGGACGGGGAGAGTGCCAGTTTGAATTGGACGGGGAGAGTGCCAGTTTGAATTGGACGGGGAGAGTGCCAGTTTTAATTGGACGGGGAGAGTCCCAGTTTGAATTGGATGGGGAGAGCGCCAGTTTTAATTGGACGGGGAGAGTGCCAGTTTGAATTGGACGGGGAGAGTGCCAGTTTGAATTGGACGGGGAGAGTGCCAGATTGAATTGGACGGGGAGAGCGCCGGTTTGAATTGGACGGGGAGAGTGCCAGTTTGAATTGGACGGGGAGAGAGTGCCAGTTTGAGTTGGATGGGGAGAGTGCCAGTTTGAATTGGACGGGGAGAGTGCCAGTTTGAATTGGACGGGGAGAGTGCCAGTTTGAATTGGACGGGGAGAGTGCCAGTTTGAATTGCATGGGGAGCGCGCCAGTTTTAATTGGACGGGGAGAGTGCCAGTTTTAATTGGGCGGGGAGAGTGCCAGTTTGAATTGGACGGGGAGAGTGGCAGTTTGAATTGGACGGGGAGAGTGCCAGTTTGAATTGGACGGGGAAAGTGCCAGTTTGAATTGGACGGGGAGGGAGTGCCCGTTTGAATTGGACGGGGAGAGTGCCAGTTTGAATTGGACGGGGAGAGTGCCAGATTGAATTGGACGGGGAGAGCGCCGGTTTGAATTGGACGGGGAGAGTGCCAGTTTGAATTGGACGGGGAGAGAGTGCCAGTTTGAGTTGGATGGGGAGAGTGCCAGTTTGAATTGGACGGGGAGAGTGCCAGTTTGAATTGGACGGGGAGAGTGCCAGTTTGAATTGGACGGGGAGAGTGCCAGTTTGAATTGCATGGGGAGCGCGCCAGTTTTAATTGGACGGGGAGAGTGCCAGTTTTAATTGGGCGGGGAGAGTGCCAGTTTGAATTGGATGGGGAGAGTGCCATTTTGAATTGGACGGGGAGAGAGCCAGTTTTAATTTGACGGGGAGAGTGCCAGTTTGAATTGGACGGGGAGAGTGCCAGTTTGAATTGGACGGGGAGAGTGCCAGTTTGAATTGGACGGGGAGAGTGCCAGTTTTAATTGGACGGGGAGAGTGCCAGTTTGAATTGGACGGGGAGAGTGCCAGTTTTAATTGGACGGGGAGTGTGCCGGTTTTAATTGGACGGGGAGTGTGCCAGTGTTAATTGGACGAGGAGAGTGCCAGTTTGAATTGGACGGGGAGTGTGCCAGTTTTAATTGGACGGGGAGAGTGCCAGTTTGAATTGGACGGGAAGAGTGCCAGTTTTAATTGGACGAGGAGAGTGCCAGTTTGAATTGGACGGGGAGAGTGCCAGTTTTAATAGGACGGGGAGAGTGCCAGTTTTAATTGGACCGGAAGAGTGCCAGTTTGAATTGGACGGGGAGAGTGCCAGTTTGAATTGGACGAGGAGTGTGCCAGTTTGAATTGGACGGGAAGAGTGCCAGTTTTAATTGGACGAGGAGAGTGCCAGTTTGAATTGCACGGGGAGAGTGCCAGTTTTAATTGGACGGGGAGAGTGCCAGTTTGAGTTGCATGGGGAGAGTGCCAGTTTGAACTGGACGGGGAGAGTGCCTGTTTTAATTGGACGGGGAGAGTGCCAGTTTGAATTGGACGGGGAGACTGCCAGTTTGAATTGGACGGGGAGAGTGCCAGTTTTAATTGGACGGGGAGAGTGCCAGTTTTAATTGGACAGCGAGAGTGCCAGTTTGAATTGGATGGGGAGAGTGCCAGTTTGAATTGGACGGGGAGAGTGCCAGTTTGAATGGGACGGGGAGAGTGCCAGTTTGAATTGGACGGGGAGAGTGCCAGTTTGAATTGGACGGGGAAAGTGCCAGTTTGAATTGGACGGGGAGGGAGTGCCAGTTTGAATTGGATGGGGAGAGTGCCAGTTTGAATTGCACGGGGAGAGTGCCAGATTGAATTGGACGGGGAGAGTGCCAGTTTTAATTGGACGGGGAGAGTGCCAGTTTGAATTGGACGGGGAGAGCGCCAGTTTGAATTGGACGGGGAGAGTGCCAGTTTGAATTGGACGGGGAGAGTGCCAGTTTGAATTGGACGGGGAGAGTGCCAGTTTGAATTGGACGGGGAGAGCGCCGGTTTGAATTGGACGGGGAGAGTGCCGGTTTGAATTGGACGGGGAGAGAGTGCCAGTTTGAGTTGGATGGGGAGAGTGCCAGTTTGAATTGGACGGGGAGAGTGCCAGTTTGAATTGCATGGGGAGCGCGCCAGTTTTAATTGGACGGGGAGAGTGCCAGTTTTAATTGGGCGGGGAGAGTGCCAGTTTGAATTGGACGGGGAGAGTGGCAGTTTGAATTGGACGGGGAGACTGCCAGTTTGAATTGGACGGGGAAAGTGCCAGTTTGAATTGGACGGGGAGGGAGTGCCAGTTTGAATTGGATGGGGAGAGTGCCAGTTTGAATTGGACGGGGAGAGTGCCAGATTGAATTGGACGGGGAGAGTGCCAGTTTTAATTGGACGGGGAGAGTGCCAGATTGAACTGGATGGGGAGAGCGCCAGTTTGAATTGGATGGGGAGAGTGCCAGTTTGAATTGGACGGGGAGAGTGCCAGTTTGAATTGGACGGGGAGAGTGCCAGTTTGAATTGGATGGGGAGAGTGCCAGTTTGAATTGGACGGGGAGAGTGCCAGTTTTAACTGGATGGGGAGAGTGCCAGTTTGAATTGGGCGGGGAGAGTGCCAGTTTGAATTGGATGGGGAGAGTGCCATTTTGAATTGGACGGGGAGAGTGCCAGTTTTAATTGGACGAAGAGAGTGCCAGTTTGAATTGGACGGGGAGAGTGCCAGTTGGAATTGGACGGGGAGAGTGCCAGTTTGAATTGGACGGGGAGCGTGCCAGTTTTAATTGGACGGGGAGAGTGCCAGTTTGAATTGGACGGGGAGAGTGCCAGTTTTAATTGGACGGGGAGTGTGCCGGTTTTAATTGGACGGGGAGTGTGCCAGTGTTAATTGGACGAGGAGAGTGCCAGTTTGAATTGGACGGGGAGTGTGCCAGTTTTAATTGGACGGGGAGAGTGCCAGTTTGAATTGGACGGGAGGAGTGCCAGTTTTAATTGGACGAGGAGAGTGCCAGTTTGAATTCGACGGGGAGAGTGCCAGTTTTAATTGGACGGGGAGAGTGCCAGTTTTAATTGGACCGGAAGAGTGCCAGTTTGAATTGGACGGGGAGAGTGCCAGTTTGAATTGGACGAGGTGAGTGCCAGTTTGAATTGGACGGGAAGAGTGCCAGTTTTAATTGGACGAGGAGAGTGCCAGTTTGAATTGGACGGGGAGAGTGCCAGTTTTAATTGGACGGGGAGAGTGCCAGTTTGAATTGCATGGGGAGAGTGCCAGTTTGAATTGGACGGGGAGAGTGCCTGTTTTAATTGGACGGGGAGAGTGCCAGTTTGAATTGGACGGGGAGAGTGCCAGTTTTAATTGGGCGGGGAGAGTGCCTGTTTTAATTGGACGTGGAGAGTGCCAGTTTGAATTGTACGGGGAGAGTGCCAGTTTGAATTGGACGAGGAGAGTGCCAGTTTGAATTGGACGGGGAGAGTGCCAGTTTTAATTGGACGGGGATAGTGCCAGTTTGAATTGGACGGGGAGAGTGCCAGTTTGAATTGGACGGGGAGAGTGCCAGTTTGAATTGGACGGGGAGAGTGCCAGTATGAATTGGACGGGGAGAGTGCCAGTTTGAATTGGACGGGGAGAGTGCCAGTTTGAATTGGACGGGGAGAGTGCCAGTTTGAATTGGACGGGGAGAGTGCCAGTTTTAATTGGACGGGGAGAGTGCCAGTTTTAATTGGACGGGGAGAGTGCCAGTTTTAATTGGACGGGGAGAGTGCCAGTTTTAATTGGACGGGGAGAGTGCCAGTTTTAATTGAATGGCGAGAGTGCCAGTTTGAATTGGATGGGGAGAGTGCCAGTTTGAATTGGATGGGGAGAGTGCTAGTTTGAATTGAACGGGGAGAGTGCCAGTCTTAATTGGGTGGGGAGAGTGCCAGTTTGAATTGGACGGGGAGAGTGACAGTTTGAATTGGACGGGGAGAGTGCCAGTTTGAATTGGAAGGGGAGAGTGCCAGTTTGAATTGGACGGGAATTGGACGGGAATTGGACGGGGAGAGTGCCAGTTTGAATTGGACGGGGAGAGTGCCAGTTTGAATTGGACGGGGAGAGCGCCAGTTTGAATTGGACGGGAATTGGATGGGGAGAGTGCCAGTTTGAATTGGACGGGAATTGGACGGGAAGAGTGCCAGTTTGAATTGGACGGGGAGAGAGCCAGTTTGAATTGGACGGGGAGAGCGCCAGTTTGAATTGGACGGGGAGAGCGCCAGTTTGAATTGGACGGGGAGAGCGCCAGTTTTAATTGGACGGGGAGACTGCCAGTTTGAATTGGACGGGGAGAGTGCCAGTTTGAATTGGGTGGGGAGAGTGCCCGTTTGAATTGGACGGGGAGAGTGCCAGTTTGAATTGGACGGGGAGAGTGCCAGTTTGAATTGGACGGGGAGAGTGCCAGTTTGAATTGGACGGGGAGAGTGCCAGTTTGAATTGGATGGGAAGAGTGCCAACTTGAATTGGACGGGGAGAGTGCCAGTTTTAATTGGATGGGGAGAGTGCCACTTTTAATTGGATGGGGAGAGTGCCAGTTTGAATTGGACAGGGAGAGCGCCAGTTTTAATTGGACGGGGAGAGTGCCAGTTTGAATTGGACGGGGAGAGTGCCAGTTTGAATTGGACGGGGAGAGTGCCAGTTTTAATTGGACGGGGAGAGTGCCAGTTTGAATTGGACGGGGAGACTGCCAGTTTGAATTGGACATGGAGAGCGCCAGTTTTAATTGGACGGGGAGAGTGCCAGTTTGAATTGGACGGCGAGAGTGCCAGTTTGAATTGGACGGGGAGAGTGCCAGATTGAATTGGACGGGGAGAGCGCCGGTTTGAATTGGACGGGGAGAGTGCCAATTTGAATTGGACGGGGAGAGAGTGCCAGTTTGAGTTGGATGGGGAGAGTGCCAGTTTGAATTGGACGGGGAGAGTGCCAGTTTGAATTGGACGGGGAGAGTGCCAGTTTGAATTGGACGGGGAGAGTGCCAGTTTGAATTGCATGGGGAGCGCGCCAGTTTTAATTGGACGGGGAGAGTGCCAGTTTTAATTGGGCGGGGAGAGTGCCAGTTTGAATTGGACGGGGAGAGTGGCAGTTTGAATTGGACGGGGAGAGTGCCAGTTTGAATTGGACGGGGAAAGTGCCAGTTTGAATTGGACGGGGAGGGAGTGCCCGTTTGAATTGGATGGGGAGAGTGCCAGTTTGAATTGGACGGAGAGAGTGCCAGTTTGAATTGGACGGGGTGAGTGCCAGTTTTAATTGGACGGGGAGAGTGCCAGATTGAATTGGATGGGGAGAGCGCCAGTTTGAATTGGACGGGGAGAGTGCCAGTTTGAATTGGACGGGGAGAGTGCCAGTTTGAATTGGACGGGGAGAGTGCCAGTTTGAATTGGACGGGGAGAGTGCCAGTTTGAATTGGACGGGGAGAGTGCCAGTTTTAACTGGATGGGGAGAGTGCCAGTTTGAATTGGATGGGGAGAGTGCCATTTTGAATTGGACGGGGAGAGAGCCAGTTTTAATTGGACGGGGAGAGTGCCAGTTTGAATTGGACGGGGAGAGTGCCAGTTTGAATTGGACGGGGAGAGTGCCAGTTTGAATTGGACGGGGAGAGTGCCAGTTTTAATTGGACGGGGAGAGTGCCAGTTTGAATTGGACGGGGAGAGTGCCAGTTTTAATTGGACGGGGAGTGTGCCGGTTTTAATTGGACGGGGAGTGTGCCAGTGTTAATTGGACGAGGAGAGTGCCAGTTTGAATTGGACGGGGAGTGTGCCAGTTTTAATTGGACGGGGAGAGTGCCAGTTTGAATTGGACGGGAAGAGTGCCAGTTTTAATTGGACGAGGAGAGTGCCAGTTTGAATTGGACGGGGAGAGTGCCAGTTTTAATAGGACGGGGAGAGTGCCAGTTTTAATTGGACCGGAAGAGTGCCAGTTTGAATTGGACGGGGAGAGCGCCAGTTTGAATTGGACGGGGAGAGCGCCAGTTTGAATTGGACGGGGAGAGCGCCAGTTTTAATTGGACGGGGAGACTGCCAGTTTGAATTGGACGGGGAGAGTGCCAGTTTGAATTGGGTGGGGAGAGTGCCCGTTTGAATTGGACGGGGAGAGTGCCACTTTGAATTGGACGGGGAGAGTGCCAGTTTGAATTGGACGGGGAGAGTGCCAGTTTGAATTGGACGGGGAGATTGCCAGTTTGAATTGGATGGGAAGAGTGCCAACTTGAATTGGACGGGGAGAGTGCCAGTTTTAATTGGATGGGGAGAGTGCCACTTTTAATTGGATGGGGAGAGTGCCAGTTTGAATTGGACGGGGAGAGCGCCAGTTTGAATTGGACGGGGAGAGTGCCAGTTTTAACTGGACGGGGAGAGTGCCAGTTTGAATTGGACGGGGAGAGCGCCAGTTTTAATTGGACGGGGAGAGTGCCAGTTTGAATTGGACGGGGAGAGTGCCAGTTTGAATTGGACGGGGAGAGTGCCAGATTGAATTGGACGGGGAGAGCGCCGGTTTGAATTGGACGGGGAGAGTGCCAGTTTGAATTGGACGGGGAGAGAGTGCCAGTCTGAGTTGGATGGGGAGAGTGCCAGTTTGAATTGGACGGGGAGAGTGCCAGTTTGAATTGGACGGGGAGAGTGCCAGTTTGAATTGGACGGGGAGAGTGCCAGTTTGAATTGCATGGGGAGCGCGCCAGTTTTAATTGGACGGGGAGAGTGCCAGTTTTAATTGGGCGGGGAGAGTGCCAGTTTGAATTGGACGGGGAGAGTGGCAGTTTGAATTGGACGGGGAGAGTGCCAGTTTGAATTGGACGGGGAGAGTGCCAGTTTGAATTGGACGGGGTGAGTGCCAGTTTTAATTGGACGGGGAGAGTGCCAGATTGAATTGGATGGGGAGAGCGCCAGTTTGAATTGGAAGGGGAGAGTGCCAGTTTGAATTGGACGGGGAGAGTGCCAGTTTGAATTGGACGGGGAGAGTGCCAGTTTGAATTGGATGGGGAGAGTGCCAGTTTGAATTGGACGGGGAGAGTGCCAGTTTTAACTGGATGGGGAGAGTGCCAGTTTGAATTGGGCGGGGAGAGTGCCAGTTTGAATTGGATGGGGAGAGTGCCATTTTGAATTGGACGGGGAGAGAGCCAGTTTTAATTGGACGGGGAGAGTGCCAGTTTGAATTGGACGGGGAGAGTGCCAGTTTGAATTGGACGGGGAGAGTGCCAGTTTGAATTGGACGGGGAGAGTGCCAGTTTTAATTGGACGGGGAGAGTGCCAGTTTGAATTGGACGGGGAGAGTGCCAGTTTTAATTGGACGGGGAGTGTGCCGGTTTTAATTGGACGGGGAGTGTGCCAGTGTTAATTGGACGAGGAGAGTGCCAGTTTGAATTGGACGGGGAGTGTGCCAGTTTTAATTGGACGGGGAGAGTGCCAGTTTGAATTGGACGGGAAGAGTGCCAGTTTTAATTGGACGAGGAGAGTGCCAGTTTGAATTGGACGGGGAGAGTGCCAGTTTTAATAGGACGGGGAGAGTGCCAGTTTTAATTGGACCGGAAGAGTGCCAGTTTGAATTGGACGGGGAGAGTGCCAGTTTGAATTGGACGAGGAGTGTGCCAGTTTGAATTGGACGGGAAGAGTGCCAGTTTTAATTGGACGAGGAGAGTGCCAGTTTGAATTGCACGGGGAGAGTGCCAGTTTTAATTGGACGGGGAGAGTGCCAGTTTGAATTGGACGGGGAGAGTGCCAGTTTTAATTGGACGGGGAGAGTGCCAGTTTGAATTGGATGGGGAGAGTGCCATTTTGAATTGGACGGGGAGAGAGCCAGTTTTAATTGGACGGGGAGAGTGCCAGTTTTAATTGGACGGGGAGAGTGCCAGTTTGAATTGGACGGGGAGAGTGCCAGTTTTAATTGGACGGGGTGTGTGCCGGTTTTAATTGGACGGGGAGTGTGCCAGTGTTAATTGGACGAGGAGAGTGCCAGTTTGAATTGGACGGGGAGTGTGCCAGTTTTAATTGGACGGGGAGAGTGCCAGTTTGAATTGGACGGGGAGAGCGCCAGTTTGAATTGGACGGGGAGAGCGCCAGTTTTAATTGGACGGGGAGACTGCCAGTTTGAATTGGACGGGGAGAGTGCCAGTTTGAATTGGGTGGGGAGAGTGCCCGTTTGAATTGGACGGGGAGAGTGCCACTTTGAATTGGACGGGGAGAGTGCCAGTTTGAATTGGACGGGGAGAGTGCCAGTTTGAATTGGACGGGGAGATTGCCAGTTTGAATTGGATGGGAAGAGTGCCAACTTGAATTGGACGGGGAGAGTGCCAGTTTTAATTGGATGGGGAGAGGGCCACTTTTAATTGGATGGGGAGAGTGCCAGTTTGAATTGGACGGGGAGAGCGCCAGTTTGAATTGGACGGGGAGAGTGCCAGTTTTAACTGGACGGGGAGAGTGCCAGTTTGAATTGGACGGGGAGACTGCCAGTTTGAATTGGACGGGGAGAGTGCCAGTTTTAATTGGACGGGGAGAGTGCCAGTTTTAATTGGACAGCGAGAGTGCCAGTTTGAATTGGATGGGGAGAGTGCCAGTTTGAATTGGACGGGGAGAGTGCCAGTTTGAATTGGACGGGGAGAGTGCCAGTTTGAATTGGACGGGGAGAGTGCCAGTTTGAATTGGACGGGGAGAGTGCCAGTTTTAATTGGACGGGGAGAGTGCCAGTTTGAATTGGACGGGGAGACTGCCAGTTTGAATTGGACGGGGAGAGTGCCAGTTTGAATTGGACGGGGAGAGTGCCAGTTTGAATTGGACGGGGAGAGTGCCAGTTTTAATTGGACGGGGAGAGTCCCAGTTTGAATTGGACGGGGAGAGCGCCAGTTTTAATTGGACGGGGAGAGTGCCAGTTTGAATTGGACGGGGAGAGTGCCAGTTTGAATTGGACGGGGAGAGTGCCAGATTGAATTGGACGGGGAGAGCGCCGGTTTGAATTGGACGGGGAGAGTGCCAGTTTGAATTGGACGGGGAGAGAGTGCCAGTCTGAGTTGGATGGGGAGAGTGCCAGTTTGAATTGGACGGGGAGAGTGCCAGTTTGAATTGGACGGGGAGAGTGCCAGTTTGAATTGGACGGGGAGAGTGCCAGTTTGAATTGCATGGGGAGCGCGCCAGTTTTAATTGGACGGGGAGAGTGCCAGTTTTAATTGGGCGGGGAGAGTGCCAGTTTGAATTGGACGGGGAGAGTGGCAGTTTGAATTGGACGGGGAGAGTGCCAGTTTGAATTGGACGGGGAGAGTGCCAGTTTGAATTGGACGGGGTGAGTGCCAGTTTTAATTGGACGGGGAGAGTGCCAGATTGAATTGGATGGGGAGAGCGCCAGTTTGAATTGGAAGGGGAGAGTGCCAGTTTGAATTGGACGGGGAGAGTGCCAGTTTGAATTGGACGGGGAGAGTGCCAGTTTGAATTGGATGGGGAGAGTGCCAGTTTGAATTGGACGGGGAGAGTGCCAGTTTTAACTGGATGGGGAGAGTGCCAGTTTGAATTGGGCGGGGAGAGTGCCAGTTTGAATTGGATGGGGAGAGTGCCATTTTGAATTGGACGGGGAGAGAGCCAGTTTTAATTGGACGGGGAGAGTGCCAGTTTGAATTGGACGGGGAGAGTGCCAGTTTGAATTGGACGGGGAGAGTGCCAGTTTGAATTGGACGGGGAGAGTGCCAGTTTTAATTGGACGGGGAGAGTGCCAGTTTGAATTGGACGGGGAGAGTGCCAGTTTTAATTGGACGGGGAGTGTGCCGGTTTTAATTGGACGGGGAGTGTGCCAGTGTTAATTGGACGAGGAGAGTGCCAGTTTGAATTGGACGGGGAGTGTGCCAGTTTTAATTGGACGGGGAGAGTGCCAGTTTGAATTGGACGGGAAGAGTGCCAGTTTTAATTGGACGAGGAGAGTGCCAGTTTGAATTGGACGGGGAGAGTGCCAGTTTTAATAGGACGGGGAGAGTGCCAGTTTTAATTGGACCGGAAGAGTGCCAGTTTGAATTGGACGGGGAGAGTGCCAGTTTGAATTGGACGAGGAGTGTGCCAGTTTGAATTGGACGGGAAGAGTGCCAGTTTTAATTGGACGAGGAGAGTGCCAGTTTGAATTGCACGGGGAGAGTGCCAGTTTTAATTGGACGGGGAGAGTGCCAGTTTGAATTGGACGGGGAGAGTGCCAGTTTTAATTGGACGGGGAGAGTGCCAGTTTGAATTGGATGGGGAGAGTGCCATTTTGAATTGGACGGGGAGAGAGCCAGTTTTAATTGGACGGGGAGAGTGCCAGTTTTAATTGGACGGGGAGAGTGCCAGTTTGAATTGGACGGGGAGAGTGCCAGTTTTAATTGGACGGGGTGTGTGCCGGTTTTAATTGGACGGGGAGTGTGCCAGTGTTAATTGGACGAGGAGAGTGCCAGTTTGAATTGGACGGGGAGTGTGCCAGTTTTAATTGGACGGGGAGAGTGCCAGTTTGAATTGGACGGGAAGAGTGCCAGTTTTAATTAGACGAGGAGAGTGCCAGTTTGAATTGGACGGGGAGAGTGCCAGTTTTAATAGGACGGGGAGAGTGCCTGTTTTAATTGGACCGGAAGAGTGCCAGTTTCAATTGGACGGGGAGAGCGCCAGTTTGAATTGGACGGGGAGAGCGCCAGTTTGAATTGGACGGGGAGAGCGCCAGTTTTAATTGGACGGGGAGACTGCCAGTTTGAATTGGACGGGGAGAGTGCCAGTTTGAATTGGGTGGGGAGAGTGCCCGTTTGAATTGGACGGGGAGAGTGCCAGTTTGAATTGGACGGGGAGAGTGCCAGTTTGAATTGGACGGGGAGAGTGCCAGTTTGAATTGGACGGGGAGAGTGCCAGTTTGAATTGGATGGGAAGAGTGCCAACTTGAATTGGACGGGGAGAGTGCCAGTTTTAATTGGATGGGGAGAGTGCCACTTTTAATTGGATGGGGAGAGTGTCAGTTTGAATTGGACGGGGAGAGCGCCAGTTTTAATTGGACGGGGAGAGTGCCAGTTTGAATTGGACGGGGAGAGTGCCAGTTTGAATTGGACGGGGAGAGTGCCAGTTTGAATTGGACGGGGAGAGTGCCAGTTTGAATTGGACGGGGAGACTGCCAGTTTGAATTGGACGGGGAGAGTGCCAGTTTTAATTGGACGGGGAGAGTGCCAGTTTTAATTGGACAGCGAGAGTGCCAGTTTGAATTGGATGGGGAGAGTGCCAGTTTGAATTGGACGGGGAGAGTGCCAGTTTGAATTGGACGGGGAGAGTGCCAGTTTGAATTGGACGGGGAGAGTGCCAGTTTGAATTGGACGGGGAGAGTGCCAGTTTTAATTGGACGGGGAGAGTGCCAGTTTGAATTGGACGGGGAGACTGCCAGTTTGAATTGGACGGGGAGAGTGCCAGTTTGAATTGGACGGGGAGACTGCCAGTTTGAATTGGACGGGGAGAGTGCCAGTTTGAATTGGACGGGGAGAGTGCCCGTTTGAATTGGATGGGGAGACTGCCATTTTGAATTGGACGGGGAGAGAGCCAGTTTTAATTGGACGGGGAGAGTGCCAGTTTGAATTGGACGGGGAGAGTGCCAGTTTGAATTGGACGGGGAGAGTGCCAGTTTGAATTGGACGGGGAGAGTGCCAGTTTTAATTGGACGGGGAGAGTGCCAGTTTGAATTGGACGGGGAGAGTGCCAGTTTTAATTGGACGGGGAGTGTGCCGGTTTTAATTGGACGGGGAGTGTGCCAGTGTTAATTGGACGAGGAGAGTGCCAGTTTGAATTGGACGGGGAGTGTGCCAGTTTTAATTGGACGGGGAGAGTGCCAGTTTGAATTGGACGGGAAGAGTGCCAGTTTTAATTAGACGAGGAGAGTGCCAGTTTGAATTGGACGGGGAGAGTGCCAGTTTTAATAGGACGGGGAGAGTGCCAGTTTTAATTGGACCGGAAGAGTGCCAGTTTCAATTGGACGGGGAGAGCGCCAGTTTGAATTGGACGGGGAGAGCGCCAGTTTGAATTGGACGGGGAGAGCGCCAGTTTTAATTGGACGGGGAGACTGCCAGTTTGAATTGGACGGGGAGAGTGCCAGTTTGAATTGGGTGGGGAGAGTGCCCGTTTGAATTGGACGGGGAGAGTGCCAGTTTGAATTGGACGGGGAGAGTGCCAGTTTGAATTGGACGGGGAGAGTGCCAGTTTGAATTGGACGGGGAGAGTGCCAGTTTGAATTGGATGGGAAGAGTGCCAACTTGAATTGGACGGGGAGAGTGCCAGTTTTAATTGGATGGGGAGAGTGCCACTTTTAATTGGATGGGGAGAGTGTCAGTTTGAATTGGACGGGGAGAGCGCCAGTTTTAATTGGACGGGGAGAGTGCCAGTTTGAATTGGACGGGGAGAGTGCCAGTTTGAATTGGACGGGGAGAGTGCCAGTTTGAATTGGACGGGGAGAGTGCCAGTTTGAATTGGACGGGGAGACTGCCAGTTTGAATTGGACGGGGAGAGTGCCAGTTTTAATTGGACGGGGAGAGTGCCAGTTTTAATTGGACAGCGAGAGTGCCAGTTTGAATTGGATGGGGAGAGTGCCAGTTTGAATTGGACGGGGAGAGTGCCAGTTTGAATTGGACGGGGAGAGTGCCAGTTTGAATTGGACGGGGAGAGTGCCAGTTTGAATTGGACGGGGAGAGTGCCAGTTTTAATTGGACGGGGAGAGTGCCAGTTTGAATTGGACGGGGAGACTGCCAGTTTGAATTGGACGGGGAGAGTGCCAGTTTGAATTGGACGGGGAGAGTGCCAGTTTGAATTGGACGGGGAGAGTGCCAGTTTTAATTGGACGGGGAGAGTCCCAGTTTGAATTGGACGGGGAGAGCGCCAGTTTTAATTGGACGGGGAGAGTGCCAGTTTGAATTGGACGGGGAGAGTGCCAGTTTGAATTGGACGGGGAGAGTGCCAGATTGAATTGGACGGGGAGAGCGCCGGTTTGAATTGGACGGGGAGAGTGCCAGTTTGAATTGGACGGGGAGAGAGTGCCAGTTTGAGTTGGATGGGGAGAGTGCCAGTTTGAATTGGACGGGGAGAGTGCCAGTTTGAATTGGACGGGGAGAGTGCCAGTTTGAATTGGACGGGGAGAGTGCCAGTTTGAATTGCATGGGGAGCGCGCCAGTTTTAATTGGACGGGGAGAGTGCCAGTTTTAATTGGGCGGGGAAAGTGCCAGTTTGAATTGGACGGGGAGAGTGGCAGTTTGAATTGGACGGGGAGAGTGCCAGTTTGAATTGGACGGGGAAAGTGCCAGTTTGAATTGGACGGGGAGGGAGTGCCCGTTTGAATTGGACGGGGAGAGTGCCAGTTTGAATTGGACGGGGAGAGTGCCAGATTGAATTGGACGGGGAGAGCGCCGGTTTGAATTGGACGGGGAGAGTGCCAGTTTGAATTGGACGGGGAGAGAGTGCCAGTTTGAGTTGGATGGGGAGAGTGCCAGTTTGAATTGGACGGGGAGAGTGCCAGTTTGAATTGGACGGGGAGAGTGCCAGTTTGAATTGGACGGGGAGAGTGCCAGTTTGAATTGCATGGGGAGCGCGCCAGTTTTAATTGGACGGGGAGAGTGCCAGTTTTAATTGGGCGGGGAGAGTGCCAGTTTGAATTGGATGGGGAGAGTGCCATTTTGAATTGGACGGGGAGAGAGCCAGTTTTAATTTGACGGGGAGAGTGCCAGTTTGAATTGGACGGGGAGAGTGCCAGTTTTAATTGGACGGGGAGTGTGCCGGTTTTAATTGGACGGGGAGTGTGCCAGTGTTAATTGGACGGGGAGTGTGCCAGTTTTAATTGGACGGGGAGAGTGCCAGTTTGAATTGGACGGGAAGAGTGCCAGTTTTAATTGGACGAGGAGAGTGCCAGTTTGAATTGGACGGGGAGAGTGCCAGTTTTAATAGGACGGGGAGAGTGCCAGTTTTAATTGGACCGGAAGAGTGCCAGTTTGAATTGGACGGGGAGAGTGCCAGTTTGAATTGGACGAGGAGTGTGCCAGTTTGAATTGGACGGGAAGAGTGCCAGTTTTAATTGGACGAGGAGAGTGCCAGTTTGAATTGCACGGGGAGAGTGCCAGTTTTAATTGGACGGGGAGAGTGCCAGTTTGAGTTGCATGGGGAGAGTGCCAGTTTGAACTGGACGGGGAGAGTGCCTGTTTAATTGGACGGGGAGAGTGCCAGTTTGAATTGGACGGGGAGACTGCCAGTTTGAATTGGACGGGGAGAGTGCCAGTTTTAATTGGACGGGGAGAGTGCCAGTTTTAATTGGACAGCGAGAGTGCCAGTTTGAATTGGATGGGGAGAGTGCCAGTTTGAATTGGACGGGGAGAGTGCCAGTTTGAATGGGACGGGGAGAGTGCCAGTTTGAATTGGACGGGGAGAGTGCCAGTTTGAATTGGACGGGGAAAGTGCCAGTTTGAATTGGACGGGGAGGGAGTGCCAGTTTGAATTGGATGGGGAGAGTGCCAGTTTGAATTGCACGGGGAGAGTGCCAGATTGAATTGGACGGGGAGAGTGCCAGTTTTAATTGGACGGGGAGAGTGCCAGTTTGAATTGGACGGGGAGAGCGCCAGTTTGAATTGGACGGGGAGAGTGCCAGTTTGAATTGGACGGGGAGAGTGCCAGTTTGAATTGGACGGGGAGAGTGCCAGTTTGAATTGGACGGGGAGAGCGCCGGTTTGAATTGGACGGGGAGAGTGCCGGTTTGAATTGGACGGGGAGAGAGTGCCAGTTTGAGTTGGATGGTGAGAGTGCCAGTTTGAATTGGACGGGGAGAGTGCCAGTTTGAATTGGACGGGGAGAGTGCCAGTTTGAATTGGACGGGGAGAGTGCCAGTTTGAATTGGACGGGGAGAGTGCCAGTTTGAATTGCATGGGGAGCGCGCCAGTTTTAATTGGACGGGGAGAGTGCCAGTTTTAATTGGGCGGGGAGAGTGCCAGTTTGAATTGGACGGGGAGAGTGGCAGTTTGAATTGGACGGGGAGAGTGCCAGTTTGAATTGGACGGGGAAAGTGCCAGTTTGAATTGGACGGGGAGGGAGTGCCAGTTTGAATTGGATGGGGAGAGTGCCAGTTTGAATTGGACGGGGAGAGTGCCAGATTGAATTGGACGGGGAGAGTGCCAGTTTTAATTGGACGGGGAGAGTGCCAGATTGAACTGGATGGGGAGAGCGCCAGTTTGAATTGGATGGGGAGAGTGCCAGTTTGAATTGGACGGGGAGAGTGCCAGTTTGAATTGGACGGGGAGAGTGCCAGTTTGAATTGGATGGGGAGAGTGCCAGTTTGAATTGGACGGGGAGAGTGCCAGTTTTAACTGGATGGGGAGAGTGCCAGTTTGAATTGGGCGGGGAGAGTGCCAGTTTGAATTGGATGGGGAGAGTGCCATTTTGAATTGGACGGGGAGAGTGCCAGTTTTAATTGGACGAAGGGAGTGCCAGTTTGAATTGGACGGGGAGAGTGCCAGTTGGAATTGGACGGGAGAGTGCCAGTTTGAATTGGACGGGGAGCGTGCCAGTTTTAATTGGACGGGGAGAGTGCCAGTTTGAATTGGACGGGGAGAGTGCCAGTTTTAATTGGACGGGGAGTGTGCCGGTTTTAATTGGACGGGGAGTGTGCCAGTGTTAATTGGACGAGGAGAGTGCCAGTTTGAATTGGACGGGGAGTGTGCCAGTTTTAATTGGACGGGGAGAGTGCCAGTTTGAATTGGACGGGAGGAGTGCCAGTTTTAATTGGACGAGGAGAGTGCCAGTTTGAATTCGACGGGGAGAGTGCCAGTTTTAATTGGACGGGGAGAGTGCCAGTTTTAATTGGACCGGAAGAGTGCCAGTTTGAATTGGACGGGGAGAGTGCCAGTTTGAATTGGACGAGGTGAGTGCCAGTTTGAATTGGACGGGAAGAGTGCCAGTTTTAATTGGACGAGGAGAGTGCCAGTTTGAATTGGACGGGGAGAGTGCCAGTTTTAATTGAACGGGGAGAGTGCCAGTTTGAATTGCATGGGGAGAGTGCCAGTTTGAATTGGACGGGGAGAGTGCCTGTTTTAATTGGACGGGGAGAGTGCCAGTTTGAATTGGACGGGGAGAGTGCCAGTTTTAATTGGGCGGGGAGAGTGCCTGTTTTAATTGGACGTGGAGAGTGCCAGTTTGAATTGTACGGGGAGAGTGCCAGTTTGAATTGGACGAGGAGAGTGCCAGTTTGAATTGGACGGGGAGAGTGCCAGTTTTAATTGGACGGGGATAGTGCCAGTTTGAATTGGACGGGGAGAGTGCCAGTTTGAATTGGACGGGGAGAGTGCCAGTTTGAATTGGACGGGGAGAGTGCCAGTATGAATTGGACGGGGAGAGTGCCAGTTTGAATTGGACGGGGAGAGTGCCAGTTTGAATTGGACGGGGAGAGTGCCAGTTTGAATTGGACGGGGAGAGAGCCAGTTTTAATTGGACGGGGAGAGTGCCAGTTTTAATTGGACGGGGAGAGTGCCAGTTTTAATTGGACGGGGAGAGTGCCAGTTTTAATTGGACGGGGAGAGTGCCAGTTTTAATTGAATGGCGAGAGTGCCAGTTTGAATTGGATGGGGAGAGTGCCAGTTTGAATTGGATGGGGAGAGTGCCAGTTTGAATTGAACGGGGAGAGTGCCAGTCTTAATTGGGTGGGGAGAGTGCCAGTTTGAATTGGACGGGGAGAGTGACAGTTTGAATTGGACGGGGAGAGTGCCAGTTTGAATTGGAAGGGGAGAGTGCCAGTTTGAATTGGACGGGAATTGGACGGGAATTGGACGGGGAGAGTGCCAGTTTGAATTGGACGGGGAGAGTGCCAGTTTGAATTGGACGGGGAGAGCGCCAGTTTGAATTGGACGGGAATTGGATGGGGAGAGTGCCAGTTTGAATTGGACGGGAATTGGACGGGAAGAGTGCCAGTTTGAATTGGACGGGGAGAGAGCCAGTTTGAATTGGACGGGGAGAGCGCCAGTTTGAATTGGACGGGGAGAGCGCCAGTTTGAATTGGACGGGGAGAGCGCCAGTTTTAATTGGACGGGGAGACTGCCAGTTTGAATTGGACGGGGAGAGTGCCAGTTTGAATTGGGTGGGGAGAGTGCCCGTTTGAATTGGACGGGGAGAGTGCCAGTTTGAATTGGACGGGGAGAGTGCCAGTTTGAATTGGACGGGGAGAGTGCCAGTTTGAATTGGACGGGGAGAGTGCCAGTTTGAATTGGATGGGAAGAGTGCCAACTTGAATTGGACGGGGAGAGTGCCAGTTTTAATTGGATGGGGAGAGTGCCACTTTTAATTGGATGGGGAGAGTGCCAGTTTGAATTGGACGGGGAGAGCGCCAGTTTTAATTGGACGGGGAGAGTGCCAGTTTGAATTGGACGGGGAGAGTGCCAGTTTGAATTGGACGGGGAGAGTGCCAGTTTTAATTGGACGGGGAGAGTGCCAGTTTGAATTGGACGGGGAGACTGCCAGTTTGAATTGGACATGGAGAGCGCCAGTTTTAATTGGACGGGGAGAGTGCCAGTTTGAATTGGACGGGGAGAGTGCCAGTTTGAATTGGACGGGGAGAGTGCCAGATTGAATTGGACGGGGAGAGCGCCGGTTTGAATTGGACGGGGAGAGTGCCAGTTTGAATTGGACGGGGAGAGAGTGCCAGTTTGAGTTGGATGGGGAGAGTGCCAGTTTGAATTGGACGGGGAGAGTGCCAGTTTGAATTGGACGGGGAGAGTGCCAGTTTGAATTGGACGGGGAGAGTGCCAGTATGAATTGCATGGGGAGCGCGCCAGTTTTAATTGGACGGGGAGAGTGCCAGTTTTAATTGGGCGGGGAGAGTGCCAGTTTGAATTGGACGGGGAGAGTGGCAGTTTGAATTGGACGGGGAGAGTGCCAGTTTGAATTGGACGGGGAAAGTGCCAGTTTGAATTGGACGGGGAGGGAGTGCCCGTTTGAATTGGATGGGGAGAGTGCCAGTTTGAATTGGACGGGGAGAGTGCCAGTTTGAATTGGACGGGGTGAGTGCCAGTTTTAATTGGACGGGGAGAGTGCCAGATTGAATTGGATGGGGAGAGCGCCAGTTTGAATTGGACGGGGAGAGTGCCAGTTTGAATTGGACGGGGAGAGTGCCAGTTTGAATTGGACGGGGAGAGTGCCAGTTTGAATTGGACGGGGAGAGTGCCAGTTTGAATTGGACGGGGAGAGTGCCAGTTTTAACTGGATGGGGAGAGTGCCAGTTTGAATTGGGCGGGGAGAGTGCCAGTTTGAATTGGATGGGGAGAGTGCCATTTTGAATTGGACGGGGAGAGAGCCAGTTTTAATTGGACGGGGAGAGTGCCAGTTTGAATTGGACGGGGAGAGTGCCAGTTTGAATTGGACGGGGAGAGTGCCAGTTTGAATTGGACGGGGAGAGTGCCAGTTTGAATTGGACGGGGAGAGTGCCAGTTTGAATTGGACGGGGAGTGTGCCGGTTTTAATTGGACGGGGAGTGTGCCAGTGTTAATTGGACGAGGAGAGTGCCAGTTTGAATTGGACGGGGAGTGTGCCAGTTTTAATTGGACGGGGAGAGTGCCAGTTTGAATTGGACGGGAAGAGTGCCAGTTTTAATTGGACGGGGAGAGTGCCAGTTTTAATTGGACCGGAAGAGTGCCAGTTTGAATTGGACGGGGAGAGCGCCAGTTTGAATTGGACGGGGAGAGCGCCAGTTTGAATTGGACGGGGAGAGCGCCAGTTTTAATTGGACGGGGAGACTGCCAGTTTGAATTGGACGGGGAGAGTGCCAGTTTGAATTGGGTGGGGAGAGTGCCCGTTTGAATTGGACGGGGAGAGTGCCAGTTTGAATTGGACGGGGAGAGTGCCAGTTTGAATTGGACGGGGAGAGTGCCAGTTTGAATTGGACGGGGAGAGTGCCAGTTTGAATTGGATGGGAAGAGTGCCAACTTGAATTGGACGGGGAGAGTGCCAGTTTTAATTGGATGGGGAGAGTGCCACTTTTAATTGGATGGGGAGAGTGCCAGTTTGAATTGGACGGGGAGAGCGCCAGTTTGAATTGGACGGGGAGAGTGCCAGTTTTAACTGGACGGGGAGAGTGCCAGTTTGAATTGGACGGGGAGACTGCCAGTTTGAATTGGACGGGGAGAGTGCCAGTTTTAATTGGACAGGGAGAGTGCCAGTTTGAATTGGACAGCGAGAGTGCCAGTTTGAATTGGATGGGGAGAGTGCCAGTTTGAATTGGACGGGGAGAGTGCCAGTTTGAATTGGACGGGGAGAGTGCCAGTTTGAATTGGACGGGGAGAGTGCCAGTTTGAATTGGACGGGGAGAGTGCCAGTTTTAATTGGACGGGGAGAGTGCCAGTTTGAATTGGACGGGGAGACTGCCAGTTTGAATTGGACGGGGAGAGTGCCAGTTTGAATTGGACGGGGAGAGTGCCAGTTTGAATTGGACGGGGAGAGTGCCAGTTTTAATTGGACGGGGAGAGTCCCAGTTTGAATTGGACGGGGAGAGCGCCAGTTTTAATTGGACGGGGAGAGTGCCAGTTTGAATTGGACGGGGAGAGTGCCAGTTTGAATTGGACGGGGAGAGAGCCAGATTGAATTGGACGGGGAGAGCGCCGGTTTGAATTGGACGGGGAGAGTGCCAGTTTGAATTGGACGGGGAGAGAGTGCCAGTCTGAGTTGGATGGGGAGAGTGCCAGTTTGAATTGGACGGGGAGAGTGCCAGTTTGAATTGGACGGGGAGAGTGCCAGTTTGAATTGGACGGGGAGAGTGCCAGTTTGAATTGCATGGGGAGCGCGCCAGTTTTAATTGGACGGGGAGAGTGCCAGTTTTAATTGGGCGGGGAGAGTGCCAGTTTGAATTGGACGGGGAGAGTGGCAGTTTGAATTGGACGGGGAGAGTGCCAGTTTGAATTGGACGGGGAGAGTGCCAGTTTGAATTGGACGGGGTGAGTGCCAGTTTTAATTGGACGGGGAGAGTGCCAGATTGAATTGGATGGGGAGAGCGCCAGTTTGAATTGGATGGGGAGAGTGCCAGTTTGAATTGGACGGGGAGAGTGCCAGTTTGAATTGGACGGGGAGAGTGCCAGTTTGAATTGGATGGGGAGAGTGCCAGTTTGAATTGGACGGGGAGAGTGCCAGTTTTAACTGGATGGGGAGAGTGCCAGTTTGAATTGGGCGGGGAGAGTGCCAGTTTGAATTGGATGGGGAGAGTGCCATTTTGAATTGGACGGGGAGAGAGCCAGTTTTAATTGGACGGGGAGAGTGCCAGTTTGAATTGGACGGGGAGAGTGCCAGTTTGAATTGGACGGGGAGAGTGCCAGTTTGAATTGGACGGGGAGAGTGCCAGTTTTAATTGGACGGGGAGAGTGCCAGTTTGAATTGGACGGGGAGAGTGCCAGTTTTAATTGGACGGGGAGTGTGCCGGTTTTAATTGGACGGGGAGTGTGCCAGTGTTAATTGGACGAGGAGAGTGCCAGTTTGAATTGGACGGGGAGTGTGCCAGTTTTAATTGGACGGGGAGAGTGCCAGTTTGAATTGGACGGGAAGAGTGCCAGTTTTAATTGGACGAGGAGAGTGCCAGTTTGAATTGGACGGGGAGAGTGCCAGTTTTAATAGGACGGGGAGAGTGCCAGTTTTAATTGGACCGGAAGAGTGCCAGTTTGAATTGGACGGGGAGAGTGCCAGTTTGAATTGGACGAGGAGTGTGCCAGTTTGAATTGGACGGGAAGAGTGCCAGTTTTAATTGGACGAGGAGAGTGCCAGTTTGAATTGCACGGGGAGAGTGCCAGTTTTAATTGGACGGGGAGAGTGCCAGTTTGAGTTGCATGGGGAGAGTGCCAGTTTGAACTGGACGGGGAGAGTGCCTGTTTTAATTGGACGGGGAGAGTGCCAGTTTGAATTGGACGGGGAGACTGCCAGTTTGAATTGGACGGGGAGAGTGCCAGTTTTTATTGGACGGGGAGAGTGCCAGTTTTAATTGGACAGCGAGAGTGCCAGTTTGAATTGGATGGGGAGAGTGCCAGTTTGAATTGGACGGGGAGAGTGCCAGTTTGAATTGGACGGGGAGAGTGCCAGTTTGAATTGGACGGGGAGAGTGCCAGTTTGAATTGGACGGGGAGAGTGCCAGTTTTAATTGGACGGGGAGAGTGCCAGTTTGAATTGGACGGGGAGACTGCCAGTTTGAATTGGACGGGGAGAGTGCCAGTTTGAATTGGACGGGGAGAGTGCCAGTTTGAATTGGACGGGGAGAGTGCCAGTTTTAATTGGACGGGGAGAGTCCCAGTTTGAATTGGACGGGGAGAGCGCCAGTTTTAATTGGACGGGGAGAATGCCAGTTTGAATTGGACGGGGAGAGTGCCAGTTTGAATTGGACGGGGAGAGTGCCAGATTGAATTGGACGGGGAGAGCGCCGGTTTGAATTGGACGGGGAGAGTGCCAGTTTGAATTGGACGGGGAGAGAGTGCCAGTTTGAGTTGGATGGGGAGAGTGCCAGTTTGAATTGGACGGGGAGAGTGCCAGTTTGAATTGGACGGGGAGAGTGCCAGTTTGAATTGCATGGGGAGCGCGCCAGTTTTAATTGGACGGGGAGAGTGCCAGTTTTAATTGGGCGGGGAGAGTGCCAGTTTGAATTGGACGGGGAGAGTGGCAGTTTGAATTGGACGGGGAGAGTGCCAGTTTGAATTGGACGGGGAAAGTGCCAGTTTGAATTGGACGGGGAGGGAGTGCCCGTTTGAATTGGACGGGGAGAGTGCCAGTTTGAATTGGACGGGGAGAGTGCCAGTTTGAATTGGACGGGGTGAGTGCCAGTTTTAATTGGACGGGGAGAGTGCCAGATTGAATTGGATGGGGAGAGCGCCAGTTTGAATTGGATGGGGAGAGTGCCAGTTTGAATTGGACGGGGAGAGTGCCAGTTTGAATTGGACGGGGAGAGTGCCAGTTTGAATTGGATGGGGAGAGTGCCAGTTTGAATTGGACGGGGAGAGTGCCAGTTTTAACTGGATGGGGAGAGTGCCAGTTTGAATTGGGCGGGGAGAGTGCCAGTTTGAATTGGATGGGGAGAGTGCCATTTTGAATTGGACGGGGAGAGAGCCAGTTTTAATTGGACGGGGAGAGTGCCAGTTTGAATTGGACGGGGAGAGTGCCAGTTTGAATTGGACGGGGAGAGTGCCAGTTTGAATTGGACGGGGAGAGTGCCAGTTTTAATTGGACGGGGAGAGTGCGAGTTTGAATTGGACGGGGAGAGTGCCAGTTTTAATTGGACGGGGAGTGTGCCGGTTTTAATTGGACGGGGAGTGTGCCAGTGTTAATTGGACGAGGAGAGTGCCAGTTTGAATTGGACGGGGAGTGTGCCAGTTTTAATTGGACGGGGAGAGTGCCAGTTTGAATTGGACGGGAAGAGTGCCAGTTTTAATTGGACGAGGAGAGTGCCAGTTTGAATTGGACGGGGAGAGTGCCAGTTTTAATAGGACGGGGAGAGTGCCAGTTTTAATTGGACCGGAAGAGTGCCAGTTTGAATTGGACGGGGAGAGTGCCAGTTTGAATTGGACGAGGAGTGTGCCAGTTTGAATTGGACGGGAAGAGTGCCAGTTTTAATTGGACGAGGAGAGTGCCAGTTTGAATTGCACGGGGAGAGTGCCAGTTTTAATTGGACGGGGAGAGTGCCAGTTTGAGTTGCATGGGGAGAGTGCCAGTTTGAACTGGACGGGGAGAGTGCCTGTTTTAATTGGACGGGGAGAGTGCCAGTTTGAATTGGACGGGGAGAGTGCCAGTATTAATTGGGCGGGGAGAGTGCCAGTTTTAATTGGACGTGGAGAGTGCCAGTTTGAATTGTACGGGGAGAGTGCCAGTTTGAATTGGACGAGGAGAGTGCCAGTTTGAATTGGACGTGGAGAGTGCCAGTTTGAATTGGACGGGGAGAGCGCCAGTTTTAATTGGACGGGGAGAGTGCCAGTTTGAATTGGACGGGGAGAGCGCCAGTTTGAATTGGACGGGGAGAGCGCCAGTTTGAATTGGACGGGGAGAGCGCCAGTTTTCATTGGACGGGGAGAGTGCCAGTTTCAATTGGACGGGGAGAGTGCCAGTTTGAATTGGACGGGGAGAGTGCCAGTTTTAATTGGACCGGAAGAGTGCCAGTTTGAATTGGACGGGAAGAGTGCCAGTTTG
This sequence comes from Somniosus microcephalus, assembly GCF_052327205.1. NCBI lineage: Eukaryota > Metazoa > Chordata > Chondrichthyes > Squaliformes > Somniosidae > Somniosus > Somniosus microcephalus. Next base: position 27,040,266 of record NC_141000.1, on the reverse strand, counting down.
AATTGGACGGGGAGAGTGCCAGTTTGAATTGGATGGGGAGAGTGCCAGTTTTAATTGGACGGGGAGAGTGCCAGTTTGAATTGGACGGGAAGAGTGCCAGTTTTAATTGGACGAGGAGAGTGCCAGTTTGAATTGGACGGGGAGAGTGCCAGTTTTAATAGGACGGGGAGAGTGCCAGTTTTAATTGGACCGGAAGAGTGCCAGTTTGAATTGGACGGGGAGAGTGCCAGTTTGAATTGGACGAGGAGAGTGCCAGTTTGAATTGGACGGGAAGAGTGCCAGTTTTAATTGGACGAGGAGAGTGCCAGTTTGAATTGGACGGGGAGACTGCCAGTTTGAATTGCATGGGGAGCCTGCCAGTTTTAATTGGACGGGGAGAGTGCCTGTTTTAATTGGACGGGGAGAGTGCCAGTTTTAATTGGACGGGGAGAGTGCCAGTTTTAATTGGATGGGGAGAGTGCCAGTTTGAATTGGATGAGGAGAGTGCCAGTTTGAATTGCATGGGGAGCCTGCCAGTTTTAATTGGACGGGGAGAGTGCCTGTTTTAATTGGACGGGGAGAGTGCCAGTTTTAATTGGACGGGGAGAGTGCCAGTTTTAATTGGACAGGGAGAGTGCCAGTTTGAATTGGACGGGAAGAGTGCCAGTTTGAATCGGACGGGGAGAGTGCCAGTTTTAATTGGACGGGGAGAGTGCCAGTTTTAATTGGGCGGGGCGAGTGCCAGTTTGAATTGGACAGGGAGAGTGCCAGTTTTAATTCGGCGGGGAGAGTGCCAGTTTTAATTGGACGGGGAGAGTGCCAGTTTCAATTGGACGGGGAGATTGCCAGTTTGAATTGAACGAGGAGAGTGCCAGTTTGAATTGGACAGGGAGAGTGCCAGTTTTAATTGGACGGGGAGAGTGCCACTTTTAATTGGACGGGGAGAGTGCCAGTTTCAATTGGACGGGGAGAGTGCCAGTTTGAATAGGACGGGGAGAGTGCCAGTTTGAATTGGACGGGGAGAGTGCCGGTTTGAATTGGACGGGGAGAGTGCCAGTTTGAATTGGACGGGGAGAGTGCCAGTTTGAATTGGACAGGGAGAGTGCCAGTATTAATTGGACGGGGAGAGTGCCAGTTTTAATTGGACGGGGAGAGTGCCAGTTTCAATTGGACGGGGAGAGTGCCAGTTTGAATAGGACGGGGAGAGTGCCAGTTTGAATTGGACGGGGAGAGTGCCGGTTTGAATTGGACGGGGCGAGTGCCAGTTTGAATTGGACGGTGAGAGAGTGCCAGTTTGAATTGGACGGGGAGAGTGCCAGTTTGAATTGGACGGGGAGAGCGCCGGTTTGAATTGGACGGGGAGAGTGCCAGTTTGAATTGGACGGGGAGAGAGTGCCAGTTTGAATTGGATGGGGAGAGTGCCCGTTTGAATTGGATGGGGAGAGTGCCAGTTTGAATTGGATGGGGAGAGTGCCAGTTCTAATTGGACGGGGAGAGTGCCAGTTTGAATTGGATGGGGAGAGTGCCAGTTCTAATTGGACAGGGAGAGTGCCAGTTTGAATTGAACGGGGAGAGTGCCAGTTTGAATTGGACGGGGAGAGTGCCAGTTTTAATTGGACGGGGAGAGTGCCAGTTTTAATTGGGCGGGGAGAGTGCCAGTTTGAATTGGACGGGGAGTGTGCCAGTTTGAATTGGACGGGGAGAGTGCCAGTTTGAATTGGACGGGGAGAGTGCCAGATTGAATTGGATGGGGAGAGTGACAGTTTTAATTGGATGGGGAGAGTGCCAGTTTTAATTGGATGGGGAGTGTGCCAGTTTTAATTGGATGGGGAGAGTGCCAGTTTTAATTGGACGGGGAGAGTGGCAGTTTGAATTGGACGGGGAGAGTGCCAGTTTGAATTGGACGGGGAGAGTGCCAGATTGAATTGGATGGGGAGAGTGACAGTTTTAATTGGATGGGGAGAGTGCCAGTTTTAATTGGATGGGGAGTGTGCCAGTTTTAATTGGACGGGGAGAGTGGCAGTTTGAATTCGACAGGGAGAGTGCCAGTTTTAACTGGATGGGGAGAGTGCCAGTTTGAATTGGATGGGGAGAGAGTGCCAGTTTGAATTGGACGGGGAGAGTGCCAGTTTGAATTGGATGTGGAGAGTGCCAGTTTGAATTGGACGGGGAGAGTGCCAGTTTGAATTGGACGGGGAGAGTGCCAGTTTAAATTGGACGGGGAGAGTGCCAGTTTGATTTGGACGGGGAGAGTGCCAGTTTGAATTGGACGTGCAGAGTGCCAGTTTGAATTGGACGTGGAGAGTGGCAGTTTTAATTGGACGGGTAGAGTGCCAGTTTGAATTGGACGTGGAGAGTGCCAGTTTTAATTGGACGGGTAGAGTGCCAGTTTTAATTGGACGGGCAGAGTGCCAGTTTGAATTGGACGTGGAGAGTGCCAGTTTTAATTGGATGGGGAGAGTGCCAGTTTTAATTGGACGGGTAGAGTGCCAGTTTGAATTGGACGGGGAGAGTGCCAGTTTGAATTGGACGGGGAGAGTGCCAGTTTTAATTGGACGGGGAGAGTGCCAGTTTTAATTGGACGGGAAGAGTGCCAGTTTTAATTGGACGGGAAGAGTGCCAGTTTGAATTGGACAGGGAGAGTGCCAGTTTGAATTGGACGAGGAGAGTGCCAGTTTGAATTGGACGGGGAGAGTGCCAGTTTTAATTGGACGGGGAGTGTGCCAGTTTTAATTGGACAGGGAGAGTGCCAGTTTGAATTGGACGAGGAGAGTGCCAGTTTAAATTGGACGGGGAGAGTGCCAGTTTTAATTGGACGGGAAGAGTGCCAGTTTGAATTGGACGGGGAGAGTGCCAGTTTTAATTGGACAGGGAGAGTGCCAGTTTGAATTGGACGAGGAGAGTGCCAGTTTGAATTGGACGGGGAGAGTGCCAGTTTTAATTGGACGGGGAGTGTGCCAGTTTTAATTGGACGAGGAGAGTGCCAGTTTGAATTGGACGGGGAGAGTGCCAGTTTGAATTGGACGGGGAGAGTGCCAGTTTTAATTGGACGGAGAGAGTGCCAGTTTTAAATGGACGGGGATAGTGCCAGTTTGAATTGGACGGGGAGAGTGCCAGTTTGAATTGGACGGGGAGAGTGCCAGTTTTAATTGGACGGGGAGAGTGCCAGTTTTAATTGGACGGGGAGAGTGCCAGTTTGAATTGGACGGGGAGAGTGCCAGTTTTAATTGGACGGGGAGCGTGCCAGTTTGAATTGGACGGGGAGAGTGCCAGTTTTAATTGGACGGGGAGAGTGCCAGTTTTAATTGGACGGGGAGAGTGCCACTTTTAATTGGACGGGGAGAGTGCCAGTTTTAATTGGAAGGGCAGAGTGCCAGTTTGAATTGGACGGGGAGAGTGCCAGTTTTAATTGGACGGGGAGAGTGCCAGTTTAATTGGACGGGGAGAGTGCCAGTTTTAATTGGACGGGGAGAGTGCCAGTTTGAATTGGACGGGGAGAGTGCCAGTTTGAATTGGACGGGGAGAGTGCCAGTTTTAATTGGACGGGGAGAGTGCCAGTTTGAATTGGACGGGGAGAGTGCCAGTTTCAATTGGACGGGGAGAGTGCCAGTTTTAATTGGACGGCAAGAGTGCCAGTTTGAATTGGACGAGGAGAGTGCCAGTTTGAATTGGACGGAGAGAGTGCCAGTGTTAATTGGACGGGGAGAGTGCCAGTTTTAATTGGACAGGGAGATTGCCAGTTTTAATTGGACGGCGAGAGTGCCAGTTTCAATTGGACAGGGAGAGTGCCAATTTGAATTGGACGAGGAGAGTGCCAGTTTGAATTGGACGGGGAGAGTGCCAGTTTTAATTGGACGGGGAGAGTGCCAGTTTGAATTGGACGGGGAGAGTGCCATTTTGAATTGGACGGGAAGAGTGCCAGTTTTAATTGGACGGGAAGAGTGCCAGTTTGAATTGGACGGGGAGAGTGCCATTTTGAATTGGACGGGAAGAGTGCCATTTTGAATTGGACGGGAAGAGTGCCAGTTTGAATTGGACGGGGAGAGTGCCGGTTTGAATTGGACGGGGAGAGCGCCGGTTTGAATTGGACGGGGAGAGTGCCAGTTTGAATTGGACGGTGAGAGAGTGCCAGTTTGAATTGGATGTTGAGAGTGCCAGTTTGAATTGAATGGCGAGAGTGCCAGTTTTAATTGGACGGAGAGAGTGCCAGTTTGAATTGGACGGGGAGAGTGCCAGTTTGAATTGGACGGGGAGAGTGCCAGTTTGAATTGCATGGCGATCGCGCCAGTTTGAATTGGACGCGGAGAGTGCCAGTTTTAATTGGGCGGGGAGAGTGCCAGTTTGAATTGGATGGGGAGAGTGCCAGTTTGAATTGGACAGGGAGAGTGCCAGTTTGAATTGGACGTGGAGAGTGCCCGTTTGAATTGGACGGGGAGGGAGTGCCAGTTTGAATTGGACGGGGAGATTGCCAGTTTGAATTGGACGGGGAGAGTGCCAGTATGAATTGGATGGGGAGAGTGCCAGTTTGCACTGGATGGGGAGAGTGCCAGTTTTAATTGGACGGGGAGAGTGCCAGATTGAATTGGATGGGGAGAGCGCCAGATTGAATTGGACGGGGAGAGTGCCAGTTTGAATTGGACGGGGAGAGTGCCAGTCTGAATTGGACGGGGAGAGTGCCAGATTGAATTGGACGGGGAGAGTGCCAGTTTGAATTGGACGGGGAGAGTGCCAGTTTTAATTGGATGGGGAGAGTGCCAGTTTTAATTGGATGGGGAGAGTGCCAGTTTGAATTGGACGGGGAGAATGCCAGTTTGAATTGGACGGGGAGAGTGCCAGTTTTAATTGGACGGGGAGAGTGCTAGTTTCAATTGGACGGGGAGAGTGCCAGTTTGAATTGGACGGGGAGAGTGCCAGTTTCAATTGGACGGGGAGAGTGCCAGTTTCAATTGGACGGGAAGAGTGCCAGTTTGAATTGAACGGGGAGAGTGCCAGTTTGAATTAGATGGGGAGAGTTCCAGTTTGAATTGGACGGGGAGCGTGCCAGTTTTAATTGGACGGGGAGAGAGCCAGCTTGAATTGGACGGGGAGAGTGCCAGTTTGAATTGGACGGGGAGAGTGCCAGTTTGAACTGGACGGTGAGAGTGCCAGTTTGAATTGGACGGGGAGAGTGCCAGTTTGAATTGGACGGGGAGAGTGCCAGTTTGAATTGGACGGGGAGAGTGCCAGTTTGAACTGGACGGGGAGAGTGCCAGTTTGAATTGGACGGGGAGAGTGCCAGTTTGAATTGGACGGGGAGCGTGCCAGTTTTAATTGGACGGGGGGAGTTCCAGTTTTAAATGGATGGGGAGAGTGCCAGTTTGAATTGGACGGGGAGACTGCCAGTTTTAATTGGACGTGGAGAGTGCCAGTTTGAATTGGATGGGGAGAGTGCCAGTTTGAATTGGACGGGGAGAGTGCCAGTTTGAATTGGACGGGGAGAGTGCCAGTTTGAATTGGACGGGGAGAGTGCCAGTTTTAATTGGACGGGGAGAGTCCCAGTTTGAATTGGACGGGGAGAGCGCCAGTTTTAATTGGACGGGGAGAGTGCCAGTTTGAATTGGACGGGGAGAGCGCCAGTTTTAATTGGACGGGGAGTGTGCCAGTTTGAATTGGACGGGGCGAGCGCTAGTTTGATTTGGACGGGGAGAGCGCCGGTTTGAATTGGACGGGGAGAGTGCCAGTTTGAATTGGACGGGGAGAGAGTGCCAGTTTGAATTGGATGGGGAGAGTGCCAGTTTGAATTGGACGGGGAGAGTGCCAGTTTGAATTGGACGGGGAGAGTGCCAGTTTGAATTGGACGGGGAGAGTGCCAGTATGAATTGGACGGGGAGAGTGCCAGTTTGAATTGGACGGGGAGAGTGCCAGTTTGAATTGCATGGGGAGCGCGTCAGTTTTATTTGGACGGGGAGAGTGCCAGTTTTAATTGCGCGGGGAGAGTGCCAGTTTGAATTGGATGGGGAGAGTGCCAGTTTTAATTGGACGGGGAAAGTGCCAGTTTGAATTGGACGGGGAGGGAGTGCCAGTTTGAATTGGACGGGGAGAGTGCCAGTTTGAATTGGACGGGGAGAGTGCCAGTTTGAATTGGACGGGGAGAGTGCCAGTATGAATTGGATGGGGAGAGGGCCAGTTTGAATTGGATGGGGAGAGTGCCAGGTTTAATTGGACGGGGAGAGTGCCAGTTTGAATTGGACGGGGAGAGTGCCAGTTTTAATTGGACGGGGAGAGTGCCAGATTGAATTGGATGGGGAGAGCGCCAGTCTAAATTGGATGGGGAGAGTGCCAGTTTGAATTGGACGGGGAGAGTGCCAGTTTGAATTGGACGGGGAGAGTGCCAGTTTGAATTGGATGGGGAGAGTGCCAGTTTGAATTGGACGGGGAGAGTGCCAGTTTTAACTGGATGGGGAGAGTGCCAGTTTGAATTGGACGGGGAGAGTGCCAGTTTGAATTGGATGGGGAGAGTGCCAGTTTGAATTGTACGGGGAGAGTGCCAGTTTGAATTGGACAAGGAGAGTGCCAGTTTGAATTGGACGGGGAGAGTGCCAGTTTGAATTGGACGGGGAGAGTGCCAGTTTGAATTGGACGGGGAGAGCGCCAGTTTGAATTGGACGGGGAGAGCGCCAATTTGAATTGAACGGGGAGAGCGTCGGTTTTAATTGGACGGGGAGAGTGCCAGTTTTAATTGGACGGGGAGAGTGCCAGTTTTAATTGGACGGGGAGAGTGCCTGTTTTAATTGGACGGGGAGAGTGCCAGTTTTAATTGGACGGGGAGAGTGCCTGTTTGAATTGGACGGGGAGAGTGCCAGTTTGAATTGGACGGGGAGAGTGCCAGTTTGAATTGGACGGGGAGAGTGCCAGTTTCAATTGGACGGGGAGAGTGCCAGTTTGAATTGGATGGGGAGAGTGCCAGTTTCAATTGGACGGGGAGACTGCCAGTTTGAATTGGACGGGGAGAGTGCCAGTTTCAATTGGACGGGGAGAGTGCCAGTTTCAATTGGACGGGAAGAGTGCCAGTTTGAATTGAACGGGGAGAGTGCCAGTTTGAATTAGATGGGGAGAGTGCCAGTTTGAATTGGACGGGGAGCGTGCCAGTTTTAATTGGACGGGGAGAGTGCCAGTTTGAATTGGACGGGGAGAGTGCCAGTTTGAATTGGACGGGGAGAGTGCCAGTTTGAACTGGACGGAGAGAGTGCCAGTTTGAATTGGACGGGGAGAGTGCCAGTTTGAATTGGACGGGGAGAGTGCCAGTTTCAATTGGAAGGGGAGAGTGCCAGTTTGAATTGGACGGGGAGAGTGCCAGTTTGAATTGGACGGGGAGCGTGCCAGTTTTAATTGGACGGGGGGAGTTCCAGTTTTAAATGGATGGGGAGAGTGCCAGTTTGAATTGGACGGGGAGAGTGCCAGTTTTAATTGGACGTGGAGAGTGCCAGTTTGAATTGGATGGGGAGAGTGCCAGTTTGAATTGGACGGGGAGAGTGCCAGTTTGAATTGGACGGGGAGAGTGCCAGTTTGAATTGGACGGGGAGAGTGCCAGTTTTAATTGGACGGGGAGAGTCCCAGTTTGAATTGGACGGGGAGAGCGCCAGTTTTAATTGGACGGGGAGAGTGCCAGTTTGAATTGGACGGGGAGAGCGCCAGTTTTAATTGGACGGGGAGTGTGCCAGTTTGAATTGGACGGGGCGAGCGCTAGTTTGATTTGGACGGGGAGAGCGCCGGTTTGAATTGGACGGGGAGAGTGCCAGTTTGAATTGGACGGGGAGAGAGTGCCAGTTTGAATTGGATGGGGAGAGTGCCAGTTTGAATTGGACGGGGAGAGTGCCAGTTTGAATTGGACGGGGAGAGTGCCAGTTTGAATTGGACGGGGAGAGTGCCAGTATGAATTGGACGGGGAGAGTGCCAGTTTGAATTGGACGGGGAGAGCGCCAGTTTGAATTGCATGGGGAGCGCGTCAGTTTTATTTGGACGGGGAGAGTGCCAGTTTTAATTGCGCGGGGAGAGTGCCAGTTTGAATTGGATGGGGAGAGTGCCAGTTTTAATTGGACGGGGAAAGTGCCAGTTTGAATTGGACGGGGAGGGAGTGCCAGTTTGAATTGGACGGGGAGAGTGCCAGTTTGAATTGGACGGGGAGAGTGCCAGTTTGAATTGGACGGGGAGAGTGCCAGTATGAATTGGATGGGGAGAGGGCCAGTTTGAATTGGATGGGGAGAGTGCCAGGTTTAATTGGACGGGGAGAGTGCCAGTTTGAATTGGACGGGGAGAGTGCCAGTTTTAATTGGACGGGGAGAGTGCCAGATTGAATTGGATGGGGAGAGCGCCAGTCTAAATTGGATGGGGAGAGTGCCAGTTTGAATTGGACGGGGAGAGTGCCAGTTTGAATTGGACGGGGAGAGTGCCAGTTTGAATTGGATGGGGAGAGTGCCAGTTTGAATTGGACGGGGAGAGTGCCAGTTTTAACTGGATGGGGAGAGTGCCAGTTTGAATTGGACGGGGAGAGTGCCAGTTTGAATTGGATGGGGAGAGTGCCAGTTTGAATTGTACGGGGAGAGTGCCAGTTTGAATTGGACGAGGAGAGTGCCAGTTTGAATTGGACGGGGAGAGTGCCAGTTTGAATTGGACGGGGAGAGTGCCAGTTTGAATTGGACGGGGAGAGCGCCAGTTTGAATTGGACGGGGAGAGCGCCAATTTGAATTGAACGGGGAGAGCGTCGGTTTTAATTGGACGGGGAGAGTGCCAGTTTTAATTGGACGGGGAGAGTGCCAGTTTTAATTGGACGGGGAGAGTGCCTGTTTTAATTGGACGGGGAGAGTGCCAGTTTTAATTGGACGGGGAGAGTGCCTGTTTGAATTGGACGGGGAGAGTGCCAGTTTGAATTGGACGGGGAGAGTGCCAGTTTGAATTGGACGGGGAGAGTGCCAGTTTCAATTGGACGGGGAGAGTGCCAGTTTGAATTGGATGGGGAGAGTGCCAGTTTCAATTGGACGGGGAGACTGCCAGTTTGAATTGGACGGGGAGAGTGCCAGTTTCAATTGGACGGGGAGAGTGCCAGTTTCAATTGGACGGGAAGAGTGCCAGTTTGAATTGAACGGGGAGAGTGCCAGTTTGAATTAGATGGGGAGAGTGCCAGTTTGAATTGGACGGGGAGCGTGCCAGTTTTAATTGGACGGGGAGAGTGCCAGTTTGAATTGGACGGGGAGAGTGCCAGTTTGAATTGGACGGGGAGAGTGCCAGTTTGAACTGGACGGAGAGAGTGCCAGTTTGAATTGGACGGGGAGAGTGCCAGTTTGAATTGGACGGGGAGAGTGCCAGTTTCAATTGGAAGGGGAGAGTGCCAGTTTGAATTGGACGGGGAGAGTGCCAGTTTGAATTGGACGGGGAGAGTGCCAGTTTTAATTGGACGGGGAGAGTTCCAGTTTTAAATGGATGGGGAGAGTGCCAGTTTTAATTGGACGGGGAAAGTGCCAGTTTGAATTGGACGGGGAGGGAGTGCCAGTTTGAATTGGACGGGGAGAGTGCCAGTTTGAATTGGACGGGGAGAGTGCCAGTTTGAATTGGACGGGGAGAGTGCCAGTATGAATTGGATGGGGAGAGGGCCAGTTTGAATTGGATGGGGAGAGTGCCAGGTTTAATTGGACGGGGAGAGTGCCAGTTTGAATTGGACGGGGAGAGTGCCAGTTTTAATTGGACGGGGAGAGTGCCAGATTGAATTGGATGGGGAGAGCGCCAGTCTAAATTGGATGGGGAGAGTGCCAGTTTGAATTGGACGGGGAGAGTGCCAGTTTGAATTGGACGGGGAGAGTGCCAGTTTGAATTGGATGGGGAGAGTGCCAGTTTGAATTGGACGGGGAGAGTGCCAGTTTTAACTGGATGGGGAGAGTGCCAGTTTGAATTGGACGGGGAGAGTGCCAGTTTGAATTGGATGGGGAGAGTGCCAGTTTGAATTGTACGGGGAGAGTGCCAGTTTGAATTGGACAAGGAGAGTGCCAGTTTGAATTGGACGGGGAGAGTGCCAGTTTGAATTGGACGGGGAGAGTGCCAGTTTGAATTCGACGGGGAGAGCGCCAGTTTGAATTGGACGGGGAGAGCGCCAATTTGAATTGAACGGGGAGAGCGTCGGTTTTAATTGGACGGGGAGAGTGCCAGTTTTAATTGGACGGGGAGAGTGCCAGTTTTAATTGGACGGGGAGAGTGCCTGTTTTAATTGGACGGGGAGAGTGCCAGTTTTAATTGGACGGGGAGAGTGCCTGTTTGAATTGGACGGGGAGAGTGCCAGTTTGAATTGGACGGGGAGAGTGCCAGTTTGAATTGGACGGGGAGAGTGCCAGTTTCAATTGGACGGGGAGAGTGCCAGTTTGAATTGGATGGGGAGAGTGCCAGTTTCAATTGGACGGGGAGACTGCCAGTGTGAATTGGACGGGGAGAGTGCCAGTTTCAATTGGACGGGGAGAGTGCCAGTTTCAATTGGACGGGAAGAGTGCCAGTTTGAATTGAACGGGGAGAGTGCCAGTTTGAATTAGATGGGGAGAGTGCCAGTTTGAATTGGACGGGGAGCGTGCCAGTTTTAATTGGACGGGGAGAGTGCCAGTTTGAATTGGACGGGGAGAGTGCCAGTTTGAATTGGACGGGGAGAGTGCCAGTTTGAACTGGACGGAGAGAGTGCCAGTTTGAATTGGACGGGGAGAGTGCCAGTTTGAATTGGACGGGGAGAGTGCCAGTTTCAATTGGAAGGGGAGAGTGCCAGTTTGAATTGGACGGGGAGAGTGCCAGTTTGAATTGGACGGGGAGCGTGCCAGTTTTAATTGGACGGGGGGAGTTCCAGTTTTAAATGGATGGGGAGAGTGCCAGTTTGAATTGGACGGGGAGAGTGCCAGTTTTAATTGGACGTGGAGAGTGCCAGTTTGAATTGGATGGGGAGAGTGCCAGTTTGAATTGGACGGGGAGAGTGCCAGTTTGAATTGGACGGGGAGAGTGCCAGTTTGAATTGGACGGGGAGAGTGCCAGTTTTAATTGGACGGGGAGAGTCCCAGTTTGAATTGGACGGGGAGAGCGCCAGTTTTAATTGGACGGGGAGAGTGCCAGTTTGAATTGGACGGGGAGAGCGCCAGTTTTAATTGGACGGGGAGTGTGCCAGTTTGAATTGGACGGGGCGAGCGCTAGTTTGATTTGGACGGGGAGAGCGCCGGTTTGAATTGGACGGGGAGAGTGCCAGTTTGAATTGGACGGGGAGAGAGTGCCAGTTTGAATTGGATGGGGAGAGTGCCAGTTTGAATTGGACGGGGAGAGTGCCAGTTTGAATTGGACGGGGAGAGTGCCAGTTTGAATTGGACGGGGAGAGTGCCAGTATGAATTGGACGGGGAGAGTGCCAGTTTGAATTGGACGGGGAGAGCGCCAGTTTGAATTGCATGGGGAGCGCGTCAGTTTTATTTGGACGGGGAGAGTGCCAGTTTTAATTGCGCGGGGAGAGTGCCAGTTTGAATTGGATGGGGAGAGTGCCAGTTTTAATTGGACGGGGAAAGTGCCAGTTTGAATTGGACGGGGAGGGAGTGCCAGTTTGAATTGGACGGGGAGAGTGCCAGTTTGAATTGGACGGGGAGAGTGCCAGTTTGAATTGGACGGGGAGAGTGCCAGTATGAATTGGATGGGGAGAGGGCCAGTTTGAATTGGATGGGGAGAGTGCCAGGTTTAATTGGACGGGGAGAGTGCCAGTTTGAATTGGACGGGGAGAGTGCCAGTTTTAATTGGACGGGGAGAGTGCCAGATTGAATTGGATGGGGAGAGCGCCAGTCTAAATTGGATGGGGAGAGTGCCAGTTTGAATTGGACGGGGAGAGTGCCAGTTTGAATTGGACGGGGAGAGTGCCAGTTTGAATTGGATGGGGAGAGTGCCAGTTTGAATTGGACGGGGAGAGTGCCAGTTTTAACTGGATGGGGAGAGTGCCAGTTTGAATTGGACGGGGAGAGTGCCAGTTTGAATTGGATGGGGAGAGTGCCAGTTTGAATTGTACGGGGAGAGTGCCAGTTTGAATTGGACGAGGAGAGTGCCAGTTTGAATTGGACGGGGAGAGTGCCAGTTTGAATTGGACGGGGAGAGTGCCAGTTTGAATTGGACGGGGAGAGCGCCAGTTTGAATTGGACGGGGAGAGCGCCAATTTGAATTGAACGGGGAGAGCGTCGGTTTTAATTGGACGGGGAGAGTGCCAGTTTTAATTGGACGGGGAGAGTGCCAGTTTTAATTGGACGGGGAGAGTGCCTGTTTTAATTGGACGGGGAGAGTGCCAGTTTTAATTGGACGGGGAGAGTGCCTGTTTGAATTGGACGGGGAGAGTGCCAGTTTGAATTGGACGGGGAGAGTGCCAGTTTGAATTGGACGGGGAGAGTGCCAGTTTCAATTGGACGGGGAGAGTGCCAGTTTGAATTGGATGGGGAGAGTGCCAGTTTCAATTGGACGGGGAGACTGCCAGTTTGAATTGGACGGGGAGAGTGCCAGTTTCAATTGGACGGGGAGAGTGCCAGTTTCAATTGGACGGGAAGAGTGCCAGTTTGAATTGAACGGGGAGAGTGCCAGTTTGAATTAGATGGGGAGAGTGCCAGTTTGAATTGGACGGGGAGCGTGACAGTTTTAATTGGACGGGGAGAGTGCCAGTTTGAATTGGACGGGGAGAGTGCCAGTTTGAATTGGACGGGGAGAGTGCCAGTTTGAACTGGACGGAGAGAGTGCCAGTTTGAATTGGACGGGGAGAGTGCCAGTTTGAATTGGACGGGGAGAGTGCCAGTTTCAATTGGAAGGGGAGAGTGCCAGTTTGAATTGGACGGGGAGAGTGCCAGTTTGAATTGGACGGGGAGAGTGCCAGTTTTAATTGGACGGGGAGAGTTCCAGTTTTAAATGGATGGGGAGAGTGCCAGTTTGAATTGGACGGGGAGAGTTACAGTTTTAAATGGATGGGGAGAGTGCCAGTTTTAATTGGACGGGGAGAGTGCCAGTTTGAATTGGACGGGAAGAGTGCCAGTTTGAATTGGACGGGGAGATTGCCAGTTTTAATTGGATGAGGAGAGTGCCAGTTTGAATTGGATGGGGAGAGTGCCAGTTTTAATTGGACGGGGAGAGTGCCAGTGTGAATTGGATGGGGAGAGTGTCAGTTTGAATTGGACGGGGAGAGTGCCAGTTTTAATTGGATGGGGAGAGTGCCAGTTTGAATTGGACGGGGAGAGTGCCAGTTGGAATTGGACGGGGAGAGTGCCAGTTTGAATTGGACGGGGAGAGTGCCAGTTTTAATTGGACGGGGAGAGTGCCAGTTTGAATTGGACGGGAAGAGTGCCAGTTTGAATTGGACGGGGAGATTGCCAGTTTTAATTGGATGAGGAGAGTGCCAGTTTGAATTGGATGGGGAGAGTGCCAGTTTTAATTGGACGGGGAGAGTGCCAGTGTGAATTGGATGGGGAGAGTGTCAGTTTGAATTGGACGGGGAGAGTGCCAGTTTTAATTGGACGGGGAGAGTGCCAGTTTGAATTGGACGGGGAGAGTGCCAGTTTGAATTGGACGGGGAGAGTGCCAGTTTTAATTGGACGGGAAGAGTGCCAGTTTGAATTGGACGGGAAGAGTGCCAGTTTGAATTGGACAGGAACAGTGCCAGTTTGAATTGGACGGGGAGAGTGCCAGTTTGAATTGGACGGGGAGAGTGCCAGTTTGAATTGGACGAGGAGAGTGCCAGTTTGAATTGGACGGGGAGAGTGCCAGTGTTAATTGGACGGGGAGAGTGCCAGTTTTAATTGGACAGGGAGATTGCCAGTTTTAATTGGACGGCGAGAGTGCCTGTTTTAATTGGACAGGGAGAGTGGCATTTTGAATTGGACGAGGAGAGTGCCAGTTTGAATTGGACGGGGAGAGTGCCAGTTTGAATTGGACGGGGAGAGAGTGCCAGTTTGAATTGGATGGGGAGAGTGCCAGTTTGAATTGGACGGGGAGAGTGCCAGTTGGAATTGGACGGGGAGAGTGCCAGTTTGAATTGGACGGGGAGAGTGCCAGTTTGAATTGGACGGGGAGAGTGCCAGTTTGAATTGGACGGGGAGAGTACCAGTCTTAATTGGACGGGGAGTGTGCCAGTGTTAATTGGACGAGGAGAGTGCCAGTTTGAATTGGACGGGGAGAGTGCCAGTTTTAATTGGATGGGGAGAGTGCCAGTTTTAATTGGATGGGGAGAGTGCCAGTTTGAACTGGACGGGGAGAGTGCCAGTTTGAATTGGACGGGGAGAGTGCCAGTTTTAATTGGACGGGGAGAGTGCCATTTTTAATTGGACGGGAAGAGTGCCACTTTGAATTGGACGGGAAGAGTGCCAGTTTGAATTGGACGGGGAGAGTGCCAGTTTGAATTGGACGAGGAGAGTGCCAGTTTGAATTGGACGGGGAGAGTGCCAGTTTTAATTGGACGGGGAGTGTGCCAGCTTTAATTGGACGAGGAGAGTGCCAGTTTGAATTGGACGGGGAGAGTGCCAGTTTTAATTGGACGGTGAGTGTGCCAGTTTTACTTGGATAGGGAGAGTGCCAGTTTGAATCGGACGGGGAGTGTGCCAGTTTGAATTGCATGGGGAGAGTGCCAGTTTGAATTGGACGGGGAGAGTGCCTGTTTTAATTGGACGGGGAGAGTGCCACTTTGAATTGGACGGGGAGAGTGCCAGTTTTAATTGGGCGGGGAGAGTGCCAGTTTTAATTGGACGGGGAGAGTGCCAGTTTGAATTGTACGGGGAGAGTGCCAGTTTTAATTGGACGGTGAGTGTGCCAGTTTTACTTGGATGGGGAGAGTGCCAGTTTGAATTGGACGGGGAGAGTGCCAGTTTGAATTGGACGGGGAGAGAGTGCCAGTTTGAATTGGATGGGGAGAGTGCCAGTTTGAATTGGACGGGGAGAGTGCCAGTTTGAATTGGACGGGGAGAGTGCCAGTTTGAATTGGACGGGGAGAGTGCCAGTTTGAATTGGACGGGGAGAGTGCCAGTTTGAATTGGACGGGGAGAGTGCCAGTTTTAATTGGACGGGCAGTGTGCCAGTGTTAATTGGACGTGGAGAGTGCCAGTTTGAATTGGACGGGGAGAGTGCCAGTTTTAATTGGATGGGGAGAGTGCCAGTTTTAATTGGATGGGGAGAGTGCCAGTTTGAATTGGACGGTGAGAGTGCCAGTTTGAATTGGACGGGGAGAGTGCCAGTTTTAATTGGACGGGGAGAGTGCCATTTTTAATTGGACGGGAAGAGTGCCAGTTTGAATTGGACGGGAAGAGTGCCAGTTTGAATTGGACGGGGAGAGTGCCAGTTTGAATTGGACGAGGAGAGTGCCAGTTTGAATTGGACGGGGAGAGTGCCAGTTTTAATTGGACGGGGAGTGTGCCAGTTTTAATTGGACGAGGAGAGTGCCAGTTTGAATTGGACGGGGAGAGTGCCAGTTTTAATTGGACGGTGAGTGTGCCAGTTTTACTTGGATGGGGAGAGTGCCAGTTTGAATCGGACGGGGAGTGTGCCAGTTTGAATTGCATGGGGAGAGTGCCAGTTTGAATTGGACTGGGAGAGTGCCTGTTTTAATTGGACGGGGAGAGTGCCAGTTTGAATTGGACGGGGAGAGTGCCAGTTTTAATTGGGCGGGGAGAGTGCCAGTTTTAATTGGACGGGGAGAGTGCCAGTTTGAATTGGACGGGGAGAGTGCCAGTTTAAATTGGACGGTGAGTGTGCCAGTTTTACTTGGATGGGGAGAGTGCCAGTTTGAATCGGACGGGGAGTGTGCCAGTTTGAATTGCATGGGGAGAGTGCCAGTTTGAATTAGACGGGGAGAGTGCCTGTTTTAATTGGACGGGGAGAGTGCCAGTTTGAATTGGACGGGGAGAGTGCCAGTTTTAATTGGGCGGGGAGAGTGCCAGTTTTAATTGGACGGGGAGAGTGCCAGTTTGAATTGTACGGGGAGAGTGCCAGTTTGAATTGGACGAGGAGAGTGCCAGTTTGAATTGGACGGGGAGAGTGCCAGTTTGAATTGGACGGGGAGAGCGCCAGTTTGAATTGGACGGGGAGAGCGCCAGTTTGAATTGGACGGGGAGAGCGCCAGTTTGAATTGGACGGGGAGAGCGCCAATTTGAATTGGACGGGGAGAGCGCCAGTTTTAATTGGACGGGGAGAGTGCCAGTTTTAATTGGACGGGGAGAGTGCCAGTTTTAATTGGACGGGGAGAGTGCCAGTTTTAATTGGACGGGGAGAGTGCCAGTTTTAATTGGACGGGGAGAGTGCCAGTTTGAATTGGACGGGGAGAGTGCCAGTTTGAATTGGACGGGGAGAGTGCCAGTTTCAATTGGACGGGGAGAGTGCCAGTTTGAATTGGATGGGGAGAGTGCCAGTTTCAATTGGACGGGGAGAGTGCCAGTTTCAATTGGACGGGAGAGTGCCAGTTTGAATTGAACGGGGAGAGTGCCAGTTTGAATTGCATGGGGAGAGTGCCAGTTTGAATTGGACGGGGAGCGTGCCAGTTTTAATTGGACGGGGAGAGTGCCAGTTTGAATTGGACGGGGAGAGTGCCAGTTTGAATTGTACGGGGAGAGTGCCAGTTTGAACTGGACGGGGAGAGTGCCAGTTTGAATTGGACGGGGAGAGTGCCAGTTTCAATTGGAAGGGGAGAGTGCCAGTTTGAATTGGACGGGGAGAGTGCCAGTTTGAATTGGACGGGGAGAGTGCCAGTTTTAATTGGACGGGGAGAGTTCCAGTTTTAAATGGATGGGGAGAGTGCCAGTTTGAATTGGACGGGGTGAGTTCCAGTTTTAATTGGACGGGGAGAGTGCCAGTTTGAATTGGACGGGAAGAGTGCCAGTTTGAATTGGACGGGGAGATTGCCAGTTTTAATTGGATGGGGAGAGTGCCAGTTTGAATTGGATGGGGAGAGTGCCAGTTTTAATTGGACGGGGAGAGTGTCAGTGTGAATTGGATGGGGAGAGTGTCAGTTTGAATTGGACGGGGAGAGTGCCAGTTTGCATTGGATGGGGAGAGTGCCAGTTTTAATTGGACGGGGAGAGTGCCAGATTGAATTGGATGGGGAGAGCGCCAGATTGAATTGGACGGGGAGAGTGCCAGTTTGAATTGGACGGGGAGAGTGCCAGTTTGAATTGGACGGGGAGAGTGCCAGATTGAATTGGACGGGGAGAGTGCCAGTTTGAGTTGGACGGGGAGAGTGCCAGTTTCAATTGGAAGGGGAGAGTGCCAGTTTGAATTGGACGGGGAGAGTGCCAGTTTGAATTGGACGGGGAGAGTGCCAGTTTTAATTGGACGGGGAGAGTGCCAGTTTGAATTGGACGGGGAGAGTGCCAGTTTTATTTGGACGGGGAGAGTGCCAGTTTGAATTGGACGGGGAGAGTGCCAGTTTGAATTGGACGGGGAGAGTGCCAGTTTGAATTGGACGGGGATAGTGCCAGTTTTAATTGGACGGGGGGAGTCCCAGTTTGAATTGGACGGGGAGAGCGCCAGTTTTAATTGGACGGGGAGTGTGCCAGTTTGAATTGGACGGGGAGAGCGCCAGTTTTAATTGGACGGGGAGTGTGCCAGTTTGAATTGAACGGGGAGAGTGCCAGTTTGAATTGGACGGGGAGAGCGCCGATTTGAATTCGACGGGGAGAGTGCCAGTTTGAATTGGACGGGAAGAGAGTGCCAGTTTGAATTGGACGGGGAGAGTGCCAGTTTGAATTGGACGGGGAGAGTGCCAGTTTGAATTGGCCGGGGAGAGTGCCAGTTTGAATTGGACGGGGAGAGTGCCAGTTTGAATTGGACGGGGAGAGTGCCAGTTTGAATTGCATGGGGAGCGCGCCAGTTTTAATTGGACGGGGAGAGTGCCAGTTTTAATTGGATGGGGAGAGTGCCAGTTTTAATTGGACGGGGAAAGTGCCAGTTTGAATTGGACGGGGAGGGAGTGCCAGTTTGAATTGGACGGGGAGAGTGCCAGTTTGAATTGGACGGGGAGAGTGCCAGTATGAATTGGATGGGGAGAGTGCCAGTTTGAATTGGATGGGGAGAGTGCCAGTTTTAATTGGACGGGGAGAGCGCCAGTTTGAATTGGATGGGGAGAGTGCCAGTTTGAATTGGATGGGGAGAGTGCCAGTTTGAATTGGACGGGGAGAGTGCCAGTTTGAATTGGACGGGGAGAGTGCCAGATTGAATTGGATGGGGAGAGCGCCAGATTGAATTGGATGGGGAGAGCGCCAGTTTGAATTGGATGGGGAGAGTGCCAGTTTTAACTGGATGGGGAGAGTGCCAGTTTGAATTGGACGGGGAGAGTGCCAGTTTGAATTGGACGGGGAGAGTGCCAGTTTGAATTGGACGGGGAGAGTGCCAGTTTGAATTGGACGGGGAGAGTGCCAGTTTTAATTGGACGGGGAGAGTGCCAGTTTTAGTTGTACGGGGAGTGTACCAGTTTGAATTGGACGGGGAGAGTGCCAGTTTTAATAGGACGGGGAGTGTGCCGGTTTTAATTGGACGGGGAGTGTGCCAGTGTTAATTGGACGAGGAGAGTGCCAGTTTGAATTGGACGGGGAGAGTGCCAGTTTTAATTGGATGGGGAGAGTGCCAGTTTTAATTGGATGGGGAGAGTGCCAGTTTGAATTGGACGGGGAGAGTGCCAGTTTGAATTGGCCGGGGAGAGTGCCAGTTTTAACTGGACGGGGAGAGTGCCATTTTTAATTGGACGGGAAGAGTGCCAGTTTGAATTGGACGGGAAGAGTGCCAGTTTGAATTGGACGGGGAGAGTGCCAGCTTGAATTGGACGAGGAGAGTGCCAGTTTGAATTGGACGGGGAGAGTGCCAGTTTTAATTGGACGGGGAGTGTGCCAGTTTTAATTGGACGAGGAGAGTGCCAGTTTGAATTGGACGGGGAGAGTGCCAGTTTTAATTGGACGGTGAGTGTGCCAGTTTTAATTGGATGGGGAGAGTGCCAGTTTGAATTGGACGGGGAGAGTGCCAGTTTGAATTGCATGGGGAGAGTGCCAGTTTGAATTGGACGGGGAGAGTGCCTGTTTGAATTGGACGGGGAGAGTGCCAGTTTGAATTGGACGGGAAGAGTGCCAGTTTAAATTGGGCGGGGAGAGTGCCAGTTTTAATTGGACGGGGAGAGTGCCAGTTTGAATTGTATGGGGAGAGTGCCAGTTTGAATTGGACAAGGAGAGTGCCAGTTTGAATTGGACGGGGAGAGCGCCAGTTTGAATTGGACGGGGAGAGCGCCAGTTTGAATTGGACGGGGAGAGCGGCAGTTTGAATTGGACGGGGAGAGCGCCAGTTTGAATTGGACGGGGAGAGCGCCAGTTTTAATTGGACGGGGAGAGTGCCAGTTTTAATTGGACGGGGAGAGTGCCAGTTTTAATTGGGCGGGGAGAGTGCCAGTTTGAATTGGACGGGGAGAGTGCGAGTTTCAATTGGACGGGGAGAGTGCCAGTTTGAATTGGACGGGGAGAGTGCCAGTTTGAATTGGATGGGGAGAGTGCCAGTTTCAATTGGACGGGGAGAGTGCCAGTTTGAATTGGATGGGGAGAGTGCCAGTTTCAATTGGACGGGGAGAGTGCCAGTTTGAATTGGACGGGGAGAGTGCCAGTTTCAATTGGACGGGGAGAGTGCCAGTTTGAATTGGACGGGAAGAGTGCCAGTTTGAATTGAACGGGGAGAGTGCCAGGTTGAATTAGATGGGGAGAGTGCCAGTTTGAATTGGACGGGGAGCGTGCCAGTTTTAATTGGACGGGGAGAGTGCCAGTTTGAATTGGACGGGGAGAGTGCCAGTTTGAATTGGACGGGGAGAGTGCCAGTTTGAACTGGACGGGGAGAGTGCCAGTTTGAATTGGACGGGGAGAGTGCCAGTTTGAATTGGCCGGGGAGAGTGCCAGTTTCAATTGGAAGGGGAGAGTGCCAGTTTGAATTGGACGGGGAGAGTGCCAGTTTGAATTGGACGGGGAGAGTGCCAGATTTAATTGGACGGGGAGAGTTCCAGTTTTAAATGGATGGGGAGAGTGCCAGTTTGAATTGGACGGGGAGAGTTCCAGTTTTAAATGGATGGGGAGAGTGCCAGTTTTAATTGGACGGGGAGAGTGCCACTTTGAATTGGACGGGAAGAGTGCCAGTTTGAATTGGACGGGGAGATTGCCAGTTTTAATTGGATGGGGAGAGTGCCAGTTTGAATTGGATGGGGAGAGTGCCAGTTTTAATTGGACGGGGAGAGTGCCAGTGTGAATTGGATGGGGAGAGTGTCAGTTTGAATTGGACGGGGAGAGTGCCAGTTTTAATTGGATGGGGAGAGTGCCAGTTTGAATTGGATGGGGAGAGTGCCAGTTTCAATTGGACGGGGAGAGTGCCAGTTTCAATTGGACGGGAGAGTGCCAGTTTGAATTGAACGGGGAGAGTGCCAGTTTGAATTGCATGGGGAGAGTGCCAGTTTGAATTGGACGGGGAGCGTGCCAGTTTTAATTGGACGGGGAGAGTGCCAGTTTGAATTGGACGGGGAGAGTGCCAGTTTGAATTGTACGGGGAGAGTGCCAGTTTGAACTGGACGGGGAGAGTGCCAGTTTGAATTGGACGGGGAGAGTGCCAGTTTCAATTGGAAGGGGAGAGTGCCAGTTTGAATTGGACGGGGAGAGTGCCAGTTTGAATTGGACGGGGAGAGTGCCAGTTTTAATTGGACGGGGAGAGTTCCAGTTTTAAATGGATGGGGAGAGTGCCAGTTTGAATTGGACGGGGTGAGTTCCAGTTTTAATTGGACGGGGAGAGTGCCAGTTTGAATTGGACGGGAAGAGTGCCAGTTTGAATTGGACGGGGAGATTGCCAGTTTTAATTGGATGGGGAGAGTGCCAGTTTGAATTGGATGGGGAGAGTGCCAGTTTTAATTGGACGGGGAGAGTGTCAGTGTGAATTGGATGGGGAGAGTGTCAGTTTGAATTGGACGGGGAGAGTGCCAGTTTGCATTGGATGGGGAGAGTGCCAGTTTTAATTGGACGGGGAGAGTGCCAGATTGAATTGGATGGGGAGAGCGCCAGATTGAATTGGACGGGGAGAGTGCCAGTTTGAATTGGACGGGGAGAGTGCCAGTTTGAATTGGACGGGGAGAGTGCCAGATTGAATTGGACGGGGAGAGTGCCAGTTTGAGTTGGACGGGGAGAGTGCCAGTTTCAATTGGAAGGGGAGAGTGCCAGTTTGAATTGGACGGGGAGAGTGCCAGTTTGAATTGGACGGGGAGAGTGCCAGTTTTAATTGGACGGGGAGAGTGCCAGTTTGAATTGGACGGGGAGAGTGCCAGTTTTATTTGGACGGGGAGAGTGCCAGTTTGAATTGGACGGGGAGAGTGCCAGTTTGAATTGGACGGGGAGAGTGCCAGTTTGAATTGGACGGGGATAGTGCCAGTTTTAATTGGACGGGGGGAGTCCCAGTTTGAATTGGACGGGGAGAGCGCCAGTTTTAATTGGACGGGGAGTGTGCCAGTTTGAATTGGACGGGGAGAGCGCCAGTTTTAATTGGACGGGGAGTGTGCCAGTTTGAATTGAACGGGGAGAGTGCCAGTTTGAATTGGACGGGGAGAGCGCCGATTTGAATTCGACGGGGAGAGTGCCAGTTTGAATTGGACGGGAAGAGAGTGCCAGTTTGAATTGGACGGGGAGAGTGCCAGTTTGAATTGGACGGGGAGAGTGCCAGTTTGAATTGGCCGGGGAGAGTGCCAGTTTGAATTGGACGGGGAGAGTGCCAGTTTGAATTGGACGGGGAGAGTGCCAGTTTGAATTGCATGGGGAGCGCGCCAGTTTTAATTGGACGGGGAGAGTGCCAGTTTTAATTGGATGGGGAGAGTGCCAGTTTTAATTGGACGGGGAAAGTGCCAGTTTGAATTGGACGGGGAGGGAGTGCCAGTTTGAATTGGACGGGGAGAGTGCCAGTTTGAATTGGACGGGGAGAGTGCCAGTATGAATTGGATGGGGAGAGTGCCAGTTTGAATTGGATGGGGAGAGTGCCAGTTTTAATTGGACGGGGAGAGCGCCAGTTTGAATTGGATGGGGAGAGTGCCAGTTTGAATTGGATGGGGAGAGTGCCAGTTTGAATTGGACGGGGAGAGTGCCAGTTTGAATTGGACGGGGAGAGTGCCAGATTGAATTGGATGGGGAGAGCGCCAGATTGAATTGGATGGGGAGAGCGCCAGTTTGAATTGGATGGGGAGAGTGCCAGTTTTAACTGGATGGGGAGAGTGCCAGTTTGAATTGGACGGGGAGAGTGCCAGTTTGAATTGGACGGGGAGAGTGCCAGTTTGAATTGGACGGGGAGAGTGCCAGTTTGAATTGGACGGGGAGAGTGCCAGTTTTAATTGGACGGGGAGAGTGCCAGTTTTAGTTGTACGGGGAGTGTACCAGTTTGAATTGGACGGGGAGAGTGCCAGTTTTAATAGGACGGGGAGTGTGCCGGTTTTAATTGGACGGGGAGTGTGCCAGTGTTAATTGGACGAGGAGAGTGCCAGTTTGAATTGGACGGGGAGAGTGCCAGTTTTAATTGGATGGGGAGAGTGCCAGTTTTAATTGGATGGGGAGAGTGCCAGTTTGAATTGGACGGGGAGAGTGCCAGTTTGAATTGGCCGGGGAGAGTGCCAGTTTTAACTGGACGGGGAGAGTGCCATTTTTAATTGGACGGGAAGAGTGCCAGTTTGAATTGGACGGGAAGAGTGCCAGTTTGAATTGGACGGGGAGAGTGCCAGCTTGAATTGGACGAGGAGAGTGCCAGTTTGAATTGGACGGGGAGAGTGCCAGTTTTAATTGGACGGGGAGTGTGCCAGTTTTAATTGGACGAGGAGAGTGCCAGTTTGAATTGGACGGGGAGAGTGCCAGTTTTAATTGGACGGTGAGTGTGCCAGTTTTAATTGGATGGGGAGAGTGCCAGTTTGAATTGGACGGGGAGAGTGCCAGTTTGAATTGCATGGGGAGAGTGCCAGTTTGAATTGGACGGGGAGAGTGCCTGTTTGAATTGGACGGGGAGAGTGCCAGTTTGAATTGGACGGGAAGAGTGCCAGTTTAAATTGGGCGGGGAGAGTGCCAGTTTTAATTGGACGGGGAGAGTGCCAGTTTGAATTGTATGGGGAGAGTGCCAGTTTGAATTGGACAAGGAGAGTGCCAGTTTGAATTGGACGGGGAGAGCGCCAGTTTGAATTGGACGGGGAGAGCGCCAGTTTGAATTGGACGGGGAGAGCGGCAGTTTGAATTGGACGGGGAGAGCGCCAGTTTGAATTGGACGGGGAGAGCGCCAGTTTTAATTGGACGGGGAGAGTGCCAGTTTTAATTGGACGGGGAGAGTGCCAGTTTTAATTGGGCGGGGAGAGTGCCAGTTTGAATTGGACGGGGAGAGTGCGAGTTTCAATTGGACGGGGAGAGTGCCAGTTTGAATTGGACGGGGAGAGTGCCAGTTTGAATTGGATGGGGAGAGTGCCAGTTTCAATTGGACGGGGAGAGTGCCAGTTTGAATTGGATGGGGAGAGTGCCAGTTTCAATTGGACAGGGAGAGTGCCAGTTTGAATTGGACGGGGAGAGTGCCAGTTTCAATTGGACGGGGAGAGTGCCAGTTTGAATTGGACGGGAAGAGTGCCAGTTTGAATTGAACGGGGAGAGTGCCAGGTTGAATTAGATGGGGAGAGTGCCAGTTTGAATTGGACGGGGAGCGTGCCAGTTTTAATTGGACGGGGAGAGTGCCAGTTTGAATTGGACGGGGAGAGTGCCAGTTTGAATTGGACGGGGAGAGTGCCAGTTTGAACTGGACGGGGAGAGTGCCAGTTTGAATTGGACGGGGAGAGTGCCAGTTTGAATTGGCCGGGGAGAGTGCCAGTTTCAATTGGAAGGGGAGAGTGCCAGTTTGAATTGGACGGGGAGAGTGCCAGTTTGAATTGGACGGGGAGAGTGCCAGATTTAATTGGACGGGGAGAGTTCCAGTTTTAAATGGATGGGGAGAGTGCCAGTTTGAATTGGACGGGGAGAGTTCCAGTTTTAAATGGATGGGGAGAGTGCCAGTTTTAATTGGACGGGGAGAGTGCCACTTTGAATTGGACGGGAAGAGTGCCAGTTTGAATTGGACGGGGAGATTGCCAGTTTTAATTGGATGGGGAGAGTGCCAGTTTGAATTGGATGGGGAGAGTGCCAGTTTTAATTGGACGGGGAGAGTGCCAGTGTGAATTGGATGGGGAGAGTGTCAGTTTGAATTGGACGGGGAGAGTGCCAGTTTTAATTGGACGGGGAAAATGCCAGTTTGAATTGGACGGGGAGAGTGCCAGTTTGAATTGGACGGGGAGAGTGCCAGTTTTAATTGGACGGGAAGAGTGCCAGTTTGAATTGGACGGGAAGAGTGCCAGTTTGAATTGGACGGGAAGAGTGCCAGTTTGAATTGGACGGGGAGAGTGCCAGTTTGAATTGGACGGGGAGAGTGCCAGTTTCAATTGGAAGGGGAGAGTGCCAGTTTGAATTGGACGGGGAGAGTGCCAGTTTGAATTGGACGGGGAGAGTGCCAGTTTTAATTGGACGGGGAGAGTTCCAGTTTTAAATGGATGGGGAGAGTGCCAGTTTGAATTGGACGGGGTGAGTTCCAGTTTTAATTGGACGGGGAGAGTGCCAGTTTGAATTGGACGGGAAGAGTGCCAGTTTGAATTGGACGGGGAGATTGCCAGTTTTAATTGGATGGGGAGAGTGCCAGTTTGAATTGGATGGGGAGAGTGCCAGTTTTAATTGGACGGGGAGAGTGTCAGTGTGAATTGGATGGGGAGAGTGTCAGTTTGAATTGGACGGGGAGAGTGCCAGTTTGCATTGGATGGGGAGAGTGCCAGTTTTAATTGGACGGGGAGAGTGCCAGATTGAATTGGATGGGGAGAGCGCCAGATTGAATTGGACGGGGAGAGTGCCAGTTTGAATTGGACGGGGAGAGTGCCAGTTTGAATTGGACGGGGAGAGTGCCAGATTGAATTGGACGGGGAGAGTGCCAGTTTGAGTTGGACGGGGAGAGTGCCAGTTTCAATTGGAACGGGAGAGTGCCAGTTTGAATTGGACGGGGAGAGTGCCAGTTTGAATTGGACGGGGAGAGTGCCAGTTTTAATTGGACGGGGAGAGTGCCAGTTTGAATTGGACGGGGAGAGTGCCAGTTTTATTTGGACGGGGAGAGTGCCAGTTTGAATTGGACGGGGAGAGTGCCAGTTTGAATTGGACGGGGAGAGTGCCAGTTTGAATTGGACGGGGATAGTGCCAGTTTTAATTGGACGGGGGGAGTCCCAGTTTGAATTGGACGGGGAGAGCGCCAGTTTTAATTGGACGGGGAGTGTGCCAGTTTGAATTGGACGGGGAGAGCGCCAGTTTTAATTGGACGGGGAGTGTGCCAGTTTGAATTGAACGGGGAGACTGCCAGTTTGAATTGGACGGGGAGAGTGCCAGTTTGAATTGGATGGGGAGAGTGCCAGTTTCAATTGGACGGGGAGAGTGCCAGTTTGAATTGGATGGGGAGAGTGCCAGTTTCAATTGGACGGGGAGAGTGCCAGTTTGAATTGGACGGGGAGAGTGCCAGTTTCAATTGGACGGGGAGAGTGCCAGTTTGAATTGGACGGGAAGAGTGCCAGTTTGAATTGAACGGGGAGAGTGCCAGGTTGAATTAGATGGGGAGAGTGCCAGTTTGAATTGGACGGGGAGCGTGCCAGTTTTAATTGGACGGGGAGAGTGCCAGTTTGAATTGGACGGGGAGAGTGCCAGTTTGAATTGGACGGGGAGAGTGCCAGTTTGAACTGGACGGGGAGAGTGCCAGTTTGAATTGGACGGGGAGAGTGCCAGTTTGAATTGGCCGGGGAGAGTGCCAGTTTCAATTGGAAGGGGAGAGTGCCAGTTTGAATTGGACGGGGAGAGTGCCAGTTTGAATTGGACGGGGAGAGTGCCAGATTTAATTGGACGGGGAGAGTTCCAGTTTTAAATGGATGGGGAGAGTGCCAGTTTGAATTGGACGGGGAGAGTTCCAGTTTTAAATGGATGGGGAGAGTGCCAGTTTTAATTGGACGGGGAGAGTGCCACTTTGAATTGGACGGGAAGAGTGCCAGTTTGAATTGGACGGGGAGATTGCCAGTTTTAATTGGATGGGGAGAGTGCCAGTTTGAATTGGATGGGGAGAGTGCCAGTTTTAATTGGACGGGGAGAGTGCCAGTGTGAATTGGATGGGGAGAGTGTCAGTTTGAATTGGACGGGGAGAGTGCCAGTTTTAATTGGACGGGGAAAATGCCAGTTTGAATTGGACGGGGAGAGTGCCAGTTTGAATTGGACGGGGAGAGTGCCAGTTTTAATTGGACGGGAAGAGTGCCAGTTTGAATTGGACGGGAAGAGTGCCAGTTTGAATTGGACGGGAAGAGTGCCAGTTTGAATTGGACGGGGAGAGTGCCAGTTTGAATTGGACGGGGAGAGTGCCAGTTTCAATTGGAAGGGGAGAGTGCCAGTTTGAATTGGACGGGGAGAGTGCCAGTTTGAATTGGACGGGGAGAGTGCCAGTTTTAATTGGACGGGGAGAGTTCCAGTTTTAAATGGATGGGGAGAGTGCCAGTTTGAATTGGACGGGGTGAGTTCCAGTTTTAATTGGACGGGGAGAGTGCCAGTTTGAATTGGACGGGAAGAGTGCCAGTTTGAATTGGACGGGGAGATTGCCAGTTTTAATTGGATGGGGAGAGTGCCAGTTTGAATTGGATGGGGAGAGTGCCAGTTTTAATTGGACGGGGAGAGTGTCAGTGTGAATTGGATGGGGAGAGTGTCAGTTTGAATTGGACGGGGAGAGTGCCAGTTTGCATTGGATGGGGAGAGTGCCAGTTTTAATTGGACGGGGAGAGTGCCAGATTGAATTGGATGGGGAGAGCGCCAGATTGAATTGGACGGGGAGAGTGCCAGTTTGAATTGGACGGGGAGAGTGCCAGTTTGAATTGGACGGGGAGAGTGCCAGATTGAATTGGACGGGGAGAGTGCCAGTTTGAGTTGGACGGGGAGAGTGCCAGTTTCAATTGGAACGGGAGAGTGCCAGTTTGAATTGGACGGGGAGAGTGCCAGTTTGAATTGGACGGGGAGAGTGCCAGTTTTAATTGGACGGGGAGAGTGCCAGTTTGAATTGGACGGGGAGAGTGCCAGTTTTATTTGGACGGGGAGAGTGCCAGTTTGAATTGGACGGGGAGAGTGCCAGTTTGAATTGGACGGGGAGAGTGCCAGTTTGAATTGGACGGGGATAGTGCCAGTTTTAATTGGACGGGGGGAGTCCCAGTTTGAATTGGACGGGGAGAGCGCCAGTTTTAATTGGACGGGGAGTGTGCCAGTTTGAATTGGACGGGGAGAGCGCCAGTTTTAATTGGACGGGGAGTGTGCCAGTTTGAATTGAACGGGGAGACTGCCAGTTTGAATTGGACGGGGAGAGCGCCGATTTGAATTCGACGGGGAGAGTGCCAGTTTGAATTGGACGGGAAGAGAGTGCCAGTTTGAATTGGACGGGGAGAGTGCCAGTTTGAATTGGACGGGGAGAGTGCCAGTTTGAATTGGCCGGGGAGAGTGCCAGTTTGAATTGGACGGGGAGAGTGCCAGTTTGAATTGGACGGGGAGAGTGCCAGTTTGAATTGCATGGGGAGCGCGCCAGTTTTAATTGGACGGGGAGAGTGCCAGTTTTAATTGGATGGGGAGAGTGCCAGTTTTAATTGGACGGGGAAAGTGCCAGTTTGAATTGGACGGGGAGGGAGTGCCAGTTTGAATTGGACGGGGAGAGTGCCAGTTTGAATTGGACGGGGAGAGTGCCAGTATGAATTGGATGGGGAGAGTGCCAGTTTGAATTGGATGGGGAGAGTGCCAGTTTTAATTGGACGGGGAGAGCGCCAGTTTGAATTAGATGGGGAGAGTGCCAGTTTGAATTGGATGGGGAGAGTGCCAGTTTGAATTGGACGGGGAGAGTGCCAGTTTGAATTGGACGGGGAGAGTGCCAGATTGAATTGGATGGGGAGAGCGCCAGATTGAATTGGATGGGGAGAGCGCCAGTTTGAATTGGATGGGGAGAGTGCCAGTTTTAACTGGATGGGGAGAGTGCCAGTTTGAATTGGACGGGGAGAGTGCCAGTTTGAATTGGACGGGGAGAGTGCCAGTTTGAATTGGACGGGGAGAGTGCCAGTTTTAATAGGACGGGGAGTGTGCCGGTTTTAATTGGACGGGGAGTGTGCCAGTGTTAATTGGACGAGGAGAGTGCCAGTTTGAATTGGACGGGGAGAGTGCCAGTTTTAATTGGATGGGGAGAGTGCCAGTTTTAATTGGATGGGGAGAGTGCCAGTTTGAATTGGACGGGGAGAGTGCCAGTTTGAATTGGCCGGGGAGAGTGCCAGTTTTAACTGGACGGGGAGAGTGCCATTTTTAATTGGACGGGAAGAGTGCCAGTTTGAATTGGACGGGAAGAGTGCCAGTTTGAATTGGACGGGGAGAGTGCCAGCTTGAATTGGACGAGGAGAGTGCCAGTTTGAATTGGACAGGGAGAGTGCCAGTTTTAATTGGACGGGGAGTGTGCCAGTTTTAATTGGACGAGGAGAGTGCCAGTTTGAATTGGACGGGGAGAGTGCCAGTTTTAATTGGACGGTGAGTGTGCCAGTTTTAATTGGATGGGGAGAGTGCCAGTTTGAATTGGACGGGGAGAGTGCCAGTTTGAATTGCATGGGGAGAGTGCCAGTTTGAATTGGACGGGGAGAGTGCCTGTTTGAATTGGACGGGGAGAGTGCCAGTTTGAATTGGACGGGAAGAGTGCCAGTTTAAATTGGGCGGGGAGAGTGCCAGTTTTAATTGGACGGGGAGAGTGCCAGTTTGAATTGTATGGGGAGAGTGCCAGTTTGAATTGGACAAGGAGAGTGCCAGTTTGAATTGGACGGGGAGAGCGCCAGTTTGAATTGGACGGGGAGAGCGCCAGTTTGAATTGGACGGGGAGAGCGGCAGTTTGAATTGGACGGGGAGAGCGCCAGTTTGAATTGGACGGGGAGAGCGCCAGTTTTAATTGGACGGGGAGAGTGCCAGTTTTAATTGGACGGGGAGAGTGCCAGTTTTAATTGGGCGGGGAGAGTGCCAGTTTGAATTGGACGGGGAGAGTGCGAGTTTCAATTGGACGGGGAGAGTGCCAGTTTGAATTGGACGGGGAGAGTGCCAGTTTGAATTGGATGGGGAGAGTGCCAGTTTCAATTGGACGGGGAGAGTGCCAGTTTGAATTGGATGGGGAGAGTGCCAGTTTCAATTGGACGGGGAGAGTGCCAGTTTGAATTGGACGGGGAGAGTGCCAGTTTCAATTGGACGGGGAGAGTGCCAGTTTGAATTGGACGGGAAGAGTGCCAGTTTGAATTGAACGGGGAGAGTGCCAGGTTGAATTAGATGGGGAGAGTGCCAGTTTGAATTGGACGGGGAGCGTGCCAGTTTTAATTGGACGGGGAGAGTGCCAGTTTGAATTGGACGGGGAGAGTGCCAGTTTGAATTGGACGGGGAGAGTGCCAGTTTGAACTGGACGGGGAGAGTGCCAGTTTGAATTGGACGGGGAGAGTGCCAGTTTGAATTGGACGGGGAGAGTGCCAGTTTCAATTGGAAGGGGAGAGTGCCAGTTTGAATTGGACGGGGAGAGTGCCAGTTTGAATTGGACGGGGAGAGTGCCAGTTTTAATTGGACGGGGAGAGTTCCAGTTTTAAATGGATGGGGAGAGTGCCAGTTTGAATTGGACGGGGAGAGTTCCAGTTTTAAATGGATGGGGAGAGTGCCAGTTTTAATTGGACGGGGAGAGTGCCACTTTGAATTGGACGGGAAGAGTGCCAGTTTGAATTGGACGGGGAGATTGCCAGTTTTAATTGGATGGGGAGAGTGCCAGTTTGAATTGGATGGGGAGAGTGCCAGTTTTAATTGGACGGGGAGAGTGCCAGTGTGAATTGGATGGGGAGAGTGTCAGTTTGAATTGGACGGGGAGAGTGCCAGTTTTAATTGGACGGGGAAAATGCCAGTTTGAATTGGACGGGGAGAGTGCCAGTTTGAATTGGACGGGGAGAGTGCCAGTTTTAATTGGACGGGAAGAGTGCCAGTTTGAATTGGACGGGAAGAGTGCCAGTTTGAATTGGACGGGAAGAGTGCCAGTTTGAATTGGACGGGGAGAGTGCCAGTTTGAATTGGACGGGGAGAGTGCCAGTTTGAATTGGACGGGGAGAGTGCCAGTTTGAATTGGACGAGGAGAGTGCCAGATTGAATTGGACGGGGAGAGTGCCAGTGTTAATTGGACGGGGAGAGTGCCAGTTTTAATTGGACAGGGAGATTGCCAGTTTTAATTGGACGGCGAGAGTGCCAGTTTTAATTGGACAGGGAGAGTGCCAGTTTGAATTGGACGAGGAGAGTGCCAGTTTGAATTGGACGGGGAGAGTGCCAGTGTTAATTGGACGGGGAGAGTGCCAGTTTGAATTGGACGGGGAGAGTGCCATTTTGAATTGGACGGGAAGAGTGCCAGTTTTAATTGGACGGGGAGAGTGCCAGTTTGAATTGGACGGGGAGAGTGCCATTTTGATTTGGACGGGAAGAGTGCCATTTTGAATTGGACGGGAAGAGTGCAGTTTGAATTGGACGGGGAGAGTGCCGGTTTGAATTGGACGGGGAGAACGCCGGTTTGAATTGGACGGGGAGAGTGCCAGTTTGAATTGGACGGTGAGAGAGTGCCAGTTTGAATTGGATGGTGAGAGTGCCAGTTAGAATTGGATGGCGAGAGTGCCAGTTTTAATTGGACGGAGAGAGTGCCAGTTTGAATTTGACGGGGAGAGTGCCAGTTTGAATTGGACGGGGAGAGTGCCAGTTTGAATTGCATGGCGATCGCGCCATTTTGATTTGCACACGGAGAGTGCCAGTTTTAATTGGGCGGGGAGAGTGCCAGTTTGAATTGGATGGGGAGAGTGCCAGTTTGAATTTGACAGGGAGAGTGCCAGTTTGAATTGGATGGGGAGAGTGCCCGTTTCAATTGGACGGGGAGGGAGTGCCAGTTTGAATAGGACGGGGAGAGTGCCAGTATGAATTGGATGGGGAGCGTGCCAGTTTGCATTGGATGGGGAGAGTGCCAGTTTTAATTGGACGGGGAGAGTGCCAGATTGAATTGGATGGGGAGAGCGCCAGATTGAATTGGACGGGGAGAGTGCCAGTTTGAATTGGACGGGGAGAGTGCCAGTTTGAATTGGACGGGGAGAGTGCCAGATTGAATTGGACGGGGACAGTGCCAGTTTGAGTTGGACGGGGAGAGTGCCAGTTTCAATTGGAAGGGGAGAGTGCCAGTTTGAATTGGACGGGGAGAGTGCCAGTTTGAATTGGACGGGGAGAGTGCCAGTTTGAATTGGACGGGGAGAGTGCCAGTTTCAATTGGACGGGGAGAGTGCCAGTTTGAATTGGACGGGGAGAGTGCCAGTTTTAATTGGACGGGGAGAGTCCCAGTTTGAATTGGGCGGGCAGAGCGCCAGTTTTAATTGGACGGGGAGTGTGCCAGTTTGAATTGGACGGGGAGAGCGCCAGTTTTAATTGGACGGTGAGTGTGCCAGTTTGAATTGGACGGGGAGAGTGCCAGTTTGAATTGGACGGGGAGAGCGCCGGTTTGAATTCGACGGGGAGAGTGCCAGTTTGAATTGGACGGGGAGGGAGTGCCAGTTTGAATTGGACGGGGAGAGTGCCAGTTTGAATTGGACGGGGAGAGTGCCAGTTTGAATTGGATGGGGAGAGTGCCAGTTTGGATTGGATGGGGAGAGTGCCAGTTTGAATTGGACGGGGAGAGTGCCAGTTTGAATTGGACGGGGAGAGTGTCAGTTTTAATTGGACGGGGAGAGTGCCAGATTGAATTGGATGGGGAGAGCGCCAGATTGAATTGGATGGGGAGAGCGCCAGTTTGAATTGGATGGGGAGAGTGCCAGCTTTAAGTGGATGGGGAGAGTGCCAGTTTGAATTGGACGGGGAGAGTGCCAGTTTGAATTGGATGGGGAGAGTGCCAGTTTGAATTGGACGGGGAGAGTGCCAGTTTGAATTGGACGGGGAGAGTG
The DNA here is from genome assembly GCF_052327205.1 of Somniosus microcephalus. Classification (NCBI taxonomy): domain Eukaryota; kingdom Metazoa; phylum Chordata; class Chondrichthyes; order Squaliformes; family Somniosidae; genus Somniosus; species Somniosus microcephalus. The sequence goes on along the minus strand of NC_141000.1, from coordinate 27,008,200 downwards.
CCAGTTTTAATTGGACGGGGAGAGTGCCAGTTTTAATTGGACGGGGAGTGTACCAGTTTGATTTGGACGGGGAGAGTGCCAGTTTTAATTGGACGGGGAGTGTGCCGGTTTTAATTGGACGGGGAGTGCGCCAGTGTTAATTGGACGAGGAGAGTGCCAGTTTGAATTGGACGGGGAGAGTGCCAGTTTTAATTGGATGGGGAGAGTGCCAGTTTTAATTGGATGGGGAGAGTGCCAGTTTGAATTGGACGGGGAGAGTGCCAGTTTGAATTGGCCGGGGAGAGTGCCAGTTTTAACTGGACGGGGAGAGTGCCATTTTTAATTGGACGGGAGGAGTGCCAGTTTGAATTGGACGGGAAGAGTGCCAGTTTGAATTGGACGGGGAGAGTGCCAGTTTGAATTGGACGAGGAGAGTGCCAGTTCGAATTGGACGGGGAGAGTGCCAGTTTTAATTGGACGGGGAGTGTGCCAGTTTTAATTGGACGAGGAGAGTGCCAGTTTGAATTGGACGGGGAGAGTGCCAGTTTTAATTGGACGGTGAGTGTGCCAGTTTTAATTGGATGGGGAGAGTGCCAGTTTGAATTGGACGGGGAGAGTGCCAGTTTGAATTGCATGGGGAGAGTGCCAGTTTGAATTGGACGGGGAGAGTGCCTGTTTGAATTGGACGGGGAGAGTGCCTGTTTGAATTGGACGGGGAGAGTGCCAGTTTTAATTGGGCGGGGAGAGTGCCAGTTTTAATTGGACGGGGAGAGTGCCAGTTTGAATTGTACGGGGAGAGTGCCAGTTTGAATTGGACGAGGAGAGTGCCAGTTTGAATTGGACGGGGAGAGCGCCAGTTTGAATTGGAGGGGGAGAGCGCCAGTTTGAATTGGACGGGGAGAGCGCCAGTTTGAATTGGACGGGGAGAGCGCCAGTTTGAATTGGACGGGGAGAGCGCCAGTTTAAATTGGACGGGGAGAGCGCGAGTTTTAATTGGACGGGGAGAGTGCCAGTTTTAATTGGACGGGGAGAGTGCCAGTTTTAATTGGACGGGGAGAGTGCCAGTTTTAATTGGACGGGGAGAGTGCCAGTTTTAATTGGACGGGGAGTGTGCCAGTTTGAATTGGACGGGGAGACTGCGAGTTTCAATTGGACGGGGAGAGTGCCAGTTTGAATTGGACGGGGAGAGTGCCAGTTTGAATTGGACGGGGAGAGTGCCAGTTTCAATTGGACGGGGAGAGTGCCAGTTTGAATTGGATGGGGAGAGTGCCAGTTTCAATTGGACGGGGAGAGTGCCAGTTTGAATTGGACGGGGAGAGTGCCAGTTTCAACTGGACGGGGAGAGTGCCAGTTTCAATTGGACGGGGAGAGTGCCAGTTTGAATTGAACGGGGAGAGTGCCAGTTTGAATTAGATGGGGAGAGTGCCAGTTTGAATTGGACGGGGAGCGTGCCAGTTTTAATTGGACGGGGAGAGTGCCAGTTTGAATTGGACGGGGAGAGTGCCAGTTTGAATTGGACGGGGAGAGTGCCAGTTTGAACTGGACGGGGAGAGTGCCAGTTTGAATTGGACGGGGAGAGTGCCAGTTTGAATTGGACGGGGAGAGTGCCAGTTTGAATTGGACGGGGAGAGTGCCAGTTTGAACTGGACGGGGAGAGTGCCAGTATGAATTGGACGGGGAGAGCGCCAGTTTGAATTGGACGGGGAGAGCGCCAGTTTGAATTGGACGGGGAGAGCGCCAATTTGAATTGGACTGGGAGAGCGCCAGTTTTAATTGGACAGGGAGAGTGCCAGTTTTAATTGGACGGGGAGAGTGCCAGTTTTAATTGGACGGGGAGAGTGCCAGTTTTAATTCGACGGGGAGAGTGCCAGTTTTAATTGGACGGGGAGAGTGCCAGTTTGAATTGGACGGGGAGAGTGCCAGTTTGAATTGGACGGGGAGAGTGCCAGTTTCAATTGGACGGGGAGAGTGCCAGTTTGAATTGGATGGGGAGAGTGCCAGTTTCAATTGGACGGGGAGAGTGCCAGTTTGAATTGGACGGGGAGAGTGCAAGTTTCAATTGGACGGGGAGAGTGCCAGTTTCAATTGGACGGGAAGAGTGCCAGTTTGAATTGAACGGGGAGAGTGCCAGTTTGAATTAGATGGGGAGAGTGCCAGTTTGAATTGGACGGGGAGCGTGCCAGTTTTAATTGGACGGGGAGAGTGCCAGTTTGAACTGAACGGGGAGAGTGCCAGTTTGAAATGGACGGGGAGAGTGCCAGTTTGAATTGGACGGGGAGAGTGCCAGTTTCAATTGGAAGGGGAGAGTGCCAGTTTGAATTGGACGGGGAGAGTGCCAGTTTGAATTGGACGGGGAGAGTGCCAGTTTTAATTGGACGGGGAGAGTTCCAGTTTTAAATGGATGGGGAGAGTGCCAGTTTGAATTGGACGGGGTGAGTTCCAGTTTTAAATGGATGGGGAGAGTGCCAGTTTTAATTGGACGGGGAGAGTGCCAGTTTGAATTGGACGGGAAGAGTGCCAGTTTGAATTGGACGGGGAGATTGCCAGTTTTAATTGGATGGGGAGAGTGCCAGTTTGAATTGGATGGGGAGAGTGCCAGTTTTAATTGGACGGGGAGAGTGCCAGTGTGAATTGGATGGGGAGAGTGTCAGTTTGAATTGGACGGGGAGAGTGCCAGTTTTAATTGGACGGGGAGAGTGCCAGTATGAATTGGATGGGGAGAGTGCCAGTTTGCATTGGATGGGGAGAGTGCCAGTTTTAATTGGACGGGGAGAGTGCCAGATTGAATTGGATGGGGAGAGCGCCAGATTGAATTGGACGGGGAGAGTGCCAGTTTGAATTGGACGGGGAGAGTGCCAGTTGGAATTGGACGGGGAGAGTGCCAGATTGAATTGGATGGGGAGAGTGCCAGTTTGAGTTGGACGGGGAGAGTGCCAGTTTCAATTGGAAGGGGAGAGTGCCAGTTTGAATTGGACGGGGAGAGTGCCAGTTTGAATTGGACGGGGAGAGTGCCAATTTTAATTGGACGGGGAGAGTGCCAGTTTGAATTGGACGGGGAGAGTGCCAGTTTTAATTGGACGGGGAGAGTGCCAGTTTTAATTGGACGGGGAGCGTGCCAGTTTGAATTGGACGGGGAGAGTGCCAGTTTGAATTGGACGGGGAGAGTGCCAGTTTGAATTGGACGGTGAGAGTGCCAGTTTTAATTGGACGGGGAGAGTTCCAGTTTGAATTGGACGGGGAGAGCGCCAGTTTTAATTGGACGGGGAGTGTGCCAGTTTGAATTGGACGGGGAGAGCGCCAGTTTTAATTGGACGGGGAGTGTGCCAGTTTGAATTGGACGGGGAGAGTGCCAGTTTGAATTGGACGGGGAGAGCGCAGATTTGAATTCGACGGGGAGAGTGCCAGTTTGAATTGGACGGGGAGAGAGTGCCAGTTTGAATTGGACGGGGAGAGTGCCAGTTTGAATTGGACGGGGAGAGTGCCAGTTTGAATTGGACGGGGAGAGTGCCAGTTTGAATTGGACGGGGAGAGTGCCAGTTTGAATTGCATGGGGAGCGCGCCAGTTTTAATTGGACGGGGAGAGTGCCAGTTTTAATTGGATGGGGAGAGTGCCAGTTTTAATTGGACGGGGAAAGTGCCAGTTTGAATTGGACGGGGAGGGAGTGCCAGTTTGAATTGGACGGGGAGAGTGCCAGTTTGAATTGGACGGGGAGAGTGCCAGTATGAATTGGATGGGGAGAGTGCCAGTTTAAATTGGATGGGGAGAGTGCCAGTTTTAATTGGACGGGGAGAGCGCCAGTTTGAATTGGATGGGGAGAGTGCCAGTTTGAATTGGATGGGGAGAGTGCCAGTTTGAATTGGACGGGGAGAGTGCCAGTTTGAATTGGACGGGGAGAGTGTCAGTTTTAATTGGACGGGGAGAGTGCCAGATTGAATTGGATGGGGAGAGCGCCAGATTGAATTGGATGGGGAGAGCGCCAGTTTGAATTGGATGGGGAGAGTGCCAGTTTTAACTGGATGGGGAGAGTGCCAGTTTGAATTGGACGGGGAGAGTGCCAGTTTGAATTGGACGGAGAGAGTGCCAGTTTGAATTGGACGGGGAGAGTGCCAGTTTGAATTGGACGGGGAGAGTGCCAGTTTTAATTGGACGGGGAGAGTGCCAGTTTCAGTTGTACGGGGAGTGTACCAGTTTGAATTGGACGGGGAGAGTGCCAGTTTTAATTGGACGGGGAGTGTGCCGGTTTTAATTGGACGGGGAGTGTGCCAGTGTTAATTGGACGAGGAGAGTGCCAGTTTGAATTGGACGGGGAGAGTGCCAGTTTGAATTGGACGGGGAGAGTGCCAGTTTGAATTGGACGGGGAGAGTGTCAGTTTTAATTGGACGGGGAGAGTGCCAGATTGAATTGGATGGGGAGAGCGCCAGATTGAATTGGATGGGGAGAGCGCCAGTTTGAATTGGATGGGGAGAGTGCCAGTTTTAAGTGGATGGGGAGAGTGCCAGTTTGAATTGGACGGGGAGAGTGCCAGTTTGAATTGGATGGGGAGAGTGCCAGTTTGAATTGGACGGGGAGAGTGCCAGTTTGAATTGGACGGGGAGAGTGCCAGTTTTAATTGGACGGGGAGAGTGCCAGTTTTAATTGGACGGGGAGTGTACCAGTTTGATTTGGACGGGGAGAGTGCCAGTTTTAATTGGACGGGGAGTGTGCCGGTTTTAATTGGACGGGGAGTGTGCCAGTGTTAATTGGACGAGGAGAGTGCCAGTTTGAATTGGACGGGGAGAGTGCCAGTTTTAATTGGATGGGGAGAGTGCCAGTTTTAATTGGATGGGGAGAGTGCCTGTTTGAATTGGACGGGGAGAGTGCCAGTTTGAATTGGCCGGGGAGAGTGCCAGTTTTAACTGGACGGGGAGAGTGCCATTTTTAATTGGACGGGAGGAGTGCCAGTTTGAATTGGACGGGAAGAGTGCCAGTTTGAATTGGACGGGGAGAGTGCCAGTTTGAATTGGACGAGGAGAGGGCCAGTTCGAATTGGACAGGGAGAGTGCCAGTTTTAATTGGACGGGGAGTGTGCCAGTTTTAATTGGACGAGGAGAGTGCCAGTTTGAATTGGACGGGGAGAGTGCCAGTTTTAATTGGACGGTGAGTGTGCCAGTTTTAATTGGATGGGGAGAGTGCCAGTTTGAATTGGACGGGGAGAGTGCCAGTTTGAATTGCATGGGGAGAGTGCCAGTTTGAATTGGACGGGGAGAGTGCCTGTTTGAATTGGACGGGGAGAGTGCCAGTTTGAATTGCATGGGGAGAGTGCCAGTTTGAATTGGACGGGGAGAGTGCCTGTTTGAATTGGACGGGGAGAGTGCCAGTTTGAATTGGACGGGGAGAGTGCCAGTTTTAATTGGGCGGGGAGAGTGCCAGTTTTAATTGGACGGGGAGAGTGCCAGTTTGAATTGTACGGGGAGAGTGCCAGTTTGAATTGGACGAGGAGAGTGCCAGTTTGAATTGGACGGGGAGAGCGCCAGTTTGAATTGGACGGGGAGAGCGCCAGTTTGAATTGGACGGGGAGAGCGCCAATTTGAATTGGACTGGGAGAGCGCCAGTTTTAATTGGACGGGGAGAGTGCCAGTTTTAATTGGACGGGGAGAGTGCCAGTTTTAATTGGACGGGGAGAGTGCCAGTTTTAATTGGACGGAGAGAGTGCCAGTTTTAATTGGACGGGGAGAGTGCCAGTTTGAATTGGACGGGGAGAGTGCCAGTTTGAATTGGACGGGGAGAGTGCCAGTTTCAATTGGACGGGGAGAGTGCCAGTTTGAATTGGATGGGGAGAGTGCCAGTTTCAATTGGACGGGGAGAGTGCCAGTTTGAATTGGACGGGGAGAGTGCAAGTTTCAATTGGACGGGGAGAGTGCCAGTTTCAATTGGACGGGAAGAGTGCCAGTTTGAATTGAACGGGGAGAGTGCCAGTTTGAATTAGATGGGGAGAGTGCCAGATTGAATTGGACGGGGAGCATGCCAGTTTTAATTGGACGGGGAGAGTGCCAGTTTGAATTGGACGGGGAGAGTGCCAGTTTGAATTGGACGGGGAGAGTGCCAGTTTGAACTGAACGGGGAGAGTGCCAGTTTGAAATGGACGGGGAGAGTGCCAGTTTGAATTGGACGGGGAGAGTGCCAGTTTCAATTGGAAGGGGAGAGTGCCAGTCTGAATTGGACGGGGAGAGTGCCAGTTTGAATTGGACGGGGAGAGTGCCAGTTTTAATTGGACGGGGAGAGTTCCAGTTTTAAATGGATGGGGAGAGTGCCAGTTTGAATTGGACGGGGTGAGTTCCAGTTTTAAATGGATGGGGAGAGTGCCAGTTTTAATTGGACGGGGAGAGTGCCAGTTTGAATTGGACGGGAAGAGTGCCAGTTTGAATTGGACGGGGAGATTGCCAGTTTTAATTGGATGGGGAGAGTGCCAGTTTGAATTGGATGGGGAGAGTGCCAGTTTTAATTGGACGGGGAGAGTGCCAGTGTGAATTGGATGGGGAGAGTGTCAGTTTGAATTGGACGGGGAGAGTGCCAGTTTTAATTGGACGGGGAGAGTGCCAGTATGAATTGGATGGGGAGAGTGCCAGTTTGCATTGGATGGGGAGAGTGCCAGTTTTAATTGGACGGGGAGAGTGCCAGATTGAATTGGATGGGGAGAGCGCCAGATTGAATTGGACGGGGAGAGTGCCACTTTGAATTGGACGGGGAGAGTGCTAGTTTGAATTGGACGGGGAGAGTGCCAGATTGAATTGGATGGGGAGAGTGCCAGTTTGAGTTGGACGGGGAGAGTGCCAGTTTCAATTGGAAGGGGAGAGTGCCAGTTTGAATTGGACGGGGAGAGTGCCAATTTGAATTGGACGGGGAGAGTGCCAGTTTTAATTGGACGGGGAGAGTGCCAGTTTGAATTGGACGGGGAGAGTGCCAGTTTTAATTGGACGGGGAGAGTGCCAGTTTCAGTTGTACGGGGAGTGTACCAGTTTGAAATGGACGGGGAGAGTGCCAGTTTTAATTGGACGGGGAGTGTGCCGGTTTTAATTGGACGGGGAGTGTGCCAGTGTTAATTGGACGAGGAGAGTGCCAGTTTGAATTGGACGGGGAGAGTGCCAGTTTGAATTGGACGGGGAGAGTGCCAGTTTGAATTGGACGGGGAGAGTGTCAGTTTTAATTGGACGGGGAGAGTGCCAGATTGAATTGGATGGGGAGAGCGCCAGATTGAATTGGATGGGGAGAGCGCCAGTTTGAATTGGATGGGGAGAGTGCCAGTTTTAAGTGGATGGGGAGAGTGCCAGTTTGAATTGGACGGGGAGAGTGCCAGTTTGAATTGGATGGGGAGAGTGCCAGTTTGAATTGGACGGGGAGAGTGCCAGTTTGAATTGGACGGGGAGAGTGCCAGTTTTAATTGGACGGGGAGAGTGCCAGTTTTAATTGGACGGGGAGTGTACCAGTTTGATTTGGACGGGGAGAGTGCCAGTTTTAATTGGACGGGGAGTGTGCCGGTTTTAATTGGACGGGGAGTGTGCCAGTGTTAATTGGACGAGGAGAGTGCCAGTTTGAATTGGACGGGGAGAGTGCCAGTTTTAATTGGATGGGGAGAGTGCCAGTTTTAATTGGATGGGGAGAGTGCCAGTTTGAATTGGACGGGGAGAGTGCCAGTTTGAATTGGCCGGGGAGAGTGCCAGTTTTAACTGGACGGGGAGAGTGCCATTTTTAATTGGACGGGAGGAGTGCCAGTTTGAATTGGACGGGAAGAGTGCCAGTTTGAATTGGACGGGGAGAGTGCCAGTTTGAATTGGACGAGGAGAGTGCCAGTTCGAATTGGACGGGGAGAGTGCCAGTTTTAATTGGACGGGGAGTGTGCCAGTTTTAATTGGACGAGGAGAGTGCCAGTTTGAATTGGACGGGGAGAGTGCCAGTTTTAATTGGACGGTGAGTGTGCCAGTTTTAATTGGATGGGGAGAGTGCCAGTTTGAATTGGACGGGGAGAGTGCCAGTTTGAATTGCATGGGGAGAGTGCCAGTTTGAATTGGACGGGGAGAGTGCCTGTTTGAATTGGACGGGGAGAGTGCCAGTTTGAATTGCATGGGGAGAGTGCCAGTTTGAATTGGACGGGGAGAGTGCCTGTTTGAATTGGACGGGGAGAGTGCCAGTTTGAATTGGACGGGGAGAGTGCCAGTTTTAATTGGGCGGGGAGAGTGCCAGTTTTAATTGGACGGGGAGAGTGCCAGTTTGAATTGTACGGGGAGAGTGCCAGTTTGAATTGGACGAGGAGAGTGCCAGTTTGAATTGGACGGGGAGAGCGCCAGTTTGAATTGGACGGGGAGAGCGCCAGTTTGAATTGGACGGGGAGAGCGCCAATTTGAATTGGACTGGGAGAGCGCCAGTTTTAATTGGACGGGGAGAGTGCCAGTTTTAATTGGACGGGGAGAGTGCCAGTTTTAATTGGACGGGGAGAGTGCCAGTTTTAATTGGACGGGGAGAGTGCCAGTTTTAATTGGACGGGGAGAGTGCCAGTTTGAATTGGACGGGGAGAGTGCCAGTTTGAATTGGACGGGGAGAGTGCCAGTTTCAATTGGACGGGGAGAGTGCAAGTTTCAATTGGACGGGGAGAGTGCCAGTTTCAATTGGACGGGAAGAGTGCCAGTTTGAATTGAACGGGGAGAGTGCCAGTTTGAATTAGATGGGGAGAGTGCCAGTTTGAATTGGACGGGGAGCGTGCCAGTTTTAATTGGACGGGGAGAGTGCCAGTTTGAATTGGACGGGGAGAGTGCCAGTTTGAATTGGACGGGGAGAGTGCCAGTTTGAACTGAACGGGGAGAGTGCCAGTTTGAAATGGACGGGGAGAGTGCCAGTTTGAATTGGACGGGGAGAGTGCCAGTTTCAATTGGAAGGGGAGAGTGCCAGTTTGAATTGGACGGGGAGAGTGCCAGTTTGAATTGGACGGGGAGAGTGCCAGTTTTAATTGGACGGGGAGAGTTCCAGTTTTAAATGGATGGGGAGAGTGCCAGTTTGAATTGGACGGGGTGAGTTCCAGTTTTAAATGGATGGGGAGAGTGCCAGTTTTAATTGGACGGGGAGAGTGCCAGTTTGAATTGGACGGGAAGAGTGCCAGTTTGAATTGGACGGGGAGATTGCCAGTTTTAATTGGATGGGGAGAGTGCCAGTTTGAATTGGATGGGGAGAGTGCCAGTTTTAATTGGACGGGGAGAGTGCCAGTGTGAATTGGATGGGGAGAGTGTCAGTTTGAATTGGACGGGGAGAGTGCCAGTTTTAATTGGACGGGGAGAGTGCCAGTATGAATTGGATGGGGAGAGTGCCAGTTTGCATTGGATGGCGAGAGTGCCAGTTTTAATTGGACGGGGAGAGTGCCAGATTGAATTGGATGGGGAGAGCGCCAGATTGAATTGGACGGGAAGAGTGCCAGTTTGAATTGGACGGGGAGAGTGCCAGTTGGAATTGGACGGGGAGAGTGCCAGATTGAATTGGATGGGGAGAGTGCCAGTTTGAGTTGGACGGGGAGAGTGCCAGTTTCAATTGGAAGGGGAGAGTGCCAGTTTGAATTGGACGGGGAGAGTGCCAGTTTGAATTGGACGGGGAGAGTGCCAATTTTAATTGGACGGGGAGAGTGCCAGTTTGAATTGGACGGGGAGAGTGCCAGTTTTAATTGGACGGGGAGAGTGCCAGTTTTAATTGGACGGGGAGCGTGCCAGTTTGAATTGGACGGGGAGAGTGCCAGTTTGAATTGGACGGGGAGAGTGCCAGTTTGAATTGGACGGTGAGAGTGCCAGTTTTAATTGGACGGGGAGAGTTCCAGTTTGAATTGGACGGGGAGAGCGCCAGTTTTAATTGGACGGGGAGTGTGCCAGTTTGAATTGGACGGGGAGAGCGCCAGTTTTAATTGGACGGGGAGTGTGCCAGTTTGAATTGGACGGGGAGAGTGCCAGTTTGAATTGGACGGGGAGAGCGCAGATTTGAATTCGACGGGGAGAGTGCCAGTTTGAATTGGACGGGGAGAGAGTGCCAGTTTGAATTGGACGGGGAGAGTGCCAGTTTGAATTGGACGGGGAGAGTGCCAGTTTGAATTGGACGGGGAGAGTGCCAGTTTGAATTGGACGGGGAGAGTGCCAGTTTGAATTGCATGGGGAGCGCGCCAGTTTTAATTGGACGGGGAGAGTGCCAGTTTTAATTGGATGGGGAGAGTGCCAGTTTTAATTGGACGGGGAAAGTGCCAGTTTGAATTGGACGGGGAGGGAGTGCCAGTTTGAATTGGACGGGGAGAGTGCCAGTTTGAATTGGACGGGGAGAGTGCCAGTTTGAATTGGATGGGGAGAGTGCCAGTTTTAATTGGACGGGGAGAGCGCCAGTTTGAATTGGATGGGGAGAGTGCCAGTTTGAATTGGATGGGGAGAGTGCCAGTTTGAATTGGACGGGGAGAGTGCCAGTTTGAATTGGACGGGGAGAGTGTCAGTTTTAATTGGACGGGGAGAGTGCCAGATTGAATTGGATGGGGAGAGCGCCAGATTGAATTGGATGGGGAGAGCGCCAGTTTGAATTGGATGGGGAGAGTGCCAGTTTTAACTGGATGGGGAGAGTGCCAGTTTGAATTGGACGGGGAGAGTGCCAGTTTGAATTGGACGGAGAGAGTGCCAGTTTGAATTGGACGGGGAGAGTGCCAGTTTGAATTGGACGGGGAGAGTGCCAGTTTCAGTTGTACGGGGAGTGTACCAGTTTGAATTGGACGGGGAGAGTGCCAGTTTTAATTGGACGGGGAGTGTGCCGGTTTTAATTGGACGGGGAGTGTGCCAGTGTTAATTGGACGAGGAGAGTGCCAGTTTGAATTGGACGGGGAGAGTGCCAGTTTGAATTGGACGGGGAGAGTGCCAGTTTGAATTGGACGGGGAGAGTGTCAGTTTTAATTGGACGGGGAGAGTGCCAGATTGAATTGGATGGGGAGAGCGCCAGATTGAATTGGATGGGGAGAGCGCCAGTTTGAATTGGATGGGGAGAGTGCCAGTTTTAAGTGGATGGGGAGAGTGCCAGTTTGAATTGGACGGGGAGAGTGCCAGTTTGAATTGGATGGGGAGAGTGCCAGTTTGAATTGGACGGGGAGAGTGCCAGTTTGAATTGGACGGGGAGAGTGCCAGTTTTAATTGGACGGGGAGAGTGCCAGTTTTAATTGGACGGGGAGTGTACCAGTTTGATTTGGACGGGGAGAGTGCCAGTTTTAATTGGACGGGGAGTGTGCCGGTTTTAATTGGACGGGGAGTGTGCCAGTGTTAATTGGACGAGGAGAGTGCCAGTTTGAATTGGACGGGGAGAGTGCCAGTTTTAATTGGATGGGGAGAGTGCCAGTTTTAATTGGATGGGGAGAGTGCCAGTTTGAATTGGACGGGGAGAGTGCCAGTTTGAATTGGCCGGGGAGAGTGCCAGTTTTAACTGGACGGGGAGAGTGCCATTTTTAATTGGACGGGAGGAGTGCCAGTTTGAATTGGACGGGAAGAGTGCCAGTTTGAATTGGACGGGGAGAGTGCCAGTTTGAATTGGACGAGGAGAGTGCCAGTTCGAATTGGACAGGGAGAGTGCCAGTTTTAATTGGACGGGGAGTGTGCCAGTTTTAATTGGACGAGGAGAGTGCCAGTTTGAATTGGACGGGGAGAGTGCCAGTTTTAATTGGACGGTGAGTGTGCCAGTTTTAATTGGATGGGGAGAGTGCCAGTTTGAATTGGACGGGGAGAGTGCCAGTTTGAATTGCATGGGGAGAGTGCCAGTTTGAATTGGACGGGGAGAGTGCCTGTTTGAATTGGACGGGGAGAGTGCCAGTTTGAATTGCATGGGGAGAGTGCCAGTTTGAATTGGACGGGGAGAGTGCCTGTTTGAATTGGACGGGGAGAGTGCCAGTTTGAATTGGACGGGGAGAGTGCCAGTTTTAATTGGGCGGGGAGAGTGCCAGTTTTAATTTGACGGGGAGAGTGCCAGTTTGAATTGTACGGGGAGAGTGCCAGTTTGAATTGGACGAGGAGAGTGCCAGTTTGAATTGGACGGGGAGAGCGCCAGTTTGAATTGGACGGGGAGAGCGCCAGTTTGAATTGGACGGGGAGAGCGCCAATTTGAATTGGACTGGGAGAGCGCCAGTTTTAATTGGACGGGGAGAGTGCCAGTTTTAATTGGACGGGGAGAGTGCCAGTTTTAATTGGACGGGGAGAGTGCCAGTTTTAATTGGACGGGGAGAGTGCCAGTTTTAATTGGACGGGGAGAGTGCCAGTTTGAATTGGACGGGGAGAGTGCCAGTTTGAATTGGACGGGGAGAGTGCCAGTTTCAATTGGACGGGGAGAGTGCCAGTTTGAATTGGATGGGGAGAGTGCCAGTTTCAATTGGACGGGGAGAGTGCCAGTTTGAATTGGACGGGGAGAGTGCAAGTTTCAATTGGACGGGGAGAGTGCCAGTTTCAATTGGACGGGAAGAGTGCCAGTTTGAATTGAACGGGGAGAGTGCCAGTTTGAATTAGATGGGGAGAGTGCCAGATTGAATTGGACGGGGAGCGTGCCAGTTTTAATTGGACGGGGAGAGTGCCAGTTTGAATTGGACGGGGAGAGTGCCAGTTTGAATTGGACGGGGAGAGTGCCAGTTTGAACTGAACGGGGAGAGTGCCAGTTTGAAATGGACGGGGAGAGTGCCAGTTTGAATTGGACGGGGAGAGTGCCCGTTTCAATTGGAAGGGGAGTGTGCCAGTTTGAATTGGACGGGGAGAGTGCCAGTTTGAATTGGACGGGGAGAGTGCCAGTTTTAATTGGACGGGGAGAGTTCCAGTTTTAAATGGATGGGGAGAGTGCCAGTTTGAATTGGACGGGGTGAGTTCCAGTTTTAAATGGATGGGGAGAGTGCCAGTTTTAATTGGACGGGGAGAGTGCCAGTTTGAATTGGACGGGAAGAGTGCCAGTTTGAATTGGACGGGGAGATTGCCAGTTTTAATTGGATGGGGAGAGTGCCAGTTTGAATTGGATGGGGAGAGTGCCAGTTTTAATTGGACGGGGAGAGTGCCAGTGTGAATTGGATGGGGAGAGTGTCAGTTTGAATTGGACGGGGAGAGTGCCAGTTTTAATTGGACGGGGAGAGTGCCAGTATGAATTGGATGGGGAGAGTGCCAGTTTGCATTGGATGGGGAGAGTGCCAGTTTTAATTGGACGGGGAGAGTGCCAGATTGAATTGGATGGGGAGAGCGCCAGATTGAATTGGACGGGGAGAGTGCCAGTTTGAATTGGACGGGGAGAGTGCTAGTTTGAATTGGACGGGGAGAGTGCCAGATTGAATTGGATGGGGAGAGTGCCAGTTTGAGTTGGACGGGGAGAGTGCCAGTTTCAATTGGAAGGGGAGAGTGCCAGTTTGAATTGGACGGGGAGAGTGCCAGTTTGAATTGGACGGGGAGAGTGCCAGTTTTAATTGGACGGGGAGAGTGCCAGTTTGAATTGGACGGGGAGAGTGCCAGTTTTAATTGGACGGGGAGAGTGCCAGTTTCAGTTGTACGGGGAGTGTACCAGTTTGAAATGGACGGGGAGAGTGCCAGTTTTAATTGGACGGGGAGTGTGCCGGTTTTAATTGGACGGGGAGTGTGCCAGTGTTAATTGGACGAGGAGAGTGCCAGTTTGAATTGGACGGGGAGAGTGCCAGTTTGAATTGGACGGGGAGAGTGCCAGTTTGAATTGGACGGGGAGAGTGTCAGTTTTAATTGGACGGGGAGAGTGCCAGATTGAATTGGATGGGGAGAGCGCCAGATTGAATTGGATGGGGAGAGCGCCAGTTTGAATTGGATGGGGAGAGTGCCAGTTTTAAGTGGATGGGGAGAGTGCCAGTTTGAATTGGACGGGGAGAGTGCCAGTTTGAATTGGATGGGGAGAGTGCCAGTTTGAATTGGACGGGGAGAGTGCCAGTTTGAATTGGACGGGGAGAGTGCCAGTTTTAATTGGACGGGGAGAGTGCCAGTTTTAATTGGACGGGGAGTGTACCAGTTTGATTTGGACGGGGAGAGTGCCAGTTTTAATTGGACGGGGAGTGTGCCGGTTTTAATTGGACGGGGAGTGTGCCAGTGTTAATTGGACGAGGAGAGTGCCAGTTTGAATTGGACGGGGAGAGTGCCAGTTTTAATTGGATGGGGAGAGTGCCAGTTTTAATTGGATGGGGAGAGTGCCAGTTTGAATTGGACGGGGAGAGTGCCAGTTTGAATTGGCCGGGGAGAGTGCCAGTTTTAACTGGACGGGGAGAGTGCCATTTTTAATTGGACGGGAGGAGTGCCAGTTTGAATTGGACGGGAAGAGTGCCAGTTTGAATTGGACGGGGAGAGTGCCAGTTTGAATTGGACGAGGAGAGTGCCAGTTCGAATTGGACGGGGAGAGTGCCAGTTTTAATTGGACGGGGAGTGTGCCAGTTTTAATTGGACGAGGAGAGTGCCAGTTTGAATTGGACGGGGAGAGTGCCAGTTTTAATTGGACGGTGAGTGTGCCAGTTTTAATTGGATGGGGAGAGTGCCAGTTTGAATTGGACGGGGAGAGTGCCAGTTTGAATTGCATGGGGAGAGTGCCAGTTTGAATTGGACGGGGAGAGTGCCTGTTTGAATTGGACGGGGAGAGTGCCAGTTTGAATTGCATGGGGAGAGTGCCAGTTTGAATTGGACGGGGAGAGTGCCTGTTTGAATTGGACGGGGAGAGTGCCAGTTTGAATTGGACGGGGAGAGTGCCAGTTTTAATTGGGCGGGGAGAGTGCCAGTTTTAATTGGACGGGGAGAGTGCCAGTTTGAATTGTACGGGGAGAGTGCCAGTTTGAATTGGACGAGGAGAGTGCCAGTTTGAATTGGACGGGGAGAGCGCCAGTTTGAATTGGACGGGGAGAGCGCCAGTTTGAATTGGACGGGGAGAGCGCCAATTTGAATTGGACTGGGAGAGCGCCAGTTTTAATTGGACGGGGAGAGTGCCAGTTTTAATTGGACGGGGAGAGTGCCAGTTTTAATTGGACGGGGAGAGTGCCAGTTTTAATTGGACGGGGAGAGTGCCAGTTTTAATTGGACGGGGAGAGTGCCAGTTTGAATTGGACGGGGAGAGTGCCAGTTTGAATTGGACGGGGAGAGTGCCAGTTTCAATTGGACGGGGAGAGTGCCAGTTTGAATTGGATGGGGAGAGTGCCAGTTTCAATTGGACGGGGAGAGTGCCAGTTTGAATTGGACGGGGAGAGTGCAAGTTTCAATTGGACGGGGAGAGTGCCAGTTTCAATTGGACGGGAAGAGTGCCAGTTTGAATTGAACGGGGAGAGTGCCAGTTTGAATTAGATGGGGAGAGTGCCAGTTTGAATTGGACGGGGAGCGTGCCAGTTTTAATTGGACGGGGAGAGTGCCAGTTTGAATTGGACGGGGAGAGTGCCAGTTTGAATTGGACGGGGAGAGTGCCAGTTTGAACTGAACGGGGAGAGTGCCAGTTTGAAATGGACGGGGAGAGTGCCAGTTTGAATTGGACGGGGAGAGTGCCAGTTTCAATTGGAAGGGGAGAGTGCCAGTTTGAATTGGACGGGGAGAGTGCCAGTTTGAATTGGACGGGGAGAGTGCCAGTTTTAATTGGACGGGGAGAGTTCCAGTTTTAAATGGATGGGGAGAGTGCCAGTTTGAATTGGACGGGGTGAGTTCCAGTTTTAAATGGATGGGGAGAGTGCCAGTTTTAATTGGACGGGGAGAGTGCCAGTTTGAATTGGACGGGAAGAGTGCCAGTTTGAATTGGACGGGGAGATTGCCAGTTTTAATTGGATGGGGAGAGTGCCAGTTTGAATTGGATGGGGAGAGTGCCAGTTTTAATTGGACGGGGAGAGTGCCAGTGTGAATTGGATGGGGAGAGTGTCAGTTTGAATTGGACGGGGAGAGTGCCAGTTTTAATTGGACGGGGAGAGTGCCAGTATGAATTGGATGGGGAGAGTGCCAGTTTGCATTGGATGGGGAGAGTGCCAGTTTTAATTGGACGGGGAGAGTGCCAGATTGAATTGGATGGGGAGAGCGCCAGATTGAATTGGACGGGGAGAGTGCCAGTTTGAATTGGACGGGGAGAGTGCCAGTTTGAATTGGACGGGGAGAGTGCCAGATTGAATTGGATGGGGAGAGTGCCAGTTTGAGTTGGACGGGGAGAGTGCCAGTTTCAATTGGAAGGGGAGAGTGCCAGTTTGAATTGGACGGGGAGAGTGCCAGTTTGAATTGGACGGGGAGAGTGCCAGTTTTAATTGGACGGGGAGAGTGCCAGTTTGAATTGGACGGGGAGAGTGCCAGTTTTAATTGGACGGGGAGAGTGCCAGTTTGAATTGGACGGGGAGAGTGCCAGTTTGAATTGGACGGGGAGAGTGCCAGTTTGAATTGGACGGGGAGAGTGCCAGTTTGAATTGGACGGTGAGAGTGCCAGTTTTAATTGGACGGGGAGAGTTCCAGTTTGAATTGGACGGGGAGAGCGCCAGTTTTAATTGGACGGGGAGTGTGCCAGTTTGAATTGGACGGGGAGAGCGCCAGTTTTAATTGGACGGGGAGTGTGCCAGTTTGAATTGGACGGGGAGAGTGCCAGTTTGAATTGGACGGGGAGAGCGCAGATTTGAATTCGACGGGGAGAGTGCCAGTTTGAATTGGACGGGGAGAGAGTGCCAGTTTGAATTGGACGGGGAGAGTGCCAGTTTGAATTGGACGGGGAGAGTGCCAGTTTGAATTGGACGGGGAGAGTGCCAGTTTGAATTGGACGGGGAGAGTGCCAGTTTGAATTGCATGGGGAGCGCGCCAGTTTTAATTGGACGGGGAGAGTGCCAGTTTTAATTGGATGGGGAGAGTGCCAGTTTTAATTGGACGGGGAAAGTGCCAGTTTGAATTGGACGGGGAGGGAGTGCCAGTTTGAATTGGACGGGGAGAGTGCCAGTTTGAATTGGACGGGGAGAGTGCCAGTATGAATTGGATGGGGAGAGTGCCAGTTTGAATTGGATGGGGAGAGTGCCAGTTTTAATTGGACGGGGAGAGCGCCAGTTTGAATTGGATGGGGAGAGTGCCAGTTTGAATTGGATGGGGAGAGTGCCAGTTTGAATTGGACGGGGAGAGTGCCAGTTTGAATTGGACGGGGAGAGTGTCAGTTTTAATTGGACGGGGAGAGTGCCAGATTGAATTGGATGGGGAGAGCGCCAGATTGAATTGGATGGGGAGAGCGCCAGTTTGAATTGGATGGGGAGAGTGCCAGTTTTAACTGGATGGGGAGAGTGCCAGTTTGAATTGGACGGGGAGAGTGCCAGTTTGAATTGGACGGAGAGAGTGCCAGTTTGAATTGGACGGGGAGAGTGCCAGTTTGAATTGGACGGGGAGAGTGCCAGTTTTAATTGGACGGGGAGAGTGCCAGTTTCAGTTGTACGGGGAGTGTACCAGTTTGAATTGGACGGGGAGAGTGCCAGTTTTAATTGGACGGGGAGTGTGCCGGTTTTAATTGGACGGGGAGTGTGCCAGTGTTAATTGGACGAGGAGAGTGCCAGTTTGAATTGGACGGGGAGAGTGCCAGTTTGAATTGGACGGGGAGAGTGCCAGTTTGAATTGGACAGGGAGAGTGTCAGTTTTAATTGGACGGGGAGAGTGCCAGATTGAATTGGATGGGGAGAGCGCCAGATTGAATTGGATGGGGAGAGCGCCAGTTTGAATTGGATGGGGAGAGTGCCAGTTTTCAGTGGATGGGGAGAGTGCCAGTTTGAATTGGACGGGGAGAGTGCCAGTTTGAATTGGATGGGGAGAGTGCCAGTTTGAATTGGACGGGGAGAGTGCCAGTTTGAATTGGACGGGGAGAGTGCCAGATTTAATTGGACGGGGAGAGTGCCAGATTGAATTGGATGGGGAGAGTGCCAGTTTGAGTTGGACGGGGAGAGTGCCAGTTTCAATTGGAAGGGGAGAGTGCCAGTTTGAATTGGACGGGGAGAGTGCCAGTTTGAATTGGACGGGGAGAGTGCCAGTTTTAATTGGACGGGGAGAGTGCCAGTTTGAATTGGACGGGGAGAGTGCCAGTTTTAATTGGACGGGGAGAGTGCCAGTTTGAATTGGACGGGGAGAGTGCCAGTTTGAATTGGACGGGGAGAGTGCCAGTTTGAATTGGACGGGGAGAGTGCCAGTTTGAATTGGACGGTGAGAGTGCCAGTTTTAATTGGACGGGGAGAGTTCCAGTTTGAATTGGACGGGGAGAGCGCCAGTTTTAATTGGACGGGGAGTGTGCCAGTTTGAATTGGACGGGGAGAGCGCCAGTTTTAATTGGACGGGGAGTGTGCCAGTTTGAATTGGACGGGGAGAGTGCCAGTTTGAATTGGACGGGGAGAGCGCAGATTTGAATTCGACGGGGAGAGTGCCAGTTTGAATTGGACGGGGAGAGAGTGCCAGTTTGAATTGGACGGGGAGAGTGCCAGTTTGAATTGGACGGGGAGAGTGCCAGTTTGAATTGGACGGGGAGAGTGCCAGTTTGAATTGGACGGGGAGAGTGCCAGTTTGAATTGCATGGGGAGCGCGCCAGTTTTAATTGGACGGGGAGAGTGCCAGTTTTAATTGGATGGGGAGAGTGCCAGTTTTAATTGGACGGGGAAAGTGCCAGTTTGAATTGGACGGGGAGGGAGTGCCAGTTTGAATTGGACGGGGAGAGTGCCAGTTTGAATTGGACGGGGAGAGTGCCAGTATGAATTGGATGGGGAGAGTGCCAGTTTGAATTGGATGGGGAGAGTGCCAGTTTTAATTGGACGGGGAGAGCGCCAGTTTGAATTGGATGGGGAGAGTGCCAGTTTGAATTGGATGGGGAGAGTGCCAGTTTGAATTGGACGGGGAGAGTGCCAGTTTGAATTGGACGGGGAGAGTGTCAGTTTTAATTGGACGGGGAGAGTGCCAGATTGAATTGGATGGGGAGAGCGCCAGATTGAATTGGATGGGGAGAGCGCCAGATTGAATTGGATGGGGAGAGCGCCAGTTTGAATTGGATGGGGAGAGTGCCAGTTTTAACTGGATGGGGAGAGTGCCAGTTTGAATTGGACGGGGAGAGTGCCAGTTTGAATTGGACGGAGAGAGTGCCAGTTTGAATTGGACGGGGAGAGTGCCAGTTTGAATTGGACGGGGAGAGTGCCAGTTTTAATTGGACGGGGAGAGTGCCAGTTTCAGTTGTACGGGGAGTGTACCAGTTTGAATTGGACGGGGAGAGTGCCAGTTTTAATTGGACGGGGAGTGTGCCGGTTTTAATTGGACGGGGAGTGTGCCAGTGTTAATTGGACGAGGAGAGTGCCAGTTTGAATTGGACGGGGAGAGTGCCAGTTTGAATTGGACGGGGAGAGTGCCAGTTTGAATTGGACGGGGAGAGTGTCAGTTTTAATTGGACGGGGAGAGTGCCAGATTGAATTGGATGGGGAGAGCGCCAGATTGAATTGGATGGGGAGAGCGCCAGTTTGAATTGGATGGGGAGAGTGCCAGTTTTAAGTGGATGGGGAGAGTGCCAGTTTGAATTGGACGGGGAGAGTGCCAGTTTGAATTGGATGGGGAGAGTGCCAGTTTGAATTGGACGGGGAGAGTGCCAGTTTGAATTGGACGGGGAGAGTGCCAGATTTAATTGGACGGGGAGAGTGCCAGTTTTAATTGGACGGGGAGTGTACCAGTTTGATTTGGACGGGGAGAGTGCCAGTTTTAATTGGACGGGGAGTGTGCCGGTTTTAATTGGACGGGGAGTGTGCCAGTGTTAATTGGACGAGGAGAGTGCCAGTTTGAATTGGACGGGGAGAGTGCCAGTTTTAATTGGATGGGGAGAGTGCCAGTTTTAATTGGATGGGGAGAGTGCCAGTTTGAATTGGACGGGGAGAGTGCCAGTTTGAATTGGCCGGGGAGAGTGCCAGTTTTAACTGGACGGGGAGAGTGCCATTTCTAATTGGACGGGAGGAGTGCCAGTTTGAATTGGACGGGAAGAGTGCCAGTTTGAATTGGACGGGGAGAGTGCCAGTTTGAATTGGACGAGGAGAGTGCCAGTTCGAATTGGACGGGGAGAGTGCCAGTTTTAATTGGACGGGGAGTGTGCCAGTTTTAATTGGACGAGGAGAGTGCCAGTTTGAATTGGACGGGGAGAGTGCCAGTTTTAATTGGACGGTGAGTGTGCCAGTTTTAATTGGATGGGGAGAGTGCCAGTTTGAATTGGACGGGGAGAGTGCCAGTTTGAATTGCATGGGGAGAGTGCCAGTTTGAATTGGACGGGGAGAGTGCCTGTTTGAATTGGACGGGGAGAGTGCCAGTTTGAATTGGACGGGGAGAGTGCCAGTTTTAATTGGGCGGGGAGAGTGCCAGTTTTAATTGGACGGGGAGAGTGCCAGTTTGAATTGTACGGGGAGAGTGCCAGTTTGAATTGGACGAGGAGAGTGCCAGTTTGAATTGGACGGGGAGAGCGCCAGTTTGAATTGGACGAGGAGAGTGCCAGTTTGAATTGGACGGGGAGAGCGCCAGTTTGAATTGGACGGGGAGAGCGCCAGTTTGAATTGGAGGGGGAGAGCACCAGTTTGAATTGGACGGGGAGAGCGCCAGTTTGAATTGGACGGGGAGAGCGCCAGTTTAAATTGGACGGGGAGAGCGCCAGTTTTAATTGGACGGGGAGAGTGCCAGTTTTAATTGGACGGGGAGAGTGCCAGTTTTAATTGGACGGGGAGAGTGCCAGTTTTAATTGGACGGGGAGAGTGCCAGTTTTAATTGGACGGGGAGTGTGCCAGTTTGAATTGGACGGGGAGACTGCGAGTTTCAATTGGACGGGGAGAGTGCCAGTTTGAATTGGACGGGGAGAGTGCCAGTTTGAATTGGACGGGGAGAGTGCCAGTTTCAATTGGACGGGGAGAGTGCCAGTTTGAATTGGATGGGGAGAGTGCCAGTTTCAATTGGACGGGGAGAGTGCCAGTTTGAATTGGACGGGGAGAGTGCCAGTTTCAACTGGACGGGGAGAGTGCCAGTTTCAATTGGACGGGGAGAGTGCCAGTTTGAATTGAACGGGGAGAGTGCCAGTTTGAATTAGAGGGGGAGAGTGCCAGTTTGAATTGGACGGGGAGCGTGCCAGTTTTAATTGGACGGGGAGAGTGCCAGTTTGAATTGGACGGGGAGAGTGCCAGTTTGAATTGGACGGGGAGAGTGCCAGTTTGAACTGGACGGGGAGAGTGCCAGTTTGAATTGGACGGGGAGAGTGCCAGTTTGAATTGGACGGGGAGAGTGCCAGTTTGAATTGGACGGGGAGAGTGCCAGTTTGAACTGGACGGGGAGAGTGCCAGTATGAATTGGACGGGGAGAGCGCCAGTTTGAATTGGACGGGGAGAGCGCCAGTTTGAATTGGACGGGGAGAGCGCCAATTTGAATTGGACTGGGAGAGCGCCAGTTTTAATTGGACGGGGAGAGTGCCAGTTTTAATTGGACGGGGAGAGTGCCAGTTTTAATTGGACGGGGAGAGTGCCAGTTTTAATTGGACGGGGAGAGTGCCAGTTTTAATTGGACGGGGAGAGTGCCAGTTTGAATTGGACGGGGAGAGTGCCAGTTTGAATTGGACGGGGAGAGTGCGAGTTTCAATTGGACGGGGAGAGTGCCAGTTTGAATTGGATGGGGAGAGTGCCAGTTTCAATTGGACGGGGAGAGTGCCAGTTTGAATTGGACGGGGAGAGTGCAAGTTTCAATTGGACGGGGAGTGTGCCAGTTTCAATTGGACGGGAAGAGTGCCAGTTTGAATTGAACGGGGAGAGTGCCAGTTTGAATTAGATGGGGAGAGTGCCAGTTTGAATTGGACGGGGAGCGTGCCAGTTTTAATTGGACGGGGAGAGTGCCAGTTTGAATTGGACGGGGAGAGTGCCAGTTTGAATTGGACGGGGAGAGTGCCAGTTTGAACTGAACGGGGAGAGTGCCAGTTTGAAATGGACGGGGAGAGTGCCAGTTTGAATTGGACGGGGAGAGTGCCAGTTTCAATTGGAAGGGGAGAGTGCCAGTTTGAATTGGACGGGGAGAGTGCCAGTTTGAATTGGACGGGGAGAGTGCCAGTTTTAATTGGACGGGGAGAGTTCCAGTTTTAAATGGATGGGGAGAGTGCCAGTTTGAATTGGACGGGGTGAGTTCCAGTTTTAAATGGATGGGGAGAGTGCCAGTTTTAATTGGACGGGGAGAGTGCCAGTTTGAATTGGACGGGAAGAGTGCCAGTTTGAATTGGACGGGGAGATTGCCAGTTTTAATTGGACGGGGAGAGTGCCAGTTTGAATTGGACGGGAAGAGTGCCAGTTTGAATTGGACGGGGAGATTGCCAGTTTTAATTGGCTGGGGAGAGTGTCAGTTTGAATTGGACGGGGAGAGTGCCAGTTTTAATTGGACGGGGAGAGTGCCAGTATGAATTGGATGGGGAGAGTGCCAGTTTGCATTGGATGGGGAGAGTGCCAGTTTGAATTGGACGGGGAGAGTGCCAGTTTGAATTGGACGGGGAGAGTGCCAGATTGAATTGGATGGGGAGAGTGCCAGTTTGAGTTGGACGGGGAGAGTGCCAGTTTCAATTGGAAGGGGAGAGTGCCAGTTTGAATTGGACGGGGAGAGTGCCAGTTTGAATTGGACGGGGAGAGTGCCAGTTTTAATTGGACGGGGAGAGTGCCAGTTTGAATTGGACGGGGAGAGTGCCAGTTTTAATTGGACGGGGAGAGTGCCAGTTTGAATTGGACGGGGAGAGTGCCAGTTTGAATTGGACGGGGAGAGTGCCAGTTTGAATTGGACGGGGAGAGTGCCTGTTTGAATTGGACGGTGAGAGTGCCAGTTTTAATTGGACGGGGAGAGTTCCAGTTTGAATTGGACGGGGAGAGCGCCAGTTTTAATTGGACGGGGAGTGTGCCAGTTTGAATTGGACGGGGAGAGCGCCAGTTTTAATTGGACGGGGAGTGTGCCAGTTTGAATTGGACGGGGAGAGTGCCAGTTTGAATTGGACGGGGAGAGCGCAGATTTGAATTCGACGGGGAGAGTGCCAGTTTGAATTGGACGGGGAGAGAGTGCCAGTTTGAATTGGACGGGGAGAGTGCCAGTTTGAATTGGACGGGGAGAGTGCCAGTTTGAATTGGACGGGGAGAGTGCCAGTTTGAATTGGACGGGGAGAGTGCCAGTTTGAATTGCATGGGGAGCGCGCCAGTTTTAATTGGACGGGGAGAGTGCCAGTTTTAATTGGATGGGGAGAGTGCCAGTTTTAATTGGACGGGGAAAGTGCCAGTTTGAATTGGACGGGGAGGGAGTGCCAGTTTGAATTGGACGGGGAGAGTGCCAGTTTGAATTGGACGGGGAGAGTGCCAGTATGAATTGGATGGGGAGAGTGCCAGTTTGAATTGGATGGGGAGAGTGCCAGTTTTAATTGGACGGGGAGAGCGCCAGTTTGAATTGAATGGGGAGAGTGCCAGTTTGAATTGGATGGGGAGAGTGCCAGTTTGAATTGGACGGGGAGAGTGCCAGTTTGAATTGGACGGGGAGAGTGTCAGTTTTAATTGGACGGGGAGAGTGCCAGATTGAATTGGATGGGGAGAGCGCCAGATTGAATTGGATGGGGAGAGCGCCAGTTTGAATTGGATGGGGAGAGTGCCAGTTTTAACTGGATGGGGAGAGTGCCAGTTTGAATTGGACGGGGAGAGTGCCAGTTTGAATTGGACGGAGAGAGTGCCAGTTTGAATTGGACGGGGAGAGTGCCAGTTTGAATTGGACGGGGAGAGTGCCAGTTTTAATTGGACGGGGAGAGTGCCAGTTTCAGTTGTACGGGGAGTGTACCAGTTTGAATTGGACGGGGAGAGTGCCAGTTTTAATTGGACGGGGAGTGTGCCGGTTTTAATTGGACGGGGAGTGTGCCAGTGTTAATTGGACGAGGAGAGTGCCAGTTTGAATTGGACGGGGAGAGTGCCAGTTTTAATTGGATGGGGAGAGTGCCAGTTTTAATTGGATGGGGAGAGTGCCAGTTTGAATTGGACGGGGAGAGTGCCAGTTTGAATTGGCCGGGGAGAGTGCCAGTTTTAACTGGACGGGGAGAGTGCCATTTTTAATTGGACGGGAAGAGTGCCAGTTTGAATTGGACGGGAAGAGTGCCAGTTTGAATTGGACGGGGAGAGTGCCAGCTTGAATTGGACGAGGAGAGTGCCAGTTTGAATTGGACGGGGAGAGTGCCAGTTTTAATTGGACGGGGAGTGTGCCAGTTTTAATTGGACGAGGAGAGTGCCAGTTTGAATTGGACGGGGAGAGTGCCAGTTTTAATTGGACGGTGAGTGTGCCAGTTTGAATTCTACGGGGAGAGTGCCAGTTTGAATTGGACGAGGAGAGTGCCAGTTTGAATTGGACGGGGAGAGTGCCAGTTTGAATTGGACGGGGAGAGCGCCAGTTTGAATTGGACGGGGACAGCGCCAGTTTGAATTGGACGGGGAGAGCGCCAGTTTGAATTGGACGGGGAGAGCGCCAGTTTTAATTGGACGGGGAGAGTGCCAGTTTTAATTGGACGGGGAGAGTGCCAGTTTTAATTGGGCGGGGAGAGTGCCAGTTTGAATTGGACGGGGAGAGTGCCAGTTTGAATTGGACGGGGAGAGTGCCAGTTTGAATTGGATGGGGAGATTGCCAGTTTCAATTGGACGGGGAGAGTGCCAGTTTGAATTGGATGGGGAGAGTGCCAGTTTCAATTGGACGGGGAGAGTGCCAGTTTGAATTGGACGGGGAGAGTGCCAGTTTCAATTGGACGGGGAGAGTGCCAGTTTGAATTGGACGGGAAGAGTGCCAGTTTGAATTGAACGGGGAGAGTGCCAGTTTGAATTAGATGGGGAGAGTGCCAGTTTGAATTGGACGGGGAGCGTGCCAGTTTTAATTGGACGGGGAGAGTGCCAGTTTGAATTGGACGGGGAGAGTGCCAGTTTGAATTGGACGGGGAGAGTGCCAGTTTGAACTGGACGGGGAGAGTGCCAGTTTGAATTGGACGGGGAGAGTGCCAGTTTGAATTGGACGGGGAGAGTGCAAGTTTCAATTGGACGGGGAGAGTGCCAGTTTCAATTGGACGGGAAGAGTGCCAGTTTGAATTGAACGGGGAGAGTGCCAGTTTGAATTAGATGGGGAGAGTGCCAGTTTGAATTGGACGGGGAGCGTGCCAGTTTTAATTGGACGGGGAGAGTGCCAGTTTGAATTGGACGGGGAGAGTGCCAGTTTGAATTGGACGGGGAGAGTGCCAGTTTGAACTGGACGGGGAGAGTGCCAGTTTAAAATGGACGGGGAGAGTGCCAGTTTGAATTGGACGGGGAGAGTGCCAGTTTCAATTGGAAGGGGAGAGTGCCAGTTTGAATTGGACGGGGAGAGTGCCAGTTTGAATTGGACGGGGAGAGTGCCAGTTTTAATTGGACGGGGAGAGTTCCAGTTTTAAATGGATGGGGAGAGTGCCAGTTTGAATTGGACGGGGTGAGTTCCAGTTTTAAATGGATGGGGAGAGTGCCAGTTTTAATTGGACGGGGAGAGTGCCAGTTTGAATTGGACGGGAAGAGTGCCAGTTTGAATTGGACGGGGAGATTGCCAGTTTTAATTGGATGGGGAGAGTGCCAGTTTGAATTGGATGGGGAGAGTGCCAGTTTTAATTGGACGGGGAGAGTGCCAGTGTGAATTGGATGGGGAGAGTGTCAGTTTGAATTGGACGGGGAGAGTGCCAGTTTTAATTGGACGGGGAGAGTGCCAGTATGAATTGGATGGGGAGAGTGCCAGTTTGCATTGGATAGGGAGAGTGCCAGGTTTAATTGGACGGGGAGAGTGCCAGATTGAATTGGATGGGGAGAGCGCCAGATTGAATTGGACGGGGAGAGTGCCAGTTTGAATTGGACGGGGAGAGTGCCAGTTTGAATTGGACGGGGAGAGTGCCAGATTGAATTGGACGGGGAGAGTGCCAGTTTGAGTTGGACGGGGAGAGTGCCAGTTTCAATTGGAAGGGGAGAGTGCCAGTTTGAATTGGACGGGGAGAGTGCCAGTTTGAATTGGACGGGGAGAGTGCCAGTTTTATTTGGACGGGGAGAGTGCCAGTTTGAATTGGACGGGGAGAGTGCCAGTTTTAATTGGACGGGGAGAGTGCCAGTTTGAATTGGACGGGGAGAGTGCCAGTTTGAATTGGACGGGGAGAGTGCCAGTTTGAATTGGACGGGGAGAGTGCCAGTTTGAATTGGACGCGGAGAGTGCCAGTTTTAATTGGACGGGGAGAGTTCCAGTTTGAATTGGACGGGGAGAGCGCCAGTTTTAATTGGACGGGGAGTGTGCCAGTTTGAATTGGACGGGGAGAGCGCCAGTTTTAATTGGACGGGGAGTGTGCCAGTTTGAATTGGACGGGGAGAGTGCCAGTTTGAATTGGACGGGGAGAGTGCAGATTTGAATTCGACGGGGAGAGTGCCAGTTTGAATTGGACGGGGAGAGAGTGCCAGTTTGAATTGGACGGGGAGAGTGCCAGTTTGAATTGGACGGGGAGAGTGCCAGTTTGAATTGGACGGGGAGAGTGCCAGTTTGAATTGGACGGGGAGAGTGCCAGTTTGAATTGCATGGGGAGCGCGCCAGTTTTAATTGGACGGGGAGAGTGCCAGTTTTAATTGGATGGGGAGAGTGCCAGTTTTAATTGGACGGGGAAAGTGCCAGTTTGAATTGGACGGGGAGGGAGTGCCAGTTTGAATTGGACGGGGAGAGTGCCAGTTTGAATTGGACGGGGAGAGTGCCAGTATGAATTGGATGGGGAGAGTGCCAGTTTGAATTGGATGGGGAGAGTGCCAGTTTTAATTGGACGGGGAGAGCGCCAGTTTGAATTGGATGGGGAGAGTGCCAGTTTGAATTGGATGGGGAGAGTGCCAGTTTGAAATGGACGGGGAGAGTGCCAGTTTGAATTGGACGGGGAGAGTGTCAGTTTTAATTGGACGGGGAGAGTGCCAGATTGAATTGGATGGGGAGAGCGCCAGATTGAATTGGATGGGGAGAGCGCCAGTTTGAATTGGATGGGGAGAGTGCCAGTTTTAACTGGATGGGGAGAGTGCCAGTTTGAATTGGACGGGGAGAGTGCCAGTTTGAATTGGACGGAGAGAGTGCCAGTTTGAATTGGACGGGGAGAGTGCCAGTTTGAATTGGACGGGGAGAGTGCCAGTTTTAATTGGACGGGGAGAGTGCCAGTTTTAGTTGTACGGGGAGTGTACCAGTTTGAATTGGACGGGGAGAGTGCCAGTTTTAATTGGACGGGGAGTGTGCCAGTTTTAATTGGACGGGGAGTGTGCCAGTGTTAATTGGACGAGCAGAGTGCCAGTTTGAATTGGACGGGGAGAGTGCCAGTTTTAATTGGATGGGGAGAGTGCCAGTTTTAATTGGATGGGGAGAGTGCCAGTTTGAATTGGACGGGGAGAGTGCCAGTTTGAATTGGCCGGGGAGAGTGCCAGTTTTAACTGGACGGGGAGAGTGCCATTTTTAATTGGACGGGAAGAGTGCCAGTTTGAATTGGACGGGAAGAGTGCCAGTTTGAATTGGACGGGGAGAGTGCCAGCTTGAATTGGACGAGGAGAGTGCCAGTTTGAATTGGACGGGGAGAGTGCCAGTTTTAATTGGACGGGGAGTGTGCCAGTTTTAATTGGACGAGGAGTGTGCCAGTTTGAATTGGACGGGGAGAGTGCCAGTTTTAATTGGACGGTGAGTGTGCCAGTTTTAATTGGATGGGGAGAGTGCCAGTTTGAATTGGACGGGGAGAGTGCCAGTTTGAATTGCATGGGGAGAGTGCCAGTTTGAATTGGACGGGGAGAGTGCCTGTTTGAATTGGACGGGGAGAGTGCCAGTTTGAATTGGACGGGGAGAGTGCCAGTTTAAATTGGGCGGGGAGAGTGCCAGTTTTAATTGGACGGGGAGAGTGCCAGTTTGAATTGTACGGGGAGAGTGCCAGTTTGAATTGGACGAGGAGAGTGCCAGTTTGAATTGGACGGGGAGAGTGCCAGTTTGAATTGGACGGGGAGAGCGCCAGTTTGAATTGGACGGGGAGAGCGCCACTTTGAATTGGACGGGGAGAGCGCCAGTTTGAATTGGACGGGGAGAGCGCCAGTTTTAATTGGACGGGGAGAGTGCCAGTTTTAATTGGACGGGGAGAGTGCCAGTTTTAATTGGGCGGGGAGAGTGCCAGTTTGAATTGGACGGGGAGAGTGCGAGTTTCAATTGGACGGGGAGAGTGCCAGTTTGAATTGGACGGGGAGAGTGCCGTTTGAATTGGATGGGGAGAGTGCCAGTTTCAATTGGACGGGGAGAGTGCCAGTTTGAATTGGATGGGGAGAGTTCCAGTTTCAATTGGACGGGGAGAGTGCCAGTTTGAATTGGACGGGGAGAGTGCCAGTTTCAATTGGACGGGGAGAGTGCCAGTTTGAATTGGACGGGAAGAGTGCCAGTTTGAATTGAACGGGGAGAGTGCCAGTTTGAATTAGATGGGGAGAGTGCCAGTTTGAATTGGACGGGGAGCGTGCCAGTTTTAATTGGACGGGGAGAGTGCCAGTTTGAATTGGACGGGGAGAGTGCCAGTTTGAATTGGACGGGGAGAGTGCCAGTTTGAACTGGACGGGGAGAGTGCCAGTTTGAATTGGACGGGGAGAGTGCCAGTTTGAATTGGACGGGGAGAGTGCCAGATTGAATTGGATGGGGAGAGCGCCAGATTGAATTGGATGGGGAGAGCGCCAGTTTGAATTGGATGGGGAGAGTGCCAGTTTTAACTGGATGGGGAGAGTGCCAGTTTGAATTGGACGGGGAGAGTGCCAGTTTGAATTGGACGGAGAGAGTGCCAGTTTGAATTGGACGGGGAGAGTGCCAGTTTGAATTGGACGGGGAGAGTGCCAGTTTTAATTGGACGGGGAGAGTGCCAGTTTTAGTTGTACGGGGAGTGTACCAGTTTGAATTGGACGGGGAGAGTGCCAGTTTTAATTGGACGGGGAGTGTGCCGGTTTTAATTGGACGGGGAGTGTGCCAGTGTTAATTGGACGAGCAGAGTGCCAGTTTGAATTGGACGGGGAGAGTGCCAGTTTTAATTGGATGGGGAGAGTGCCAGTTTTAATTGGATGGGGAGAGTGCCAGTTTGAATTGGACGGGGAGAGTGCCAGTTTGAATTGGCCGGGGAGAGTGCCAGTTTTAACTGGACGGGGAGAGTGCCATTTTTAATTGGACGGGAAGAGTGCCAGTTTGAATTGGACGGGAAGAGTGCCAGTTTGAATTGGACGGGGAGAGTGCCAGCTTGAATTGGACGAGGAGAGTGCCAGTTTGAATTGGACGGGGAGAGTGCCAGTTTTAATTGGACGGGGAGTGTGCCAGTTTTAATTGGACGTGGAGTGTGCCAGTTTGAATTGGACGGGGAGAGTGCCAGTTTTAATTGGACGGTGAGTGTGCCAGTTTTAATTGGATGGGGAGAGTGCCAGTTTGAATTGGACGGGGAGAGTGCCAGTTTGAATTGCATGGGGAGAGTGCCAGTTTGAATTGGACGGGGAGAGTGCCTGTTTGAATTGGACGGGGAGAGTGCCAGTTTGAATTGGACGGGGAGAGTGCCAGTTTTAATTGGGCGGGGAGAGTGCCAGTTTTAATTGGACGGGGAGAGTGCCAGTTTGAATTGTACGGGGAGAGTGCCAGTTTGAATTGGACGAGGAGAGTGCCAGTTTGAATTGGACGGGGAGAGTGCCAGTTTGAATTGGACGGGGAGAGCGCCAGTTTGAATTGGACGGGGAGAGCGCCAGTTTGAATTGGACGGGGAGAGCGCCAGTTTGAATTGGACGGGGAGAGCGCCAGTTTTAATTGGACGGGGAGAGTGCCAGTTTTAATTGGACGGGGAGAGTGCCAGTTTTAATTGGGCGGGGAGAGTGCCAGTTTGAATTGGACGGGGAGAGTGCGAGTTTCAATTGGACGGGGAGAGTGCCAGTTTGAATTGGACGGGGAGAGTGCCAGTTTGAATTGGATGGGGAGAGTGCCAGTTTCAATTGGACGGGGAGAGTGCCAGTTTGAATTGGATGGGGAGAGTGCCAGTTTCAATTGGACGGGGAGAGTGCCAGTTTGAATTGGACGGGGAGAGGGCCAGTTTCAATTGGACGGGGAGAGTGCCAGTTTGAATTGGACGGGAAGAATGCCAGTTTGAATTGAACGGGGAGAGTGCCAGTTTGAATTAGATGGGGAGAGTGCCAGTTTGAATTGGACGGGGAGCGTGCCAGTTTTAATTGGACGGGGAGAGTGCCAGTTTGAATTGGACGGGGAGAGTGCCAGTTTGAATTGGACGGGGAGAGTGCCAGTTTGAACTGGACGGGGAGAGTGCCAGTTTGAATTGGACGGGGAGAGTGCCAGTTTGAATTGGACGGGGAGAGTGCCAGTTTCAATTGGAAGGGGAGAGTGCCAGTTTGAATTGGACGGGGAGAGTGCCAGTTTGAATTGGACGGGGAGAGTGCCAGTTTTAATTGGACGGGGAGAGTTCCAGTTTTAAATGGATGGGGAGAGTGCCAGTTTGAATTGGACGGGGAGAGTTCCAGTTTTAAATGGATGGGGAGAGTGCCAGTTTTAATTGGACGGGGAGAGTGCCAGTTTTAATTGGATGGGGAGAGTGCCAGTTTGAATTGGATGGGGAGAGTGCCAGTTTTAATTGGACGGGGTGATTGCCAGTTTTAACTGGATGGGGAGAGTGCCAGTTTGAATTGGATGGGGAGAGTGCCAGTTTTAATTGGACGGGGAGAGTGCCAGTGTGAATTGGATGGGGAGAGTGTCAGTTTGAATTGGACGGGGAGAGTGCCAGTTTTAATTGGACGGGGAAAATGCCAGTTTGAATTGGACGGGGAGAGTGCCAGTTTGAATTGGACGGGGAAAGTGCCAGTTTTAATTGGACGGGAAGAGTGCCACTTTGAATTGGACGGGAAGAGTGCCAGTTTGAATTGGACGGGAAGAGTGCCAGTTTGAATTGGACGGGGAGAGTGCCAGTTTGAATTGGACGGGGAGAGTGACAGTTTGAATTGGACGAGGAGAGTGCCAGTTTGAATTGGACGGGGAGAGTGCCAGTGTTAATTGGACGGGGAGAGTGCCAGTTTTAATTGGACAGGGAGATTGCCAGTTTTAATTGGACGGCGAGAGTGCCAGTTTTAATTGGACAGGGAGAGTGCCAGTTTGAATTGGACGAGGAGAGTGCCAGTTTGAATTGGACGGGGAGAGTGCCAGTGTTAATTGGACGGGGAGAGTGCCAGTTTGAATTGGACGGGGAGAGTGCCATTTTGAATTGGACGGGAAGAGTGCCAGTTTTAATTGGACGGGGAGAGTGCCAGTTTGAATTGGACGGGGAGAGTGCCATTTTGATTTGGACGGGAAGAGTGCCATTTTGAATTGGACGGGAAGAGTGCCAGTTTGAATTGGACGGGGAGAGTGCCGGTTTGAATTGGACGGGGAGAACGCCGGTTTGAATTGGACGGGGAGAGTGCCAGTT
Organism: Somniosus microcephalus; assembly: GCF_052327205.1. Taxonomy (NCBI): domain Eukaryota; kingdom Metazoa; phylum Chordata; class Chondrichthyes; order Squaliformes; family Somniosidae; genus Somniosus; species Somniosus microcephalus. The sequence goes on along the minus strand of NC_141000.1, from coordinate 26,976,737 downwards.
TGAATTGGACGGTGAGAGAGTGCCAGTTTGAATTGGATGGTGAGAGTGCCAGTTAGAATTGGATGGCGAGAGTGCCAGTTTTAATTGGACGGAGAGAGTGCCAGTTTGAATTGGATGGGGAGAGTGCCAGTTTGAATTGGACAGGGAGAGTGCCAGTTTGAATTGGACGGGGAGAGTGCCCGTTTGAATTGGACGGGGAGAGTGCCAGTTTTAATTGGACGGGGAGTGTGCCAGTTTTAATTGGACGAGGAGAGTGCCAGTTTGAATTGGACGGGGAGAGAGCCAGTTTTAATTGGACGGTGAGTGTGCCAGTTTTAATTAGATGGGGAGAGTGCCAGTTTGAATTGGACGGGGAGAGTGCCAGTTTGAATTGCATGGGGAGAGTGCCAGTTTGAATTGGACGGAGAGAGTGCCTGTTTGAATTGGACGGGGAGAGTGCCAGTTTGAATTGGACGGGGAGAGTGCCAGTTTAAATTGGGCGGGGAGAGTGCCAGTTTTAATTGGACGGGGAGAGTGCCAGTTTGAATTGTACGGGGAGAGTGCCAGTTTGAATTGGACGAGGAGAGTGCCAGTTTGAATTGGACGGGGAGAGTGCCAGTTTGAATTGGACGGGGAGAGCGCCAGTTTGAATTGGACGGGGAGAGCGCCAGTTTGAATTGGACGGGGAGAGCGCCAGTTTGAATTGGACGGGGAGAGCGCCAGTTTTAATTGGACGGGGAGAGTGCCAGTTTTAATTGGACGGGGAGAGTGCCAGTTTTAATTGGGCGGGGAGAGTGCCAGTTTGAATTGGACGGGGAGAGTGCGAGTTTCAATTGGACGGGGAGAGTGCCAGTTTGAATTGGACGGGGAGAGTGCCAGTTTGAATTGGATGGGGAGAGTGCCAGTTTCAATTGGACGGGGAGAGTGCCAGTTTGAATTGGATGGGGAGAGTGCCAGTTTCAATTGGACGGGGAGAGTGCCAGTTTGAATTGGACGGGGAGAGTGCCAGTTTCAATTGGACGGGGAGAGTGCCAGTTTCAATTGGACGGGAAGAGTGCCAGTTTGAATTGAACGGGGAGAGTGCCAGTTTGAATTAGATGGGGAGAGTGCCAGTTTGAATTGGACGGGGAGCGTGCCAGTTTTAATTGGACGGGGAGAGTGCCAGTTTGAATTGGACGGGAAGAGTGCCAGTTTGAATTGGACGGGGAGAGTGCCAGTTTGAATTGGACGGGGAGAGTGACAGTTTGAATTGGACGAGGAGAGTGCCAGTTTGAATTGGACGGGGAGAGTGCCAGTGTTAATTGGACGGGGAGAGTGCCAGTTTTAATTGGACAGGGAGATTGCCAGTTTTAATTGGACGGCGAGAGTGCCAGTTTTAATTGGACAGGGAGAGTGCCAGTTTGAATTGGACGAGGAGAGTGCCAGTTTGAATTGGACGGGGAGAGTGCCAGTGTTAATTGGACGGGGAGAGTGCCAGTTTGAATTGGACGGGGAGAGTGCCATTTTGAATTGGACGGGAAGAGTGCCAGTTTTAATTGGACGGGGAGAGTGCCAGTTTGAATTGGACGGGGAGAGTGCCATTTTGATTTGGACGGGAAGAGTGCCATTTTGAATTGGACGGGAAGAGTGCCAGTTTGAATTGGACGGGGAGAGTGCCGGTTTGAATTGGACGGGGAGAACGCCGGTTTGAATTGGACGGGGAGAGTGCCAGTTTGAATTGGACGGTGAGAGAGTGCCAGTTTGAATTGGATGGTGAGAGTGCCAGTTAGAATTGGATGGCGAGAGTGCCAGTTTTAATTGGACGGAGAGAGTGCCAGTTTGAATTGGATGGGGAGAGTGCCAGTTTGAATTGGACAGGGAGAGTGCCAGTTTGAATTGGACGGGGAGAGTGCCCGTTTGAATTGGACGGGGAGAGTGCCAGTTTTAATTGGACGGGGAGTGTGCCAGTTTTAATTGGACGAGGAGAGTGCCAGTTTGAATTGGACGGGGAGAGAGCCAGTTTTAATTGGACGGTGAGTGTGCCAGTTTTAATTAGATGGGGAGAGTGCCAGTTTGAATTGGACGGGGAGAGTGCCAGTTTGAATTGCATGGGGAGAGTGCCAGTTTGAATTGGACGGGGAGAGTGCCTGTTTGAATTGGACGGGGAGAGTGCCAGTTTGAATTGGACGGGGAGAGTGCCAGTTTAAATTGGGGGGGTAGAGTGCCAGTTTTAATTGGACGGGGAGAGTGCCAGTTTGAATTGTACGGGGAGAGTGCCAGTTTGAATTGGACGAGGAGAGTGCCAGTTTGAATTGGACGGGGAGAGTGCCAGTTTGAATTGGACGGGGAGAGCGCCAGTTTGAATTGGACGGGGAGAGCGCCAGTTTGAATTGGACGGGGAGAGCGCCAGTTTGAATTGGACGGGGAGAGCGCCAGTTTTAATTGGACGGGGAGAGTGCCAGTTTTAATTGGACGGGGAGAGTGCCAGTTTTAATTGGGCGGGGAGAGTGCCAGTTTGAATTGGACGGGGAGAGTGCGAGTTTCAATTGGACGGGGAGAGTGCCAGTTTGAATTGGACGGGGAGAGTGCCAGTTTGAATTGGATGGGGAGAGTGCCAGTTTCAATTGGACGGGGAGAGTGCCAGTTTGAATTGGATGGGGAGAGTGCCAGTTTCAATTGGACGGGGAGAGTGCCAGTTTGAATTGGACGGGGAGAGTGCCAGTTTCAATTGGACGGGGAGAGTGCCAGTTTCAATTGGACGGGAAGAGTGCCAGTTTGAATTGAACGGGGAGAGTGCCAGTTTGAATTAGATGGGGAGAGTGCCAGTTTGAATTGGACGGGGAGCGTGCCAGTTTTAATTGGACGGGGAGAGTGCCAGTTTGAATTGGACGGGGAGAGTGCCAGTTTGAATTGGACGGGGAGAGTGCCAGTTTGAACTGGACGGGGAGAGTGCCAGTTTGAATTGGACGGGGAGAGTGCCAGTTTGAATTGGACGGGGAGAGTGCCAGTTTCAATTGGAAGGGGAGAGTGCCAGTTTGAATTGGACGGGGAGAGTGCCAGTTTGAATTGGACGGGGAGAGTGCCAGTTTTAATTGGACGGGTAGAGTTCCAGTTTTAAATGGATGGGGAGAGTGCCAGTTTGAATTGGACGGGGAGAGTTCCAGTTTTAAATGGATGGGGAGAGTGCCAGTTTTAATTGGACGGGGAGAGTGCCACTTTGAATTGGACGGGAAGAGTGCCAGTTTGAATTGGACGGGGAGATTGCCAGTTTTAATTGGATGGGGAGAGTGTCAGTTTGAATTGGACGGGGAGAGTGCCAGTTTTAATTGGACGGGGAAAATGCCAGTTTGAATTGGACGGGGAGAGTGCCAGTTTGAATTGGACGGGGAGAGTGCCAGTTTTAATTGGACGGGAAGAGTGCCAGTTTGAATTGGACGGGAAGAGTGCCAGTTTGAATTGGACGGGGAGAGCACCAGTTTGAATTGGACGGGGAGAGCGCCAGTTTGAATTGGACGGGGAGAGCGCCAGTTTAAATTGGACGGGGAGAGCGCCAGTTTTAATTGGACGGGGAGAGTGCCAGTTTTAATTGGACGGGGAGAGTGCCAGTTTTAATTGGACGGGGAGAGTGCCAGTTTTAATTGGACGGGGAGAGTGCCAGTTTGAATTGGATGGGGAGAGTGCCAGTTTGAATTGGACAGGGAGAGTGCCAGTTTGAATTGGACGGGGAGAGTGCCCGTTTGAATTGGACGGGGAGAGTGCCAGTTTTAATTGGACGGGGAGTGTGCCAGTTTTAATTGGACGAGGAGAGTGCCAGTTTGAATTGGACGGGGAGAGAGCCAGTTTTAATTGGACGGTGAGTGTGCCAGTTTTAATTGGATGGGGAGAGTGCCAGTTTGAATTGGACGGGGAGAGTGCCAGTTTGAATTGCATGGGGAGAGTGCCAGTTTGAATTGGACGGGGAGAGTGCCTGTTTGAATTGGACGGGGAGAGTGCCAGTTTGAATTGGACGGGGAGAGTGCCAGTTTAAATTGGGCGGGGAGAGTGCCAGTTTTAATTGGACGGGGAGAGTGCCAGTTTGAATTGTACGGGGAGAGTGCCAGTTTGAATTGGACGAGGAGAGTGCCAGTTTGAATTGGACGGGGAGAGCGCCAGTTTGAATTGGACGGGGAGAGCGCCAGTTTGAATTGGACGGGGAGAGCGCCAGTTTGAATTGGACGGGGAGAGCGCCAGTTTGAATTGGACGGGGAGAGCGCCAGTTTTAATTGGACGGGGAGAGTGCCAGTTTTAATTGGACGGGGAGAGTGCCAGTTTTAATTGGGCGGGGAGAGTGCCAGTTTGAATTGGACGGGGAGAGTGCGAGTTTCAATTGGACGGGGAGAGTGCCAGTTTGAATTGGACGGGGAGAGTGCCAGTTTGAATTGGATGGGGAGAGTGCCAGTTTCAATTGGACGGGGAGAGTGCCAGTTTGAATTGGATGGGGAGAGTGCCAGTTTCAATTGGACGGGGAGAGTGCCAGTTTGAATTGGACGGGGAGAGTGCCAGTTTCAATTGGACGGGGAGAGTGCCAGTTTCAATTGGACGGGAAGAGTGCCAGTTTGAATTGAACGGGGAGAGTGCCAGTTTGAATTAGATGGGGAGAGTGCCAGTTTGAATTGGACGGGGAGCGTGCCAGTTTTAATTGGACGGGGAGAGTGCCAGTTTGAATTGGACGGGGAGAGTGCCAGTTTGAATTGGACGGGGAGAGTGCCAGTTTGAACTGGACGGGGAGAGTGCCAGTTTGAATTGGACGGGGAGAGTGCCAGTTTGAATTGGACGGGGAGAGTGCCAGTTTCAATTGGAAGGGGAGAGTGCCAGTTTGAATTGGACGGGGAGAGTGCCAGTTTGAATTGGACGGGGAGAGTGCCAGTTTTAATTGGACGGGGAGAGTTCCAGTTTTAAATGGATGGGGAGAGTGCCAGTTTGAATTGGACGGGGAGAGTTCCAGTTTTAAATGGATGGGGAGAGTGCCAGTTTTAATTGGACGGGGAGAGTGCCACTTTGAATTGGACGGGAAGAGTGCCAGTTTGAATTGGACGGGGAGATTGCCAGTTTTAATTGGATGGGGAGAGTGTCAGTTTGAATTGGACGGGGAGAGTGCCAGTTTTAATTGGACGGGGAAAATGCCAGTTTGAATTGGACGGGGAGAGTGCCAGTTTGAATTGGACGGGGAGAGTGCCAGTTTTAATTGGACGGGAAGAGTGCCAGTTTGAATTGGACGGGAAGAGTGCCAGTTTGAATTGGACGGGGAGAGCACCAGTTTGAATTGGACGGGGAGAGCGCCAGTTTGAATTGGACGGGGAGAGCGCCAGTTTAAATTGGACGGGGAGAGCGCCAGTTTTAATTGGACGGGGAGAGTGCCAGTTTTAATTGGACGGGGAGAGTGCCAGTTTTAATTGGACGGGGAGAGTGCCAGTTTTAATTGGACGGGGAGAGTGCCAGTTTGAATTGGATGGGGAGAGTGCCAGTTTGAATTGGACAGGGAGAGTGCCAGTTTGAATTGGACGGGGAGAGTGCCCGTTTGAATTGGACGGGGAGAGTGCCAGTTTTAATTGGACGGGGAGTGTGCCAGTTTTAATTGGACGAGGAGAGTGCCAGTTTGAATTGGACGGGGAGAGAGCCAGTTTTAATTGGACGGTGAGTGTGCCAGTTTTAATTGGATGGGGAGAGTGCCAGTTTGAATTGGACGGGGAGAGTGCCAGTTTGAATTGCATGGGGAGAGTGCCAGTTTGAATTGGACGGGGAGAGTGCTTGTTTGAATTGGACGGGGAGAGTGCCAGTTTGAATTGGACGGGGAGAGTGCCAGTTTAAATTGGGCGGGGAGAGTGCCAGTTTTAATTGGACGGGGAGAGTGCCAGTTTGAATTGTACGGGGAGAGTGCCAGTTTGAATTGGACGAGGAGAGTGCCAGTTTGAATTGGACGGGGAGAGCGCCAGTTTGAATTGGACGGGGAGAGCGCCAGTTTGAATTGGACGGGGAGAGCGCCAGTTTGAATTGGACGGGGAGAGCGCCAGTTTGAATTGGACGGGGAGAGCGCCAGTTTTAATTGGACGGGGAGAGTGCCAGTTTGAATTGGACGGGGAGAGCGCCAGTTTTAATTGGACGGGGAGAGTGCCAGTTTTAATTGGACGGGGAGAGTGCCAGTTTCAATTGGACGGGGAGAGTGCCAGTTTGAATTGGACGGGGAGAGTGCCAGTTTCAATTGGACGGGGAGAGTGCCAGTTTCAATTGGACGGGAAGAGTGCCAGTTTGAATTGAACGGGGAGAGTGCCAGTTTGAATTAGATGGGGAGAGTGCCAGTTTGAATTGGACGGGGAGCGTGCCAGTTTTAATTGGACGGGGAGAGTGCCAGTTTGAATTGGACGGGGAGAGTGCCAGTTTGAATTGGACGGGGAGAGTGCCAGTTTGAACTGGACGGGGAGAGTGCCAGTTTGAATTGGACGGGGAGAGTGCCAGTTTGAATTGGACGGGGAGAGTGCCAGTTTCAATTGGAAGGGGAGAGTGCCAGTTTGAATTGGACGGGGAGAGTGCCAGTTTGAATTGGACGGGGAGAGTGCCAGTTTTAATTGGACGGGGAGAGTTCCAGTTTTAAATGGATGGGGAGAGTGCCAGTTTGAATTGGACGGGGAGAGTTCCAGTTTTAAATGGATGGGGAGAGTGCCAGTTTTAATTGGACGGGGAGAGTGCCACTTTGAATTGGACGGGAAGAGTGCCAGTTTGAATTGGACGGGGAGATTGCCAGTTTTAATTGGATGGGGAGAGTGTCAGTTTGAATTGGACGGGGAGAGTGCCAGTTTTAATTGGACGGGGAAAATGCCAGTTTGAATTGGACGGGGAGAGTGCCAGTTTGAATTGGACGGGGAGAGTGCCAGTTTTAATTGGACGGGAAGAGTGCCAGTTTGAATTGGACGGGAAGAGTGCCAGTTTGAATTGGACGGGGAGAGCACCAGTTTGAATTGGACGGGGAGAGCGCCAGTTTGAATTGGACGGGGAGAGCGCCAGTTTAAATTGGACGGGGAGAGCGCCAGTTTTAATTGGACGGGGAGAGTGCCAGTTTTAATTGGACGGGGAGAGTGCCAGTTTTAATTGGACGGGGAGAGTGCCAGTTTTAATTGGACGGGGAGAGTGCCAGTTTTAATTGGACGGGGAGTGTGCCAGTTTGAATTGGACGGGGAGACTGCGAGTTTCAATTGGACGGGGAGAGTGCCAGTTAGAATTGGACGGGGAGAGTGCCAGTTTGAATTGGACGGGGAGAGTGCCAGTTTCAATTGGACGGGGAGAGTGCCAGTTTGAATTGGATGGGGAGAGTGCCAGTTTCAATTGGACGGGAAGAGTGCCAGTTTGAATTGGACGGGGAGAGTGCCAGTTTCAACTGGACGGGGAGAGTGCCAGTTTCAATTGGACGGGGAGAGTGCCAGTTTGAATTGAACGGGGAGAGTGCCAGTTTGAATTAGATGGGGAGAGTGCCAGTTTGAATTGGACGGGGAGCGTGCCAGTTTTAATTGGACGGGGAGAGTGCCAGTTTGAATTGGACGGGGAGAGTGCCAGTTTGAATTGGACGGGGAGAGTGCCAGTTTGAACTGGACGGGGAGAGTGCCAGTTTGAATTGGACGGGGAGAGTGCCAGTTTGAATTGGACGGGGAGAGTGCCAGTTTGAATTGGACGGGGAGAGTGCCAGTTTGAACTGGACGGGGAGAGTGCCAGTATGAATTGGACGGGGAGAGCGCCAATTTGAATTGGACTGGGAGAGCGCCAGTTTTAATTGGACGGGGAGAGTGCCAGTTTTAATTGGACGGGGAGAGTGCCAGTTTTAATTGGACGGGGAGAGTGCCAGTTTTAATTGGACGGGGAGAGTGCCAGTTTGAATTGGACGGTGAGAGTGCCAGTTTGAATTGGACGGGGAGAGTGCCAGTTTCAATTGGACGGGGAGAGTGCCAGTTTGAATTGGATGGGGAGAGTGCCAGTTTCAATTGGACGGGGAGAGTGCCAGTTTGAATTGGACGGGGAGAGTGCAAGTTTCAATTGGACGGGGAGAGTGCCAGTTTCAATTGGACGGGAAGAGTGCCAGTTTGAATTGAACGGGGAGAGTGCCAGTTTGAATTAGATGGGGAGAGTGCCAGTTTGAATTGGAATGGGAGCGTGCCAGTTTTAATTGGACGGGGAGAGTGCCAGTTTTAATTGGACGGGGAAAATGCCAGTTTGAATTGGACGGGGAGAGTGCCAGTTTGAATTGGACGGGGAGAGTGCCAGTTTTAATTGGACGGGAAGAGTGCCAGTTTGAATTGGACGGGAAGAGTGCCAGTTTGAATTGGACGGGAAGAGTGCCAGTTTGAATTGGACGGGGAGAGTGCCAGTTTGAATTGGACGGGGAGAGTGCCAGTTTGAATTGGACGAGGACAGTGCCAGTTTGAATTGGATGGGGAGAGTGCCAGTTTCAATTGGACGGGGAGAGTGCCAGTTTGAATTGGATGGGGAGAGTGCCAGTTTCAATTGGACGGGGAGAGTGCCAGTTTGAATTGGACGGGGAGAGTGCCAGTTTCAATTGGACGGGGAGAGTGCCAGTTTCAATTGGACGGGAAGAGTGCCAGTTTGAATTGAACGGGGAGAGTGCCAGTTTGAATTAGATGGGGAGAGTGCCAGTTTGAATTGGACGGGGAGCGTGCCAGTTTTAATTGGACGGGGAGAGTGCCAGTTTGAATTGGACGGGGAGAGTGCCAGTTTGAATTGGACGGGGAGAGTGCCAGTTTGAACTGGACGGGGAGAGTGCCAGTTTGAATTGGACGGGGAGAGTGCCAGTTTGAATTGGACGGGGAGAGTGCCAGTTTCAATTGGAAGGGGAGAGTGCCAGTTTGAATTGGACGGGGAGAGTGCCAGTTTGAATTGGACGGGGAGAGTGCCAGTTTTAATTGGACGGGGAGAGTTCCAGTTTTAAATGGATGGGGAGAGTGCCAGTTTGAATTGGACGGGGAGAGTTCCAGTTTTAAATGGATGGGGAGAGTGCCAGTTTTAATTGGACGGGGAGAGTGCCACTTTGAATTGGACGGGAAGAGTGCCAGTTTGAATTGGACGGGGAGATTGCCAGTTTTAATTGGATGGGGAGAGTGTCAGTTTGAATTGGACGGGGAGAGTGCCAGTTTTAATTGGACGGGGAAAATGCCAGTTTGAATTGGACGGGGAGAGTGCCAGTTTGAATTGGACGGGGAGAGTGCCAGTTTTAATTGGACGGGAAGAGTGCCAGTTTGAATTGGACGGGAAGAGTGCCAGTTTGAATTGGACGGGGAGAGCACCAGTTTGAATTGGACGGGGAGAGCGCCAGTTTGAATTGGACGGGGAGAGCGCCAATTTAAATTGGACGGGGAGAGCGCCAGTTTTAATTGGACGGGGAGAGTGCCAGTTTTAATTGGACGGGGAGAGTGCCAGTTTTAATTGGACGGGGAGAGTGCCAGTTTTAATTGGACGGGGAGAGTGCCAGTTTTAATTGGACGGGGAGTGTGCCAGTTTGAATTGGACGGGGAGACTGCGAGTTTCAATTGGACGGGGAGAGTGCCAGTTTGAATTGGACGGGGAGAGTGCCAGTTTGAATTGGACGGGGAGAGTGCCAGTTTCAATTGGACGGGGAGAGTGCCAGTTTGAATTGGATGGGGAGAGTGCCAGTTTCAATTGGACGGGGAGAGTGCCAGTTTGAATTGGACGGGGAGAGTGCCAGTTTCAACTGGACGGGGAGAGTGCCAGTTTCAATTGGACGGGGAGAGTGCCAGTTTGAATTGAACGGGGAGAGTGCCAGTTTGAATTAGATGGGGAGAGTGCCAGTTTGAATTGGACGGGGAGCGTGCCAGTATTAATTGGACGGGGAGAGTGCCAGTTTGAATTGGACGGGGAGAGTGCCAGTTTGAATTGGACGGGGAGAGTGCCAGTTTGAACTGGACGGGGAGAGTGCCAGTTTGAATTGGACGGGGAGAGTGCCAGTTTGAATTGGACGGGGAGAGTGCCAGTTTGAATTGGACGGGGAGAGTGCCAGTTTGAACTGGACGGGGAGAGTGCCAGTATGAATTGGACGGGGAGAGCGCCAATTTGAATTGGACTGGGAGAGCGCCAGTTTTAATTGGACGGGGAGAGTGCCAGTTTTAATTGGACGGGGAGAGTGCCAGTTTTAATTGGACGGGGAGAGTGCCAGTTTTAATTGGACGGGGAGAGTGCCAGTATGAATTGGACGGTGAGAGTGCCAGTTTGAATTGGACGGGGAGAGTGCCAGTTTCAATTGGACGGGGAGAGTGCCAGTTTGAATTGGATGGGGAGAGTGCCAGTTTCAATTGGACGGGGAGAGTGCCAGTTTGAATTGGACGGGGAGAGTGCAAGTTTCAATTGGACGGGGAGAGTGCCAGTTTCAATTGGACGGGAAGAGTGCCAGTTTGAATTGAACGGGGAGAGTGCCAGTTTGAATTAGATGGGGAGAGTGCCAGTTTGAATTGGAATGGGAGCGTGCCAGTTTTAATTGGACGGGGAGAGTGCCAGTTTTAATTGGACGGGGAAAATGCCAGTTTGAATTGGACGGGGAGAGTGCCAGTTTGAATTGGACGGGGAGAGTGCCAGTTTTAATTGGACGGGAAGAGTGCCAGTTTGAATTGGACGGGAAGAGTGCCAGTTTGAATTGGACGGGAAGAGTGCCAGTTTGAATTGGACGGGGAGAGTGCCAGTTTGAATTGGACGGGGAGAGTGCCAGTTTGAATTGGACGAGGACAGTGCCAGTTTGAATTGGACGGGGAGAGTGCCAGTGTTAATTGGACGGGGAGAGTGCCAGTTTTAATTGGACAGGGAGATTGCCAGTTTTAATTGGACGGCGAGAGTGCCAGTTTTAATTGGACAGCGAGAGTGCCAGTTTGAATTGGACGAGGAGAGTGCCAGTTTGAATTGGACGGGGAGAGTGCCAGTGTTAATTGGACGGGGAGAGTGCCAGTTTGAATTGGACGGGGAGAGTGCCATTTTGAATTGGACGGGAAGAGTGCCAGTTTTAATTGGACGGGGAGAGTGCCAGTTTGAATTGGACGGGGAGAGTGCCATTTTGATTTGGACGGGAAGAGTGCCATTTTGAATTGGACGGGAAGAGTGCCAGTTTGAATTGGATGGGGAGAGTGCCGGTTTGAATTGGACGGGGAGAACGCCGGTTTGAATTGGACGGGGAGAGTGCCAGTTTGAATTGGACGGTGAGAGAGTGCCAGTTTGAATTGGATGGTGAGAGTGCCAGTTAGAATTGGATGGCGAGAGTGCCAGCTTTAATTGGACGGAGAGAGTGCCAGTTTGAATTGGACGGGGAGAGTGCCAGTTTGAATTGGACGGGGAGAGTGCCAGTTTGAATTGCATGGCGATCGCGCCAGTTTGAATTGGACACGGAGAGTGCCAGTTTTAATTGGGCGGGGAGAGTGCCAGTTTGAATTGGATGGGGAGAGTGCCAGTTTGAATTGGACAGGGAGAGTGCCCGTTTGAATTGGACGGGGAGAGTGCCCGTTTGAATTGGACGGGGAGAGTGCCAGTTTTAATTGGACGGGGAGTGTGCCAGTTTTAATTGGACGAGGAGAGTGCCAGTTTGAATTGGACGGGGAGAGAGCCAGTTTTAATTGGACGGTGAGTGTGCCAGTTTTAATTGGATGGGGAGAGTGCCAGTTTGAATTGGACGGGGAGAGTGCCAGTTTGAATTGCATGGGGAGAGTGCCAGTTTGAATTGGACGGGGAGAGTGCCTGTTTGAATTGGACGGGGAGAGTGCCAGTTTGAATTGGACGGGGAGAGTGCCAGTTTAAATTGGGCGGGGAGAATGCCAGTTTTAATTGGACGGGGAGAGTGCCAGTTTGAATTGTACGGGGAGAGTGCCAGTTTGAATTGGACGAGGAGAGTGCCAGTTTGGATTGGACGGGGAGAGAGCCAGTTTGAATTGGACGGGGAGAGCGCCAGTTTGAATTGGACGGGGAGAGCGCCAGTTTGAATTGGACGGGGAGAGCGCCAGTTTGAATTGGACGGGGAGAGCGCCAGTTTTAATTGGACGGGGAGAGTGCCAGTTTTAATTGGACGGGGAGAGTGCCAGTTTTAATTGGGCGGGGAGAGTGCCAGTTTGAATTGGACGGGGAGAGTGCGAGTTTCAATTGGACGGGGAGAGTGCCAGTTTGAATTGGACGGGGAGAGTGCCAGTTTGAATTGGATGGGGAGAGTGCCAGTTTCAATTGGACGGGGAGAGTGCCAGTTTGAATTGGATGGGGAGAGTGCCAGTTTCAATTGGACGGGGAGAGTGCCAGTTTGAATTGGACGGGGAGAGTGCCAGTTTCAATTGGACGGGGAGAGTGCCAGTTTCAATTGGACGGGAAGAGTGCCAGTTTGAATTGAACGGGGAGAGTGCCAGTTTGAATTAGATGGGGAGAGTGCCAGTTTGAATTGGACGGGGAGCGTGCCAGTTTTAATTGGACGGGGAGAGTGCCAGTTTGAATTGGACGGGGAGAGTGCCAGTTTGAATTGGACGGGGAGAGTGCCAGTTTGAACTGGACGGGGAGAGTGCCAGTTTGAATTGGACGGGGAGAGTGCCAGTTTGAATTGGACGGGGAGAGTGCCAGTTTCAATTGGAAGGGGAGAGTGCCAGTTTGAATTGGACGGGGAGAGTGCCAGTTTGAATTGGACGGGGAGAGTGCCAGTTTTAATTGGACGGGGAGAGTTCCAGTTTTAAATGGATGGGGAGAGTGCCAGTTTGAATTGGACGGGGAGAGTTCCAGTTTTAAATGGATGGGGAGAGTGCCAGTTTTAATTGGACGGGGAGAGTGCCACTTTGAATTGGACGGGAAGAGTGCCAGTTTGAATTGGACGGGGAGATTGCCAGTTTTAATTGGATGGGGAGAGTGTCAGTTTGAATTGGACGGGGAGAGTGCCAGTTTTAATTGGACGGGGAAAATGCCAGTTTGAATTGGACGGGGAGAGTGCCAGTTTGAATTGGACGGGGAGAGTGCCAGTTTTAATTGGACGGGAAGAGTGCCAGTTTGAATTGGACGGGAAGAGTGCCAGTTTGAATTGGACGGGGAGAGCACCAGTTTGAATTGGACGGGGAGAGCGCCAGTTTGAATTGGACGGGGAGAGCGCCAGTTTAAATTGGACGGGGAGAGCGCCAGTTTTAATTGGACGGGGAGAGTGCCAGTTTTAATTGGATGGGGAGAGTGCCAGTTTTAATTGGACGGGGAGAGTGCCAGTTTTAATTGGACGGGGAGTGTGCCAGTTTGAATTGGACGGGGAGACTGCGAGTTTCAATTGGACGGGGAGAGTGCCAGTTTGAATTGGACGGGGAGAGTGCCAGTTTGAATTGGACGGGGAGAGTGCCAGTTTCAATTGGACGGGGAGAGTGCCAGTTTGAATTGGATGGGGAGAGTGCCAGTTTCAATTGGACGGGGAGAGTGCCAGTTTGAATTGGACGGGGAGAGTGCCAGCTTCAACTGGACGGGGAGAGTGCCAGTTTCAATTGGACGGGGAGAGTGCCAGTTTGAATTGAACGGGGAGAGTGCCAGTTTGAATTAGATGGGGAGAGTGCCAGTTTGAATTGGACGGGGAGCGTGCCAGTTTTAATTGGACGGGGAGAGTGCCAGTTTGAATTGGACGGGGAGAGTGCCAGTTTGATTTGGACGGGGAGAGTGCCAGTTTGAACTGGACGGGGAGAGTGCCAGTTTGAATTGGACGGGGAGAGTGCCAGTTTGAATTGGACGGGGAGAGTGCCAGTTTGAATTGGACGGGGAGAGTGCCAGTTTGAACTGGACGGGGAGAGTGCCAGTATGAATTGGACGGGGAGAGCGCCAGTTTGAATTGGACGGGGAGAGCGCCAGTTTGAATTGGACGGGGAGAGCGCCAATTTGAATTGGACTGGGAGAGCGCCAGTTTTAATTGGACGGGGAGAGTGCCAGTTTTAATTGGACGGGGAGAGTGCCAGTTTTAATTGGACGGGGAGAGTGCCAGTTTTAATTGGACGGGGAGAGTGCCAGTTTGAATTGGACGGTGAGAGTGCCAGTTTGAATTGGACGGGGAGAGTGCCAGTTTCAATTGGACGGGGAGAGTGCCAGTTTGAATTGGATGGGGAGAGTGCCAGTTTCAATTGGACGGGGAGAGTGCCAGTTTGAATTGGACGGGGAGAGTGCAAGTTTCAATTGGACGGGGAGAGTGCCAGTTTCAATTGGACGGGAAGAGTGCCAGTTTGAATTGAACGGGGAGAGTGCCAGTTTAAATTAGATGGGGAGAGTGCCAGTTTGAATTGGAATGGGAGCGTGCCAGTTTTAATTGGACGGGGAGAGTGCCAGTTTGAATTGGACGGGGAGAGTGCCAGTTTGAATTGGACGGGGAGAGTGCCAGTTTGAACTGGACGGAGAGAGTGCCAGTTTGAAATGGACGGGGAGAGTGCCAGTTTGAATTGGACGGGGAGAGTGCCAGTTTCAATTGGAAGGGGAGAGTGCCTGTTTGAATTGGACGGGGAGAGTGCCAGTTTGAATTGGACGGGGAGAGTGCCAGTTTTAATTGGACGGGGAGAGTTCCAGTTTTAAATGGATGGGGAGAGTGCCAGTTTGAATTGGACGGGGTGAGTTCCAGTTTTAAATGGATGGGGAGAGTGCCAGTTTTAATTGGACGGGGAGAGTGCCAGTTTGAATTGGACGGGAAGAGTGCCAGTTTGAATTGGACGGGGAGATTGCCAGTTTTAATTGGATGGGGAGAGTGCCAGTTTGAATTGGATGGGGAGAGTGCCAGTTTTAATTGGACGGGGAGAGTGCCAGTGTGAATTGGATGGGGAGAGTGTCAGTTTGAATTGGACGGGGAGAGTGCCAGTTTTAATTGGACGGGGAGAGTGCCAGTATGAATTGGATGGGGAGAGTGCCAGTTTGAATTGGATGGGGAGAGTGCCAGTTTGAATTGGATGGGGAGAGTGCCAGTTTGAATTGGACGGGGAGAGTGCCAGCTTGAATTGGATAAAGGAGAGTGCCAGTTTGAATTGGACGGGGAGAGTGCCAGTTTTAATTGGACGGGGAGTGTGCCAGTTTTAATTGGACGAGGAGAGTGCCAGTTTGAATTGGACTGGGAGAGTGCCAGTTTTAATTGGACGGTGAGTGTGCCAGTTTTAATTGGATGGGGAGAGTGCCAGTTTGAATTGGACGGGGAGAGTGCCAGTTTGAATTGCATGGGGAGAGTGCCAGTTTGAATTGGACGGGGAGAGTGCCTGTTTGAATTGGACGGGGAGAGTGCCAGTTTGAATTGTACGGGGAGAGTGCCACTTTGAATTGGACGAGGAGAGTGCCAGTTTGAATTGGACGGGGAGAGTGCCAGTTTGAATTGGACGGGGAGAGCGCCAGTTTGAATTGGACGGGGAGAGCGCCAGTTTGAATTGGACGGGGAGAGCGCCAGTTTGAATTGGACGGGGAGAGCGCCAGTTTTAATTGGACGGGGAGAGTGCCAGTTTTAATTGGGCGGGGAGAGTGCCAGTTTGAATTGGATGGGGAGAGTGCCAGTTTGAATTGGACACGGAGAGTGCCAGTTTGAATTGGACGGGGAGAGTGCCCGTTTCAATTGGACGGGGAGAGCACAGATTTGAATTCGACGGGGAGAGTGCCAGTTTTAATTGGATGGGGAGAGTGCCAGTTTTAATTGGACGGGGAAAGTGCCAGTTTGAATTGGACGGGGAGGGAGTGCCAGTTTGAATTGGACGGGGAGAGTGCCAGTTTGAATTGGACGGGGAGAGTGCCAGTATGAATTGGATGGGGAGAGTGCCAGTTTGAATTGGATGGGGAGAGTGCCAGTTTTAATTGGACGGGGAGAGCGCCAGTTTGAATTGGATTGGGAGAGTGCCAGTTTGAATTGGATGGGGAGAGTGCCAGTTTGAATTGGACGGGGAGAGTGCCAGTTTGAATTGGACGGGGAGAGTGTCAGTTTTAATTGGACGGGGAGAGTGCCAGATTGAATTGGATGGGGAGAGCGCCAGATTGAATTGGATGGGGAGAGCGCCTGTTTGAATTGGATGGGGAGAGTGCCAGTTTTAACTGGATGGGGAGAGTGCCAGTTTGAATTGGACGGGGAGAGTGCCAGTTTGAATTGGACGGGGAGAGTGGCAGTTTGAATTGGACGGGGAGAGTGTCAGTTTGAATTGGACGGGGAGAGTGCCAGTTTTAATTGGACGGGGAGAGTGCCAGTTTTAGTTGTACGGGGAGTGTACCAGTTTGAATTGGACGGGGAGAGTGCCAGTTTTAATTGGACGGGGAGTGTGCCGGTTTTAATTGGACGGGGAGTGTGCCAGTGTTAATTGGACGAGGAGAGTGCCAGTTTGAATTGGACGGCGAGAGTGCCAGTTTTAATTGGATGGGGAGAGTGCCAGTTTTAATTGGATGGGGAGAGTGCCAGTTTGAATTGGACGGGGAGAGTGCCAGTTTGAATTGGCCGGGGAGAGTGCCAGTTTTAACTGGACGGGGAGAGTGCCATTTTTAATTGGACGGGAAGAGTGCCAGTTTGAATTGGACGGGAAGAGTGCCAGTTTGAATTGGACGGGGAGAGTGCCAGCTTGAATTGGACGAGGAGAGTGCCAGTTTGAATTGGACGGGGAGAGTGCCAGTTTTAATTGGACGGGGAGTGTGCCAGTTTTAATTGGACGAGGAGAGTGCCAGTTTGAATTGGACGGGGAGAGTGCCAGTTTTAATTGGACGGTGAGTGTGCCAGTTTTAATTGGATGGGGAGAGTGCCAGTTTGAATTGGACGGGGAGAGTGCCAGTTTGAATTGCATGGGGAGAGTGCCAGTTTGAATTGGACGGGGAGAGTGCCTGTTTGAATTGGACGGGGAGAGTGCCAGTTTGAATGGGACGGGGAGAGTGCCAGTTTAAATTGGGCGGGGAGAGTGCCAGTTTTAATTGGACGGGGAGAGTGCCAGTTTGAATTGTACGGGGAGAGTGCCAGTTTGAATTGGACGAGGAGAGTGCCAGTTTGAATTGGACGGGGAGAGTGCCAGTTTGAATTGGACGGGGAGAGCGCCAGTTTGAATTGGACGGGGAGAGCGCCAGTTTGAATTGGACGGGGAGAGCGCCAGTTTGAATTGGACGGGGAGAGCGCCAGTTTTAATTGGACGGGGAGAGTGCCAGTTTTAATTGGACGGGGAGAGTGCCAGTTTTAATTGGGCGGGGAGAGTGCCAGTTTGAATTGGACGGGGAGAGTGCGAGTTTCAATTGGACGGGGAGAGTGCCAGTTTGAATTGGACGGGGAGAGTGCTAGTTTGAATTGGATGGGGAGAGTGCCAGTTTCAATTGGACGGGGAGAGTGCCAGTTTGAATTGGATGGGGAGAGTGCCAGTTTCAATTGGACGGGGAGAGTGCCAGTTTGAATTGGACGGGGAGAGTGCCAGTTTCAATTGGACGGGGAGAGTGCCAGTTTGAATTGGACGGGAAGAGTGCCAGTTTGAATTGAACGGGGAGAGTGCCAGTTTGAATTAGATGGGGAGATTGCCAGTTTGAATTGGACGGGGAGCGTGCCAGTTTTAATTGGACGGGGAGAGTGCCAGTTTGAGTTGGACGGGGAGAGTGCCAGTTTGAATTGAACGGGGAGAGTGCCAGTTTGAACTGGACGGGGAGAGTGCCAGTTTGAATTGGACGGGGAGAGTGCCAGTTTGAATTGGACGGGGAGAGTGCCAGTTTCAATTGGAAAGGGAGAGTGCCAGTTTGAATTGGACGGGGAGAGTGCCAGTTTGAATTGGACGGGGAGAGTGCCAGTTTTAATTGGACGGGGAGAGTTCCAGTTTTAAATGGATGGGGAGAGTGCCAGTTTGAATTGGACGGGGAGAGTTCCAGTTTTAAATGGATGGGGAGAGTGCCAGTTTTAATTGGACGGGGAGAGTGCCACTTTGAATTGGACGGGAAGAGTGCCAGTTTGAATTGGACGGGGAGATTGCCAGTTTTAATTGGATGGGGAGAGTGCCAGTTTGAATTGGATGGGGAGAGTGCCAGTTTTAATTGGACGGGGAGAGTGCCAGTGTGAATTGGATGGGGAGAGTGTCAGTTTGAATTGGACGGGGAGAGTGCCAGTTTTAATTGGACGGGGAAAATGCCAGTTTGAATTGGACGGGGAGAGTGCCAGTTTGAATTGGACGGGGAGAGTGCCAGTTTTAATTGGACGGGAAGAGTGCCAGTTTTAATTGGACTGGGAGAGCGCCAGTTTGAATTGGATGGGGAGAGTGCCAGTTTGAATTGGATGGGGAGAGTGCCAGTTTGAATTGGACGGGGAGAGTGCCAGTTTGAATTGGACGGGGAGAGTGTCAGTTTTAATTGGACGGGGAGAGTGCCAGATTGAATTGGATGGGGAGAGCGCCAGATTGAATTGGATGGGGAGAGCGCCAGTTTGAATTGGATGGGGAGAGTGCCAGTTTTAACTGGATGGGGAGAGTGCCAGTTTGAATTGGACGGGGAGAGTGCCAGTTTGAATTGGACGGGGAGAGTGCCAGTTTGAATTGGACGGGGAGAGTGCCAGTTTGAATTGGACGGGGAGAGTGCCAGTTTTAATTGGACGGGGAGAGTGCCAGTTTTAGTTGTACGGGGAGTGTACCAGTTTGAATTGGACGGGGAGAGTGCCAGTTTTAATTGGACGGGGAGTGTGCCGGTTTTAATTGGACGGGGAGTGTGCCAGTGTTAATTGGACGAGGAGAGTGCCAGTTTGAATTGGACGGCGAGAGTGCCAGTTTTAATTGGATGGGGAGAGTGCCAGTTTTAATTGGATGGGGAGAGTGCCAGTTTGAATTGGACGGGGAGAGTGCCAGTTTGAATTGGCCGGGGAGAGTGCCAGTTTTAACTGGACGGGGAGAGTGCCATTTTTAATTGGACGGGAAGAGTGCCAGTTTGAATTGGACGGGAAGAGTGCCAGTTTGAATTGGACGGGGAGAGTGCCAGCTTGAATTGGACGAGGAGAGTGCCAGTTTGAATTGGACGGGGAGAGTGCCAGTTTTAATTGGACGGGGAGTGTGCCAGTTTTAATTGGACGAGGAGAGTGCCAGTTTGAATTGGACGGGGAGAGTGCCAGTTTTAATTGGACGGTGAGTGTGCCAGTTTTAATTGGATGGGGAGAGTGCCAGTTTGAATTGGACGGGGAGAGTGCCAGTTTGAATTGCATGGGGAGAGTGCCAGTTCGAATTGGACGGGGAGAGTGCCTGTTTGAATTGGACGGGGAGAGTGCCAGTTTGAATTGGACGGGGAGAGTGCCAGTTTAAATTGTGCGGGGAGAGTGCCAGTTTTAATTGGACGGGGAGAGTGCCAGTTTGAATTGTACGGGGAGAGTGCCAGTTTGAATTGGACGAGGAGAGTGCCAGTTTGAATTGGACGGGGAGAGTGCCAGTTTGAATTGGACGGGGAGAGCGCCAGTTTGAATTGGACGGGGAGAGCGCCAGTTTGAATTGGACGGGGAGAGCGCCAGTTTGAATTGGACGGGGAGAGCGCCAGTTTTAATTGGACGGGGAGAGTGCCAGTTTTAATTGGACGGGGAGAGTGCCAGTTTTAATTGGGCGGGGAGAGTGCCAGTTTAAATTGGACGGGGAGAGTGCGAGTTTCAATTGGACGGGGAGAGTGCCAGTTTGAATTGGACGGGGAGAGTGCTAGTTTGAATTGGATGGGGAGAGTGCCAGTTTCAATTGGACGGGGAGAGTGCCAGTTTGAATTGGATGGGGAGAGTGCCAGTTTCAATTGGACGGGGAGAGTGCCAGTTTGAATTGGACGGGGAGAGTGCCAGTTTCAATTGGACGGGGAGAGTGCCAGTTTGAATTGGACGGGAAGAGTGCCAGTTTGAATTGAACGGGGAGAGTGCCAGTTTGAATTAGATGGGGAGAGTGCCAGTTTGAATTGGACGGGGAGCGTGCCAGTTTTAATTGGACGGGGAGAGTGCCAGTTTGAGTTGGACGGCGAGAGTGCCAGTTTGAATTGGACGGGGAGAGTGCCAGTTTGAACTGGACGGGGAGAGTGCCAGTTTGAATTGGACGGGGAGAGTGCCAGTTTGAATTGGACGGGGAGAGTGCCAGTTTCAATTGGAAAGGGAGAGTGCCAGTTTGAATTGGACGGGGAGAATGCCAGTTTGAATTGGACGGGGAGAGTGCCAGTTTTAATTGGACGGGGAGAGTTCCAGTTTTAAATGGATGGGGAGAGTGCCAGTTTGAATTGGACGGGGAGAGTTCCAGTTTTAAATGGATGGGGAGAGTGCCAGTTTTAATTGGACGGGGAGAGTGCCACTTTGAATTGGACGGGAAGAGTGCCAGTTTGAATTGGACGGGGAGATTGCCAGTTTTAATTGGATGGGGAGAGTGCCAGTTTGAATTGGATGGGGAGAGTGCCAGTTTTAATTGGACGGGGAGAGTGCCAGTGTGAATTGGATGGGGAGAGTGTCAGTTTGAATTGGACGGGGAGAGTGCCAGTTTTAATTGGACGGGGAAAATGCCAGTTTGAATTGGACGGGGAGAGTGCCAGTTTGAATTGGACGGGGAGAGTGCCTGTTTTAATTGGACGGGAAGAGTGCCAGTTTGAATTGGACGGGAAGAGTGCCAGTTTGAATTGGACGGGGAGAGTGCCAGTTTGAATTGGACGGGGAGAGTGCCAGTTTGAATTGGACGAGGAGAGTGCCAGTTTGAATTGGACGGGGAGAGTGCCAGTTTTAATTGGACAGGGAGATTGCCAGTTTTAATTGGACGGCGAGAGTGCCAGTTTTAATTGGACAGGGAGAGTGCCAGTTTGAATTGGACGAGGAGAGTGCCAGTTTGAATTGGACGGGGAGAGTGCCAGTGTTAATTGGACGGGGAGAGTGCCAGTTTGAATTGGACGGGGAGAGTGCCATTTTGAATTGGACGGGAAGAGTGCCAGTTTTAATTGGACGGGGAGAGTGCCAGTTTGAATTGGACGGGGAGAGTGCCATTTTGATTTGGACGGGAAGAGTGCCATTTTGAATTGGACGGGAAGAGTGCCAGTTTGAATTGGACGGGGAGAGTGCCGGTTTGAATTGGACGGGGAGAACGCCGGTTTGAATTGGACGGGGAGAGTGCCAGTTTGAATTGGACGGTGAGAGAGTGCCAGTTTGAATTGGATGGTGAGAGTGCCAGTTAGAATTGGATGGCGAGAGTGCCAGTTTTAATTGGACGGAGAGAGTGCCAATTTGAATTGGACGGGGAGAGTGCCAGTTTGAATTGGACGGGGAGAGTGCCAGTTTGAATTGCATGGCGATCGCGCCAGTTTGAATTGGACACGGAGAGTGCCAGTTTTAATTGGGCGGGGAGAGTGCCAGTTTGAATTGGATGGGGAGAGTGCCAGTTTGAATTGGACAGGGAGAGTGCCAGTTTGAATTGGACGGGGAGAGTGCCCGTTTGAATTGGACGGGGAGAGTGCCAGTTTTAATTGGACGGGGAGTGTGCCAGTTTTAATTGGACGAGGAGAGTGCCAGTTTGAATTGGATGGGGAGAGTGCCAGTTTTAATTGGACGGTGAGTGTGCCAGTTTTAATTGGATGGGGAGAGTGCCAGTTTGAATTGGACGGGGAGAGTGCCAGTTTGAATTGCATGGGGAGAGTGCCAGTTTGAATTGGACGGGGAGAGTGCCTGTTTGAATTGGACGGGGAGAGTGCCAGTTTGAATTGGACGGGGAGAGTGCCAGTTTAAATTGGGCGGGGAGAGTGCCAGTTTTAATTGGACGGGGAGAGTGCCAGTTTGAATTGTACGGGGAGAGTGCCAGTTTGAATTGGACGAGGAGAGTGCCAGTTTGAATTGGACGGGGAGAGCGCCAGTTTGAATTGGACGGGGAGAGCGCCAGTTTGAATTGGACGGGGAGAGCGCCAGTTTGAATTGGACGGGGAGAGCGCCAGTTTGAATTGGACGGGGAGAGCGCCAGTTTTAATTGGACGGGGAGAGTGCCAGTTTTAATTGGACGGGGAGAGTGCCAGTTTTAATTGGGCGGAGAGAGTGCCAGTTTGAATTGGACGGGGAGAGTGCGAGTTTCAATTGGACGGGGAGAGTGCCAGTTTGAATTGGACGGGGAGAGTGCCAGTTTGAATTGGATGGGGAGAGTGCCAGTTTCAATTGGACGGGGAGAGTGCCAGTTTGAATTGGATGGGGAGAGTGCCAGTTTCAATTGGACGGGGAGAGTGCCAGTTTGAATTGGACGGGGAGAGTGCCAGTTTCAATTGGACGGGGAGAGTGCCAGTTTCAATTGGACGGGAAGAGTGCCAGTTTGAATTGAACGGGGAGAGTGCCAGTTTGAATTAGATGGGGAGAGTGCCAGTTTGAATTGGACGGGGAGCGTGCCAGTTTTAATTGGACGGGGAGACTGCCAGTTTGAATTGGACGGGGAGAGTGCCAGTTTGAATTGGACGGGGAGAGTGCCAGTTTGAACTGGACGGGGAGAGTGCCAGTTTGAATTGGACGGGGAGAGTGCCAGTTTGAATTGGACGGGGAGAGTGCCAGTTTCAATTGGAAGGGGAGAGTGCCAGTTTGAATTGGACGGGGAGAGTGCCAGTTTGAATTGGACGGGGAGAGTGCCAGTTTTAATTGGACGGGGAGAGTTCCAGTTTTAAATGGATGGGGAGAGTGCCAGTTTGAATTGGACGGGGAGAGTTCCAGTTTTAAATGGATGGGGAGAGTGCCAGTTTTAATTGGACGGGGAGAGTGCCACTTTGAATTGGACGGGAAGAGTGCCAGTTTGAATTGGACGGGGAGATTGCCAGTTTTAATTGGATGGGGAGAGTGCCAGTTTGAATTGGATGGGGAGAGTGCCAGTTTTAATTGGACGGGGAGAGTGCCAGTGTGAATTGGATGGGGAGAGTGTCAGTTTGAATTGGACGGGGAGAGTGCCAGTTTTAATTGGACGGGGAAAATGCCAGTTTGAATTGGACGGGGAGAGTGCCAGTTTGAATTGGACGGGGAGAGTGCCAGTTTTAATTGGACGGGAAGAGTGCCAGTTTGAATTGGACGGGAAGAGTGCCAGTTTGAATTGGACGGGAAGAGTGCCAGTTTGAATTGGACGGGGAGAGTGCCAGTTTGAATTGGACGAGGAGAGTGCCAGTTTGAATTGGACGGGGAGAGTGCCAGTGTTAATTGGACGGGGAGAGTGCCAGTTTTAATTGGACAGGGAGATTGCCAGTTTTAATTGGACGGCGAGAGTGCCAGTTTTAATTGGACAGGGAGAGTGCCAGTTTGAATTGGACGGGGAGAGTGCCAGTTTTAATTGGACGGGGACAGTGCCAGTTTTAATTGGACGGGAAGAGTGCCAATTTGAATTGGACGGGAAGAGTGCCAGTTTGAATTGGACGGGGAGAGTGCCAGTTTGAATTGGACGGGGAGAGTGCCAGTTTTAATTGGACAGGGAGAGTGCCATTTTGAATTGGACGAGGAGAGTGCCAGTTTGAATTGGACGGGGAGAGTGCCAGTTTTAATTGGACGGGGAGTGTGCCAGTTTTAATTGGACGAGGAGAGTGCCAGTTTGAATTGGACGGGGAGAGTGCCAGTTTGAATTGGACGGGAAGAGTGCCAGTTTGAATTGGACGGGGAGAGTGCCAGTTTGAATTGGATGGGGAGAGTGCCAGTTTTAATTGGACGGTGATAGTGCCAGTTTGAATTGGACGGGGAGAGTGACAGTTTGAATTGGACGGGGAGAGTGCCAGTTTTAATTGGACGGGGAGAGTGCCAGTTTTAATTGGGCGGGGAGCGTGCCAGTTTGAATTGGACGGGGAGAGTGCCAGATTTAATTGGACGGGGAGAGTGCCAGTTTTAATTGGACGGGGAGAGTGCCAGTTTTAATAGGACGGGGAGAGTGCCAGTTTTAATTGGACGGGGAGAGTGCCAGTTTTAATTGGATGGGGAGAGTGCCAGTTTGAATTGGACGGGTTGAGTGCCAGTTTTAATTGGACGGGGAGAGTGCCAGTTTTAATTGGACGGGGAGAGTGCCAGTTTGAATTGGACGGGGAGAGTGCCAGTTTGAATTGCTTGGCGATCGTGCCAATTTGAATTGGACGCGGAGAGTGCCAGTTTTAATTGGGCGGGGAGAGTGCCAGTTTGAATTGGACGGGGAGCGTGCCAGTTTTAATTGGACGGGGAGAGTGCCAGTTTGAATTGGACGGGGAGAGTGCCAGTTTTAATTGGACGGGGAGTGTGCCAGTTTGAATTGGACGGGGAGAGTGCCAGTTTGAATTGGACGGGGAGAGTGCCAGTTTGAATTGGACGGGGAGAGTGCCAGTTTGAATTGGACGGGGAGAGTGCCAGTTTGAATTGGACGGGGAGAGTGCCAGTTTTAATTGGACGGGGAGAGTGCCAGTTTGAATTGGACGGGAAGAGTGCCAGTTTTAATTGGACGAGGAGAGTGCCAGTTTGAATTGGACGGGGAGAGTGCCAGTTTTAATTGGATGGGGAGAGTACTAGTTTTAATTGGACCGGAAGAGTGCCAGTTTGAATTGGACGGGGAGAGTGCCAGTTTGTATTGGATGGGGAGAGTGCCAGTTTGAATTGGACGAGGAGAGTGCCAGTTTGAATTGGACGGGAAGAGTGCCAGTTTTAATTGGACGAGGAGAGTGCCAGTTTGAATTGGACGTGGAGAGTGCCAATTTTAATTGGACGGTGAGTGTGCCAGTTTTAATTGGATGGGGAGAGTGCCAGTTTTCATTGGATGGGGAGAGTGACAGTTTGAATTGGACGGGAATTGGACGGGGAGAGTGCCAGTTTGAATTGGACGGGGAGAGTGCCAGTTTGAATTGGACGGGGAGAGCGCCTGTTTGAATTGGACGGGGAGAGCGCCAGTTTCAATTGAACGGGGAGAGTGCCAGTTTGAATTGGACGGGGAGAGTGCCAGTTTTAATTGTACGGGGAGAGTGCCAGTTTTAATTGGACGGGGAGAGTGCCAGTTTGAATTGGACAGGGAGAGTGCCAGTTTTAATTGGACGGGGAGAGTGCCAGTTTTAATTGGACGGGGAGAGTGCCAGTTTGAATTGGACGGGGAGAGTGCCAGTTTGAATTGGATGGGGAGAGTGCCAGTTTTAATTGAACGGGGCGAGTGCCAGTTTTAATTGGACGGGGAGTGTGCCAGTTTGAATTGGACGGGGAGAGTGCCAGTTTGAATTGGACGGGGAGAGTGCCAGTTTGAATTGGACGGGGAGAGTGCCAGTTTGAATTGGACGGGGAGAGTGCCAGTTTGAATTGGACGGGGAGAGTGCCAGTTTTAATTGGGCGGGGAGAGTGCCAGTTTGAATTGGACGGGAAGAGTGCCAGTTTTAATTGGACGAGGAGAGTGCCAGTTTGAATTGGACGGGGAGAGTGCCAGTTTTAATTGGATGGGGAGAGTACCAGTTTTAATTGGACCGGAAGAGTGCCAGTTTGAATTGGACGGGGAGAGTGCCAGTTTGTATTGGATGGGGAGAGTGCCAGTTTGAATTGGACGAGGAGAGTGCCAGTTTGAATTGGACGGGAAGAGTGCCAGTTTGAATTGGACGGGGAGAGTGCCAGTTTGAATTGGACGTGGAGAGTGCCAGTTTTAATTGCACGGGGAGAGTGCCAGTTTGAATTGGACGGGGAGAGTGCCAGTTTTAATTGGATGGGGAGAGTGCCAGCTTTAATTGGACGGGGAGAGTGCCAGTTTGAATTGGACGGGGAGAGTGCCAGTTTTATTTGGATGGGGAGAGTGCCACTTTTAATTGGATGGGGAGAGTGCCAGTTTGAATTGGACGGGGAGAGTGCCAGTTTGAATTGGACGGGGAGAGTGCCAGTTTGAATTGGACGGGGAGAGTGCCGGTTTGAATTGGACGGGGAGAGTGCCAGTTTGAATTGGACGGGGAGAGAGTGCCAGTTTGAATTGGACGGGGAGAGTGCCAGTTTGAATTGGACGGGGAGAGCGCAGGTTTGAATTGGACGGGGAGAGTGCCAGTTTGAATTGGACGGGGAGAGAGTGCCAGTTTGAATTGGATGGGGAGAGTGCCAGTTTTAATTGGATGGGGAGTGTGCCAGTTTTAATTGGACGGGGAGAGTGCCAGTTTGAATTCGACAGCGAAAGTGCCAGTTATAACTGGATGGGGAGAGTGCCAGTTTGAATTGAAATGGGGAGAGTGCCAGTTTGAATTGGACGTGGAGAGTGCCAGTTTGAATTGGACGGGGAGAGTGCCAGTTTGAATTGGACGGGGAGAGTGCCAGTTTAAATTGGACGGGGAGAGTGCCAGTTTGAATTGGACGGGGAGAGTGCCAGTTTGAATTGGACGTGGAGAGTGCCAGTTTTAATTGGACGGGGAGAGTGCCAGTTTGAATTGGACGGGGAGAGTGCCAGTTTTAATTGCACGGGGAGAGTGCCAGTTTGAATTGGACGGGGAGAGTGCCAGTTTTAATTGGACGGGGAGAGTGCCAGTTATAATTGGACGGGGAGAGTGCCAGTTTGAATTGGACGGGGAGAGTGCCAGTTTGAATTGGACGGGGAGAGTGCCAGTTTTAATTGGACGGGGAGAGTGACAGTTTTAATTGGACGGGAAGAGTGCCAATTTGAATTGGACGGGAAGAGTGCCAGTTTGAATTGGACGGGGAGAGTGCCAGTTTGAATTGGACGGGGAGAGTGCCAGTTTTAATTGGACAGGGAGAGTGCCATTTTGAATTGGACGAGGAGAGTGCCAGTTTGAATTGGACGGGGAGAGTGCCAGTTTTAATTGGACGGGGAGTGTGCCAGTTTTAATTGGACGAGGAGAGTGCCAGTTTGAATTGGACGGGGAGAGTCCCAGTTTGAATTGGACGGGAAGAGTGCCAGTTTGAATTGGACGGGGAGAGTGCCAGTTTGAATTGGATGGGGAGAGTGCCAGTTTTAATTGGACGGTGATAGTGCCAGTTTGAATTGGACGGGGAGAGTGACAGTTTGAATTGGACGGGGAGAGTGCCAGTTTTAATTGGACGGGGAGAGTGCCAGTTTTAATTGGGCGGGGAGCGTGCCAGTTTGAATTGGACGGGGAGAGTGCCAGATTTAATTGGACGGGGAGAGTGCCAGTTTTAATTGGACGGGGAGAGTGCCAGTTTTAATAGGACGGGGAGAGTGCCAGTTTTAATTGGACGGTGAGAGTGCCAGTTTTAATTGGATGGGGAGAGTGCCAGTTTGAATTGGACGGGGAGAGTGCCAGTTTTAATTGGACGGGGAGAGTGCCAGTTTTAATTGGACGGGGAGAGTGCCAGTTTGAATTGGACGGGGAGAGTGCCAGTTTGAATTGCATGGCGATCGCGCCAATTTGAATTGGACGCGGAGAGTGCCAGTTTTAATTGGGCGGGGAGAGTGCCAGTTTGAATTGGACGGGGAGCGTGCCAGTTTTAATTGGACGGGGAGAGTGCCAGTTTTAATTGGACGGGGAGAGTGCCAGTTTTAATTGGACGGGGAGTGTGCCAGTTTGAATTGGACGGGGAGAGTGCCAGTTTGAATTGGACGGGGAGAGTGCCAGTTTGAATTGGACGGGGAGAGTGCCAGTTTGAATTGGACGGGGAGAGTGCCAGTTTGAATTGGACGGGGAGAGTGCCAGTTTTAATTGGACGGGGAGAGTGCCAGTTTGAATTGGACGGGAAGAGTGCCAGTTTTAATTGGACGAGGAGAGTGCCAGTTTGAATTGGACGGTGAGAGTGCCAGTTTTAATTGGATGGGGAGAGTACCAGTTTTAATTGGACCGGAAGAGTGCCAGTTTGAATTGGACGGGGAGAGTGCCAGTTTGTATTGGATGGGGAGAGTGCCAGTTTGAATTGGACGAGGAGAGTGCCAGTTTGAATTGGACGGGAAGAGTGCCAGTTTTAATTGGACGAGGAGAGTGCCAGTTTGAATTGGACGTGGAGAGTGCCAATTTTAATTGGACGGTGAGTGTGCCAGTTTTAATTGGATGGCGAGAGTGCCAGTTTTCATTGGATGGGGAGAGTGACAGTTTGAATTGGACGGGA
The DNA here is from genome assembly GCF_052327205.1 of Somniosus microcephalus. Taxonomy (NCBI): domain Eukaryota; kingdom Metazoa; phylum Chordata; class Chondrichthyes; order Squaliformes; family Somniosidae; genus Somniosus; species Somniosus microcephalus. The sequence continues at coordinate 26,948,824 of NC_141000.1, read as the reverse complement.
ATTGGACGGGGAGAGTGCCAGTTTGAATTGGACGGGGAGAGTGCCAGTTTGAATTGGACGGGGAGAGCGCCAGTTTGAATTGGACGGGGAGAGCGCCAGTTTCAATTGAACGGGGAGAGTGCCAGTTTGAATTGGACGGGGAGAGTGCCAGTTTTAATTGTACGGGGAGAGTGCCAGTTTTAATTGGACGGGGAGAGTGCCGGTTTGAATTGGACAGGGAGAGTGCCAGTTTTAATTGGACGGGGAGAGTGCCAGTTTTAATTGGACGGGGAGAGTGCCAGTTTGAATTGGATGGGGAGAGTGCCAGTTTTAATTGGACGGGGAGAGTGCCAGTTTTAATTGGACGGGGAGTGTGCCAGTTTGAATTGGACGGGGAGAGTGCCAGTTTGAATTGGACGGGGAGAGTGCCAGTTTGAATTGGACGGGGAGAGTGCCAGTTTGAATTGGACGGGGAGAGTGCCAGTTTGAATTGGACGGGGAGAGTGCCAGTTTTAATTGGACGGGGAGAGTGCCAGTTTGAATTGGACGGGAAGAGTGCCAGTTTTAATTGGACGAGGAGAGTGCCAGTTTGAATTGGACGGGGAGAGTGCCAGTTTTAATTGGATGGGGAGAGTACCAGTTTTAATTGGACCGGAAGAGTGCCAGTTTGAATTGGACGGGGAGAGTGCCAGTTTGTATTGGATGGGGAGAGTGCCAGTTTGAATTGGACGAGGAGAGTGCCAGTTTGAATTGGACGGGAAGAGTGCCAGTTTTAATTGGACGAGGAGAGTGCCAGTTTGAATTGGACGTGGAGAGTGCCAATTTTAATTGGACGGTGAGTGTGCCAGTTTTAATTGGATGGGGAGAGTGCCAGTTTTCATTGGATGGGGAGAGTGACAGTTTGAATTGGACGGGAATTGGACGGGGAGAGTGCCAGTTTGAATTGGACGGGGAGAGTGCCAGTTTGAATTGGACGGGGAGAGCGCCTGTTTGAATTGGACGGGGAGAGCGCCAGTTTCAATTGAACGGGGAGAGTGCCAGTTTGAATTGGACGGGGAGAGTGCCAGTTTTAATTGTACGGGGAGAGTGCCAGTTTTAATTGGACGGGGAGAGTGCCAGTTTGAATTGGACAGGGAGAGTGCCAGTTTTAATTGGACGGGGAGAGTGCCAGTTTTAATTGGACGGGGAGAGTGCCAGTTTGAATTGGACGGGGAGAGTGCCAGTTTGAATTGGATGGGGAGAGTGCCAGTTTTAATTGAACGGGGCGAGTGCCAGTTTTAATTGGACGGGGAGTGTGCCAGTTTGAATTGGACGGGGAGAGTGCCAGTTTGAATTGGACGGGGAGAGTGCCAGTTTGAATTGGACGGGGAGAGTGCCAGTTTGAATTGGACGGGGAGAGTGCCAGTTTGAATTGGACGGGGAGAGTGCCAGTTTTAATTGGGCGGGGAGAGTGCCAGTTTGAATTGGACGGGAAGAGTGCCAGTTTTAATTGGACGAGGAGAGTGCCAGTTTGAATTGGACGGGGAGAGTGCCAGTTTTAATTGGATGGGGAGAGTACCAGTTTTAATTGGACCGGAAGAGTGCCAGTTTGAATTGGACAGGGAGAGTGCCAGTTTGTATTGGATGGGGAGAGTGCCAGTTTGAATTGGACGAGGAGAGTGCCAGTTTGAATTGGACGGGAAGAGTGCCAGTTTGAATTGGACGGGGAGAGTGCCAGTTTGAATTGGACGTGGAGAGTGCCAGTTTTAATTGGACGGGGAGAGTGCCAGTTTGAATTGGACGGGGAGAGTGCCAGTTTTAATTGCACGGGGAGAGTGCCAGTTTGAATTGGACGGGGAGAGTGCCAGTTTTAATTGGATGGGGAGAGTGCCAGCTTTAATTGGACGGGGAGAGTGCCAGTTTGAATTGGACGGGGAGAGTGCCAGTTTTATTTGGATGGGGAGAGTGCCACTTTTAATTGGATGGGGAGAGTGCCAGTTTGAATTGGACGGGGAGAGTGCCAGTTTGAATTGGACGGGGAGAGTGCCAGTTTGAATTGGACGGGGAGAGTGCCGGTTTGAATTGGAAGGGGAGAGTGCCAGTTTGAATTGGACGGGGAGAGAGTGCCAGTTTGAATTGGACGGGGAGAGTGCCAGTTTGAATTGGACGGGGAGAGCGCAGGTTTGAATTGGACGGGGAGAGTGCCAGTTTGAATTGGACGGGGAGAGAGTGCCAGTTTGAATTGGATGGGGAGAGTGCCAGTTTTAATTGGATGGGGAGTGTGCCAGTTTTAATTGGACGGGGAGAGTGCCAGTTTGAATTCGACAGCGAGAGTGCCAGTTATAACTGGATGGGGAGAGTGCCAGTTTGAATTGGAATGGGGAGAGTGCCAGTTTGAATTGGACGTGGAGAGTGCCAGTTTGAATTGGACGGGGAGAGTGCCAGTTTGAATTGGACGGGGAGAGTGCCAGTTTAAATTGGACGGGGAGAGTGCCAGTTTGAATTGGACGGGGAGAGTGCCAGTTTGAATTGGACGTGGAGAGTGCCAGTTTTAATTGGACTGGGAGAGTGCCAGTTTGAATTGGACGGGGAGAGTGCCAGTTTTAATTGCACGGGGAGAGTGCCAGTTTGAATTGGACGGGGAGAGTGCCAGTTTTAATTGGATGGGGAGAGTGCCAGTTTTAATTGGACGGGGAGAGTGCCAGTTTGAATTGGACGGGGAGAGTGCCAGTTTGAATTGGACGGGGAGAGTGCCAGTTTTAATTGGACGGGGAGAGTGCCAGTTTTAATTGGACGGGAAGAGTGCCAATTTGAATTGGACGGGAAGAGTGCCAGTTTGAATTGGACGGGGAGAGTGCCAGTTTGAATTGGACGGGGAGAGTGCCAGTTTTAATTGGACAGGGAGAGTGCCATTTTGAATTGGACGAGGAGAGTGCCAGTTTGAATTGGACGGGGAGAGTGCCAGTTTTAATTGGACGGGGAGTGTGCCAGTTTTAATTGGACGAGGAGAGTGCCAGTTTGAATTGGACGGGGAGAGTGCCAGTTTGAATTGGACGGGAAGAGTGCCAGTTTGAATTGGACGGGGAGAGTGCCAGTTTGAATTGGATGGGGAGAGTGCCAGTTTTAATTGGACGGTGATAGTGCCAGTTTGAATTGGACGGGGAGAGTGACAGTTTGAATTGGACGGGGAGAGTGCCAGTTTTAATTGGACGGGGAGAGTGCCAGTTTTAATTGGGCGGGGAGCGTGCCAGTTTGAATTGGACGGGGAGAGTGCCAGATTTAATTGGACGGGGAGAGTGCCAGTTTTAATTGGACGGGGAGAGTGCCAGTTTTAATAGGACGGGGAGAGTGCCAGTTTTAATTGGACGGGGAGAGTGCCAGTTTTAATTGGATGGGGAGAGTGCCAGTTTGAATTGGACGGGGAGAGTGCCAGTTTTAATTGGACGGGGAGAGTGCCAGTTTTAATTGGACGGGGAGAGTGCCAGTTTGAATTGGACGGGGAGAGTGCCAGTTTGAATTGCATGGCGATCGCGCCAATTTGAATTGGACGCGGAGAGTGCCAGTTTTAATTGGGCGGGGAGAGTGCCAGTTTGAATTGGACGGGGAGCGTGCCAGTTTTAATTGGACGGGGAGAGTGCCAGTTTTAATTGGACGGGGAGAGTGCCAGTTTTAATTGGACGGGGAGTGTGCCAGTTTGAATTGGACGGGGAGAGTGCCAGTTTGAATTGGACGGGGAGAGTGCCAGTTTGAATTGGACGGGCAGAGTGCCAGTTTGAATTGGACGGGGAGAGTGCCAGTTTGAATTGGACGGGGAGAGTGCCAGTTTTAATTGGACGGGGAGAGTGCCAGTTTGAATTGGACGGGAAGAGTGCCAGTTTTAATTGGACGAGGAGAGTGCCAGTTTGAATTGGACGGTGAGAGTGCCAGTTTTAATTGGATGGGGAGAGTACCAGTTTTAATTGGACCGGAAGAGTGCCAGTTTGAATTGGACGGGGAGAGTGCCAGTTTGTATTGGATGGGGAGAGTGCCAGTTTGAATTGGACGAGGAGAGTGCCAGTTTGAATTGGACGGGAAGAGTGCCAGTTTTAATTGGACGAGGAGAGTGCCAGTTTGAATTGGACGTGGAGAGTGCCAATTTTAATTGGACGGTGAGTGTGCCAGTTTTAATTGGATGGCGAGAGTGCCAGTTTTCATTGGATGGGGAGAGTGACAGTTTGAATTGGACGGGAATTGGACGGGGAGAGTGCCAGTTTGAATTGGACGGGGAGAGTGCCAGTTTGAATTGGACGGGGAGAGCGCCAGTTTGAATTGGACGGGGAGAGCGCCAGTTTCAATTGAACGGGGAGAGTGCCAGTTTGAATTGGACGGGGAGAGTGCCAGTTTTAATTGTACGGGGAGAGTGCCAGTTTTAATTGGACGGGGAGAGTGCCGGTTTGAATTGGACAGGGAGAGTGCCAGTTTTAATTGGACGGGGAGAGTGCCAGTTTTAATTGGACGGGGAGAGTGCCAGTTTGAATTGGATGGGGAGAGTGCCAGTTTTAATTGGACGGGGAGAGTGCCTGTTTTAATTGGACGGGGAGTGTGCCAGTTTGAATTGGACGGGGAGAGTGCCAGTTTGAATTGGACGGGGAGAGTGCCAGTTTGAATTGGACGGGGAGAGTGCCAGTTTGAATTGGACGGGGAGAGTGCCAGTTTGAATTGGACGGGGAGAGTGCCAGTTTTAATTGGACGGGGAGAGTGCCAGTTTGAATTGGACGGGAAGAGTGCCAGTTTTAATTGGACGAGGAGAGTGCCAGTTTGAATTGGACGGGGAGAGTGCCAGTTTTAATTGGATGGGGAGAGTACCAGTTTTAATTGGACCGGAAGAGTGCCAGTTTGAATTGGACGGGGAGAGTGCCAGTTTGTATTGGATGGGGAGAGTGCCAGTTTGAATTGGACGAGGAGAGTGCCAGTTTGAATTGGACGGGAAGAGTGCCAGTTTTAATTGGACGAGGAGAGTGCCAGTTTGAATTGGACGTGGAGAGTGCCAATTTTAATTGGACGGTGAGTGTGCCAGTTTTAATTGGATGGGGAGAGTGCCAGTTTTCATTGGATGGGGAGAGTGCCAGTTTGAATTGGACGGGAATTGGACGGGGAGAGTGCCAGTTTGAATTGGACGGGGAGAGTGCCAGTTTGAATTGGACGGGGAGAGCGCCAGTTTGAATTGGACGGGGAGAGCGCCAGTTTCAATTGAACGGGGAGAGTGCCAGTTTGAATTGGACGGGGAGAGTGCCAGTTTTAATTGTACGGGGAGAGTGCCAGTTTTAATTGGACGGGGAGAGTGCCGGTTTGAATTGGACAGGGAGAGTGCCAGTTTTAATTGGACGGGGAGAGTGCCAGTTTTAATTGGACGGGGAGAGTGCCAGTTTGAATTGGACGGGGAGAGTGCCAGTTTGAATTGGATGGGGAGAGTGCCAGTTTGCATTGGACTGGGAGAGTGCCGGTTTGAATTGGACGGGGAGAGTGCCAGTTTGAATTGGACGGGGAGAGAGTGCCAGTTTGAATTGGACGGGGAGAGTGCCAGTTTGAATTGGACGCGGAGAGCGCCGGTTTGAATTGGACGGGGAGAGTGCCAGTTTGCATTGGACGGGGAGAGAGTGCCAGTTTGAATTGGATGGGGAGAGTGCCAGTTTGAATTGGATGGGGAGAGTGCCAGTTTGAATTGGACGGGGAGAGTGCCAGTTTTAATTGGGCAGGGAGAGTGCCAGTTTGAATTGGATGGGGAGAGTGCCAGTTTGAATTGGACGGGGAGAGTGCCAGTTTGAATTGGACGGGGAGAGTGCCAGTTTGAATTGGGCGGGGAGGTAGTGCCAGTTTGAATTGGACGGGGAGAGTGCCAGTTTGAATTGGGCGGGGAGGTAGTGCCAGTTTGAATTGGACGGGGAGAGTGCCAGTTTTATTTGGATGGGGAGAGTGCCTGTTTTAATTGGATGGGGAGTGTGCCAGTTTTAATTGGACGGGGAGAGTGCCAGTTTTAATTGGACGGGGAGAGTGCCAGATTGAATTGGATGGGGAGAGCGCCAGTTTGAATTGGACGGGGAGGGTGCCAGTTTGAATTGGACGGGGAGAGAGCCAGTTTGAATTGGACGGGGAGAGTGCCAGTTTGATTTGGACGGGGAGAGTGCCAGTTTGAAGTGGATGGGGAGAGTGCCAGTTTGAATTCGACAGGGAGAGTGCCAATTTTAACTGGATGTGGAGAGTGCCAGTTTTAATTGGACGGGGTGAGTGCCAGTTTTAATTGGACGGGGAGAGTGCCAGTTTGAATTGGACGGGGAGAGTGCCAGTTTTAATTGGACGGGTAGAGTGCCAGTTTTAATTGGACGGGAAGAGTGCCAATTTGAATTGGACGGGAAGATTGCCAGTTTGAATTGGACGGGGAGAGTGCCAGTTTGAATTGGACGGGGAGAGTGCCAGTTTTAATTGGACAGGGAGAGCGCCAGTTTGAATTGGACGAGGAGAGTGCCAGTTTTAATTGGACGGGGAGTGTGCCAGTTTGAATTGGACGGGGAGAGTGCCAGTTTTAATTGGACGGGGAGAGTGCCAGTTTGAATTGGACGGGGAGAGTGCCAGTTTTATTTGGATGGGGAGAGTGCCACTTTTAATTGGATGGGGAGAGTGCCAGTTTGAATTGGACGGGGAGAGTGCCAGTTTGAATTAGACGGGGAGAGTGCCAGTTATAACTGGATGGGGAGAGTGCCAGTTTGAATTGGAATGGGGAGAGTGCCAGTTTGAATTGGACGTGGAGAGTGCCAGTTTGAATTGGACGGGGAGAGTGCCAGTTTGAATTGGACGGGGAGAGTGCCAGTTTAAATTGGACGGGGAGAGTGCCAGTTTGAATTGGACGGGGAGAGTGCCAGTTTGAATTGGACATGGAGAGTGCCTGTTTTAATTGGACGGGGAGAGTGCCAGTTTGAATTGGACGGGGAGAGTGCCAGTTTTAATTGCACGGGGAGACTGCCAGTTTGAATTGGACGGGGAGAGTGCCAGTTTTAATTGGATGGGGAGAGTGCCAGTTTTAATTGGACGGGGAGAGTGCCAGTTTGAATTGGACGGGGAGAGTGCCAGTTTGAATTGGACGGGGAGAGTGCCAGTTTTAATTGGACGGGGAGAGTGCCAGTTTTAATTGGACAGGGAGAGTGCCATTTTGAATTGGACGAGGAGAGTGCCAGTTTGAATTGGACGGGGAGAGTGCCAGTTTTAATTGGACGGGGAGTGTGCCAGTTTTAATTGGACGAGGAGAGTGCCAGTTTGAATTGGACGGGGAGAGTGCCAGTTTGAATTGGACGGGAAGAGTGCCAGTTTGAATTGGACGGGGAGAGTGCCAGTTTGAATTGGACGGGGAGAGTGCCAGTTTTATTTGGATGGGGAGAGTGCCACTTTTAATTGGATGGGGAGAGTGCCAGTTTGAATTGGACGGGGAGAGTGCCAGTTTGAATTGGACGGGGAGAGTGCCAGTTTGAATTGGACGGGGAGAGTGCCGGTTTGAATTGGACGGGGAGAGTGCCAGTTTGAATTGGACGGGGAGAGAGTGCCAGTTTGAATTCGACAGCGAGAGTGCCAGTTATAACTGGATGGGGAGAGTGCCAGTTTGAATTGGAATGGGGAGAGTGCCAGTTTGAATTGGACGTGGAGAGTGCCAGTTTGAATTGGACGGGGAGAGTGCCAGTTTGAATTGGACGGGGAGAGTGCCAGTTTAAATTGGACGGGGAGAGTGCCAGTTTGAATTGGACGGGGAGAGTGCCAGTTTGAATTGGACATGGAGAGTGCCTGTTTTAATTGGACGGGGAGAGTGCCAGTTTGAATTGGACGGGGAGAGTGCCAGTTTTAATTGCACGGGGAGAGTGCCAGTTTGAATTGGACGGGGAGAGTGCCAGTTTTAATTGGATGGGGAGAGTGCCAGTTTTAATTGGACGGGGAGAGTGCCAGTTTGAATTGGACGGGGAGAGTGCCAGTTTGAATTGGACGGGGAGAGTGGCAGTTTTAATTGGACGGGGAGAGTGCCAGTTTTAATTGGACAGGGAGAGTGCCATTTTGAATTGGACGAGGAGAGTGCCAGTTTGAATTGGACGGGGTGAGTGCCAGTTTTAATTGGACGGGGAGTGTGCCAGTTTTAATTGGACGAGGAGAGTGCCAGTTTGAATTGGACGGGGAGAGTGCCAGTTTGAATTGGACGGGAAGAGTGCCAGTTTGAATTGGACGGGGAGAGTGCCAGTTTGAATTGGATGGGGAGAGTGCCAGTTTTAATTGGACGGTGATAGTGCCAGTTTGAATTGGACGGGGAGAGTGACAGTTTGAATTGGACGGGGAGAGTGCCAGTTTGAATTGGACGGGGAGAGTGCCAGTTTTAATTGGACAGGGAGAGTGCCATTTTGAATTGGACGAGGAGAGTGCCAGTTTGAATTGGACGGGGAGAGTGCCAGTTTTAATTGGACGGGGAGTGTGCCAGTTTTAATTGGACGAGGAGAGTGCCAGTTTGAATTGGACGGGGAGAGTGCCAGTTTGAATTGGACGGGAAGAGTGCCAGTTTGAATTGGACGGGGAGAGTGCCAGTTTGAATTGGATGGGGAGAGAGCCAGTTTTAATTGGACGGTGATAGTGCCAGTTTGAATTGGGCGGGGAGAGTGACAGTTTGAATTGGACGGGGAGAGTGCCAGTTTGAATTGGACGGGGAGAGTGCCAGTTTTAATTGGACGGGGAGAGTGCCAGTTTTAATTGGACAGGGAGAGTGCCATTTTGAATTGGACGAGGAGAGTGCCAGTTTGAATTGGACGGGGAGAGTGCCAGTTTTAATTGGACGGGGAGTGTGCCAGTTTTAATTGGACGAGGAGAGTGCCAGTTTGAATTGGACGGGGAGAGTGCCAGTTTGAATTGGACGGGAAGAGTGCCAGTTTGAATTGGACGGGGAGAGTGCCAGTTTGAATTGGATGGGGAGAGTGCCAGTTTTAATTGGACGGTGATAGTGCCAGTTTGAATTGGACGGGGAGAGTGACAGTTTGAATTGGACGGGGAGAGTGCCAGTTTGAATTGGACGGGGAGAGTGCCAGTTTTAATTGGACAGGGAGAGTGCCATTTTGAATTGGACGAGGAGAGTGCCAGTTTGAATTGGACGGGGAGAGTGCCAGTTTTAATTGGACGGGGAGTGTGCCAGTATTAATTGGACGAGGAGAGTGCCAGTTTGAATTGGACGGGGAGAGTGCCAGTTTGAATTGGACGGGAAGAGTGCCAGTTTGAATTGGACGGGGAGAGTGCCAGTTTGAATTGGATGGGGAGAGTGCCAGTTTTAATTGGACGGTGATAGTGCCAGTTTGAATTGGACGGGGAGAGTGACAGTTTGAATTGGACGGGGAGAGTGCCAGTTTTAATTGGACGGGGAGAGTGCCAGTTTTAATTGCGCGGGGAGCGTGCCAGTTTGAATTGGACGGGGAGAGTGCCAGATTTAATTGGACGGGGAGAGTGCCAGTTTTAATTGGACGGGGAGAGTGCCAGTTTTAATAGGACGGGGAGAGTGCCAGTTTTAATTGGACAGGGAGAGTGCCAGTTTTAATTGGATGGGGAGAGTGCCAGTTTGAATTGGACGGGGAGAGTGCCAGTTTTAATTGGACGGGGAGAGTGCCAGTTTTAATTGGACGGGGGGAGTGCCAGTTTGAATTGGATGGGGAAAGTGCCAGTTTGAATTGGACGGGGAGAGTGCCAGTTTTAATTGGACGGGGAGAGTGCCAGTTTGAATTGGACGGGAAGAGTGCCAGTTTGAATTGGACGGGGAGAGTGCCAGTTTTAATTGGACGGGGAGAGCGCCAGTTTGAATTGGACGGGGAGAGACTGCCAGTTTGAATTGGACGGGGAGAGTGCCAGTTTGAAATGGACGGGGAGAGTGCCAGTTTGAATTGGACGAGGAGAGTGCCAGTTTGAATTGGACGGGGAGAGTGCCAGTGTTAATTGGACGGGGAGAGTGCCAGTGTTAATTGGACGGGGAGAGTGCCAGTTTTAATTGGACAGGGAGAGTGCCAGTTTTAATTGGACGGGGAGAGTGCCAGTTTGAATTGGACGGGGAGAGTGCCATTTTGAATTGGACGGGAAGAGTGCCAGTTTTAATTGGACGGGAAGAGTGCCAGTTTGAATTGGACGGGGAGAGTGCCATTTTGAATTGGACGGGAAGAGTGCCATTTTGAATTGGACGGGAAGAGTGCCAGTTTGAATTGGACGGGGAGAGTGCCGGTTTGAATTGGACGGGGAGAGCGCCAGTTTGAATTGGACGGGGAGAGTGCCAGTTTGAATTGGATGGCGAGAGTGCCAGTTATAATTGGACGGAGAGAGTGCCAGTTTGAATTGGACGGGGAGAGTGCCAGTTTGAATTGGACGGGGAGAGTGCCAGTTTGAATTGCATGGCGATCGCGCCAATTTGAATTGGACGCGGAGAGTGCCAGTTTTAATTGGGCGGGGAGAGTGCCAGTTTGAATTGGACGGGGAGCGTGCCAGTTTTAATTGAACGGGGAGAGTGCCAGTTTTAATTGGACGGGGAGAGTGCCAGTTTTAATTGGACGGGGAGTGTGCCAGTTTGAATTGGACGGGGAGAGTGCCAGTTTGAATTGGACGGGGAGAGTGCCAGTTTGAATTGGACGGGGAGAGTGCCAGTTTGAATTGGACGGGGAGAGTGCCAGTTTGAATTGGACGGGGAGAGTGCCAGTTTTAATTGGACGGGGAGAGTGCCACTTTGAATTGGACGGGAAGAGTGCCAGTTTTAATTGGACGAGGAGAGTGCCAGTTTGAATTGGACGGGGAGAGTGCCAGTTTTAATTGGACGGGGAGAGTACCAGTTTTAATTGGACCGGAAGAGTGCCAGTTTGAATTGGACGGGGAGAGTGCCAGTTTGTATTGGATGGGGAGAGTGCCAGTTTGAATTGGACGAGGAGAGTGCCAGTTTGAATTGGACGGGAAGAGTGCCAGTTTTAATTGGACGAGGAGAGTGCCAGTTTGAATTGGACGTGGAGAGTGCCAATTTTAATTGGACGGTGAGTGTGCCAGTTTTAATTGGATGGGGAGAGTGCCAGTTTTCATTGGATGGGGAGAGTGACAGTTTGAATTGGACGGGAATTGGACGGGGAGAGTGCCAGTTTGAATTGGACGGGGAGAGTGCCAGTTTGAATTGGACGGGGAGAGCGCCAGTTTAAATTGGACGGGGAGAGTGCCAGTTTGAATTGGACGGGGAGAGTGCCAGTTTGAATTGGACGTGGAGAGTGCCAGTTTTAATTGGACGGGGAGAGTGCCAGTTTGAATTGGACGGGGAGAGTGCCAGTTTTAATTGGACGGGGAGAGTGCCAGTTTGAATTGGACGGGGAGAGTGCCAGTTTTAATTGGACGGGGAGAGTGCCAGTTTTAATTGGACGGGAAGAGTGTAAGTTTTAATTGGACGGGGAGAGTGCCAGTTTGAATTGGACTGGGAGAGTGCCAGTTTGAATTGGACGGGGAGAGCGCCAGATTTAATTGGACAGGGAGAGTGCCAGTTTGAATTGGACGAGGAGAGTGCCAGTTTGAATTGGACGGGGAGAGTGCCAGGTTTAATTGGACGGGGAGTGTGCCAGTTTGAATTGGACGAGGAGAGTGCAAGTTTGAATTGGACGGGGGGAGTGCCAGTTCTAATTGGACAGTGCGTGTGCCAGATTTAATTGGACGGGGAGCGTGCCAGTTTCAATTGGACGGGGAGAGTGCCTGTTTGAATTGGATGGGGAGAGTGCCAGTTTGAATTGGACGGGGAGAGTGCCTGTTTTAATTGGATGGGGAGAGTGCCAGTTTGAATTGGACGGGGAGAGTGCCAGTTTTAATTGGACGGGGAGAGTGCCAGTTTGAATTGGACGGGGAGAGTGCCAGTTTGAATTGGACGGGGAGAGTGCCAGTTTGAATTGGACGGTGAGAGTGCCAGTTTTAATTGGACGGGGAGAGTGCCAGTTTTAATTGGACGGGGAGAGTGCCAGTTTTAATTGGACGGGGAGAGTGCAGTTTGAATTGGACGGGGATAGTGCCAGTTTGAATTGGACGGGGAGAGTGCCAGTTTGAATTGGACGGTGAGAGTGCCAGTTTCAATTGGACGGGGAGAGTGCCAGTTTTAATTGGACGGGGAGAGTGCCAGTTTTAATAGGACAGGGAGAGTGCCAGTTTTAATTGGACAGGGAGAGTGCCAGTTTTAATTGGATGGGGAGAGTGCCAGTTTGAATTGGACGGGGAGAGTGCCAGTTTTAATTGGACGGGGAGAGTGCCAGTTTTAATTGGACGGGGGGAGTGCCAGTTTGAATTGGATGGGGAAAGTGCCAGTTTGAATTGGACGGGGAGAGTGCCAGTTTTAATTGGACGGGGAGAGTGCCAGTTTGAATTGGACGGGAAGAGTGCCAGTTTGAATTGGACGGGGAGAGTGCCAGTTTTAATTGGACGGGGAGAGCGCCAGTTTGAATTGGACGGGGAGAGAGTGCCAGTTTGAATTGGACGGGGAGAGTGCCAGTTTGAAATGGACGGGGAGAGTGCCAGTTTGAATTGGACGAGGAGAGTGCCAGTTTGAATTGGACGGGGAGAGTGCCAGTGTTAATTGGACGGGGAGAGTGCCAGTGTTAATTGGACGGGGAGAGTGCCAGTTTTAATTGGACAGGGAGAGTGCCAGTTTTAATTGGACGGGGAGAGTGCCAGTTTGAATTGGACGGGGAGAGTGCCATTTTGAATTGGACGGGAAGAGTGCCAGTTTTAATTGGACGGGAAGAGTGCCAGTTTGAATTGGACGGGGAGAGTGCCATTTTGAATTGGACGGGAAGAGTGCCATTTTGAATTGGACGGGAAGAGTGCCAGTTTGAATTGGACGGGGAGAGTGCCGGTTTCAATTGGACGGGGAGAGCGCCAGTTTGAATTGGACGGGGAGAGTGCCAGTTTGAATTGGATGGCGAGAGTGCCAGTTATAATTGGACGGAGAGAGTGCCAGTTTGAATTGGACGGGGAGAGTGCCAGTTTGAATTGGACGGGGAGAGTGCCAGTTTGAATTGCATGGCGATCGCGCCAATTTGAATTGGACGCGGAGAGTGCCAGTTTTAATTGGGCGGGGAGAGTGCCAGTTTGAATTGGACGGGGAGCGTGCCAGTTTTAATTGGACGGGGAGAGTGCCAGTTTTAATTGGACGGGGAGAGTGCCAGTTTTAATTGGACGGGGAGTGTGCCAGTTTGAATTGGACGGGGAGAGTGCCAGTTTGAATTGGACGGGGAGAGTGCCAGTTTGAATTGGACGGGGAGAGTGCCAGTTTGAATTGGACGGGGAGAGTGCCAGTTTGAATTGGACGGGGAGAGTGCCAGTTTTAATTGGACGGGGAGAGTGCCACTTTGAATTGGACGGGAAGAGTGCCAGTTTTAATTGGACGAGGAGAGTGCCAGTTTGAATTGGACGGGGAGAGTGCCAGTTTTAATTGGACGGGGAGAGTACCAGTTTTAATTGGACCGGAAGAGTGCCAGTTTGAATTGGACGGGGAGAGTGCCAGTTTGTATTGGATGGGGAGAGTGCCAGTTTGAATTGGACGAGGAGAGTGCCAGTTTGAATTGGACGGGAAGAGTGCCAGTTTTAATTGGACGAGGAGAGTGCCAGTTTGAATTGGACGTGGAGAGTGCCAATTTTAATTGGACGGTGAGTGTGCCAGTTTTAATTGGATGGGGAGAGTGCCAGTTTTCATTGGATGGGGAGAGTGACAGTTTGAATTGGACGGGAATTGGACGGGGAGAGTGCCAGTTTGAATTGGACGGGGAGAGTGCCAGTTTGAATTGGACGGGGAGAGCGCCAGTTTGAATTGGACGGGGAGAGCGCCAGTTTCAATTGAACGGGGAGAGTGCCACTTTGAATTGGACGGGGAGAGTGCCAGTTTTAAATGTACGGGGAGAGTGCCAGTTTTAATTGGACGGGGAGAGTGCCAGTTTGAATTGGACAGGGAGAGTGCCAGTTTGAATTGGACGGGGAGAGTGCCAGTTTTAATTGGACGGGGAGAGTGCCAGTTTGAATTGGACGGGGAGAGTGCCAGTTTGAATTGGATGGGGAGAGTGCCAGTTTGAATTGGACTGGGAGAGTGCCGGTTTGAATTGGACGGGGAGAGTGCCAGTTTTAATCGGACGGGGAGAGAGTGCCAGTTTGAATTGGACGGGGAGAGTGCCAGTTTGAATTGGACGCGGAGAGCGCCGGTTTGAATTGGACGGGGAGAGTGCCAGTTTGCATTGGACGGGGAGAGAGTGCCAGTTTGAATTGGATGGGGAGAGTGCCAGTTTGAATTGGATGGGGAGAGTGCCAGTTTGAATTGGACGGGGAGAGTGCCAGTTTGAATTGAACGGGGAGAGTGCCAGTTTGAATTGGACGGGGAGAGTGCCAGTTTTAATTGGGCGGGGAGAGTGCCAGTTTGAATTGGATGGGGAGAGTGCCAGTTTGAATTCGACGGGGAGAGTGCCAGTTTTATTTGGATGGGGAGAGTGCCTGTTTTAATTGGATGGGGAGTGTGCCAGTTTTAATTGGACGGGGAGAGTGCCAGTTTTAATTGGACGGGGAGAGTGCCAGATTGAATTGGATGGGGAGAGCGCCAGTTTGAATTGGACGGGGAGGGTGCCAGTTTGAATTGGACGGGGAGAGAGCCAGTTTGAATTGGACGGGGAGAGTGCCAGTTTGATTTGGACGGGGAGAGTGCCAGTTTGAAGTGGATGGGGACAGTGCCAGTTTGAATTCGACAGGGAGAGTGCCAGTTTTAACTGGATGGGGAGAGTGCCAGTTTGAATTGGACGGGGAGAGAGTGCCAGTTTGAATTGGATGGGGAGAGTGCCGGTTTGAATTGGATGTGGAGAGTGCCAGTTTTAATTGGACGGGGTGAGTGCCAGTTTTAATTGGACGGGGAGAGTGCCAGTTTGAATTGGACGGGGAGAGTGCCAGTTTCAATTGGACGGGTAGAGTGCCAGTTTTAATTGGACGGGAAGAGTGCCAATTTGAATTGGACGGGAAGATTGCCAGTTTGAATTGGACGGGGAGAGTGCCAGTTTGAATTGGACGGGGAGAGTGCCAGTTTTAATTGGACAGGGAGAGTGCCAGTTTGAATTGGACGAGCAGAGTGCCAGTTTTAATTGGACGGGGAGTGTGCCAGTTTGAATTGGACGGGGAGAGTGCCAGTTTTAATTGGACGGGGAGAGTGCCAGTTTGAATTGGACGGGGAGAGTGCCAGTTTTATTTGGACGGGGAGAGTGCCAGTTTGAATTGCATGGCGATCGCGCCAATTTGAATTGGACGCGGAGAGTGCCAGTTTTAATTGGGCGGGGAGAGTGCCAGTTTGAATTGGACGGGGAGCGTGCCAGTTTTAATTGGACGGGGAGCGTGCCAGTTTTAATTGGACGGGGAGAGTGCCAGTTTTAATTGGACGGGGAGTGTGCCAGTTTGAAATGGACGGGGAGAGTGCCAGTTTGAATTGGACGGGGAGAGTGCCAGTTTGAATTGGACGGGGAGAGTGCCAGTTTGAATTGGACGGGGAGAGTGCCAGTTTGAATTGGACGGGGAGAGTGCCAGTTTTAATTGGACGGGGAGAGTGCCACTTTGAATTGGACGGGAAGAGTGCCAGTTTTAATTGGACGAGGAGAGTGCCAGTTTGAATTGGACGGGGAGAGTGCCAGTTTTAATTGGACGGGGAGAGTACCAGTTTTAATTGGACCGGAAGAGTGCCAGTTTGAATTGGACGGGGAGAGTGCCAGTTTGTATTGGATGGGGAGAGTGCCAGTTTGAATTGGACGAGGAGAGTGCCAGTTTGAATTGGACGGGAAGAGTGCCAGTTTTAATTGGACGAGGAGAGTGCCAGTTTGAATTGGACGTGGAGAGTGCCAATTTTCATTGGACGGTGAGTGTGTCAGTTTTAATTGGATGGGGAGAGTGCCAGTTTTCATTGGATGGGGAGAGTGACAGTTTGAATTGGACGGGAATTGGACGGGGAGAGTGCCAGTTTGAATTGGACGGGGAGAGTGCCAGTTTGAATTGGACGGGGAGAGCGCCAGTTTGAATTGGACGGGGAGAGCGCCAGTTTCAATTGAACGGGGAGAGTGCCAGTTTGAATTGGACGGGGAGAGTGCCAGTTTTAATTGTACGGGGAGAGTGCCAGTTTTAATTGGACGGGGAGAGTGCCAGTTTGAATTGGACAGGGAGAGTGCCAGTTTTAATTGGACGGGGAGAGTGCCAGTTTTAATTGGACGGGGAGAGTGCCAGTTTGAATTGGATGGGGAGAGTGCCAGTTTGAATTGGACTGGGAGAGTGCCGGTTTGAATTGGACGGGGAGAGTGCCAGTTTGAATTGGACGGGGAGAGAGTGCCAGTTTGAATTGGACGGGGAGAGTGCCAGTTTGAATTGGACGCGGAGAGCGCCGGTTTGAATTGGACGGGGAGAGTGCCAGTTTGCATTGGACGGGGAGAGAGTGCCAGTTTGAATTGGATGGGGAGAGTGCCAGTTTGAATTGGATGGGGAGAGTGCCAGTTTGAATTGGACGGGGAGAGTGCCAGTTTGAATTGAACGGGGAGAGTGCCAGTTTGAATTGGACGGGGAGAGTGCCAGTTTTAATTGGGCGGGGAGAGTACCAGTTTGAATTGGATGGGGAGAGTGCCAGTTTGAATTCGACGGGGAGAGTGCCAATTTGAATTGGATGGGGAGAGTGCCCGTTTGAATTGGGCGGGGAGGGAGTGCCAGTTTGAATTGGACGGGGAGAGTGCCAGTTTTATTTGGATGGGGAGAGTGCCTGTTTTAATTGGATGGGGAGTGTGCCAGTTTTAATCGGACGGGGAGAGTACCAGTTTTAATTGGACGGGGAGAGTGCCAGATTGAATTGGATGGGGAGAGCGCCAGTTTGAATTGGACGGGGAGGGTGCCAGTTTGAATTGGACGGGGAGAGAGCCAGTTTGAATTGGACGGGGAGAGTGCCAGTTTGATTTGGACGGGGAGAGTGCCAGTTTGAAGTGGATGGGGAGAGTGCCAGTTTGAATTCGACAGGGAGAGTGCCAGTTTTAACTGGATGGGGAGAGTGCCAGTTTGAATTGGACGGGGAGAGAGTGCCAGTTTGAATTGGATGGGGAGAGGGCCGGTTTGAATTGGATGTGGAGAGTGCCAGTTTTAATTGGACGGGGTGAGTGCCAGTTTTAATTGGACGGGGAGAGTGCCAGTTTGAATTGGACGGGGAGAGTGCCAGTTTCAATTGGACGGGTAGAGTGCCAGTTTTAATTGGACGGGAAGAGTGCCAATTTGAATTGGACGGGAAGATTGCCAGTTTGAATTGGACGGGGAGAGTGCCAGTTTGAATTGGACGGGGAGAGTGCCAGTTTTAATTGGACAGGGAGAGTGCAAGTTTGAATTGGACGAGGAGAGTGCCAGTTTTACTTGGACGGGGAGTGTGCCAGTTTGAATTGGACGGGGAGAGTGCCAGTTTTAATTGGACGGGGAGAGTGCCAGTTTGAATTGGACGGGGAGAGTGCCAGTTTTATTTGGATGGGGAGAGTGCCACTTTTAATTGGATGGGGAGAGTGCCAGTTTGAATTGGACGGGGAGAGTGCCAGTTTGAATTGGACGGGGAGAGTGCCAGTTTGAATTGGACGGGGAGAGTGCCGGTTTGAATTGGACGGGGAGAGTGCCAGTTTGAATTGGACGGGGAGAGAGTGCCAGTTTGAATTGGACGGGGAGAGTGCCGTTTGAATTGGACGGGGAGAGCGCAGGTTTGAATTGGACGGGGAGAGTGCCAGTTTGAATTGGACGGGGAGAGAGTGCCAGTTTGAATTGGATGGGGAGAGTGCCAATTTGAATTGGATGGGGAGAGTGCCAATTTGAATTGGATGGGGAGAGTGCCAGTTCTAATTGGACGGGGAGAGTGCCAGTTTGAATTGGATGGGGAGAGTGCCGGTTCTAATTGGACGGGGAGAGTGCCAGTTTGAATTGAACGGGGAGAGTGCCAGTTTGAATTGGATGGGGAGCGCGCCAGTTTGAATTGGACGGGGAGAGTGCCAGTTTTAATTGGGCGGGGAGAGTGCCAGTTTGAATTGGACGGGGAGAGTGCCTGTTTCAATCGAACGGGGAGAGTGCCAGTTTGAATTGGACGGGGAGAGTGCCAGTTTGAATTGGATGGGGAGAGTGACAGATTTAATTGGACGGGGAGAATGCCAGTTTTAATTGGATGGGGAGTGTGCCAGTTTTAATTGGACGGGGAGAGTGCCAGTTTTAATTGGACGGGGAGAGTGCCAGTTTGATTTGGATGGGGAGATTGACAGTTTTAATTGGATGGGGAGAGTGCCAGTTTTAATTGGATGGGGAGTGTGCCAGTTTTAATTGGATGGGGAGAGTGCCTGTTTTAATTGGACGGGGAGAGTGCCAGTTTGAATTCGACAGGGAGAGTGCCAGTTTGAATTGGACGGGGAGAGTGCCAGTTTTAATTGGATGGGGAGAGTGCCAGTTTTAATTGGATGGCGAGTGTGCCAGTTTTAATTGGACGGGGAGAGTGCCAGTTTGAATTCGACAGGGAGAGTGCCAGTTAGAACTGGATGGGGAGAGTGCCGGTTTGAACTGGAATGGGGAGAGTGCCAGTTTGAATTGGACGTGGAGAGTGCCAGTTTGAATTGGACGGGGAGAGTGCCAGTTTGAATTGGACGGGGAGAGTGCCAGTTTAAATTGGACGGGGAGAGTGCCAGTTTGAATTGGACGGGGAGAGTGCCAGTTTGAATTGGACGTGGAGAGTGCCAGTTTTAATTGGACGGGGAGAGTGCCAGTTTGAATTGGACGGGGAGAGTGCCAGTTTTAATTGGACGGGGAGAGTGCCAGTTTGAATTGGACGGGGAGAGTGCCAGTTTTAATTGGACGGGGAGAGTGCCAGTTTTAATTGGACGGGAAGAGTGTAAGTTTTAATTGGACGGGGAGAGTGCCAGTTTGAATTGGACTGGGAGAGTGCCAGTTTGAATTGGACGGGGAGAGCGCCAGATTTAATTGGACAGGGAGAGTGCCAGTTTGAATTGGACGAGGAGAGTGCCAGTTTGAATTGGACGGGGAGAGTGCCAGGTTTAATTGGACGGGGAGTGTGCCAGTTTGAATTGGACGAGGAGAGTGCAAGTTTGAATTGGACGGGGGGAGTGCCAGTTCTAATTGGACAGTGCGTGTGCCAGATTTAATTGGACGGGGAGCGTGCCAGTTTCAATTGGACGGGGAGAGTGCCTGTTTGAATTGGATGGGGAGAGTGCCAGTTTGAATTGGACG
This sequence comes from Somniosus microcephalus, assembly GCF_052327205.1. NCBI lineage: Eukaryota > Metazoa > Chordata > Chondrichthyes > Squaliformes > Somniosidae > Somniosus > Somniosus microcephalus. The sequence goes on along the minus strand of NC_141000.1, from coordinate 26,929,576 downwards.
GGGAGAGTGCCTGTTTTAATTGGATGGGGAGAGTGCCAGTTTGAATTGGACGGGGAGAGTGCCAGTTTTAATTGGACGGGGAGAGTGCCAGTTTGAATTGGACGGGGAGAGTGCCAGTTTGAATTGGACGGGGAGAGTGCCAGTTTGAATTGGACGGTGAGAGTGCCAGTTTTAATTGGACGGGGAGAGTGCCAGTTTTAATTGGACGGGGAGAGTGCCAGTTTTAATTGGACGGGGAGAGTGCCAGTTTGAATTGGACGGGGATAGTGCCAGTTTGAATTGGACGGGGAGAGTGCCAGTTTGAATTGGACGGTGAGAGTGCCAGTTTTAATTGGACGGGGAGAGTGCCAGTTTCAATTGGACGGGGAGAGTGCCAGTTTGAATTGGACAGGGAGAGTGCCAGTTTTAATTGGACGGGGAGAGTGCCAGTTTGAATTGGACGGGGAGAGTGCCAGTTTGAATTGGACGGGGAGAGTGCCAGTTTGAATTGGACGGGGAGAGTGGCAGTTTGAATTGGACGGGAAGAGAGCCAGTTTCAATTGGACGGGGAGAGTGGCGGTTTGAATTGGACGGGGAGAGCGCCCGTTTGAATTGGACGGGGAGAGAGTGCCAGTATGAATTGGATGGGGAGAGTGCCACTTTGAATTGGATGGGGAGAGAGCCAGTTTGAATTGGACGGGGAGAGTGCCAGTTTGAATTGGACGGGGAGAGTGCCAGTTTGAATTGCATGGGGAGAGCGCCAGTTTGAATTGGACGGGGAGAGTGCCAGTTTTAATTGGGCGGGGAGAGTGCCAGTTTGAATTGGACGGGGAGAGTGCCAGTTTAAATTGGACGGGGAGAGTGCCAGTTTTAATTGGACGGGGAGAGTGCCAGTTTTAATTGGACGGGGAGAGTGCCAGTTTTAATTGGGCGGGGAGAGTGCCAGTTTGAATTGGACGGGGAGAGTACCAGTTTGAATTGGACGGGGAGAGTGCCAGTTTGAATTGGACGGGGAGAGTGCCACTTTGAATTGGACGTGGAGAGTGCCAGTTTTAATTGGATGGGGAGAGTGCCAGTTTTAATTGGACGGGGAGAGTGCCAGTTTTAATTGGACGAGGAGAGTGCCAGTTTGAATTGGACGGGGAGAGTGCCAGTTTTAATTGGACGGTGAGTGTGCCAGTTTTAATTGGATGGGGAGAGTGCCAGTTTGAATTGGACGGGGAGAGTGCAAGTTTGAATTGGATGGGGAGAGTGCCAGTTTGAATTGGACGGTGAGTGTGCCAGTTTTAATTGGACGGGGAGAGTGCCAGTTTTAATTGGACGGGGAGAGCGCCAGTTTTAATTGGACGGGGAGAGTGCCAGTTTGAATTGGACGGGGAGAGTGCCAGTTTGAATTGGACGGAGAGAGTGCCAGTTTTAATTGGATGGGGAGAGTGCCAGTTTTAATTGAACGGGGAGAGTGCCAGTTTTAATTGGACGAGGAGAGTGCCAGTTTGAATTGGACGGGGAGAGTGCCAGTTTGAATTGGACGGGGAGAGTGCAAGTTTGAATTCGATGGGGAGAGTGCCAGTTTTAATTGGCCGGTGAGTGTGCCAGTTTTAATTGGACGGGGAGAGTGCCAGTTTTAATTGGACGGGGAGAGTGCCAGTTTGAATTGGATGGGGAGAGTGCCAGTTTTAATTGGACGGGGAGAGTGCCAGTTTTAATTGGACGGTGAGAGTGCCAGTTTTAATTGGACGGGGGGAGTGCCAGTTTTAATTGGACGGGGAGAGTGCCAGTTTCAATTGGATGGGGAGAGTGCCTGTTTGAATTGGACGGGGAGAGTGCCAGTTTTAATTGGACGGGGAGAGTGCCAGTTTGAATTGGACGGGGAGAGTGCCAGTTTTAATTGGATGGGGAGAGTGCCAGTTTGAATTGGACGGGGAGAGTGCCAGTTTGAATTAGACGGTGAGAGTGCCAGTTTTAATTGGACGGGGAGAGTGCCAGTTTTAATTGGACGGGGAGAGTGCCAGTTTTAATTGGACGGGGAGAGTGCCAGTTTTAATTGGATGGGGAGAGTGCCAGTTTGAATTGGAATGGGAGAGTGCCAATTTTAATTGGATGGGGAGAGTGCCAGTATTAATTGGACGGGGAGAGTGACAGTTTGAATTGGACCGGGAGAGTGCCAGTTTTAATTGGACGGGGAGAGTGCCAGTTTGAATTGGACGGGGAGAGTGCCAGTTTTAATTGGATGGGGAGAGTGCCAGTTTAAATTGGACGGGGAGAGTGCCAGTTTTAATTGGACGGAGAGAGTGCCAGTTTGAATTGGACGGGGAGACTGCCAGTTTTAATTGGGCGGGGAGAGTGCCAGTTTTAATTGGACGGGGAGAGTGCCAGTTTTAATTGGACGGGGAGAGTGCCAGTTTGAATCGGATGGGGAGAGTGCCAGTTTTAATTGGACGGGGAGAGTGCCAGTTTTAATTGGACGGGGAGAGTGCCAGTTTTAATTGGACGGGGAGAGTGCCAGTTTTAATTGGATGGGGAGAGTGCCAGTTTTAATTGGACGGGGAGAGTGCCAGTTTGAATTGGATGGGAAGAGTGCCTGTTTGAATTGGACGGGGAGAGTGCCAGTTTTAATTGGATGGGGAGAGTGACAGTTTTAATTGGACGGGGAGAGTGCCAGTTTGAATTGGATGGGGAAAGTGACAGTTTGAATTGGATGGGGAGAGTGCCAGTTTGAATTGGACGGGGAGAGTGCCAGTTTGAATTGGATAGGGAGAGTGTCAGTTTGAATTGGACGGGGAGAGTGCCAGTTTGAATTGGACGGGGAGAGTGCCAGTTTGAATTGGACGGGGAGAGTGCCAGTTTGAATTGTACGGGGAGAGTGCCAGTTTGAATTGGACGGGGAGAGTGCCAGTTTGAATTGGACGGGGAGAGTGCCAGTTTGAATTGGATGGGGAGAGTGCCAGTTTGAATTGGACTGGGAGAGTGCCGGTTTGAATTGGACGGGGAGAGTGCCAGTTTGAATTGGACGGGGAGAGAGTGCCAGTTTGAATTGGACGGGGAGAGTGCCAGTTTGAATTGGACGCGGAGAGCGCCGGTTTGAATTGGACGGGGAGAGTGCCAGTTTGCATTGGACGGGGAGAGAGTGCCAGTTTGAATTGGATGGGGAGAGTGCCAGTTTGAATTGGATGGGGAGAGTGCCAGTTTGAATTGGACGGGGAGAGTGCCAGTTTGAATTGAACGGGGAGAGTGCCAGTTTGAATTGGACGGGGAGAGTGCCAGTTTTAATTGGGCGGGGAGAGTGCCAGTTTGAATTGGATGGGGAGAGTGCCAGTTTGAATTCGACGGGGAGAGTGCCAGTTTGAATTGGATGGGGAGAGTGCCCGTTTGAATTGGGCGGGGAGGGAGTGCCAGTTTGAATTGGACGGGGAGAGTGCCAGTTTTATTTGGATGGGGAGAGTGCCTGTTTTAATTGGATGGGGAGTGTGCCAGTTTTAATTGGACGGGGAGAGTGCCAGTTTTAATTGGACGGGGAGAGTGCCAGATTGAATTGGATGGGGAGAGCGCCAGTTTGAATTGGACGGGGAGGGTGCCAGTTTGAATTGGACGGGGAGAGAGCCAGTTTGAATTGGACGGGGAGAGTGCCAGTTTGATTTGGACGGGGAGAGTGCCAGTTTGAAGTGGATGGGGAGAGTGCCAGTTTGAATTCGACAGGGAGAGTGCCAGTTTTAACTGGATGGGGAGAGTGCCAGTTTGAATTGGACGGGGAGAGAGTGCCAGTTTGAATTGGATGGGGAGAGTGCCGGTTTGAATTGGATGTGGAGAGTGCCAGTTTTAATTGGACGGGGTGAGTGCCAGTTTTAATTGGACGGGGAGAGTGCCAGTTTGAATTGGACGGGGAGAGTGCCAGTTTCAATTGGACGGGTAGAGTGCCAGTTTTAATTGGACGGGAAGAGTGCCAATTTGAATTGGACGGGAAGATTGCCAGTTTGAATTGGACGGGGAGAGTGCCAGTTTGAATTGGACGGGGAGAGTGCCAGTTTTAATTGGACAGGGAGAGTGCCAGTTTGAATTGGACGAGCAGAGTGCCAGTTTTAATTGGACGGGGAGTGTGCCAGTTTGAATTGGACGGGGAGAGTGCCAGTTTTAATTGGACGGGGAGAGTGCCAGTTTGAATTGGACGGGGAGAGTGCCAGTTTTATTTGGACGGGGAGAGTGCCAGTTTGAATTGCATGGCGATCGCGCCAATTTCAATTGGACGCGGAGAGTGCCAGTTTTAATTGGGCGGGGAGAGTGCCAGTTTGAATTGGACGGGGAGCGTGCCAGTTTTAATTGGACGGGGAGAGTGCCAGTTTTAATTGGACGGGGAGAGTGCCAGTTTTAATTGGACGGGGAGTGTGCCAGTTTGAAATGGACGGGGAGAGTGCCAGTTTGAATTGGACGGGGAGAGTGCCAGTTTGAATTGGACGGGGAGAGTGCCAGTTTGAATTGGACGGGGAGAGTGCCAGTTTGAATTGGACGGGGAGAGTGCCAGTTTTAATTGGACGGGGAGAGTGCCACTTTGAATTGGACGGGAAGAGTGCCAGTTTTAATTGGACGAGGAGAGTGCCAGTTTGAATTGGACGGGGAGAGTGCCAGTTTTAATTGGACGGGGAGAGTACCAGTTTTAATTGGACCGGAAGAGTGCCAGTTTGAATTGGACAGGGAGAGTGCCAGTTTGTATTGGATGGGGAGAGTGCCAGTTGGAATTGGACGAGGAGAGTGCCAGTTTGAATTGGACGGGAAGAGTGCCAGTTTTAATTGGACGAGGAGAGTGCCAGTTTGAATTGGACGTGGAGAGTGCCAATTTTCATTGGACGGTGAGTGTGTCAGTTTTAATTGGATGGGGAGAGTGCCAGTTTTCATTGGATGGGGAGAGTGACAGTTTGAATTGGACGGGAATTGGACGGGGAGAGTGCCAGTTTGAATTGGACGGGGAGAGTGCCAGTTTGAATTGGACGGGGAGAGCGCCAGTTTGAATTGGACGGGGAGAGCGCCAGTTTCAATTGAACGGGGAGAGTGCCAGTTTGAATTGGACGGGGAGAGTGCCAGTTTTAATTGTACGGGGAGAGTGCCAGTTTTAATTGGACGGGGAGAGTGCCAGTTTGAATTGGACAGGGAGAGTGCCAGTTTTAATTGGACGGGGAGAGTGCCAGTTTTAATTGGACGGGGAGAGTGCCAGTTTGAATTGGACGGGGAGAGTGCCAGTTTGAATTGGATGGGGAGAGTGCCAGTTTGAATTGGACTGGGAGAGTGCCGGTTTGAATTGGACGGGGAGAGTGCCAGTTTGAATTGGACGGGGAGAGAGTGCCAGTTTGAATTGGACGGGGAGAGTGCCAGTTTGAATTGGACGCGGAGAGCGCCGGTTTGAATTGGACGGGGAGAGTGCCAGTTTGCATTGGACGGGGAGAGAGTGCCAGTTTGAATTGGATGGGGAGAGTGCCAGTTTGAATTGGATGGGGAGAGTGCCAGTTTGAATTGGACGGGGAGAGTGCCAGTTTGAATTGAACGGGGAGAGTGCCAGTTTGAATTGGACGGGGAGAGTGCCAGTTTTAATTGGGCGGGGAGAGTGCCAATTTGAATTGGATGGGGGGAGTGCCAGTTTGAATTCGACGGGGAGAGTGCCAGTTTGAATTGGATGGGGAGAGTGCCCGTTTGAATTGGGCGGGGAGGGAGTGCCAGTTTGAATTGGACGGGGAGAGTGCCAGTTTTATTTGGATGGGGAGAGTGCCTGTTTTAATTGGATGGGGAGTGTGCCAGTTTTAATCGGACGGGGAGAGTGCCAGTTTTAATTGGACGGGGAGAGTGCCAGATTGAATTGGATGGGGAGAGCGCCAGTTTGAATTGGACGGGGAGGGTGCCAGTTTGAATTGGACGGGGAGAGAGCCAGTTTGAATTGGACGGGGAGAGTGCCAGTTTGATTTGGACGGGGAGAGTGCCAGTTTGAAGTGGATGGGGAGAGTGCCAGTTTGAATTCGACAGGGAGAGTGCCAGTTTTAACTGGATGGGGAGAGTGCCAGTTTGAATTGGACAGGGAGAGAGTGCCAGTTTGAATTGGATGGGGAGAGGGCCGGTTTGAATTGGATGTGGAGAGTGCCAGTTTTAATTGGACGGGGTGAGTGCCAGTTTTAATTGGACGGGGAGAGTGCCAGTTTGAATTGGACGGGGAGAGTGCCAGTTTCAATTGGACGGGTAGAGTGCCAGTTTTAATTGGACGGGAAGAGTGCCAATTTGAATTGGACGGGAAGATTGCCAGTTTGAATTGGAAGGGGAGAGTGCCAGTTTGAATTGGACGGGGAGAGTGCCAGTTTTAATTGGACAGGGAGAGTGCAAGTTTGAATTGGACGAGGAGAGTGCCAGTTTTAATTGGACAAGGAGTGTGCCAGTTTGAATTGGACGGGGAGAGTGCCAGTTTTAATTGGACGGGCAGAGTGCCAGTTTGAATTGGACGGGGAGAGTGCCAGTTTTATTTGGATGGGGAGAGTGCCACTTTTAATTGGATGGGGAGAGTGCCAGTATGAATTGGACGGGGAGAGTGCCAGTTTGAATTGGACAGGGAGAGTGCCAGTTTGAATTGGACGGGGAGAGTGCCGGTTTGAATTGGACGGGGAGAGTGCCAGTTTGAATTGGACGGGGAGAGAGTGCCAGTTTGAATTGGACGGGGAGAGTGCCAGTTTGAATTGGACGGGGAGAGCGCAGGTTTGAATTGGACGGGGAGAGTGCCAGTTTGAATTGGACGGGGAGAGAGTGCCAGTTTGAATTGGATGGGGAGAGTGCCAATTTGAATTGGATGGGGAGAGTGCCAATTTGAATTGGATGGGGAGAGTGCCAGTTCTAATTGGACGGGGAGAGTGCCAGTTTGAATTGGATGGGGAGAGTGCCAGTTCTAATTGGACGGGGAGAGTGCCAGTTTGAATTGAACGGGGAGAGTGCCAGTTTGAATTGGATGGGGAGCGCGCCAGTTTGAATTGGACGGGGAGAGTGCCAGTTTTAATTGGGCGGGGAGAGTGCCAGTTTGAATTGGACGGGGAGAGTGCCTGTTTCAATCGGACGGGGAGAGTGCCAGTTTGAATTGGACGGGGAGAGTGCCAGTTTGAATTGGATGGGGAGAGTGACAGTTTTAATTGGACGGGGAGAATGCCAGTTTTAATTGGATGGGGAGTGTGCCTGTTTTAATTGGACGGGGAGAGTGCCAGTTTTAATTGGACGGGGATAGTGCCAGTTTGATTTGGATGGGGAGATTGACAGTTTTAATTGGATGGGGAGAGTGCCAGTTTTAATTGGATGGGGAGTGTGCCAGTTTTAATTGGATGGGGAGAGTGCCAGTTTTAATTGGACGGGGAGAGTGCCAGTTTGAATTCGACAGGGAGAGTGCCAGTTAGAACTGGATGGGGAGAGTGCCGGTTTGAACTGGAATGGGGAGAGTGCCAGTTTGAATTGGACGTGGAGAGTGCCAGTTTGAATTGGACGGGGAGAGTGCCAGTTTGAATTGGACGGGGAGAGTGCCAGTTTAAATTGGACGGGGAGAGTGCCAGTTTTAATTGGACGGGGAGAGTGCCAGTTTGAATTGGACGTGGAGAGTGCCAGTTTTAATTGGACGGGGAGAGTGCCAGTTTGAATTGGACGGGGAGAGTGCCAGTTTGAATTGGACGGGGAGAGTGCCAGTTTGAATTGGACGGGGAGAGTGCCAGTTTTAATTGGACGGGGAGAGTGCCAGTTTTAATTGGACGGGAAGAGTGTAAGTTTTAATTGGACGGGGAGAGTGCCAGTTTGAATTGGACTGGGAGAGTGCCAGTTTGAATTGGACGGGGAGAGCGCCAGATTTAATTGGACAGGGAGAGTGCCAGTTTGAATTGGACGAGGAGAGTGCCAGTTTGAATTGGACGGGGAGAGTGCCAGGTTTAATTGGACGGGGAGTGTGCCAGTTTGAATTGGACGAGGAGAGTGCAAGTTTGAATTGGACGGGGGGAGTGCCAGTTCTAATTGGACAGTGCGTGTGCCAGATTTAATTGGACGGGGAGCGTGCCAGTTTGAATTGGACGGGGAGAGTGCCAGTTTTAATTGGACGGGGAGAGTGCCAGTTTGAATTGGACGGGGAGAGTGCCAGTTTGAATTGGACGGGGAGAGTGCCAGTTTGAATTGGACGGTGAGAGTGCCAGTTTTAATTGGACGGGGAGAGTGCCAGTTTTAATTGGACGGGGAGAGTGCCAGTTTTAATTGGACGGGGAGAGTGCCAGTTTGAATTGGACGGGGATAGTGCCAGTTTGAATTGGACGGGGAGAGTGCCAGTTTGAATTGGACGGTGAGAGTGCCAGTTTTAATTGGACGGGGAGAGTGCCAATTTCAATTGGACGGGGAGAGTGCCAGTTTGAATTGGACAGGGAGAGTGCCAGTTTTAATTGGACGGGGAGAGTGCCAGTTTGAATTGGACGGGGAGAGTGCCAGTTTGAATTGGACGGGGAGAGTGCCAGTTTGAATTGGACGGGGAGAGTGGCAGTTTGAATTGGACGGGAAGAGAGCCAGTTTCAATTGGACGGGGAGAGTGGCGGTTTGAATTGGACGGGGAGAGCGCCCGTTTGAATTGGACGGGGAGAGAGTGCCAGTATGAATTGGATGGGGAGAGTGCCACTTTGAATTGGATGGGGAGAGAGCCAGTTTGAATTGGACGGGGAGAGTGCCAGTTTGAATTGGACGGGGAGAGTGCCAGTTTGAATTGCATGGGGAGAGCGCCAGTTTGAATTGGACGGGGAGAGTGCCAGTTTTAATTGGGCGGGGAGAGTGCCAGTTTGAATTGGACGGGGAGAGTGCCAGTTTGAATTGGACGGGGAGAGTGCCAGTTTTAATTGGACGGGGAGAGCGCCAGTTTTAATTGGACGGGGAGAGTGCCAGTTTTAATTGGACGAGGAGAGTGCCAGTTTGAATTGGACGGGGAGAGTGCCAGTTTTAATTGGACGGTGAGTGTGCCAGTTTTAATTGGATGGGGAGAGTGCCAGTTTGAATTGGACGGGGAGAGTGCCAGTTTTAATTGGACGGGGAGAGTGCCAGTTTTAATTGGATGGGGAGAGTGCCAGTTTTAATTGGACGGGGAGAGTGCCAGTTTTAATTGGACGAGGAGAGTGCCAGTTTGAATTGGACGGGGAGAGTGCCAGTTTTAATTGGACGGTGAGTGTGCCAGTTTTAATTGGATGGGGAGAGTGCCAGTTTGAATTGGACGGGGAGAGTGCAAGTTTGAATTGGATGGGGAGAGTGCCAGTTTGAATTGGACGGTGAGTGTGCCAGTTTTAATTGGACGGGGAGAGTGCCAGTTTTAATTGGACGGGGAGAGCGCCAGTTTTAATTGGACGGGGAGAGTGCCAGTTTGAATTGGACGGGGAGAGTGCCAGTTTGAATTGGACGGAGAGAGTGCCAGTTTTAATTGGATGGGGAGAGTGCCAGTTTTAATTGAACGGGGAGAGTGCCAGTTTTAATTGGACGAGGAGAGTGCCAGTTTGAATTGGACGGGGAGAGTGCCAGTTTGAATTGGACGGGGAGAGTGCAAGTTTGAATTCGATGGGGAGAGTGCCAGTTTTAATTGGCCGGTGAGTGTGCCAGTTTTAATTGGACGGGGAGAGTGCCAGTTTTAATTGGACGGGGAGAGTGCCAGTTTGAATTGGATGGGGAGAGTGCCAGTTTTAATTGGACAGGGAGAGTGCCAGTTTGAATTGGACGGTGAGAGTGCCAGTTTTAATTGGACGGGGGGAGTGCCAGTTTTAATTGGACGGGGAGAGTGCCAGTTTCAATTGGATGGGGAGAGTGCCTGTTTGAATTGGACGGGGAGAGTGCCAGTTTTAATTGGACGGGGAGAGTGCCAGTTTGAATTGGACGGGGAGAGTGCCAGTTTTAATTGGATGGGGAGAGTGCCAGTTTGAATTGGACGGGGAGAGTGCCAGTTTGAATTGGACGGTGAGAGTGCCAGTTTTAATTGGACGGGGAGAGTGCCAGTTTTAATTGGATGGGGAGAGTGCCAGTTTTAATTGGACGGGGAGAGTGCCAGTTTTAATTGGATGGGGAGAGTGCCAGTTTGAATTGGAATGGGAGAGTGCCAATTTTAATTGGATGGGGAGAGTGCCAGTATTAATTGGACGGGGAGAGTGACAGTTTGAATTGGACCGGGAGAGTGCCAGTTTTAATTGGACGGGGAGAGTGCCAGTTTGAATTGGACGGGGAGAGTGCCAGTTTTAATTGGATGGGGAGAGTACCAGTTTAAATTGGACGGGGAGAGTGCCAGTTTTAATTGGACGGAGAGAGTGCCAGTTTGAATTGGACGGGGAGACTGCCAGTTTTAATTGGGCGGGGAGAGTGCCAGTTTTAATTGGACGGGGAGAGTGCCAGTTTTAATTGGACGGGGAGAGTGCCAGTTTGAATCGGATGGGGAGAGTGCCAGTTTTAATTGGACGGGGAGAGTGCCAGTTTTAATTGGACGGGGAGAGTGCCAGTTTTAATTGGACGGGGAGAGTGCCAGTTTGAATTGGATGGGAAGAGTGCCTGTTTGAATTGGACGGGGAGAGTGCCAGTTTTAATTGGATGGGGAGAGTGACAGTTTTAATTGGACGGGGAGAGTGCCAGTTTGAATTGGATGGGGAAAGTGACAGTTTGAATTGGATGGGGAGAGTGCCAGTTTGAATTGGACGGGGAGAGTGCCAGTTTGAATTGGATAGGGAGAGTGTCAGTTTGAATTGGACGGGGAGAGTGCCAGTTTGAATGGGACGGGGAGAGTGCCAGTTTGAATTGGACGGGGAGAGTGCCAGTTTGAATTGTACGGGGAGAGTGCCAGTTTGAATTGGACGGGGAGAGTGCCAGATTGAATTGGACGGGGAGAGTGCCAGTTTGAATTGGACGGGGAGAGTGCCAGTTTGAATTGGACGGGGAGAGCGCCAGTTTGAATTGGACGGGGAGAGTGCCAGTTTGAATTGGACGGGGAGAGCGCCAGTTTTAATTGGACGGGGAGAGTGCCAGTTTGAATTGGATGGGGAGAGTCCCAGTTTGAATTGGACGGGGAGAGTGCCAGTTTGAATTGGACGGGGAGAGTGCCAGTTTGAATTGGATGGGAAGAGTGCCAGTTTGAATTGGACGGGGAGAGTGCCAGTTTTAATTGGATGGGGAGAGTGCCAGTTTGAATTGGACGGGGAGAGTGCCAGTTTGAATTGGATGGGGAGAGTGCCAGTTTGAATTGGACGGGGAGAGTGCCAGTTTTAATTGGATGGGCATAGTGCCAGTTTGAATTGGCCGGGGAGTGTGCCAGTTTGAATTGGACGGGGAGAGTGCCAGTTTGAATTGGACGGGGAGAATGCCAGTTTTAATTGGATGGGGATAGTGCCAGTTTGAATTGGACGGGGAGAGTGCCAGTTTTAATTGGACTGGGAGTGTGCCAGTTTTAATTGGACGGGGAGAGTGCCAGTTTGAATTGGATGGGGCGAGTGCCAGTTTTAATTGGATGGGGAGAATGCCAGTTTTAATTGGGCGGGGAGACTGCCAGTATGAATTGGTTGGGGAGAGTGCCAGTTTTAATTGGACGGGGAGAGTGCCAGTTTTAATTGGACGGGGAGAGTGCCAGTTTTAATTGGACGGGGAGAGTACCAGTTTGAATTGGATGGGGAGACTGCCAGTTTTAATTGGACGGGGAGAGTGCCAGCTTGAATTGGACGGGAAGAGTGCCAGTTTTAATTGGACGGGGAGAGTGCCAGTTTTACTTGGACGGGGAGAGTGCCAGTTTCAATTGGATGGGGAGAGTGCCTGTTTGAATTGGACGGGGAGAGTGCCAGTTTTAATTGGACGGGGAGAGTGCCAGTTTGAATTGGACGGGGAGAGTGCCAGTTTTAATTGGATGGGGAGAGTGCCAGTTTGAATTGGACGGTGAGAGTGCCAGTTTTAATTGGATGGGGAGAGTGCCAGTTTTAATTGGATGGTGAGAGTGACAGTTTGAATTGGACGGTGAGAGTGCCAGTTTTAATTGGACGGGGAGAGTGCCAGCTTTAATTGGACGGGGAGAGTGCCAGTTTTAATTGGACGGGGAGAGTGCCAGTTTTAATTGGACGGGGAGAGTGCCAGTTTTAACTGGACGGGGAGAGTGACAGTTTGAATTGGACAGGGAGAGTGCCAGTTTTAATTGGATGGGGAGAGTGCCAGTTTGAATTGGACCGGGAGAGTGCCAATTTTAATTGGATGGGGAGAGTGCCAGTATTAATTGGACGGGGAGAGTGACAATTTGAATTGGACCGGGAGAGTGCCAGTTTTAATTGGACGGGGAGAGTGCCAGTTTGAATTGGACAGGGAGAGTGCCAGTTTTAATTGGATGGGGAGAGTGCCAGTTTAAATTGGACGGGGAGAGTGCCAGTTTTAATTGGACGGGGAGAGTGCCAGTTTGAATTGGACGGGGAGACTGCCAGTTTTAATTGGGCGGGGAGAGTGCCAGTTTTAATTGGACGGGGAGAGTGCCAGTTTTAATTGGACGGGGGGAGTGCCAGTTTGAATCGGATGGGGAGAGTGCCAGTTTTAATTGGACGGGGAGAGTGCCAGGTTTAATTGGACGGGGAGAGTGCCAGATTTAATTGGACGGGGAGAGTGCCAGTTTTAATTGGATGGGGAGAGTGCCAGTTTTAATTGGACGGGGAGAGTGCCAGTTTGAATTGGATGGGAAGAGTGCCTGTTTGAATTGGACGGGGAGAGTGCCAGTTTAATTGGATGGGGAGAGTGACAGTTTTAATTGGACGGGGAGAGTGCCCGTTTGAATTGAATGGGGAGAGTGCCAGTTTGAATTGGACGGGGAGGGAGTGCCAGTATGAATTGGACGGGGACAGTGCCAGTTTGAATTGGACGGGGAAAGTGCCAGTATGAATTGGATGGGGAGAGTGCCAGTTTGAATTGGATGGGGAGAGTGCCAGTTTTAATTGGATGGGGAGAGTGCCAGTTTTCATTGGATGGGGAGTGTGCCAGTTTTAATTGGACGGGGAGAGTGCCAGTTTGATTTGGATGGGGAGAGCGCCAGTTTGAATTGGACGGGGAGAGTGCCATTTTGAATTGGACGGGGAGAGTGCCAGTTTGAATTGGACGGGGAGAGTGCCCGTTTGATTTGGACGGGGAGAGTGCCAGTTTGAATTCGATGGGGAGAGTGCCAGTTTGAATTGGACGGGGAGAGTGCCAGTTTTAACTGGATGGGGAGAGTGCCAGTTTGAATAGGACGGGGAGAGTGCCAGTTTTAATTGGACGGGTCATGTGCCATTTTGAATTGGACGGGGAGAGTGCCAGTTTGAATTGGACGGGGAGAGTGCCAGTTTGAATTGGACGGGGAGAGTGCCAGTTTGAATTGGACGGGGAGAGTGCCAGCTTGAATTGGACAGGGAGAGTGCCAGTTTGAATTGGACGGGAGAGTGCCAGTTTTAATTCGACGGGGAGAGTGCCAGTTTGAATTGGACGGGGAGAGTGCCAGTTTTAATTGGATGGGGAGAGTGCCAGTTTGAATTGGACGGGGAGAGTGCCAGTTTGAATTGGACGGGGAGAGTGCCAGTTTTAATTGGACGGGGAGAGTGCCAGTTTTAATTGGACGGGAAGAGTGCCAGTTTGAATTGGACGGGAAGAGCGCCAGTTTGAATTGGACGGGGAGAGTGCCAGTTTTAATTGGACGGGGAGAGTGCCAGTTTGAATTGGACGGGGAGAGTGCCAGTTTATATTGGACGGGGAGAGTGCCAGTTTGAATTGCATGGGGAGAGCGCCTGTTTGAATTGGACGGGGAGAGTGACAGTTTGAATTGGACGGGGAGAGTGCCCGTTTGAATTGGACGGGGAGAGTGCCAGTTTGAATTGGACGGGGAGGGAGTGCCAGTTTGAATTGGACGGGGAGAGTGCCAGTTTGTATTGGACGGGGAGAGTGCCAGTTTGAATTGGACGGGAAGTGAGCCAGTTTGAATTGGACGGGGAGAGTGGCGGTTTGAATTGGACGGGGAGAGCGCCCGTTTGAATTGGACGGGGAGAGAGTGCCAGTTTGAATTGCATGGGGAGAGCGCCAGTTTGAATTGGACGGGGAGAGTGCCAGTTTTAATTGGGCGGGGAGAGTGCCAGTTTGAATTGGACGGGGAGAGTGCCAGTTTGAATTAGACGGGGAGAGTGCCTGTTTTAATTGGACGGGGAGAGTGCCAGTTTTAATTGGACGGGGAGAGTGCCAGTTTTATTTGGGCGGGGAGAGTGCCAGTTTGAATTGGACGGGGAGAGTGTCAGTTTGAATTGGATGGGGAGAGTGCCAGTTTGAATTGGACGGGGAGAGTGCCAGTTTGAATTGGACGGGGAGAGTGCCAGTTTTAATTGGACGGGGAGAGTGCCAGTTTGAATTGGACGGGGATAGTGCCAGTTTGAATTGGACGGGGAGAGTGCCAGTTTGAATTGGACGGTGAGAGTGCCAGTTTTAATTGGACGGGGAGAGTGCCAGTTTCAATTGGACAGGGAGAGTGCCTGTTTGAATTGGACAGGGAGAGTGCCAGTTTTAATTGGACGGGGAGAGTGCCAGTTTTAATTGGACGGGGAGAGTGCCAGTTTGAATTGGACGGGGAGAGTGCCAGTTTGAATTGGACGGGGAGAGTGGCAGTTTGAATTGGACGGGAAGAGAGCCAGTTTGAATTGGACGGGGAGAGTGGCGGTTTGAATTTGACGGGGAGAGCGCCAGTTTTAATTGGACGGGGAGAGTGCCAGCTTTAATTGGACGGGGAGAGTGCCAGTTTTAATTGGACGGGGAGAGTGCCAGTTTTAATTGGACGGGGAGAGTGCCAGTTTTAACTGGACGGGGAGAGTGACAGTTTGAATTGGACAGGGAGAGTGCCAGTTTTAATTGGATGGGGAGAGTGCCAGTTTGAATTGGACCGGGAGAGTGCCAATTTTAATTGGATGGGGAGAGTGCCAGTATTAATTGGACGGGGAGAGTGACAATTTGAATTGGACCGGGAGAGTGCCAGTTTTAATTGGACGGGGAGAGTGCCAGTTTGAATTGGACAGGGAGAGTGCCAGTTTTAATTGGATGGGGAGAGTGCCAGTTTAAATTGGACGGGGAGAGTGCCAGTTTTAATTGGACGGGGAGAGTGCCAGTTTGAATTGGACGGGGAGACTGCCAGTTTTAATTGGGCGGGGAGAGTGCCAGTTTTAATTGGACGGGGAGAGTGCCAGTTTTAATTGGACGGGGGGAGTGCCAGTTTGAATCGGATGGGGAGAGTGCCAGTTTTAATTGGACGGGGAGAGTGCCAGGTTTAATTGGACGGGGAGAGTGCCAGATTTAATTGGACGGGGAGAGTGCCAGTTTTAATTGGATGGGGAGAGTGCCAGTTTTAATTGGACGGGGAGAGTGCCAGTTTGAATTGGATGGGAAGAGTGCCTGTTTGAATTGGACGGGGAGAGTGCCAGTTTAATTGGATGGGGAGAGTGACAGTTTTAATTGGACGGGGAGAGTGCCCGTTTGAATTGAATGGGGAGAGTGCCAGTTTGAATTGGACGGGGAGGGAGTGCCAGTATGAATTGGACGGGGACAGTGCCAGTTTGAATTGGACGGGGAAAGTGCCAGTATGAATTGGATGGGGAGAGTGCCAGTTTGAATTGGATGGGGAGAGTGCCAGTTTTAATTGGATGGGGAGAGTGCCAGTTTTCATTGGATGGGGAGTGTGCCAGTTTTAATTGGACGGGGAGAGTGCCAGTTTGATTTGGATGGGGAGAGCGCCAGTTTGAATTGGACGGGGAGAGTGCCATTTTGAATTGGACGGGGAGAGTGCCAGTTTGAATTGGACGGGGAGAGTGCCCGTTTGATTTGGACGGGGAGAGTGCCAGTTTGAATTCGATGGGGAGAGTGCCAGTTTGAATTGGACGGGGAGAGTGCCAGTTTTAACTGGATGGGGAGAGTGCCAGTTTGAATAGGACGGGGAGAGTGCCAGTTTTAATTGGACGGGTCATGTGCCATTTTGAATTGGACGGGGAGAGTGCCAGTTTGAATTGGACGGGGAGAGTGCCAGTTTGAATTGGACGGGGAGAGTGCCAGTTTGAATTGGACGGGGAGAGTGCCAGCTTGAATTGGACAGGGAGAGTGCCAGTTTGAATTGGACGGGAGAGTGCCAGTTTTAATTCGACGGGGAGAGTGCCAGTTTGAATTGGACGGGGAGAGTGCCAGTTTTAATTGGATGGGGAGAGTGCCAGTTTGAATTGGACGGGGAGAGTGCCAGTTTGAATTGGACGGGGAGAGTGCCAGTTTTAATTGGACGGGGAGAGTGCCAGTTTTAATTGGACGGGAAGAGTGCCAGTTTGAATTGGACGGGAAGAGCGCCAGTTTGAATTGGACGGGGAGAGTGCCAGTTTTAATTGGACGGGGAGAGTGCCAGTTTGAATTGGACGGGGAGAGTGCCAGTTTATATTGGACGGGGAGAGTGCCAGTTTGAATTGCATGGGGAGAGCGCCTGTTTGAATTGGACGGGGAGAGTGACAGTTTGAATTGGACGGGGAGAGTGCCCGTTTGAATTGGACGGGGAGAGTGCCAGTTTGAATTGGACGGGGAGGGAGTGCCAGTTTGAATTGGACGGGGAGAGTGCCAGTTTGTATTGGACGGGGAGAGTGCCAGTTTGAATTGGACGGGAAGTGAGCCAGTTTGAATTGGACGGGGAGAGTGGCGGTTTGAATTGGACGGGGAGAGCGCCCGTTTGAATTGGACGGGGAGAGAGTGCCAGTTTGAATTGCATGGGGAGAGCGCCAGTTTGAATTGGACGGGGAGAGTGCCAGTTTTAATTGGGCGGGGAGAGTGCCAGTTTGAATTGGACGGGGAGAGTGCCAGTTTGAATTAGACGGGGAGAGTGCCTGTTTTAATTGGACGGGGAGAGTGCCAGTTTTAATTGGACGGGGAGAGTGCCAGTTTTATTTGGGCGGGGAGAGTGCCAGTTTGAATTGGACGGGGAGAGTGTCAGTTTGAATTGGATGGGGAGAGTGCCAGTTTGAATTGGACGGGGAGAGTGCCAGTTTGAATTGGACGGGGAGAGTGCCAGTTTTAATTGGATGGGGAGAGTGCCAGTTTGAATTGGATGGGGAGAGTGCCAGTTTCAATTGGACGGGGAGACTGCCAGTTTGAATTGGATGGGGAGAGTGCCAGTTGAATTGGATGGGGAGAGTGCCAGTTTGAATTGGATGGGGAGAGTGCCAGTTTCAATTGGACGGGGAGAGTGCCAGTTTGAATTGGACGGGGTGAGTGCCAGTTTTAATTGGACGGGGAGAGTGCCAGTTTTAATTGGACGGGGAAAGTGCCAGTTTGAATTGGACGGGGAGAGTGCCAGTTTTAATTGGACGTGGAGAGTGCCAGTTTGAATAGGACGGGGAGAGTACCAGTTTTAATTGGATGGGGAGAGTGCCAGTTTGAATTGGACGGGTAGAGTGCCAGTTTGAATTGGACGGGGAGATTGCCAGTTTTAATTGCATGGGGAGAGTGCCAGTTTGAATTGGACGGGGAGAGTGCCAGTTTGAATTGGACGGGGAGATTGCCAGTTTGAATTGGACGGGGAGAGTGCCAGTATTAATTGGACGGGAAGAGTGCCAGCTTTAATTGGACGGGGAGAGTGCCAGTTTTAATTGGACGGGGAGAGTGCCAGTTTTAATTGGACGGGGAGAGTGCCAGTTTTAACTGGACGGGGAGAGTGACAGTTTGAATTGGACAGGGAGAGTGCCAGTTTTAATTGGATGGGGAGAGTGCCAGTTTGAATTGGACCGGGAGAGTGCCAATTTTAATTGGATGGGGAGAGTGCCAGTATTAATTGGACGGGGAGAGTGACAATTTGAATTGGACCGGGAGAGTGCCAGTTTTAATTGGACGGGGAGAGTGCCAGTTTGAATTGGACAGGGAGAGTGCCAGTTTTAATTGGATGGGGAGAGTGCCAGTTTAAATTGGACGGGGAGAGTGCCAGTTTTAATTGGACGGGGAGAGTGCCAGTTTGAATTGGACGGGGAGACTGCCAGTTTTAATTGGGCGGGGAGAGTGCCAGTTTTAATTGGATGGGGAGAGTGACAGTTTTAATTGGACGGGGAGAGTGCCCGTTTGAATTGAATGGGGAGAGTGCCAGTTTGAATTGGACGGGGAGGGAGTGCCAGTATGAATTGGACGGGGACAGTGCCAGTTTGAATTGGACGGGGAAAGTGCCAGTATGAATTGGATGGGGAGAGTGCCAGTTTGAATTGGATGGGGAGAGTGCCAGTTTTAATTGGATGGGGAGAGTGCCAGTTTTCATTGGATGGGGAGTGTGCCAGTTTTAATTGGACGGGGAGAGTGCCAGTTTGATTTGGATGGGGAGAGCGCCAGTTTGAATTGGACGGGGAGAGTGCCATTTTGAATTGGACGGGGAGAGTGCCAGTTTGAATTGGACGGGGAGAGTGCCCGTTTGATTTGGACGGGGAGAGTGCCAGTTTGAATTCGATGGGGAGAGTGCCAGTTTGAATTGGACGGGGAGAGTGCCAGTTTTAACTGGATGGGGAGAGTGCCAGTTTGAATAGGACGGGGAGAGTGCCAGTTTTAATTGGACGGGTCATGTGCCATTTTGAATTGGACGGGGAGAGTGCCAGTTTGAATTGGACGGGGAGAGTGCCAGTTTGAATTGGACGGGGAGAGTGCCAGTTTGAATTGGACGGGGAGAGTGCCAGCTTGAATTGGACAGGGAGAGTGCCAGTTTGAATTGGACGGGAGAGTGCCAGTTTTAATTCGACGGGGAGAGTGCCAGTTTGAATTGGACGGGGAGAGTGCCAGTTTTAATTGGATGGGGAGAGTGCCAGTTTGAATTGGACGGGGAGAGTGCCAGTTTGAATTGGACGGGGAGAGTGCCAGTTTTAATTGGACGGGGAGAGTGCCAGTTTTAATTGGACGGGAAGAGTGCCAGTTTGAATTGGACGGGAAGAGCGCCAGTTTGAATTGGACGGGGAGAGTGCCAGTTTTAATTGGACGGGGAGAGTGCCAGTTTGAATTGGACGGGGAGAGTGCCAGTTTATATTGGACGGGGAGAGTGCCAGTTTGAATTGCATGGGGAGAGCGCCTGTTTGAATTGGACGGGGAGAGTGACAGTTTGAATTGGACGGGGAGAGTGCCCGTTTGAATTGGACGGGGAGAGTGCCAGTTTGAATTGGACGGGGAGGGAGTGCCAGTTTGAATTGGACGGGGAGAGTGCCAGTTTGTATTGGACGGGGAGAGTGCCAGTTTGAATTGGACGGGAAGTGAGCCAGTTTGAATTGGACGGGGAGAGTGGCGGTTTGAATTGGACGGGGAGAGCGCCCGTTTGAATTGGACGGGGAGAGAGTGCCAGTTTGAATTGCATGGGGAGAGCGCCAGTTTGAATTGGACGGGGAGAGTGCCAGTTTTAATTGGGCGGGGAGAGTGCCAGTTTGAATTGGACGGGGAGAGTGCCAGTTTGAATTAGACGGGGAGAGTGCCTGTTTTAATTGGACGGGGAGAGTGCCAGTTTTAATTGGACGGGGAGAGTGCCAGTTTTATTTGGGCGGGGAGAGTGCCAGTTTGAATTGGACGGGGAGAGTGTCAGTTTGAATTGGATGGGGAGAGTGCCAGTTTGAATTGGACGGGGAGAGTGCCAGTTTGAATTGGACGGGGAGAGTGCCAGTTTTAATTGGATGGGGAGAGTGCCAGTTTGAATTGGATGGGGAGAGTGCCAGTTTCAATTGGACGGGGAGACTGCCAGTTTGAATTGGATGGGGAGAGTGCCAGTTGAATTGGATGGGGAGAGTGCCAGTTTGAATTGGATGGGGAGAGTGCCAGTTTCAATTGGACGGGGAGAGTGCCAGTTTGAATTGGACGGGGTGAGTGCCAGTTTTAATTGGACGGGGAGAGTGCCAGTTTTAATTGGACGGGGAAAGTGCCAGTTTGAATTGGACGGGGAGAGTGCCAGTTTTAATTGGACGTGGAGAGTGCCAGTTTGAATAGGACGGGGAGAGTACCAGTTTTAATTGGATGGGGAGAGTGCCAGTTTGAATTGGACGGGTAGAGTGCCAGTTTGAATTGGACGGGGAGATTGCCAGTTTTAATTGCATGGGGAGAGTGCCAGTTTGAATTGGACGGGGAGAGTGCCAGTTTGAATTGGACGGGGAGATTGCCAGTTTGAATTGGACGGGGAGAGTGCCAGTATTAATTGGACGGGAAGAGTGCCAGTTTTAATTGGACGGGGAGAGTGCCAGTTTGAATTGGACGGGGAGAGCGCCAGTTTGAATTGGACGGGGAGAGCGCCAGTTTGAATTGGACGGGGAGATTGCCAGTTTGAATTGGACGGGGAGAGTGCCAGTTTTAATTGGACGGGAAGAGTGTAAGTTTTAATTGGACGGGGAGAGTGCCAGTTTGAATTGGACTGGGAGAGTGCCAGTTTGAATTGGACGGGGGAGCACCAGATTTAATTGGACAGGGAGAGTGCCAGTTTGAATTGGACGAGGAGAGTGCCAGTTTGAATTGGACGGGGAGAGTGCCAGTTTTAATTGGACGGGGAGTGTGCCAGTTTTAATTGGACGAGGAGAGTGCAAGTTTGAATTGGACGGGGGGAGTGCCAGTTCTAATTGGACAGTGAGTGTGCCAGTTTTAATTGGACGGGGAGCGTGCCAGTTTGAATTGGACGGGGAGAGTGCCAGTTTGAATTGGATGGGGAGAGTGCCAGTTTGAATTGGACGGGGAGAGTGCCTGTTTTAATTGGATGGGGAGAGTGCCAGTTTGAATTGGACGGGGAGAGTGCCAGTTTTAATTGGACGGGGAGAGTGCCAGTTTGAATTGGACGGGGAGAGTGCCCGTTTGAATTGGACGGGGAGAGTGCCAGTTTGAATTGGAAGGTGAGAGTGCCAGTTTTAATTGGACGGGGAGAGTGCCAGTTTTAATTGGACGGGGAGAGTGCCAGTTTTAATTGGACGGGGAGAGTGCCAGTTTGAATTGGACGGGGATAGTGCCAGTTTGAATTGGACGGGGAGAGTGCCAGTTTGAATTGGACGGTGAGAGTGCCAGTTTTAATTGGACGGGGAGAGTGCCAGTTTCAATTGGACAGGGAGAGTGCCTGTTTGAATTGGACAGGGAGAGTGCCAGTTTTAATTGGACGGGGAGAGTGCCAGTTTTAATTGGACGGGGAGAGTGCCAGTTTGAATTGGACGGGGAGAGTGCCAGTTTGAATTGGACGGGGAGAGTGGCAGTTTGAATTGGACGGGAAGAGAGCCAGTTTGAATTGGACGGGGAGAGTGGCGGTTTGAATTTGACGGGGAGAGCGCCAGTTTTAATTGGACGGGGAGAGTGCCAGCTTTAATTGGACGGGGAGAGTGCCAGTTTTAATTGGACGGGGAGAGTGCCAGTTTTAATTGGACGGGGAGAGTGCCAGTTTTAACTGGACGGGGAGAGTGACAGTTTGAATTGGACAGGGAGAGTGCCAGTTTTAATTGGATGGGGAGAGTGCCAGTTTGAATTGGACCGGGAGAGTGCCAATTTTAATTGGATGGGGAGAGTGCCAGTATTAATTGGACGGGGAGAGTGACAATTTGAATTGGACCGGGAGAGTGCCAGTTTTAATTGGACGGGGAGAGTGCCAGTTTGAATTGGACAGGGAGAGTGCCAGTTTTAATTGGATGGGGAGAGTGCCAGTTTAAATTGGACGGGGAGAGTGCCAGTTTTAATTGGACGGGGAGAGTGCCAGTTTGAATTGGACGGGGAGACTGCCAGTTTTAATTGGGCGGGGAGAGTGCCAGTTTTAATTGGACGGGGAGAGTGCCAGTTTTAATTGGACGGGGGGAGTGCCAGTTTGAATCGGATGGGGAGAGTGCCAGTTTTAATTGGACGGGGAGAGTGCCAGGTTTAATTGGACGGGGAGAGTGCCAGATTTAATTGGACGGGGAGAGTGCCAGTTTTAATTGGATGGGGAGAGTGCCAGTTTTAATTGGACGGGGAGAGTGCCAGTTTGAATTGGATGGGAAGAGTGCCTGTTTGAATTGGACGGGGAGAGTGCCAGTTTAATTGGATGGGGAGAGTGACAGTTTTAATTGGACGGGGAGAGTGCCCGTTTGAATTGAATGGGGAGAGTGCCAGTTTGAATTGGACGGGGAGGGAGTGCCAGTATGAATTGGACGGGGACAGTGCCAGTTTGAATTGGACGGGGAAAGTGCCAGTATGAATTGGATGGGGAGAGTGCCAGTTTGAATTGGATGGGGAGAGTGCCAGTTTTAATTGGATGGGGAGAGTGCCAGTTTTCATTGGATGGGGAGTGTGCCAGTTTTAATTGGACGGGGAGAGTGCCAGTTTGATTTGGATGGGGAGAGCGCCAGTTTGAATTGGACGGGGAGAGTGCCATTTTGAATTGGACGGGGAGAGTGCCAGTTTGAATTGGACGGGGAGAGTGCCCGTTTGATTTGGACGGGGAGAGTGCCAGTTTGAATTCGATGGGGAGAGTGCCAGTTTGAATTGGACGGGGAGAGTGCCAGTTTTAACTGGATGGGGAGAGTGCCAGTTTGAATAGGACGGGGAGAGTGCCAGTTTTAATTGGACGGGTCATGTGCCATTTTGAATTGGACGGGGAGAGTGCCAGTTTGAATTGGACGGGGAGAGTGCCAGTTTGAATTGGACGGGGAGAGTGCCAGTTTGAATTGGACGGGGAGAGTGCCAGCTTGAATTGGACAGGGAGAGTGCCAGTTTGAATTGGACGGGAGAGTGCCAGTTTTAATTCGACGGGGAGAGTGCCAGTTTGAATTGGACGGGGAGAGTGCCAGTTTTAATTGGATGGGGAGAGTGCCAGTTTGAATTGGACGGGGAGAGTGCCAGTTTGAATTGGACGGGGAGAGTGCCAGTTTTAATTGGACGGGGAGAGTGCCAGTTTTAATTGGACGGGAAGAGTGCCAGTTTGAATTGGACGGGAAGAGCGCCAGTTTGAATTGGACGGGGAGAGTGCCAGTTTTAATTGGACGGGGAGAGTGCCAGTTTGAATTGGACGGGGAGAGTGCCAGTTTATATTGGACGGGGAGAGTGCCAGTTTGAATTGCATGGGGAGAGCGCCTGTTTGAATTGGACGGGGAGAGTGACAGTTTGAATTGGACGGGGAGAGTGCCCGTTTGAATTGGACGGGGAGAGTGCCAGTTTGAATTGGACGGGGAGGGAGTGCCAGTTTGAATTGGACGGGGAGAGTGCCAGTTTGTATTGGACGGGGAGAGTGCCAGTTTGAATTGGACGGGAAGTGAGCCAGTTTGAATTGGACGGGGAGAGTGGCGGTTTGAATTGGACGGGGAGAGCGCCCGTTTGAATTGGACGGGGAGAGAGTGCCAGTTTGAATTGCATGGGGAGAGCGCCAGTTTGAATTGGACGGGGAGAGTGCCAGTTTTAATTGGGCGGGGAGAGTGCCAGTTTGAATTGGACGGGGAGAGTGCCAGTTTGAATTAGACGGGGAGAGTGCCTGTTTTAATTGGACGGGGAGAGTGCCAGTTTTAATTGGACGGGGAGAGTGCCAGTTTTATTTGGGCGGGGAGAGTGCCAGTTTGAATTGGACGGGGAGAGTGTCAGTTTGAATTGGATGGGGAGAGTGCCAGTTTGAATTGGACGGGGAGAGTGCCAGTTTGAATTGGACGGGGAGAGTGCCAGTTTTAATTGGATGGGGAGAGTGCCAGTTTGAATTGGATGGGGAGAGTGCCAGTTTCAATTGGACGGGGAGACTGCCAGTTTGAATTGGATGGGGAGAGTGCCAGTTGAATTGGATGGGGAGAGTGCCAGTTTGAATTGGATGGGGAGAGTGCCAGTTTCAATTGGACGGGGAGAGTGCCAGTTTGAATTGGACGGGGTGAGTGCCAGTTTTAATTGGACGGGGAGAGTGCCAGTTTTAATTGGACGGGGAAAGTGCCAGTTTGAATTGGACGGGGAGAGTGCCAGTTTTAATTGGACGTGGAGAGTGCCAGTTTGAATAGGACGGGGAGAGTACCAGTTTTAATTGGATGGGGAGAGTGCCAGTTTGAATTGGACGGGTAGAGTGCCAGTTTGAATTGGACGGGGAGATTGCCAGTTTTAATTGCATGGGGAGAGTGCCAGTTTGAATTGGACGGGGAGAGTGCCAGTTTGAATTGGACGGGGAGATTGCCAGTTTGAATTGGACGGGGAGAGTGCCAGTATTAATTGGACGGGAAGAGTGCCAGTTTTAATTGGACGGGGAGAGTGCCAGTTTGAATTGGACGGGGAGAGCGCCAGTTTGAATTGGACGGGGAGAGCGCCAGTTTGAATTGGACGGGGAGATTGCCAGTTTGAATTGGACGGGGAGAGTGCCAGTTTTAATTGGACGGGAAGAGTGTAAGTTTTAATTGGACGGGGAGAGTGCCAGTTTGAATTGGACTGGGAGAGTGCCAGTTTGAATTGGACGGGGGAGCACCAGATTTAATTGGACAGGGAGAGTGCCAGTTTGAATTGGACGAGGAGAGTGCCAGTTTGAATTGGACGGGGAGAGTGCCAGTTTTAATTGGACGGGGAGTGTGCCAGTTTTAATTGGACGAGGAGAGTGCAAGTTTGAATTGGACGGGGGGAGTGCCAGTTCTAATTGGACAGTGAGTGTGCCAGTTTTAATTGGACGGGGAGCGTGCCAGTTTGAATTGGACGGGGAGAGTGCCAGTTTGAATTGGATGGGGAGAGTGCCAGTTTGAATTGGACGGGGAGAGTGCCTGTTTTAATTGGATGGGGAGAGTGCCAGTTTGAATTGGACGGGGAGAGTGCCAGTTTTAATTGGACGGGGAGAGTGCCAGTTTGAATTGGACGGGGAGAGTGCCCGTTTGAATTGGACGGGGAGAGTGCCAGTTTGAATTGGAAGGTGAGAGTGCCAGTTTTAATTGGACGGGGAGAGTGCCAGTTTTAATTGGACGGGGAGAGTGCCAGTTTTAATTGGACGGGGAGAGTGCCAGTTTGAATTGGACGGGGATAGTGCCAGTTTGAATTGGACGGGGAGAGTGCCAGTTTGAATTGGACGGTGAGAGTGCCAGTTTTAATTGGACGGGGAGAGTGCCAGTTTCAATTGGACAGGGAGAGTGCCTGTTTGAATTGGACAGGGAGAGTGCCAGTTTTAATTGGACGGGGAGAGTGCCAGTTTTAATTGGACGGGGAGAGTGCCAGTTTGAATTGGACGGGGAGAGTGCCAGTTTGAATTGGACGGGGAGAGTGGCAGTTTGAATTGGACGGGAAGAGAGCCAGTTTGAATTGGACGGGGAGAGTGGCGGTTTGAATTTGACGGGGAGAGCGCCCGTTTGAATTGGACGGGGAGAGAGTGCCAGTATGAATTGGATGGGGAGAGTGCCAGTTTGAATTGGATGGGGAGAGAGCCAGTTTGAATTGGACGGGGAGAGTGCCAGTTTGAATTGGACGGGGAGAGTGCCAGTTTGAATTGCATGGGGAGAGCGCCAGTTTGAATTGGACGGGGAGAGAGCCAGTTTTAATTGGGCGGGGAGAGTGCCAGTTTGAATTGGACGGGGAGAGTGCCAGTTTGAATTGGACGGGGAGAGTGCCAGTTTTAATTGGACGGGGAGAGTGCCAGTTTTAATTGGACGGGGAGAGTGCCTGTTTTAATTGGGCGGGGAGAGTGCCAGTTTGAATTGGACGGGGAGAGTACCAGTTTGAATTGGACGGGGAGAGTGCCAGTTTGAATTGGACGGGGAGAGTGCCAGTTTGAATTGGACGTGGAGAGTGCCAGTTTTAATTGGATGGGGAGAGTGCCAGTTTTAATTGGACGGGGAGAGTGCCTGTTTTAATTGGACGAGGAGAGTGCCAGTTTGAATTGGACGGGGAGAGTGCCAGTATTAATTGGACGGGAAGAGTGCCAGTTTTAATTGGACGGGGAGAGTGCCAGTTTGAATTGGACGGGGAGATTGCCAGTTTGAATTGGACGGGGAGAGTGCCAGTATTAATTGGACGGGAAGAGTGCCAGTTTTAATTGGACGGGGAGAGTGCCAGTTTGAATTGGACGGGGAGAGCGCCAGTTTGAATTGGACGGGGAGAGCGCCAGTTTGAATTGGACGGGGAGATTGCCAGTTTGAATTGGACGGGGAGAGTGCCAGTTTTAATTGGACGGGAAGAGTGTAAGTTTTAATTGGACGGGGAGAGTGCCAGTTTGAATTGGACTGGGAGAGTGCCAGTTTGAATTGGACGGGGGAGCACCAGATTTAATTGGACAGGGAGAGTGCCAGTTTGAATTGGACGAGGAGAGTGCCAGTTTGAATTGGACGGGGAGAGTGCCAGTTTTAATTGGACGGGGAGTGTGCCAGATTTAATTGGACGAGGAGAGTGCAAGTTTGAATTGGAAAGGGGAGTGCCAGTTCTAATTGGACAGTGAGTGTGCCAGTTTTAATTGGACGGGGAGCGTGCCAGTTTGAATTGGACGGGGAGAGTGCCAGTTTGAATTGGATGGGGAGAGTGCCAGTTTGAATTGGACGGGGAGAGTGCCTGTTTTAATTGGATGGGGAGAGTGCCAGTTTGAATTGGACGGGGAGAGTGCCAGTTTTAATTGGACGGGGAGAGTGCCAGTTTGAATTGGACGGGGAGAGTGCCCGTTTGAATTGGACGGGGAGAGTGCCAGTTTGAATTGGAAGGTGAGAGTGCCAGTTTTAATTGGACGGGGAGAGTGCCAGTTTTAATTGGACGGGGAGAGTGCCAGTTTTAATTGGACGGGGAGAGTGCCAGTTTGAATTGGACGGGGATAGTGCCAGTTTGAATTGGACGGGGAGAGTGCCAGTTTGAATTGGACGGTGAGAGTGCCAGTTTTAATTGGACGGGGAGAGTGCCAGTTTCAATTGGACAGGGAGAGTGCCTGTTTGAATTGGACAGGGAGAGTGCCAGTTTTAATTGGACGGGGAGAGTGCCAGTTTTAATTGGACGGGGAGAGTGCCAGTTTGAATTGGACGGGGAGAGTGCCAGTTTGAATTGGACGGGGAGAGTGGCAGTTTGAATTGGACGGGAAGAGAGCCAGTTTGAATTGGACGGGGAGAGTGGCGGTTTGAATTTGACGGGGAGAGCGCCCGTTTGAATTGGACGGGGAGAGAGTGCCAGTATGAATTGGATGGGGAGAGTGCCAGTTTGAATTGGACGGGGAGAGCGCCCGTTTGAATTGGACGGGGAGAGAGTGCCAGTATGAATTGGATGGGGAGAGTGCCAGTTTGAATTGGATGGGGAGAGAGCCAGTTTGAATTGGACGGGGAGAGTGCCAGTTTGAATTGGACGGGGAGAGTGCCAGTTTGAATTGCATGGGGAGAGCGCCAGTTTGAATTGGACGGGGAGAGAGCCAGTTTTAATTGGGAGGGGAGAGTGCCAGTTTGAATTGGACGGGGAGAGTGCCAGTTTGAATTGGACGGGGAGAGTGCCAGTTTTAATTGGACGGGGAGAGTGCCAGTTTTAATTGGACGGGGAGAGTGCCTGTTTTAATTGGGCGGGGAGAGTGCCAGTTTGAATTGGACGGGGAGAGTACCAGTTTGAATTGGACGGGGAGAGTGCCAGTTTGAATTGGACGGGGAGAGTGCCAGTTTGAATTGGACGTGGAGAGTGCCAGTTTTAATTGGATGGGGAGAGTGCCAGTTTTAATTGGACGGGGAGAGTGCCTGTTTTAATTGGACGAGGAGAGTGCCAGTTTGAATTGGACGGGGAGAGTGCCAGTTTTAATTGGACGGTGAGTGTGCCAGTTTTAATTGGACGGGGAGAGTGCCAGTTTGAATTGGACGGGGAGAGTGCAAGTTTGAATTGGATGGGGAGAGTGCCAGTTTGAATTGGACGGTGAGTGTGCCAGCTTTAATTGGACGGGGAGAGTGCCAGTTTGAATTGGATGGGGAGAGTGCCAGTTGAATTGGATGGGGAGAGTGCCAGTTTGAATTGGACGGGGAGAGTGCCAGTTTGAATTGGATGGGGAGAGTGCCAGTTTGAATTGGACGGGGTGAGTGCCAGTTTTAATTGGACGGGGAGAGTGCCAGTTTTAATTGACCGGGAAAGTGCCAGTTTGAATTGGACGGGGAGTGTGCCAGTTTGAATTGGACAGGGAGAGTGCCAGTTTTAATTGGACGCGGAGACTGCCAGTTTGAATAGGACGGGGAGAGTACCACTTTTAATTGGATGGGGAGAGTGCCAGTTTGAATTGGACGGGTAGAGTGCCAGTTTGAATTGGACGGGGAGATTGCCAGTTTTAATTGCATGGGGAGAGTGCCAGTTTGAATTGGACGGGGAGAGTGCCAGTTTGAATTGGACGGGGAGATTGCCAGTTTGAATTCGACGGGGAGAGTGCCAGTATTAATTGGACGGGAAGAGTGCCAGTTTTAATTGGACGGGGAGAGTGCCAGTTTGAATTGGACGGGGAGAGCGCCAGTTTGAATTGGACGGGGAGAGCGCCAGTTTGAATTGGACGGGGAGATTGCCAGTTTGAATTGGACGGGGAGAGTGCCAGTTTTAATTGGACGGGAAGAGTGTAAGTTTTAATTGGACGGGGAGAGTGCCAGTTTGAATTGGACTGGGAGAGTGCCAGTTTGAATTGGACGGGGAGAGCGCCAGATTTAATTGGACAGGGAGAGTGCCAGTTTGAATTGGACGAGGAGAGTGCCAGTTTGAATTGGACGGGGAGAGTGCCAGTTTTAATTGGACAGGGAGTGTGCCAGTTTTAATTGGACGAGGAGAGTGCAAGTTTGAATTGGACGGGGGGAGTGCCAGTTCTAATTGGACAGTGAGTGTGCCAGTTTTAATTGGACGGGGCGCGTGCCAGTTTGAATTGGACGGGGAGAGTGCCAGTTTGAATTGGACGGGGAGAGTGCCAGTTTGAATTGGACGGGGATAGTGCCAGTTTGAATTGGACGGGGAGAGTGCCAGTTTGAATTGGACGGTGAGAGTGCCAGTTTTAATTGGACGGGGAGAGTGCCAGTTTCAATTGGACGGGGAGAGTGCCAGTTTGAATTGGACAGGGAGAGTGCCAGTTTTAATTGGACGGGGAGAGTGCCAGTTTTAATTGGACGGGGAGAGAGTGCCAGTATGAATTGGATGGGGAGAGTGCCAGTTTGAATTGGATGGGGAGAGAGCCAGTTTGAATTGGACGGGGAGAGTGCCAGTTTGAATTGGACGGGGAGAGTACCAGTTTGAATTGGACGGGGAGAGTGCCAGTTTGAATTGGACGGGGAGAGTGCCAGTTTGAATTGGACGTGGAGAGTGCCAGTTTTAATTGGATGGGGAGAGTGCCAGTTTTAATTGGACGGGGAGAGTGCCTGTTTTAATTGGACGAGGAGAGTGCCAGTTTGAATTGGACGGGGAGAGTGCCAGTTTTAATTGGACGGTGAGTGTGCCAGTTTTAATTGGACGGGGAGAGTGCCAGTTTGAATTGGACGGGGAGAGTGCAAGTTTGAATTGGATGGGGAGAGTGCCAGTTTGAATTGGACGGTGAGTGTGCCAGCTTTAATTGGACGGGGAGAGTGCCAGTTTGAATTGGATGGGGAGAGTGCCAGTTGAATTGGATGGGGAGAGTGCCAGTTTGAATTGGACGGGGAGAGTGCCAGTTTGAATTGGATGGGGAGAGTGCCAGTTTGAATTGGACGGGGTGAGTGCCAGTTTTAATTGGACGGGGAGAGTGCCAGTTTTAATTGACCGGGAAAGTGCCAGTTTGAATTGGACGGGGAGTGTGCCAGTTTGAATTGGACAGGGAGAGTGCCAGTTTTAATTGGACGCGGAGACTGCCAGTTTGAATAGGACGGGGAGAGTACCACTTTTAATTGGATGGGGAGAGTGCCAGTTTGAATTGGACGGGTAGAGTGCCAGTTTGAATTGGACGGGGAGATTGCCAGTTTTAATTGCATGGGTAGAGTGCCAGTTTGAATTGGACGGGGAGAGTGCCAGTTTGAATTGGACGGGGAGATTGCCAGTTTGAATTCGACGGGGAGAGTGCCAGTATTAATTGGACGGGAAGAGTGCCAGTTTTAATTGGACGGGGAGAGTGCCAGTTTGAATTGGACGGGGAGAGCGCCAGTTTGAATTGGACGGGGAGAGCGCCAGTTTGAATTGGACGGGGAGATTGCCAGTTTGAATTGGACGGGGAGAGTGCCAGTTTTAATTGGACGGGAAGAGTGTAAGTTTTAATTGGACGGGGAGAGTGCCAGTTTGAATTGGACTGGGAGAGTGCCAGTTTGAATTGGACGGGGAGAGCGCCAGATTTAATTGGACAGGGAGAGTGCCAGTTTGAATTGGACGAGGAGAGTGCCAGTTTGAATTGGACGGGGAGAGTGCCAGTTTTAATTGGACAGGGAGTGTGCCAGTTTTAATTGGACGAGGAGAGTGCAAGTTTGAATTGGACGGGGGGAGTGCCAGTTCTAATTGGACAGTGAGTGTGCCAGTTTTAATTGGACGGGGCGCGTGCCAGTTTGAATTGGACGGGGAGAGTGCCAGTTTGAATTGGACGGGGAGAGTGCCAGTTTGAATTGGACGGGGATAGTGCCAGTTTGAATTGGACGGGGAGAGTGCCAGTTTGAATTGGACGGTGAGAGTGCCAGTTTTAATTGGACGGGGAGAGTGCCAGTTTCAATTGGACGGGGAGAGTGCCAGTTTGAATTGGACAGGGAGAGTGCCAGTTTTAATTGGACGGGGAGAGTGCCAGTTTTAATTGGACGGGGAGAGAGTGCCAGTATGAATTGGATGGGGAGAGTGCCAGTTTGAATTGGATGGGGAGAGAGCCAGTTTGAATTGGACGGGGAGAGTGCCAGTTTGAATTGGACGGGGAGAGTGCCAGTTTGAATTGGACGGGGAGAGTGCCAGTTTGAATTGGACGGGGAGAGTGCCAGTTTGAATTGGACGGGGAGAGTGCCAGTTTGAATTGGAGGGGGAGAGTGCCAGTTTGAATTGGACGGGGAGAGTGCCAGTTTGAATTGGACGGGGAGAGTGCCAGTTTGAATTGTACGGGGAGAGTGCCAGTTTGAATTGGACGGGGAGAGTGCCAGTTTGAATTGGACGGGGAGAGTGCCAGTTTGCATTGGACGGGGAGAGTGCCTGTTTGAATTGGATGGGAAGAGTGCCTGTTTGAATTGGACGGGGAGAGTGCCAGTTTTAATTGGATGGGGAGAGTGACAGTTTTAATTGGACGGGGAGAGTGCCAGTTTGAATTGGATGGGGAAAGTGACAGTTTGAATTGGATGGGGAGAGTGCCAGTTTGAATTGGACGGGGAGAGTGCCAGTTTGAATTGGATAGGGAGAGTGTCAGTTTGAATTGGACGGGGAGAGTGCCAGTTTGAATTGGACGGGGAGAGTGCCTGTTTGAATTGTACGGGGAGAGTGCCAGTTTCAATTGGACGGGGAGAGTGTCAGTTTGAATTGGACGGGGAGAGTGCCAGTTTGAATTGGACGGGGAGAGTGCCAGTTTGAATTGGACGGGGAGAGTGCCAGTTTGAATTGGACGGGGAGAGTGCCAGTTTGAATTGGACGGGGAGAGCGCCAGTTTTAATTGGACGGGGAGAGTGCCAGTTTGAATTGGAAGGGGAGAGTCCCAGTTTGATTTGGACGGGGAGAGTGCCAGTTTGAATTGGACGGGGAGAGTGCCAGTTTGAATTGGATGGGAAGAGTGCCAGTTTGAATTGGACGGGGAGAGTGCCAGTTTTAATTGGACGAGGAGAGTGCAAGTTTGAATTGGACGGGGGGAGTGCCAGTTCTAATTGGACAGTGAGTGTGCCAGTTTTAATTGGACGGGGCGCGTGCCAGTTTGAATTGGACGGGGAGAGTGCCAGTTTGAATTGGAGGGGGAGAGTGCCAGTTTGAATTGGACGGGGAGAGTGCCAGTTTGAATTGGACGGGGAGAGTGCCAGTTTAATTGGACGGGGATAGTGCCAGTTTGAATTGGACGGGGAGAGTGCCAGTTTGAATTGGACGGTGAGAGTGCCAGTTTTAATTGGACGGGGAGAGTGCCAGTTTCAATTGGACGGGGAGAGTGCCAGTTTGAATTGGACAGGGAGAGTGCCAGTTTTAATTGGACGGGGAGAGTGCCAGTTTTAATTGGACGGGGAGAGAGTGCCAGTATGAATTGGATGGGGAGAGTGCCAGTTTGAATTGGATGGGGAGAGAGCCAGTTTGAATTGGACGGGGAGAGTGCCAGTTTGAATTGGACGGGGAGAGTGCCAGTTTGAATTGGACGGGGAGAGTGCCTGTTTGAATTGGACGGGGAGAGTGCCAGTTTGAATTGGACGGGGAGAGTGCCAGTTTGAATTGGAGGGGGAGAGTGCCAGTTTGAATTGGACGGCGAGAGTGCCAGTTTGAATTGGACGGGGAGAGTGCCAGTTTGAATTGTACGGGGAGAGTGCCAGTTTGAATTGGACGGGGAGAGTGCCAGTTTGAATTGGACGGGGAGAGTGCCAGTTTGCATTGGACGGGGAGAGTGCCTGTTTGAATTGGATGGGAAGAGTGCCTGTTTGAATTGGACGGGGAGAGTGCCAGTTTTAATTGGATGGGGAGAGTGACAGTTTTAATTGGACGGGGAGAGTGCCAGTTTGAATTGGATGGGGAAAGTGACAGTTTGAATTGGATGGGGAGAGTGCCAGTTTGAATTGGACGGGGAGAGTGCCAGTTTGAATTGGATAGGGAGAGTGTCAGTTTGAATTGGACGGGGAGAGTGCCAGTTTGAATTGGACGGGGAGAGTGCCAGTTTGAATTGTACGGGGAGAGTGCCAGTTTCAATTGGACGGGGAGAGTGTCAGTTTGAATTGGACGGGGAGAGTGCCAGTTTGAATTGGACGGGGAGAGTGCCAGTTTGAATTGGACGGGGAGAGTGCCAGTTTGAATTGGACGGGGAGAGTGCCAGTTTGAATTGGACGGGGAGAGCGCCAGTTTTAATTGGACGGGGAGAGTGCCAGTTTGAATTGGAAGGGGAGAGTCCCAGTTTGAATTGGACGGGGAGAGTGCCAGTTTGAATTGGACGGGGAGAGTGCCAGTTTGAATTGGATGGGAAGAGTGCCAGTTTGAATTGGACGGGGAGAGTGCCAGTTTTAATTGGACGAGGAGAGTGCAAGTTTGAATTGGACGGGGGGAGTGCCAGTTCTAATGGACAGTGAGTGTGCCAGTTTTAATTGGACGGGAAGAGTGCCAGTTTGAATTGGACGGGGAGAGTGCCAGTTTGAATTGGATGGGGAGAGTGCCAGTTTGAATTGGACGGGGAGAGTGCCTGTTTTAATTGGACGGGGAGAGTGCCAGTTTGAATTGGACGGGGAGAGTGCCAGTTTTAATTGGACGGGGAGAGTGCCAGTTTGAATTGGACGGGGAGAGTGCCAGTTTGAATTGGACGGGGAGAGTGCCAGTTTGAATTGGACGGTGAGAGTGCCAGTTTTAATTGGACGGGGAGAGTGCCAGTTTTAATTGGACGGGGAGAGTGCCAGTTTTAATTGGACGAGGAGAGTGCCAGTTTGAATTGGACGGGGATAGTGCCAGTTTGAATTGGACGGGGAGAGTGCCTGTTTGAATTGGACGGTGAGAGTGCCAGTTTTAATTGGACGGGGAGAGTGCCAGTTTGAATTGGACGGGGAGAGTGCCTGTTTGAATTGGACGGGGTGAGTGCCAGTTTTAATTGGACGGGGAGAGAGCCAGTTTTAATTGGACGGGGAAAGTGCCAGTTTGAATTGGACGGGGAGAGTGCCAGTTTTAATTGGACGTGGAGAGTGCCAGTTTGAATAGGACGGGGAGAGTACCAGTTTTAATTGGATGGGGAGAGTGCCAGTTTGAATTGGACGGGTAGAGTGCCAGTTTGAATTGGACGGGGAGATTGCCAGTTTTAATTGCATGGGGAGAGTGCCAGTTTGAATTGGACGGGGAGAGTGCCAGTTTGAATTGGACGGGGAGATTGCCAGTTTGAATTGGACGGGGAGAGTGCCAGTATTAATTGGACGGGAAGAGTGCCAGTTTTAATTGGACGGGGAGAGTGCCAGTTTGAATTGGACGGGGAGAGCGCCTGTTTGAATTGGACGGAGAGAGCGCCAGTTTGAATTGGACAGGGAGATTGCCAGTTTGAATTGGACGGGGAGAGTGCCAGTTTTAATTGGACGGGAAGAGTGTAAGTTTTAATTGGACGAGGAGAGTGCCAGTTTGAATTGGACTGGGAGAGTGCCAGTTTGAATTGGACGGGGAGAGCGCCAGATTTAATTGGACAGGGAGAGTGCCAGTTTGAATTGGACGAGGAGAGTGCCAGTTTGAATTGGACGGGGAGAGGGCCAGTTTTAATTGGACGGGGAGTGTGCCAGTTTTAATTGGACGAGGAGAGTGCAAGTTTGAATTGGACGGGGGGAGTGCCAGTTCTAATTGGACAGTGAGTGTGCCAGTTTTAATTGGACGGGGAGCGTGCCAGTTTGAATTGGACGGGGAGAGTGCCAGTTTGAATTGGATGGGGAGAGTGCAAGTTTGAATTGGACGGGGAGAGTGCCTGTTTTAATTGGATGGGGAGAGTGCCAGTTTGAATTGGACGGGGAGAGTGCCAGTTTTAATTGGACGGGGAGAGTGCCAGTTTGAATTGGACGGGGAGAGTGCCAGTTTGAATTGGACGGGGAGAGTGCCAGTTTTAATTGGACGGGGAGAGTGCCAGTTTGAATTGGATGGGGAGAGTGCCAGTTTTAATTGGACGGGGAGAGTGCCAGTTTGAATTGGACGGGGAGAGTGCCAGTTTTAATTGGACGGGGGGAGTGCCAGTTTTAATTGGACGGGGAGAGTGCCAGTTTCAATTGGATGGGGAGAGTGCCTGTTTGAATTGGACGGGGAGAGTGCCAGTTTTAATTGGACAGGGAGAGTGCCAGTTTTAATTGGATGGGGAGAGTGCCAGTTTGAATTGGACGGGGAGAGTGCCAGTTTGAATTGGACGGTGAGAGTGCCAGTTTTAATTGGATGGGGAGAGTGCCAGTTTTAATTGGACGGGGAGAGTGCCAGTTTTAATTGGACGGGGAGAGTGCCAGTTTTAATTGGATGGGGAGAGTGCCAGTTTGAATTGGACCGGGAGAGTGCCAATTTTAATTGGATGGGGAGAGTGCCAGTATTAATTGAACGGGGAGAGTGACAGTTTGAATTGGACCGGGAGAGTGCCAGTTTTAATTGGACGGGGAGAGTGCCAGTTTGAATTGGACAGGGAGAGTGCCAGTTTTAATTGGATGGGGAGAGTGCCAGTTTAAATTGGACGGGGAGAGTGCCAGTTTTAATTGGACGGGGAGAGTGCCAGTTTGAATTGGACGGGGAGACTGCCAGTTTTAATTGGGCGGGGAGAGTGCCAGTTTTAATTGGACGGGGAGAGTGCCAGTTTTAATTGGACGGGGACAGTGCCAGTTTGAATCGGATGGTGAGAGTGCCAGTTTTAATTGGACGGGGAGAGTGCCAGTTTTAATTGGACGGGGAGAGTGCCAGTTTTAATTGGACGGGGAGAGTGCCAGTTTTAATTGGATGGGGAGAGTGCCAGTTTTAATTGGACGGGGAGAGTGCCAGTTTGAATTGGATGGGAAGAGTGCCTGTTTGAATTGGACGGGGAGAGTGCCAGTTTTAATTGGATGGGGAGAGTGACAGTTTTAATTGGACGGGGAGAGTGCCAGTTTGAATTGGATGGGGAAAGTGACAGTTTGAATTGGATGGGGAGAGTGCCAGTTTGAATTGGACGGGGAGAGTGCCAGTTTGAATTGGATAGGGAGAGTGTCAGTTTGAATTGGACGGGGAGAGTGCCAGTTTGAATTGGACGGGGAGAGTGCCAGTTTGAATTGGACGGGGAGAGTGCCAGTTTGAATTGGAGGGGGAGAGTGCCAGTTTGAATTGGACGGGGAGAGTGCCAGTTTGAATTGGACGGGGAGAGTGCCAGTTTGAATTGTACGGGGAGAGTGCCAGTTTGAATTGGACGGGGAGAGTGCCAGTTTGAATTGGACGGGGAGAGTGCCTGTTTGAATTGGACGGGGAGAGTGCCAGTTTGAATTGGACGGGGCGAGTGCCAGTTTGAATTGGACGGGGAGAGCGCCAGTTTGAATTGGACGGGGAGAGCGCCAGTTTTAATTGGACGGGGAGAGTGCCAGTTTGAATTGGATGGGGAGAGTCCCGGTTTGAATTGGACGGGGAGAGTGCCAGTTTGAATTGGACGGGGAGAGTGCCAGTTTGAATTGGATGGGAAGAGTGACAGTTTGAATTGGACGGGGAGATTGCCAGTTTTAATTGGATGGGGAGAGTGCCAGTTTGAATTGGACGGGGAGAGTGCCAGTTTGAATTGGACGGGGAGAGTGCCTGTTTGAATTGGACGGGGAGAGTGCCAGTTTGAATTGGACGGGGAGAGTGCCAGTTTGAATTGGAGGGGGAGAGTGCCAGTTTGAATTGGACGGGGAGAGTGCCAGTTTGAATTGGACGGGGAGAGTGCCAGTTTGAATTGTACGGGGAGAGTGCCAGTTTGAATTGGACGGGGAGAGTGCCAGTTTGAATTGGACGGGGAGAGTGCCAGTTTGCATTGGACGGGGAGAGTGCCTGTTTGAATTGGATGGGAAGAGTGCCTGTTTGAATTGGACGGGGAGAGTGCCAGTTTTAATTGGATGGGGAGAGTGACAGTTTTAATTGGACGGGGAGAGTGCCAGTTTGAATTGGATGGGGAAAGTGACAGTTTGAATTGGATGGGGAGAGTGCCAGTTTGAATTGGACGGGGAGAGTGCCAGTTTGAATTGGATAGGGAGAGTGTCAGTTTGAATTGGACGGGGAGAGTGCCAGTTTGAATTGGACGGGGAGAGTGCCAGTTTGAATTGTACGGGGAGAGTGCCAGTTTCAATTGGACGGGGAGAGTGTCAGTTTGAATTGGACGGGGAGAGTGCCAGTTTGAATTGGACGGGGAGAGTGCCAGTTTGAATTGGACGGGGAGAGTGCCAGTTTGAATTGGACGGGGAGAGTGCCAGTTTGAATTGGACGGGGAGAGCGCCAGTTTTAATTGGACGGGGAGAGTGCCAGTTTGAATTGGAAGGGGAGAGTCCCAGTTTGAATTGGACGGGGAGAGTGCCAGTTTGAATTGGACGGGGAGAGTGCCAGTTTGAATTGGATGGGAAGAGTGCCAGTTTGAATTGGACGGGGAGAGTGCCAGTTTTAATTGGACGAGGAGAGTGCAAGTTTGAATTGGACGGGGGGAGTGCCAGTTCTAATGGACAGTGAGTGTGCCAGTTTTAATTGGACGGGAAGAGTGCCAGTTTGAATTGGACGGGGAGAGTGCCAGTTTGAATTGGATGGGGAGAGTGCCAGTTTGAATTGGACGGGGAGAGTGCCTGTTTTAATTGGACGGGGAGAGTGCCAGTTTGAATTGGACGGGGAGAGTGCCAGTTTTAATTGGACGGGGAGAGTGCCAGTTTGAATTGGACGGGGAGAGTGCCAGTTTGAATTGGACGGGGAGAGTGCCAGTTTGAATTGGACGGTGAGAGTGCCAGTTTTAATTGGACGGGGAGAGTGCCAGTTTTAATTGGACGGGGAGAGTGCCAGTTTTAATTGGACGAGGAGAGTGCCAGTTTGAATTGGACGGGGATAGTGCCAGTTTGAATTGGACGGGGAGAGTGCCTGTTTGAATTGGACGGTGAGAGTGCCAGTTTTAATTGGACGGGGAGAGTGCCAGTTTGAATTGGACGGGGAGAGTGCCTGTTTGAATTGGACGGGGTGAGTGCCAGTTTTAATTGGACGGGGAGAGAGCCAGTTTTAATTGGACGGGGAAAGTGCCAGTTTGAATTGGACGGGGAGAGTGCCAGTTTTAATTGGACGTGGAGAGTGCCAGTTTGAATAGGACGGGGAGAGTACCAGTTTTAATTGGATGGGGAGAGTGCCAGTTTGAATTGGACGGGTAGAGTGCCAGTTTGAATTGGACGGGGAGATTGCCAGTTTTAATTGCATGGGGAGAGTGCCAGTTTGAATTGGACGGGGAGAGTGCCAGTTTGAATTGGACGGGGAGATTGCCAGTTTGAATTGGACGGGGAGAGTGCCAGTATTAATTGGACGGGAAGAGTGCCAGTTTTAATTGGACGGGGAGAGTGCCAGTTTGAATTGGACGGGGAGAGCGCCTGTTTGAATTGGACGGAGAGAGCGCCAGTTTGAATTGGACAGGGAGATTGCCAGTTTGAAATGGACGGGGAGAGTGCCAGTTTTAATTGGACGGGAAGAGTGTAAGTTTTAATTGGACGAGGAGAGTGCCAGTTTGAATTGGACTGGGAGAGTGCCAGTTTGAATTGGACGGGGAGAGCGCCAGATTTAATTGGACAGGGAGAGTGCCAGTTTGAATTGGACGAGGAGAGTGCCAGTTTGAATTGGACGGGGAGAGGGCCAGTTTTAATTGGACGGGGAGTGTGCCAGTTTTAATTGGACGAGGAGAGTGCAAGTTTGAATTGGACGGGGGGAGTGCCAGTTCTAATTGGACAGTGAGTGTGCCAGTTTTAATTGGACGGGGAGCGTGCCAGTTTGAATTGGACGGGGAGAGTGCCAGTTTGAATTGGATGGGGAGAGTGCAAGTTTGAATTGGACGGGGAGAGTGCCTGTTTTAATTGGATGGGGAGAGTGCCAGTTTGAATTGGACGGGGAGAGTGCCAGTTTTAATTGGACGGGGAGAGTGCCAGTTTGAATTGGACGGGGAGAGTGCCAGTTTGAATTGGACGGGGAGAGTGCCAGTTTTAATTGGACGGGGAGAGTGCCAGTTTGAATTGGATGGGGAGAGTGCCAGTTTTAATTGGACGGGGAGAGTGCCAGTTTGAATTGGACGGGGAGAGTGCCAGTTTTAATTGGACGGGGGGAGTGCCAGTTTTAATTGGACGGGGAGAGTGCCAGTTTCAATTGGATGGGGAGAGTGCCTGTTTGAATTGGACGGGGAGAGTGCCAGTTTTAATTGGACAGGGAGAGTGCCAGTTTTAATTGGATGGGGAGAGTGCCAGTTTGAATTGGACGGGGAGAGTGCCAGTTTGAATTGGACGGTGAGAGTGCCAGTTTTAATTGGATGGGGAGAGTGCCAGTTTTAATTGGACGGGGAGAGTGCCAGTTTTAATTGGACGGGGAGAGTGCCAGTTTTAATTGGATGGGGAGAGTGCCAGTTTGAATTGGACCGGGAGAGTGCCAATTTTAATTGGATGGGGAGAGTGCCAGTATTAATTGAACGGGGAGAGTGACAGTTTGAATTGGACCGGGAGAGTGCCAGTTTTAATTGGACGGGGAGAGTGCCAGTTTGAATTGGACAGGGAGAGTGCCAGTTTTAATTGGATGGGGAGAGTGCCAGTTTAAATTGGACGGGGAGAGTGCCAGTTTTAATTGGACGGGGAGAGTGCCAGTTTGAATTGGACGGGGAGACTGCCAGTTTTAATTGGGCGGGGAGAGTGCCAGTTTTAATTGGACGGGGAGAGTGCCAGTTTTAATTGGACGGGGACAGTGCCAGTTTGAATCGGATGGGGAGAGTGCCAGTTTTAATTGGACGGGGAGAGTGCCAGTTTTAATTGGACGGGGAGAGTGCCAGTTTTAATTGGACGGGGAGAGTGCCAGTTTTAATTGGATGGGGAGAGTGCCAGTTTTAATTGGACGGGGAGAGTGCCAGTTTGAATTGGATGGGAAGAGTGCCTGTTTGAATTGGACGGGGAGAGTGCCAGTTTTAATTGGATGGGGAGAGTGACAGTTTTAATTGGACGGGGAGAGTGCCAGTTTGAATTGGATGGGGAAAGTGACAGTTTGAATTGGATGGGGAGAGTGCCAGTTTGAATTGGACGGGGAGAGTGCCAGTTTGAATTGGATAGGGAGAGTGTCAGTTTGAATTGGACGGGGAGAGTGCCAGTTTGAATTGGACGGGGAGAGTGCCAGTTTGAATTGGACGGGGAGAGTGCCAGTTTGAATTGGAGGGGGAGAGTGCCAGTTTGAATTGGACGGGGAGAGTGCCAGTTTGAATTGGACGGGGAGAGTGCCAGTTTGAATTGTACGGGGAGAGTGCCAGTTTGAATTGGACGGGGAGAGTGCCAGTTTGAATTGGACGGGGAGAGTGCCTGTTTGAATTGGACGGGGAGAGTGCCAGTTTGAATTGGACGGGGCGAGTGCCAGTTTGAATTGGACGGGGAGAGCGCCAGTTTGAATTGGACGGGGAGAGCGCCAGTTTTAATTGGACGGGGAGAGTGCCAGTTTGAATTGGATGGGGAGAGTCCCGGTTTGAATTGGACGGGGAGAGTGCCAGTTTGAATTGGACGGGGAGAGTGCCAGTTTGAATTGGATGGGAAGAGTGACAGTTTGAATTGGACGGGGAGATTGCCAGTTTTAATTGGATGGGGAGAGTGCCAGTTTGAATTGGACGGGGAGAGTGCCTGTTTGAATTGGATGGGGAGAGTGCCAGTTTGAATTGGACGGGGAGAGTGCCAGTTTTAATTGGATGGGCATAGTGCCAGTTTGAATTGGCCGGGGAGTGTGCCAGTTTGAATTGGACGGGGAGAGTGCCAGTTTGAATTGGACGGGGAGAGTGCCAGTTTTAATTGGATGGGGATAGTGCCAGTTTGAATTGGACGGGGAGAGTGCCAGTTTTAATTGGACTGGGAGAGTGCCAGTTTTAATTGGACGGGGAGAGTGCCAGTTTGAATTGGATGGGGAGAGTGCCAGTTTTAATTGGATGGGGAGAATGCCAGTTTTAATTGGGCGGGGAGACTGCCAGTATGAATTGGTTGGGGAGAGTGCCAGTTTTAATTGGACGGGGAGAGTGCCAGTTTTAATTGGATAGGGAGAGTGCCAGTTTTAATTGGACGGCGAGAGTACCAGTTTGAATTGGATGGGGAGACTGCCAGTTTTAATTGGACGGGGAGAGTGCCAGCTTGAATTGGACGGGGAGAGTGCCAGTTTTAATTGGACGGGGAGAGTGCCAGTTTTACTTGGACGGGGAGAGTGCCAGTTTCAATTGGATGGGGAGAGTGCCTGTTTGAATTGGACGGGGAGAGTGCCAGTTTTAATTGGACGGGGAGAGTGCCAGTTTGAATTGGACGGGGAGAGTGCCAGTTTTAATTGGATGGGGAGAGTGCCAGTTTGAATTGGACGGTGAGAGTGCCAGTTTTAATTGGATGGGGAGAGTGCCAGTTTTAATTGGATGGTGAGAGTGACAGTTTGAATTGGACGGTGAGAGTGCCAGTTTTAATTGGACGGGGAGAGTGCCAGCTTTAATTGGACGGGGAGAGTGCCAGTTTTAATTGGACGGGGAGAGTGCCAGTTTTAATTGGACGGGGAGAGTGCCAGTTTTAACTGGACGGGGAGAGTGACAGTTTGAATTGGACAGGGAGAGTGCCAGTTTTAATTGGATGGGGAGAGTGCCAGTTTGAATTGGACCGGGAGAGTGCCAGTTTTAATTGGATGGGGAGAGTGCCAGTATTAATTGGACGGGGAGAGTGACAATTTGAATTGGACCGGGAGCGTGCCAGTTTTAATTGGACGGGGAGAGTGCCAATTTGAATTGGACAGGGAGAGTGCCAGTTTTAATTGGATGGGGAGAGTGCCAGTTTAAATTGGACGGGGAGAGTGCCAGTTTTAATTGGACGGGGAGAGTGCCAGTTTGAATTGGACGGGGAGACTGCCAGTTTTAATTGGGCGGGGAGAGTGCCAGTTTTAATTGGACGGGGAGAGTGCCAGTTTTAATTGGACGGGGAGAGTGCCAGTTTGAATCGGATGGGGAGAGTGCCAGTTTTAATTGGACGGGGAGAGTGCCAGTTTTAATTGGACGGGGAGAGTGCCAGATTTAATTGGACGGGGAGAGTGCCAGTTTTAATTGGATGGGGAGAGTGCCAGTTTTAATTGGACGGGGAGAGTGCCAGTTTGAATTGGATGGGAAGAGTGCCTGTTTGAATTGGATGGGGAGAGTGACAGTTTCAATTGGACGGGGAGAGTGCCAGTTTGAATTGGATGGGGAAAGTGACAGTTTGAATTGGATGGGGAGAGTGCCAGTTTGAATTGGACGGGGAGAGTGCCAGTTTGAATTGGATAGGGAGAGTGTCAGTTTGAATTGGACGGGGAGAGTGCCAGTTTGAATTGGACGGGGAGAGTGCCAGTTTTAATTGGACGGGGAGAGTGCCAGTTTGAATTGGAGGGGGAGAGTGCCAGTTTGAATTGGACGGGGAGAGTGCCAGTTTGAATTGGACGGGGAGAGTGCCAGTTTGAATTGTACGGGGAGAGTGCCAGTTTGAATTGGACGGGGAGAGTGCCAGTTTGAATTGGACGGGGAGAGTGCCAGTTTGAATTGGACGGGGAGAGTGCCAGTTTGAATTGGATGGGAAGAGTGCCTGTTTGAATTGGACGGGGAGAGTGCCAGTTTTAATTGGACGGGGAGAGTGCCAGTTTGAATTGGACGGGGAGACTGCCAGTTTTAATTGGGCGGGGAGAATGCCAGTTTTAATTGGACGGGGAGAGTGCCAGTTTTAATTGGACGGGGAGAGTGCCAGTTTGAATCGGATGGGGAGAGTGCCAATTTTACTTGGACGGGGAGAGTGCCAGTTTTAATTGGACGGGGAGAGTGCCAGTTTTAATTGGACGGGGAGAGTGCCAGTTTTAATTGGATGGGGAGAGTGCCAGTTTTAATTGGACGGGGAGAGTGCCAGTTTGAATTGGATGGGAAGAGTGCCTGTTTGAATTGGATGGGGAGAGTGCCAGTTTTAATTGGATGGGGAGAGTGACAGTTTTAATTGGACGGGGAGAGTGCCAGTTTGAATTGGACGGGGAGAGTGCCAGTTTAAATTGGATAGGGAGAGTGTCAGTTTGAATTGGACGGGGAGAGTGCCAGTTTGAATTGGACGGGGAGAGTGCCAGTTTGAATTGGACGGGGAGTGTGCCAGTTTGAATTGGAGGGGGAGAGTGCCAGTTTGAATTGGACGGGGAGAGTGCCAGTTTGAATTGGACGAGGAGAGTGCCAGTTTGAATTGGACGGGGAGAGTGCCAGTTTGAATTGGACGGGGAGAGTGCCAGTTTGAATTGGGCGGGGAGAGCGCCAGTTTTAATTGGACGGGGAGAGTGCCAGTTTTAATTGGATGGGGAGAGTGCCAGTTTGAATTGGACGGGGAGAGTGCCAGTTTGAATTGGATGGGGAGAGTGCCAGTTTGAATTGGACGGGGAGAGTGCCAGTTTTAATTGGATGGGCATAGTGCCAGTTTGAATTGGCCGGGGAGTGTGCCAGTTTGAATTGGACGGGGAGAGTGCCAGTTTGAATTGGACGGGGAGAGTGCCAGTTTTAATTGGATGGGGATAGTGCCAGTTTGAATTGGACGGGGAGAGTGCCAGTTTTAATTGGATGGGGAGAGTGCCAGTTTTAATTGGATGGGGAGAATGCCAGTTTTAATTGGGCGGGGAGACTGCCAGTATGAATTGGTTGGGGAGAGTGCCAGTTTTAATTGGACGGGGAGAGTGCCAGTTTTAATTGGACGGGGAGAGTACCAGTTTGAATTGGATGGGGAGACTGCCAGTTTTAATTGGACGGGGAGAGTGCCAGCTTGAATTGGACGGGGAGAGTGCCAGTTTTAATTGGACGGGGAGAGTGCCAGTTTTACTTGGACGGGGAGAGTGCCAGTTT
This sequence comes from Somniosus microcephalus, assembly GCF_052327205.1. Taxonomy (NCBI): domain Eukaryota; kingdom Metazoa; phylum Chordata; class Chondrichthyes; order Squaliformes; family Somniosidae; genus Somniosus; species Somniosus microcephalus. Next base: position 26,886,063 of record NC_141000.1, on the reverse strand, counting down.
CAATTGGATGGGGAGAGTGCCTGTTTGAATTGGACGGGGAGAGTGCCAGTTTTAATTGGACGGGGAGAGTGCCAGTTTGAATTGGACGGGGAGAGTGCCAGTTTTAATTGGATGGGGAGAGTGCCAGTTTGAATTGGACGGTGAGAGTGCCAGTTTTAATTGGATGGGGAGAGTGCCAGTTTTAATTGGATGGTGAGAGTGACAGTTTGAATTGGACGGGGAGACTGCCAGTTTTAATTGGACGGGGAGAGTGCCAGCTTTAATTGGACGGGGAGAGTGCCAGTTTTAATTGGACGGGGAGAGTTCCAGTTTTAATTGGACGGGGAGAGTGCCAGTTTTAACTGGACGGGGAGAGTGACAGTTTGAATTGGACAGGGAGAGTGCCAGTTTTAATTGGATGGGGAGAGTGCCAGTTTGAATTGGACCGGGAGAGTGCCAGTTTTAATTGGATGGGGAGAGTGCCAGTATTAATTGGACGGGGAGAGTGACAGTTTGAATTGGACCGGGAGAGTGCCAGTTTTAATTGGACGGGGAGAGTGCCAGTTTGAATTGGACAGGGAGAGTGCCAGTTTTAATTGGATGGGGAGAGTGCCAGTTTAAATTGGACGGGGAGAGTGCCAGTTTTAATTGGACGGGGAGAGTGCCAGTTTGAATTGGACGGGGAGACTGCCAGTTTTAATTGGGCGGGGAGAGTGCCACTTTTAATTGGACGGGGAGAGTGCCAGTTTTAATTGGACGGGGAGAGTGCCAGTTTGAATCGGATGGGGAGAGTGCCAGTTTTAATTGGACGGGGAGAGTGCCAGTTTTAATTGGACGTGGAGAGTGCCAGATTTAATTGGACGGGGAGAGTGCCAGTTTTAATTGGATGGGGAGAGTGCCAGTTTTAATTGGACGGGGAGAGTGCCAGTTTGAATTGGATGGGAAGAGTGCCTGTTTGAATTGGACGGGGAGAGTGCCAGTTTTAATTGGATGGGGAGAGTGACAGTTTTAATTGGACGGGGAGAGTGCCAGTTTGAATTGGATGGGGAAAGTGACAGTTTGAATTGGATGGGGAGAGTGCCAGTTTGAATTGGACGGGGAGAGTGCCAGTTTGAATTGGATAGGGAGAGTGTCAGTTTGAATTGGACGGGGAGAGTGCCAATTTGAATTGGACGGGGAGAGTGACAGTTTGAATTGGACAGGGAGAGTGCCAGTTTTAATTGGATGGGGAGAGTGCCAGTTTGAATTGGACCGGGAGAGTGCCAGTTTTAATTGGATGGGGAGAGTGCCAGTATTAATTGGACGGGGAGAGTGACAGTTTGAATTGGACCGGGAGAGTGCCAGTTTTAATTGGACGGGGAGAGTGCCAGTTTGAATTGGACAGGGAGAGTGCCAGTTTTAATTGGATGGGGAGAGTGCCAGTTTAAATTGGACGGGGAGAGTGCCAGTTTTAATTGGACGGGGAGAGTGCCAGTTTGAATTGGACGGGGAGACTGCCAGTTTTAATTGGGCGGGGAGAGTGCCAGTTTTAATTGGACGGGGAGAGTGCCAGTTTTAATTGGACGGGGAGAGTGCCAGTTTGAATCGGATGGGGAGAGTGCCAGTTTTAATTGGACGGGGAGAGTGCCAGTTTTAATTGGACGGGGAGAGTGCCAGATTTAATTGGACGGGGAGAGTGCCAGTTTTAATTGGATGGGGAGAGTGCCAGTTTTAATTGGACGGGGAGAGTGCCAGTTTGAATTGGATGGGAAGAGTGCCTGTTTGAATTGGACGGGGAGAGTGCCAGTATTAATTGGATGGGGAGAGTGACAGTTTTAATTGGACGGGGAGAGTGCCAGTTTGAATTGGATGGGGAAAGTGACAGTTTGAATTGGATGGGGAGAGTGCCAGTTTGAATTGGACGGGGAGAGTGCCAGTTTGAATTGGATAGGGAGAGTGTCAGTTTGAATTGGACGGGGAGAGTGCCAGTTTTAATTGGACGGGGAGAGTGCCAGTTTGAATTGGACGGGGAGAGTGCCAGTTTGAATTGGAGGGGGAGAGTGCCAGTTTGAATTGGACGGGGAGAGTGCCAGTTTGAATTGGACGGGGAGAGTGCCAGTTTGAATTGTACGGGGAGAGTGCCAGTTTGAATTGGACGGGGAGAGTGCCAGTTTGAATTGGACGGGGAGAGTGTCAGTTTGAATTGGACGGGGAGAGTGCCAGTTTGAATTGGATGGGAAGAGTGCCTGTTTGAATTGGACGGGGAGAGTGCCAGTTTTAATTGGATGGGGAGAGTGACAGTTTTAATTGGACGGGGAGAGTGCCAGTTTGAATTGGATGGGGAAAGTGACAGTTTGAATTGGATGGGGAGAGTGCCAGTTTGAATTGGACGGGGAGAGTGCCAGTTTGAATTGGATAGGGAGAGTGTCAGTTTGAATTGGACGGGGAGAGTGCCTGTTTGAATTGGACGGGGAGAGTGCCAGTTTGAATTGTACGGGGAGAGTGCCAGTTTCAATTGGACGGGGAGAGTGCCAGTTTGAATTGGACGGGGAGAGTGCCAGTTTGAATTGGACGGGGAGAGTGCCAGTTTGAATTGGACGGGGAGAGTGCCAGTTTGAATTGGACGGGGAGAGCGCCAGTTTTAATTGGACGGGGAGAGTGCCAGTTTGAATTGGATGGGTAGAGTCCCAGTTTGAATTGGACGGGGAGAGTGCCAGTTTGAATTGGATGGGGAGAGTGCCAGTTTGAATTGGATGGGAAGAGTGCCAGTTTGAATTGGACGGGGAGAGTGCCAGTTTTAATTGGACGGGGAGAGTGCCAGTTTGCATTGGATGGGGAGTGTGCCAGTTTTAATTGGACGGGGAGAGTGCCAGTTTGATTTGGATGGGGAGAGCGCCAGTTTGAATTGGACGGGGAGAGTGCCATTTTGAATTGGACGGGGAGAGTGCCAGTTTGAATTGGACGGGGAGAGTGCCAGTTTGATTTGGACGGGGAGAGTGCCAGTTTGAATTCGATGGGGAGAGTGCCAGTTTGAATTGGACGGGGAGAGTGCCAGTTTTAGCTGGATGGGGAGAGTGCCAGTTTGAATAGGACGGGGAGAGTGCCAGTTTTAATTGGACGGGGCGTGTGCCATTTTGAATTGGACGGGGAGAGTGCCAGTTTGAATTGGACGGGGAGAGTGCCAGCTTGAATTGGACAGGGAGAGTGCCAGTTTGCATTGGACGTGAGAGTGCCAGTTTTAATTCGACGGGGAGAGTGCCAGTTTGAATTGGATGGGGAGAGTGCCAGTTTTAATTGGATGGGGAGAGTGCCAGTTTGAATTGGATGGGGAGAGTGCCAGTTTGAATTGGACGGGGAGAGTGCCAGTTTGAATTGGACGGGGAGAGTGCCAGTTTTAATTGGACGGGGAGAGTGCCAGTTTTAATTGGACGGGAAGAGTGCCAGTTTGAATTGGACGGGAAGAGCGCCAGTTTGAATTGGACGGGGAGAGTGCCAGTTTATATTGGACGGGGAGAGTGCCAGTTTGAATTGCATGGGGAGAGCGCCTGTTTGAATTGGACGGGGAGAGTGCCAGTTTTAATTGGGCGGGGAGAGTGCCAGTTTGAATTGGATGGGGAGAGTGCCAGTTTGAATTGGACGGGGAGAGTGACAGTTTGAATTGGACGGGGAGAGTGCCCGTTTGAATTGGACGGGGAGAGTGCCAGTTTGAATTGGACGGGGAGGGAGTGCCAGTTTGAATTGGACGGGGAGAGTGCCAGTTTGTATTGGACGGGGAGAGTGCCAGTTTGAATTTGATGGGGAGAGTGCCAATTTTAATTGGATGGGGAGAGTGCCAGTTTTAATTGGATGAGGAGTGTGCCAGTTTTAATTGGACGGGGGGAGTGCCAGTTTGAATTGGATGGGGAGAGCGCCAGTTTGAATTGGACGGGGAGAGTGCCAGTTTGAATTGGACGGGGAGAGTGCCAGTTTGAATTGGACGGGGAGAGTGCCAGTTTGAATTGGACGGGGTGTGTGCCAGTTTGAATTGGACGGGGAGAGTGCCAGTTTGAATTGGAAGGGGACAGTGCCAGTTTGAATTGGACGGGGAGAGTGCCAGTTTTAGTTGGTCGGGGAGTGTGCCAGTTTGAATTGGACGGGGAGAGCGCCAGTTTGAATTGCACGGGGAGAGTGCCAGGTTGAATTGGACGGGGAGAGTGCCAGTTTGAATTGGATGGGGAGTGTGCCAGTTTGAATTGGATGGAGAGAGTGCCAGTTTGAATTGGACGTGGAGAGTGCCAGTTTGAATTCGACGGGGAGAGTGCCAGTTTGAATTGGACGGGGAGAGTGCCAGTTTGAATTGGACGGGGAGGGAGTGCCAGTTTGAATTGGACGGGGAGAGTGCCAGTTTGAATTGGACGAGGAGAGTGCCAGTATGAATTGGATGGGAAGAGTGCCAGTTTGAATTGGATGGGGAGAGTGCCAGTTTTAATTGGATGGGGAGAGTGCCAGTTTTAATTGGATGGGGAGAGTGCCAGTTTCAATTGGATGGGGAGAGTGCCAGTTTCAATTGGACGGGGAGAGTGCCAGTTTGAATTGGATGGGGAGAGTGCCAGTTTGAATTGGACGGGGAGAGTGCCAGTTTGAATTGGACGGGGTGAGTACCAGTTTTAATTGGACGGGGAGAGTGCCAGTTTTAATTGGACGGGGAAAGTGCCAGTTTGAATTGGACGGGGAGTGTGCCAGTTTGAATTGGACAAGGAGAGTGCCAGTTTTAATTGGACGCGGAGAGTGCCAGTTTGAATAGGACGGGGAGAGTACCAGTATTAATTGGATGGGGAGAGTGCCAGTTTGAATTGGACGGGGAGAGTGCCAGTTTGAATTGGACGGGGAGATTGCCAGTTTGAATTGGACGGGGAGAGTGCCAGTATTAATTGGACGGGAAGAGTGCCAGTTGTAATTGGACGGGGAGAGTGCCAGTTTGAATTGGACGGGGAGAGTGCCAGTTTGAATTGGACGGGGAGAGCGCCAGTTTGAATTGGACGGGGAGAGTGCCAGATTGAATTGGACGGTGAGAGTGCCAGTTTTAATTGGACGGGGAGAGTGCCAGTTTTAATTGGACGGGGAGAGTGCCAGTTTTATTTGGACGGGGAGAGTGCCAGTTTGAATTGGACGGGGATAGTGCCAGTTTGAATTGGACGGGGAGAGTGCCAGTTTGAATTGGACGGTGAGAGTGCCAGTTTTAATTGGACGGGGAGAGTGCCAGTTTTAATTGGACGGGGAGAGTGCCAGTTTGAATTGGACGGGGAGAGTGCCAGTTTGAATTGGACAGGGAGAGTGCCAGTTTGAATTGGACGGGGAGAGTGCCAGTTTTAATTGGACGGGGAGAGTGCCAGTTTGAATTGGACGTGGAGAGTGCCAGTTTTAATTGGACGGGGAGAGTGCCAGTTTGAATTGGACGGGGAGAGTGCCAGTTTTAATTGGACGGGGAGAGTGCCAGTTTTAATTGGACGGGGAGAGTGCCAGTTTGAATTGGTCTGGGAGAGTGCCAGTTTTAATTGGTCGGGTAGAGTGCCAGTTTGAATGGGACGGGGAGAGTGCCAGTTTTAATTGGACGGGGAGAGCGCCAGTTTGAATTGGACCGGGAGAGTGCCAGTTTGAATTGGACGGGTAGAGTACCAGTTTGAATTGGACGGGGAGTGTGCCAGTTTGAATTGGATGGGGAGTGTGCCGGTTTGAATTGGATAGGGAGAGTGCCAGTTTGAATTGGAAGGTGAGAGTGCCAGTTTGCATTGGACGGGGAGAGTGCCCGTTTGAATTGAATGGGGAGAGTGCCAGTTTGAATTGGACGGGGAGGGAGTGCCAGTATGAATTGGACGGGGACAGTGCCAGTTTGAATTGGACGGGGAAAGTGCCAGTATGAATTGGATGGGGAGAGTGCCAGTTTGAATTGGATGGGGAGAGTGCCAGTTTTAATTGGATGGGGAGAGTGCCAGTTTTAATTGGACGGGGAGAGTGCCAGTTTTCATTGGATGGGGAGTGTGCCAGTTTTAATTGGACGGGGAGAGTGCCAGTTTGATTTGGATGGGGAGAGCGCCATTTTGAATTGGACGGGTAGAGTGCCAGTTTGAATTGGACGGGGAGAGTGCCAGTTTGATTTGGACGGGTAGAGTGCCAGTTTGAATTCGATGGGGAGAGTGCCAGTTTGAATTGGACGGGGAGAGTGCCAGTTTTAACTGGATGGGGAGAGTGCCAGTTTGAATAGGACGGGGAGAGTGCCAGTTTTAATTGGACGGGGAGTGTGCCATTTTGAAAAGGATGGGGAGAGTGCCAGTTTTAATTGGACGGGGAGAGTGCCAGTTTGAATTGGACGGGGAGAGTGCCAGTTTGAATTGGACGGGGAGAGTGCCAGTTTGAATTGGACGGGAGAGTGTCAGTTTTAATTCGACGGGGAGAGTGCCAGTTTGAATTGGACGGGGAGAGTGCCAGTTTTAATTGGATGGGGAGAGTGCCAGTTTGAATTGGATGGGGAGAGTTCCAGTTTGAATTGGACGGGGAGAGTGCCAGTTTGAATTGGACGGGGAGAGTGCCAGTTTTAATTGGACGGGGAGAGTGCCAGTTTTAATTGGACGGGAAGAGTGCCAGTTTGAATTGGACTGGAAGAGCGCCAGTTTGAATTGGACGGGGAGAGTGCCAGTTTTAATTGGACGGGGAGAGTGCCAGTTTGAATTGGACGGGGAGAGTGCCAGTTTTAATTGGACGGGGAGAGCGCCAGTTTGAATTGGACGGGGAGAGTGCCAGTTTGAATTGGACGGGTAGAGTGCCAGTTTGAATTGGACGGGGAGTGTGCCAGTTTGAATTGGATGGGGAGTGTGCCGGTTTGAATTGGATAGGGAGAGTGCCAGTTTGAATTGGACGGTGAGAGTGCCAGTTTGAATTGGACGGGGAGAGTGCCCGTTTGAATTGAATGGGGAGAGTGCCAGTTTGAATTGGACGGGGAGGGAGTGCCAGTTTGAATTGGACGGGGAGAGTTCCAGTTTGAATTGGACGTGGAAAGTGCCAGTATGAATTTGATGGGGAGAGTGCCAGTTTGAATTGGATGGGGAGAGTGCCAGTTTTAATTGGATGGGGTGAGTGCCAGTTTTAATTGGACGGGGAGAGTGCCAGTTTTCATTGGATGGGGAGTGTGCCAGTTTTAATTGGACGGGGAGAGTGCCAGTTTGATTTGGAAGGGGAGAGCGCCAGTTTGAATTGGACGGGGAGAGTGCCAGTTTGAATTGGACGGGGAGAGTGCCAGTTTGAATTGGACGGGGAGAGTGCCAGTTTGAATTGGACGGGGAGAGTGCCAGTTTGAATTCGATGGGGAGAGTGCCAGTTTGAATTGGACGGGGAGAGTGCCAGTTTTAACTGGATGGGGACAGTGCCAGTTTGAAAAGGACGGGGACAGTGCCAGTTTTAATTGGACGGGGAGTGTGCCATTTTGAATTGGACGGGGAGAGTGCCCGTTTGAATTGGACGGGGAGAGTGCCAGTTTGAATTGGACGGGGAGAGTGCCAGTTTGAATTGGACGGGGAGAGTGCCAGTTTGAATTGGACGGGGAGAGTGCCAGTTTGAATTGGACGGGAGACTGCCAGTTTTAATTGGACGGGGAGAGTGCCAGTTTGAATTGGACGGGGAGAGTGCCAGTTTTAATTGGACGGGGAGAGTGCCAGTTTGAATTGGACGGGGAGTGTGCCAGTTTGAATTGGACGGGGAGAGTGCCAGTTTGAATTGGACGGGGAGAGTGCCAGTTTTAATTGGACGGCGAGAGTGCCAGTTTTAATTGGACGGGAAGAGTGCCAGTTTGAATTGGACGGGAAGAGCGCCAGTTTGAATTGGACGGGGAGAGTGCCAGTTTTAATTGGACGGGGAGAGTGCCAGTTTGAATTGGACGCGGAGAGTGCCAGTTTGAATTGGACGGGGAGAGTGCCAGTTTTAATTGGACAGGGAGAGTGCCAGTTTGAATTGTACGAGGAGAGTGCCAGTTTGAATTGGACGGGGAGACAGCCAGTTTTAAATGGACGGGGAGTGTGCCAGTTTTAATTGGACAAGGAGAGTGCCAGTTTGAATTGGCCGGGGAGAGTGCCAGTTTTAATTGGACGGTGAGTGTGCCTGTTTTAATTGGATGGGGATAGTGCCAGTTTGAATTGGACGGGGAGAGTGCCAGTTTGAATTGGATAGGGAGTGTGCCTGTTTTAATTGGACGGGGAGAGTGCCAGTTTGAATAGGTCGGGGAGTGTGCCAGTTTTAATTGGACGGTGAGTGTGCCAGTTTTAATTGGATGGGGATAGTGCCAGTTTGAATTGGACGGTGAGAGTGCCAGTTTTAATTGGACGGGGAGAGTGCCAGTTTTAATTGGATGGGGAGAGTGCCAGTTTGAATTGTACGGGGAGAGTGCCAGTTTTAATTGGTCGGGGAGTGTGCCAGTTTTAATTGGACGGGGAGAGTGCCAGTTTGAATCGGATGGGGAGAGTGCCAGTTTTAATTGGACGGGGAGAGTGCCAGTTTAAATTGGACGGGAAGAGTGCCAGTTTTAATTGGACGGGGAGAGTGCCAGTTTTAATTGGAGGGGTAGAGTGCCAGTTTTAATTGGACGGGGAGAGTGCCAGTTTGAATTGGATGGGAAGAGTGCCAGTTTGAATTGGACGGGGAGAGTGCCAGTTTGAATTGGATGGGGAGAGTGCCAGTTTGAATTGGACGGGGAGAGTGCCAGGTTGAATTGGACGGGGAGAGTGCCAGTTTGAATTGGATGGGGAGTGTGCCAGTTTGAATTGGATGGAGAGAGTGCCAGTTTGAATTGGACGTGGAGAGTGCCAGTTTGAATTCGACGGGGTGAGTGCCAGTTTGAATTGGACGGGGAGAGTGCCAGTTTGAATTGGACGGGGAGGGAGTGCCAGTTTGAATTGGACGGGGAGAGTGCCAGTTTGAATTGGACGGGAAGAGTGCCAGTATGAATTGGATGGGAAGAGTGCCAGTTTGAATTGGATGGGGAGAGTGCCAGTTTTAATTGGATGGGGAGAGTGCCAGTTTTAATTGGATGGGGAGAGTGCCAGTTTCAATTGGATGGGGAGAGTGCCAGTTTCAATTGGACGGGGAGAGTGCCAGTTTGAATTGGATGGGGAGAGTGCCAGTTTGAATTGGACGGGGAGAGTGCCAGTTTGAATTGGACGGGGTGAGTACCAGTTTTAATTGGACGGGGAGAGTGCCAGTTTTAATTGGACGGGGAAAGTGCCAGTTTGAATTGGACGGGGAGTGTGCCAGTTTGAATTGGACAAGGAGAGTGCCAGTTTTAATTGGACGCGGAGAGTGCCAGTTTGAATAGGACGGGGAGAGTACCAGTATTAATTGGATGGGGAGAGTGCCAGTTTGAATTGGACGGGGAGAGTGCCAGTTTGAATTGGACGGGGAGATTGCCAGTTTGAATTGGACGGGGAGAGTGCCAGTATTAATTGGACGGGAAGAGTGCCAGTTGTAATTGGACGGGGAGAGTGCCAGTTTGAATTGGACGGGGAGAGTGCCAGTTTGAATTGGACGGGGAGAGCGCCAGTTTGAATTGGACGGGGAGATTGCCAATTTGAATTGGACGGGGAGAGTGCCAGTTTTAATTGGACGGGAACAGTGCCAGTTTTAATTGGACGGGGAGAGTGCCAATTTGAATTGGACTGGGAGAGTGCCAGTTTGAATTGGATGGGGAGAGCGCCAGATTTAATTGGACAGGGAGAGTGCCAGTTTGAATTGGACGAGGAGAGTGCCAGTTTGAATTGGACGGGGAGAGTGCCAGTTTTAATTGGACGGGGAGTGTGCCAGTTTTAATTGGACGAGGAGAGTGCAAGCTTGAATTGGACAGGGGGAGTGCCAGTTCTAATTGGACAGTGAGTGTGCCAGTTTTAATTGGACGGGGAGAGTGCCAGTTTGAATTGGACGGGGAGAGTGCCAGTTTGAATTGGATGGGGAGAGTGCCAGTTTGAATTGGACGGGGAGAGTGCCTGTTTTAATTGGACGGGGAGAGTGCCAGTTTGAATTGGACGGGGAGAGTGCCAGTTTTAATTGGACGGGGAGAGTGCCAGTTTGAATTGGACGGGGAGAGTGCCAGTTTGAATTGGACGGTGAGAGTGCCAGTTTTAATTGGACGGGGAGAGTGCCAGTTTTAATTGGACAGGGAGAGTGCCAGTTTTATTTGGACGGGGAGAGTGCCAGTTTGAATTGGACGGGGATAGTGCCAGTTTGAATTGGACGGTGAGAGTGCCAGTTTGAATTGGACGGTGAGAGTGCCAGTTTTAATTGGACGGGGAGAGTGCCAGTTTTAATTGGACGGGGAGAGTGCCAGTTTGAATTGGACGGGGAGAGTGCCAGTTTGAATTGGACAGGGAGAGTGCCAGTTTGAATTGGACGGGGAGAGTGCCAGTTTTAATTGGACGGGGAGAGTGCCAGTTTGAATTGGACGTGGAGAGTGCCAGTTTTAATTGGACGGGGAGAGTGCCAGTTTGAATTGGACGGGGAGAGTGCCAGTTTTAATTGGACGGGGAGAGTGCCAGTTTTAATTGGACGGGGAGAGTGCCAGTTTGAATTGGTCTGGGAGAGTGCCAGTTTTAATTGGTCGGGTAGAGTGCCAGTTTGAATGGGACGGGGAGAGTGCCAGTTTTAATTGGACGGGGAGAGCGCCAGTTTGAATTGGACCGGGAGAGTGCCAGTTTGAATTGGACGGGTAGAGTACCAGTTTGAATTGGACGGGGAGTGTGCCAGTTTGAATTGGATGGGGAGTGTGCCGGTTTGAATTGGATAGGGAGAGTGCCAGTTTGAATTGGAAGGTGAGAGTGCCAGTTTGCATTGGACGGGGAGAGTGCCCGTTTGAATTGAATGGGGAGAGTGCCAGTTTGAATTGGACGGGGAGGGAGTGCCAGTATGAATTGGACGGGGACAGTGCCAGTTTGAATTGGACGGGGAAAGTGCCAGTATGAATTGGATGGGGAGAGTGCCAGTTTGAATTGGATGGGGAGAGTGCCAGTTTTAATTGGATGGGGAGAGTGCCAGTTTTAATTGGACGGGGAGAGTGCCAGTTTTCATTGGATGGGGAGTGTGCCAGTTTTAATTGGACGGGGAGAGTGCCAGTTTGATTTGGATGGGGAGAGCGCCATTTTGAATTGGACGGGTAGAGTGCCAGTTTGAATTGGACGGGGAGAGTGCCAGTTTGATTTGGACGGGTAGAGTGCCAGTTTGAATTCGATGGGGAGAGTGCCAGTTTGAATTGGACGGGGAGAGTGCCAGTTTTAACTGGATGGGGGGAGTGCCAGTTTGAATAGGACGGGGAGAGTGCCAGTTTTAATTGGACGGGGAGTGTGCCAGTTTGAATTGGATGGGGAGAGTGCCAGTTTTAATTGGACGGGGAGAGTGCCAGTTTGAATTGGACGGGGAGAGTGCCAGTTTGAATTGGACGGGGAGAGTGCCAGTTTGAATTCGACGGGAGAGTGTCAGTTTTAATTCGACGGGGAGAGTGCCAGTTTGAATTGGACGGGGAGAGTGCCAGTTTTAATTGGATGGGGAGAGTGCCAGTTTGAATTGGATGGGGAGAGTTCCAGTTTGAATTGGACGGGGAGAGTGCCAGTTTGAATTGGACGGGGAGAGTGCCAGTTTTAATTGGACGGGGAGAGTGCCAGTTTTAATTGGACGGGAAGAGTGCCAGTTTGAATTGGACGGGAAGAGCGCCAGTTTGAATTGGACGGGGAGAGTGCCAGTTTTAATTGGACGGGGAGAGTGCCAGTTTGAATTGGACGGGGAGAGTGCCAGTTTTAATTGGACGGGGAGAGCGCCAGTTTGAATTGGACGGGGAGAGTGCCAGTTTGAATTGGACGGGTAGAGTGCCAGTTTGAATTGGACGGGGAGTGTGCCAGTTTGAATTGGATGGGGAGTGTGCCGGTTTGAATTGGATAGGGAGAGTGCCAGTTTGAATTGGACGGTGAGAGTGCCAGTTTGAATTGGACGGGGAGAGTGCCCGTTTGAATTGAATGGGGAGAGTGCCAGTTTGAATTGGACGGGGAGGGAGTGCCAGTTTGAATTGGACGGGGAGAGTGCCAGTTTGAATTGGACGGGGAAAGTGCCAGTATGAATTTGATGGGGAGAGTGCCAGTTTGAATTGGATGGGGAGAGTGCCAGTTTTAATTGGATGGGGTGAGTGCCAGTTTTAATTGGACGGGGAGTGTGCCAGTTTTCATTGGACGGGGAGAGTGCCAGTTTGAATTGTACGGGGAGAGTGCCAGTTTTAATTGGTCGGGGAGTGTGCCAGTTTTAATTGGACGGTGAGTGTGCCAGTTTTAATTGGATGGGGATAGTGCCAGTTTGAATTGGACGGGGAGAGTGCCAGTTTTAATTGGACGGGGAGAGTGCCAGTTTTAATTGGATGGGGAGAGTGCCAGTTTGAATTGTACGGGGAGAGTGCCAGTTTTAATTGGTCGGGGAGTGTGCCAGTTTTAATTGGACGGGGAGAGTGCCAGTTTGAATCGGATGGGGAGAGTGCCAGTTTTAATTGGACGGGGAGAGTGCCAGTTTAAATTGGACGGGAAGAGTGCCAGTTTTAATTGGACGGGGAGAGTGCCAGTTTTAATTGGATGGGTAGAGTGCCAGTTTTAATTGGACGGGGAGAGTGCCAGTTTGAATTGGATGGGAAGAGTGCCAGTTTGAATTGGACGTGGAGAGTGCCAGTTTGAATTGGACGGGGAGGGAGTGCCAGTTTGAATTGGACGGGGAGAGTGCCAGTTTGAATTGGACGGGGAGAGTGCCAGTATGAATTGGATGGGAAGAGTGCCAGTTTGAATTGGACGGGGAGAGTGCCAGTTTGAATTGGACGGGGAGATTGCCAGTTTGAATTGGACGGGGAGAGTGCCAGTATTAATTGGACGGGAAGAGTGCCAGTTGTAATTGGACGGGGAGAGTGCCAGTTTGAATTGGACGGGGAGAGTGCCAGTTTGAATTGGACGGGGAGAGCGCCAGTTTGAATTGGACGGGGAGAGTGCCAGTTTGAATTGGACGGTGAGAGTGCCAGTTTTAATTGGACGGGGAGAGTGCCAGTTTTAATTGGACGGGGAGAGTGCCAGTTTTATTTGGACGGGGAGAGTGCCAGTTTGAATTGGACGGGGATAGTGCCAGTTTGAATTGGACGGGGAGAGTGCCAGTTTGAATTGGACGGTGAGAGTGCCAGTTTTAATTGGACGGGGAGAGTGCCAGTTTTAATTGGACGGGGAGAGTGCCAGTTTGAATTGGACGGGGAGAGTGCCAGTTTGAATTGGACAGGGAGAGTGCCAGTTTGAATTGGACGGGGAGAGTGCCAGTTTTAATTGGACGGGGAGAGTGCCAGTTTGAATTGGACGTGGAGAGTGCCAGTTTTAATTGGACGGGGAGAGTGCCAGTTTGAATTGGACGGGGAGAGTGCCAGTTTTAATTGGACGGGGAGAGTGCCAGTTTTAATTGGACGGGGAGAGTGCCAGTTTGAATGGGACGGGGAGAGTGCCAGTTTTAATTGGACGGGGAGAGCGCCAGTTTGAATTGGACCGGGAGAGTGCCAGTTTGAATTGGACGGGTAGAGTACCAGTTTGAATTGGACGGGGAGTGTGCCAGTTTGAATTGGATGGGGAGTGTGCCGGTTTGAATTGGATAGGGAGAGTGCCAGTTTGAATTGGAAGGTGAGAGTGCCAGTTTGCATTGGACGGGGAGAGTGCCCGTTTGAATTGAATGGGGAGAGTGCCAGTTTGAATTGGACGGGGAGGGAGTGCCAGTATGAATTGGACGGGGACAGTGCCAGTTTGAATTGGACGGGGAAAGTGCCAGTATGAATTGGATGGGGAGAGTGCCAGTTTGAATTGGATGGGGAGAGTGCCAGTTTTAATTGGATGGGGAGAGTGCCAGTTTTAATTGGACGGGGAGAGTGCCAGTTTTCATTGGATGGGGAGTGTGCCAGTTTTAATTGGACGGGGAGAGTGCCAGTTTGATTTGGATGGGGAGAGCGCCATTTTGAATTGGACGGGTAGAGTGCCAGTTTGAATTGGACGGGGAGAGTGCCAGTTTGATTTGGACGGGTAGAGTGCCAGTTTGAATTCGATGGGGAGAGTGCCAGTTTGAATTGGACGGGGAGAGTGCCAGTTTTAACTGGATGGGGAGAGTGCCAGTTTGAATAGGACGGGGAGAGTGCCAGTTTTAATTGGACGGGGAGTGTGCCATTTTGAAAAGGATGGGGAGAGTGCCAGTTTTAATTGGACGGGGAGAGTGCCAGTTTGAATTGGACGGGGAGAGTGCCAGTTTGAATTGGACGGGGAGAGTGCCAGTTTGAATTGGACGGGAGAGTGTCAGTTTTAATTCGACGGGGAGAGTGCCAGTTTGAATTGGACGGGGAGAGTGCCAGTTTTAATTGGATGGGGAGAGTGCCAGTTTGAATTGGATGGGGAGAGTTCCAGTTTGAATTGGACGGGGAGAGTGCCAGTTTGAATTGGACGGGGAGAGTGCCAGTTTTAATTGGACGGGGAGAGTGCCAGTTTTAATTGGACGGGAAGAGTGCCAGTTTGAATTGGACTGGAAGAGCGCCAGTTTGAATTGGACGGGGAGAGTGCCAGTTTTAATTGGACGGGGAGAGTGCCAGTTTGAATTGGACGGGGAGAGTGCCAGTTTTAATTGGACGGGGAGAGCGCCAGTTTGAATTGGACGGGGAGAGTGCCAGTTTGAATTGGACGGGTAGAGTGCCAGTTTGAATTGGACGGGGAGTGTGCCAGTTTGAATTGGATGGGGAGTGTGCCGGTTTGAATTGGATAGGGAGAGTGCCAGTTTGAATTGGACGGTGAGAGTGCCAGTTTGAATTGGACGGGGAGAGTGCCCGTTTGAATTGAATGGGGAGAGTGCCAGTTTGAATTGGACGGGGAGGGAGTGCCAGTTTGAATTGGACGGGGAGAGTTCCAGTTTGAATTGGACGTGGAAAGTGCCAGTATGAATTTGATGGGGAGAGTGCCAGTTTGAATTGGATGGGGAGAGTGCCAGTTTTAATTGGATGGGGTGAGTGCCAGTTTTAATTGGACGGGGAGAGTGCCAGTTTTCATTGGATGGGGAGTGTGCCAGTTTTAATTGGACGGGGAGAGTGCCAGTTTGATTTGGAAGGGGAGAGCGCCAGTTTGAATTGGACGGGGAGAGTGCCAGTTTGAATTGGACGGGGAGAGTGCCAGTTTGAATTGGACGGGGAGAGTGCCAGTTTGAATTCGATGGGGAGAGTGCCAGTTTGAATTGGACGGGGAGAGTGCCAGTTTTAACTGGATGGGGACAGTGCCAGTTTGAAAAGGACGGGGACAGTGCCAGTTTTAATTGGACGGGGAGTGTGCCATTTTGAATTGGACGGGGAGAGTGCCCGTTTGAATTGGACGGGGAGAGTGCCAGTTTGAATTGGACGGGGAGAGTGCCAGTTTGAATTGGACGGGGAGAGTGCCAGTTTGAATTGGACGGGGAGAGTGCCAGTTTGAATTGGACGGGAGACTGCCAGTTTTAATTGGACGGGGAGAGTGCCAGTTTGAATTGGACGGGGAGAGTGCCAGTTTTAATTGGACGGGGAGAGTGCCAGTTTGAATTGGACGGGGAGTGTGCCAGTTTGAATTGGACGGGGAGAGTGCCAGTTTGAATTGGACGGGGAGAGTGCCAGTTTTAATTGGACGGCGAGAGTGCCAGTTTTAATTGGACGGGAAGAGTGCCAGTTTGAATTGGACGGGAAGAGCGCCAGTTTGAATTGGACGGGGAGAGTGCCAGTTTTAATTGGACGGGGAGAGTGCCAGTTTGAATTGGACGCGGAGAGTGCCAGTTTGAATTGGACGGGGAGAGTGCCAGTTTTAATTGGACAGGGAGAGTGCCAGTTTGAATTGTACGAGGAGAGTGCCAGTTTGAATTGGACGGGGAGACAGCCAGTTTTAAATGGACGGGGAGTGTGCCAGTTTTAATTGGACAAGGAGAGTGCCAGTTTGAATTGGCCGGGGAGAGTGCCAGTTTTAATTGGACGGTGAGTGTGCCTGTTTTAATTGGATGGGGATAGTGCCAGTTTGAATTGGACGGGGAGAGTGCCAGTTTGAATTGGATAGGGAGTGTGCCTGTTTTAATTGGACGGGGAGAGTGCCAGTTTGAATAGGTCGGGGAGTGTGCCAGTTTTAATTGGACGGTGAGTGTGCCAGTTTTAATTGGATGGGGATAGTGCCAGTTTGAATTGGACGGTGAGAGTGCCAGTTTTAATTGGACGGGGAGAGTGCCAGTTTTAATTGGATGGGGAGAGTGCCAGTTTGAATTGTACGGGGAGAGTGCCAGTTTTAATTGGTCGGGGAGTGTGCCAGTTTTAATTGGACGGGGAGAGTGCCAGTTTGAATCGGATGGGGAGAGTGCCAGTTTTAATTGGACGGGGAGAGTGCCAGTTTAAATTGGACGGGAAGAGTGCCAGTTTTAATTGGACGGGGAGAGTGCCAGTTTTAATTGGAGGGGTAGAGTGCCAGTTTTAATTGGACGGGGAGAGTGCCAGTTTGAATTGGATGGGAAGAGTGCCAGTTTGAATTGGACGGGGAGAGTGCCAGTTTGAATTGGATGGGGAGAGTGCCAGTTTGAATTGGACGGGGAGAGTGCCAGGTTGAATTGGACGGGGAGAGTGCCAGTTTGAATTGGATGGGGAGTGTGCCAGTTTGAATTGGATGGAGAGAGTGCCAGTTTGAATTGGACGTGGAGAGTGCCAGTTTGAATTCGACGGGGTGAGTGCCAGTTTGAATTGGACGGGGAGAGTGCCAGTTTGAATTGGACGGGGAGGGAGTGCCAGTTTGAATTGGACGGGGAGAGTGCCAGTTTGAATTGGACGGGAAGAGTGCCAGTATGAATTGGATGGGAAGAGTGCCAGTTTGAATTGGATGGGGAGAGTGCCAGTTTTAATTGGATGGGGAGAGTGCCAGTTTTAATTGGATGGGGAGAGTGCCAGTTTCAATTGGATGGGGAGAGTGCCAGTTTCAATTGGACGGGGAGAGTGCCAGTTTGAATTGGATGGGGAGAGTGCCAGTTTGAATTGGACGGGGAGAGTGCCAGTTTGAATTGGACGGGGTGAGTACCAGTTTTAATTGGACGGGGAGAGTGCCAGTTTTAATTGGACGGGGAAAGTGCCAGTTTGAATTGGACGGGGAGTGTGCCAGTTTGAATTGGACAAGGAGAGTGCCAGTTTTAATTGGACGCGGAGAGTGCCAGTTTGAATAGGACGGGGAGAGTACCAGTATTAATTGGATGGGGAGAGTGCCAGTTTGAATTGGACGGGGAGAGTGCCAGTTTGAATTGGACGGGGAGATTGCCAGTTTGAATTGGACGGGGAGAGTGCCAGTATTAATTGGACGGGAAGAGTGCCAGTTGTAATTGGACGGGGAGAGTGCCAGTTTGAATTGGACGGGGAGAGTGCCAGTTTGAATTGGACGGGGAGAGCGCCAGTTTGAATTGGACGGGGAGATTGCCAATTTGAATTGGACGGGGAGAGTGCCAGTTTTAATTGGACGGGAACAGTGCCAGTTTTAATTGGACGGGGAGAGTGCCAATTTGAATTGGACTGGGAGAGTGCCAGTTTGAATTGGATGGGGAGAGCGCCAGATTTAATTGGACAGGGAGAGTGCCAGTTTGAATTGGACGAGGAGAGTGCCAGTTTGAATTGGACGGGGAGAGTGCCAGTTTTAATTGGACGGGGAGTGTGCCAGTTTTAATTGGACGAGGAGAGTGCAAGCTTGAATTGGACAGGGGGAGTGCCAGTTCTAATTGGACAGTGAGTGTGCCAGTTTTAATTGGACGGGGAGAGTGCCAGTTTGAATTGGACGGGGAGAGTGCCAGTTTGAATTGGATGGGGAGAGTGCCAGTTTGAATTGGACGGGGAGAGTGCCTGTTTTAATTGGACGGGGAGAGTGCCAGTTTGAATTGGACGGGGAGAGTGCCAGTTTTAATTGGACGGGGAGAGTGCCAGTTTGAATTGGACGGGGAGAGTGCCAGTTTGAATTGGACGGTGAGAGTGCCAGTTTTAATTGGACGGGGAGAGTGCCAGTTTTAATTGGACAGGGAGAGTGCCAGTTTTATTTGGACGGGGAGAGTGCCAGTTTGAATTGGACGGGGATAGTGCCAGTTTGAATTGGACGGTGAGAGTGCCAGTTTGAATTGGACGGTGAGAGTGCCAGTTTTAATTGGACGGGGAGAGTGCCAGTTTTAATTGGACGGGGAGAGTGCCAGTTTGAATTGGACGGGGAGAGTGCCAGTTTGAATTGGACAGGGAGAGTGCCAGTTTGAATTGGACGGGGAGAGTGCCAGTTTTAATTGGACGGGGAGAGTGCCAGTTTGAATTGGACGTGGAGAGTGCCAGTTTTAATTGGACGGGGAGAGTGCCAGTTTGAATTGGACGGGGAGAGTGCCAGTTTTAATTGGACGGGGAGAGTGCCAGTTTTAATTGGACGGGGAGAGTGCCAGTTTGAATTGGTCTGGGAGAGTGCCAGTTTTAATTGGTCGGGTAGAGTGCCAGTTTGAATGGGACGGGGAGAGTGCCAGTTTTAATTGGACGGGGAGAGCGCCAGTTTGAATTGGACCGGGAGAGTGCCAGTTTGAATTGGACGGGTAGAGTACCAGTTTGAATTGGACGGGGAGTGTGCCAGTTTGAATTGGATGGGGAGTGTGCCGGTTTGAATTGGATAGGGAGAGTGCCAGTTTGAATTGGAAGGTGAGAGTGCCAGTTTGCATTGGACGGGGAGAGTGCCCGTTTGAATTGAATGGGGAGAGTGCCAGTTTGAATTGGACGGGGAGGGAGTGCCAGTATGAATTGGACGGGGACAGTGCCAGTTTGAATTGGACGGGGAAAGTGCCAGTATGAATTGGATGGGGAGAGTGCCAGTTTGAATTGGATGGGGAGAGTGCCAGTTTTAATTGGATGGGGAGAGTGCCAGTTTTAATTGGACGGGGAGAGTGCCAGTTTTCATTGGATGGGGAGTGTGCCAGTTTTAATTGGACGGGGAGAGTGCCAGTTTGATTTGGATGGGGAGAGCGCCATTTTGAATTGGACGGGTAGAGTGCCAGTTTGAATTGGACGGGGAGAGTGCCAGTTTGATTTGGACGGGTAGAGTGCCAGTTTGAATTCGATGGGGAGAGTGCCAGTTTGAATTGGACGGGGAGAGTGCCAGTTTTAACTGGATGGGGGGAGTGCCAGTTTGAATAGGACGGGGAGAGTGCCAGTTTTAATTGGACGGGGAGTGTGCCAGTTTGAATTGGATGGGGAGAGTGCCAGTTTTAATTGGACGGGGAGAGTGCCAGTTTGAATTGGACGGGGAGAGTGCCAGTTTGAATTGGACGGGGAGAGTGCCAGTTTGAATTCGACGGGAGAGTGTCAGTTTTAATTCGACGGGGAGAGTGCCAGTTTGAATTGGACGGGGAGAGTGCCAGTTTTAATTGGATGGGGAGAGTGCCAGTTTGAATTGGATGGGGAGAGTTCCAGTTTGAATTGGACGGGGAGAGTGCCAGTTTGAATTGGACGGGGAGAGTGCCAGTTTTAATTGGACGGGGAGAGTGCCAGTTTTAATTGGACGGGAAGAGTGCCAGTTTGAATTGGACGGGAAGAGCGCCAGTTTGAATTGGACGGGGAGAGTGCCAGTTTTAATTGGACGGGGAGAGTGCCAGTTTGAATTGGACGGGGAGAGCGCCAGTTTTAATTGGACGGGGAGAGCGCCAGTTTGAATTGGACGGGGAGAGTGCCAGTTTGAATTGGACGGGTAGAGTGCCAGTTTGAATTGGACGGGGAGTGTGCCAGTTTGAATTGGATGGGGAGTGTGCCGGTTTGAATTGGATAGGGAGAGTGCCAGTTTGAATTGGACGGTGAGAGTGCCAGTTTGAATTGGACGGGGAGAGTGCCCGTTTGAATTGAATGGGGAGAGTGCCAGTTTGAATTGGACGGGGAGGGAGTGCCAGTTTGAATTGGACGGGGAGAGTGCCAGTTTGAATTGGACGGGGAAAGTGCCAGTATGAATTTGATGGGGAGAGTGCCAGTTTGAATTGGATGGGGAGAGTGCCAGTTTTAATTGGATGGGGTGAGTGCCAGTTTTAATTGGACGGGGAGTGTGCCAGTTTTCATTGGACGGGGAGAGTGCCAGTTTGAATTGTACGGGGAGAGTGCCAGTTTTAATTGGTCGGGGAGTGTGCCAGTTTTAATTGGACGGTGAGTGTGCCAGTTTTAATTGGATGGGGATAGTGCCAGTTTGAATTGGACGGGGAGAGTGCCAGTTTTAATTGGACGGGGAGAGTGCCAGTTTTAATTGGATGGGGAGAGTGCCAGTTTGAATTGTACGGGGAGAGTGCCAGTTTTAATTGGTCGGGGAGTGTGCCAGTTTTAATTGGACGGGGAGAGTGCCAGTTTGAATCGGATGGGGAGAGTGCCAGTTTTAATTGGACGGGGAGAGTGCCAGTTTAAATTGGACGGGAAGAGTGCCAGTTTTAATTGGACGGGGAGAGTGCCAGTTTTAATTGGATGGGTAGAGTGCCAGTTTTAATTGGACGGGGAGAGTGCCAGTTTGAATTGGATGGGAAGAGTGCCAGTTTGAATTGGACGGGGAGAGTGCCAGTTTGAATTGGATGGGGAGAGTGCCAGTTTGAATTGGACGGGGAGAGTGCCAGGTTGAATTGGACGGGCAGAGTGCCAGTTTGAATTGGATGGGGAGTGTGCCAGTTTGAATTGGATGGAGAGAGTGCCAGTTTGAATTGGACGTGGAGAGTGCCAGTTTGAATTGGACGGGGAGGGAGTGCCAGTTTGAATTGGACGGGGAGAGTGCCAGTTTGAATTGGACGGGGAGAGTGCCAGTATGAATTGGATGGGAAGAGTGCCAGTTTGAATTGGATGGGAAGAGTGCCAGTTTTAATTGGATGGGGAGAGTGCCAGTTTTAATTGGATGGGGAGAGTGCCAGTTTCAATTGGATGGGGAGAGTGCCAGTTTCAATTGGACGGGGAGAGTGCCAGTTTGAATTGGATGGGGAGAGTGCCAGTTTGAATTGGACGGGGAGAGTGCCAGTTTAAATTGGACGGGGTGAGTACCAGTTTTAATTGGACGGGGAGAGTGCCAGTTTTAATTGGACAGGGAAAGTGCCAGTTTGAATTGGACGGGGAGTGTGCCAGTTTGAATTGGACAAGGAGAGTGCCAGTTTTAATTGGACGCGGAGAGTGCCAGTTTGAATAGGACGGGGATAGTACCAGTATTAATTGGATTGGGAGAGTGCCAGTTTGAATTGGACGGGGAGAGTGCCAGTTTGAATTGGACGGGGAGATTGCCAGTTTGAATTGGACGGGGAGAGTGCCAGTATTAATTGGACGGGAAGAGTGCCAGTTGTAATTGGACGGGGAGAGTGCCAGTTTGAATTGGACGGGGAGAGTGCCAGTTTGAATTGGACGGGGAGAGCGCCAGTTTGAATTGGACGGGGAGATTGCCAGTTTGAATTGGACGGGGAGAGTGACAGTTTTAATTGGACGGGAAGAGTGCCAGTTTTAATTGGACGGGGAGAGTGCCAGTTTGAATTGGACTGGGAGAGTGCCAGTTTGAATTGGATGGGGAGAGCGCCAGATTTAATTGGACAGGGAGAGTGCCAGTTTGAATTGGACGAGGAGAGTGCCAGTTTGAATTGGACGGGGAGAGTGCCAGTTTTAATTGGACGGGGAGTGTGCCAGTTTTAATTGGACGAGGAGAGTGCAAGTTTGAATTGGACGGGGGGAGTGCCAGTTCTAATTGGACAGTGAGTGTGCCAGTTTTAATTGGACGGGGAGAGTGCCAGTTTGAATTGGACGGGGAGAGTGCCAGTTTGAATTGGATGGGGAGAGTGCCAGTTTGAATTGGACGGGGAGAGTGCCTGTTTTAATTGGACGGGGAGAGTGCCAGTTTGAATTGGACGGGGAGAGTGCCAGTTTGAATTGGACGGGGAGAGTGCCAGTTTGAATTGGACGGGGAGAGTGCCAGTTTGAATTGGACGGGGAGAGTGCCAGTTTGAATTGGACGGTGAGAGTGCCAGTTTTAATTGGACGGGGAGAGTGCCAGTTTTAATTGGACGGGGAGAGTGCCAGTTTTATTTGGCCGGGGAGAGTGCCAGTTTGAATTGGACGGGGATAGTGCCAGTTTGAATTGGACGGGGAGAGTGCCAGTTTGAATTGGACGGTGAGAGTGCCAGTTTTAATTGGACGGGGAGAGTGCCAGTTTTAATTGGACGGGGAGAGTGCCAGTTTGAATTGGACGGGGAGAGTGCCAGTTTGAATTGGACAGGGAGAGTGCCAGTTTGAATTGGACGGGGAGAGTGCCAGTTTTAATTGGACGGGGAGAGTGCCAGTTTGAATTGGACGTGGAGAGTGCCAGTTTTAATTGGACGGGGAGAGTGCCAGTTTGAATTGGACGGGGAGAGTGCCAGTTTTAATTGGACGGGGAGAGTGCCAGTTTTAATTGGACGGGGAGAGTGCCAGTTTGAATTGGTCTGGGAGAGTGCCAGTTTTAATTGGTCGGGTAGAGTGCCAGTTTGAATGGGACGGGGAGAGTACCAGTTTTAATTGGACGGGGAGAGCGCCAGTTTGAATTGGACCGGGAGAGTGCCAGTTTGAATTGGACGGGTAGAGTACCAGTTTGAATTGGACGGGGAGTGTGCCAGTTTGAATTGGATGGGGAGTGTGCCGGTTTGAATTGGATAGGGAGAGTGCCAGTTTGAATTGGAAGGTGAGAGTGCCAGTTTGCATTGGACAGGGAGAGTGCCCGTTTCAATTGAATGGGGAGAGTGCCAGTTTGAATTGGACGGGGAGGGAGTGCCAGTTTTAATTGGACGAGGAGAGTGCCAGTTTGAATTGGACGGGGAGAGTGCCAGTTTGAATTGGACGGGGAGAGTTCCAGTGTTAAATGGATGGGGAGAGTGCCAGTTTCAATTGGACGGGGAGAGTACCAGTTTGAATTGGATGGGGAGAGTGCCAGTTTGAATTGGACGGGGAGAGTTCCAGTGTTAAATGGATAGGGAGAGTGCCAGTTTCAATTGGACGGGGAGAGTGCCAGTTTTAATTGGACGAGGAGAGTGCCAGTTTGAATTGGACGGGGAGAGTGCCAGTTTTAATTGGACGGTGAGTGTGCCAGTTTTAATTGGATGGGGAGAGTGCCAGTTTGAATTGGACGGGGAGAGTGCAAGTTTGAATTGGATGGGGAGAGTGCCAGTTTGAATTGGACGGGGAGAGTGCCTGTTTTAATTGGACGCGGAGAGTGCCAGTTTGAATAGGACGGGGAGAGTACCAGTATTAATTGGATGGGGAGAGTGCCAGTTTGAATTGGACGGGGAGAGTGCCAGTTTGAATTGGACGGGGAGATTGCCAGTTTGAATTGGACAGGGAGAGTGCCAGTTTTAATTGGATGGGGAGAGTGCCAGTTTAAATTGGACGGGGAGAGTGCCAGTTTTAATTGGACGGGGAGAGTGCCAGTTTGAATTGGACGGGGAGACTGCCAGTTTTAATTGGGCGGGGAGAGTGCCAGTTTTAATTGGACGGGGAGAGTGCCAGTTTTAATTGGACGGGGAGAGTGCCAGTTTGAATCGGATGGGGAGAGTGCCAGTTTTAATTGGACGGGGAGAGTGCCAGTTTTAATTGGACGGGGAGAGTGCCAGATTTAATTGGACGGGGAGAGTGCCAGTTTTAATTGGATGGGGAGAGTGCCAGTTTTAATTGGACGGGGAGAGTGCCAGTTTGAATTGGATGGGAAGAGTGCCTGTTTGAATTCGACGGGGAGAGTGCCAGTATTAATTGGATGGGGAGAGTGACAGTTTTAATTGGACGGGGAGAGTGCCAGTTTGAATTGGATGGGGAAAGTGACAGTTTGAATTGGATGGGGAGAGTGCCAGTTTGAATTGGACGGGGAGAGTGCCAGTTTGAATTGGATAGGGAGAGTGTCAGTTTGAATTGGACGGGGAGAGTGCCAGTTTGAATTGGACGGGGAGAGTGCCAGTTTGAATTGGACGGGGAGAGTGCCAGTTTGAATTGGAGGGGGAGAGTGCCAGTTTGAATTGGACGGGGAGAGTGCCAGTTTGAATTGGACGGGGAGAGTGCCAGTTTGAATTGTACGGGGAGAGTGCCAGTTTGAATTGGACGGGGAGAGTGCCAGTTTGAATTGGACGGGGAGAGTGCCAGTTTGAATTGGACGGGGAGAGTGCCAGTTTGAATTGGATGGGAAGAGTGCCTGTTTGAATTGGACGGGGAGAGTGCCAGTTTTAATTGGATGGGGAGAGTGACAGTTTTAATTGGACGGGGAGAGTGCCAGTTTGAATTGGATGGGGAAAGTGACAGTTTGAATTGGATGGGGAGAGTGCCAGTTTGAATTGGACGGGGAGAGTGCCAGTTTGAATTGGATAGGGAGAGTGTCAGTTTGAATTGGACGGGGAGAGTGCCTGTTTGAATTGGACGGGGAGAGTGCCAGTTTGAATTGTACGGGGAGAGTGCCAGTTTCAATTGGACGGGGAGAGTGCCAGTTTGAATTGGACGGGGAGAGTGCCAGTTTGAATTGGACGGGGAGAGTGCCAGTTTGAATTGGACGGGGAGAGTGCCAGTTTGAATTGGACGGGGAGAGCGCCAGTTTTAATTGGACGGGGAGAGTGCCAGTTTGAATTGGATGGGTAGAGTCCCAGTTTGAATTGGACGGGGAGAGTGCCAGTTTGAATTGGATGGGGAGAGTGCCAGTTTGAATTGGATGGGAAGAGTGCCAGTTTGAATTGGACGGGGAGAGTGCCAGTTTTAATTGGACGGGGAGAGTGCCAGTTTGCATTGGATGGGGAGTGTGCCAGTTTTAATTGGACGGGGAGAGTGCCAGTTTGATTTGGATGGGGAGAGCGCCAGTTTGAATTGGACGGGGAGAGTGCCATTTTGAATTGGACGGGGAGAGTGCCAGTTTGAATTGGACGGGGAGAGTGCCAGTTTGATTTGGACGGGGAGAGTGCCAGTTTGAATTCGATGGGGAGAGTGCCAGTTTGAATTGGACGGGGAGAGTGCCAGTTTTAGCTGGATGGGGAGAGTGCCAGTTTGAATAGGACGGGGAGAGTGCCAGTTTTAATTGGACGGGGCGTGTGCCATTTTGAATTGGACGGGGAGAGTGCCAGTTTGAATTGGACGGGGAGAGTGCCAGCTTGAATTGGACAGGGAGAGTGCCAGTTTGCATTGGACGTGAGAGTGCCAGTTTTAATTCGACGGGGAGAGTGCCAGTTTGAATTGGATGGGGAGAGTGCCAGTTTTAATTGGATGGGGAGAGTGCCAGTTTGAATTGGATGGGGAGAGTGCCAGTTTGAATTGGACGGGGAGAGTGCCAGTTTGAATTGGACGGGGAGAGTGCCAGTTTTAATTGGACGGGGAGAGTGCCAGTTTTAATTGGACGGGAAGAGTGCCAGTTTGAATTGGACGGGAAGAGCGCCAGTTTGAATTGGACGGGGAGAGTGCCAGTTTATATTGGACGGGGAGAGTGCCAGTTTGAATTGCATGGGGAGAGCGCCTGTTTGAATTGGACGGGGAGAGTGCCAGTTTTAATTGGGCGGGGAGAGTGCCAGTTTGAATTGGATGGGGAGAGTGCCAGTTTGAATTGGACGGGGAGAGTGACAGTTTGAATTGGACGGGGAGAGTGCCCGTTTGAATTGGACGGGGAGAGTGCCAGTTTGAATTGGACGGGGAGGGAGTGCCAGTTTGAATTGGACGGGGAGAGTGCCAGTTTGTATTGGACGGGGAGAGTGCCAGTTTGAATTTGATGGGGAGAGTGCCAATTTTAATTGGATGGGGAGAGTGCCAGTTTTAATTGGATGAGGAGTGTGCCAGTTTTAATTGGACGGGGGGAGTGCCAGTTTGAATTGGATGGGGAGAGCGCCAGTTTGAATTGGACGGGGAGAGTGCCAGTTTGAATTGGACGGGGAGAGTGCCAGTTTGAATTGGACGGGGAGAGTGCCAGTTTGAATTGGACGGGGTGTGTGCCAGTTTGAATTGGACGGGGAGAGTGCCAGTTTGAATTGGAAGGGGACAGTGCCAGTTTGAATTGGACGGGGAGAGTGCCAGTTTTAGTTGGTCGGGGAGTGTGCCAGTTTGAATTGGACGGGGAGAGCGCCAGTTTGAATTGCACGGGGAGAGTGCCAGGTTGAATTGGACGGGGAGAGTGCCAGTTTGAATTGGATGGGGAGTGTGCCAGTTTGAATTGGATGGAGAGAGTGCCAGTTTGAATTGGACGTGGAGAGTGCCAGTTTGAATTCGACGGGGAGAGTGCCAGTTTGAATTGGACGGGGAGAGTGCCAGTTTGAATTGGACGGGGAGGGAGTGCCAGTTTGAATTGGACGGGGAGAGTGCCAGTTTGAATTGGACGGGGAGAGTGCCAGTATGAATTGGATGGGAAGAGTGCCAGTTTGAATTGGATGGGGAGAGTGCCAGTTTTAATTGGATGGGGAGAGTGCCAGTTTTAATTGGATGGGGAGAGTGCCAGTTTCAATTGGATGGGGAGAGTGCCAGTTTCAATTGGACGGGGAGAGTGCCAGTTTGAATTGGATGGGGAGAGTGCCAGTTTGAATTGGACGGGGAGAGTGCCAGTTTGAATTGGACGGGGTGAGTACCAGTTTTAATTGGACGGGGAGAGTGCCAGTTTTAATTGGACGGGGAAAGTGCCAGTTTGAATTGGACGGGGAGTGTGCCAGTTTGAATTGGACAAGGAGAGTGCCAGTTTTAATTGGACGCGGAGAGTGCCAGTTTGAATAGGACGGGGAGAGTACCAGTATTAATTGGATGGGGAGAGTGCCAGTTTGAATTGGACGGGGAGAGTGCCAGTTTGAATTGGACGGGGAGATTGCCAGTTTGAATTGGACGGGGAGAGTGCCAGTATTAATTGGACGGGAAGAGTGCCAGTTGTAATTGGACGGGGAGAGTGCCAGTTTGAATTGGACGGGGAGAGTGCCAGTTTGAATTGGACGGGGAGAGCGCCAGTTTGAATTGGACGGGGAGAGTGCCAGTTTGAATTGGACGGTGAGAGTGCCAGTTTTAATTGGACGGGGAGAGTGCCAGTTTTAATTGGACGGGGAGAGTGCCAGTTTTATTTGGACGGGGAGAGTGCCAGTTTGAATTGGACGGGGATAGTGCCAGTTTGAATTGGACGGGGAGAGTGCCAGTTTGAATTGGACGGTGAGAGTGCCAGTTTTAATTGGACGGGGAGAGTGCCAGTTTTAATTGGACGGGGAGAGTGCCAGTTTGAATTGGACGGGGAGAGTGCCAGTTTGAATTGGACAGGGAGAGTGCCAGTTTGAATTGGACGGGGAGAGTGCCAGTTTTAATTGGACGGGGAGAGTGCCAGTTTGAATTGGACGTGGAGAGTGCCAGTTTTAATTGGACGGGGAGAGTGCCAGTTTGAATTGGACGGGGAGAGTGCCAGTTTTAATTGGACGGGGAGAGTGCCAGTTTTAATTGGACGGGGAGAGTGCCAGTTTGAATTGGTCTGGGAGAGTGCCAGTTTTAATTGGTCGGGTAGAGTGCCAGTTTGAATGGGACGGGGAGAGTGCCAGTTTTAATTGGACGGGGAGAGCGCCAGTTTGAATTGGACCGGGAGAGTGCCAGTTTGAATTGGACGGGTAGAGTACCAGTTTGAATTGGACGGGGAGTGTGCCAGTTTGAATTGGATGGGGAGTGTGCCGGTTTGAATTGGATAGGGAGAGTGCCAGTTTGAATTGGAAGGTGAGAGTGCCAGTTTGCATTGGACGGGGAGAGTGCCCGTTTGAATTGAATGGGGAGAGTGCCAGTTTGAATTGGACGGGGAGGGAGTGCCAGTATGAATTGGACGGGGACAGTGCCAGTTTGAATTGGACGGGGAAAGTGCCAGTATGAATTGGATGGGGAGAGTGCCAGTTTGAATTGGATGGGGAGAGTGCCAGTTTTAATTGGATGGGGAGAGTGCCAGTTTTAATTGGACGGGGAGAGTGCCAGTTTTCATTGGATGGGGAGTGTGCCAGTTTTAATTGGACGGGGAGAGTGCCAGTTTGATTTGGATGGGGAGAGCGCCATTTTGAATTGGACGGGTAGAGTGCCAGTTTGAATTGGACGGGGAGAGTGCCAGTTTGATTTGGACGGGTAGAGTGCCAGTTTGAATTCGATGGGGAGAGTGCCAGTTTGAATTGGACGGGGAGAGTGCCAGTTTTAACTGGATGGGGAGAGTGCCAGTTTGAATAGGACGGGGAGAGTGCCAGTTTTAATTGGACGGGGAGTGTGCCATTTTGAAAAGGATGGGGAGAGTGCCAGTTTTAATTGGACGGGGAGAGTGCCAGTTTGAATTGGACGGGGAGAGTGCCAGTTTGAATTGGACGGGGAGAGTGCCAGTTTGAATTGGACGGGAGAGTGTCAGTTTTAATTCGACGGGGAGAGTGCCAGTTTGAATTGGACGGGGAGAGTGCCAGTTTTAATTGGATGGGGAGAGTGCCAGTTTGAATTGGATGGGGAGAGTTCCAGTTTGAATTGGACGGGGAGAGTGCCAGTTTGAATTGGACGGGGAGAGTGCCAGTTTTAATTGGACGGGGAGAGTGCCAGTTTTAATTGGACGGGAAGAGTGCCAGTTTGAATTGGACTGGAAGAGCGCCAGTTTGAATTGGACGGGGAGAGTGCCAGTTTTAATTGGACGGGGAGAGTGCCAGTTTGAATTGGACGGGGAGAGTGCCAGTTTTAATTGGACGGGGAGAGCGCCAGTTTGAATTGGACGGGGAGAGTGCCAGTTTGAATTGGACGGGTAGAGTGCCAGTTTGAATTGGACGGGGAGTGTGCCAGTTTGAATTGGATGGGGAGTGTGCCGGTTTGAATTGGATAGGGAGAGTGCCAGTTTGAATTGGACGGTGAGAGTGCCAGTTTGAATTGGACGGGGAGAGTGCCCGTTTGAATTGAATGGGGAGAGTGCCAGTTTGAATTGGACGGGGAGGGAGTGCCAGTTTGAATTGGACGGGGAGAGTTCCAGTTTGAATTGGACGTGGAAAGTGCCAGTATGAATTTGATGGGGAGAGTGCCAGTTTGAATTGGATGGGGAGAGTGCCAGTTTTAATTGGATGGGGTGAGTGCCAGTTTTAATTGGACGGGGAGAGTGCCAGTTTTCATTGGATGGGGAGTGTGCCAGTTTTAATTGGACGGGGAGAGTGCCAGTTTGATTTGGAAGGGGAGAGCGCCAGTTTGAATTGGACGGGGAGAGTGCCAGTTTGAATTGGACGGGGAGAGTGCCAGTTTGAATTGGACGGGGAGAGTGCCAGTTTGAATTGGACGGGGAGAGTGCCAGTTTGAATTCGATGGGGAGAGTGCCAGTTTGAATTGGACGGGGAGAGTGCCAGTTTTAACTGGATGGGGACAGTGCCAGTTTGAAAAGGACGGGGACAGTGCCAGTTTTAATTGGACGGGGAGTGTGCCATTTTGAATTGGACGGGGAGAGTGCCCGTTTGAATTGGACGGGGAGAGTGCCAGTTTGAATTGGACGGGGAGAGTGCCAGTTTGAATTGGACGGGAGACTGCCAGTTTTAATTGGACGGGGAGAGTGCCAGTTTGAATTGGACGGGGAGAGTGCCAGTTTTAATTGGACGGGGAGAGTGCCAGTTTGAATTGGACGGGGAGTGTGCCAGTTTGAATTGGACGGGGAGAGTGCCAGTTTGAATTGGACGGGGAGAGTGCCAGTTTTAATTGGACGGCGAGAGTGCCAGTTTTAATTGGACGGGAAGAGTGCCAGTTTGAATTGGACGGGAAGAGCGCCAGTTTGAATTGGACGGGGAGAGTGCCAGTTTTAATTGGACGGGGAGAGTGCCAGTTTGAATTGGACGCGGAGAGTGCCAGTTTGAATTGGACGGGGAGAGTGCCAGTTTTAATTGGACAGGGAGAGTGCCAGTTTGAATTGTACGAGGAGAGTGCCAGTTTGAATTGGACGGGGAGACAGCCAGTTTTAAATGGACGGGGAGTGTGCCAGTTTTAATTGGACAAGGAGAGTGCCAGTTTGAATTGGCCGGGGAGAGTGCCAGTTTTAATTGGACGGTGAGTGTGCCTGTTTTAATTGGATGGGGATAGTGCCAGTTTGAATTGGACGGGGAGAGTGCCAGTTTGAATTGGATAGGGAGTGTGCCTGTTTTAATTGGACGGGGAGAGTGCCAGTTTGAATAGGTCGGGGAGTGTGCCAGTTTTAATTGGACGGTGAGTGTGCCAGTTTTAATTGGATGGGGATAGTGCCAGTTTGAATTGGACGGTGAGAGTGCCAGTTTTAATTGGACGGGGAGAGTGCCAGTTTTAATTGGATGGGGAGAGTGCCAGTTTGAATTGTACGGGGAGAGTGCCAGTTTTAATTGGTCGGGGAGTGTGCCAGTTTTAATTGGACGGGGAGAGTGCCAGTTTGAATCGGATGGGGAGAGTGCCAGTTTTAATTGGACGGGGAGAGTGCCAGTTTAAATTGGACGGGAAGAGTGCCAGTTTTAATTGGACGGGGAGAGTGCCAGTTTTAATTGGAGGGGTAGAGTGCCAGTTTTAATTGGACGGGGAGAGTGCCAGTTTGAATTGGATGGGAAGAGTGCCAGTTTGAATTGGACGGGGAGAGTGCCAGTTTGAATTGGATGGGGAGAGTGCCAGTTTGAATTGGACGGGGAGAGTGCCAGGTTGAATTGGACGGGGAGAGTGCCAGTTTGAATTGGATGGGGAGTGTGCCAGTTTGAATTGGATGGAGAGAGTGCCAGTTTGAATTGGACGTGGAGAGTGCCAGTTTGAATTCGACGGGGTGAGTGCCAGTTTGAATTGGACGGGGAGAGTGCCAGTTTGAATTGGACGGGGAGGGAGTGCCAGTTTGAATTGGACGGGGAGAGTGCCAGTTTGAATTGGACGGGAAGAGTGCCAGTATGAATTGGATGGGAAGAGTGCCAGTTTGAATTGGATGGGGAGAGTGCCAGTTTTAATTGGATGGGGAGAGTGCCAGTTTTAATTGGATGGGGAGAGTGCCAGTTTCAATTGGATGGGGAGAGTGCCAGTTTCAATTGGACGGGGAGAGTGCCAGTTTGAATTGGATGGGGAGAGTGCCAGTTTGAATTGGACGGGGAGAGTGCCAGTTTGAATTGGACGGGGTGAGTACCAGTTTTAATTGGACGGGGAGAGTGCCAGTTTTAATTGGACGGGGAAAGTGCCAGTTTGAATTGGACGGGGAGTGTGCCAGTTTGAATTGGACAAGGAGAGTGCCAGTTTTAATTGGACGCGGAGAGTGCCAGTTTGAATAGGACGGGGAGAGTACCAGTATTAATTGGATGGGGAGAGTGCCAGTTTGAATTGGACGGGGAGAGTGCCAGTTTGAATTGGACGGGGAGATTGCCAGTTTGAATTGGACGGGGAGAGTGCCAGTATTAATTGGACGGGAAGAGTGCCAGTTGTAATTGGACGGGGAGAGTGCCAGTTTGAATTGGACGGGGAGAGTGCCAGTTTGAATTGGACGGGGAGAGCGCCAGTTTGAATTGGACGGGGAGATTGCCAATTTGAATTGGACGGGGAGAGTGCCAGTTTTAATTGGACGGGAACAGTGCCAGTTTTAATTGGACGGGGAGAGTGCCAATTTGAATTGGACTGGGAGAGTGCCAGTTTGAATTGGATGGGGAGAGCGCCAGATTTAATTGGACAGGGAGAGTGCCAGTTTGAATTGGACGAGGAGAGTGCCAGTTTGAATTGGACGGGGAGAGTGCCAGTTTTAATTGGACGGGGAGTGTGCCAGTTTTAATTGGACGAGGAGAGTGCAAGCTTGAATTGGACAGGGGGAGTGCCAGTTCTAATTGGACAGTGAGTGTGCCAGTTTTAATTGGACGGGGAGAGTGCCAGTTTGAATTGGACGGGGAGAGTGCCAGTTTGAATTGGATGGGGAGAGTGCCAGTTTGAATTGGACGGGGAGAGTGCCTGTTTTAATTGGACGGGGAGAGTGCCAGTTTGAATTGGACGGGGAGAGTGCCAGTTTTAATTGGACGGGGAGAGTGCCAGTTTGAATTGGACGGGGAGAGTGCCAGTTTGAATTGGACGGTGAGAGTGCCAGTTTTAATTGGACGGGGAGAGTGCCAGTTTTAATTGGACAGGGAGAGTGCCAGTTTTATTTGGACGGGGAGAGTGCCAGTTTGAATTGGACGGGGATAGTGCCAGTTTGAATTGGACGGTGAGAGTGCCAGTTTGAATTGGACGGTGAGAGTGCCAGTTTTAATTGGACGGGGAGAGTGCCAGTTTTAATTGGACGGGGAGAGTGCCAGTTTGAATTGGACGGGGAGAGTGCCAGTTTGAATTGGACAGGGAGAGTGCCAGTTTGAATTGGACGGGGAGAGTGCCAGTTTTAATTGGACGGGGAGAGTGCCAGTTTGAATTGGACGTGGAGAGTGCCAGTTTTAATTGGACGGGGAGAGTGCCAGTTTGAATTGGACGGGGAGAGTGCCAGTTTTAATTGGACGGGGAGAGTGCCAGTTTTAATTGGACGGGGAGAGTGCCAGTTTGAATTGGTCTGGGAGAGTGCCAGTTTTAATTGGTCGGGTAGAGTGCCAGTTTGAATGGGACGGGGAGAGTGCCAGTTTTAATTGGACGGGGAGAGCGCCAGTTTGAATTGGACCGGGAGAGTGCCAGTTTGAATTGGACGGGTAGAGTACCAGTTTGAATTGGACGGGGAGTGTGCCAGTTTGAATTGGATGGGGAGTGTGCCGGTTTGAATTGGATAGGGAGAGTGCCAGTTTGAATTGGAAGGTGAGAGTGCCAGTTTGCATTGGACGGGGAGAGTGCCCGTTTGAATTGAATGGGGAGAGTGCCAGTTTGAATTGGACGGGGAGGGAGTGCCAGTATGAATTGGACGGGGACAGTGCCAGTTTGAATTGGACGGGGAAAGTGCCAGTATGAATTGGATGGGGAGAGTGCCAGTTTGAATTGGATGGGGAGAGTGCCAGTTTTAATTGGATGGGGAGAGTGCCAGTTTTAATTGGACGGGGAGAGTGCCAGTTTTCATTGGATGGGGAGTGTGCCAGTTTTAATTGGACGGGGAGAGTGCCAGTTTGATTTGGATGGGGAGAGCGCCATTTTGAATTGGACGGGTAGAGTGCCAGTTTGAATTGGACGGGGAGAGTGCCAGTTTGATTTGGACGGGTAGAGTGCCAGTTTGAATTCGATGGGGAGAGTGCCAGTTTGAATTGGACGGGGAGAGTGCCAGTTTTAACTGGATGGGGGGAGTGCCAGTTTGAATAGGACGGGGAGAGTGCCAGTTTTAATTGGACGGGGAGTGTGCCATTTTGAATTGGATGGGGAGAGTGCCAGTTTTAATTGGACGGGGAGAGTGCCAGTTTGAATTGGACGGGGAGAGTGCCAGTTTGAATTGGACGGGGAGAGTGCCAGTTTGAATTCGACGGGAGAGTGTCAGTTTTAATTCGACGGGGAGAGTGCCAGTTTGAATTGGACGGGGAGAGTGCCAGTTTTAATTGGATGGGGAGAGTGCCAGTTTGAATTGGATGGGGAGAGTTCCAGTTTGAATTGGACGGGGAGAGTGCCAGTTTGAATTGGACGGGGAGAGTGCCAGTTTTAATTGGACGGGGAGAGTGCCAGTTTTAATTGGACGGGAAGAGTGCCAGTTTGAATTGGACGGGAAGAGCGCCAGTTTGAATTGGACGGGGAGAGTGCCAGTTTTAATTGGACGGGGAGAGTGCCAGTTTGAATTGGACGGGGAGAGTGCCAGTTTTAATTGGACGGGGAGAGCGCCAGTTTGAATTGGACGGGGAGAGTGCCAGTTTGAATTGGACGGGTAGAGTGCCAGTTTGAATTGGACGGGGAGTGTGCCAGTTTGAATTGGATGGGGAGTGTGCCGGTTTGAATTGGATAGGGAGAGTGCCAGTTTGAATTGGACGGTGAGAGTGCCAGTTTGAATTGGACGGGGAGAGTGCCCGTTTGAATTGAATGGGGAGAGTGCCAGTTTGAATTGGACGGGGAGGGAGTGCCAGTTTGAATTGGACGGGGAGAGTGCCAGTTTGAATTGGACGGGGAAAGTGCCAGTATGAATTTGATGGGGAGAGTGCCAGTTTGAATTGGATGGGGAGAGTGCCAGTTTTAATTGGATGGGGTGAGTGCCAGTTTTAATTGGACGGGGAGTGTGCCAGTTTTCATTGGACGGGGAGAGTGCCAGTTTGAATTGTACGGGGAGAGTGCCAGTTTTAATTGGTCGGGGAGTGTGCCAGTTTTAATTGGACGGTGAGTGTGCCAGTTTTAATTGGATGGGGATAGTGCCAGTTTGAATTGGACGGGGAGAGTGCCAGTTTTAATTGGACGGGGAGAGTGCCAGTTTTAATTGGATGGGGAGAGTGCCAGTTTGAATTGTACGGGGAGAGTGCCAGTTTTAATTGGTCGGGGAGTGTGCCAGTTTTAATTGGACGGGGAGAGTGCCAGTTTGAATCGGATGGGGAGAGTGCCAGTTTTAATTGGACGGGGAGAGTGCCAGTTTAAATTGGACGGGAAGAGTGCCAGTTTTAATTGGACGGGGAGAGTGCCAGTTTTAATTGGATGGGTAGAGTGCCAGTTTTAATTGGACGGGGAGAGTGCCAGTTTGAATTGGATGGGAAGAGTGCCAGTTTGAATTGGACGGGGAGAGTGCCAGTTTGAATTGGATGGGGAGAGTGCCAGTTTGAATTGGACGGGGAGAGTGCCAGGTTGAATTGGACGGGCAGAGTGCCAGTTTGAATTGGATGGGGAGTGTGCCAGTTTGAATTGGATGGAGAGAGTGCCAGTTTGAATTGGACGTGGAGAGTGCCAGTTTGAATTGGACGGGGAGGGAGTGCCAGTTTGAATTGGACGGGGAGAGTGCCAGTTTGAATTGGACGGGGAGAGTGCCAGTATGAATTGGATGGGAAGAGTGCCAGTTTGAATTGGATGGGAAGAGTGCCAGTTTTAATTGGATGGGGAGAGTGCCAGTTTTAATTGGATGGGGAGAGTGCCAGTTTCAATTGGATGGGGAGAGTGCCAGTTTCAATTGGACGGGGAGAGTGCCAGTTTCAATTGGATGGGGAGAGTGCCAGTTTGAATTGGACGGGGAGAGTGCCAGTTTGAATTGGACGGGGTGAGTACCAGTTTTAATTGGACGGGGAGAGTGCCAGTTTTAATTGGACAGGGAAAGTGCCAGTTTGAATTGGACGGGGAGTGTGCCAGTTTGAATTGGACAAGGAGAGTGCCAGTTTTAATTGGACGCGGAGAGTGCCAGTTTGAATAGGACGGGGATAGTACCAGTATTAATTGGATTGGGAGAGTGCCAGTTTGAATTGGACGGGGAGAGTGCCAGTTTGAATTGGACGGGGAGATTGCCAGTTTGAATTGGACGGGGAGAGTGCCAGTATTAATTGGACGGGAAGAGTGCCAGTTGTAATTGGACGGGGAGAGTGCCAGTTTGAATTGGACGGGGAGAGTGCCAGTTTGAATTGGACGGGGAGAGCGCCAGTTTGAATTGGACGGGGAGATTGCCAGTTTGAATTGGACGGGGAGAGTGACAGTTTTAATTGGACGGGAAGAGTGCCAGTTTTAATTGGACGGGGAGAGTGCCAGTTTGAATTGGACTGGGAGAGTGCCAGTTTGAATTGGATGGGGAGAGCGCCAGATTTAATTGGACAGGGAGAGTGCCAGTTTGAATTGGACGAGGAGAGTGCCAGTTTGAATTGGACGGGGAGAGTGCCAGTTTTAATTGGACGGGGAGTGTGCCAGTTTTAATTGGACGAGGAGAGTGCAAGTTTGAATTGGACGGGGGGAGTGCCAGTTCTAATTGGACAGTGAGTGTGCCAGTTTTAATTGGACGGGGAGAGTGCCAGTTTGAATTGGACGGGGAGAGTGCCAGTTTGAATTGGATGGGGAGAGTGCCAGTTTGAATTGGACGGGGAGAGTGCCTGTTTTAATTGGACGGGGAGAGTGCCAGTTTGAATTGGACGGGGAGAGTGCCAGTTTGAATTGGACGGGGAGAGTGCCAGTTTGAATTGGACGGGGAGAGTGCCAGTTTGAATTGGACGGGGAGAGTGCCAGTTTGAATTGGACGGTGAGAGTGCCAGTTTTAATTGGACGGGGAGAGTGCCAGTTTTAATTGGACGGGGAGAGTGCCAGTTTTATTTGGACGGGGAGAGTGCCAGTTTGAATTGGACGGGGATAGTGCCAGTTTGAATTGGACGGGGAGAGTGCCAGTTTGAATTGGACGGTGAGAGTGCCAGTTTTAATTGGACGGGGAGAGTGCCAGTTTTAATTGGACGGGGAGAGTGCCAGTTTGAATTGGACGGGGAGAGTGCCAGTTTGAATTGGACAGGGAGAGTGCCAGTTTGAATTGGACGGGGAGAGTGCCAGTTTTAATTGGACGGGGAGAGTGCCAGTTTGAATTGGACGTGGAGAGTGCCAGTTTTAATTGGACGGGGAGAGTGCCAGTTTTAATTGGACGGGGAGAGTGCCAGTTTTAATTGGACGGGGAGAGTGCCAGTTTGAATTGGTCTGGGAGAGTGCCAGTTTTAATTGGTCGGGTAGAGTGCCAGTTTGAATGGGACGGGGAGAGTACCAGTTTTAATTGGACGGGGAGAGCGCCAGTTTGAATTGGACCGGGAGAGTGCCAGTTTGAATTGGACGGGTAGAGTACCAGTTTGAATTGGACGGGGAGTGTGCCAGTTTGAATTGGATGGGGAGTGTGCCGGTTTGAATTGGATAGGGAGAGTGCCAGTTTGAATTGGAAGGTGAGAGTGCCAGTTTGCATTGGACAGGGAGAGTGCCCGTTTCAATTGAATGGGGAGAGTGCCAGTTTGAATTGGACGGGGAGGGAGTGCCAGTTTTAATTGGACGAGGAGAGTGCCAGTTTGAATTGGACGGGGAGAGTGCCAGTTTGAATTGGACGGGGAGAGTTCCAGTGTTAAATGGATGGGGAGAGTGCCAGTTTCAATTGGACGGGGAGAGTACCAGTTTGAATTGGATGGGGAGAGTGCCAGTTTGAATTGGACGGGGAGAGTTCCAGTGTTAAATGGATAGGGAGAGTGCCAGTTTCAATTGGACGGGGAGAGTGCCAGTTTTAATTGGACGAGGAGAGTGCCAGTTTGAATTGGACGGGGAGAGTGCCAGTTTTAATTGGACGGTGAGTGTGCCAGTTTTAATTGGATGGGGAGAGTGCCAGTTTGAATTGGACGGGGAGAGTGCAAGTTTGAATTGGATGGGGAGAGTGCCAGTTTGAATTGGACGGGGAGAGTGCCTGTTTTAATTGGACGCGGAGAGTGCCAGTTTGAATAGGACGGGGAGAGTACCAGTATTAATTGGATGGGGAGAGTGCCAGTTTGAATTGGACGGGGAGAGTGCCAGTTTGAATTGGACGGGGAGATTGCCAGTTTGAATTGGACGGGGAGACTGCCAGTATTAATTGGACGGGAAGAGTGCCAGTTGTAATTGGACGGGGAGAGTGCCAGTTTGAATTGGACGGGGAGAGTGCCAGTTTGAATTGGACGGGGAGAGCGCCAGTTTGAATTGGACGGGGAGATTGCCAGTTTGAATTGGACGGGGAGAGTGCCAGTTTTAATTGGACGGGAAGAGTGCCAGTTTTAATTGGACGGGGAGAGTGCCAGTTTGAATTGGACTGGGAGAGTGCCAGTTTGAATTGGATGGGGAGAGCGCCAGATTTAATTGGACAGGGAGAGTGCCAGTTTGAATTGGACGAGGAGAGTGCCAGTTTGAATTGGACGGGGAGAGTGCCAGTTTTAATTGGACGGGGAGTGTGCCAGTTTTAATTGGACGAGGAGAGTGCAAGTTTGAATTGGACGGGGGGAGTGCCAGTTCTAATTGGACAGTGAGTGTGCCAGTTTTAATTGGTCGGGGAGAGTGCCAGTTTGAATTGGACGGGGAGAGTGCCAGTTTGAATTGGATGGGGAGAGTGCCAGTTTGAATTGGACGGGGAGAGTGCCTGTTTTAATTGGACGGGGAGAGTGCCAGTTTGAATTGGACGGGGAGAGTGCCAGTTTTAATTGGACGGGGAGAGTGCCAGTTTGAATTGGACGGGGAGAGTGCCAGTTTGAATTGGACGGGGAGAGTGCCAGTTTGAATTGGACGGTGAGAGTGCCAGTTTTAATTGGACGGGGAGAGTGCCAGTTTTAATTGGACGGGGAGAGTGCCAGTTTTATTTGGACGGGGAGAGTGCCAGTTTGAATTGGACGGGGATAGTGCCAGTTTGAATTGGACGGGGAGAGTGCCAGTTTGAATTGGACGGTGAGAGTGCCAGTTTTAATTGGACGGGGAGAGTGCCAGTTTTAATTGGACGGGGAGAGTGCCAGTTTGAATTGGACGGGGAGAGTGCCAGTTTGAATTGGACAGGGAGAGTGCCAGTTTGAATTGGACGGGGAGAGTGCCAGTTTTAATTGGACGGGGAGAGTGCCAGTTTGAATTGGACGTGGAGAGTGCCAGTTTTAATTGGACGGGGAGAGTGCCAGTTTGAATTGGACGGGGAGAGTGCCAGTTTTAATTGGACGGGGAGAGTGCCAGTTTTAATTGGACGGGGAGAGTGCCAGTTTGAATTGGTCTGGGAGAGTGCCAGTTTTAATTGGTCGGGTAGAGTGCCAGTTTGAATGGGACGGGGAGAGTGCCAGTTTTAATTGGACGGGGAGAGCGCCAGTTTGAATTGGACCGGGAGAGTGCCAGTTTGAATTGGACGGGTAGAGTACCAGTTTGAATTGGACGGGGAGTGTGCCAGTTTGAATTGGATGGGGAGTGTGCCGGTTTGAATTGGATAGGGAGAGTGCCAGTTTGAATTGGAAGGTGAGAGTGCCAGTTTGCATTGGACGGGGAGAGTGCCTGTTTCAATTGAATGGGGAGAGTGCCAGTTTGAATTGGACGGGGAGGGAGTGCCAGTATGAATTGGACGGGGACAGTGCCAGTTTGAATTGGACGGGGAAAGTGCCAGTATGAATTGGATGGGGAGAGTGCCAGTTTGAATTGGATGGGGAGAGTGCCAGTTTTAATTGGATGGGGAGAGTGCCAGTTTGAATTGGACGGGGAGAGTGCCTGTTTTAATTGGACGCGGAGAGTGCCAGTTTGAATAGGACGGGGAGAGTACCAGTATTAATTGGATGGGGAGAGTGCCAGTTTGAATTGGACGGGGAGAGTGCCAGTTTGAATTGGACAGGGAGATTGCCAGTTTGAATTGGACGGGGAGAGTGCCAGTATTAATTGGACGGGAAGAGTGCCAGTTGTAATTGGACGGGGAGAGTGCCAGTTTGAATTGGACGGGGAGAGTGCCAGTTTGAATTGGACGGGGAGAGCGCCAGTTTGAATTGGACGGGGAGATTGCCAGTTTGAATTGGACGGGGAGAGTGCCAGTTTTAATTGGACGGGAAGAGTGCCAGTTTTAATTGGACGGGGAGAGTGCCAGTTTGAATTGGACTGGGAGAGTGCCAGTTTGAATTGGATGGGGAGAGCGCCAGATTTAATTGGACAGGGAGAGTGCCAGTTTGAATTGGACGAGGAGAGTGCCAGTTTGAATTGGACGGGGAGAGTGCCAGTTTTAATTGGACGGGGAGTGTGCCAGTTTTAATTGGACGAGGAGAGTGCAAGTTTGAATTGGACGGGGAGAGTGCCAGTTTGAATTGGACGGGGAGAGTGCCAGTTTGAATTGGACGGGGAGAGTGCCAGTTTGAATTGGAGGGGGAGAGTGCCAGTTTGAATTGGACGGGGAGAGTGCCAGTTTGAATTGGACGGGGAGAGTGCCAGTTTGAATTGGACGGGGAGAGTGCCAGTTTGAATTGGACGGTGAGAGTGCCAGTTTTAATTGGACGGGGAGAGTGCCAGTTTGAATTGGACGGGGAGAGCGCCAGTTTGAATTGGACGGGGAGAGCGCCAGTTTGAATTGGACGGGGAGAGTGCCAGTTTGAATTGGACGAGGAGAGTGCCAGTATTAATTCGACGGGGAGAGTGCCAGTTTGAATTGGACGGGGAGAGTGCCAGTTTGAATTGGACGGCGAGAGTGCCAGTTTGAATTGCACGGGGAGAGTGCCAGCTTGAATTGGACGGGGAGAGTGCCAGTTTGAATTGGACGGGGAGAGTGCCAGTTTGAATTGGACGGGAAGAGTGCCAGTTTGAATTGGACGGGGAGAGTGCCAGTTTTAATTGGACGGGGAGACTGCCAGTTTTAATTGGGCGGGGAGAGTGCCAGTTTTAATCGGACGGGGAGAGTGCCAGTTTGAATCGGATGGGGAGAGTGCCAGTTTTAATTGGACGGGGAGAGTGCCAGTTTGAATTGGATGGGGAGAGTGCCAGTTTGAATTGGATGGGGAGAGTTCCAGTGTTAAATGGATAGGGAGAGTGCCAGTTTCAATTGGACGGGGAGAGTGCCAGTTTTAATGGGACGAGGAGAGTGCCAGTTTGAATTGGACGGGGAGAGTGCCAGTTTTAATTGGACGGTGAGTGTGCCAGTTTTAATTGGATGGGGAGATTGCCAGTTTGAATTGGACGGGGAGAGTGCAAGTTTGAATTGGATGGGGAGAGTGCCAGTTTGAATTGGACGGGGAGAGTGCCTGTTTTAATTGGACGGGGAGAGTGCCAGTTTGAATTGGACAGGGAGAGTGCCAGTTTTAATTGGACGGGGAGAGTGCCAGTTTGAACTGGATGGGAAGAGTGCCAGTTTGAATTGCACGGGGAGAGTGCCAGCTTGAATTGGACTGGGAGAGTGCCAGTTTGAATTGGACGGGGAGAGTGCCAGTTTGAATTGGATGGGGAGAGTGCCAGTTTTAATTGGACGGGGAGAGTGCCAGTTTGAATTGGACGGGGAGAGTGCCAGTTTTAATTGGACGGGGAGAGCGCCAGTTTTAATTGGACGGGGAGAGTGCCAGTTTTAATTGGGCGGGGAGAGTGCCAGTTTGAATTGGACGGGGAGAGTACCAGTTTGAATTGGATGGGGAGAGTGCCAGTTTGAATTGGACGGGGAGAGTTCCAGTGTTAAATGGATAGGGAGAGTGCCAGTTTCAATTGGACGGGGAGAGTGCCAGTTTTAATGGGACGAGGAGAGTGCCAGTTTGAATTGGACGGGGAGAGTGCCAGTTTTAATTGGACGGTGAGTGTGCCAGTTTTAATTGGATGGGGAGAGTGCCAGTTTGAATTGGACGGGGAGAGTGCAAGTTTGAATTGGATGGGGAGAGTGCCAGTTTGAATTGGACGGGGAGAGTGCCTGTTTTAATTGGACGGGGAGAGTGCCAGTTTGAATTGGACGGGGAGAGTGCCAGTTTTAATTGGACGGGGAGAGTGCCAGTTTGAACTGGATGGGAAGAGTGCCAGTTTGAATTGGACGGGGAGAGTGCCAGTTTGAATTGGACGGGGAGAGTGCCAGTTTGAATTGGACGTGGAGAGTGCCAGTTTTAATTGGATGGGGAGAGTGCCAGTTTTAATTGGACGGGGAGAGTGCCAGTTTTAATTGGATGGGGAGAGTGCCTGTTTTAATTGGAGGGGGAGAGTGCCAGTTTGAATTGGACGGGGAGAGTGCCAGTTTGAATTGGACGGGGAGAGTGCCAGTTTGAATTGGACGGGGAGAGTGCCAGTTTGAATTGGACGGGGAGAGTGCCAGTTTGAATTGGAGGGGGAGAGTGCCAGTTTGAATTGGACGGGGCGAGTGCCAG
Organism: Somniosus microcephalus; assembly: GCF_052327205.1. Taxonomy (NCBI): domain Eukaryota; kingdom Metazoa; phylum Chordata; class Chondrichthyes; order Squaliformes; family Somniosidae; genus Somniosus; species Somniosus microcephalus. Next base: position 26,844,453 of record NC_141000.1, on the reverse strand, counting down.
TTTGAATTGGACGGGGAGAGTGCCAGTTTGAATTGGACGGGGAGAGTGCCAGTTTGAATTGGACGGTGAGAGTGCCAGTTTTAATTGGACGGGGAGAGTGCCAGTTTGAATTGGACGGGGAGAGCGCCAGTTTGAATTCGACGGGGAGAGCGCCAGTTTGAATTGGACGGGGAGAGTGCCAGTTTGAATTGGACGAGGAGAGTGCCAGTATTAATTGGATGGGGAGAGTGCCAGTTTGAATTGGACGGGGAGAGTGCCAGTTTGAATTGGACGGGGAGAGTGCCAGTTTGAATTGCACGGGGAGAGTGCCAGCTTGAATTGGACGGGGAGAGTGCCAGTTTGAATTGGACGGGGAGAGTGCCAGTTTGAATTGGACGGGAAGAGTGCCAGTTTGAATTGGACGGGGAGAGTGCCAGTTTTAATTGGACGGGGAGACTGCCAGTTTTAATTGGGCGGGGAGAGTGCCAGTTTTAATCGGACGGGGAGAGTGCCAGTTTGAATCGGATGGGGAGAGTGCCAGTTTTAATTGGACGGGGAGAGTGCCAGTTTTAATTGGACGGGGAGAGTGCCAGTTTTAATTGGACGGGGAGAGTGCCAGTTTTAATTGGATGGGGAGAGTGCCAGTTTTAATTGGACGGGGAGAGTGCCAGTTTGAATTGGATGGGGAAAGTGACTGTTTGAATTGGATGGGGAGAGTGCCAGTTTGAATTGGACGAGGAGAGTGCCGGTTTGAATTGGAGGGGGAGAGTGCCAGTTTGAATTGGACGGGGAGAGTGCCAGTTTGAATTGGACGGGGAGAGTGCCAGTTGGAATTGGACGGGGAGAGTGCCAGTTTTAATTGGGCGGGGAGACTGCCAGTTTGAATTGGACGGGGAGAGTGCCAGTTTTAATTGGACGGGGAGAGTGCCAGTGTGAATTGGACGGGGAGAGCGCCAGTTTGAATTGGACGGGGAGAGTGCCAGTTTGAATTGGACGGTGAGAGTGCCAGTTTGAATTGGATGGGGATACTGCCAGTTTTAATTGGAGGGGGAGGGTGCCAGTTTGAATTGGATGGTGCGAATGCCAGTTTTAATTGGGCGGGGAGACTGCCAGTATGAATTGGACGGGGAGAGTGCCAGTTTGAATTGGACGGGGAGAGTGCCAGTTTTAATTGGACGGGGAGAGTGCCAGTTGGAATTGGACGGGGAGAGTGCCAGTTTTAATTGGGCGGGGAGACTGCCAGTTTGAATTGGACGGGGAGAGTGCCAGTTTTAATTGGACGGGGAGAGCGCCAGATTGAATTGGACGGGGAGAGCGCCAGTTTGAATTGGACGGGGAGAGTGCCAGTTTGAATTGGATGGTGAGAGTGCCAGTTTGAATTGGATGGGGATACTGCCAGTTTTAATTGGAGGGGGAGGGTGCCAGTTTGAATTGGATGGGGAGAATGCCAGTTTTAATTGGGCGGGGAGACTGCCAGTATGAATTGGACGGGGAGAGTGCCAGTTTGAATTGGACGGGGAGAGTGCCAGTTTTTATTGGACGGGGAGAGTGCCAGTTTTAATTGGACGGGGAGTGTGCCAGTTTTAATTGGGCGGGGAGAGTGCCAGTTTTAATTGGACGGGGAGAGTGCCAGTTTGAATTGGATGGGGAGAATGCCAGTTTTAATTGGACGGGGAGAGCGCCAGTTTTAATTGGACGGGGAGAGTGCCAGTTTTAATTGGGCGGGGAGAGTGCCAGTTTGAATTGGACGGGGAGAGTACCAGTTTGAATTGGATGGGGAGAGTGCCAGTTTGAATTGGACGGGGAGAGTTCCAGTGTTAAATGGATAGGGAGAGTGCCAGTTTCAATTGGACGGGGAGAGTGCCAGTTTTAATGGGACGAGGAGAGTGCCAGTTTGAATTGGACGGGGAGAGTGCCAGTTTTAATTGGACGGTGAGTGTGCCAGTTTTAATTGGATGGGGAGAGTGCCAGTTTGAATTGGACGGGGAGAGTGCAAGTTTGAATTGGATGGGGAGAGTGCCAGTTTGAATTGGACGGGGAGAGTGCCTGTTTTAATTGGACGGGGAGAGTGCCAGTTTGAATTGGACGGGGAGAGTGCCAGTTTTAATTGGACGGGGAGAGTGCCAGTTTGAACTGGATGGGAAGAGTGCCAGTTTGAATTGGACGGGGAGAGTGCCAGTTTGAATTGGACGGGGAGAGTGCCAGTTTGAATTGGACGTGGAGAGTGCCAGTTTTAATTGGATGGGGAGAGTGCCAGTTTTAATTGGACGGGGAGAGTGCCAGTTTTAATTGGATGGGGAGAGTGCCAGTTTTAATTGGAGGGGGAGAGTGCCAGTTTGAATTGGACGGGGAGAGTGCCAGTTTGAATTGGACGGGGAGAGTGCCAGTTTGAATTGGACGGGGAGAGTGCCAGTTTGAATTGGACGGGGAGAGTGCCAGTTTGAATTGGAGGGGGAGAGTGCCAGTTTGAATTGGACGGGGCGAGTGCCAGTTTGAATTGGACGGGGAGAGTGCCAGTTTGAATTGGACGGGGAGAGTGCCAGTTTGAATTGGACGGTGAGAGTGCCAGTTTTAATTGGACGGGGAGAGTGCCAGTTTGAATTGGACGGGGAGAGCGCCAGTTTGAATTCGACGGGGAGAGCGCCAGTTTGAATTGGACGGGGAGAGTGCCAGTTTGAATTGGACGAGGAGAGTGCCAGTATTAATTGGACGGGGAGAGTGCCAGTTTGAATTGGACGGGGAGAGTGCCAGTTTGAATTGGACGGGGAGAGTGCCAGTTTTAATTGGGCGGGGAGAGTGCCAGTTTTAATCGGACGGGGAGAGTGCCAGTTTGAATCGGATGGGGAGAGTGCCAGTTTTAATTGGACGGGGAGAGTGCCAGTTTTAATTGGACGGGGAGAGTGCCAGTTTTAATTGGACGGGGAGAGTGCCAGTTTTAATTGGATGGGGAGAGTGCCAGTTTTAATTGGACGGGGAGAGTGCCAGTTTGAATTGAATGGGGAAAGTGACTGTTTGAATTGGATGGGGAGAGTGCCAGTTTGAATTGGACGAGGAGAGTGCCGGTTTGAATTGGAGGGGGAGAGTGCCAGTTTGAATTGGACGGGGAGAGTGCCAGTTTGAATTGGACGGGGAGAGTGCCAGTTGGAATTGGACGGGGAGAGTGCCAGTTTTAATTGGGCGGGGAGACTGCCAGTTTGAATTGGACGGGGAGAGTGCCAGTTTTAATTGGACGGGGAGAGTGCCAGTGTGAATTGGACGGGGAGAGCGCCAGTTTGAATTGGACGGGGAGAGTGCCAGTTTGAATTGGACGGTGAGAGTGCCAGTTTGAATTGGATGGGGATACTGCCAGTTTTAATTGGAGGGGGAGGGTGCCAGTTTGAATTGGATGGTGCGAATGCCAGTTTTAATTGGGCGGGGAGACTGCCAGTATGAATTGGACGGGGAGAGTGCCAGTTTGAATTGGACGGGGAGAGTGCCAGTTTTAATTGGACGGGGAGAGTGCCAGTTGGAATTGGACGGGGAGAGTGCCAGTTTTAATTGGGCGGGGAGACTGCCAGTTTGAATTGGACGGGGAGAGTGCCAGTTTTAATTGGACGGGGAGAGCGCCAGATTGAATTGGACGGGGAGAGCGCCAGTTTGAATTGGACGGGGAGAGTGCCAGTTTGAATTGGATGGTGAGAGTGCCAGTTTGAATTGGATGGGGATACTGCCAGTTTTAATTGGAGGGGGAGGGTGCCAGTTTGAATTGGATGGGGAGAATGCCAGTTTTAATTGGGCGGGGAGACTGCCAGTATGAATTGGACGGGGAGAGTGCCAGTTTGAATTGGACGGGGAGAGTGCCAGTTTTTATTGGACGGGGAGAGTGCCAGTTTTAATTGGACGGGGAGTGTGCCAGTTTTAATTGGGCGGGGAGAGTGCCAGTTTTAATTGGACGGGGAGAGTGCCAGTTTGAATTGGATGGGGAGAATGCCAGTTTTAATTGGACGGGGAGAGCGCCAGTTTTAATTGGACGGGGAGAGTGCCAGTTTTAATTGGGCGGGGAGAGTGCCAGTTTGAATTGGACGGGGAGAGTACCAGTTTGAATTGGATGGGGAGAGTGCCAGTTTGAATTGGACGGGGAGAGTTCCAGTGTTAAATGGATAGGGAGAGTGCCAGTTTCAATTGGACGGGGAGAGTGCCAGTTTTAATGGGACGAGGAGAGTGCCAGTTTGAATTGGACGGGGAGAGTGCCAGTTTTAATTGGACGGTGAGTGTGCCAGTTTTAATTGGATGGGGAGAGTGCCAGTTTGAATTGGACGGGGAGAGTGCAAGTTTGAATTGGATGGGGAGAGTGCCAGTTTGAATTGGACGGGGAGAGTGCCTGTTTTAATTGGACGGGGAGAGTGCCAGTTTGAATTGGACGGGGAGAGTGCCAGTTTTAATTGGACGGGGAGAGTGCCAGTTTGAACTGGATGGGAAGAGTGCCAGTTTGAATTGGACGGGGAGAGTGCCAGTTTGAATTGGACGGGGAGAGTGCCAGTTTGAATTGGACGTGGAGAGTGCCAGTTTTAATTGGATGGGGAGAGTGCCAGTTTTAATTGGACGGGGAGAGTGCCAGTTTTAATTGGATGGGGAGAGTGCCAGTTTTAATTGGAGGGGGAGAGTGCCAGTTTGAATTGGACGGGGAGAGTGCCAGTTTGAATTGGACGGGGAGAGTGCCAGTTTGAATTGGACGGGGAGAGTGCCAGTTTGAATTGGACGGGGAGAGTGCCAGTTTGAATTGGAGGGGGAGAGTGCCAGTTTGAATTGGACGGGGCGAGTGCCAGTTTGAATTGGACGGGGAGAGTGCCAGTTTGAATTGGACGGGGAGAGTGCCAGTTTGAATTGGACGGTGAGAGTGCCAGTTTTAATTGGACGGGGAGAGTGCCAGTTTGAATTGGACGGGGAGAGCGCCAGTTTGAATTCGACGGGGAGAGCGCCAGTTTGAATTGGACGGGGAGAGTGCCAGTTTGAATTGGACGAGGAGAGTGCCAGTATTAATTGGACGGGGAGAGTGCCAGTTTGAATTGGACGGGGAGAGTGCCAGTTTGAATTGGACGGGGAGAGTGCCAGTTTGAATTGCACGGGGAGAGTGCCAGCTTGAATTGGACGGGGAGAGTGCCAGTTTGAATTGGACGGGGAGAGTGCCAGTTTGAATTGGACGGGAAGAGTGCCAGTTTGAATTGGACGGGGAGAGTGCCAGTTTTAATTGGACGGGGAGACTGCCAGTTTTAATTGGGCGGGGAGAGTGCCAGTTTTAATTGGACGGGGAGACTGCCAGTTTTAATTGGGCGGGGAGAGTGCCAGTTTTAATCGGACGGGGAGAGTGCCAGTTTGAATCGGATGGGGAGAGTGCCAGTTTTAATTGGACGGGGAGAGTGCCAGTTTTAATTGGACGGGGAGAGTGCCAGTTTTAATTGGACGGGGAGAGTGCCAGTTTTAATTGGATGGGGAGAGTGCCAGTTTTAATTGGACGGGGAGAGTGCCAGTTTGAATTGGACGGGGAGAGTGCCAGTTTTAATTGGACGGGGAGAGTGCCAGTTTTAATTGGACGGGGAGAGTGCCAGTTTTAATTGGACGGGGAGAGTGCCAGTTTGAATTGGACGGGGAGAGTGCCAGTTTTAATTGGACGGGGAGAGTGCCAGTTTTAATTGGACGGGGAGAGTGCCAGTTTGAATTGGTCTGGGAGAGTGCCAGTTTTAATTGGTCGGGTAGAGTGCCAGTTTGAATGGGACGGGGAGAGTGCCAGTTTTAATTGGACGGGGAGAGCGCCAGTTTGAATTGGACCGGGAGAGTGCCAGTTTGAATTGGACGGGTAGAGTACCAGTTTGAATTGGACGGGGAGTGTGCCAGTTTGAATTGGATGGGGAGTGTGCCGGTTTGAATTGGATAGGGAGAGTGCCAGTTTGAATTGGAAGGTGAGAGTGCCAGTTTGCATTGGACGGGGAGAGTGCCCGTTTCAATTGAATGGGGAGAGTGCCAGTTTGAATTGGACGGGGAGGGAGTGCCAGTATGAATTGGACGGGGACAGTGCCAGTTTGAATTGGACGGGGAAAGTGCCAGTATGAATTGGATGGGGAGAGTGCCAGTTTGAATTGGATGGGGAGAGTGCCAGTTTTAATTGGATGGGGAGAGTGCCAGTTTGAATTGGACGGGGAGAGTGCCTGTTTTAATTGGACGCGGAGAGTGCCAGTTTGAATAGGACGGGGAGAGTACCAGTATTAATTGGATGGGGAGAGTGCCAGTTTGAATTGGACGGGGAGAGTGCCAGTTTGAATTGGACAGGGAGATTGCCAGTTTGAATTGGACGGGGAGAGTGCCAGTATTAATTGGACGGGAAGAGTGCCAGTTGTAATTGGACGGGGAGAGTGCCAGTTTGAATTGGACGGGGAGAGTGCCAGTTTGAATTGGACGGGGAGAGCGCCAGTTTGAATTGGACGGGGAGATTGCCAGTTTGAATTGGACGGGGAGAGTGCCAGTTTTAATTGGACGGGAAGAGTGCCAGTTTTAATTGGACGGGGAGAGTGCCAGTTTGAATTGGACTGGGAGAGTGCCAGTTTGAATTGGATGGGGAGAGCGCCAGATTTAATTGGACAGGGAGAGTGCCAGTTTGAATTGGACGAGGAGAGTGCCAGTTTGAATTGGACGGGGAGAGTGCCAGTTTTAATTGGACGGGGAGTGTGCCAGTTTTAATTGGACGAGGAGAGTGCAAGTTTGAATTGGACGGGGAGAGTGCCAGTTTGAATTGGACGGGGAGAGTGCCAGTTTGAATTGGACGGGGAGAGTGCCAGTTTGAATTGGAGGGGGAGAGTGCCAGTTTGAATTGGACGGGGAGAGTGCCAGTTTGAATTGGACGGGGAGAGTGCCAGTTTGAATTGGACGGGGAGAGTGCCAGTTTGAATTGGACGGTGAGAGTGCCAGTTTTAATTGGACGGGGAGAGTGCCAGTTTGAATTGGACGGGGAGAGCGCCAGTTTGAATTGGACGGGGAGAGCGCCAGTTTGAATTGGACGGGGAGAGTGCCAGTTTGAATTGGACGAGGAGAGTGCCAGTATTAATTCGACGGGGAGAGTGCCAGTTTGAATTGGACGGGGAGAGTGCCAGTTTGAATTGGACGGCGAGAGTGCCAGTTTGAATTGCACGGGGAGAGTGCCAGCTTGAATTGGACGGGGAGAGTGCCAGTTTGAATTGGACGGGGAGAGTGCCAGTTTGAATTGGACGGGAAGAGTGCCAGTTTGAATTGGACGGGGAGAGTGCCAGTTTTAATTGGACGGGGAGACTGCCAGTTTTAATTGGGCGGGGAGAGTGCCAGTTTTAATCGGACGGGGAGAGTGCCAGTTTGAATCGGATGGGGAGAGTGCCAGTTTTAATTGGACGGGGAGAGTGCCAGTTTGAATTGGATGGGGAGAGTGCCAGTTTGAATTGGATGGGGAGAGTTCCAGTGTTAAATGGATAGGGAGAGTGCCAGTTTCAATTGGACGGGGAGAGTGCCAGTTTTAATGGGACGAGGAGAGTGCCAGTTTGAATTGGACGGGGAGAGTGCCAGTTTTAATTGGACGGTGAGTGTGCCAGTTTTAATTGGATGGGGAGATTGCCAGTTTGAATTGGACGGGGAGAGTGCAAGTTTGAATTGGATGGGGAGAGTGCCAGTTTGAATTGGACGGGGAGAGTGCCTGTTTTAATTGGACGGGGAGAGTGCCAGTTTGAATTGGACAGGGAGAGTGCCAGTTTTAATTGGACGGGGAGAGTGCCAGTTTGAACTGGATGGGAAGAGTGCCAGTTTGAATTGCACGGGGAGAGTGCCAGCTTGAATTGGACTGGGAGAGTGCCAGTTTGAATTGGACGGGGAGAGTGCCAGTTTGAATTGGATGGGGAGAGTGCCAGTTTTAATTGGACGGGGAGAGTGCCAGTTTGAATTGGACGGGGAGAGTGCCAGTTTTAATTGGACGGGGAGAGCGCCAGTTTTAATTGGACGGGGAGAGTGCCAGTTTTAATTGGGCGGGGAGAGTGCCAGTTTGAATTGGACGGGGAGAGTACCAGTTTGAATTGGATGGGGAGAGTGCCAGTTTGAATTGGACGGGGAGAGTTCCAGTGTTAAATGGATAGGGAGAGTGCCAGTTTCAATTGGACGGGGAGAGTGCCAGTTTTAATGGGACGAGGAGAGTGCCAGTTTGAATTGGACGGGGAGAGTGCCAGTTTTAATTGGACGGTGAGTGTGCCAGTTTTAATTGGATGGGGAGAGTGCCAGTTTGAATTGGACGGGGAGAGTGCAAGTTTGAATTGGATGGGGAGAGTGCCAGTTTGAATTGGACGGGGAGAGTGCCTGTTTTAATTGGACGGGGAGAGTGCCAGTTTGAATTGGACGGGGAGAGTGCCAGTTTTAATTGGACGGGGAGAGTGCCAGTTTGAACTGGATGGGAAGAGTGCCAGTTTGAATTGGACGGGGAGAGTGCCAGTTTGAATTGGACGGGGAGAGTGCCAGTTTGAATTGGACGTGGAGAGTGCCAGTTTTAATTGGATGGGGAGAGTGCCAGTTTTAATTGGACGGGGAGAGTGCCAGTTTTAATTGGATGGGGAGAGTGCCAGTTTTAATTGGAGGGGGAGAGTGCCAGTTTGAATTGGACGGGGAGAGTGCCAGTTTGAATTGGACGGGGAGAGTGCCAGTTTGAATTGGACGGGGAGAGTGCCAGTTTGAATTGGACGGGGAGAGTGCCAGTTTGAATTGGAGGGGGAGAGTGCCAGTTTGAATTGGACGGGGCGAGTGCCAGTTTGAATTGGACGGGGAGAGTGCCAGTTTGAATTGGACGGGGAGAGTGCCAGTTTGAATTGGACGGTGAGAGTGCCAGTTTTAATTGGACGGGGAGAGTGCCAGTTTGAATTGGACGGGGAGAGCGCCAGTTTGAATTCGACGGGGAGAGCGCCAGTTTGAATTGGACGGGGAGAGTGCCAGTTTGAATTGGACGAGGAGAGTGCCAGTATTAATTGGACGGGGAGAGTGCCAGTTTGAATTGGACGGGGAGAGTGCCAGTTTGAATTGGACGGGGAGAGTGCCAGTTTGAATTGCACGGGGAGAGTGCCAGCTTGAATTGGACGGGGAGAGTGCCAGTTTGAATTGGACGGGGAGAGTGCCAGTTTGAATTGGACGGGAAGAGTGCCAGTTTGAATTGGACGGGGAGAGTGCCAGTTTTAATTGGACGGGGAGACTGCCAGTTTTAATTGGGCGGGGAGAGTGCCAGTTTTAATCGGACGGGGAGAGTGCCAGTTTGAATCGGATGGGGAGAGTGCCAGTTTTAATTGGACGGGGAGAGTGCCAGTTTTAATTGGACGGGGAGAGTGCCAGTTTTAATTGGACGGGGAGAGTGCCAGTTTTAATTGGATGGGGAGAGTGCCAGTTTTAATTGGACGGGGAGAGTGCCAGTTTGAATTGGATGGGGAAAGTGACTGTTTGAATTGGATGGGGAGAGTGCCAGTTTGAATTGGACGAGGAGAGTGCCGGTTTGAATTGGAGGGGGAGAGTGCCAGTTTGAATTGGACGGGGAGAGTGCCAGTTTGAATTGGACGGGGAGAGTGCCAGTTGGAATTGGACGGGGAGAGTGCCAGTTTTAATTGGGCGGGGAGACTGCCAGTTTGAATTGGACGGGGAGAGTGCCAGTTTTAATTGGACGGGGAGAGTGCCAGTGTGAATTGGACGGGGAGAGCGCCAGTTTGAATTGGACGGGGAGAGTGCCAGTTTGAATTGGACGGTGAGAGTGCCAGTTTGAATTGGATGGGGATACTGCCAGTTTTAATTGGAGGGGGAGGGTGCCAGTTTGAATTGGATGGTGCGAATGCCAGTTTTAATTGGGCGGGGAGACTGCCAGTATGAATTGGACGGGGAGAGTGCCAGTTTGAATTGGACGGGGAGAGTGCCAGTTTTAATTGGACGGGGAGAGTGCCAGTTGGAATTGGACGGGGAGAGTGCCAGTTTTAATTGGGCGGGGAGACTGCCAGTTTGAATTGGACGGGGAGAGTGCCAGTTTTAATTGGACGGGGAGAGCGCCAGATTGAATTGGACGGGGAGAGCGCCAGTTTGAATTGGACGGGGAGAGTGCCAGTTTGAATTGGATGGTGAGAGTGCCAGTTTGAATTGGATGGGGATACTGCCAGTTTTAATTGGAGGGGGAGGGTGCCAGTTTGAATTGGATGGGGAGAATGCCAGTTTTAATTGGGCGGGGAGACTGCCAGTATGAATTGGACGGGGAGAGTGCCAGTTTGAATTGGACGGGGAGAGTGCCAGTTTTTATTGGACGGGGAGAGTGCCAGTTTTAATTGGACGGGGAGTGTGCCAGTTTTAATTGGGCGGGGAGAGTGCCAGTTTTAATTGGACGGGGAGAGTGCCAGTTTGAATTGGATGGGGAGAATGCCAGTTTTAATTGGACGGGGAGAGCGCCAGTTTTAATTGGACGGGGAGAGTGCCAGTTTTAATTGGGCGGGGAGAGTGCCAGTTTGAATTGGACGGGGAGAGTACCAGTTTGAATTGGATGGGGAGAGTGCCAGTTTGAATTGGACGGGGAGAGTTCCAGTGTTAAATGGATAGGGAGAGTGCCAGTTTCAATTGGACGGGGAGAGTGCCAGTTTTAATGGGACGAGGAGAGTGCCAGTTTGAATTGGACGGGGAGAGTGCCAGTTTTAATTGGACGGTGAGTGTGCCAGTTTTAATTGGATGGGGAGAGTGCCAGTTTGAATTGGACGGGGAGAGTGCAAGTTTGAATTGGATGGGGAGAGTGCCAGTTTGAATTGGACGGGGAGAGTGCCTGTTTTAATTGGACGGGGAGAGTGCCAGTTTGAATTGGACGGGGAGAGTGCCAGTTTTAATTGGACGGGGAGAGTGCCAGTTTGAACTGGATGGGAAGAGTGCCAGTTTGAATTGGACGGGGAGAGTGCCAGTTTGAATTGGACGGGGAGAGTGCCAGTTTGAATTGGACGTGGAGAGTGCCAGTTTTAATTGGATGGGGAGAGTGCCAGTTTTAATTGGACGGGGAGAGTGCCAGTTTTAATTGGATGGGGAGAGTGCCAGTTTTAATTGGAGGGGGAGAGTGCCAGTTTGAATTGGACGGGGAGAGTGCCAGTTTGAATTGGACGGGGAGAGTGCCAGTTTGAATTGGACGGGGAGAGTGCCAGTTTGAATTGGACGGGGAGAGTGCCAGTTTGAATTGGAGGGGGAGAGTGCCAGTTTGAATTGGACGGGGCGAGTGCCAGTTTGAATTGGACGGGGAGAGTGCCAGTTTGAATTGGACGGGGAGAGTGCCAGTTTGAATTGGACGGTGAGAGTGCCAGTTTTAATTGGACGGGGAGAGTGCCAGTTTGAATTGGACGGGGAGAGCGCCAGTTTGAATTCGACGGGGAGAGCGCCAGTTTGAATTGGACGGGGAGAGTGCCAGTTTGAATTGGACGAGGAGAGTGCCAGTATTAATTGGACGGGGAGAGTGCCAGTTTGAATTGGACGGGGAGAGTGCCAGTTTGAATTGGACGGGGAGAGTGCCAGTTTGAATTGCACGGGGAGAGTGCCAGCTTGAATTGGACGGGGAGAGTGCCAGTTTGAATTGGACGGGGAGAGTGCCAGTTTGAATTGGACGGGAAGAGTGCCAGTTTGAATTGGACGGGGAGAGTGCCAGTTTTAATTGGACGGGGAGACTGCCAGTTTTAATTGGGCGGGGAGAGTGCCAGTTTTAATCGGACGGGGAGAGTGCCAGTTTGAATCGGATGGGGAGAGTGCCAGTTTTAATTGGACGGGGAGAGTGCCAGTTTTAATTGGACGGGGAGAGTGCCAGTTTTAATTGGACGGGGAGAGTGCCAGTTTTAATTGGATGGGGAGAGTGCCAGTTTTAATTGGACGGGGAGAGTGCCAGTTTGAATTGGATGGGGAAAGTGACTGTTTGAATTGGATGGGGAGAGTGCCAGTTTGAATTGGACGAGGAGAGTGCCGGTTTGAATTGGAGGGGGAGAGTGCCAGTTTGAATTGGACGGGGAGAGTGCCAGTTTGAATTGGACGGGGAGAGTGCCAGTTGGAATTGGACGGGGAGAGTGCCAGTTTTAATTGGGCGGGGAGACTGCCAGTTTGAATTGGACGGGGAGAGTGCCAGTTTTAATTGGACGGGGAGAGTGCCAGTGTGAATTGGACGGGGAGAGCGCCAGTTTGAATTGGACGGGGAGAGTGCCAGTTTGAATTGGACGGTGAGAGTGCCAGTTTGAATTGGATGGGGATACTGCCAGTTTTAATTGGAGGGGGAGGGTGCCAGTTTGAATTGGATGGTGCGAATGCCAGTTTTAATTGGGCGGGGAGACTGCCAGTATGAATTGGACGGGGAGAGTGCCAGTTTGAATTGGACGGGGAGAGTGCCAGTTTTAATTGGACGGGGAGAGTGCCAGTTGGAATTGGACGGGGAGAGTGCCAGTTTTAATTGGGCGGGGAGACTGCCAGTTTGAATTGGACGGGGAGAGTGCCAGTTTTAATTGGACGGGGAGAGCGCCAGATTGAATTGGACGGGGAGAGCGCCAGTTTGAATTGGACGGGGAGAGTGCCAGTTTGAATTGGATGGTGAGAGTGCCAGTTTGAATTGGATGGGGATACTGCCAGTTTTAATTGGAGGGGGAGGGTGCCAGTTTGAATTGGATGGGGAGAATGCCAGTTTTAATTGGGCGGGGAGACTGCCAGTATGAATTGGACGGGGAGAGTGCCAGTTTGAATTGGACGGGGAGAGTGCCAGTTTTTATTGGACGGGGAGAGTGCCAGTTTTAATTGGACGGGGAGTGTGCCAGTTTTAATTGGGCGGGGAGAGTGCCAGTTTTAATTGGACGGGGAGAGTGCCAGTTTGAATTGGATGGGGAGAATGCCAGTTTTAATTGGACGGGGAGAGCGCCAGTTTTAATTGGACGGGGAGAGTGCCAGTTTTAATTGGGCGGGGAGAGTGCCAGTTTGAATTGGACGGGGAGAGTACCAGTTTGAATTGGATGGGGAGAGTGCCAGTTTGAATTGGACGGGGAGAGTTCCAGTGTTAAATGGATAGGGAGAGTGCCAGTTTCAATTGGACGGGGAGAGTGCCAGTTTTAATGGGACGAGGAGAGTGCCAGTTTGAATTGGACGGGGAGAGTGCCAGTTTTAATTGGACGGTGAGTGTGCCAGTTTTAATTGGATGGGGAGAGTGCCAGTTTGAATTGGACGGGGAGAGTGCAAGTTTGAATTGGATGGGGAGAGTGCCAGTTTGAATTGGACGGGGAGAGTGCCTGTTTTAATTGGACGGGGAGAGTGCCAGTTTGAATTGGACGGGGAGAGTGCCAGTTTTAATTGGACGGGGAGAGTGCCAGTTTGAACTGGATGGGAAGAGTGCCAGTTTGAATTGGACGGGGAGAGTGCCAGTTTGAATTGGACGGGGAGAGTGCCAGTTTGAATTGGACGTGGAGAGTGCCAGTTTTAATTGGATGGGGAGAGTGCCAGTTTTAATTGGACGGGGAGAGTGCCAGTTTTAATTGGATGGGGAGAGTGCCAGTTTTAATTGGAGGGGGAGAGTGCCAGTTTGAATTGGACGGGGAGAGTGCCAGTTTGAATTGGACGGGGAGAGTGCCAGTTTGAATTGGACGGGGAGAGTGCCAGTTTGAATTGGACGGGGAGAGTGCCAGTTTGAATTGGAGGGGGAGAGTGCCAGTTTGAATTGGACGGGGCGAGTGCCAGTTTGAATTGGACGGGGAGAGTGCCAGTTTGAATTGGACGGGGAGAGTGCCAGTTTGAATTGGACGGTGAGAGTGCCAGTTTTAATTGGACGGGGAGAGTGCCAGTTTGAATTGGACGGGGAGAGCCAGTTTGAATTCGACGGGGAGAGCGCCAGTTTGAATTGGACGGGGAGAGTGCCAGTTTGAATTGGACGAGGAGAGTGCCAGTATTAATTGGACGGGGAGAGTGCCAGTTTGAATTGGACGGGGAGAGTGCCAGTTTGAATTGGACGGGGAGAGTGCCAGTTTGAATTGCACGGGGAGAGTGCCAGCTTGAATTGGACGGGGAGAGTGCCAGTTTGAATTGGACGGGGAGAGTGCCAGTTTGAATTGGACGGGAAGAGTGCCAGTTTGAATTGGACGGGGAGAGTGCCAGTTTTAATTGGACGGGGAGACTGCCAGTTTTAATTGGGCGGGGAGAGTGCCAGTTTTAATTGGACGGGGAGACTGCCAGTTTTAATTGGGCGGGGAGAGTGCCAGTTTTAATCGGACGGGGAGAGTGCCAGTTTGAATCGGATGGGGAGAGTGCCAGTTTTAATTGGACGGGGAGAGTGCCAGTTTTAATTGGACGGGGAGAGTGCCAGTTTTAATTGGACGGGGAGAGTGCCAGTTTTAATTGGATGGGGAGAGTGCCAGTTTTAATTGGACGGGGAGAGTGCCAGTTTGAATTGGATGGGGAAAGTGACTGTTTGAATTGGATGGGGAGAGTGCCAGTTTGAATTGGACGGGGAGAGTGCCGGTTTGAATTGGAGGGGGAGAGTGCCAGTTTGAATTGGACGGGGAGAGTGCCAGTTTGAATTGGACGGGGAGAGTGCCAGTTGGAATTGGACGGGGAGAGTGCCAGTTTTAATTGGGCGGGGAGACTGCCAGTTTGAATTGGACGGGGAGAGTGCCAGTTTTAATTGGACGGGGAGAGTGCCAGTGTGAATTGGACGGGGAGAGCGCCAGTTTGAATTGGACGGGGAGAGTGCCAGTTTGAATTGGACGGTGAGAGTGCCAGTTTGAATTGGATGGGGATACTGCCAGTTTTAATTGGAGGGGGAGGGTGCCAGTTTGAATTGGATGGTGCGAATGCCAGTTTTAATTGGGCGGGGAGACTGCCAGTATGAATTGGACGGGGAGAGTGCCAGTTTGAATTGGACGGGGAGAGTGCCAGTTTTAATTGGACGGGGAGAGTGCCAGTTGGAATTGGACGGGGAGAGTGCCAGTTTTAATTGGGCGGGGAGACTGCCAGTTTGAATTGGACGGGGAGAGTGCCAGTTTTAATTGGACGGGGAGAGCGCCAGATTGAATTGGACGGGGAGAGCGCCAGTTTGAATTGGACGGGGAGAGTGCCAGTTTGAATTGGATGGTGAGAGTGCCAGTTTGAATTGGATGGGGATACTGCCAGTTTTAATTGGAGGGGGAGGGTGCCAGTTTGAATTGGATGGGGAGAATGCCAGTTTTAATTGGGCGGGGAGACTGCCAGTATGAATTGGACGGGGAGAGTGCCAGTTTGAATTGGACGGGGAGAGTGCCAGTTTTTATTGGACGGGGAGAGTGCCAGTTTTAATTGGACGGGGAGTGTGCCAGTTTTAATTGGGCGGGGAGAGTGCCAGTTTTAATTGGACGGGGAGAGTGCCAGTTTGAATTGGATGGGGAGAATGCCAGTTTTAATTGGGCGGGGAGACTGCCAGTATGAATTGGACGGGGAGAGTGCCAGTTTGAATTGGACGGGGAGAGTGCCAGTTTTAATTGGACGGGGAGAGCGCCAGCTTTAATTGGACGGGGAGAGTGCCAGTTTTAATTGGGCGGGGAGAGTGCCAGTTTGAATTGGACGGGGAGAGTACCAGTTTGAATTGGATGGGGAGAGTGCCAGTTTGAATTGGACGGGGAGAGTTCCAGTGTTAAATGGATAGGGAGAGTGCCAGTTTCAATTGGACGGGGAGAGTGCCAGTTTTAATTGGACGAGGAGAGTGCCAGTTTGAATTGGACGGGGAGAGTGCCAGTTTTAATTGGACGGTGAGTGTGCCAGTTTTAATTGGATGGGGAGAGTGCCAGTTTGAATTGGACGGGGAGAGTGCAAGTTTGAATTGGATGGGGAGAGTGCCAGTTTGAATTGGACGGGGAGAGTGCCTGTTTTAATTGGACGGGGAGAGTGCCAGTTTGAATTGGACAGGGAGAGTGCCAGTTTTCATTGGACGGGGAGAGTGCCAGTTTGAACTGGATGGGAAGAGTGCCAGTTTGAATTGGACGGGGAGAGTGCCAGTTTGAATTGGACGGGGAGAGTGCCAGTTTGAATTGGACGTGGAGAGTGCCAGTTTTAATTGGATGGGGAGAGTGCCAGTTTTAATTGGACGGGGAGAGTGCCAGTTTTAATTGGATGGGGAGAGTGCCAGTTTTAATTGGAGGGGGAGAGTGCCAGTTTGAATTGGACGGGGAGAGTGCCAGTTTGAATTGGACGGGGAGAGTTCCAGTGTTAAATGGATAGGGAGAGTGCCAGTTTCAATTGGACGGGGAGAGTACCAGTTTGAATTGGATGGGGAGAGTGCCAGTTTGAATTGGACGGGGAGAGTTCCAGTGTTAAATGGATAGGGAGAGTGCCAGTTTCAATTGGACGGGGAGAGTGCCAGTTTTAATTGGACGAGGAGAGTGCCAGTTTGAATTGGACGGGGAGAGTGCCAGTTTTAATTGGACGGTGAGTGTGCCAGTTTTAATTGGAATGGGAGAGTGCCAGTTTGAATTGGACGGGGAGAGTGCAAGTTTGAATTGGATGGGGAGAGTGCCAGTTTGAATTGGACGGGGAGAGTGCCTGTTTTAATTGGACGGGGAGAGTGCCAGTTTGAATTGGACGGGGAGAGTGCCAGTTTTCATTGGACGGGGAGAGTGCCAGTTTGAACTGGATGGGAAGAGTGCCAGTTTGAATTGGACGGGGAGAGTGCCAGTTTGAATTGGACGGGGAGAGTGCCAGTTTGAATTGGACGTGGAGAGTGCCAGTTTTAATTGGATGGGGAGAGTGCCAGTTTTAATTGGACGGGGAGAGTGCCAGTTTTAATTGGATGGGGAGAGTGCCAGTTTTAATTGGAGGGAGAGAGTGCCAGTTTGAATTGGACGGGGAGAGTGCCAGTTTGAATTGGACGGGGAGAGTTCCAGTGTTAAATGGATAGGGAGAGTGCCAGTTTCAATTCGACGGGGAGAGTACCAGTTTGAATTGGATGGGGAGAGTGCCAGTTTGAATTGGACGGGGAGAGTTCCAGTGTTAAATGGATAGGGAGAGTGCCAGTTTCAATTGGACGGGGAGAGTGCCAGTTTTAATTGGACGAGGAGAGTGCCAGTTTGAATTGGACGGGGAGAGTGCCAGTTTTAATTGGACGGTGAGTGTGCCAGTTTTAATTGGATGGGGAGAGTGCCAGTTTGAATTGGACGGGGAGAGTGCAAGTTTGAATTGGATGGGGAGAGTGCCAGTTTGGATTGGACGGTGAGAGTGCCTGTTTTAATTGGACGGGGAGAGTGCCAGTTTGAATTGGACGGGGAGAGTGCCAGTTTTCATTGCACGGGGAGAGTGCCAGTTTGAACTGGATGGGAAGAGTGCCAGTTTGAATTGGACGGGGAGAGTGCCAGTTTGAATTGGACGGGGAGAGTGCCAGTTTGAATTGGACGTGGAGAGTGCCAGTTTTAATTGGCTGGGGAGAGTGCCAGTTTTAATTGGACGGGGAGAGTGCCAGTTTTAATTGGATGGGGAGAGTGCCAGTTTTAATTGGAGGGGGAGAGTGCCAGTTTGAATTGGACGGGGAGAGTGCCAGTTTGAATTGGACGGGGAGAGTTCCAGTGTTAAATGGATAGGGAGAGTGCCAGTTTCAATTGGACGGGGAGAGTACCAGTTTGAATTGGATGGGGAGAGTGCCAGTTTGAATTGGACGGGGAGAGTTCCAGTGTTAAATGGATAGGGAGAGTGCCAGTTTCAATTGGACGGGGAGAGTGCCAGTTTTAATTGGACGAGGAGAGTGCCAGTTTGAATTGGACGGGGAGAGTGCCAGTTTTAATTGGACGGTGAGTGTGCCAGTTTTAATTGGATGGGGAGAGTGCCAGTTTGAATTGGACGGGGAGAGTGCAAGTTTGAATTGGATGGGGAGAGTGCCAGTTTGAATTGGACGGGGAGAGTGCCTGTTTTAATTGGACGGGGAGAGTGCCAGTTTGAATTGGACGGGGAGAGTGCCAGTTTTCATTGGACGGGGAGAGTGCCAGTTTGAACTGGATGGGAAGAGTGCCAGTTTGAATTGGACGGGGAGAGTGCCAGTTTGAATTGGACGGGGAGAGTGCCAGTTTGAATGGGACGTGGAGAGTGCCAGTTTTAATTGGATGGGGAGAGTGCCAGTTTTAATTGGACGGGGAGAGTGCCAGTTTTAATTGGATGGGGAGAGTGCCAGTTTTAATTGGAGAGGGAGAGTGCCGGTTTGAAATGGACGGGGAGAGTGCCAGTTTGAATTGGACGGGGAGAGTTCCAGTGTTAAATGGATAGGGAGAGTGCCAGTTTCAATTGGACGGGGAGAGTACCAGTTTGAATTGGATGAGGAGAGTGCCAGTTTGAATTGGACAGGGAGAGTTCCAGTGTTAAATGGATAGGGAGAGTGCCAGTTTCAATTGGACGGGGAGAGTGCCAGTTTTATTTGGACGAGGAGAGTGCCAGTTTGAATTGGACGGGGAGAGTGCCAGTTTTAATTGGACGGTGAGTGTGCCAGTTTTAATTGGATGGGGAGAGTGCCAGTTTGAATTGGACGGGAAGAGTGCAAGTTTGAATTGGATGGGGAGAGTGCCAGTTTGAATTGGACGGGGAGAGTGCCTGTTTTAATTGGACGGGGAGAGTGCCAATTTGAATTGGACGGGGAGAGTGCCAGTTTGAATTGGACGGGGAGAGTGCCAGTTTGAATTGCACGGGGAGAGTGCCAGTTTGAATTGGACGGGGAGAGTGCCAGTTTGAATTGGACGGGGAGAGTGCCAGTTTGAATTGGACGGGAAGAGTGCCAGTTTGAATTGGACGGGGAGAGTTCCAGTTTTAATTGGACGGGGAGACTGCCAGTTTTAATTGGGCGGGGAGAGTGCCAGTTTTAATTGGACGGGGAGAGTGCCAGTTTTAATTGGACGGGGAGAGTGCCAGTTTTAATTGGACGGGGAGAGTGCCAGTTTTAATTGGATGGGGAGAGTGCCAGTTTTAATTGGACGGGGAGAGTGCCAGTTTGAATTGGATGGGGAAAGTGACAGTTTGAATTGGATGGGGAGAGTGCCAGTTTGAATTGGACGGGGAGAGTGCCGGTTTGAATTGGAGGTGGAGAGTGCCGGTTTGAATTGGACGGGGAGAGTGCCAGTTTGAATTGGACGGGGAGAGTGCCAGTTGGAATTGGACGGGGAGAGTGCCAGTTTTAATTGGGCGGGGAGACTGCCAGTTTGAATTGGACGGGGAGAGTGCCAGTTTTAATTGGACGGGGAGAGTGCCAGTTTGAATTGGACGGGGAGAGCGCCAGTTTGAATTGGACGGGGAGAGTGCCAGTTTGAATTGGACGGTGAGAGTGCCAGTTTGAATTGGATGGGGATACTGCCTGTTTTAATTGGAGGGGGAGGGTGCCAGTTTGAATTGGATGGGGAGAATGCCAGTTTTAATTGGGCGGGGAGACTGCCAGTATGAATTGGACGGGGAGAGTGCCAGTTTGAATTGGACGGGGAGAGTGCCAGTTTTAATTGGACGGGGAGAGTGCCAGTTGGAATTGGACGGGGAGAGTGCCAGTTTTAATTGGGCGGGGAGACTGCCAGTTTGAATTGGACGGGGAGAGTGCCTGTTTTAATTGGACGGGGAGAGCGCCAGTTTGAATTGGACGGGGAGAGCGCCAGTTTGAATTGGACGGGGAGAGTGCCAGTTTGAATTGGACGGTGAGAGTGCCAGTTTGAATTGGATGGGGATACTGCCAGTTTTAATTGGAGGGGGAGGGTGCCAGTTTGAATTGGATGGGGAGAATGCCAGTTTTAATTGGGCGGGGAGACTGCCAGTATGAATTGGACGGGGAGAGTTCCTGTTTGAATTGGACGGGGAGAGTGCCAGTTTTAATTGGACGGGGAGAGTGCCAGTTTTAATTGGACGGGGAGTGTGCCAGTTTTAATTGGGTGGGGAGAGTGCCAGTTTTAATTGGACGGGGAGAGTGCCAGTTTGAATTGGACGGGGAGAGTGCCAGTTTGAATTGGACGGGCAGAGTGCCAGTTTGAATTGGACGGGGAGAGCGCCAGTTTTAATTGGATGGGGAGAATGCCAGTTTTAATTGGGCGGGGAGAGTGCCAGTTTGAATTGGACGGGGAGAGTGCCAGTTTGAATTGGACGGGGAGAGTGCCAGTTTTAATTGGACGGGGAGAGCGCCAGCTTTAATTGGACGGGGAGAGTGCCAGTTTTAATTGGGCGGGGAGAGTGCCAGTTTGAATTGGACGGGGAGAGTACCAGTTTGAATTGGATGGGGAGAGTGCCAGTTTGAATTGGACGGGGAGAGTTCCAGTGTTAAATGGATAGGGAGAGTGCCAGTTTCAATTGGACGGGGAGAGTGCCAGTTTTAATTGGACGAGGAGAGTGCCAGTTTGAATTGGACGGGGAGAGTGCCAGTTTTAATTGGACGGTGAGTGTGCCAGTTTTAATTGGATGGGGAGAGTGCCAGTTTGAATTGGACGGGGAGAGTGCAAGTTTGAATTGGATGGGGAGAGTGCCAGTTTGAATTGGACGGGGAGAGTGCCTGTTTTAATTGGACGGGGAGAGTGCCAGTTTGAATTGGACGGGGAGAGTGCCAGTTTTCATTGGACGGGGAGAGTGCCAGTTTGAACTGGATGGGAAGAGTGCCAGTTTGAATTGGACGGGGAGAGTGCCAGTTTGAATTGGACGGGGAGAGTGCCAGTTTGAATTGGACGTGGAGAGTGCCAGTTTTAATTGGATGGGGAGAGTGCCAGTTTTAATTGGACGGGGAGAGTGCCAGTTTTAATTGGATGGGGAGAGTGCCAGTTTTAATTGGAGGGGGAGAGTGCCAGTTTGAATTGGACGGGGAGAGTGCCAGTTTGAATTGGACGGGGAGAGTTCCAGTGTTAAATGGATAGTGAGAGTGCCAGTTTCAATTGGACGGGGAGAGTACCAGTTTGAATTGGATGGGGAGAGTGCCAGTTTGAATTGGACGGGGAGAGTTCCAGTGTTAAATGGATAGGGAGAGTGCCAGTTTGAATTGGACGGGGAGAGTGCCAGTTTTAATTGGACGGTGAGTGTGCCAGTTTTAATTGGATGGGGAGAGTGCCAGTTTGAATTGGACGGGGAGAGTGCCAGTTTGAATTGGACGGGGAGAGTGCCAGTTTGAATTGGACGGGGAGAGCGCCAGTTTGAATTGGACGGGGAGAGTGCCAGTTTGAATTGGACGGTGAGAGTGCCAGTTTGAATTGGATGGGGATACTGCCAGTTTTAATTGGAGGGGGAGGGTGCCAGTTTGAATTGGATGGGGAGAATGCCAGTTTTAATTGGGCGGGGAGACTGCCAGTATGAATTGGACGGGGAGAGTGCCAGTTTGAATTGGACGGGGAGAGTGCCAGTTTTAATTGGACGGGGAGAGTGCCAGTTTTATTTGGACGGGGAGTGTGCCAGTTTTAATTGGACGGGGAGAGTGCCAGTTTTAATTGGACGGGGAGAGTGCCAGTTTGAATTGGACGGGGAGAGTGCCAGTTTGAATTGGACGGGCAGAGTGCCAGTTTGAATTGGACGGGGAGAGCGCCAGTTTTAATTGGATGAGGAGAATGCCAGTTTTAATTGGACGGGGAGAGTGCCAGTTTTAATTGGGCGGGGAGACTGCCAGTTTGAATTGGACGGGGAGAGTGCCAGTTTTAATTGGACGGGGAGAGCGCCAGATTGAATTGGACGGGGAGAGCGCCAGTTTGAATTGGACGGGGAGAGTGCCAGTTTGAATTGGATGGTGAGAGTGCCAGTTTGAATTGGATGGGGATACTGCCAGTTTTAATTGGGCGGGGAGACTGCCAGTATGAATTGGACGGGGAGAGTGCCAGTTTGAATTGGACGGGGAGAGTGCCAGTTTTTATTGGACGGGGAGAGTGCCAGTTTTAATTGGACGGGGAGTGTGCCAGTTTTAATTGGGCGGGGAGAGTGCCAGTTTTAATTGGACGGGGAGAGTGCCAGTTTGAATTGGATGGGGAGAATGCCAGTTTTAATTGGGCGGGGAGACTGCCAGTATGAATTGGACGGGGAGAGTGCCAGTTTGAATTGGACGGGGAGAGTGCCAGTTTTAATTGGACGGGGAGAGCGCCAGCTTTAATTGGACGGGGAGAGTGCCAGTTTTAATTGGGCGGGGAGAGTGCCAGCTTGAATTGGACGGGGAGAGTACCAGTTTGAATTGGATGGGGAGAGTGCCAGTTTGAATTGGACGGGGAGAGTTCCAGTGTTAAATGGATAGGGAGAGTGCCAGTTTCAATTGGACGGGGAGAGTGCCAGTTTTAATTGGACGAGGAGAGTGCCAGTTTGAATTGGACGGGGAGAGTGCCAGTTTTAATTGGACGGTGAGTGTGCCAGTTTTAATTGGACGGGGAGAGTGCCAGTTTGAATTGGACGGGGAGAGTGCAAGTTTGAATTGGATGGGGAGAGTGCCAGTTTGAATTGGACGGGGAGAGTGCCTGTTTTAATTGGACGGGGAGAGTGCCAGTTTGAATTGAACAGGGAGAGTGCCAGTTTTCATTGGACGGGGAGAGTGCCAGTTTGAACTGGATGGGAAGAGTGCCAGTTTGAATTGGACGGGGAGAGTGCCAGTTTGAATTGGACGGGGAGAGTGCCAGTTTGAATTGGACGTGGAGAGTGCCAGTTTTAATTGGATGGGGAGAGTGCCAGTTTTAATTGGACGGGGAGAGTGCCAGTTTTAATTGGACGGTGAGTGTGCCTGTTTTAAGTGGATGGGGAGAGTGCCAGTTTGAATTGGACGGGGAGAGTGCCAGTTTGAATTGGACGGGGAGAGTGCCAGTTTGAATTGGACGGGGAGAGCGCCAGTTTGAATTGGACGGGGAGAGTGCCAGTTTGAATTGGACGGTGAGAGTGCCAGTTTGAATTGGATGGGGATACTGCCAGTTTTAATTGGAGGGGGAGGGTGCCAGTTTGAATTGGATGGGGAGAATGCCAGTTTTAATTGGGCGGGGAGACTGCCAGTATGAATTGGACGGGGAGAGTGCCAGTTTGAATTGGACGGGGAGAGTGCCAGTTTTAATTGGACGGGGAGAGTGCCAGTTTTAATTGGACGGGGAGTGTGCCAGTTTTAATTGGACGGGGAGAGTGCCAGTTTTAATTGGACGGGCAGAGTGCCAGTTTGAATTGGACGGGGAGAGTGCCAGTTTGAATTGGACGGGCAGAGTGCCAGTTTGAATTGGACGGGGAGAGCGCCAGTTTTAATTGGATGGGGAGAATGCCAGTTTTAATTGGGCGGGGAGAGTGCCAGTTTGAATTGGACGGGGAGAGTGCCAGTTTGAATTGGACGTGGAGAGTGCCAGTTTTAATTGGACGGGGAGAGCGCCAGCTTTAATTGGACGGGGAGAGTGCCAGTTTTAATTGGGCGGGGAGAGTGCCAGTTTGAATTGGACGGGGAGAGTACCAGTTTGAATTGGATGGGGAGAGTGCCAGTTTGAATTGGACGGGGAGAGTTCCAGTGTTAAATGGATAGGGAGAGTGCCAGTTTCAATTGGACGGGGAGAGTGCCAGTTTTAATTGGACGAGGAGAGTGCCAGTTTGAATTGGACGGGGAGAGTGCCAGTTTTAATTGGACGGTGAGTGTGCCAGTTTTAATTGGATGGGGAGAGTGCCAGTTTGAATTGGACGGGGAGAGTGCAAGTTTGAATTGGATGGGGAGAGTGCCAGTTTGAATTGGACGGGGAGAGTGCCTGTTTTAATTGGACGGGGAGAGTGCCAGTTTGAATTGGACGGGGAGAGTGCCAGTTTTCATTGGACGGGGAGAGTGCCAGTTTGAACTGGATGGGAAGAGTGCCAGTTTGAATTGGACGGGGAGAGTGCCAGTTTGAATTGGACGGGGAGAGTGCCAGTTTGAATTGGACGTGGAGAGTGCCAGTTTTAATTGGATGGGGAGAGTGCCAGTTTTAATTGGACGGGGAGAGTGCCAGTTTTAATTGGATGGGGAGAGTGCCAGTTTTAATTGGAGGGGGAGAGTGCCAGTTTGAATTGGACGGGGAGAGTGCCAGTTTGAATTGGACGGGGAGAGTTCCAGTGTTAAATGGATAGGGAGAGTGCCAGTTTCAATTGGACGGGGAGAGTACCAGTTTGAATTGGATGGGGAGAGTGCCAGTTTGAATTGGACGGGGAGAGTTCCAGTGTTAAATGGATAGGGAGAGTGCCAGTTTCAATTGGACGGGGAGAGTGCCAGTTTTAATTGGACGAGGAGAGTGCCAGTTTGAATTGGACGGGGAGAGTGCCAGTTTTAATTGGACGGTGAGTGTGCCAGTTTTAATTGGATGGGGAGAGTGCCAGTTTGAATTGGACGGGGAGAGTGCAAGTTTGAATTGGATGGGGAGAGTGCCAGTTTGAATTGGACGGGGAGAGTGCCTGTTTTAATTGGACGGGGAGAGTGCCAGTTTGAATTGGACGGGGAGAGTGCCAGTTTTCATTGGACGGGGAGAGTGCCAGTTTGAACTGGATGGGAAGAGTGCCAGTTTGAATTGGACGGGGAGAGTGCCAGTTTGAATTGGACGGGGAGAGTGCCAGTTTGAATTGGACGTGGAGAGTGCCAGTTTTAATTGGATGGGGAGAGTGCCAGTTTTAATTGGACGGGGAGAGTGCCAGTTTTAATTGGATGGGGAGAGTGCCAGTTTTAATTGGAGGGGTAGAGTGCCAGTTTGAATTGGACGGGGAGAGTGCCAGTTTGAATTGGACGGGGAGAGTTCCAGTGTTAAATGGATAGGGAGAGTGCCAGTTTCAATTGGACGGGGAGAGTACCAGTTTGAATTGGATGGGGAGAGTGCCAGTTTGAATTGGACGGGGAGAGTTCCAGTGTTAAATGGATAGGGAGAGTGCCAGTTTCAATTGGACGGGGAGAGTGCCAGTTTTAATTGGACGAGGAGAGTGCCAGTTTGAATTGGACGGGGAGAGTGCCAGTTTTAATTGGACGGTGAGTGTGCCAGTTTTAATTGGATGGGGAGAGTGCCAGTTTGAATTGGACGGGGAGAGTGCAAGTTTGAATTGGATGGGGAGAGTGCCAGTTTGAATTGGACGGGGAGAGTGCCTGTTTTAATTGGACGGGGAGAGTGCCAGTTTGAATTGGACGGGGAGAGTGCCAGTTTTCATTGGACGGGGAGAGTGCCAGTTTGAACTGGATGGGAAGAGTGCCAGTTTGAATTGGACGGGGAGAGTGCCAGTTTGAATTGGACGGGGAGAGTGCCAGTTTGAATTGGATGTGGAGAGTGCCAGTTTTAATTGGATGGGGAGAGTGCCAGTTTTAATTGGACGGGGAGAGTGCCAGTTTTAATTGGATGGGGAGAGTGCCAGTTTTAATTGGAGGGGGAGAGTGCCAGTTTGAATTGGACGGGGAGAGTGCCAGTTTGAATTGGACGGGGAGAGTTCCAGTGTTAAATGGATAGGGAGAGTGCCAGTTTCAATTGGACGGGGAGAGTACCAGTTTGAATTGGATGAGGAGAGTGCCAGTTTGAATTGGACGGGGAGAGTTCCAGTGTTAAATGGATAGGGAGAGTGCCAGTTTCAATTGGACGGGGAGAGTGCCAGTTTTAATTGGACGAGGAGAGTGCCAGTTTGAATTGGACGGGGAGAGTGCCAGTTTTAATTGGACGGTGAGTGTGCCAGTTTTAATTGGATGGGGAGAGTGCCAGTTTGAATTGGACGGGGAGAGTGCAAGTTTGAATTGGATGGGGAGTGTGCCAGTTTGAATTGGACGGGGAGAGTGCCTGTTTTAATTGGACGGGGAGAGTGCCAGTTTGAATTGGATGGGGAGAGTGCCAGTTTGAATTGGACGGGGAGAGTGCCAGTTTGAATTGCACGGGGAGAGTGCCAGTTTGAATTGAACGGGGAGAGTGCCAGTTTGAATTGGACGGGGAGAGTGCCAGTTTGAATTGGACGGGAAGAGTGCCAGTTTGAATTGGACGGGGAGAGTGCCAGTTTTAATTGGACGGGGAGACTGCCAGTTTTAATTGGGCGGGGAGAGTGCCAGTTTTAATTGGACGGGGAGAGTGCCAGTTTGAATCGGATGGGGAGAGTGCCAGTTTTAATTGGACGGGGAGAGTGCCAGTTTTAATTGGACGGGGAGAGTGCCAGTTTTAATTGGACGGGGAAAGTGCCAGTTTTAATTGGATGGGGAGAGTGCCAGTTTTAATTGGACGGGGAGAGTGCCAGTTTGAATTGGATGGGGAAAGTGACAGTTTGAATTGGATGGGGAGAGTGCCAGTTTGAATTGGACGGGAGAGTGCCGGTTTGAATTGGAGGGGGAGAGTGCCAGTTTGAATTGGACGGGGAGAGTGCCAGTTTGAATTGGACGGGGAGAGTGCCAGTTGGAATTGGACGGGGAGAGTGCCAGTTTTAATTGGGCGGGGAGACTGCCAGTTTGAATTGGACGGGGAGAGTGCCAGTTTTAATTGGACGGGGAAAGTGCCAGTTTGAATTGGACGGGGAGAGCGCCAGTTTGAATTGGACGGGGAGAGTGCCAGTTTGAATTGGATGGTGAGAGTGCCAGTTTGAATTGGATGGGGATACTGCCAGTTTTAATTGGAGGGGGAGGGTGCCAGTTTGAATTGGATGGGGAGAATGCCAGTTTTAATTGGGCGGGGAGACTGCCAGTATGAATTGGACGGGGAGAGTGCCAGTTTGAATTGGACGGGGAGAGTGCCAGTTTTAATTGGACGGGGAGAGTGCCAGTAGGAATTGGACGGGGAGAGTGCCAGTTTTAATTGGGCGGGGAGACTGCCAGTTTGAATTGGATGGGGAGAGTGCCAGTTTTAATTGGATGGGGAGAGCGCCAGTTTGAATTGGACGGGGAGAGCGCCAGTTTGAATTGGACGGGGAGAGCGCCTGTTTGAATTGGACGGGGAGAGTGCCAGTTTTAATTGGACGGGGAGAGTGCCAGTTTTAATTGGTCGGGGAGAGCGCCAGTTTTAATTGGACGGGGAGAGCGCCAGCTTGAATTGGACGGGGAGAGTGCCAGTTTGAATTGGACGGGGAGCGTGCCAGTTTGAATTGGACGGGGAGAGTGCCAGTTTGAATTGGACGGGGAGAGTGCCAGTTTGAATTGGACGGGGAGAGTGCCAGTTTGAATTGGACGGGGAGAGTGCCAGTTTGAATTGGACGGGGAGAGTGCCAGTTTGAATTGGACGGGGAGAGTGCCAGTTTGAATTGGACGGGGAGAGTGCCAGTTTGAATTGGACGGGGAGAGTGCCAGTTTGAATTGGACGGGGAGAGTGCCAGTTTTAAATGGACGGGGAGAGTGCCAGTTTGAATTGGACGGGGAGAGTGCCAGTTTGAATTGGACGGGGAGAGTGCCAGTTTTAATTGGACGGGGAGAGTGCCAGTTTTCATTGGACGGGGAGAGTGCCAGTTTTAATTGGACGAGGAGAGTGCCAGTTTGAATTGGACGGGGAGAGTGCCAGTTTTAATTGGACGGTGAGTGTGCCAGTTTGAATTGGATGGGGAGAGTGCCAGTTTGAATTGGACGGGGAGAGTGCCAGTTTTAATTGGACGGGGAGAGTGCCAGTTTGAATTGGACGGGGAGAGTGCCAGTTTGAATTGGACGGGGAGAGTGCCAGTTTGAATTGGACGGGGAGAGTGCCTGTTTTAATTGGACGGGGAGAGTGCCAGTTTGAATTGGACGGGGAGAGTGCCAGTTTTAATTGGACGGGGAGAGTGCCAGTTTGAATTGGACGGGGAGAGTGCCAGTTTTAATTGGACGGGGAGAGTGCCAGTTTTAATTGGACGGGGAGAGTGCCAGTTTGAATTGGACGGGGAGAGTGCCAGTTTTAATTGGACGGGGAGAGTGCCAGTTTGAATTGGACGGGGAGAGTGCCAGTTTGAATTGGACGGGGAGAGTGCCAGTTTGAATTGGACGGGGAGAGTGCCAGTTTGAATTGGACGGGGAGAGTTCCAGTGTTAAATGGATAGGGAGAGTGCCAGTTTCAATTGGACGGGGAGAGTACCAGTTTGAATTGGATGAGGAGAGTGCCAGTTTGAATTGGACGGGGAGAGTTCCAGTGTTAAATGGATAGGGAGAGTGCCAGTTTCAATTGGACGGGGAGAGTGCCAGTTTTAATTGGACGAGGAGAGTGCCAGTTTGAATTGGACGGGGAGAGTGCCAGTTTTAATTGGACGGTGAGTGTGCCAGTTTTAATTGGATGGGGAGAGTGCCAGTTTGAATTGGACGGGGAGAGTGCAAGTTTGAATTGGATGGGGAGTGTGCCAGTTTGAATTGGACGGGGAGAGTGCCTGTTTTAATTGGACGGGGAGAGTGCCAGTTTGAATTGGATGGGGAGAGTGCCAGTTTGAATTGGACGGGGAGAGTGCCAGTTTGAATTGCACGGGGAGAGTGCCAGTTTGAATTGAACGGGGAGAGTGCCAGTTTGAATTGGACGGGGAGAGTGCCAGTTTGAATTGGACGGGAAGAGTGCCAGTTTGAATTGGACGGGGAGAGTGCCAGTTTTAATTGGACGGGGAGACTGCCAGTTTTAATTGGGCGGGGAGAGTGCCAGTTTTAATTGGACGGGGAGAGTGCCAGTTTGAATCGGATGGGGAGAGTGCCAGTTTTAATTGGACGGGGAGAGTGCCAGTTTTAATTGGACGGGGAGAGTGCCAGTTTTAATTGGACGGGGAAAGTGCCAGTTTTAATTGGATGGGGAGAGTGCCAGTTTTAATTGGACGGGGAGAGTGCCAGTTTGAATTGGATGGGGAAAGTGACAGTTTGAATTGGATGGGGAGAGTGCCAGTTTGAATTGGACGGGAGAGTGCCGGTTTGAATTGGAGGGGGAGAGTGCCAGTTTGAATTGGACGGGGAGAGTGCCAGTTTGAATTGGACGGGGAGAGTGCCAGTTGGAATTGGACGGGGAGAGTGCCAGTTTTAATTGGGCGGGGAGACTGCCAGTTTGAATTGGACGGGGAGAGTGCCAGTTTTAATTGGACGGGGAAAGTGCCAGTTTGAATTGGACGGGGAGAGCGCCAGTTTGAATTGGACGGGGAGAGTGCCAGTTTGAATTGGATGGTGAGAGTGCCAGTTTGAATTGGATGGGGATACTGCCAGTTTTAATTGGAGGGGGAGGGTGCCAGTTTGAATTGGATGGGGAGAATGCCAGTTTTAATTGGGCGGGGAGACTGCCAGTATGAATTGGACGGGGAGAGTGCCAGTTTGAATTGGACGGGGAGAGTGCCAGTTTTAATTGGACGGGGAGAGTGCCAGTAGGAATTGGACGGGGAGAGTGCCAGTTTTAATTGGGCGGGGAGACTGCCAGTTTGAATTGGATGGGGAGAGTGCCAGTTTTAATTGGATGGGGAGAGCGCCAGTTTGAATTGGACGGGGAGAGCGCCAGTTTGAATTGGACGGGGAGAGCGCCTGTTTGAATTGGACGGGGAGAGTGCCAGTTTTAATTGGACGGGGAGAGTGCCAGTTTTAATTGGTCGGGGAGAGCGCCAGTTTTAATTGGACGGGGAGAGCGCCAGCTTGAATTGGACGGGGAGAGTGCCAGTTTGAATTGGACGGGGAGCGTGCCAGTTTGAATTGGACGGGGAGAGTGCCAGTTTGAATTGGACGGGGAGAGTGCCAGTTTGAATTGGACGGGGAGAGTGCCAGTTTGAATTGGACGGGGAGAGTGCCAGTTTGAATTGGACGGGGAGAGTGCCAGTTTGAATTGGACGGGGAGAGTGCCAGTTTGAATTGGACGGGGAGAGTGCCAGTTTGAATTGGACGGGGAGAGTGCCAGTTTGAATTGGACGGGGAGAGTGCCAGTTTGAATTGGACGGGGAGAGTGCCAGTTTTAAATGGACGGGGAGAGTGCCAGTTTGAATTGGACGGGGAGAGTGCCAGTTTGAATTGGACGGGGAGAGTGCCAGTTTTAATTGGACGGGGAGAGTGCCAGTTTTCATTGGACGGGGAGAGTGCCAGTTTTAATTGGACGAGGAGAGTGCCAGTTTGAATTGGACGGGGAGAGTGCCAGTTTTAATTGGACGGTGAGTGTGCCAGTTTGAATTGGATGGGGAGAGTGCCAGTTTGAATTGGACGGGGAGAGTGCCAGTTTTAATTGGACGGGGAGAGTGCCAGTTTGAATTGGACGGGGAGAGTGCCAGTTTGAATTGGACGGGGAGAGTGCCAGTTTGAATTGGACGGGGAGAGTGCCTGTTTTAATTGGACGGGGAGAGTGCCAGTTTGAATTGGACGGGGAGAGTGCCAGTTTTAATTGGACGGGGAGAGTGCCAGTTTGAATTGGACGGGGAGAGTGCCAGTTTTAATTGGACGGGGAGAGTGCCAGTTTTAATTGGACGGGGAGAGTGCCAGTTTGAATTGGACGGGGAGAGTGCCAGTTTTAATTGGACGGGGAGAGTGCCAGTTTGAATTGGACGGGGAGAGTGCCAGTTTGAATTGGACGGGGAGAGTGCCAGTTTGAATTGGACGGGGAGAGTGCCAGTTTGAATTGGACGGGTAGTGCCAGTTTTAATTGGACGGGGAGAGTGCCAGTTTGAATTGGACGGGGAGAGTGCCAGTTTTAATTGGACGGGGAGAGTGCCAGTTTGAATTGGACGGGGAGAGTGCCAGTTTTAATTGGACGGGGAGAGTGCCAGTTTGAATTGGACGGGGAGAGTGCCAGTTTGAATTGGATGGGGAGAGTGCCAGTTTTAATTGTTGGGGAGAGTGCCAGTTTGAATTGGACGGGGAGAGTGCCGGTTTGAATTGGACGGGGAGAGTGCCGGTTTTAATTGGACGGGGAGAGTGCGTGTTTGAATTGGACGGGGAGAGTGCCAGTTTTAATTGGACGGGGAGAGTGCCGGTTTGAATTGGACGGGGAGAGTGCCAGTTTGAATTGGACGGGGAGTCTGCCAGTTTGAATTGGACGGGGAGAGTGCCAGTTTTAATTGGACGGGGAGAGCGCCAGTTTGAATTGGACGGGGAGTGCGCCAGTTTGAATTGGACGGGGAGAGTGCCAGTTTGAATTGGACGGGGAGAGTGCCAGTTTGAATTGGACGGGGAGAGTGCCAGTTTGAATTGGACGGGGAGAGTGCCAGTTTGAATTGGACGGGGAGTCTGCCAGTTTGAATTGGACGGGGAGAGTGCCAGTTTTAATTGGACGGGGAGAGTGCCAGTTTGAATTGGACGGGGAGAGTGCCAGTTTGAATTGGACGGGGAGAGTGTCAGTTTTAATTGGACGGGGAGAGTGCCAGTTTGAATTGGACGGGGAGAGTGCCAGTTTGAATTGGACGGGGAGAGTGCCAGTTTTAATTGGACGGGGAGAGTGCCAGTATGAATTGGACGGGGAGAGTGCCAGTTTTAATTGGACGGGGAGAGTGCCAGTTTTAATTGGACGGGGAGAGTGCCAGTTTTAATTGGACGTGGAGAGTGCCAGTTTTAATTGGACGGGGAGAGTGCCCGTTTTAATTGGACGGGGAGAGTGCCAGTTTGAATTGGACGGGGAGAGTGCCAGTTTTAATTGGACGGGGAGAGTGCCAGTTTGAATTGGACGGGGAGAGTGCCAGTTTGAATTGGACGGGGAGAGTGCCAGTTTGAATTGGACGGGGAGAGTGCCAGTTTTAATTGGACGGGGAGAGTGCCAGTTTGAATTGGATGGGAAGAGTGCCAGTTTGAATTGGACGGGGAGAGAGTGCCTGTTTGAACTGAGGGAAAAGCTGGTTTCTGTGTCTGAGATAGGGCAAAGAATGAACACCGACTCTTACTAAACTGGAGGGCAATATTGCCTGGTTAAATAGAGTGGTGAATTAAATGAGTGCTCCTGTCAACTGGAAGGGTTGGAGGTGGAAAGATTGTCTATGCGAGAGGATGGAGAGTTGATCGTAGATCCTGTGCCTCTCGGGGATGAGTTTAAACTCGTTCAATGTGTGCAATTGCACCTCATCCCATGAGGAACCAGCAAAAGGTAAAATACGCAATGGTAATAGCTGATCCCAGTGAAAAGCTGCAGGATTGAAGTAAATTGATCTATTTTTATATTACCTATTGCAAACACACCTTTCACAGTCGTGCGTATGTGGATTTGTGACCAGATTAAGTCGATTGTATTTAGTGGGTGTCTATTGTGTGACCTTTGGTCGACTGACCAGGCAGCGCGTTGGTCGGCCCCCCTGTTCAGCGATGAAGTGGCCCCCATGATTTTGAGGCCCTGACCCTCATTTAAAGATGCACGATGCAGCTCACTGGATTGAAGACTGAAAACCGGGCTGGCCTGCACTGCACAGGCCCCGACCAGTTCCGAGCTAAAATGGCAATCGCCATCCTATTTGCGTCACTGGACCCTGGTTTCCACATTAAAAAGGTGTCAGTTGTGGCTCAATTATTAGTATCCTCACCTCTGAGTCAGAAGGTTATGGTGGCTCATGTCCCACCCCAGACAACTTTGAGCACAAAAATCTGGGCTGACGCTCCAGTGTAGTACTGAGGGAGTGCTGCACTGTTGCAGGTGCTGTCTCGAGGATGAGGCATTAAACCGAGGCCCCGTCTGTTCTCTCAGGTGGACGTAAAAGATCCCATGGCACTATTTTGAAGAAAAGCAGGGGCGTTATCCCCGGTGTCCTGGGCCAATATTTATCCCTCAATCAACACCACTAAAACAGATTATCTAGTCATTATTGTAATATTTGCATATTTATTTATCATTGGCCCGCAGGCATCTGTAAGGAATACCTATTATATTCACGTGATCACATGCTGAGTTGTCATTGGCCTGCAGGCATCTGTAAGGACTGCTATTGTTTGGAAGACCCAGGGGGTCCTGACTCCATCTTGTCCACACGGTGCTGTATTGATTGAGAAAGCTTACAGACCTGATGCTTCATTAAAAGAGTTTAAACTGTAATACTCCATTGTCCTGCAATTTATTATTTTTGTACAAAGTGTGCAAAACAAGACATGGTGTCAGAACAGGGATTTGAAATGGACATCGTTGGAGCTCCCTTACCTCGAATGAATTGGGGATCTTTGAACTTACATAGAGAATGGTGCAAGTTCAAGCAACATGCGGAATTGATGTTCTCGGGTCCACTGAAAAGCAAAGGGGAGGAAGAAAGATGCAGCTACCTACTCCTGTGGATCGGAGAAAAAGGGAGAGACATTTTTAACACATGGTCTCTCACCGCTGATGAAGCAAAGGTACTGAAAAGTTATTTTGACCGTTTTGAATCATATGTGATGCCCAAGACAAATATGATATTCGCTAGGTACAAGTTTCAGGAGAAAGTACAAGGAGCTAGTGAGTCATTTGAACAGTTCATGACTGAGTTAAAACTGCTGGTAAAAGATTGTCTATATACAGATAAAGATGAGATGGTCAGCGACTGCATCGTGTTTGGAATACATTCAGCTAAAGTGAGAGAGAAACTTTTGAATGTTGGGTCCGGGCTAACGCTGGACAAAGCTATGGACATAGCTAGATCGCACGAGATAGTCCAAACACAGTTGAAAACCATAACCGGCGCCACGAGCAACTTGAGTGAACAGACAGTGCACGCAGTTAATAGACACACACCAAAGAACACCGCCCAGAGAGCGTGTTTCAGAACAGAAAGAACAGAGAGAGTTCTAAAAATGGGCGATGGACATAAAACGCTTCAAAAACTGTGGATATTATGGAAACAACTGGCATAGAGAAAAGGAGTACTGCCCTCCCAAAGGAAGGCAATGTACTAAATGTGGTAAACGGAACCACTTTGCTAAAGTTTGCAAGACTGTTTTCAGAAAAGCAGTACACACAGTGAGTGACAGCCAAATGCCAGATAGAGAGCCAAATGCAGAGGAACTGTTTATTGATTCTGTGTCACAGAAAAAACAGATTTCAGAGACTGAGCAAGCCTATGCCGATATTGAGATAGGAAAACAGGGCAAAGAGCTTAAGTTTAAACTAGACACTGGATCTCAGGTTAATATAATTCCTCTGAGTGAGTATCACAGCTTGAAGGATGAGTGTGAGCTGCAGCCCACCTCACGCAGACTGACCAGCTATGGGGGTGAGCAGCTCAGTGTAAAAGGCACATGCGTGATGAAATGCAAGTCCAAAGAAAGCGACATGATCTTGGACTTTTACATTATTGACACTCGAGCACCTCCAGTGCTAGGTCTAAAGGCATGTTTAGACATGGACCTCGTCAAGCTAGTGCTATCATTGACAGCACCAGTCGAGAAGCAGACAATCATGGAAGAGTTTGCTGACGTTTTCAAAGGAATCGGACTATTCCCAGGTGAATGCACTATTCACCTTGACCCAGCAGCAACCCCTGTGGTTTGCCCACCGAGAAGGATACCCCTTGCTCTACATAGTCGCCTGAAGGAGGAGCTGCAGAGCATGGAGAATACAGAAATCATCGTCCGGGAAATAGAACTGACAGAGTGGGTCAACGCGTTAGTA
The DNA here is from genome assembly GCF_052327205.1 of Somniosus microcephalus. Classification (NCBI taxonomy): domain Eukaryota; kingdom Metazoa; phylum Chordata; class Chondrichthyes; order Squaliformes; family Somniosidae; genus Somniosus; species Somniosus microcephalus. The sequence goes on along the minus strand of NC_141000.1, from coordinate 26,810,119 downwards.
GTGGTTGAGAAACCACGTACAGGCAAGCTCAGAGTCTGTCTCGACCCCAGAAATTTGAACTAGGCTATCAAACGCCCTCACTACCCACTACCAATGCTAGATGACATCACACCCAAGCTAGTGAGAGCACGTTACTTCAGTGTAATGGACGCATGATCAGGATACTGGAATATCAAGCTCACGGAAGAGTCATCTAAGCTAACAACATTCAACACACCATTTGGACGCTACCGATTTCTGTGTTTACCATTTGGTCTCATCTCAGCTCAGGATGAATTCCAGCGGAAGATCGACAAAACCTATGAAGGCCTCGACGGAGTAGTCGCAATTGTAGATGACATCCTCATCTATGACAGGAATAGAGAGGAACATGACAGGAACCTCCGTGCGATGCTACAAAGATCACGGGAGAAAGGTATCCAGCTCAACCCCGAGAAAAGCATAGTCGGATCCACCAAGATCAGTTATTTTGGACATCGCCTCCCAACTGATGGCATTAAGCCGGATCCAGAGAAAATCTCCGCCATCAAGAAGATGGAGCCGCCGAAGAACCGCGCAGAGCTAGAGACAGTACTAGGCATGGTTAACGACTTAGCCAAGTTTGCCCCGAGCCTCTCCGAAATCAACGCACCCATGCGTCAGTTGCTCAAACAATCCAATGAGTTCCTGTGGGTCAAACAACATGACACAGCATTTCAGAAAATGAAAGACCTAATCACCAGAGAACCAGGACCAGTTCTTGCCTACTTCGACCCCAACAAAGAGCTCAGACTACAAGTGGACGCGTCAAAGTACGGACTAGGAGCAGTATTACTGCAAGAAGGAAAGCCCATCGGCTACACTTCCAGATCTCTCACAAATGTAAGAAATCACACAACACCAGGTTATAGTCCAACAGCTTTATTTGAAATCACAAGCTTTCGGAGCGCTGCTCCTTCTTCAGGTGAAGTGGAGAAATGCATAAAGACACAGCTTATATAGTCAGAGAATCATGTCAGATGTTTACAGGTAACCTTTCCAACTGCCATTTATCGCACCTCGGCAGAGAGATAATCACAGCAGTCAAAGGTGTGAATGGTGTCCAAACAGGTAAGTCAGGGAAACATTACATCAAAGGACAATGAGGTGGGGTCACAAGGGGTCAAATATTGCAGATGCTGGGGTCTGTATGAAAAACAAAAAAACAGACAAAAAACATTTTTTTTGGCTGGAAATCACAGCAGGTCCAGCCGCATCTGTGTAGAGAGAACAAGCCAATGTCGACTCGAGTCTGGATGACCCTGCATCAGGTGGGGTCACATGTAGCGTGACATGAACCCAAGATCTCGGTTAAGGCCGTCCTCATGGGTGCGGAACTTGGCTATCAGTTTCTGCTCGACGATTTTGCGTTGTCGTGTGTCTCGAAGGCCGCCTTGGAGAATGCTTACCCGAAGATCGGAGGCTGAATGTCCTTGACTGCTGAAGTGTTCCCCGACTGGGAGGGAACACTCCTGCCTGGTGATTGTTGCGCGGTGTCCATTCATCCGTTGTCGCAGTGTCTGCATGGTCTCGCCGATGTACCATGCTCCGGGGCATCCTTTCCTGCAACGTATGAGGTAGACAACGTTGGCCGAGTCACATGAGTATGTACCATGTACCTGGTGGGTGGTGTCCTCACGTGTGATGATGGTATCTGTGTTGATGATCTGGCATGTCTTGCAGAGGTTGCTGTGGCAGGGTTGTGTGGTGTCGTGGTCGCTGTTCTCCTGGAAGCTGGGTAATTTGCTGCGAACGATGGTCTGTTTGAGGTTAGGCGGCTGTTTGAAAGCGAGTAGTGGAGGCGTGGGGATGGCCTTAGCGAGGTGTTCGTCGTCATCGATGACATGTTGAAGGCTGCGAAGAACATGGCGTAGTTTCTCCGCTCCGGGGAAGTACTGGACGACGAAAGGTACTCTGTTGGTTGTGTCCCGTGTTTGTCTTCTGAGGAGGTCTATGCGATTTTTCGCTGTGGCCCGTCGGAACTGTCGATCGACGAGTCGAGCGTCATATCCCGTTCTTACAAGGGCGTCTTTCAGTGTCTGTAGGTGTCCATCGCGTTCCTCCTCGTCTGAGCAGATCCTGTGTATTCGCAGGGCTTGTCCATAGGGGATGGCTTCTTTAACGTGGTTAGGGTGGAAGCTGGAGAAGTGAAGCATCGTGAGGTTGTCCGTGGGCTTGCGGTAGAGTGAAGTGCTGAGGTGTCCGTCTTTGATGGAGATTCGTGTGTCCAGGAATGAGACTGATTCTGAGGAGTAGTCCATGGTGAGTTTGATGGTGGGATGGAACTTGTTGATGTTATCGTGTAGTCTTTTCAGTGATTCTTCGCCGTGGGTCCATAGGAAGAAAATGTCGTCGATGTATCTGGTGTATAGCGTTGGTTGGAGATCCTGTGCAGCGAAGAAGTCTTGCTCGAACTTGTGCATGAAGATGTTTGCATATTGGGGTGCGAATTTGGTCCCCATGGCTGTTCCGTGTGTTTGGGTAAAGAACTGGTTGTCGAAGGTGAAGACATTGTGGTCAAGGATGAAGCGGATGAGTTGTAGGATGGCATCTGGAGATTGGCTGTTGTTGGTGTTGAGTACTGAGGCTGTCGCAGCGATGCCGTCATTGTGGGGGATACTGGTGTAGAGTGCCGAGACGTCCATCATGGCGAGGAGTGTTCCTGGTTCAACTGGTCCGTGGGTGCTGAGCTTCTGTAAGAAGTCTGTAGTGTCGCGACAGAAGCTGGGGGTTCCCTGTACGATGGGTTTCAGGATGCCCTCGAGGTTCTCACACAGGGTTCCGTTGCCTGATGCGATAGGACGTCCAGGTGTGTTGGCTTTGTGTATCTTTGGGAGGCAGTAGAAGTCACCCACGCGGGGAGTACGTGGGATGAGAGCATGTAGGATGCTTTGAAGGTCTGGATCGAAGGTTTTGATCAGTCTGTTGAGTTGGCGGGTGTGTTCTTTGGTCGGATCTGCGGGTAACTGTCTGTAGTGTTCCTGGTTGTCCAGTTGTCGGTATACTTCTTTGCAATAGTCCGTTCTGTTCTGTATGATGATGGCACCTCCTTTGTCTGCTGGTTTGATGACGATGTTACGGTTGGTCTTGAGAGCGTGGATGGCGTTGCGTTGTGCTCGGGTGACATTCTGGACTGTCTTGTGAGTGCGGCTGATGAATCTGGCATTGATGCATCTCCTGACAGCTTGAGCATACATGTCAAGCTTAGGGCAGCGACCCTCCGGAGGGGTCCAATTTGACTCTTTCTTCTTCGGTCGCTGCACTGCGGATCCCTCTGTCTGCTGTTCCGGATCATTGATTGTCTCATTGGGTTCGCTGCTGACATCTTGGGATTTGTGGAAGAATTCCCGGAGCCTCATTCTCCTGATGAATTCCTCTGTGTCTGCCGCGAGACCGATGGGGTCCATTTTGGTGGTGGGGCAGAAATTGAGACCTCGGCTGAGAACTTCAATTTCGTCTGGTTGAAGGGTGTGGTCGGACAGGTTGACGATGGATTTCCCTGTGGTTTCAACCATGGTACCGGGGGAGGCTTGGTTGCTGCTGCTGGTGATGCCAAGTTTCTCAAGCTTCCTGTTCTTGGTGTGCATGTAGGTAGCGTAGTTCCGTTGCCTTGTTTGTTTGGCGGTGTCTCGTAGCTGGTCTGCTGCGTCCTGAGCACAGGCTGAGAACATGGACTCCATCTCGGTTTCGAGGTTGCGGCGTCTGCTGTAGAGCTGGTGTACGAGATGGTTGAGGAGTGTGCGAGAGGTACGACGGCAGAGTCTCTCAGCGTAGTCTGTGTTGTAGGTCGGCTTGAGTGGGTTAGTGATCTGTAGTCCTTTCGGGATCTTGTCTGCTTTCTTGCATCTCTGTAGAAACTTGATGTCTGTGTCGATATGCGCGATCTTCTTGGAGATCCTCTACTTTGAGCCGGCAGTTTGTGGTGTCGATAGTAGCCATGGTGTGGAGATGCCGGAGTTGGACTGGGGTGGACAAATGTAAGAAATCACACAACACCAGGTTATAGTCCAACAGCTTTATTTGAAATCACAAGCTTTCGGAGCGCTGCTCCTTCTTCAGGTGAAGTGGAGAAATGCATAAAGACACAGCTTATATAGTCAGAGAATCATGTCAGATGTTTACAGGTAACCTTTCCAACTGCCATTTATCGCACCTCGGCAGAGAGATAATCACAGCAGTCAAAGGTGTGAATGGTGTCCAAACAGGTAAGTCAGGGAAACATTACATCAAAGGACAATGAGGTGGGGTCACAAGGGGTCAAATATTGCAGATGCTGGGGTCTGTATGAAAAACAAAAAAACAGACAAAAAACATTTTTTTTGGCTGGAAATCACAGCAGGTCCAGCTGTAATGTTTCCCTGACTTACCTGTTTGGACACCATTCACACCTTTGACTGCTGTGATTATCTCTCTGCCGAGGTGCGATAAATGGCAGTTGGAAAGGTTACCTGTAAACATCTGACATGATTCTCTGACTATATAAGCTGTGTCTTTATGCATTTCTCCACTTCTCCTGAAGAAGGAGCAGCGCTCCGAAAGCTTGTGATTTCAAATAAAGCTGTTGGACTATAACCTGGTGTTGTGTGATTTCTTACATTTGTCCACCCCAGTCCAACTCCGGCATCTCCACACCAAGATCTCTCACAGACAGTGAAATCAACTATGCTCAAATCGAGAAAGAGCTATATGCAATTCTGTTTGGATGTAAGCATTTCCACCAGTACGTCTATGGCCGACAAGTCATTGTGGAATCCGACCACAAGCCCCTCGAGTTAATCATGAGGAAACCACTAGCCGCAGCCCCACCAAGGCTACAGAGAATGATCCTTCAGCTACAGAAGTATGACTTCACAATCATTCACCGTCCAGGCAAAGACATTCCTGTCGCAGACACGCTCTCCAGAAAGTCTCTTAGCTACCAGGACAGCAGCTTCAGTGAAGGCATGGATGTGAAGGTGCACATGGTGTACAACAGCTTACTTGTGACTCAAAACTGAAGGAGATCCGAGCAGGAACAGAGAAAGATGCACAACTCACACTGCTGAGCAAAGTCATACATGAAGGATGGCCTGAGGAAAGGAGGAAATGCCCTCAGAGCATATCTGAATTCTGGAACCACAGAGACAAAATGTCACAAATCAACGGAATCATCTTCAAAGGGGAGAAAATCATCATTCCTACCAGTCTCAGCGAAGAGATGTTGACAAAAATTCATGCTGGACATATGGGCATGGAAAAATGCAAACAAAGAGCACGTGACATTATGTTTTGGCCCGGAATGTGCAAACACATTGAGGACATTGTCGGAAAATGTTCCATTTGTCCAGAACGCCGCCCATCAAATGTCAAAGAGTCCATGATACCTCACCGTATCCCAGACAGGCCCTGGCAGGTCGTCGGCTGCAAGCAAGTGCATGCAAAATGTGTACAGAGACAGCAACACCAAAAGAGATACTATGACAGGTCAGCTAGACTACTGCCGCCGCTGCACAATGGAGAATCCGTCAGAATCCAGGAGCATGACTACTGGAAGCCAGCAGTCGTCATCCAGCCAGCTGACACTGAGCGATCGTATCACGTCCGCACCCCAGAAGGACAGGTGTACCGCCGCAATCGCAGGCACCTCCTGAACACCAAGGAACAACACCATCATTCCGACGAGAGGTCAAGCCTAGAATTATCCTTGACTTGTGAACTGTCAAAGGGTGTAGGCAGATCGTTATTGAAACGTTCAGATGTTTTCAGTGCTAGTTAAATGTTGAGTTTACTTATATGTTGATGCTACTGAGAACATTATGTAGAAGAAAGGTTCAAAAGCAATGCATAACATTTTTCTTTTAAAAGAAAGGGGATGTAACATTTGCATATTGATTTATCATTGGCCCGCAGACATCTGTAAGGAATACCTATTATATTCACATGTGATCACATGCTGAGTTGTCATTGGCCTGCAGGCATCTGTAAGGACTGCTATTGTTTGGAAGACCCAGGGGGTCCTGACTTCATCTTGTCCACACGGTGCTGTATTGATTGAGAAAGCTTACAGACCTGATGCTTCATTAAAAGAGTTTAAACTGTAATACTCCGTTGTCCTGCAATTTATTATTTTTGTACAAAGTGTGCAAAACAAGACAATTATCACATTGTTGTTTGTCGGAGCTTGCTGTGCGCAAATTGGCTGCCACGTTTCCTACGTTACAACATTGACTGCACTTCAAAAAGTACTTCATTGGCTGTAAAGCACTTTGGGACGTCCGGTGGTCATGAAAGGCGCTATAGAAATGCAAGTCTTTCATCGCCTGAACCGGACGGCCACTTCGCACATTCGGCAGTAGGCCCCTTATGAAATGGAGCCTAACGCATCGCTGCCGGCGGCATGGCTGCCCATCCCATTTCCAGGCTGGTGCACCTTCAACGCCAGGGGAAGGGCAGTGAACATTGACCTCCTGGTGACCTCACAAGAAAACTAAATTCCACTTCCCCCCCCCGTGCATAAAACAGAAATACTTAACCCCTTCAGTTTGTGAATAGATGTGGAATAGCTGCAGTCACTTCCAGTGAATGAAGTACTCTTTACCAACTCTAATTTTAAATGAAAGGATCAAAATGGTAAATATATTAATTCAGAGCCCATCTTCTCCTCGAGTTAGAAGTTAAATGTTGCATCATTGGTTTTACAACACTTTATTATTACTAGTGCTACGCAATCCTTCAGTTCCCCCGCCCATTACTCGACCCGCAGGTTCACCCACCCCAGGGGAGGATGTCCAACACCCCGAGCCCAGCCCAGGAGAGGCGGAGCCTGAGGCACTGGCGATCCGGACTGGCGAGGCGAGCGGAGCGCCCACAGCAGGAGCGGGTGATGGAGAGGAGCGGTCCGGGGGAGGACTCGGGAGCAGAGACTGGAGGGTAGGTCCGTGTGTCTGTAAATGGGGGAGGATTATATGTTTCTGTATGTATCTCAGTGAGTGAGTGAGTGTGTGTGTGAGAGAGACAAAATAGTTGTCGGTCCTGGTAACTGATACATGTTAAAGAATCAGTCCCTGGTGAATCTGCTGTGAGTAAAGTGAATGAGGTCCCCATTTGAAAGGCATTTCCTTGTCAATAATAGTAGACAAGTCTACAGTAACAAATCTTTGGGTTTTATTTCTCTAATTGGATTGTGTGTTTTATATATATATCTTTATTTATATATCATTTATATATGTATACAAATCTCTCTCTCTTATATATTTATATATTATATGTGTATATATATCCAGCCTGGGAAAGCTGCAACAAGTTAGGCTTGTTAAAAAGAATTGCAGCTATCCACTGGCAGGTGTGGGTCTGTAGGTAATCTCCGAAGCACGTCACGGGTTGAGGCTGTGTCTAAATGGTTATGAGAGAAACAGGATGGCCCACAGTGAATATAGGGATTAGATTTCAGTGTTGAGAATGAGTGGCACAACTGTCTCTATAGTACAGCAACATGTAGTGCACTCCAAGAATCTGCAGCGAGTGTCTCACCTCCTGACCCCGCAAAGACTTTCCACCATCTACAAGGCACAATTAAGGAATGTGATGGAATACTCTCCACTTGCCTGGATGAGTGCAGCTCCAACAACACTCAATAAGCTCGACACCATCCAGGACAAAGCAGCACATTTGATTGACACCCCATCCACCACCTTAAACATTCACTCCCTCCACCACCAGTGTACTGTGGCTGCAGTGTGTACCATCTACAAGATGCACTGCAGCAACTCGCCAAGGCTTCTTCGGCAGCATTTACCAAACCCGTGACCTCTTCCACCTAGAAAGACAAGGGCAGCAGGCGCATGGGAACACCACCTCCAAGTTCCCCTCCAAGTCGCACACCATCCTGACTTAGAAGTATATCGCCGATCCTTCATCGTCACTGGGTCAAAATCCTGGAACTCCCTCCCTAACAGCACTGTGGGAGTACCTTCACCACACGGACTGCAGCAGTTCAAGAAGATGGCTCACCACCACCTTCTCAAGGACAATTGGAGATGGACAATAAATGCTGGCCTTGCCAGCGATGCCTGTATCCCATAAACAAATTTTAAAAATTGTAGCCAGTTCACAGATAAGAGCCCCACAGCTAGAGCTCAGTAACTCAAAGGTAACCTGGCATTAGGAGGGCATCATTCTTAAAACAAAAGGGATAGGAGGGACTGTTGTAGATGGTGGAGCTTTTGTTCAAAAGCATCCGTACTTTTGTTATCGCTAGACTATTCCAACGCTCTTCAGGCTGGCCTCCCATCTTCCACCCTCCATAAACTTCAACTCATCCAAAACTCTGCTGCCCGTGTCCTAACTCGCACCGAGTCCCGTTCACCCATCACCCCTGTGCTCGCTGACTTGCACTGGCTCCCGGTCCACCAATGCCATGACTTTAAAATTCTCATCCTTGTTTTTTCAAATCCCTCCATGGCCTCACCCCCTCCCTATCTCTGTAGCCTCCTACAACCCTCCGAGAACTCTCTGTTCCTCCAACTCTGGCCTCTTATCCCCCACTTCCTTCGCCCTTCAAGGTCCTAAGCTTTGGAATTCCCTCCCCAAACCACTTTGCCTCTCTACCTCTTTCTCCTCCTTTAAGACGCTCCCTAAAACCTGCCACTTTGACCAAGCTTTTGGTCACCTGTCCTAATGTCTCCTTTGGCTCGGTGCCACATTTTGTCGGATTGTGCTCCTGTGAATCCTTGGGATGTTTTACTATGTTAAAGGTGCTATGTAAATGCAAGCTGTTGTTTAGTCATTTTATTGTAATATGATGTACTGTTGCAATAAAATGATTTTCATGCATTTGTATGTGTTTGCAACCAGCATAGTTAGTTCAAGGTTTTTTTAAACCGAGAATAATCGATACCTGGGAGTGAGTTGTGAGGCTGGAATCTGACAGGGATTTAGATGATGAAAAAAGCCACAACAGAAAAGCTAAAGTCATTTATTATCATCTGAACCAGGCAATTAGATTACAACATTGGAATTCATTTCCTAGTGTCTATTTTCTTTAAAATAATATAGCAAGCACTAAGCTTGTGGGCTTCTCATGGCAGCTTTGGAAGCCGCTGTGTTTAGAGAATTACAGAGCAAGCTATTACATCCTCCAGTTCAGCCTCACTATCTGGTACTCGTGCACAAAGCCTCTCTCACCGCTGTCCAAAGGCCAGTTCAATTTAATGTCCGTGGTGAGCAATTGATTCTATGCTAACACTAAAACGTTTGAAAAATTAAGTTTAGTTAGGTTAATAAAGGAACATAGACTTGCATTTATACGGGGCTTTTCACAACCTCAGGACGTCGCAAAATGCTTTACAGCCAATGAAGTACTTTTGAAGTGTAGTCACTGTTGTAATGTAGGAAACGCAGTAACCAATTATGTACACAGCAGGATGCCCCAAACAGCAATGGGGTAATGACCAGATAATCCGTTTTAGTGATGTTGATTGAGGGATAAATATTGGCCAGGACACCGGGGGAGAACTGCCCTGCTCATCTTCAGATACTGCCATGGGATCTTGTACGTCCACCCGAGAGGGCAGGTGGGGCCTTGGTTTCACATCTCATCTGAAAGACAGTGCAGGATTCCCTCAGTACTGCACTGGAGTGTAAACCTGGTTTATATGCTCACGTTTCTGGAGTGGGACTTGAACCCACGACCTTCTGACTCGGACGTGAGATGGATGGGTGAGAAAAATGCTGCACACCACAGCTGACACTGGCACTGATGCAGAGTGATGTTGGGGGGAAAAAACATGCATTATGGAACTTTGTTTTTGGTGATAGATCTCTGTATGTATGAGAGTGCTTTAAAATGGTGGGTGAGCATGTCATTATCCAACATCTTGAAAATAGATTCCCTTGCTCAGCCATTAGCTGTGACCAGAAGGAAGTTGCCATCTCAGATTCCACTGTAGGAATGAAACCGGGGCTTAAAGGGTTAAATTACAAGGACAGGTTGTGTGAGTGTTGAAGGGTGATCTAATCGAGGTTGGATGATAAAATGATTTGATAGGGTAGATCCAGTGAAACTATTTCCTCTTGTGGGGGAAATCCAGAGCAAGGGGACAGAATCTTAAAATTAGAGCCGGGACATTCAGGAGTGAAATCAGGAAGTGCTTTTTCACACAGAGGGTAATAGAAATCTGGAATTCTCTTCCCCCAAACGGCTATGGATGCTGGGGGTCAATTGGAGCTTTCAAGAGTGAGATCGATAGATGTTTGTTGGGTCAGGGTATCGAGGGTAACGGTATCGAGGGTAATGGTATCGAGGGACATGGAGCAAAGGTGGGTAAATGGAGTTGAGATACAGTTCAGCCATGATCTAATTGAATGGTGGAACAGGCTCAAGGGGCTGAATGGCCTATTCCTGTTCCTAATGTTCCAGTGCAGCTTCTCCTGGAGGCAGCTGCTGAACATCAGTCCCTTCATGGCCTTGGGATCAATGAGAGGGAAAAAAAAGAACCGTAGGATATCTTAAGTTCTTTTGCATCTGCCTTGAAAATGGAACCAGAAGACCTGTTTTGGGTTGAGATCTGGTGGGAGGATTTGACTTGTCATCTGATCTAATCCTCTTGGCACTGTTACAAGTGATCTACCCTGACAGCTGCTGCTGTTCAGGGATAGACCATTGTCGTTAAGTATTTAAAATACTTCACTGGCTGACAGGCAGGTTTAACATAGCACAGCTAGTCCACCTTTATTTTTACCCACTATGTGCTTGCAAGGACAGCAACCACTTGTAGGTACATATAATCCAGAATCAATTGTCCATACAAAATACTTTACCTTACGTTGCTGAGTACTTGTTAAATACAAAGCATGAGAGATGCCTTCAATTCATTTTAATTATAATTTGTGTTTAAAACATATTAATACTTCACTGACTGCAATTGTTTTAACATTTTCATCCTTGTGTTCAAATCCCTCCATGACCGCACTCCTCCCTATCTCTGTAACCTCCTCCATTCCTACAACTCTCCGAGAACTCTTGTGCATCCCTGATTTCCATCACTCCACCATTGGCGACATAGGCCCAAAGCTCTGGAATTCCCTCCTTAAACCTCTCCATTTCTCTACCTCTTTCTCCTCGGTGTCAATTTTTTCTGCTAACGCTCCTATGAAGCGCCTTGGGACGCTTTACTATGTCAAAGGCGCTGTGTAAATGCAAGATGTTGTCAGTCCATAAAAGACAAAAGACGGAAATTACAAACTGAAATGACGAGAGAAATGATAATACAACATTTTTTTCAATCACAGTGGGTATTTTAGCCTCTAGGGCATGTGAATTGGGCTGAGCGTTTTGAAGTGCTGAATGTATAATGCTGACTGTTTCTCGTTGATCCGTTGCTGCTTTTGTTTTAAGAGAAAGCTTGCGAGGTTAGCAGCACTCGAGGCTAGCTCAGTACCTCCAGGAGTGCTATTGTGATCCTACTCCATTAGCACACCCAGTCGTAAAGTATTTTTTTAAACTCCCTAAACTAAGGTTATTTAAAAAGTGGACAATCCTTCATTGTATAGAATCAAAAAACATATAGATAGCAAGTTTAAGTCTGTGAGTCAACGCCAATGGTCTGCTGACTTTCACTGACCGTCCAGCTTTTCACAGTTTGTAACGTCCCTCACTTGTGCTCAATTGCACTATTTTAACTCCCTCCTCCGTGTATTAGCCAGTAATTTAAATAACCCAACAGAAAGGGATTCTGCCCCTTGATATCTGTTGATCCAGATTCCAGGAAGTGACTTTCAGCAGTGTCAGGAACCGAGAGTTTTCAAAGACTGATATGTGGACTAAAAATATCACTGCTTCTATTTCAGGTCAGACTACAGCCACATGTCATCAACGAGCAGTGAGTATTCAGAGGATGTACAATACATTTAATTCCCTCCTTGTCAAATTCACTATAGCGACAGGAGCAAATTGGACATGACCGCACTAAGGGCAGTCAAACTATTCCTCGCCATCTACAACTGGAAAATGCTACATCAGTGCTGTTAAATTTCCTGTTGGATGACGTAGTGTCTACCTGTAGAAATTAACAGTTTGATAAATGTAACTTCTTCAAGACATTTCCAATTTAAAAATTGTTCTTCTATATTGTGGAGTTATTGAGGACACTTGAGCGAAAGAAAGAACTTGCATTTATATAGCGTCTTTCACAAACTCCGGACGTCCCAAAGCACTTCACAGCCAATGAAGTACTTTCGAAGTGCAGTCACTGTTATAATGTAGGGAAACACAGCAGCCATTTTGCTCACAATCCCACAAACAGGAGAAAGGTGTACAAAGAGGGCAGGAAGAGTGAACAGGAGAAAGGGGGAGGGAGAGTGAACAGGAGATGAGGGAGAGTGAAGAGGGGAAAGGGGGAGGGGAGGGAGAGTGAACAGGGGAAAGGGGGAGGGGAGGGAGAGTGAAGAGACGGGGAGGGAGAGTGAAGAGGAGATGGGGGAGGGGATGGAGAGTGAAGAGGAGATGGGGGAGGGAGAGTGAAGAGGAGATGGGGAGGGGAGGGCGAGTGAACAGGGGGAGGGAGAGTGGAGAGGGGAAAGGGGAGGGAGAGTGAAGGGGAGGGAGAGTGAGGAGACGGAGGAGGGAGAGTGAACAGGGGGAGGGGAGGGAGAGTGAACAGGAGACGGGGGAGGGGAGGAAGCGTGAACAGGAGAAGAGGGGAGGGAGCGTGAACAGGAGAAGGGGGGAGGGGAGGGAGAGGAGAAGGGGGGAGGGGAGGGCGAGTGAACAGGACAGGGCAGGGGGAGTGAACAGGATTGAATACATTTCTTTTCAGTTTTTAAAATTGTTAATTTTAGTTGTTACTATGGGTGACCGTTCCAGTATTAGCGTTGCTCTCGCCCTTTGAGTAGCCTCCCTATTGTAATGTTAGTGTCTGTTTCAGTATCAGGTTTCTCTGGAGCTGATGGCATTCTAAGGGTTAAGTTGACTTAAGTTCAGGACAGGACACTACACTGACAGATCCATGAACCCATTTACAAGTCAGATAAATCAACTTAAAAGAAAATAAACTAGCCGGTCCCAGAGGTGGAACTTTTCTGATTGGTTCTGACTTGATACTGCTTCCATTACACTGGGCGGTAACAGTCAGCTGGGTTTCATGTCTGGTTATTCAGTGCTTTCAAGAACGCAGCTGTAGTGGGTTGATACAACTGAATGGCTTGCTAGACCACTTAAGAGGCCAGTTAAGAGTCAACCACATTGGTGTGGGACTGGAGTCACATGTAGGCTAGACCAGGTAAGGACGGCAGATTTCCCTAAAGAAAGACTTGCATAAAGAACATTAGTGAACCAGTTGGGTTTTTACGACAATTCGACAGCTTCATGGTCACTTTTCCTGATACCGGCTTTTTAGTTCCAGATTTTAAAAACATGAATTCAAATTCTCAAACTGCCATGGTGGGTTTTGAACTCGTATTGATAACTTACAGGCAGGAGGAGTTTACCCTCTATTACCCATTCACTTACTACTGCAGTAAGCTGGAAGGGAGGGAAAGGGAGAGACCGTTCTGTGCCAAGAGCTGGAAACTGCTGAGCTGCGCGTTCAACAGAGGATTTATCGTAAGAGAAATAAAGAAAGCAACTTTCACAACCGCCGGATGTCAAAGAGGCTTCACAGCCAATGAAGTACTTTTCAAGTGTAGTCACTGTTGTAATGTGGGAAACACGGCAGCCAATTTGCACACAGCAAGGTCCCACAAACATCAATGTGATAATGACCAGATAATCTGTTTAGTGATGTTGGTTGAGGGATAAATATTGAACACGAGGAAGAACTCCCCATCTCTTCTTAGGAATAGTGCCATGGGATCTTGTACACCCACCCGAGAGGGTAGAAGGGGCCTTGGTTTAACGTCTCATCTGAAAGATGGCACCTCCAACAGTGCAGCCTTTCCTCAGTATTGCACTGGAGTGTCAGCCTAGGTTTATGGAAGAGCTTTGGCAAATGTGAGGACATCAGGAAATGACTCCGGGGGGGGCGGGGCGGTGCGCCTAGTTCACACGATTGCATTGGAAAGGCCAGCTATATCTGCTATATCGCAATGTTTGGGAGCAGGCCAAGAGAAAGAGCTTGTATAAAATATTTATATTTAGTGTCAACCAAATAGCATGGGAAAGGAGGGAGAATTGGTTTTGTCTTTTTGTTTTTCCCTCATCACTCTAAGACTGCCTGCGCCAAGCACCATCCTTGCCTGGCAGAGCTGACAGGAATTCTACCCCAAGCTTCTGCCAAAGTCACACTGGAAACCTGCCACCTGGAGATGTTGTCTGGCTCTCATTTCCCCTTCCTCCTTGTGAGTAACCTCTTTGCTTGGCATCTCCCACTCATGGTATGGCAGCAGTGGTGGAGCCAGTGTGGGGGTGGTGTCAGGGGTGGGTCATGAGCCCTCCCCCCAATTTGTGTTCAGCCAATGTGACTTTGGAGGACTGCCTCCATTTCGCTCCCAGGAAGCTTCCTCACCTGTCTTCGGTCTGGGGGTTCAGCCTGCGAGTCTGTGCGGGTTCCTGACTCGGGCTTAGGATCAGGTATGTCGGCATTCCCCAGTTCTCAGCTCGGTCCCCTTCCTACCAAGTCAGCCAAAACTTGAGTGCCACCCACCCCTAGTCAACCAAACCTAGCTCCGCTATCATACAACAGAGATCAGAATGTCACCGTACAAGGGATTGGGTGCAGACCCATGTTCTATCACTGTACAGTGGGCCATGTTGAGCAGAATGGACACTTGTTTGAAAAGAAAGTGAGACATTCATTTATATAGTGCCTTTCATTACCTCAGGATGTTCCAAAACACTTTACAGCCAATGAAGTAGTTTTGAAGTGTAGTCACTGTTGTAATGTAGGGAAACGCAGCAGCCAACTTGCACACAGCAACGTGGTAATGACCAGACAATGGCCCAGAAATTCGGGTCGGAGGCTTCCCGCAGGTGCAAGCCTCCGACCTGCACTTACCTAGCGCGCCGGCCGTTGAGCTGTGGGCCCGCGTAGGATTCCGATCCTGGGCCTCCTCCAACTGCCGGCGCGCAGTGCTTGCGTATCCCAGGGGCACAGTTAGTTCGAAGCGTCCCCTGGGATCACGTGGGCCATGGAGAGCCAATGGTAGCAGGGAATGCTTCATTCTTAAGTTTGACAGGAAGAGCTGTCAAACCTATAAATACTATAAGCCCCAAAACATAACTAAAACGTCAAATAAATTTTTTAAAAGATCACATTTTTAAAATAACTATAAATTACATGAAATAACTATTTTAAACAATTTAAATTTTTGAAAATTAATTACATTTTCTAACAGGGCTAAAAATAAACTTACCTTTCTTTAAAGTATTTAAAAATAATAAACCTGTGGAAAAAATGTTTTAATTTTAATTAATTCACCACTTACCTTGTTAAAAGCAGGTCTTGCGCCTGCTTTTTAAAAGTGTAACTGTTGGAGACTTACCCTCCCGGAGAAACCTGCAACAAAAAAATGTAAGTTCGATGCACACGCGCTGCCTATCTGGTGCACGCGTTCCACCTGTCAACCCCTTCTTTCAAAGGAACGGAAGTTGCGGTTTCGCGCGCATGCGCAAAACCGGCACTTTCGTTGGGCCTACGCATGAGTACCCAGTGCGTACTCGTGCGTGGGGATTCTGTTTTTATTGATGTTGGTTGAGGAATAAATGTTGGCCAGTGTAGTGTATGTAACCTGTACTACCTTAAGAGGATACCTTAAGGTGAAGGACTACTTTTAACAGCTCCTGTACATTGTAGTACCGGTAGTGACCACACCGGTATATAAACCCTGTGGAGTAATATGTATCTCAGTTTCCGCTCTGACCCTCAATCACTAAAGACCTGTTTAGTTACTCTCTGTTGTCTGTGTCGTGTTATTCATAATAACTGCACTTGTAAACACAGACTCAACAGTGGCGACGAGTCTGATCGAACCTAGCAGCAGTTTTGCATCACCTCCCCCAGTACTGAATCTGGGGTACATTGGAAGGAGGCTGCATCCTGGAACACGGGCGCCGACCAAGGGCATCCGCCCTCGGCATCCTGCAGAGCGGTGCATCGCAAGGGAGGCCATCGAGAACTGGGCTTGGTTTCCTGGCCACGAAGTCCAGCATAAGGGCTGGCTACAGGTAGTGCGCAACCCTTCTAAGGCAGCGGCGGGTAAGCCCGATCGAGCGGCGCGGGGGAAGACGGCCAAGCTTGCCGGAGGGAGAAGGGGAGGAAAGCATAGAGAGCGGAGAACAAGACCGCAGCTGGTGTCAGGGGCCGGACTGCAATCGCGGGGCAGAGACGCGCAGCAGCCAGAAAGGCGCTCCATTGCCACGAGGACCGCAGAAAGCGGCGTGGCAACAACAGCAGCAGCGCGGGAAAAGACGCCATCTTGAGCCAGCGGAGAAGAAGACGAGCGCGGGAGCCGCCATCTTAAATTTAAAAAAATAATATCCGAAGGGAAAGAAGAAACTCAGCTAGGATGCCGAAAACAGGCAACATTACTGCATTCGACAACGATGTGGAAGATTGGTCCACTTATGTGGAACGCATCGAAGTTTATTGTAGAGCGAATGAAGTGCCGGATGATAAGAAAGCACTAACCCTATTAAACTTGATGGGTGCGAAGATGTACGGGTTATTGAGGAACCTGATAACCCCAGATAAACCGGTAGAAAAAAGTTTCACGGATATTGTTGCTATCCTGCAGGAGCACCTAAACCCTACACCGCTGCTGATAGCAGAACGATTTAAATTCTACAAGAGGAATCGGCATAAAGATGAGAGTAACGCTGATTACCTTACGGAATTACGCAAGCTATCAAAGCACTGTCAGTTCGGAGCAGGACTGGCAGATTCCCTACGGGACAAATTCGTCTGCGGTCTCCTGAGCGAAGGAACCCAGAAAAGGCTACTCTCAGAGAAAGAGTTGACACTGGACAAGGCTTTCAGCGTGGCCGTATCGTACAAAGCAGCAGCACGGGGAGCTGCGGAAATACAGCAAAAGCCACCTGAATTCGGCACCAATGAAATGGCATTGGGTGCAGTAAAGTGCTACCGTTGCGGTAGGACAACGCATGACCAGAACCAGTGCTGGTTCAAAGACAAAGAATGCAGGCAATGTGGCAAACTTGGTCACATAGCGAGAGTCTGCCGGTCAGGAAAGAAGACCAACAGCAAAAAGTCACCGCAGGAGAAGTACAAAAAAGTACATAAAGTGACAGAACAGTTCGGATGAACAGAAGACTGATTCAGACTCCAGCAGCAAGGAACTGGGTTGTCTGAAGATACATAATGTGGGCAACACAGCAGACCACCAAACTATCTGGGTCATGCTCAAGATAGCAGGAGTCCAAGTGAAAATGGAATTGGACACAGGATCGGCCTTAACGGTCATAAATAAGCGAGACTACAAAAGGTTATTCTCGCGCACATTCCCCTGAGGGATACGAAGGTTGTATTGCAAACATACACGGGGCAAAAAGTATACCCCAAAGGAAAAATAAAAGTAAACGTGGTCTACAATGGTAAAGAAAGTCAGAAAATGGACTTGTATGTGTTACCTGATGGAGGTCCGCCACTACTAGGACGTGAATGGATCCGGAAAATACAACTGGATTGGCATTCCATACGAGCACTGACTGTGGATGCCAGTAAGGAGGACGACGTCAAACCTGGACGACTGTCCAAAATCTTAGACGATGCTAAGGAGGTGTTCCAACAGGGACTTGGGACACTGAAAGGAATTACTGCAACCCTCAAGGTTGAAGAAAATGCAAGCCCAAAATCTTTCAAAGCCAGACTGGTGCCTTATGCGATACGACCTGCTGTGGAAGCAGAGCTGGAAGGGTTAGAACGTTCAGGAGTACTGTCCAAAGTGGACTGGAGCGAGTGGGCTACACCCATTGTTCCTGTCATGAAGTGATCGTTGAGCAACACGCCTGGTGAACCTAGGAAGGTTCGCATCTGTGGTGATTTCAAAGTCACTGTTAATCCAGTTCTTCACACAGTGCAATATCCGCTTCCGCGGATTGAAGATATCTTCGCTTTGCTATCTGGCGGCAAGCACTTCACCAAGATAGACCTGGCGCAGGCGTACCTGCAGATGGAAGTTGATGAAGTGTCGAGACAGTATCTCACGATAAACACGCATAAGGGCTTATATCAGTATAATAGGCTGGTTTTTGGAGTGGCATCGGCTCCGGCTATTTGGCAACGGGCCATGGAACAGGTCTTGCAGGGAATTCCAGGGACAGTGTTACTTGGATGACATCCTGGTTACAGGAGATAACGATAGTGATCACCTTGCGAATTTGGAACAGGTGCTCATCAGATTGAAAGATTATGGGCTAAGAGCTAATCGCCAGAAATGCGAGTTTTTTCAGAAGCAAATTTCGTACTGCGGCCACGTTATTGACGAGGGGTTACATAAGTCCCCTGACAAGATTGAGGCAGTAGTCAAGGCTCCAGCACTGGAAAATGTGTCCCAGTTGAGGTCGTTCCTCGGGCTGGTTAACTACTACCACAAGTTTTTACCAAATTTATCTGCGGTGTTACACCCACTAAACACCCTCTTGCAAACGGGAATACCATGGAAGTGGAGCGATGACTGTAAGCGGGCTTTTCAGAAGAGCAAGGCGTTGATCACGTCTAAGGACGTGTTGGCTCACTTTAACCCAACGCTACCTATTCGGTTGGCTTGTGATGCATCTCCCTATGGTATCGGGGCGGTGCTCTCTCATAGGTTTCCAGATGGCTCGGAAAGGCCAGTCGCTTTTGCATCCAGATCATTGACCTCCGCTGAGCGCAACTATGCTCCGATAGATAGGGAGGCCCTCAGCCTCGTGTGGGGAGTGAAGAAATTTAACCACTACCTGCACGGACAACAGTTTACACTGCTGACAGATCATCAACCATTGGTTTCCATATTCAATCCTAAGAAGGGTGTTCCGGTAATGACGGCGCAGAGGCTTCAGAGATGGTCCCTTTTCCTAGGGGCACATCAATACGATATTGAGTTCAAAGGTACAAAGCAACATGGTAATGCTGATGGGCTGTCGCGCCTGCCACTACCTACAGCGGAAGAGGCACCGGCAGTTGATCCTGTCGAGATATTCCACTCGGCCATCATCGAATGCTTGCCAGTCACCAATGCGAGTATTGAGAGAGAGACCCGAAATGACCCGACACTGTCTCGGGTCTACGATTTGACAGTGAAGGGATGGCCAGCACATGGCGAACCACTGTTACCAGCATTCTCAGCCAGACGAGAACAGCTGTCTGTATGTCAAGGAACACTGATGTATGGAACAAGGGTGGTTATTCCTCCTAAATTATGGGAGAGAGTCTTAAAAGAATTGCATGAAGGTCATCTGGGGGGAGTCAAGATGAAAAGCCTTGCTAGGGCTTATGTGTGGTGGCCAGGTATAGACAAACAAATAGAGGACCTGACTAAAAGCTGCCCAGGGTGTCAAAAAGTTCAGAATGCACCTCCAATTGCACCGCTGCATCCGTGCGAATGTCCTTCAGCTCCATGGCAATGTGTGCATATTGACTTTGCAGGTCCATTCATGGATTCCATGTTTTTGATAGCAGTAGACGCACACTCTAAATGGCCAGAAGTGATCAAGATGTCGACCACTACCACTGAGAAGACGATTGCAGTCTTGAGAACTATATTTGCGAGGAATGGATTGCCCGAGCAAATTTGTTCAGACAACGGACCACAGTTCGTGTCAGAAGAATTCCAGAAATTCATGAAAAAGAATGGGGTGAAACACTATACATCTGCCCCATACCATCCGGCTACAAATGGGTTGGCCGAGAGATTTGTACAAACATTCAAAAAGGCAATAAAGGCCATGTGTGAAGATCATATTCCACTACAACACAAGGTGGACAATTTCCTAATGGCATATCGAAACGCCACGCATGCAGTGACAAATCAAAGCCCTGCCATCATGTTCTATAACAGAAGGTTGCGGTCCCGGTTGGATTTGTTAAAACCCAATGTGAGACGGGAAGTTGAACACAAGTAATTCCAACACATAAATGAAAAGGCCACTCGGAGTTTTGAAATAGGACAACCAGTGTTGGCCAGGGACTATGGAAATGATAAATGGCAACCTGGAACAATTTGTGCACGGCAGGGGCCTTTGATGTACACGGTAGACACTGGGGAGAACGTAATACGACGTCATGCTGACCAACTTGTGGGATCAAGAACAAGGGTCAACCCCATGTCTCCGGCAGAGACACCAGTTGAAGAATTTATTGAGCCTGTAGCATCTACCTCGGACTCGGTTGTATTAGATGATGTTGAATCCATAGAAGATCAATTGAATGAGTCACCCCAGCAACGGGAACAAGAGATCCTGAAAGGCGTTATCCGGCACAGATCCGGAAGCCTCCTCAGAGACTGAACCTTTGAATATTCATTGTGTGTAAATTGTATATATATTCATGTACTGTATTAATGGGGTGTCCACTGTTAAGCTAAAAGGGGAGGAATTGTAGTGTATGTAACCTGTACTACCTTAAGAGGATACCTTAAGGTGAAGGACTACTTTTAACAGCTCCTGTACATTGTAGTACCGGTAGTGACCACACCGGTATATAAACCCTGTGGAGTAATATGTATCTCAGTTTCCGCTCTGACCCTCAATCACTAAAGACCTGTTTAGTTACTCTCTGTTGTCTGTGTCGTGTTATTCATAATAACTGCACTTGTAAACACAGACTCAACAGCCAGGACACTGAGAACTCTCCTGCTCTTTTTTGAATAGTGATGTGGGATCTTTTTCATCCACTTGAGAGGCCAGACAGGGCCTCAAAATGTTTCGTCTGAAATTCGATACCTCCGACTCCTTTTGTACTGCACTGGAGTGTCGGCCTAGAATTCACAACTGGCTCAGTAAAAACTGCACTCCTTTTAGGATATATCGAAAACAGTGACCTCCTGCAAACCTAACTCCTTACTACAATGAACTGCTACTGAATTTATTAGCCAGTGTACCACAGAAATATCACACAATGTGTCTCCATCACATTTTCTTAATGGTTTAACAGGTAGTTCAACAGGGGATGTAGGAACATGCAACAATGTCACACAAAGAACCTAATAGACATGGAAATGACACTAACCCGTATCTGAACTCGCACCAAGTCCCATTCACTCATCACCCCTGTGCTCGCTGACCTACACTGGCTTCCAGTTCACCTATGCCTCAATTTTAAAATTCTCATCCTCATGTTCAAAAACCTCAATGGCCTCGCTCTTCCCTATCCTCTGTAACCTCTCCAGCCCTACAACCCTTCGAGATCTCTGCGCTCCTCCAATTCTGGCCTCTTGAGCATCCCCGGTTTTAATCGATCCACCATTGGCGGCCATGCTTTCAGCCGTCTAGGCCCTAAGCTTTGGAACTCCCTCTCTAAACCTCCCCGCCCCTCTCTGTCTTTAAGCATACCTTTTTGACACAATTTTTCATCACCTGCCCCAATGTCTCCTCCTTTGGCGCAGTGTCAATTTTTGTCTGATTGGTCCCAAGGTGCTTCACAGGAGCACAGTGTTCCCTTTAAGCTGCGCAGCTCCCGTGCAGCCGGCACACTGGCTTTTAAATAGGAGAAAACCGCGCAGGCGCAGTATTTTGAATGGGCTGTGTAGCCGCTTAAAGGGGCCACGCACCCAAAAAAATTAAAGGGAACATTGCTTGGGACATTTTACTGCGTTAAAGGCACTGTATAAATGTGAGGTGTTATTGTAAATAACACATGTATGTGAAATGAATGAGAGTCTTGCTTATGCAGCATTGCTGATTTGAAAATTTCTAGGTTGAAGTATGCTTGAAGTTACATGCAGATTGTGCGTTAATTAATTGAAAGGCTGACTGCTATTTGTATGCACCCCTGTTAAAGGTTTAAAACCGCAGGTGATCCATACTTTCATTGTCACTTTTTTTTACACAAAAAGCAGCTCCCATCAGCGATTATTTTATCAACAGTCGATGGCACATCTTGAGTTATAAACCGGAAAGTTTTGGAACTCATTGGAGATTTATGATTTAAATCAATATATGGGATTAACCAAAAAAAAACAGATGGCAACCAGATTAAGGAGCTTCATAATATACCTCAGATCCTGTGGGAATGGCAACCATTAAAACAGGTTTTCTTTGTGTATTTGTGCAAGTAGTAAAAAGATGCTTTTAATTTGTTTAGTTAAATGTCCTTGTGAAACAGTGTGGGATCATAAGTGTTTGGATGCCCAGATTAAGGCTGGGCCTTGTTAGAAAGTGATGACTGAGTGAGTGGGTTTTCTGAGCTGTGTTTATACTTGTTAGTTACTCTCTCTCCCATCGCCTTAGTGTTTAGTGCCGTCCTTCTCAGACAAAGGATGCTTTTCATGGGTGTGTGTAACCTTTATATTCAAACGGCTACATTGTACACTGTGCTTTGAACTGTGTGCCGCTGTTTGTTTTTTCGCTCCTCAGAGCTGGTGGAGATGGACACACACATTCCCTCTCGAAGGAGGGCTGCCATCTATCCTTCCAACAAAAAGCCAATCACTAAGACACATAAACATTGGATTCATTGGGACAATTAATAATGACTGACGCAGAAGACTTGTGCGTTGATATACGCTCCGGATTATAAGGTCAGGCTTGTGCAGCTGTGACTCCCGGGGGTGC
Organism: Somniosus microcephalus; assembly: GCF_052327205.1. Classification (NCBI taxonomy): domain Eukaryota; kingdom Metazoa; phylum Chordata; class Chondrichthyes; order Squaliformes; family Somniosidae; genus Somniosus; species Somniosus microcephalus. The sequence continues at coordinate 26,787,417 of NC_141000.1, read as the reverse complement.
TGTTATATTACGATTGTGGTATCAGCCATGGCTCAGTGGGTAGCACTCGCGCCTCCGAGTCAGAAAGTTGTGGATTCAAGCCCCACTCCAGGGACTTGAGCACAAGATATAGGCTGGCGCTCCAGTACAGTACTGAGGGAGTACTGCACTGTCAGAGGAGATGTCTTTCGGATGAAACGTTAAACCGAGGCCCCGTCTGCCGCCTCAGATGAATGTAAAAGATCCCATGACACTATTTTGAAGAAGAGCAGGGGTGTTCTCCCTGGTGTCCTGGCCAATATTTATCCCACAACCAACATCACTAAAACAGATTCTCTGGTCATTTTTCACATTGCTGTATGTGGGAGCTTGCTGTGTGCAAATTGGCTGCTGCGTGTCCTACGTTACGACAGTGACTACATTTCAAAAGTATTGAATTAGCTGTGAAAAGCTTTGGGACGTCCTGAGGTCGTGAAAGGCGCTATATAAGTGTAAGTCCTTTCTTTCTTTCTCATCTGACACTGCAGTTCTAATGCAAATCCAGCCTCAGAGCCCGACCTGAAGCTGGAGTGAAGGGCAGTGAGGTCTCCTGGAGGGGGGAGTCTCGTCCCACTTCACTTGCTAGGGAGTGAGTTCAGGCCTTGCACCAGTGTACACTAGACATGTTCAGAATTAATGCTAAGCCAAAAGCACTCCATGCTGACACAACTTGTAGTGTAAATAGTAAAGGGCATCATTCTAGGCTCCTGGAAAGGGATGGTAAATAAGGCTATCAAGCGTTAATCATTGGGATTGCCAAGGTGGGTAAACATCCAACCATAAACATCCGCCATGAAGCCTTGTACTTGTCTCTGACGGAACAAGGTGTTGGTTATGACAAGGCCATGTTCTAAGCATTTCGACAGGAGGAGGGTACTGTTGGAGTTGGCTTTCCCTACCCCCTCTCTGCCGAACACACCTCCCCAAAGGTCTGTGTCCTTTCCAACTCTGGCGCTAAAGTCGCCAAGGAGGATCAGCTTGTCACCCATTGGACTGTTGGGGTTGTCCATGAGGGTCCGGATGTTCCAGGTCCCGAACTTCATTTTAAAGGGTGGAAGATGCCTGTGCATGAATTCTTTTAACGTGGAGTGGCCGTTGCACACCAGCTACCACACGGGCTTGACAGAGCAAGGTCTTGGTCCAATGGTAAGAGGATCCAAGACGATTGGAGACCAGACTCTGCTACAACGGCCTGGATCAGACACACAAACATACTCCTACTGTCCTCCTCCCTCCATCCCCCAGGTCCTCTCTGCCTGGGTTTCATAGAATGCATTGTGGTCCTCCCGACCTCGCTGTTGGTCTGTGCCGCACCTTCCCTGGGCCTGACCCCGCTGGTGGTCCACGCTGCACCACTCCTGGGCCTTGACCTCGCTGCTGAGCTCGTCCTCACTCCTGGGTCCCGGCCTCAAACATGAATGATGTTGTCTGTCACAGGATCAAATTAGCACTGATATTCTCACGATCCCTGGCCCCGAGCTCCACTCACGATCCACTAGTCACTAGATCACTAGTCACTGGATCACTAGTCCAGTGGAGAAGCGTATTCTTGACGGCAGAGGGGTCTGGGAATTTGGGAGCTAAGTTTAAGTGAAGAGCCACTGCTCACTGAGGTGACAAGTCCGATTGCGGTAATTACAGAGGTGTTTCCCTGCTGTCTGCCACGGAAAGTCATCGCAAGAATCCTCCTCAATCGCCTTCTCCCACTGGCCGAAGAGCTCCTCCCAGAGTCGCAATGCGGATTCCGCCCACTAAGGGGCACAATGGACATGATCTTCACCGGACGTCAATTACAAGAGAAATGCAGGGAACAGCACCAACCGCTCTACATGGCCGCCTTTGATCTCACAAAGGCCTTCGACACTCTCAACCGTGAGGGATTATGGAGTGTCCTCCTCAAATTCGGCCACCCTCAAAAGTTTGTCACCATCCTCCGCCTACTTCACGACGACATGCAAGCCATGATCCTGACCAACAGTTCCACCACAGACCCAATTCACGTACAGACCAGGGTCAAGCAAGGTTGTGTCATCGCACCAACGGTCTTCTCGATCTTCCTGGCTGCAATGCTCCATCTCACCCAAGTAAGCTCCCCATTGGAGTGGAGCTAATTTACAGAACAAACAGGAAACTGTTCAACCCCCGTTGCCTCCAGTCCCGATCCAAGGTCGTCCCATCCTCTGTCGTCGAATTACAGTATGCAGACAATGCATGCGTCTGCGCTCACTCGGAGGTCAAACTCCAAACCATCGTCAACACCTTCACCGAAGCATACGAGAGCATAGGCCTTACACTAAACATCCGTAAGATAAAGGTCCTCTACCAACCTGCCCCCGCCACACAGTACTGCCCCCCGATTATCAAAATCCATGACAAGGCCTTGGACAACGTGCACCACTTTCCATACCTTAGGAGCCTACTGTCAACAAGGGCAGACGTCGATGACAAAGTCCAACACCACTTTCAGTGTGCCAGTGCAGCCTTCGGTCGCCTGAGGAAGACAGCGTTTGAAGACCAGGGCCTCAAACCTGGCACTAAGCTCGTGGTCTACAGAGCAGTATTGATTCCCGCCCTGCTGTATGCCTCAGAGACATGGACCATGTACAGCAGGCACCTCAAAGCACTGGAGAGGTACCAGCAACGCTGCCTCCGCAAGATCCTGCAAATCTATTGGCAGGATAGGCGCACCAACGTCCGTGTTCTTGCTCAGGCCAGCATTGAGCGTGGTCAAAGCTTCGATCAGCTCCGATGGACGGGTCACATTGTCCGCATGCCCGATACGAGACTCCCAAAACAAGCGCTCTACTCGGAGCTCCGGCACGGCAAGAAAGCCCCAGGTGGGAAGAGGAAACGCTTCAAGGACACACTTAAAGCCTCCTTGAAAAAGTGTAACATCCCCACTGACACCTGGGAATCCCTGGCCCAAGACCGCAAAAAGTGGAGGAGAAGCATTTGGGAAGGCGCCGAACACCTCGAGTCTCTTCGCCGACAGCAAGCGGAAACTGAGCGCAAGGAGCGCACGTCAACCCAATCACCACACCCACCCGCCCATTCAACCACCGTCTGCCCCACCTGTGACAAAGACTGTAGGTCCCGCATTGGACTCATCAGTCACCTGTGCACTCATTTTTAATGTGGAAGCAAGTTATCCTCGGTTCCGAGGGACTGCCTAAGAAGAAGAAGAAGAAACATCCAACAGAGCAGGAAAGTCATCGCAAGTTCAATACCTGGTCTCTACTGTATTAGATCATCTCTGACAAGGCACCAAATATGGCCCTCATTTTCAGTCAGGGATTCAATTCCTGACAGGAATAGGAATAGGAGTTGTCCATTCAGCCCCTCTTGCCTGTTCCGCTATTCAATTAGATCACGGCTGATCTGCATCTCATCTCCATTTACCCGCCTTTGCTCCATAATCCTCAATACTCTTGCTTAGTAAAACTCTTGTTGATCTGAAATTTCAATCGACCCAGCATCCACAACCTTTTGGCGAGAATTCCAGATTTCCACTGCCCTTTATGTGGAAAAAGTGCTTCCTTATTTCACTCCTGAATGGCCTGGCTCTAATTTTAAGATTCTGTTCCCTTGTTCGGGATTCCTACCAGAGGAAATAGTTTCTCTGTATCTACTCTATCGAATCCTTTTATCATTTTAAACAAACACCTCTCAGTTTACTAAACTCAAGGGAGTACAAGCCAAGTTTATGCAACTTGTGCTCCTAACTTAACCCTTTAAAGCCCCGGTATCATTCTGGCGAATCCGCACTGTACCCCCTCCAAGGTCAATGTGTATGTGTTGTAGGTTTAAAAGTATTGTCTGCGGCGTAGCTTAAAAAAATAGACACAGCTCCATGGATTTCCAGTTTTCTTGCTGATCATAAAAGTAATTCCTACCAGTTCCCTGACAGCTCAGGGTACAAAAACCAAGGTTCTCCAAGGACTTGCTAAATTGGTAACCTTGAACGGGTCATTTTGTCAAGCGCAAAAGAATGGAGAGAAAGAAAAGAGAAGACTTGCATTTATATAGCGCCTTTCACGACCACTGGACGTCCCAAAACGCTTTACAGCCAATGTACTTTTAAAGTGTAGTCACCTGTTGTAATGTAGGAGAGAGGAACATTGGGGGATAGAGATTATCCGCAGAGTCCATGAGGTAAGTTTTGTAGTTCAGCGTTTTCAGTAAAGAAGCTCACTCGACAGTCGTGCGGACTGGAGAATCAGATGCCCGGAAGTCGAGCCACCACAGGTCAGAGCCAATGACCTCTGCACCCAGTTCTCCGATCTGCGTTTCCGTCGATTGAAATTCCATGCCAGGGTCCGAGCCGAGCAAAGCTGACTCTTCCAAGCGGTGCAAGATTAAACACGCTTGCCCTTTCCTTCTCGAACAGTCAGGAGACTCGTCAGCGAGCAGCAGTCCCAGTGGGGCTCCATTGTTCCAATGTCGAGTGCTCGGTTTGCATTTTCCGTTGTCAGTATATGCTTCATTCTCTCTGGGTAATCGCTTGAATCGGGCAGTGTCTCTGCTAGAACCCTGATAAAATAATTTTTTAAAAAGGAACATTAATAACTCAATAGTCTAGCGGAACAACAACAACTTGTACTGTATAGCACATTTAACAGTGTAAAACGACCCAGGGCGTTTCACGGGAGCGTTATCGGACAAAATTTGACACCGAGCTACATCAGTAGAGATTAGGACAGGTGACCTGAAGCTTAGTCAAAGGGGTAGGTTTTAAGGAGTGAGGTAAAGGAGGAGAGGGGGTCAGAGAAGTATAGGGAAGGAATTCCAGAGCTTAGGGCCTAGGCAGCTGTTAGCCCTGCTGCCCATGTCCATGGTGGAGTGATGAAAATCAGGGATGCATAAGAGGCCAGAATTGGAGGAACGCAGATACTGAATGATCAAGTACTGGAGGTTGAAATTGGTCTTGGACGCTGGCGCAAAATGGGCAATAGCAAATTGGCAGCACGATTTACACTCCGCCCAATTTTCTTTTCCATTGACTTCAAAAGAAACGAATTATCGGGCAATTGGCTATCGCCCATTTTGCAGTGCAGCCTAAGACCATCTTTTACCCCATTGAGTCTGCGTGATTGAGTGTAACTCATTTATACTGTGGCTCTGACGACCACGGCTGACATCGGAATTCTTGGCTCGCACCACTGACAACTTTGAGAAGGTGCTCGGGTGCATTTTGATTTGGTTGAGATTTAAAATTCAGTCTCTGTAGGTCTTCAAGCGAGATCGTGTGGTGTCGCGGAGGCAAAACTATATTAAACGGCAGTCGAAAGATAGGGAAAGGAAAGCGGTCAAATAAACCTTTCAGAGGTTGCTGAGCAGCCATGATGCTTCTCAATCTCCGAACCAATTGTTACTATCTCTGACTTTAACTGGCAACAGAACCTTGCATTTAAATAGTGAGGGCTGAGTTTGTGGTGAAGAGAGAGAAAACTGCAAGAGGAGGAGGAGATTGAAAGAGAGAAGTTACAGGCTTGTGTATTGTAAGATGTGTGTGTGCTGATCTTTATTCCGCTTCTTCTGCTCCTAAAAGAAACTGTCAGCTGTTCTTGGAGCTGGGTCACTGTCGTCTGACGAGCACCAACGTGAAAGAAGAATGCGGGGAGTGTTCTTCAACAATCATGTTCAGATTCCCAGACACACAGATGGGCAGGTCATTCAGGCAGGGGGCTAGACTGGCTTGCTTGTTTGTTCTGAATGGAAAACCTGTTCAGAAATGGTAGGGTGGGGGGGGGGGGGGGGAAGCATTCTTAAAGACCACATTGTACTTTATAGTTACTCGAATTAAGTTTGAATGCTGCCTCTGCCCACATGTACCCACCTGACTCCGGGGAATGTACCTATCTTGTGAAAGTGTTGATCCCATCGTTATTTTGTCGATACTCATGACAGTAAAATAGACTTTGTGATCTCTGACAAAACATACACGGGGTAAATCTTCACCATCACTGCCTGCGCAGTAATATGGCGGAGCGGTTTTTCTGCCCCTGGCAGAAACCACCCAGCTTTCATTCCATTGCCATCAGGCAGGTTCTACAGGTGAACGCCAGGGAGCCTTGGGGGTCGGATATAAAAGCTCAAATCCTTATTTCCCTCAATGCGCATCGATCTCAAGTTGATATAGGCCCTACCGCTTATAGGAACAGGAGTAGGCCATTCACCTACTCGAGCCTGTTCTGCCATTCAATTAGATCATGACTGATCTGTATCGTAACTCCATTGGGCTCTTCTGCAATAGCTGCCTCGGTCTGCTGGCACTCGAGAACTGAGTTATACCAATGTGCCCCATTGATTGGCTGCTTCGCAGACCAGTACGGTAGTATCATGGTTATGCTACTGGACTAGTAATCCAGAGGCCTGGACTAATGATCCAGAGAACGAGAGTTCAAATCCCACCACGGTAGTTTGAGAATTTGAATTCAATTTAAAACATCTGTAAATATAAAGCTGGTATCTAAAAGTGACCACAAAGCTGTCGGATTGTCGTAAAAACCCAACTGGTTCACTAATGTCCTTTTTAGGGAAGGAAACCTGCCGTCCCTACCTGGTCTGGCCCATACGTGACTCCAGTCCCACACTATGTGGTTGACTCTTAATGTCCTCGCAAGCCATTCAGTTGTATCTCTAGGGATGGACAATAAATGCCGGCATTGCCAGCGACACCCACATTCCCACTAGTAGCGCAGTCTTAAAATTAATCCTTCGCACAGAGAATGGCTCTCGGGGGCCATACTGAGGAGCTGCTGACACCCAAAAAAGACCTAACCCCCCCCCTCCCCGACGTGAGTCTGGATCATCAGGAGTGGAGGGAGCTTGGGGGCAAAAGACTGGAGGGAAGAAAATCCTTTAAAAAGAACTGCTGCCAGCAAGAATTCCCAGCCTTTCAGACTGACCCAGTGATAATTCTCCTGGAAGGTGGGACTGGTTCTGGGGGAGGTGGGACCTGTACAGGCCGGATGGGTTGCAGCTCAGCAGAGCCGGGACCAATGTCGTCGTGGGGGGATTTGCTAGTGCTTTTGTGGAGGGTTTAAACTAATTTGGCAGGGGGGTGGGCCCCAGGATGTGGCATTAGAAAGGAGAAATGAGGTGCACAAAGGATTGGGAGAGACAGATAGCACTAGAGTAAGAAATAGTATGGTATTAGGTGGGGTCAGATGAAGAGAGAATACAAGAAGGTCTAAGATAGGTTTACAGGGCATATGTGTAAATGCACGAATCGTGATAAATAAGGTTGGTGAGCTGCAGGCACAAATACACATGGGAATATGATGTCATGGTGATAATGGAGACCTGGCTCGGAAAAGGGCGGGATTGGATACAAAATATTCCTGGATATAAGTTGTTCAGGAAAGATGGGGAAGGAAAGGAAGGAGGTGGGGTGGCAGTATTGATTTAAGGAAAATATTAGTGCTGGAGAGAGAGGATGTCCTGGAGGGGTCAAGGACAGAATCTATTTGGTTAGAGTTGAGAAACAATAGAGGTGCCATTACACTACTAGGCGTATTCTACAGGCTGCCAACTAGTGGGAAGGATACAGAGGAGCAAATTTACTGGGAAATTCGAGAGAGATGCAAGAACAATAGAGTTGTGATAATGGTGGACTTCAACTATCCTAATATAGACTGAGATAGTAATAGTGTAAAGGGCAGAGAGGGGGAAGAATTTCTGAAGTGTGTTCAGGAGAACTTTCTTAATCAGTACGTTTCTGGCCCAACGAGGATGGAGGCATTGCTGGATCTGGTTCTGGGGAATGAGGTGGGTCAAGTGGAACAAGTGTCAAAAGGGGAACATTTAGGGAACAGTGATCATAGTATCAGAAGGTTTAGATTAGCTAAAGGACCGGGAGCAATCTAGAGTAAAAATACTTAATTGGAGGAAGGCCAATTTCAGTGGGTTGAGAAATTGGCCTTCCTGGTAAATTGGAATCAAAGATTGGCAGGCAAAAATGTAATCGAACAAAGGGCTACCTTTAAAGAGATGGTTCGGGTATGATCGAGGTACATTCCCACGAGGGAGAAAGGTAAAACACAACCAAAGTCAGAGCTCACTGGATGACGAAAGAGATCGAGAGTAAGATGATGACGAAAGAGATCGAGAGTAAGATGAAGCAGAAAAAGAGGGCTTATGACAGATATCAGATTGAGAATACAAACAAGAACCAGGCTGAATAAAGAAAGTTCAGAGGGGAAGTGAAAAAGGAAGTAAGAGGGGCAAAGAGAGAGTATGAGAGTAGATTGGCAGCTAACATAAAAGGGAATCCAAAAATCTTCTATAGGCATGTAAATAGTAAACGAGTAGTAAGAGGCGGGGTGGGGCCGATTAGGGACCAAAATGGAGACCTACGCACAGATGGCTGAGGTACTAAAAAAGTATTTGCGTCTGTCTTTACCAAGGAAAAAGATGCTGCCAAAGTGAAAGAGGAGGTAGTTGAGATACTGGATGGGATAAAAATTGATAGAGGAGGTACTAGAAAGGCTGGCTGTACTTAAAGTACATAAGTCACCAGGACCAGTTGGAATGTATCCTAGGATGTTGAGGGAGGTAAAGGTGGAAATTGCAGAGGTACTGGCCATAATCTTCCAATCCTCCTTAGATGCGGGGGTGGTGCCAGAGGACTGGAGAATTGCAAATGTTACACCCTTGTTCAAAAAGGGTGTAAGGAATAAACCCAGCAACTACAGGCCAGTCAGTTTAACCTTGGTAGTGGGGAAGCTTTTAGAAACAATAATCCGGGACAAAATTAACAGTCACTTGGACAGGTGTGGATTAATTAAGGAAAGCCAGCATGGATTTATTAAAGGCAAATCGTGTTTAACTAACTTGATTGAGTTTTTTAATGAGATAACAAAGAGGGTTGATGAGGGCAATGCAGTTGACGTCGTGTACATGGACTTCCAAAAGGCGTTTGATAAAGTGCCACATAATCGGCTTGCCAGCAAAGCTGAAGCCCATGGAATAAAAGGGACAGTGGCAGCATGGATACGAAATTGGCTAAGTGGCAGGAAACAGAGAGTAGGACCACTATTTTTCTTAATATATATTAATGACTTGGACTTGGGTGTACAGGGCACAATTTCAAAATTTGCAGATGACACAAAACTTGGAAGTATAGTGAACAGTGAGGAGGATAGTGATAGGCTTCAAGAGGACGTGGACAGGCTGGTGAAATGGGCGGACACGTGGCAAATGAAATTTAACGCAGAAAAGTGCGAAGTGATACATTTTGGTAGGAAGAACGAGGAGAGGCAATATAAACTAAATGGTACAATCCTAAAGGGGGTGCATGAACAGAGAGACCTGGGGGTATATGTGCACCAATCGTTGAAAGTGGCAGGGCAGGTTGAGAAAGTGGTTAAAAAAGCATACGGGATCCTGGGCTTCATAAATAGCGGCATAGAGTACAAAAGCAAGGAAGTTATGATGCACCTTTATAAAACACTGGTTCGGCCTCAACTGGAGTATTGTGTCCAATTCTGGGCACTACACTTTAGGAAGGATGTGAAGGCCTTCGAGAAGGTGCAGAAAAGATTTACGAGAATGGTTCGAGGGATGAGGGATTTCAGTTACATGGATAGACTGGAGAAGCTGGGGTTGTTTTCCTTAGAGCAGAGAAGGTTGAGAGGAGATTTGATAGAGGTGTTCAAAATCATGAGGGGTCTAGACAGAATAGATAGAGAGAAACTGTTCCCATTGGCGGAAGGGTCGAGAACCAGATTTAAAGTGATTAGCAGAAGAACCAAAGGCGAAATGAGAAAAACCTTTTTACGCAGCGAATGGTTATGATCTGGAATGCACTGCCTGAAAGTGGAGGCAAATTCCATCGTGGCTTTCAAAAGGGAATCGGATAAGTGCCTGAAGGAAAAACATTTGCAGGACTACGGGGAGAGGGCGAGGGAGTGGGACTAACTGAAGTGTTCTTGAGGGAGCCGGCACGGGCTTGACTGGCCAAATGGCCGCCTTCTGTGCTGTAACCATTCTATAATTCTAAGATGTTTGTGTCTGGTCACTTTTTTTGGTAGAATTAAATTACCAGATCACAGCAATGTCCCTCAATAGATAAGTGACCAGATCGTCTCTTTTTTAGTGGTGTTATTCAGTATACCGGGAGAGAGATTCGCTATACTGGGAGAACTCGCTGCTCTGCTTCCAATAGCACCATGGGATCCTTCACATTTACCTGAGAGGGCAGACGAGGTCTCGTTTTAATGTCTCATCTGAAAGACGGCACCACCAACCGAGCAAAACTCCCTCAGTACTGCACTTGAGTGTTAGCCTAGATTATGTGCTCAAGTCTCTGGAGCACTGGGATAAGCAATCATTCACACTAGCTGGATTGAAATTGTAGCTCTATGACACGATGTAGATTTTCACCTTCAAATAAAAACCGGCGTTGGCACATCACCCGCCCATTATAGAATCTGTCTGATTATCAATGATTTCAATGGGATGGAAATCAAACAGGTTCTATGCAATGTTCCCGCTAAGCTGCGCAGTTGCACAGCGGTCTGGTGGTGCCGCTCACCAGCCTATATGCGGAAGAAACCTCACGTGTGAAAATTTGAATGGGCCGCGCAGTCAGTTAAAGGGACCACGCACAAAAAAAAATTACAGGGGACATTGGTTCTATAACAAGCAGACATTCCGCTCCGCCAGAATACCACCCAGGCGGTGAAGGTGAAGATCTGCTCTCGGATGTGTCTCTGAGGATCTTGGCAGTATTTGAGTGGAAGATTGCAGGATATGATAAAGAAAGACTTGCATTTATTTAGTGCCTTTCATGACCTCAGGATGTCCCAAAGGGTTTCACAGCTAATTAAGTATTTTTGAAGTGTAGTCACTGTTGTAATGTAGGAAACGTGGCAAGTCAGTTTACGCACAGCAAGCTCCCACAAACTGCAATGAAACAAATGACCATATATACTGTTTTAGTGATGTTGGTTGAGGGATAAATATTGGCCAGGACACTGGGGAGAACTCCCCTGCTCTTCAAATATTATCAAGGGATCTTGTACATCCACCTGAGAGGGCAGACGAAGTCTCGGTTCAACGTTTTAGCTGAAAGACAGCATCTCTGACAGTGCAGCTCTCCCTCAGTACTGTACTGAAGTAGATTTCAGTGCGGTACTGAGATTTTGCGCTCAAGTCCCAAGAGTGGAACTTGAACCCATGACCTTCTGACTAGATTTTTCCCCATTGACTATGAATAGGTGGAAAAGTCCAGCCTGACTCGAGGGTACAATGGCATAGATTTTCCAATATTCTAATACTGCCTAGCTAGTTTAAATGGGTTACGAGTGCTAAAATAACATGTACTGGAAAATCTAGACTAGCACTCTGCCTACTAAACTATCCAACAATACAATAACATGTACCAACTGTAGAATACTACTGTGATGGGTTTCACAGCAAATGAAATGTTGTACCCCTACAACAGAATTATAAGGGCAATCCCAGCCCAGAGCCTCCCAAACCATGCACCTGTCAGATATGGGGTTAACAACTATAACCCCGGTTCTCTCACCCACTCTTCTGTTAAGTGAAATACAAATACAAAGATAGACTAGAAAAATTGAGGCCTTTTGTGTTAGAACAATGCAGATCACGGGGCGATATGTTAGACGTGTTTAAAAGGATGGGACAGGGTAGATAGAAGTAGACTGTTTACAGTAGTTGAGGGGTCAAGAATGAGGGGCCGTGGATACAAGATTAAATAGAAGAGATTTAGAACAGAGGGCAGGAGAAACTTCTTTCCACAGAGTTGTAAGGCTGCAGAATTTATTTCCAGGGTTAGTGGTTGAGGCAGGAAATATGTCAACATTCAAGATTAGTTTGAATAGGTGGATGAAGGAAAAGGAGATAAAGTGATATTGGAACAGGGCGGGTAAATGGGACTGGGACTATTTGCTCGTGTGAAGGGTGAACATGGACTAGTGGGTAGAATGCCATGTTTACGTTTTGTAACTTCTGTGTATTTCTATGCTGAATCAACCCTATATTGCTATTGTGAACCTTGTATATAGTATAGATACCGAATCAGAAATTATGGGATACAGAATTTATTCCAGTCTTGCGAGAAAGTTTGTTAACTCAAAAATGGCAAAGACACAAGTGAATTTTCAGGTCTTTCTTGTTTACTAACTTTTATGGCTGGATTTCACCTGATGTGACCAGATTTTAACCCCTTGTGTGCCATTCTTCCTGCTCTTGCTTCTCAGTGTTCTCCCCATCAGACACATTTTATTGGGCCAGAAATTCAGATCGGGGGCTTGCCGCGCGTGCAAGGCCCCGATATGCACTTACCCGACGCGCCTGCCGTTCACCTCCAGGGACGCCTGGAATTCGATTTTGAAAAAGAATAATCCCGGGCAGCGTATGACGTCACGCCGCCCAGCAGTGCAGCCAGCGCGAAGCCTGTAGCGCGCTGTGCAACTGAGACACGCCCCTTGAGGTCTCAGTTTAACAGGACACGCCCCCAATGTTTCTGCCAAGCTGCTAAGCATTTTTACATGCAAAGCAGCAGTTTAAATAGGTTTTTGGAAGTTTTTTGAAGATTTTGGTAACTTTTACAAACTTTTAAAAACGTTTACATTATTTTGAAGAATCTGAAGTAGTTTTAAACAGAATTAAAGCAATTTAAAGACTTTTAAAAGCCCTAAAAGAATTTTTTTAATTCCATTTATTTATTTAGCAATGTCATCGTCATACGTGTCTTCACACTGTTCCCTTTGGGGAACTGTATGAAGTGGTGGAAGGATTTATGGCCATGATTAACGCTCATTCCGTGACCGTAACCATCTTTGAACCAGCCATTAGGGCGGTTAGTCCTATGGCGGGAGGGTTTTACGGGCTCCCACAAGCTATACAAGGAGGGGGGGCCACCCACACCCACGGACGCAAATATCCCACTGGATGTCAACCCAGAATTTAGAGTCGGAGCTCCGACTCCACTTGCCGGGACTGTCTGGAGCGGGGTTCGAAACCCTACCCTGATCTGGCCCAGCGGCAGGGATCCTACCGCTATGGCAAAGGCCCAATCCGATTAGCAAAGTGAAATGGCTGGAATGAGCACAATTCACGGCATTAAAAGAACTCACAATTGAACTGATGATGACCTCAGCAATCTCCTCAAGGAGGTGGAGGCGCAGCGCCTGCTCATCATTGGTAATGAGAAGTCAAAGGCGCCGCAAAAAGGGCAGATGATAGCTTGGTCTTTCAAGTGGCAGCATAGGGCTCCAGTCACGGGGAGGGAAAAGGCGCAGGAAACGTATGGGTGTCACCTTTTGTGCGGAGTGGGCCTTTTGCGTAGCAGTAAGCATCCCCGCCGCTGGGCCAGAAGGAGTAGGGTTTCGAACCCCACTCCAGACAGTCCCGGCAAGTGGAGTCGGAGCTCCAACTATAAATTCTGGGTGGACATCCAGCGGGATACTTGCGTCCGTGGGTGTGGGTGCCCCCCCCCCCCCCTCAGATGGGTTGTGGGAGCCCGTAAAACCCTCACGCCACAGGACTAACCACCCTAATGGCTGGTTCAAAGATGGTTACGGTCACGGAATGAGCGTTAATCACGGCCATAAATCCTTCCACCACTTCATACAGTTCCCGAAAGGGAACAGTGTGAGGATACGTACGACGATGACCTCTTGCGCAATGCACCTCCTTGGACCCTCAGTCGCAGATGCGAGGGGGCAAATCGTGCAATTGTTAAATTTTTCATTTTATTGACATGTAAAATGTTGGCCCAGTAATTCCCTTCCAAATGCGCGAGTACGGTCGGGGTACTTACGCGTCTGGCCGGAGGAAATGCCGGTTTTCAGCATGCACAGTGCATGTGGGGAAAACCAGCATTTCCTGTCCTCTGAACGAAGGGGTTCAGAGGCAGAACGCGTGCGACTGCACAGGCAGCGCGTGCGCAGTAAAATTCGCCGCTTTCATTCATGCTTTCAGTGAGGTCAAGTCCTTACAACTTACACATGAAAAAAGCATGGGTACAGTTGCTCCAGAGGCTGCGGAGGAAGATATTTCTTATCGTGGAGCTTCTGAAAGTATGTATGTCTGTATATATTCCTTTGCGTGTTATGTATATATTCCTTTACTTATGTGTATGAATGTATTATTTAATTATGACTTTCAGAGAAAGTAACTTATTGGAAAATCATAATTAAAAACATACATTCATACACATAAGTAAAGGAATATAAAACATACATACATATACGTAAAGGAATATATGCGGACATACATACATAATTACTTATTACTGATGAAAAGTTTCTTTCTTAAAAGTGCTGGAAATGTTACATTACTCATTTTAGAACACTCATTTTCACATTCCATTCACACAGCCACAATTGCTCCTTCTAACTACCGTTCTGAAAACCCGTTTAAAAAAAAAAAAAAAAAAAAAAAAAAAAAAAAATTTAAACTTTAAAACTTACTTAAAATTTCTTAAAATAACTTCCCTCCCTTTCCCAAACACAAATATTGCCTTTCAGAAGCTCCACGATAAAATATATCTTCCTCCGCAGCCTTGGAACAACTTTACACATGCTTTTTTCAAGTGTAACTTGTAAGGACTTACCCTCACTGAATCCATGAATGAAATCGACGAAGTTCACTGCGCAAGCGCTGCCTGTGCAGTCGCACGCGCTGTGCCTCTGAACCCCTTCGTTCAGAGGACTGGAAATGCCGGCGTTCCCCGCATGCACTGTGCATGCTGAACGCCGGCATTTCCACCGGCCAGATGCGTGAGTACCCAGACCGTACTCACGCATTTGGACCCGAATTTCTGGCCCAATCCAGCTAGTGTGAGTGATTGCTTTTCCGATTGCTCCAGAGACTTGAGCACACAAACCAGAGGGTACCGATTTAAGATAATTGGCAAAAGAACCAGAGGGGAGATGAAGAGAATTATTTTTACGCAGCAAGTTGTTGTGATCTGGAATGCACTGCCTGAAAGGGTGGTGGAAGCAAATTCAATAGTAACTTTCATAAAATAATTGAATATATAGTTGAAAAGGAGAAATTTGCAGGGCTATGGAGAAAGAGCAGTGGAGTGGGATTAATTGGATTGCTCTTTCAAAGAGCCAAATGGCCGCCTTCTGTGCTGTAAGATTCTGTGGTGACAATAACCCAAATGTTTTTCTCTTCTCGCCCTTTCCCCGTGTGCAGGTGAGCTGTCCTTGGAGGATGTGCCTGATCCCTTCCTGGTCACCATGCACATCATCACCAACCCAGGAAACTCAGCAGCCCTGCAGAGTGCAGTCGACAGCCTAATAACCTGGATTAACCCCAACCTGCGGCTCTTCATCGCCTCTGAGCGCGGCTCCTCGCAGTCACTGAGGACCGGCAGTGGCAGCATCGCAGTCCAGCCGGCACTGGCCGTGATCATCTTCGTCCACGAAGAATGCGGACAACAGATCTCTCAGCTCCACGAGCGCTTCCTCCATCCCCCGTGGCAATATCACCACACCGAGCGTGTCAAGGGCAGGATTCTCCCTTACATGCCCAGGAACCAGGACTTCTTCACTCTGGCCAATCACGCGGCCCTCTGGGCCGTCAGACAGGTGCACTATGGGAAAGAAATTATCCGCTTCACCATTTACTGCAGCTTTGACAACTTTGTGGACACGGTCAGGATGTACCAGCTGATCCTGAGAAGAGAGGCATCTAAGCGGAAGCCGGACTTTGTGTTCTTCACTGTTTATTCCAACATGGACGTTGATATTCAGCTCTCGCTGAAGAGGCTCCCAAAGGGTCAGTGCCCCACTCCCACTGAATCGGCCGTGCTCGAGTTCAGAGTTCACAACATTGGACACCTCGTCCCACTCCTGCCCAATCCCTGCAGCCCAATCAGTGATGTGAGGTGGCAAACGGAAGACTACGATGGTAACAAGCTGCTGTTGCAGGTAATATCGCCCCCTGCTGCCGAGGGGAAGGAAACGCTGAGGGGGGGGACATGATTTGTTTAAAGTATCATCCCCATGTGTCTTTTTTTTTAAAAACCACATTTATAGAAAATAGTTAGCTCTTTTTAAAGGAAGAGTGAAATTTCTAGCTCCGATGGAGACCCACCGTTTTGGATCTGTCTCATTGACAGGAGGAGCTATCTACTCCTCAACATGGCTGCATCCACAGGAGCCAACTGCCCGTGGGAAGACCCGTCACCAGCTCAGCAGGCCGGTTCATACATCTAGGGTGCAGTTGGCAACACTGGAATGCGCGGCCACACAGTCGCTACAAAGCTGTCTCCGCGGCTTTACCACGGGAGTGGCCTGCGCCTTGCGGGAGCCCCGTGAAAAGGAGTTTGACTGGCTCTGTGTAACTTTCTGTAACTCTTTACAGCTTTCTAAACTTGTTTCAAGTTCCTAAGGTGACGGGGAGTGTTGGAGAACACCTTCATTTTTATTTAAAGGCTTCTGCTCGCAACACTTGCTCACAGTCATGGGGGCTCCACTTGCAGTTTGCCTCGTGTTTGAGTATCTTCGGGAGAGGGAACGGAAACAGTAAAGAAGAGGCGAAGATGTGCGTAGATGGAGGAGGAGGAGGAGGAGGGGGGCCAGGACGGCTCTCAACAGGAGGCCTTACCCACCTAGGGTCTTCCGAGAGCACTTCTCCTACCTCCACTTAAGCGAGGAGCATTGTATTAGGAGGCTCTCACCAAGGAGGTGGTCACAGATCTCTGCCACCTCCTGCAACCAGACCTGCAGCCTCGGGGCACGGCAAACATGGCTCTTCCCGTAGCCCTCAAGGTCACCGTGGCCCTCAATTTCTTCGCCAGCGGATCCTTCCAGTCTGCAGCAGGAGACATAGCTAACATCTCCCAGTTGGCCATCCATCACTGCATGCGGGAGGTCACAGAGGCATTCTACACCAGGAGAGAGAGAAGCAGAACGAGCGTGCAAGTGGTTTTGCCAGGATAGCGGGCTTCCCCGTGGTGCAGGGTGCCATCGACTGCACCCGTGTGGCTTTGCAGGATGTTCTGTAACTGCAATGGCTTCCACTCGCTTAATGAGCAGTTGTTGTGCGACCACGCCCACTGTGGTCAATGCCCGCTATCCTGGCAGCAGTCATGATGCCTTCATCCTGCTCCAGTCCGGTGTGCCAGCACTCTTCCAGCCACCACATCAAACCCGAGGGTGGCTGCTCGGAGACGAGGGCTAACCATGCTGCACCTAGCTCATGACTCCCCTCCGCAACCCCACCACTCCTGCCCAGCACTCCTATAAATGAGAGCCATGAACATCATTGAGCAGAGCAGCGGGGTGCTCAAGCAACGGTTCCACTGCCTTGACCGCTCTGGAGCCCTCCAGTACTTGCCAGAGCGGGTGTCCCATTTCGTGATGGTCTGCTGCATGCTTCACAACTTGGCCATCATGAGGGTGCAACCCTTGCACCAGGGATTGCGGGACCACCCCAGGAAGAGGAGGAAGGCAGCAGCTTCCCCGTTCCGGACAGGCTGTCCGTGAAGGCCTCATCAGGCTCCGATTCCAGTGAATGAAACCCCAGACCTCTGTTGCTCACCACTTCCCCATCATACCATCCCTCTGTCACAGAATATCACAGCGTCCTCCTGGGCACAAAGCTGAAATGAGAGCCACCACAAATGAATATTCCAAATAAAATTAATAAATTTATCACAATTCAATCAACATTACAATATGAACTAATCACCCTTGTGCAATCCCTTGGTGCCTTTTCCTGCTCCAGTGCTCCTACTCTAGTGCTCCCCCAGTGGCTGCAGTATGGCTGGTGGAAGGCTACTGAGTTTCCGTGGGGGAGAGACTACAGATGGCCTTGCAGGACGACCTCGACCAGCTGTGGGCCTAGAAGCCCTGGCTATAGCCTGCACCACCTCTGCATAGGCGGCAGCAGTCTGGGCTGGCTGGCTGATGGGCAGCGGCAAGGGCACTGGTGAGGACCAGTCGTTGGGAGCAGGAATGCTGTCATCCTGAGAGGGGACAGCAGGTTCTTGCTCCACAGACCCACTGCCACTCCCCCGGGGCGGCACCTCAGGATTCCTAATAATCTGTTGGAGGACAGATTGCTGAACTGCTGTGACACCTTGCAAGCCCTTTCCGACACTCGTAAACCCAGGCACGGTGGCAGCAATCTGAGTTGGGTGGCATCAAGCTGAGCCTGCAGGAGAGCAGTCTGAGCTTCCACTGTAGCAGTGAGACATTGGGTCGCTTCCGCCTGTGCTTCAATGGAAGCCGCAACATCGCCCATCACATGCAGCATCATGGCTGGGTTGACAAGATCTCTCCTGGAGTTGTTCATTACCATCCTAGAAATCCTGGGCTCCAAGCTCTGCGCAAAGCCCCGTCCAATGTTGGAGCCGAACTCCCTCCATGCACCTTGACACTGACAGCAGGCTCTCTGGCAGGCTTGTCATTGCACCTAGCATTTCGGTGTGATGGCCATCACCCTTCTTCTGAAGGCCGCCCCATCGAGGTCATCATCCGAGTCCTGTGCAGCAGAACTCGTGCGCGAGCTGGCCCCCGAACTACCCTTTCCCCAGGTCTTGCTGCAACCCACTCGTGCTCGGTGCCTCACTATGTGCAGATCCTGCCTCTATACTACCCCCTACAATCCCCGCAGTGCCAGTTTCTGAGCTGGTGTCTGCGAGTGTCCGATGGAGTGACAGTATGTCTTCTCTTTCACTCTCTTCCACAGCATGAGGGGCAGGCTGGCCTGCTGGCAGTTCTTTGGTATCTGAAAGCAGAAAGGCACAAGAGTCAGGTTGTGGTGAGTGGAGGGGTGGGGGGAAGAAAGCACGATATCCGTGCATACACCATCAGCAGCATGTAAGTGAGAAGAGATTATGGGATGAGGGGGAAGTGGGATGCAAGAAGGAGGATTAGGAATGTCCAATACCGTCATTGTCAGCAACAGCTTCAACTTCGTCCGTTGCCATGGGCTTCGGTCACTGCCCCTCCAATGATGTCGAGTGTGGACTCCTCGAATTGGGTCTGTACAATGGTTTGGCCATTTGGGATTGGTCCCGGCGGTTATGAGCCACCTTTGCCTGCATGAGAAAGGGAAGTGTGTCAATGAGTGTAGTGCAATGTGTTTTGGGTGATGTGCCTGCCATAGTTGAAATAGCTTTCAGTGTGTGCAAGTTGTGAGCATCTGAAAACCTTCTTGCTCTCTGGGTTGTTGTGCCATGGCTTCAGGCTGACTGACAACAAAGCACCTCCCCTTTTAAGTAGTGGAGCGAGCCTCGGCCAAACATTACTGGCCATTAGGCTGCACCCGTTGTTGGCCCACCTGTTGAGCGCTAAGCTAAGCCAATCAGAAGCGCGTTTAGCGCTGAGACCAGCGCTCCAATCATTATAATCAGCAGGCAGCACGAATCTTGTGTGCTGCCAGCACCACTTTCAACGGGCGCAGGCAAATAGCGCTGGCTCTTGACACTGCCCGTTTTCGGGCCTTATCGAATTTCTAGGCCACAGTCTCTCTTTCTCCCCCCCCCCCCTTTATTTCTCTCTCTTTCTCGGGCCCTCAAAGCAGTTCCATATGTCCGTGTTTGTTTTGTACGGTGTGTTTGTTTTTCTGCCTTCAGGCTTCGAAACGCTCAGCACTGACATTCCAGTGATACACCTGCTGTGTGGCCTCATTCAGACACTGCACCAAAAACATTATTGTTGACTTTACCACATTTTTGGTGAAAAAACACATGCACACAACACAGGATAATCGCATTCGCACTCGCACTCGCACTCACAATCTCACACATGCATAGACACTCGCTCACACACATATTCTCTCATACACGCACGCACACACGCACACACACACACACACGTCTAGTGTGGCCCTGTCACATCATGCCTTAAAAAAATTACTAAAAGCATTTAGGTGTCCATGTACACAAATCGCTAAAAGCTAGTGCACAAGGACAGAAAGTAACCAAAAAGGCTATTAAAATGTTAGCCTTCCTCTCCGGGGGATTGGAATACAGACGTGAGGAATTGATGCTACAGTTGTACAGAGCTTTGGTTAGACCCCATCTGGGGTACTGGATTCTGTTTTGAGCACCGCATGTCAAGTAGGATATATTGGCCTTGGAGAGGGGGTGGTGCAGATCCACCAGAATGATACCGGGGCTTAAAGTGTTAAATTATGAGGCTAGAATTAGTTTGTATTCCCTTTTAGAAGGTTGAGGGGTGATCTAATTGAGTTGATTAAAATGATTAAGGGATTCAATAGTGTAGAGAGAGAGAAACTATTTCCTCTGGTGGAGGAATCCAGGACCGGGGGGCACAATTTAAAAATAAGAGCGAGGCCATTGAAGAGTAAAATCAGGAAGTGCGTTTTCATACAAAGGATAGTGGAAATCTGGAACTGTCTCCCCCATAAGGCTGTGGATGCTGGGAGTCAATTCAAATTTTCAAGACTGAGATTAGTAGATGTTTGTTGGGTAAGCGTATCAAGGGATATGGAGCAAAGGCGGATAAATGGAGTTGAGATTATTACCTGAGCCACGAGCGAATTTGGCTAGGACAAGTAAAATTAGAGAGTTAAATGCGTGGCTCAAAGACTGGTGTGGGAGAAATGGGTTTTGCTTCCTGGGACACTGGCACCAGTACTGGGGCAGGATGGAGCTGTTCCGTTGGGACGGGCTTCACTTGGCCAGTGCTGGGACTAGAGTCCTGGCGAATCATATAACTAGGGCTGTAGAGAGGGCTTTAAACTAACTAGTGGGGGGGAGGTTCCTAGAGAGCAAATAATAAAAATGACAACAGAGAAGGTCATAGACTTGGGTAGCAGTGGGGAAATTAAAAACCAGAGCGTGTCAGGAAGGGGCAGAAGGTATGGAGTAAAAGGTAAAGTAATAAAAAGGGCAAAAGCAGGAACTAAGTGTCACAAAACATATTTGAAAGTTCTCTATCTGAATGTACGTAGCATTCGTAACAAAATAGACGAGGTAATGGCACAAATAACTACATATGGGTATGATCTTGTGGCCATTACAGAAACATGGCTGCAGGGTGACAATGCCTGGGAATTAAACATACCAGGTTATTTAACGATCAGGAAGGACAGGCAGGAAGGAAGGGGAGGTGGGGTAGCTATGTTAATAAAGGAAGGAATCACTGTAATACAGAGAAATGATATTGGGTCAAAAGATCAGGATAGTGAAACAGTTTGGGTGGAGATAAGGAATAATAAGGGGGAAAAAACACTAGTGGGCGTAGTCTATAGGCCTCCGAACAGTTGCAACTCTGTTGGACGGAGTATCAATCAGGAAATAGTTGAGACTTGTAATAAGGGAACATCTATAATTATGGGGGATTTTAACTATCATATTAATTGGACAAATCAAATTGGGCAGGGCTGCCTTGAGGATGAGTTCATTGAGTGTATTAGGGATGGGTTTCTTGAGCAGTATGTAACTGAACCGACCAGGGGGCAAGCAACCTTAGATCTGGTCCTGTGTAACGAGACAGGATTAATTAAAAATGTCCTAGTAAAGGATCCCCTTGGAATGAGTTCCAATGGTTGAATTCCATATTCAATTAGAGGGTGAGAAGGTTGGATCTCAAACAAACGTGCTAAGCTTGAATAAAGGAGACTATGAAGGTATGAGAGCGGAATTGAGTAGAGTGGATTGGGAAAATAGATTAAAGGGTAAGACGATACATGATCAGTGGTGTACATTTAAGGAGTTCACAGAATCACAGAAACCCCACAGTGCAGATAGAGGCCATTTCGGCCCATCGAGCCTGCACCGACACATATCCCACCCGATCCCCGTAACCCCTACACCAACACATATCCCACCCTATCCCCGTAACCCCACGTATTTAATCCCCCTAACACTGAGGGTCAATTTATCATGGCCAATCAACCTAACCTGCACATCTTTGGACTGTGGGAGGAAACCGGAGCACCCGGAGTAAACCCACGCAAACACGGGGAGAATGTGCAAACTCCACACAGACAGTCGCCCGAGGCCGGATTCGAACCCGGGTCCCTGGCGCTGTGAGGCAACAGTGCTAGCCATTATGCCACCGTGCTGCCGTTATTTTACAACTTCCAAAAAATATATATTCCACTGAGAAGAAAAGGGTGTAAAAGAAAAGACAGCCATCCGTGGCTAAGTAAAGAAATTAAGGATAGTATTCGACTAAAAACAAGGGCATATAAGGTAGCCAAATCTAGTGGGAGGATAGAGGATTGGGAAAACTTTAAAAGACAGCAAAAAATAACAAAAAGATTGATTAAGAAAGGGAAGATAGATTATGAAAGTAAATTAGCAAAAAATATAAAAACAGATAGTAAGAGTTTTTATAGTTATATAAAAAGAAAAAGGGTGGCTAAAGTAAATGTTGGTCCCTTAGAGGATGAGACCGGGAAATTAATGGTGGGAAATATGGAGATGGCAAAAACACTGAATGAATATTTTGTATCAGTCTTTACAGTAGAGGACACTAAGAATATCCCAACACTGGACAAACAGGGGGCTATAGGGGGGGAGGAGCTAAACATGATCAAAATCACTAAGGAAGTGGTACTCGGTAAAATAATGGGACTCGAGGCGGATAAATCACCTGGACCTGATGGCTTACATCCTAGGGTCTTGAGGGAAGTGGCGGTAGGGATTGTGGATGCATTGGTAATAATTTTCCAAAGCTCCCTGGACTCGGCAAAGGTCCCGGCAGACTGGAAAACTGCTAATGTAACACCCTTATTTAAAAAGGGCAGTAGACAGAAGGCTGGAAACTATAGACCGGTTAGCCTAACATCTGTGGTAGGTAAAATTTTGGAGTCCATTATTAAGGAGACAGTAACAGGACATTTGGATAAACATAATTTAATAGGACAAAGTCAGCATGGTTTTATGAAGGGGAAGTCATGTTTGACAAATTTGCTGGAGTTCTTTGAGGAAGTAACACATAGGGTGGATAAAGGGGAACCAGTGGACGTAGTGTATTTAGACTTCCAAAAGGCATTTGACAAGGTGCCACACAAAAGATTATTGCTTAAGATAAAAAATCACGGGATTGGGGGTAATATTCTGGCATGGATAGAGGATTGGCTATCTAACAGAAGGCAGAGAGTTGGGATAAATGGTTCATTCTCAGACTGGCAATCAGTAACTAGTGGTGTTCCGCAGGGGTCAGTGCTGGGTCCCCAACTCTTTACAATCTATATTAACTATTTGGAGGAGGGGACCGAGTGTAACATATCAAAGTTTGCAGATGATACTAAGATGGGAGGGAAAGTAGTGAGTGAGGAGGACATAAAAAACCTGCAAGGGGACATAGACAGGCTAAGTAAGTGGGCAGAGATTTGGCAGATGGAATACAATCCTGGAAAGTGTGAGGTTATGCACTTTGGCAGGAAAAATCGTAGAGCAAGTTATTATCTTAATGGCAAGAAACTGGAAAGTACTGAAGTACAAAGGGATCTGGGGGTCCTGGTGCACGAAACTCAAAAGTTTAGTACGCAGGTGCAGCAAGTGATTAAGAAGGCCAATGGAATGTTGGCTTTCATTGCTAGAGGGATAGAATATAAAAATAGGGAGGTATTGCTTCAGTTGTACAAGGTATTGGTGAGACCGCACCTGGAATACTGCGTACAGTTTTGGTGTCCATACTTAAGAAAAGACATACTTGCTCTCGAGTCAGTACAAAGAAGGTTCACTCGGTTAATCCCGGGGATGAGGGGATGGACATATGAGGAGAGGTTGAGTAGATTGGGACTCTACTCATTGGAGTTCAGAAGAATGAGAGGCGATCTTATTGAAACATATAAGATTGTGAAGGGGTTGGATCGGGTGGATGCGGGGAGGATGTTCCCGATGATGGGTGAAACTAGAACTAGGGGGCATAGTCTTAGAATAAGGGGCTGCTCTTTCAAAACTGAGTGAGTGAAGTAGTTCCTCCTCATGAGGGTGGTAGGTCCATGGAATATGCTGCCCCAAAAAGCTGTAGAAGCTACATCATTACATAAATTTAAAACAGAAATAGACAGTTTCCTAGAAGTAAAGGGAATTAAGGGTTACGGGGAGCGGGCAGGAATTTGGACATGAGTCTAGGTTCGGATCGGTCATGGCCCTGTGGGTAGCGGAGTGGGCCCAGGGGCCGTGTAGCCTGATCCTGCTCCTATTTCGTGTGTCTAATTCTGTTAGATTCAGGAGATGGTTCTGTGATAGTAGATTGGCGGTTAGGATCAGATCAGCCATGATCTTATTGAATGGCGGAGCAGGCTCGAGGGGCCGATTGGCCTACTCCTGCTCCTATTTCTTATGTTCTTATCAGCCCTGGGGCTGAATGACATAACAGGCTCAAGGGGTTGAATGGCCTACTCCTATTCCGGAGTTCCTATATAGGCATCACATCTGAAAACATGGGCACCACAGAAGGGTCACAACACAAAAGTGTAACACTTCAGGGTGTCACATGTCTGTTTTCCGCCCTGCAGCTCACCTGCCAGATTTAAGCGAGGGCCGGTGCCTCAACATGGGGATGGGGGGCCTCCGATGCTGAACGTAGGGCAGTTGACCAGCACCCTCCACTGGTCGCGCACTCCAAAGGTCAAAATAGACCGTGATTGAATAAAAACTTTGGCCTAGAAATTCAAGAGCACTGGAAACCTGCCGGTGGCACCGTGGGCCGCAGTTAACGGCTTCCGAAATCAATAACAATGGCAGCACTTATATATTGGTGCTTCTTCCTAATTAACATTAGCGCTGTTAGATCCGTGTATCTTGATGTTGTGTCCTTCAATAATTAGACAAGAGACTGCAGGGAACGATCAACAGGTGTTTACTGAATGAGGGTTACTCTAGAACTAACTATACAGATCACTACTCAGGGTTTATATACAGGTGTGGTCACTGCCGGTACTACAGTATAAAAAGTAGTTCTCCCCTTAAAGATACATACATTACAATTCCTCCCCTTTTAGATTAACAGTCCATAACACTCATTTAACAATTAAATATCAAACTAATTACAATTAACACTTTTAACATGCAACATTAGCTGAAAATAGTCTATTTATAAATTCAGTCTTTGGGGAGGCTTCCTGATCCTTTCTGGATAGCGCCTTTCCCGAGTGTCTTGCTCTTGGTGCGGAGGCGATTCTGGCCCCCTGTCGTCGGTTGGTTCATCCGCTTCCGATGCTACTGTTTCTGGGGTAGATGCTACCTGTACGTCGGGTTCATCACCAGGTACGTATGGGCGAGACATGGGGTTGACTCGTTCCTGTGACTCTAGGATCTAGTCAGCATGGCGTCTCACAATGTTCTCCCCAACATCTACTGTGTACATTAGTGGCCCCTGCCGTGTGCATATCGTTCCTGGTTGCCATTTCTCTGTTCGGTAGTCGCGGGCCAAGACTGGTTGCCCTACATTGAAGCTCCTTGTCGGCTTCTCATTGATGTGCTGGAATTGCTTATTCTCAACATCTCTTCGTACATTTGGTCTGAGCAAATCCAGACGAGATCTCAACCTTCGGTTAAAGAACATCATGGCCGGGGCTTGGTTGGTGACTGCATGTGTCGCATTTCTGTAGGCTAACAGGAAATTGTCCACCTTATGCTGCAGTGGAATGTCGTCATCGCACATGGCCCTTACTGCTTTTTTAAAGGTTTGTACGAACCTCTCAGCCAATCCATTTGTGGCTGGATGATACGGGGTGGATGTGTAATGCCTTACCCCATTCCTTTACATAAATCTTCGAAACTCTTCGGACACAAACTGCGGTCCGTTATCAGAGCAAATCTGCTCTGGCAAGCCGTTCCTGGCAAAAATGGTCCGTAGGACTGCAATAGTTTTCTCCGTGGTGGTGGAGGACATTTTGATCACCTCAGGCCATTTCGAGTGTGCATCCACGGCTATTAAAAACATTGAGTCCATGAATAGACCAGCAAAATCAATATGCACCCGTTGCCATGGAGATGAGGGCCACTCCCATGGGTGTAGAGGGGCATGTGGTGCATTTTGGACCTTCTGGCATCCTGAGCAGCTCTTTGTCAGGTCCTCGATTTGCTGATCGATCCCCGGCCACCACACAAGCCCTAGCAAGGCTTTTCATTTTCACCCCTCCCAGATGACCTTCGTGAAGCTCATTGAGCACTCTCTCCCTTAACTTGGGTGGAATTACCACTCAGGATCCACACATCAAGGTCCCCTGGCATACTGACAGCTGTTCTCTTCTGGATGAGAATGCTGGCAACAGTGAGTCGCCATATGCTGGCCATCCCTTCACCGTCAAATCATATACCCGAGACAGTGTCGGGTCATTTCGGGTCTCCTTCTCTATACCAGCATTAGTTACTGGCAAGCATTCAATTATAGTTGAATGAAATATTTCGACAGGATCCACTGCTGGTGCTTCCTCCGCAGTAGGCAGTGGCAGGCGTGATAGCCCATCAGCGTTTCCATGCTGTTTCGTGCCCTTATACTCGATTTCATATTGGTGCGCCCCTAGAAAAAGGGACTATCTTTGTAGCCGTTGTGCAGTCATCACCGGAATGCCCTTCTTTGGATTAAAGATGGAGACAAGTGGTTGGTGGTCAGTCAGCAAGGTGAACTTCTGCCCGTGCAGATCGTGATTGAACTTTTTCACTCCCCACACTAGGCTGAGGGACTCCCTGTCAATCTGGGCGTAGTTACGCTCGGCTGAGGTTAGTGACCGAGACGCAAAGGCTACTGGCCTCTCTGAGCCGTCCGGGAATTTGTGCGACAGCACCGCTCCAATGCCATAGGGTGATGCATCACACGCCAACCGAATTGGTAGTGCTGGGTTGAAATGAGCCAACACCTCTTTTGATGTGATCAATGCTTTGCTCTTCTGGAAAGCTCGTTTACATTCGTCACTCCACTTCCATGGTACCCCCGTTTGCAGTAGGGTGTTCAGTGGGTGTAGTACGGTAGACAAATTCGGCAAGAACTTATGGTAGTAGTTCACCAGCCCGAGGAACGACCTCAGTTGTGACACATTTTCCGGTGCTGGAGCCTTGACTACTGCCTCAATCTTTTCAGGGGACTTATGTGACCCCTCTTTATCAATAACGTGGCCACAATACGAGATCTGCTTCTGGAAAAACTCGCATTTGTGGCGATTAGCTCGGAGCCCATATTCCTTCAATCTAGTGAGCACCTGCTCCAGGTTGGCGAGGTGATCACTGTCATTTTCGCCCGTGACCAGGATGTCGTCCAAATAACACTGGGTCCCTGGAATCCCTTGCAGGACTTGTTCCATTGCCCTTTGCCAAATAGCCGGAGCTGATGCTACCCCGAACACCAGCCGGTTGTATTGGTAGAGACCTTTATGAGTGTTGATCGTGAGGTACTGTTTCGAGGCTTCTTCTACCTCCATTTGCAGGTACGCCTGGGCCAGATCAATCTTAGTGAAGCGTTTCCCTCTCGATAGTGAGGCGAAAATATCTTCAATCCGCGGAAGCGGATATTGTACAGTGTGAAGGACTGGGTTCACTGTCACCTTAAAGTCCCCACAGATGCGAACCTTCTTTGGTTCCCCAGGCGTATTACTCAACGACCTCTTCATTACAGGAACGATGGGTGTAGCCCACTCGCTCCAGTCCACTTTGGACAGTACTCCTGAACGTTCCAAACCTTCCAGCTCTGCTTCGACGGCTGGGCGGATCGCATAAGGTACCGGTCTGGTCTTAAAAAAACTTTGGGCTTCCATTTTCCTCTATTTTGATCGTCGCTGTTATGCCTTTTAGTGTTCCGAGTCCCTGCTGGAACACTTCTTGTGTGTCAGTTAGCATTTTTGACAGTTGTCACACGGTGTGACGTCATCATCCTTTTTGGCATCTAGTCAGTGCTTGTATGGAATGCCAATCTAGCTGTATCTTCCGGATCCATTCACGTCTTAGTAGTGGTGGTCCTCCATCTGGCAATACATATAGGTCCATTTTTGGTGTTTCCTTGCCGTTATATATAACGTTCACCCTTTTTCCTTTGGGGTAGACTTTTTGCCCCATGTACGTCTTCAAGACAATCTTTGTATCTCTCAAGGGTATATGTGAGAATAGCTGCTTGTAGTCCCTTCGGTTTATGACTGTTAGGGCTGATCCTGTGTCCAATTCCATTTTCACTTGGACTCCTGCTATCTTGAGCGTGACCCAGATAGTTTGGTGATCCTCCGTTTTGATCACATTATGTAGTTTCAGACAACCCAGCTCCTTGCTTCCGGATCCTGTATCACTTTTCTGTTCGTCTGAACTACTCTCCGTCACCTTATGTACCTTCTTGTACTTCTCCTGTGGAGATTTTTTGCTGCTGGTTTTCTTTCCCGACCTGCAGACTCTTGCTATGTGTCCTACTTTTCCACACTGTCTGCACACTTTGTCCTTGAACCAGCAATCATTATGGTCATGTGTTGTTCTGCTGCAGCGATAGCACTTCACTGTTCCGTATGACATTTCATTTGTGCCATATTCTTGCGGTCTCCGTTGTATCTCTGCTGCGCCCCGTGCTGCTGCTTCGTCTGATACTGCAATGCTGAAAGCCTTGTCCAGCCTAAGATCCTTTTCTGATAGAAGCCGTTTCTGAGTTCCTTCACTTTGAAGCCCACACACAAACTTGTCCCTTAAAGTATCTGCTAGTCCCGTTCCAAACTGGCAGTGTTTCGATAGCTTGCGCAGTTCCATTAAATACTCAGCATTACTTTCATCTTTATGCTGGTTCCTTTTGTGAAACTTAAATCTTTCTGCTATCAGCAGCGGTGTGGGGTTTAAGTGGTCCTGTAGGATTGACACTGTTTTCAAAATCCTTTTCCACTGGCTTCTCTGGGGTTACTAGGTTTCGTAGTAAGCCATACGTTTTTGCACCCATTGAATTCAACAATACCAGCGCTTTCTTGTCATCTGGCACTTCATTCGCCTTGCAGTATACTTCTATGCGTTCGACATATGTCGTCCAATCTTTGACTTCATTGTCGAACGCTGTGATACTGCCACTCTTTGGCATTTTTGGGTGTGGTTAGACTGGCTTAAAATGGCGTCTCCCGCGCTTTCCTTTCTTCCCCGCTGCGGCTTAAAATGGCGTCTCCCGCGCTTTCCTTTCTTCCCCACTGACTCTGCTCGGCCCTTGAACACCGGCTGCGCTCTGCGCGTTTTCCTGCACGCCTCTCTCCCCCGTTGACGC
Organism: Somniosus microcephalus; assembly: GCF_052327205.1. Taxonomy (NCBI): domain Eukaryota; kingdom Metazoa; phylum Chordata; class Chondrichthyes; order Squaliformes; family Somniosidae; genus Somniosus; species Somniosus microcephalus. The sequence continues at coordinate 26,758,258 of NC_141000.1, read as the reverse complement.
TGCTCAGCCCTTGAACACCGGCTGCGCTCTGCTCTCTCTCGCCCCTCTCCCCCGTTGACGCCGCTCGGTCCTGAACACCGGCTGCACCCTGTGCGCTCTACCCTCTCTCTCTCCCCCGTCGACGCTGCTCGGCCTTTTTCTGTGCCGTCGGTCGGCTCTAGCCGCCGCTGTCCGGGAAGGGTCTGCGCAGTACCTGTTGCCAGCCCGTTTCGCTGGACCACCGTGACTGGAAAGCCAAGCCTGACTCTTGACAGCCTCCCCTGCGATGCTCAAATCTCCGCTGGATGACTGGGGGGTTTCCCGTGGTCGACGCCCGTGCTTCTGGACTCGGCCTTCTTCCACTGTTCTCCAGGAGCGAATCCCTGGGAGGTGATGCAGAGTTGCAGGTAGGTTTGAATCTGCTCGTCGCCAATGTTAGATCCGTGTATCTTGATGTTGTGTCCTTCAATAATTAGACAAGAGACTGCAGGGAACGATCAACAGGTGTTTACTGAATGAGGGTTACTCTAGAACTAATTGTACAGATCACTACTCAGGGTTTATATACAGGTGTGGTCACTGCCGGTACTACAGTATACAGGAGCTGTAAAAAGTAGTTCTCCCCTTAAAGGTACATACATTACAAGCGCAATTACAAGCGCAACTCTAAACTCACTGTGCAAGACCAGTTTTCGTGGCGGTAGTCTCATCAGGAGGCCCAATGTAGCGTGATTGCAGCAAGAACTGCTTTCCCTTAAAGCAAGGCTGTCATTTTAGAAAGCAGTATGGTACCTTAAAGGGGAACTGCCTCCTAAAATGAAAAAAATTTAAATCATTCAAAAATAGGCAGCTTTTAGTCCTTAGAGCTCAACTGCCTTCTGAAAAAAAAATAACATTAAAAAGAATTCCCAAATGGGAGTCTCCGGCTCTTAAAGCTGAATTGCCTTCTGCACCTAAAAAAAAAAAAAAAAAAATGGGTAAAGTACGTCAGCACAAACACAAATGGCTCAGCACGCCAGGGAAGGGCACCCAGGGTCTCGCACTCTAGCTTTGTGCAGGGGATCAACACTGCAAGAGAGGTCCTCTGCCCTCCAGAATGAAGGATGTGGGGCTAGATCACCGAGGCCGTCACTGTTGGCAGTGTCACCCCCATGACCTGGCTCCAGTGTCCAAAGAATCGTCATGACCTCAGACCACTGGTCAAGGTCAGTGAATGCATCTTCAAAAGCCGTCTCCTACCAACTGCACCACCAGCCTCACACATTGCTTAATGCACGAATCGCGACCCCCCATCACTCGTATACCAACAATCTGTACCAAACATGAGGCACACCTCACATTCCTAGCTTCACCTCACCCACTTGGAGGAGATGGTGCTGACCATTCTTGGCAGGGGCATAGCTGAGCCATTGGCCAGTGGCGGGACTTAAAGGATACAAGATGCTGGTATCCTCGTATGTTATCCTCCTTCTCGCATGCACCTCTTGCTTTCCTGCCCTCTCCTCACCATAATGCTACTCTTGTGCTTTTCTCATTTCACTCACCCAAGAAATGCAGCCTGCCTTTCCAGTGGTTGACTAAGAACAGGGAGAGGAGAGTGACCAAGCCACCAGCTCCTCAAGGTCAACCTGCAAGGCCATCTGCAGTCTTCCCTACTTAAGTCAGCAGCCTTCCATCAGCCATTCTGCAACCACTGGGGTAGCACTGCGTGACATCAGTAGGATAGGCAAAGGCACACACAAGACAGTCACTAAGGGAATGCATAAGGGTCGTTAGTTGATTTCTTGATGTCATATTGGATGGATAGATGTATAAAGTTGGATTGGAAAGTGTGCTTTGTGGTGGCTTTTATTTCAGCATCGTGGCCAAGAGGACGCTGTGATGGTCAGTAACAGAGGGAAGGGAAGGTGTGGGACTAATGTTGAAAGGGGAATTGGGGTTGTGGTCACTGGTACCGCAGGCGGATGATTCCATCCCGGATATCCCGGCCAGAAAGGGGCTGTCTGGGTTGCATCCTTCCTTCTGCTTCCTCCACTTTTGTGTCTTCCTCTTCCCTCTGCAAGCAGATGCTGGAAATCTGAAATAAAAGCAGAAAATTCTGGAAATATTCAGCAGGTCAGGCAGCATCGCGACCTGAAACGTAAATTCGATTTCTCTCTCCATGGATGCTGCCTGACCAGCTGAGTACTTGCAGCATTTTCTGTCTTCTAAGAGGCCGCCTTTTACCATTTGAGGCCTTGCAAGCATCCAGCAGCACTCCCTGCACACTTCAAAAACTTTTATCATGTATTGCACCAAGCCACTACTTCAATAAAATATTTTAAAAATCCAGTCCAAAAGCCTAAATGCAAACTTACCTGAAAGATGTGTGTGTTCTTTTACAAAGTGCTGACAGCATCTCTGTCAGTCTTTTTTTATTCGTTCATGGGATGTGGGAATCGCTGGCAAGGCCAGCAATTATTGCCCATCCCAAGTTGACCTTGAGAAGGTGGTGGTGAGCTGCCTTCTTGAACCGTTGCAATCCGTGTGGTGAAGGTACTCCCACAGTGCTGTTAAGGAGGGAGTTCCAGGAATTTCACCCAGCAACGATGAAGGAACGGCAATATACTTCCAAGTCAGGATAGTGTGTGATTTGGAGGGGAACTTGGAGGTGGCGGTGTTCCCATGCGCCTGCTACCCTTGTCCTTCTAGGTAGTAGAGGTTGCAGGTTTGGGAGGTGCTGCTGAAGAAGCCTTGGCGAGTTGCTGCAGTGCATCTTGTAGATGGTACACACTGCAGCCAAGGTGTGCCGGTGGTGGAGGGAATGAATGTTTAAGGTGGTCGATGGGGTGCCAATTAAAGCGGGCTGCTTTGTCCTGGATGGTGTCGAGCTTCTTGAGTGTTGTTGGAGCTGTATTCATCCAGGCAAGTGGAGAGTATTCCATCACACTCCTTACTTGTGCCTTTATAGATGGTGGAAAGGCTTTGGGGAGTCAGGAGGTGAGACACTCGCCGCAGAATACCCAGCCTCTGATCTGCTCTTGTTGCCACAGTATTTATGTGGCTGGTCCAGTTATCAGCCCAAGCCTGAATGTCATCCAGGTTTTGTTGCATGCGGGCATGGACTGCTTCATTATCTGAGGAGTTGTGAATGGCGCTGAACACTGCAGTCATCAGCGAACATCCCCACTTCTGACCTTATGTTGGAGGGAAGGTCATTGATGAAGAAACCGAAGATGGTTGGGCCTAGGACACTGTCCTGAGGAACTCCTGCAGCGATGTCCTGGGGCTGAGATGATTGACCTCCAACCACCACAACCATCTTCCTCTGTGCTAGGTATGACTCCAGCCAGTGGAGAGTTTTCCCCCTGATTCCCATTGACCTCAGTTTTACTCGGGCTCCTTGATGCCACACTCAGTCAAATGCTACCTTTATGTCAAGGGCCGTCACTCTCACCTCACCTCTGGAATTCAGCTCCTTTGTCCATGTTTGGACCAAGGCTGTAATGAGGTCTGGAGCCGAGTGGCCCTGATGGAACCCAAACTGGACATCAGTGAGCAGGTTATTGGTGAGTAAGTGCCGTTTGATGGTAGGTGTCGTTGACCGTGCTATCACTTTACTGATGATTGAGAGTAGACTGGTGGGGTGGTAATTGGCTGGATTGGATTTGTCCTGCTTTTTGTGGATAGGACATACCTGGGCAGTTTTCCACATTGTCGGATAGATGCCAGTGTTGTAGCTGTACTGGAACAGTTTGGCTAGAGGTGCAGTTAGTTCTGAAGCACAAGTCTTCAACATGACAGCCGGGATGTTGTCGGGGCCCATAGCCTTTGCTGTATCTAGTGCGCTCAGCCGTTCCGTGATATCACATGGAGTGAATCGAATTGGCTGAAGACTGGCTTCTGTGATGGTGCGGATCTCAGGAGGAGGCCAATATGGATCATCTACTCGGCACCTCTGGCTGAAGATGGTAACAAATGCTTCAGCCTTGTCTTTTGACTCACGTGCTGGGTTCCACCATCATTGAGGATGGGGATATTCATTGCGCCTCCTCCTCCCATTAGTTGTTTAATGGTCCACCACCATTCATGACTGGATGTGGCAGGACTGCAGAGCTTTGATCTGATCCGTTGATTGTGGGATCGCTTAGCCCTGTCTATAGCATGCTGCTTCTGCTTTTTAGCATGCATGTAGTCCTGTGTTGCAGCTTCCCCAGGTTGGCACCTCATTTTTAGGTACACCTGGTGCTGCTCCTGGCATGCTCTTCTACACTCCTTATTGAACCAGGGTTGGTCCCCTGGCTTGATGTTAATGGTAGAGTGAGGGATATGCCGGGCCATGAGGTTACAGATTGTGGTGGAATATAATTCTGCTGCTGCTGATGGCCCACAGCGCTTCATGGATGCCCAGTTTTGAGTTGCTAGATCTGTTTTGAATCTGTCCCATTTAGCACGGTGGTAGTGCCACACAACATGATGGAGGGTGTCCTCAGTGTGAAGACGGGACTTCGTCTCCACAATGACTGTGCGGTGGTCAGTGCTACCATGGACAGATACATCTGTGACAGGTAGATTGGTGAGGACGAGGTCAAGTAAGTTTTTCCCTCGTGTTGGTTCTCTCACCACCTGTTGCAGGCCCAGACTGGCAGTTATGTCCTTCAGGACTCGGCCAGTAATGGTGCTACCGAGCCACTCTTGGTGATGGACATTGAAGGCCCCCACCCAGAGTACATTCTGTGCCCTTGCTACTCTCAGTGCTCCTTCCAAATGGTGTTCAACATGGAGGAGCACTGATTCATCAGCTGAGGGAGGGCGGTAGGTGGTAATCAGCAGGAGGTTTCCTTGCCCATGCTTGACCTGAAGCCATGAGACTTCATGGGGTCCGGAGTCAATGTTGAGAACTCCCAGGGCCACTCCTTCCCAACTGTATCCCACTGTGCCGCCAACCCTGGTGGGTCTGTCCTGCCGGTGGGACAGGACATACCCAGGGATAGTGATGGAGGAGTTTGGGACATCTACCTGTCCCAGATGCATCTGCTGAACACTCACCTTTGAGAGCGAGCTTAGGACGCGGCGCTGAACTCAGTGCAAAGGTCCAAGTTTGCAGAGCGTGGCGTTAAGTCGGCGTGACGTCACGCTCTCCAGATTTGCAAGTCCAGGGCCAGCGCTGCTAACAGAGGCGGGCGTTCATGCGGAGGCCGGTGTTTTTTCCAGGATTCTGTGCAAACGGGTGGCGGTAAATAACCTAATTTTTCCCCCTTAGTATCCTTTTATCTTTTGAAGGTTCTACTTACATCAGCGATGTTTAATAAAAGTAAAGCAGAAATACTTGAGTAACCCAGCACGCTGTGGGCACAGCCTTTTGATATCTGCTTTAAGTTGTCACTAAGTCTCTCTGATGTCACTCAGTGTTGACCGAGTGATTGAGTGGCCAAGTAGACAAATGGTCTTTGTTGTTTCAGTCAGTACCCGTTTCACGTGGATTTAGAGCACTTTCTCTCTGGCACGCACATGAGTGGGAGATACCAGGCAGTGCTAGGTAACCCTGAGTGAGGTAATAGGCTTTAAAGGCTTTGGCTCTACAAGGGAACCGATTTATACATCATTTAGCGCACACTTAACACTGAGAGCTGTCCACAGTGAAGCTAAACAAAGTCCCAACTTTGAATGAAATGGGAACCATTTTCTTAATCCACTCACTGACCACAAGACATTGTGGGAGTGTGCTCTCTCCATAGGGACAGTTGCAGAATTCAGGGTAAATCAGTGCCCGAACTAAAAGGCACGATTTCAATACCAGCTGTAAACTGGCACAAACTGTCACCGTAATGGACTGGAAGGTGTAGAGAAAATGGGCCCTAGCCCGCAGAGCAAGAGGGAGCAGATATCCAGTCTATCCATTCAATTGGGCTAGGTGTGTAATCCAGGGAGACTTTAGTGGAAGAAAATAATCACTTGAAAAATGGACCCAGGTCTTCGAAATCCATAATCCTTTGGGGTGATTATGTTTTTGCTCATACAATGTTTGCCAGTAATTAGTCGCAAAAAGACAACCTTAACATTGACTTACGGTATATTGAACCCAATACAGGTTACATTAGTGAACGAAAAGAACTTGCATTCATACAATGCCTTTCACCACCACAGGACATCCCAAACACTTCACAACCAATGAAGTACCTTTAGAAGTGTAGTCATTGTTGTAATGTAGGAAACATGGCAGCCAATTTGCACACAAGATTCCACAATTAGAAATGACATAAATGACCAGATCATCTGTTTGTTTGTTTTTTAGTGATGTTGGTTGCTGGATAAATATTGGTTAGGACATGGGGAGAATTATTGTGCTCTTTTTCAAATAGTGTCATGGGATCTTTTATATCTACCTGAGAAGGCAGACGGGACCTCAGTTTAATGTCAACCAAAAGACAGCACCTCCAATAGTGCAGCACTCCCTCAGTACTTCACTACAGTGTCAGCCTAGATTTTGTGCTCAAGTCTGTGGGGTGGGACTTGAACCCACGACCTCTGACTCACAGGTGAGTGCTACCACCGAGCCATGGCTCTGTGCTTAATACTGACTCACCCTCTGGTAGTGGCCTTCTGCAAGCCAAGGCAATTTTATATTATCAGAAGGATAATGTCATCAATGACCTTCCCTCCAACATAAGATCAGAAAGTCACACACCATCCTGACTTGGAAGTATATCACCATTCCGCCATCGTCGCTGGGTCAAAATCCTGGCACTCCCTCCTCAACAGCACTGTGGGAGTATCTTCACCACACGGACTGCAGCGGTTCAAGAAGGCGGCGGCTCACCACCACCTTCTCAATGGCAATTAGGGATGGGCAATAAAAATGCTGGCCTTGCCAGTGACGCCCACAGCCCATGAATTAATTTTAAAAAAGGATAATAAAATCTACTTCCACATATGCACTACTGAAAAATGATTAAACAGATGGAAGGGGAAGGGGAATAATCTCATACTACTGTAATATATTGTAACACAGACTGGTAAGAGATGGGTTTGCACCTATCTCAATGGGATGGCCCAATCTCAAGCAGGTGGTGGGATACCAAGCTGGCCAGGTAGCTGCTTGTTATTGCAGGAATCAAACCAAAAACCTCTTAATAGTTTACCTTTACATATCCAGGATGAGAAAAGGCCATCCTTCTGCTGATTCCTTGCCCATGCACCAACCGACCAATCATTCCTACAAGTCCAAGTCCTGGGAAAGGCAAAAAAAAGAGACCTCTTTCAAAGTATTTTCTGCGACCCCCGCCTCGACCATCTGCCAAGTTCTAGGGGCTTCCTAATCCATACGTTATTGTCCAGAATAATTTCCTTTTACCTTCCATATGTTTTGATCACCTCATTTGTTAGAAGTCCGTCTATCTGGACAGGTACAAAAAATAAAATAAAAAGACTAATGGAACATAAGAACAAAGAGCAGGAGTAGGCCATACGGTCCCTCAAGCCTGCTCCGCCATTCAATAAGATCACGGCTGATCTTTGACCTCAACTCGACTTTCCCGCCCTATCCCCATATCACTTGATTCCTCTAGAGTCCAAAAATCTATCTATTTCAGCCTTGAATATACTCAACGACTGAGCATCCACAGCCCTCTGGGGTAGAGAATTCCAAAGATTCACAACCCTCAGTAAAGAAATTCCTCCTCATCTCAGTCTGAAAAGGCCAGCCCTTTATCCTGAGACTATGCCCCCTAGTTCTAGACTCTCCAGCAGGGGAAACAACACCTCAGCATTTATTCTGTCAATCCCCCTCAGAATCTTATATGTATCAATGAGATCACCTCTCATTCTTCTAAACTCCAGTGAGTATAGGCCCATTCTACTCAATCTCTCATCATAGGACAGCCCTCTCATCCCAGGAATCAATCTAGTGAACCTTTGTTGCACTGCCTCTAAGGCAAGTATATTTGCTTCCTTAAATAAGGAGACAAAAACTGTGCACATTACTCCAGGTGTGGTCTCACCAGAACTCTGTACAATTGTAGCAAGACTTCCTCACTCTTGTACTCCAACCCCCTGCAATAAAGGCCAACATGTCATTTACCTTCCTAATTTCTTTCTGTACCTGCATGCTAACTCTCTGTGTTTCTTGTACTAGGATACCTAAATCTCTCTGAACACCAATATTTAATAGTTTCTCACTATTTAAAAAATATTCTGTTTTTCTATTCTTTCTACCAAAGTGAATAACCTCACATTTCCCCACATTATACTCTGCCACCTTATTGCTCACTCACTTAACCTGTCTATATCCTTTTGCTGGCTCTTTGCGTCCTCCTCACATCTTACTTTCCCACCTAGCTTTGTATCATTCGCAAACTTGGATACATTACACTCGATCCCTTCATCAAAGTCATTAATATAGATTATAAATAGCTGAGGCCCAAGCACTGATCCCTGTGGCACCCCACTAGTTACAGCCAGCCAATCTGAAAATAACCCGTTTATCCCTACTGTCTGTTTTGTGTCTGTTAACCAGTCCTTTATCAATGCTAATACATTACACCCAGCCCCATGTACCCTTATCTTGCTTCACAACCTTTTATGTGGCACCTTATCAAATGACTTTTGGAAATCCAAATATACTACATCCACTGGTTCCCCTTTATCCACCCTCCAAAACTCTAATAAATTTGTCAAACACGATTTCCCTTTCATAAAACCATGTTGACTCTGCCTAATCATGCTATGATTTTCTAAGTGCCCTGTTACCACTTCCTTAACAATGGATTCCAGCATTTTCCCGACGACCGATGTCAGGCTAACTGGCCTGTAGTTCCCGGTTTTCTCTCTCCTTGAATAGCGGGATTGCATTTGCTACCTTCCAATCTGCTGGGACTGTTCCTGAATCTAGGGAATTTTGGAAGATCACAACCAATGCATCCACTATCTCTGCAGCCACCTCTTTTAGAACCCTAGGATGTGGGCCGTCAGGTCCAAGGGATTTGTCGGTTTTTAGTCCCACTAGTTTCTCAAGTACTTTTTCTCTACTGGTATTAATTACCTTTAGTTCCTCGCTCTCATTAACTTCTTGGTTCCCCACTATTTTTGGTGTACCTTTTGTGTCTTCTACAAATACAAAATATTTGTTTAAAGTCTCTGCCATTTCCTTGTTTCCCAATATAACTTCATGTTGGCCTTTCTCTCAAGGGGGTGAAGTGGTGAAGTGATGTTACAGCTACACAGAGTTTTGGTTAGACCCCATCTGGAGCGTTACATTCAGTACTGGACACCGCACCTCAAGAAGGATATATTGGCCCTGGCAGAGTCACCAGAATGATATCGGGGCTAAAAGGGTTAAATTATGAAGACAGATTGCATAAACTAGGCTTGTATTCCCTTGAATATAGAAGATTAAGGGGTAATCTAATTGAGTTGTTTAAGATGCTTAATAGGGTAGATAGAAACTGTTTCCTCTGGTGGGGGGAGCCAAGAACAAGGGGCATATCCTTAAAATTAGAGCCAGGCCATTCAGGGGTGATGTCAGGAAGCACTTCTTCACACAAAGGGCAGTGGAACTCTGGGACTTGCTCCCTCAAAAAGCTGTTGAGGCTGGGTCAAGTGAAAATGTCAAAACTGAGATTGATAGATTTTTATTATGCAAGGCTATTAAGAGTTATGGAACCAAAGTGGAATGGAGTTAAGATACAGATCAGCCATGATCTAATTGAATGGCGGAACAGGCTCGAGGGGCTGAATTGTCAACTCCTGTTCCTATGTTCCTACCACCTTCTCGAAAGACTGCAAGAAATCCAGCTCCACTACTGCTTCCAGAATCCCCTTCAACAGAGCAAACACCCACTGGGCAAAGTGAAACCTCCGGATATTCAACCTCACTCCGTGCTTTCTCAGATTTTATGGATGGCCCTCATTCTACCCAACCCTATCACATCGAGCACAATCTACATGTATGGTGCCCATGTCGTTATTAATCTTGAATACCTGGATCAGATGGTCTAAGAGACCCCAAGGGGGGTTCTGCACACCTTCACCACTGCGGCAATAAAACTGGCAGAGCAGATCGCCTGTAATAGAATCCGCCCAATATTCATTTCCCATCTTTCCTGCAAGTATAAAGCCAAGGCATCAGATTTATCTTAATAGCTCAGTGATGCCTGGCTTGGGGGGTCATCTGTGCTGCCCTTCACCAGAGTCCCAATGTCCTTCCTGAGGTGAAATGATCAAAAATAAAAAAGAGAAAAAGCTGGAAATACACAGCAGGTCAGTCAGCATCTGTAACAAGAGAAGACAAGGTTATGATGCTTCAGGTGGCTACTCTCCATCAGAACACAAAATTGGAACCAGTGCTGCAAATGAGGTTGTAGCAAAGCTCATTACAATCGATTGGGTGGGAGGGGCAGGGCGATCGCGGAGAGTGGGGGTCGCAGGGCGACAACGGCCCAGATTATTTTTGTGGTCCCTAGAGATACACTTTTGCTCCTCCAAGGCCTAGAAAAATAATTTGACATATGCCTTTGGCCGGGCCTCTTCAGATCCATCGCCCTTGGAACTGGTTGGATTGTGCACTGTGCAGGCTTTGACCTAAAATGGCAATCAGTGTCCTATATACGTTGCAGCCCCCCGATTTCCATATTAAAAGGGACCTATGGTCTGAAACAGTCAGGTGCTTTGGAAATCCAGTGGAAGCCCCTTTCAAAATGGAGCCGGTCACATTGCCGGCGGTAACAGCAGTAAAGCTACCAACCCCATTTTGAGGCTGTTACTGCCCCGATAACACCAGGCAAGGGCAGTGAAAATCAACCCCTTTTAAACACCACAGAAGATTAACTGATAATTTAACAAATGAATCGTTCAGAAGACTGTGTCCATGAAAGTTTTTTTTTAATTTTGTTTTTACAGGTACGAGGTTTGTCCAGAAGCTCCTGGAGGAGTGTAGTTCCTCAGTTCACCACAGCAAGAAGCACCTCTTTCATTCCTTCCCGCGGCTTCCTCCCCCAGAGCCTCAGCTATGCACCAGACAGATACCGTCGCCGCCGGCAGGTTAACCACAAACCGCAGCACACGGGTGCGTTCAGCCGATTCCGAGGGAGCTCCCAAGAAGACATCTGGATTGGTTGCCATGGAGATTCTGGCAGGACAGCCAGCAGTGCCTCTGGGAATTCACGGGTGGCCCAGCGCAGTAAGTCCTTGTTCTGTCTGCCGACCTTCAGCAGCTCAGCATCCTCTTCGCCATCTTCATCGCCGCTGGGCAACCTGGCCCTTTCACCGCGCGGCAGAGGTCCGAAAATCAGAATCCCGGCACTTGGCGTCACCTCTGGCATCGCCGTCCATGGCCTCGAAGATGCAGCAGAGACCGATGTCGACACCGGGCTAACCACATCCTGCTCCGACCTGTCTGCTCACTCGACACTGAATGGGTTTGGCAAAGATTTAGACGCCGCTCTCCCATCTCTGGGGAAGTGCAGCAGCAAGCAAGGACCTTTATCCTCGACGGACAATTCTCTTCCTTCCTTCTGCGAGCTCTCCACCAGCTCATTTCCTCAGTTCCCGGAATTCTCTTCCTGCTGCCTAACCTCGCGCACACCATCTCCCCGTGCCTTCACTGCAACATCTTGGCTCTGCTCCAGAGCAAAACAATCCTCTTCTTTGCAGGCAAACCGTGCAACAGACAATGAAAACTGCCCTGAAGGCCAACAATCCACTGCTCTCCAAGAGGGAGAGCAAGAATTTTACATCTGACCCATTTTGTTCGGCAAGATTGCCTTCCTGTTGTCATTAAATATCTTGAACAATGGTACGTATACAGAGCCGCCAACAGATTTTTAAGCTGGTGGTTAATAGACTGGAGGCAGGAAGAGTGCTGCTAACGGTAACCCAGGTCACTTTGCTGCTGTGGGTCAAGGTGAGCTTCAGCGTTACCAATAACAACGCAGCTGTTCCGAAGCATCACCGATGACAGCAGGCTAACAAAATCCCTTCAGAAGTGCCACTTTTAAACGTTTTTCAAAAACACCGCAGCCTTTGTGTCAGAAATCCGGAATGGGTTAGAGTTCAAGAATAAAAGCACTGAGGTTGATCACAGAAGCCAACACTGCTGTGTGAGCAGTTTGTAGGAATTTCTGGTTTCCAAGACTTAAATTCCTGCTGACAAGAGTTGTGGCCCCTTTGTTCAAACATTATTCAACTTGTTCCTGATAAGCAGCTGCTTAAACACCTGTGCTGCTTTATTGATCACAAACTTTAACCAGAAACCCTAGGGCCTAAATTTTCCGATCAATGTTATCACCTTAATCCATTTTGGGTTAATACCAGTGTTAAAATAATGCCAATCGGAAAATCGATGCCCTCCTCAAGGCTGATTCAGCCAAGTACTATGTACCTGATTAAATTGCATCCAATCAGGACAAGACTTTAGGATCACTGTTCCTTCATCGCTGCTGGTTCAATATCCTGGAATTCCCTACCTAACAGCATTGTGGGGGCACCTGCACCACACAGACTGCAGTGGTCCAAGAAGGCAGCCCATCACCACCATTTCATGGGCAACTAGGGATGGGCAATAAAAAACAGACGTGTCTGCACCTCCCACATCCGGGGAGCGAATAAAGTCATGTGGGCATGCCCATTTTGTAGTCATTTAGACTCAGCCCACTTGTAATTTGATAAATTGAATAATCGTTAATTGACTAAATAAAATACAAATCTTAATCTTAGTTTAAGGCATCACTTTATGGACTGTTAACTCTAATATACTAGTAGATAGCACTATTGTGCATTTAGTCTTTTATCAGTGATCCTTGTACAGTGTGAAGTGTTCTGGCATTATTTATTGTATAAATTAAAAATGGAGTCTATTGATAAAATATGGCATTATAAGGCATTAAACTAATATATAAATATTAATAACTGGAAACACGCTAAAGACATGACCAGAAGTCGAACTCTGACCTTTGATCTGTGGCTGGTCCCCAGGAGCCTTGGCCATCAGCCACTCGTATCAGGAGATTGGGCAGCATCTATCCAGAATGTTGGCCTAACTCTCTGCCAGTAAAATCGGCCCTTATATTCTCCACTCCACACTCCCCCGCCCTACTGATGCTTCACACCCGTCAAAGTAATGACCTCATCTACTGTTAGTGGTACATAGAACAAGAGCAGGCCATTCAGCCCCTCAAGCCTGCTCCACCAATCAATTAGATCATGGCTGATTCGTATCTTAACTCCATCTAGCCGCCTTGCTTCTGTAACCCTAAGTGCAAAAACAGTTGGCAACGAGAAGGAGTGTAGATATTACCCAAACCTCCCGCCAAAACAATCCACCATCACATCTCCATGGGAACTGGTGACACTGGTAAAATGATCCCGTTCAACATTTTTCTTTAAGAAAATGCAAATGTTGGCACCATTTTATTTGCTGCGTTTCTGTTTTGGAACAATGAGGCCCGGGGTTTAAACAGAATCCGATACACATTATTGGGTTTACTTTAATGTGGTGCTTGTGAATTTACAGGTCCTTCTCACCATTACGTTAAACTCAATAATGGTGTAATGTCTTTATTTAACAGGTAAAATAATTGACGCGTTTCTGGCGTTGGTGAGGTTCCCAGCAGTGCAATAAAGGTTGTTCCTTCGTTCTCCGTGACTTTTTTATTTCCCTTCTTTGCCAAAGTTTTGGATCGGTCATGTTTAGACCAGCAAACAGTGTTACTTCTGTGCTTCACCAGTCTCACCGCCAAACTCCTGCCACAAAGGATTTTGGAGCAGTGACTTCTAATGTTATCCAACCCATGGCCTAGGCTGGGTTACAGGTTAGATTAAAGGTGCACTGCCTTCCTGAAAATGTGTTTCACAGATTCATACAGCACAGAAGGAGGCCATGTCTGTGCCGGTCTTTGAAAGAGCGATCCAATTAGTCCCACTCCCCTATTCAACTATTGAATCTGGTTCCACCATCCTTTCAGGCAATGCATTCCGGATCATAACTCGCTGCATTAAAAAGCAATTCTCATCTTCCCTCTGGTTCTCTTGCCAATTACATTAAATGTGCGTCCTCTGGTTACCGACCCTCCCACAGTTTCTCCTTATTTACTCTATCAAAACCCCTCATAATAATACCTCTATTAAATCTCCCCTTAACCTTCTCTGCTCTAAGGAGAACAATCCCAACTTCTCTAGTCTCTCCACGTAACGGAAGTCCCTCATCCCTGTTTGGAGTAATTTTTTTTATGCGTAAGAATGGAAAATAGCCCCCCAAAAAAGCCACACATTATTCTCATCGTAACAACAGCAGCCAAAGGCTGTGGAATGATAAGTTTGGAAACGATTTATTCGTTAGAGAAAATGAACAAATTCCATACTCCCAATGGGAGCTTCGCTCAAGGAGATAGGGTCACTGTTCTCTGACCGAAACTCCCATTGGGGCCATGGGATTGGTCAATTCACCCTATTGTGTCATATCCTGCTGGACAAACAAAAGGAAGGTTGGCCAAGCGCCTTTTAATCAACCAGCAAGGAGGCACTGTTTGCCTGCTCCACATTACAGAGAACGAATCCGATACCATATTCCGTGTGTACTGTACATTGTAACTGGTTTCTACAATTAAAGTGCTTTTTTTCCTGAGGTAGAATTCATGTCTTTAATGGGAATTAGATAATGCTATTGATGTGTGAATAATTGGCCTCAAGTAATGTACCTGTGGGTGCGATGGGGCCATATATTAAAGCTTTGTTCAGCAGTCACCATATTTACCCTACCCCTGCAGAATTTTTGATAAATCCAGAGTTTTCAAAAGAGCTTGTGATAAATTTGTGACTTTTGCAGATATGAGTGTAACTGGACAGAAAAATGCCTTAAGATTAGGGAAGAACACCTGACGTCCTCACCTGGTCTGGCCTATATGTGACTCGAGTCCCACACCAACGTGGTTGGCTCTTGACTGCCCTCTGAAATGACCCAGCAATCCTCTCAGTTGTATCAAATCGCTACAAAGAATAACAGCATTGTGGGGGCACCTCCGCCACATGGACAGCAACGTTTTAAGAAGAAAGCCCATCACCAGGGCAACTAGGGATGGGCAATAAATGCCAGCTGTGCCAGCAATGCCTTTAACCTGAGAATGAATAAAATATAATGTACACTGGCCGTGTTAAAATGAACAGATTATTGTGATAAATATATAAGTGCGTTGTTAATATGTCACTGTGGACATTGTATCAACAGTGTGGGGCACTGTTATATTCAAAAACTGCAGCCAATAGCAAATGAATGTTCCTTCACTGTCGGCTCCAAGCCGGCAGCACAGACCCAGGCCCTGAGTTGCGTGAGCAGGTGCACCCTCCATGGAGCAAGAGCTGGGTTGCATTCCACTCGCTGCTGATTTTGTTGAAGGTCATGGGGTCAGGTTACAAAAAGCAGCCCTTTGGAATCTGAAGGGGGGCAGCCCCAAGTTCACTGGGGCCTCCTCCCCCTATACTAAAGTTTTTATTAAATCACAAATTACACACTGGAAATGAGCCTTTTCACTTCCAACAGTGCCTCAGCCTCTGTACGACCAGTCACAAGGAGTTAAGCGAGATTGGGCCAATGACTCTTCACCCAGTTCTTTGGGGAAGTGCCTTATCAAAGCTTGGCTCTTGTGCCAAGACTGTATGGCTATGATTGGTGTCTCACCACTTGGGGGTAGTATGGGTAGAATGCATGTCCTACCATGCTACAGTTGACCATGACACGTGCCATCTGCTCTACTTCAGTCTATTCTAGAAATGTGCAGATGATATGGTCAGGTTAGCAATCCTAATCTCAAATATTTCAAATTTGAGGCCCTCGGTTTAAAAACTTTCTCATCTCAGAACTAATATTGACAAACAATGTAAATTAAGTTAGTTATATTCATAGGTAGGAAGTTCTAGTATTTGGACCCAGCCATGATGAAGGAATGGTGATATATGTCTAAATCAGCTACTTGGAGGAGAGAGTGTAGGTGATGGTGTTTCCATGCACCTGCTGACCTAGTCCTTCTTAGGGTTCATATAATGAGTATGAAATGTAGACTGAGGGATTAGTGATGTTATCTAATGCCTTAGTTTGGACAGTTGTATTTTAATGACACCCAGAAATCTACCAACTCTATACACTTAACCTTCTATAAATAAAGTTTTAGCGAAAACTTGCTGTGAATACTATGGGTAAATTGCTTTTTGCTTTACTTCTCTCTTCAGTGCTTTGTGAAAATTTCCCACAATCTATCCCCAGGACAAATTGACTATTTGACATATTAGCACAGAATTGTTTCTCTGATTGTTGAACCATCAAGGGAAATATTTGGAAGAACAGACTAACGCCCCATCTCACAAGGAGCAAGTGCAGGGGAGTGGGACTAATTGGTAGCTTTTCAGAGAGCCGACACAGGCTCAATGGGCCGAATAGCCTCCTTTTGTACTGTATGATTCTATGGCAACGAGCAGGTTGTGCACTGAACAAAATGGCAGCTGAGAACCTCTGATGCCTTGTTGAACATTCACAATGGCTGCTGCAGACATCTGTTGGCCTCCTGAAAATCCCAAAGAAACACATCAATGGAAATCACTTACATTATTGTTTTTACAGTAGGCATTCCTGCACGATGTGAGACTCCCTTTGGAGTTGGGAACCCTGGCTGGTGATAGTATTTTTGCAGAGAACATTTTCGTGGCTGCCACCTTGTTAGTTCTTGGCAGATGTTCCTGCCTGACTCGTAGTGTACTGACCCCACTTGAATTTAGAGGTCAGCCTCATTTAACTATGATGGGCAAGCTCTAGGCTTGGGAAACACCTCTCATTGGCAGCTTGCTCATCAGGGGAGCAGGATATTGCATTCTACAGTAGAACATAAAGACCTACAGCAACTTAAAGGGGCAGACGTCCATTATTAAACTGCAAAACAACAGCTGGTTTCCAAGGAGTGGAGTGATCTACACAGCCTCCCTATCTCTGTAACCTCCTCCAGCCCTACTATCATCCGAGAACTCCGTGTTCCTCCAATTCTGACCTCTTGTGCACCCCCACTTCCTTCACCCCACCATTGGTGGCCGTGCCTTCAGCTGTCTGGGCCCTAAGCTCTGGAATTCCCTCCCTAAATATCTCTCCTTCTCTACCTCTCTTTCCTCTTTTAAGATGCTCCTTAAAACCTACCTCTTTCACCAAGCTTTTGGTCACCTGTCCTAATGTCTCTCTGTGGCTGTGTCACTTGTTGTCTGATTACACTGTGAAGCACCTTGGGACGTTTTACTACATTAAAGGCACTATATAAATGCAAGTTGTTGTTATTTACAGCCAGACTGTAGAGACTCTTCTCGCAGAAGTGAGGAAGAGATCACCTCTCATTCTTCTAAACTCCAGTGAGTATAGGCCAAGAAGAGTAGTCCAGGACAATGGGAGGAGGTGGCCACCGGCGCCAATGCCGCCTCACAACTCCATGCACACAGAAGCAGGGATGGAAAAAGTTCAATGACCTTAGCAGATCTGCCAATCTGGGAGCTCCACTATGATCTTCCTCAGAGGAGGAGGAGAAGGACACCAATGCCTGGAGGATCAGCAGCATCCCACCTTGTCTGCTGAGCGCAGGGGAATCATGGGACTTGTTTTTAAACGATGGGTACTTTTTGAGCAGCAAGCATTGGTATAGATATTGGAGGACCACGCCAAGAAGTGTCCAGCAGAGTCCACTAGCTTCACGTAGAAAGCCTTTTATGATGGTGGGACAATTCTGCAGTCCACCACACCATCAACAGTAGAGGTCTTGTTACAAATTTCCTCTCGGGTTCAACATCACCGATCACTCCGTGTTTTCCCTGTGATCTAGCGAGTACCTTTACTGCCTGATATCCAGTTAAACACTAGCATGACCCAAAGGCCCTAACAATAAGAGCCCTCTTTGTGTGTACTGGTTGCTGTGATCTTGACTGTGCCGCCAGATGCACTTCTGCTATTTTTCATGAGGTGCATTATAGCGAGATGAGGCAAGTTGCAAACCAACAAACTGGTTTATTTTGCATGTACAATATGAATGAACAGAATGCATTTCTGAGTGAATTACATTTATTTCACATTCAGTGTCAGCTGTGGCTCAGTAGGTAGCACTCTCGCCGTTGAGTCAGAAGGTTGCGGGCTCAAGTCCCATTCCAGAGACTTAAGCACAAAAATCTAGGCTGACACTCCAGTGGAGTGCTGCACTGTTGGAGGTGCCGTCTTTCAGATGAGACGTTAAGCCGAGGCCCCGTCTGCGCTCTCAGATGGATGTAAAAGATCCCGTGGCACTATTTCGAAGAAGAGCAGGGGAGTTACCCCCACTGTCCTGACCAATATTTATCCCTCAGTCAACATAACAAGAACAGATTATATGGTCATTATCATATTGCTGTTTGTGGGAGCTTGCTGTGCACAATTGGCTGCCGCATTTCCTACATTACAACAGTGACTACACTTTAAAAGTACTTTAGCAAAATACTGCGGATGCTGGAAATCTGAAATAACAGAAAAAGCTGGAAAAACTCAGCAGGCCAGGCAACATCCGTGGAGAGAGAAACAGAGTTAACGTTTCAGGTCGAAACCATTCACAAAATTCCTTGATTATATTTAAGAGGGATGTTTGATTAATGCAGCTGAAAATGGGTTTCAACCTGAAACGTTGACTCTATTTCTCTCTCCACAGATGTTGCCTGGCCTGCTGAGTTTTTCCAGCTTTTTCTGTTGTTACTTCAAAAGTACTTCATTGGCTGTGAAAGGCGCTATATAAATACAAGTCTTTCTTTCTTCATATCACTCCTTGTACCATAGAGAATAAAGTACACCACTGTACTCATGTAACAGGCTACACTCACTTTACACATTGGTAATCCCTACGCTAACCGGCACTAACTTTTCTCTTGCAGGACAGGCATGTTCATATCTTAACCAGGAGACTCCCAGCCTCGCTCCAATTAGCAAGCGAGGCATTCCTGCCTTTTTTACTATTCTAGACTCAAACCTGTTGCAGACTGGCCCCGCCAAAGAGAAAGAGACAAGAGTTAACGAATGACCCTCTCCTCAGCTCTCTGCATCAAGGATTGGCTCCCCAGGCTGTCAATCAAATGTGCATGGGAAAACTTCTCTCCCTCCAAGGTGTAGGAGCCATGGCAATGACATTACCTGTTTAGTTAGGTCTCCTTCTGATCACAATGAATGGAAGCCATTCTTGCTTTACAAGCGAGACAAACTTGTACTTGGACAAACTTACACTAAACATCCGTAAGACAAAGGTCCTCTACCAACCTGCCCCCGCCACACAGTACTGCCCCCCCGATTATCAAAATCCACGACAAGGCCTTGGACAACGTGGACCACTTTCCATACCTCGGGAGCCTACTGTCAACAAGGGCAGACGTCGACGATGAAGTCCAACACCGCCTTCAGTGTGCCAGTGCAGCCTTCGGTCGCCTGAGGAAGACAGTGTTTGAAGACCAGGACCTCAAACCCGGCACCAAGCTCATGGTCTACAGAGCAGTAGTGATACCCGCCCTGCTGTATGCCTCAGAGACATGGACCATGTACAGCAGGCACCTCAAAGCACTGGAGAGGTACCACCAACGCTGCCTCCGCAAGATCCTGCAAATCCATTGGCAGGATAGGCGCACCAACGTCAGTGTTCTTGCTCAGGCCAACACCCCAGCATCGAAGCTTTGACCATGCTCGATCAGCTCTGATGGACGGGTCACATTGTCCGCATGCCCAATATGAGACTCCCAAAACAAGCGCTCTACTTGGAGCTCCGGCACGGCAAGAGAGCCCCAGGTGGGCCGAGGAAACACTTCAAGGACACCCTCAAAGCCTCCTTGAAAAAGTGTAACATCCCCACCGACACCTGGGAAACCCTGGCCCAAGACCGCACAAAGTGGAGGAGAAGCATCCGGGAAGGCGCCGAACACCTCGAGTCTCTTCACCGGGAGCAAGCAGAAGCGAAGCGCAAGGAGTGCATGTCAACCCAAGCACCTCACCCACCCGCCCCTTCAACCACCGTCTGCCCCACCTGTGACAGAGACTGTAGGTCCCACATTGGACTAATCAGTCACCTGCGAACTCATTTTTAATGTGGAAGCAAGTCATCCTCGGTTCCGAGGGACTGCCTAAGAGAAGAAGACAGGTGTGAACATCTCTGGAAACCACCTCCCATTGTCTCAAAACTGATATGGACAACAGGTTTAAATGGCCAACCTTTGAGAGAGTCCAGTCACTCTCTGTTCAGTGATTGTTTGCTATCAAGTCAAAAAAGTATGCTGGAACTCTGGGAATTAACTCTTTGTAGCAGAAATTAAAGGAAAAATAGGTTAAGAATCTCAAACTGCTAAACCACCCCTTCATCCCCTCCCTGCAATGCTGGAGGATCCAAGAGCAGTCAAGGCTTCACAAATGAATGCTCAATCTGTTGCCATAGAAACATGGGATTTTAAACAACAACAGGCTTTGGAATTGATTGGAAAGTGTCATGTGACAGAACTTCGCTGAACCTATCAATGCCATTAGAAAAAAAAAAGGAAGACTTACATTTATATAGTGCCTCTCCTGGCCTCAGGATGTCCCAAAGTGCTTTACAACCAACAAAGTACTTTTGAAGTGTGGTCACTGTTGTAATGTAGGAAATTCAGCAGCCAATTTGTGCACAGCAAGATCTCACAAACAACAATAAGATAAATGACCAGATAATCTGTTTGAAAGATATTGTTTGAGGGATAAATATTGACTAGGATACCAGGGAGAAATCGCCTGCATTTCTTCAAATAGTGCCATTGGATCTTTTCCGTCCACCTGAGAGGGCAGACAGGGCCTTATATGCCTGGTTAAAGAAATGGAGGTAGAGTTTCCACTTTCGACGCAATCGGCGATCCGGGCGCAAAGTGCACCCAAAATTGTGCTCATTTTGAGCAGTGTTTTTTCCTTGGGTTGACGCTCAAACTCATTTGCATATTGCCAAACCCAAAATCTGCCATGAACCAGCGCAATCGGGCAACGTTTTTGAACAGAATTTTTTTTTTTTTTAATTTTGCTTCAAAAAAAATTCCTTGATTATATTTAAGAGTGATGTTTGATTAATGCAGCTGAAAATGCGTTCATCACAAAAAAGCATTTTAATCACTGCGTCCAGTCCACCACCTGTGAGTAACCCGATTTTGAATAACTCAATGGCTTTAAAAAAACTATATAGAACCATTTGCTAGTTATACTGGAGTACAGTAGTCAGTTTGAGTAAATTAAAAGAAATTCTAGTTTTGTGGGCGGGGCCAGCTTCTAGCACAATAGATTGCGGAATCTTGAGTTGTGCTGAATATAATCTGCGCTTAAAATTCCCATTTTTTGCAATGGTATGGCCGATTTCGGTTGGATTGCGCCCGAAAAAACCAACACAACTGTGCGGAAACTGCAGGCCATGGAGTGGAACTGTTCAATGCTGGTACCTGATACTTTTACATACATCTGACAGATTTTAAAAAAAAATCTTTAATCATACTGACTTTAGTCTTGTGGAATGATCAAGAACAGATGTGATTTATAACAGTGCAGAGTATCTCACAATTCTAAATCTGCAATGTTACCTAAATTCATTGACCCACCTCATCCCTTCCCCCTCACCAATAATTCACACAAATTGGAGTTTTAGTCTAACAACAAAAAGCTTAAGTGCTGTGTTAAATCTACATTAAACCTACATCTGAACTTGACAATTGTCAGAAATTCCAAACTGCCATGAACAAAGCAGCCGAGCTCCCGCACTGCCATTTTCTGTCAGTTATCGACAGTCGGGATATCTCTTCCATTTTTCTAGCTGAAATGAGAAGTCACTATCTCTGATGCAGTTATCCAATATGAATGCTTCACTCAGCCTATAACCATGGATTTGATAGAGGTGTTCAAAATTGAGAGTGGTTTTGATAGAGTAAATAAGGAGAAACTGTTTCCAGTTGCAGGAGGGTCGGTAACCAGAGGACACAGATTTAACATAATTGGCAAAAGAACCAGAGGGGAGATAAGGAGAATTTTATTTACGCAGCGAGTTATGATGATCTGGAATGCAATGTCTGAAAGGGTGGTGGAAGCAGATTCAAAAGTAACTTTCAAAGGAAATTGGATGTATAAGAAACATTTGTAGGGCTAGGGGGAAAGAGCACGAGAGTGGGACTAATTGGATAGCTCTTTCAAAGAGCAGGCACAGGCACGATGGGCCAAATGGCCTCCTTCAGTGCTGTATCATTCTATTCGGTCCAATTCTATGATTTACTCTGCTAATATATTCACAATATTATCAAATATTATCACATTGTAAGCAACTGCTTCACCCTTCAACAGAGATGAGGGAGGATATTTCAAGGGAGAATATAAACAGACAGAATCAGCACACAGGGAAGAAATGGGAGAAGCAGAGAGCTGTCAGAACTAAACTGGGAACAGAGTTGCTGGCGGTGCAACATGTTACATAATCAATTAACAGCCGAGAAACAATTAAGATACAAAGTAAAATGTCAGGATGCTATTCACAGGAAGTGTAGGAAGTATTACTGAAAAAAAAAGTGTGGTACAAAGAGTGCTGCTATAATGAGATGGGGATGTAAAAGCAATAGGAGTGTGGTAACATAAAGCAGATCTAGGTCATTGCAACAGGGAACCTCAGCAGACAATTAAGGAGGACAAAAGAAGCACTGGCAGTTCATCAAATGCAATTCTTTCCAAAGAACGCAATATAATTTTCAACACAGAGAAGCTTGAAAATTGTAGAAAAATAAAGGAAATGCTTTACAATCTGAAGGCTTTAGAAGGCCGGAACAGAGAGTTTAACCAAACAAAAGTGGGGATAATGGCACATCAAATGTCTGTCTGCCTGTTGTGTTCTGCCCTCGGGAAGGTCCTAACACAAGTCTCACACGTGAGATTCTTGAGCCACTTACTAAGGAAGAGTAGCTGAGGCGGTTTCCCGTTGCCTTCCTCATGTTTTTTTTAATCTTCAGAGTACCTTTTTCTAGTTGGGCTGCAACCAAGGCTAAAGAGCCCCACCTACCATTTACAACACCCATCGGACGCAAGTATCCCTTCTGGATGTCAACCCAGTGTTCAGAACTGGCGTTCAGGTCTCCGCTCGCTGGGGCTGTCTGGAGTGGGGCCCGAACCCAACCCTTCTGAGCCAGTGGATATTCCATCCAGGTGCAAGTACTCCTCTGGGTGTCAGCCCAGTATTTAGAGACCATAGTCTGGTCTCTGAACTACAGTAGCTTTCCACCTCCCATGAAGCCACTGGGGAAGCACCTTATAGGACCACTAGAGCAGATAAGTGAACACAAGACAGGAACTAGGGACTCACACCAGGGTGGATAATTCATTTTGGGAGGTGCTTTGGGACGTCCAGAGGTCATTACATAAATTATATAAATGCTAGTTCTTTCTTTATCATTTGAAAGGTAATCAATCCCATTTTAGGTCAATCAGGGCTGTCTTTTTGTGCTGTCATGGGCAGAATTTCTGGGATAGCCCAAGAACACCGGTTGACTCCTCCTCTTCCGCCCCACCCCAATGTTTCCGCAAGTCGGAAGGGGAGTGGGTAGAAAACTCCTGTGATGCAACCTCCCCAGCCCCGGACGTCAGACCCCCCATTCATTTATTTCTTTCCTTAACATTTTAAGTATACAGTACTATTTTTTTTAAATAGGTAGGAAGAACGAGGAGAGGCAATATAAACTAAAGGGTACAATCCTAAAGGGGGTGCATGAACAGAGAGACCTGGGGGTATCTGTGCACCAATCGTTGAAGGTGGCAGGGCAGGTTGAGAAAGCGGTTAAAAAACCATACGGGATCCTGGGTCTCATGAATAGAGGCATAGAGTACAAAAGCAAGGATGTTATGAAGAACCTTTATAAAACACTGGTTCGGCCACAACTGGAGTATTGTGTTCAGTTTCGGGCACCGCAGTTTAGGAAGGATGTGAAGGCCTTAGAGAGGGTGCAGAAAAGATTTACAAGAATGGTTCCAGGGATGAGGGACTTCAGTTACGTGGATAGACTGGAGAAGCTGGGGTTGTTCTCTTTGGAGCAGAGAAGGTTGAGAAGAGATGTGATAGAGGTGTTCAAAATCATGAGGGGTCTAGACAGAACAGATAGAGAGAAACTGATCCCATTGGCAGAGGGGTCGAGAACCAGAGGACACAGATTTAAGATGATTGGCAAAAGAACTAAAGGTGACATGAGGAATAGCTTTTTTACGCAGCGAGTGGTTATGATCTGGAATGCACTGCCTGAAAGGGTGGTGGAGGCAGACTCAATCGTGGCTTTCAAAAGGGAATTGGATAAGTACCTGAAGGAAAAAATTTTGCAGGCCTACGGGGAAAGGGCGGGGGAGTGGGACTAGCTGAAGTGCTCTTGCAGAGAGTTGGCATGGGCTCGATGGGCCGAATGGCCTCCTTCTGTGCTGTAACCGTTCGATGATTTTTTTTATGTTGCAGAAATGTAACGATTAACTATTCTTAACTACACACTTCGAACTATAAGAATCAGTGTCAACTCTGTGTAAATGAGTGATTGACGATGGTGAATGTACTTAAAATAAGTACAGATCGAAGAGTTAAAATGACAAGTCTGGTCCATTCTTCCATACAAATTTCAAAAAGCTCCCCTCCATCAAAGCATCTAACTACTTATTGAATGATTGCAGAGTTTATTTGTTTGAAAAAATTCACATGGCTGTTGGATTAAATGGTTTATGTTACTGCTTCTTTATCAGTCATGTTTTTTATATGTAGCATGACCATTCTCCATTCCTGTATCACATACAGGAAAGTAACCTGCAGCATGTAGTCTGCTGCATGCTCATTGAAGCACCACACTTTTGTCCTCTGGTCCTCCTTTCATTACAACAGCTTGCCTTTATATAGTGCCTTTAGTGCAGTAAAATGTCCCAAGGTGCTTCGCAGGAGTGTAATCTGTCACTGAGCCAAAGAAAGAGACATTATGACAGGTGACTAAAAGATTGGTCAAAAGGTAGGTTTTACGGAGCGCCTTAAAAGAGGAGGTTGAGAAGCGGAGAGCAATAGGAAGGGAATTCCAGAGCTGAGGGCCTAAGCAGCTGAAGGCATGGCCGTCAATAGTGGGGTAAAGAAAATCAGGGATGTGCAAGAGACCAGAATCGTTGGAGTGCAGAGATCTTGGAGGGTTGTAGAGCTGGATGAGGTTACAGAGGTAGGGAGGGGCGAGGCCATGGAGGGATTTGAACACAAGGATGAGAATTTTAAATTTGTGGCATTGGTGGACTGGGAGCCAATGTAGGTCAGTGAGCACAGGGGTGGGGGTTGAACAGGATGAGGGTTGGTGCAAGTTACGACAAGAGTAATACTCAGATAGAGCTGGCCTCATTTTTGCCAGTTCAAACATATTAATTATTTCCTCCCCCAAAATGAGATTGATGGGGCTTCAGGCATTTCATACATTTCCTGTTATAGGAAGCGCAGCAGCCAATTTGTGCACAGCAAGCTCCCACAAACAGCAATGAGATAAATGACCAACTAATCTGTTTTAGACGAGTTGTAAATTTCAAGATATTTGCACAATTGATTCAAGTGCTGGAAATATTATGTTGCAACATGCTTAATTTTCATTCATTTTTAATCAGAATCTCCCCCACCTTCGCCAGCCCCCCCCCCCCCCCCTTCGTTTCCCTTCCGGCCTTTCACATCCTCGAACCTCAGTATTGTATGGATAGTGGAAGAGACTCTCAATCCCAACTGCCAGCAACAGAACAAATATCAGAAGAACCTCTCGTCTCCAACTGCAATCAAAGTCTTTGTCTATGCCCAGTGGCTGGAAAATTGCTTGTGGTCCTGTCCTTTAATTCCCTTTATGCTTCCTGCATTCCAGGATACAGCAGTGATATTCCAGTATGTGACATCTCTATTCAGATCTAATGCAGTGCTACCAATTAGTACACCACGGAGACGGAAAAGAAACCCTTTTGACTAACAAAGGAACTAAATACCTGGTTACAACGAAGCATTTCCCCTATCCCCCACCCGCCCCCCCCCCCCCCCCACAGAAAAAAATTAACATGGGAATGTCTCATTTATTAACAAGAAGTAGTAATGCAATCAACATTTATCAGCACCCAACACATTTAGATCGTGAGAAAAGGGAAGTCCATTATTACTGCACGGGACCCAACAACATTTTCATTAATGGTTCTGCTTCATTTGCAGATGATTGAGGTACAAGAGTCCCAGTATGCCCAGGCCCAGAAATAACCGAATTCTATAGTTGTGCTAATTTACTTGTCAAACTGGTGGAGACTCTGCGTATTGAGTTTCTACATTGCATTAAGTGATATGCATAATTACTGCTGCTATTTAGTCAAATTGGCAAATCCAAGTTTCTCCAACTAAGTTTTTTTTTAAATTTTAACTCAAATGACTTCAGAAAGTTGTTTTAAGTGCCAATTCTGATTATTTTAAAATTATTCATTCTCAGGGTGTGGGCATCGCTGGCAAGGCCGGCATTTATTGCACATCCCTAGTTGACCTGTACAAAAGAGTGACTTGCTTGGCCACTTCAGAGGGCAGTTAAGAGTCAACCACATTGGGTATAGGCCAGACCGGGTAAGGAGGCAGGTTTCCTTCCCTAAAGTGAACCAGTTTTATGACAATCGGATGGCTTCACGGTCACTTTTACTGATACCAGCTTTTTATTTCCACATTTTTTTAGACTGAATTCAAACTCTCAACTGATGGGATTTGAACTCACGTTCTCTGGATTACTAGTCCTGTAACATAACTACTGTACCATATCTACTAAAAAATTAATTTAATCTCACTAGATTCAGTAGAATTGGACCTTGTCTTGTTGACATGGACACTTACCGTTACTGTGCAGCATTGAGGAAGGGCTGTATTCGGAGGTTCAGTCCTTTGGATGGAATGAGATCCTGTCTCATGTCTACCTATTCCAGTGATTCAGGGGAATGGTAAAGTTCCTAAGGCAACGCTCAAAGAGCAGGAAGCTCTCCTGATGTCCTGGCCAACACTTCACCCTCAACCAACACCACCAAAACAGAATAACTGGCCATTCGTCTCACTGCTGTTTGTTGGATCTTGCTGTGTGACAAATGGCTACGGCACTTGCTCACACCAACAGTGACGGAAGTTACAGAGACAGGGAGGGGCGAGGCCATGGATTAAAGTACTAGTGGATCTCCCATAGCTTTGTCCAGGGGAAGTCAGAACAAAGCAAATTTCCCTGAGTGCGCTTTAGTGATGTAGTTACAGGTATGGGGATTTTTTAAAAATTCATTCTGGGGATATGGATGTTGCTGGCAAGGCCAACATTTATTGCCCATCCCTAGTTGCCCTTGAGAATGTGATGGTGGGCCACCTTCTTGAACTGCTGCAGTCCATGTGGTGAAGGTACTCCCACAATGCTGTTGGGTAGGGAGTTCATTGATTTTGACCCAGCGACCATGAAGGAACGGCGATATATGTCTCAAGTCAGGACAGTGTGTGACTTAGAGGGAAACTTGGAGGTGGTGGTGTTCCCAAGCATCTGCTGATTTTGTCCTTCTAGGTGGTGGAGGTCGTGGGTTTAGACGGTACAGCAAGCAATTAGGAAGGCAAATGGTATGTTAGCCTTTATTGCAAGGGGGTTGGATTATAAGAGTAAGGAAGTCTTGCTGCGATTTGGTGAGGCCACACCTGGAGTACTGTGCACAGTTCTGGTCTCCTTGCCCAAGGAAGGATATATTTGCCTTAGAGGGGATGCAACGAAGGTTCATGAGATTGATTCCTGGGATGAGAGGGCTGTCCTATGAGGAGAGATTGAGTCGAATGGGCCGATACTCTCTGGAGTTTAGAAGAATGAGAGATAATCTCATTGAAACGTATACAGTTCTTAAAGGGCTTGACAGGGTAGATGCTGAGAGGCTGTTTCCCGTGGCTGAAGAGGCTAAAACTAGGGGTCATAGTCTCAGGAAAATGGGTCAGCCATGGAGGACTGAGCTGAGGAGAAATTTCTTCACTCAGAAGGCTGTGAATCTTTGGAATTCTCTGCCCCAGAGGGCTGTGGATGCTCAGCCGTTGAGTATATTCAAGACCAAGAGCGATAGATTTTTGACACTATGGAATCAAGAGATATAGGGGATAGGGCGGGAAAGTGGAATTGAGATAGAAGATCAGCCATTATCTTATTGAATGGTGGAGCAGGCTCAAGGGGCTGGATGGCCTACTCCTCCTATTTCTTATGTTCTTATATTAAGAAGCCTTGGCGACTTGCTGCAGATTTGCAGCATCCTGAAATTATGTGCGACTGTGTCACAGGATGGTGATGCCCAGGTAAAGAGAGCAGAACGGACATGAGAAATTTAATGTAGATGTAATTATGCTCCTTATATTAAAAAAAAACTATTTTAATTGCAGGTGCCATTGTTCATAAGTTTGCAACACATTCAAAGATAGCTCATGAAAATTGAATGCACTGCCTGAAAGGGTGGTGGAGGCAGATTCAATCGTGGCTTTCAAAAGGGAATTGGATAAATACCAGAAGACATTTTTTTTGCAGGGCTACGGGAAAGGGCGGGGGAGTGGGACGAGCTGAAGTGCCCTTGCAGAGAGCCGGCACAGGCTCGGCAGGCCGAATGGCCTCCTTCTGTGCTGCAACCATTCTATGATTCTATAAACTGCTTACATATGTAAACTAAATGATTACAGTACTTTGAAGGAAAAGTGCAAGCAAGAGTTACATAATTAAAGTACAGAACTTGTGCACAAGTCAGGTTTGCAATGTTCTTGGCGAAATAACGATGCAGAGGACTGGGACACCTTAATGGTGGGTCCCTCCCGTGTGAGACACCCTGCAGTGCGGTAAAACAGCGAGATATGAAACTAAATGCAATACATGTAGAACTTGCAGGTAGAATACTGGCGTAGAATGGGGTGCGGAACTGCAGTGATTCACTGGTTGCAATGAGGTCGTTTATGTAGATGCAAATCTCAATTAATGTTTCTGAAATCTAACAAGTCTCAGAACAACGTACAAAACGGCGCAGCTATCATTTGGATGGAAATACAGCGTGGCTGGACACGCATTGAAAGCCACGTGCTATTTGCAGGGCATTGAACTGTTTTTTTAAATGATCATATTTCCATGCTAGGACGTGGGGGTTCTGAATGCAACGTGAAGATAGAATGCAGAATTGAGAAAATGAATACATAGCACGAGAGATGGGTGCAAGAATCGGAGGAACGTTGTGACAGTAGCCAGTGTGCAATACGACGTGGGTGTTTGAGTGAAAGGTGCTGTGTGGGATTTGGGGATTTGTTTGTGGCTGTGACGTGCTGGCCCCTCTCTCTTCGTCTGGCTCTATATAAGAGTCGCTTGTAGGAATCCGGGGAGAGTGGTACAGACATCGCCGAGAGAGTGCAGACATTACCCACAGCATTAAACGCAGTCTTATGACTTCAGTCAACTGGGCAGGAGAGAGAACGTGAGATAGAGGGAGGAAGATAAAGAGGGTAAGAGAGCCACAAAACAGTTTAAGTAATTCAATTAACGTTGTATGATCATTGTCACTTGCAGAAAGTAATTTTAAAATAGCAATCTTAATAGAGGAATTAAACAGCATAATTTCGACTATTGCAATTTCTCTCTCAATGTACTGTTTACATTTCATGCAACAAAAGTGAGGTGCAATGTTGTGACGTATTTTATTTAAAGAATTATAGCAAAGCAGATGCATAGTTTATTCACTGGAAGTAAATTGGAGAGGTTTAAAAGGGAAAGTTGAGAGTGGTACTTAAAATAACCAATAAATATAGGTAAGTGAGGTGGTACATTTTGGTAGGAAGAATAAGGAGGCCACATACACCTTGGAAAATAAGTGTCTAAATGGGGTAGAGGAGCAAAGGGAGCGAGGGGTATTGAAGCAGGTTAATACGGCCATATAAAGGCAAACAAAGCACTGGGGTTCATTTCTAGAAGGATATAATTGAAAAGCAGAAAAGTTATGTTAAACTTGTATAGATCCTTGGCTAGACCACACTTGCGGGTGTACAGGTCTGGTCTCCATGTTACAAAATGGATATAGAGGCACTGAAGGTGCAAAAAAGATTTACTAGAATGATACCAGAACTGAAAGGTTATATGTATCAGGAAAGATTGAACAGGCTGAGGCGCTTTTCTCTAGAAAAGAGGATGATGGGTGAACTGATAGAGGTCATTAAGATTATGAAAGGGTAGACGTAGAGAAGATGTTTCCACTTGTGGGGAGACCAAAACTAGGGGCCATAAATGTAAAAGTCATTAAGAAATCCAATAGGGAATTCAACACCAACAACTTGTATTTATATAGCGCCTTTAACATAGTAAAACATCCCAAGGTGCTTCACAGGAGTATTATAAAATAAAATTTAACACCAAGCCACATAAGAAGAAATTAGGGCAGATGAACAAAAGCTTGATCAAAGAGGTAGGTTTTAAGGAGTGTCTTAAAAGGGGGAAAGAGAGGTAGCGAGGTTTAGGCAGGGAATTCCAGAGCTTAGAGACTAGGCAACAGAAGGCACGGCCACCAATGGTTGAGCAATTAAAATCAAGGATGCTCAAGAGGCCAGAATTAGAGGAGTGCAGATATCTCAGGGGGCAGGGGGGGGGGGGGGCAAGACCATGGAGGGATTTGAAAACAAGGATGAGAATTTTTAAATCGAGGCGTTGCTTAACTAGAAGTCAATGTAGGTCAGCAAGCACAGGGGTGATGGTTGAATGAGACTTGGTGCGAGTTAGGACACGGGCAGCCGAGTTTTGGATGACCTCAAGTTACGTAGGGTAGAACGTGGGAGGCCTGCCAGGAGAGCATTGGAATAGTCAAGTCTAGAGGTAACAAAGGCATGGGATGAGGGTTTCAGCAGCAATGAGCTGAGGCAGAGGTGGAGTCGGGATGTTACAGAGGTGGAAATAGGCGGTCTTAGTTATGGCGTGGATATGTGGTTGGAAGCTCATTCCAGGGTCAAATATGACAAAAGTTGCGATCAGTGTGGTTCTGCCTCAGACAGATGCTAGGGAGAGGGATGGAGTCGATGGCTAGGGAACGGAGAATGTGGCAGGGACTGAAGACAATGGCTTTGGTCTTGCCAATATTTAGTTGGAGGAAATTTCTGCTCATCCAGTAATGGATGTCGGACAATCAGTCTGACAATTTAGAGACAGTGGAGGGGGTTGAGAGAAGGTAGAGCTGGGTGTTGTCAGCATACATGTGGAAACTGACGCTGTGTTTTCGGATGATGTCACTGAGGGACAGCATGTAGATGAGCAATAGGAGGGGGCTCAAGATAGATCCTTGGGGGACACCAGAGGTAATGATGCGGAAGAGAAGCCATTGCAGGTGATTCTCTGGCTACGATTAGATAGATAAGAATGGAACCAGGCAAGTGCGGTCCCACCCAGCTGGACGATGATGGCGAGGCATTGGCGGAGGATGGAGTGGTCAACCGTGTCAAAGGCTGCAGACAGGTCGAGAAGGACGAAGAGAAATTCAGGAGAAACTTCTTTACCCAGAGTGTGGTTAGAATGTGGAACTCACTACCACAAGTAGTTGAGGCGAACAGCAGAGATACATTTAAGGGGAGGCTGGATAAACACGAGGGAGAAAGGAATAGATGGTTATGTTGATAGGATGAAGAGAGGTGGGAGGAGGCTCGTGTGGAGCATAAACACCGCCATAGACCAGTTGGGCCAAATGGCTTGTTTCTGTATTGTACATTCTATGTAATTTTATGTAAATTATTCTGTAAGGAAATGCACAACCTGAGGGAGAGCTGTAGATACGTTCTAGTGGAGTTGGGAAGGTGAGGGGGAGAAGGACATCTGAAGAGACAGTATGGGTTAGACCAGTGTACAAATCAGTCTGCTTGTGTCTGTTCATTTATGTTTGGTAAAGGATTTCAAGTACAGGAAACTCTCTTTTAACCGGCACCTAAATATCCGGAAATCTCTCAACCGGCAAAATTCAGGAGTAGGCTCAGGTAAGTTTTACTTATATATTAGTGGCCGTGTAACCGGGACTCCTGCACAAGTGCCATGTAACCGGGGTTCCTGCACCTGTGGCCGTGCAACAGGGACTCCTGGATCTGTGGCCGTGTAACCGGGACTCCTGCACAAGTGCCGTGTAACCGGGGTTCCTGCACCTGTGGCCGTGTACGGCGCTCTCGTACCATGGTAAGTATACCTCTCTGTAATCCGGACTTTTTGATCAACCGGCACCACGCAGGTGCCGGATAAAAAAAGAGTTTCCTGTAATTTGAAGCAAAAATCAACCGCTACACAATTCATTAACAAATTAGTTCTTCAATATTTATTTATGGTCAGGAACCATATGTTATTTTGCCTGCGTTTTACGCTTCTAATTTTCTGGAAAGTTTCGACGTAAAGAAGAAAGGCTTGCATTTATATAGAGCCTTTCACGACCACTGGATGTCCCAAAGCGCTTTACAGCCAAAGAAGTACTTTTGAAATGTAGTCACTGTTGTAATGTAGGAAATGTGGCAACCAATTTGCACACAGCAAGGTCCCATAAACAGCAATGTGATAATGTGTTTTAGCGATGTTGATTGAGGGATAAATATTGGCCAGGACACAGGGGATAACTCCGATGCTCTTCATCAAAATAGTGCCATGGGATCTTTAATGTCCACCCAAGAGCGCAGACGGGGCCTCGGTTTAACGTCTCATCCAAAAGACGGCACCTCTAACAGTGCAGCACTCCTCCAGCACTGCACTGGAGTGTCAGCCTAGATTTCTTTTTGCTCAAGTCTCTGGAGTGTGACTTGAACCCACAACCTTCTGACTCAGAGGCGAGGGTTCCATCAGCGGAGCCACAGCTGACACTACAGTAACTACGGCATAAGAGCAGATATGCTTCATCTTTGACCAAGGAAATTTGCACACAACTGATTTACAGCACTACGTGCGAATTTACCTCGACCACTTGCGCCTCGTTCAAGTTAGGTCTGCTGAAACCCTACTCGGCTCATGAACATAACCCCACCCCCATGCAAAACACCAGAGAATGAGAGTTTCCTGAATAGACAGAACTTTACGCTCAAAATTCAAAGTCACTATTTCTGGTGTTTAATAGTGATTTTTCAAAGCGATTTTTAAATTTCTCCTTAGAGAGCTACACTGTACTTTCTGCATCTTCAAATGCTTTTTTTTAAATGGCATCAGAATCTGTTATATTGAAAAGAGAAAAGATTTCACAATTGTACTTTCTTAACCATGCTGTGCTTAATGTGCATAAATGACGGTTTGATGGCTTCAAACATTAATTTTCATAACATCAATAAGATAAAGAGAGACTTACAGAAGGAAGATGTTCCGCGCTTTCCTCTTGCCTCGATTGTTTATGCTGATTTCCGCTGGTTTTTACATTCCAGCGTGACCTGAGATTCTGAGGAAATTTTGGCTTAAGTTTCCACCAGCAAGAGCAACGTGGAAAATTTCAGTATAATTTTGCCTCAAGTCAGACCAATGAAATTCTGCCCAATAATTCAGCCTTATAGTGATTGGTCAGACGACTTAATGCAAACAGAGTGTATTTTAACGTTCTGAAAAAAACACGGGAAAATGCTTAGTTGGAATTACAATACGACAGGTGTGATGAATATATGACTTTAGATGCCCTCCCCTTGGCTCACCAAGTTTAGCCAGTGAGTAGCAGATCCCTACCGAGCAGGAAGATCGCCCTCTTCAAACCTCACTGGATGAGAGTGGTCTGCACAGAGTGATCTTAAATTGAGTGCTTCTAAACAGTGCTAAAGTTGGGAATTTGGAGCAGAGGGGGAAAGAAGAGCGAGAGGAGCAGCTGGAGATAAAGGTAGGCCCGAGAGCCCGGACGTCAAGGAGCGAGGTAAAAAAAACCTAAATGACGTCAGCACAAGGGAAGGAGCTAATTGGTGAGTAGCTGGTGATTTTTTTTTAAGTCTTCAGTTTATTTCTATTAAGTTAGTTAATAGTCTATTAAATAGAGGCATGGCAGGGCACATCTTGGAATGCACATCTTGTGCCATGGGAGAACTCCAGGATGCTACCAGTTTCCTGGACAACCACATGAGCAGGAAGTGTCGTCAGCTGGAGGAGCTTGAGCTCCAGGTTTCAGAGTTTGAGCAGCAGCTGGCATCACTGTGGTGCATCCATGAGGCTGAGAGCTATGTGGCTGGCACGTTTCAGGAGGTGGTCACGCCTGCAGCTTAAGAGTATGCAGGCAAAGAGGGAATGGGTGATGGCCAGACAGACAAGGAGGACCAGATAGGTAGTGCAGGAGTCCCCTGAGTGCATCTCACTTTCTAACCAGTGAAGAGGGCAATGGTTCCTTTGGGGAATACAGCCAGAGCCAAGTCCACGGCACCATGGGTGGCTCAGCTGTACAAGGATGTTGGGGTGGAAGAGGAAGATCGGGAAAGCAATAGCGATAGGAGATTCAATAGTATGGGGAGCAGACAGGCATTTCTGCGACTGCAGACGTGATTCCACGATGGTATGTTGCCTCCCTGGTGCCAAGTCAAGGATGTCACTGAGCGGCTGCAGAACATACTTAGTGGGGGAGGGTGAACAGCCAGAGGTCAGGGTCCATATCGGTATCAACGACATAGGTAGAAAGAGAGAGGAGGTCCTGCATGTAATGATCAATAACATGTCATTCTATAGTGGACACTAGGTGGAGCTGTAGAGCTGTATATATAAGACTACACTACCCAGCTGTGTATATATATATATATATATATATATATATATTTATTAAGACTACATTACCCATGAGGCACTAGGCTACCCACAAGGCAGCAGTCAAGATGGAAGCCTCTACAGATACTGTACCTAGTCCACATGTGCTCAATAAAGTAACTAGCAAAAGCTAGCTGTGTTCATAATAAGAATGTCTATTTATTAATGAACATAAGACTGCAGGCAGATTTTAGGGAGCTAGGAAGGAGATTAAAAAGCAGGACCTCAAAAAGGTAGTAATCTCCAGAT
The DNA here is from genome assembly GCF_052327205.1 of Somniosus microcephalus. Lineage (NCBI taxonomy): Eukaryota > Metazoa > Chordata > Chondrichthyes > Squaliformes > Somniosidae > Somniosus > Somniosus microcephalus. The sequence goes on along the minus strand of NC_141000.1, from coordinate 26,723,260 downwards.
TACTCCCAGTGCCACGCGCTGAGTATAGAAATAGGAGGATAGAGCAGATGACTGCGTGGCTGGAGAGATGGTGCTTAAGATTCCTGGGGCATTGGGGCCGGTTCTGGGGGAGGTGGGACCTGTACAGGCCGGATGGGTGGCACCTCAACAGGGCCGGAACCAATATCCTCGCTGGGAAGGGGTGGGGGGGGTGGTGTTGCTAGTGTAGTTGGGGAGGGTTTAAACTAATCTGGAAGGGGGAATGAGCCCCAGGATGTAGCATTAGAAAGAAACAAGGTGCACAAAGAATTGGGAGAGACAGATAGCACTAGAGTAAGAAATAGTACGGTATTAGGTGGGGTCAGATGAAGAGAGAATGCAAGAAAGTCTCAGATAGGTTTACAGTGCACGTCTGTAAATGCATGAAGCATGGTAAATAAGGTTGGTGAGCTGCAGGCACAAATAGCCACATGGGAAATGATGTGGCGATAACAGAGACCTGGCTCAAAAAAGGGCAGGATTGGGTATTAAATATTCCTGGATACAAGGTGTTCAGGAAAGATAGGAAGGATAGAAAGGAGGTGGGGTGGCAGTATTGATTAAGGAGAATGTTCCAGTGCTGGAGAGAGAGGATGTCCTGGAGGGGTCAAGGACAGAATCTATTTGGTTAGAGTTAAGAAACAATAGAGGTGCCATTACACTACTAGGTGTATTCTATAGGCCACCAACTAGTGGGAAGGATATAGAGGAGCAAATTTGCAGGGAAATTACAGAGAGGTGCAAGAACTATAGAGTAGTGATAATGGGGAACTTCAACTATCCTAATATAGACTGGGATAGTAATAGTGTAAAGAGCAGAGAGGGGGAAGAATTTCTGAAGTGTGTTCAGGAGAACTTTCTTGATCAGTACGTTTCCGGTCCAACGAGGATGGAGGCATTGCTGAATCTGGTTCTGGGGAATGAGGTAGGTCATAATATGATAGAATTCTTCATTAAAATGGAGAGTGAAGTATTTGACTCAAGAGACTAGGGTCCTGAATTTAAATAAAAGGAAACTATGATGGTATGAGGTGAGAGTTGGCTAGGATGGATTGGGGAACGTTACTTAAAGGGTTGACGGTGGATAGGCAATGGCAAACATTTAAAGATCGCATGGATGAACTACAGAATTTGTTCATCCCTGTTTGGCATTAAAATAAAACAAAAGGAGGTGACTCAACCGTGGCTAACAAGGGAAATTAGGGATAGCATAAAATTCAAGGAGAAGACATATAAATTGGCCTAAAAAGCAGCAAACTTGAGGATTGGGGGCAGTTTAGGATTCAGCAAAGGAGGACAAAGGGATTAATTAAGAGGGGGGAAATAGAGTATGAGAGTAAGCTTGCAAGGAACATAAAAACTGACTAAAAGCTTCTATAGATATGTGAAGAGAAAAAGATTGGTGAAGTCAAGCGTAGGTCCCTTGCAGTCAGAATCAGGGGAATTTACAATGGGGAACAAAGAAATGGCAGACCAATTAAATGCATACTTTGGTTTTGTCTTCACAAAGGAGGACACAAATAACCCCCCAGAGATGTCGGGGAACATAGGGTCTAATGAGAGGCAGGAACTGAATGAAATCAGTATTTGTAGGGAAATGGTGTTAGGGAAATTGACGGGATTGAAGGCCGATAAATCCCCAGGGCCTGATAATCTACATCCTAGGGTACTTAAGGAAGTGGCCCTAGAAATAGTAGATGCATTGCTGGTCATCTTCCAAAATTCTATAGACTCTGGAACAGTTCCCATGGATTGGAGGGTAGCTAATGTAACCCCATTATTTAAAAACAGGGAATTATGTAAGCCTGACATCGGTAGTGGGGAAAATGCTAGAGTCCATTGTAAAAGATGTAATAGCAGAGCACTTGGAAAACAGTGACAGGATCGGACAAAGTCAACATGGATTTACAAAAGGTAAATCATGCTTGACTAATCTGGAATTTTTTGAGGATGTAACTGGTAGAATAGATAAGGGAGAACCAGTGGATGTGGTGTATTTGGACTTTCAGAAGGCTGTCGATAAGGTCCCGCATAAGAGATTAGCGTGTAAAGTTAAAGCACATGGGATTAGAGGTAAGGTACTGACTTGGATAGAGAACAGGTTGGCAGACAGGAAGCAAAGAGTTGGAATAAATGGGTCTTCCTCCGAGTGGCAGGCAGTGACTAGTGGGGTACCGTAGGGATCGGTGCTTGGACCCCAGCTATTCACAATATATATTAATGATCTAGACGAGGGAACTAGATGTAATATCTCCAAGTTTGCAGACGACACAAAGCTGGGTGGGCATGTGTGCTGTGAGGAGGATGCTGAGAAACTCCAGAATGATTTGGACAGGTTGGGTGATTGGGCAGATAAATGTGGATAAATGCGAGGTTATCCACTTTGGTGGCAAAAACAGGAAGGCAGATTATTATCTGAACAGCAATAGATTGGGAAAAGGGGAAGTGCAACGAGACCTGGGTGTCCTTGTGCACCAGTCGCTGAAGGTAAGCATGCAGGTGAAGCAGGCGGTTAAGAAGGCAAATGGTATGTTGGCCTTCATAGCGAGAGGGTTCGAGTACAAGAACAAGGATGTCTTGCTGCAGTTGTACAGGGCCTTGGTGAGACCACACCTTGAGTATTGTGTGCAGTTTTGGTCACCTTATCTGAGGAAGGATGTTCTTGCCATGGAGGGAGTGCAGCGAAGATTCACCAGACTGATACCTGGGATGGCAGGAATGACGTATGAGGAGAGATTGGGTCGATTGGGTTTATATTAGCTGGAGTTTAGAAGAATGAGAGGGGATCTCATTGAAACTTATAAAATTCTAACAGGACTAGACAGACTAGATGCAGGAAGGATGTTCCCGATGGTGGGGGAGTCTAGAACCAGGGGTTACAATCTAAAGATAAGGGGTAAGCCATTTAGGACAGAGATGAGGAGGAATTTCTTCACCCAGAGAGTGGTGAACCTGTGGAATTCTCTACCACAGAAGGCCGTTGAGGCCAATTCATTAAATATATTCAAGAAGGAGTTAGTTATATTTCTTAAGGCTAAAGGAATGAAGGGATATGGGGAGAAAGCAGGGACAGGGTACTGAATTTGGATGATCAGCCATGATCTCATTAAATGGCGGAGCAGGCTCGAGGGGCCGAATGGCCTACTCCTGCTCCTATCTTCTATGTTTCTATGTCAAGTGGAGCAAGTGTCAAAGGGGGAACATTTAGGGAACAGTGATCATTAGTATCATAAGATTTAGTTATGGAAAAGGACAAGGAGCAATCTAGAGTCAAAATACTTAATTGGCGGATTGGAATTAGTGGGATGAGAATGGATCTGGCCTGGGTAAATTGGAATCAAAGATTGGCAGGCAAAACTGTAATCAAACAATGGGCTGCCTTTAAAGAGATGGTTCGAGTACAGTCGAGGTGCATTCCCACGAGGGGGAAAAGTAGGGCAACCAAAGCCAGAGCTCCCTGGATGACGAAAGAGATAGAGAGTAAGATGAAGCAGAAAAAGGAGGCGTATGGCAGATGTCAGGTTGAGCATACAAGTGAGAATCAGGTTGAATATAGAAAGTTCAGAGGGGGAGTGAAAAAGGGAAGAGGGGCAAAGAGAGAGTATGAGAATAGATGGCAGCTAACATAAAAGTGAATCCAAAAGTCTTCTATAGGCATATATAAATAATAAACAGGTAATAAGGAGGGGTGGGGCTGATTAGGGACCAAAAAGGAGACCTACACATGGAGGCAGAGGGCATAGCTGAGGTACTAAATGAGTACTTTGCATCTGACTTTACCAAGGAAGAAGATGCTGCCAAAGTCATAGTGAAAGAGGAAGCAGTGGCGATACTGGATGAGATAAAAAAATTAATAAAGAGGTACTAGAACAGCTGGCTTTACATAAAGTAGATAAGTCACCAGGACCGGATGGGATACAGCCTAGGATGCTGAGAGAGGTAAAGGTGGAAATTGCGGAGGTACTGGCCATAATCCTCCAATCCTACTTAGATACGGGGGTAGTGCCAGAGGACTGGAAAATTGCAAATGTTACACCATTGCTCAAAAAAATGTAAAGATAAACCCAGCAACTACAGGTCAGTCAGTTTAACCTTGGTGGTTTTAGAAACGATAATCTGGGACAAAATTAACAGTCACTTAGACAGTTGGGGATTAATTAAGGAAAGCCAGCATGGATTTGTTAAAGGCAAATCGTGTTTAACTAACTTGATTGAGTTTTTTGATGAGGCAACAGAGGGTTGAGGAGGGCAATGCCATTGATGTGGTGTACATGGATTTCCAAAAGGCGTTAGATAAAGTGCCACATAATAGGCTTGCCAGCAAAGCTAAAGCCCATGGGGGGGAAAAAAGGAGTGACAGCATGGCTGAGTGACAGGAAACAGAGAGTAATGGTGAACGGTTGTTTTTCAGACTGGAGGAAGGTATACTAGGGTGTTCCCCAGGGGTTGGTTATAGGACCACTGCTTTTCTTGATATACATTAATGCCTTGGACTTGTGTACAGCGCACAATTTCAAAATTTGCAGATGACATAAAACTTGGATGTATAGTGAACAGTGAGGAAGATAATGAGAGACATCAAGAGGACAGACAGGCTGGTGAAATGGGCGGACAGGCGACAGATGAAATTTAATGCAGAAAAGTGCAAAGTGATACATTTTGGTAGGAAGAATGAGGAGAGGCAATATACATTAAAAGGGTACAATTCTAAAGTGGGTGCATGAACAGAGAGACCTGGGAGCATATGTGCACAAATCGTTGAAGGTGGCAGGGTAGGTTGAGAAAGCAGTTAGAAAAAGCATACAGGATCCTGGGCTTTATAAATAGAGGCATAGAGTACAAAAGCAAGGATGTTATGATGAACCGTTCTAAAACACTGGTGTTATGTTCATAAATAAATAGACATTTTCATTATGAACAGCTAGCTTGAGCTGGTCACTTTATTCAGCCATGTGGACTAGTATACAGCATCCATCTTGACTACTGCCTTGTGGGTAGCCTACTATTTAAACATACAGCTCCACCTAGTGTACCATTCTAGAATGACATGTTACTGATCATTACATTCCCCTTTCTTTGAGGTTGAACAAAATCAAAATCAATCATAACGACATAAACATGTTCACAACAGTCAATACATTTTCAATATAGTTTTCTTTGTACTCAAAGATTAAGTCTATCGGGCTTTTTTACTTCACGTGTGGATCTTCTCAGCACAGGTAAGTCTGATGTGTTTTCATGAGAGCCTGTATGTGTGTTTGTGTTAGATTGTTCTGGTGGTGAGTGACAAGATTCAGTTGCGGCATTGTCATCGATTTGCTCTTGGATAGTTTGTTGTGTTTTCAGGAGGGAACGGCGGTTCCTCCTGAGAATCTGTCCTTCCTCAGTTCTAACCTTGGTCCTACTTCCTCAAGAACTGCAGCTTTCCTGTTCCATGCATCTGGATCCTCAATCCTGACAACATCATCCCTTGTCAATGGTTTCAGAGTTTTGGATGACTTGTCATAGTATGATTTCTGTTTCAGCTTTAACAGTTGAAGTCTCTGTCTCAGTTCCTTACTCTGCTTTTCTTTTGCACAGTAGGGTAGCGTGGTACGCAACTTGCAACCCATTAGGAGTTCAGCAGGTGAAGAACCACAGTCTAAAGGGGAGGCTCGGTAGCTCAGCAGGGCGAGATAAGGATCAGACTTGCTTTCTGTTGCTTTCTTCAGTAGCTGTTTGAGAACTTGAACACCTTTCTCTGCCTTACCATTCGACTGAGCATACAGAGGACTGGATGTGGTGTGTTGAAAGTCATAATGTGCTGCAAACTGTTGCCACTCCTTACAGTTGAAGCACGGACCATTGTCGCTAACGGCAATCCTGGGAATTCCATGTCTGGCGAAGATGGATTTAACATGCATTATGACACTGCTTGCTGATGTGCTTGAGAGCAGCGCCATCTCAGGATAGTTAGAATAGTAGTCAATCACTATTAGATAGTCTTTACCATTCAAATGAAAAAGGTCCATACCAACCTTTTGCCATGGTGCTGTTGGTAAGTCAGCTACTATCATTGGTTCCTTTGCTTGTTTGTTTTGGTGTTTCTGACATGTCTCACATTTGCCTATCATGTTCTCAATGTCCTTATTTATGCCAGGCCAATAAACAGTGTCTCTTGCTCTCCTTTTGCATTTTTCAATTCCGAGGTGTCCCTCATGAATCCTTTCGAGCATGTTTTGACGTAGAGCCTGTGGAATGACTATTCTGTTCTGTTTTAGTAATAGTCCACTTGTGACACTCAACTCTGACCTAATGTGATAGTACTTTGGACAGGAACCTTTTGGCCAACCATGATGAATGTTCTCTATTACTGTTTGTAACACTATCTTTTACTGTTTCTTCTGCTATTTGCTTTGATTTTGTGTCTGACACGGGCAGCGCAGCAGTGACCATACTCACATGAACATCCACGTCTTCCTCAGTAGAGCTCACATGACTCATTGTGGGTGCTCGGGATAGTGCATCTGCTAACACTATGAACTGATCTACACACCAGGCAAACACAAAGTCATCATGAGTCGTTGAATCCTTGGAGACATCTCATTCAGATTTTTTTTTATGATGGCAACCAGTGGGCAGTGGTCTGTCTCAACTGTGAAAGTGGGAAGTCCATATATGTAGCCATGGAACTTTTCTAGTCCAACTACCAAGCCTAGACATTCCTTTTCAATCTGGGCGTATCGACACTCAGAATCAGTCATAGACCTGGAGGCATAGGCAACAGGCTTCCAATCTACACCCTCTGCTTGTAGCAAGACTGCGCCTAGGCCATCTTTTGATGCATCCGTTGACACTTTGATTCTCTTTGTTGGGTCAAAAGTGGTGAGTACAGGTGTGGTTGTCAGCACTGTTTTGAGGTTCATCCACTCTTGTTCATGTCTTTCTGTCCATGCAAACACATTTGTTTTATGTGGTAGGTCTCGCAGACAGGCTGTCTTGGCTGACAAGTTAGGAATGAACTTTCCAATGAAGTTTATCATCCCCATGATGCGTAGCACTCCTTTTTTGTCAGTGGGTCGGGGCATGTTGAGTATGGCGTTTACTTTTTCCATATCTGGCTCTATTCCTTTACCAGATAGATTATCTCCTAGGAAAGTGACTTCCTGGACGCCAAACTGACACTTGGCTTTGTTGAGCTTCAGTCCATTCCGGCGTATGCTCTGTAGCACTTTAGTCAGTCTCTCATTGTGTTCTGTCAGTGTGGAGCCCCAGATGATGATGATGTCATCAACATAGACCCAAACTCCTTCCAGACCTTCAATTATGTGTTCCATCGCTCTATGAAAGATTTCAGATGCAGATATTATCCCGAAAGGCATTCTGAAGAAACAATACCTGCCAAATGGTGTGTTGAAGGTACAGTATTTGGTGCTCTCTTCATCCAGTTTTAGTTGCCAAAATCCTTGAGGCATTGAGCTTTGTGAAGTATCTGGCACCTGACATTTCACTGGTGATTTCTTCTCGCTTGGGAATCTGGTAGTGTTCACGTTTTATGTTTGCATTTAAGTCCTTTGGATCCATGCATACTCTTAGATCATTGTTCTTTTTCTTTACACATACCATGGAGTTAACCCAGTCTGTTGGCTCTTCGACTTTCCTGAGGACTGCTAGTGTGGTCATTCTGTCCAGTTCTTTCTTGAGCCGGTCACGCAGGGGTGCTGGAACTCTCCATGGAGCATGTACCACTGGCTGAGCATCCTCCTTTAGCTGGATCTTCTAAGTGAATGGTAGAACTCCAAATCCTTTGAACACATCCTGGAAATTACTCACTACAGAATCCACCGAGTCATCTGGTCTGCTTATGGCAGTTTATATGGTAGACTTTCTTGACCAGTTCTAAGTCCTCACAAGCTTTGTCACCTAGTAGTGAATCAAGTCCTTCAGCCACAACAGAAAACATGATGATGCACTTTGTCTTTGACTGTCACTTTAAGTCTGCATACACCTAAGCTATCTATTTTCTGTCCATTATAGTCCTTCAGTAGTACTGACTTTTTCTGTATTTTGGGCTTTTCTTTCATATTTTTAATGTCACTCATACTGATTAGGTTTGCTTTTGCCCCAGTGTCTAGTTTCATTGTAACTAATGCTCCATTTACCTGCAGTGACATTATCCATTTGTCCTCTTTTACTGCATTAACTTGATGTTCAGCATTGTCCATTCCTGAGGGCTGCACATTTTCTGTATCCTTTTCTATATTGTCACATGACACCATTCCTACAAAGAATGTCTCACTTAAATCAGTGTCCTCAATCACATTGACTTGTTGCCCTTTGCCAAACAATGCTTTTCAAAAGTAAAAACAAAGTGATTCTTTCCATTACATTTTGTGCACATTTTCCCAAACGCTGGGCATTCCCGTGACTGGTGTTTGTAACCACAGCGTTTACAATTAAAAATTCCATCCTCCGATTACTTTGCATTCCTGTTTTGCCCACGTTTCTTCCCCTTGTAGGACACAGCACCGACACTATCACTTACTACAATCGCACCACTATTAATTTCACTGAAAGTCTTCACGTGCTTTTGAGCTAGCTCACTAGCATGGCATATTTTCACAGCATCCTCCAATGTTAGTTCGGTTTCTCTCAACAAACGTTCCCTGACCTTTTTATCATGAATACCAAACACAATCTGGTCACGAATCATGGATGATTTCAGTTCAGAGAAATTACATGTCTGTGCTTTCAGTTTCAGATCGGTCATAAAGCTATCAAAAGTCTCATTTTGCTGCTGTGTCTGTGAACGGAACACTTACCTCTTGTAGGTCTCGTTCTTTTTGGGAGAACAATGTGTATCAAATTTCTTTAGCACATCGTCCATTTTTTCCTTGTCCTCCTCGTGATCAAATACAAACGTATTAAATACCTCTATCGCCTGTGGGCCTACAGCCGTGAGCAGCAACGCTATTTTCCTTGCGTCTGGCATCGTACCAAACCCGATGGCGGCAATGTAGAGTTCGAATTGTTGTTTGAAAGCCCGCCAATTGCAGTCGACATTCCCCGTGAGTTTCAAACCCTCCGGTGGCTTCAAATTCTCCATGTCGCGTTTCACAATATTCAGCAGATTTTACCAATCCTGGTACCATGTTATGTTCATAAATAAATAGACGTTTTCATTATGAACAGCTAGCTTGAGCTAGTCACTTTATTCAGCCATGTGGGCTAGTATACAGCATCCATCTTGACTACTGCCTTGTGGGTAGCCTACTATTTAAACATACAACTCCACCTAGTGTACCATTCTAGAATGACATGTTACTGATCATTACAACTGGTTCGACCTCAACTGGAGTAGTGTGTCCAATTCTGGGCACTACACTTTGGGAAGGATGTGTAGGCCTTAGTACAGTAATGATTTACAAGAATGATTCCAGGGATGAGGGACTTCAGTTACGTAGCTAGACTGGAGAAACTGGGGTTGTTCTCCTTAGAACAGAGAAACAGAGAAGGTTGAGAGGAGACTTGGTAAGAGGTGTTCAAAATCAGGAGGGGTCTAGACAGAGAGAAAGGGTCAAGAACCAGAGGACACAGTTTTAAAGGTGATTGGCAGAAGAACCAAAGGCGACACGAGGAAAAACATTTTTATGCAGCGAGTGGTTGTGATCTGGAATGCACTGCCTGAAAGGGTGGTGGAGGGAAATTCAATCGTGGCTTTCAAAAGGGAATTGGATAAGTACCTGAAGAATTTTTTTTTGCAGGGCTACAGGGAAAGGGTGTGGGAGTGGGACTAGCTGTAGTGCTCTTGCAGAGAACCGGCTCGGGCTCGACGGGCCAAATGACCTCCTTCTGTGCTGTAACCATTCTGTGATGGTAGCTGATCTTTGACGGGGCATCAGTTGGCTTCTGTGCCATTGGATTAAGGGGGAAAAGAATCATCCAGAGTTCCCACTCCTGACTGATATCTCACAGCTCCAAGACATCAGTTAAGAATTGGGAAGGCTGAACAATTTTTTTTATCCCTCTTCACCCATTAATCCAATTGGACTGAAGCCCCTTTAACATTCCCACTTCCATGTGTGGGTATTGGCTTATTACAGCAGCAGGCTTGGCTGTGGTGCCCCATGTGCTCGAATAGCTTTATGACACTCCCAGTCAGTGGCCACTTGGGCCAAGGAGTTGGTTGGATGATGCTTGTACAACTGCACCCCAGCAAAGGGTCAACACCCTCAGAAGGGGAGGGGGAGCAGAGAAATTTGACAATTGAATCAAAATAAAATAAGAATTCCTTTCAGCTCCAAGCTTTTGTTCAAAATGTACAAGTTTAAAAAGCATTTAGACAACTCAAGCTTTATTTATTGGTATCATTTAATTTATCACTAGCATCTGAACAGGATCAACCGCACTTCCAGAACCATTACTGTACATTACTTTGTGCACTGAACTCTTTCTATTAAGATGTACAACAGTGAGGTACAATGTTCCCTTTAACTTTATTTGGGGTGCGCGGCCCCCTCAAAATACTGCACATGCGCGGTTTTTCCCATTTAAAAGCCGGTGAGCCGGCTGCGTGGGAGCTCCAGAGCACCGCGTGGCTGCACAGCTTAAAGGGAACATTGCTGAGGGAGGGCTGCACTGTCGGAGGTGCCGACGTTCCGTTAAACCGAGGCCCCGTCTGCCCTCTTAGGTGGACGCAAAAGATCCCACGCCGCTCTTCTGAAGAGCAAGGGATTACTCCTGGCGCCTTGGCCAATGGTCATCCCTCGACCAACTCCAAAAAACACACGATCAGGTCATCATGGCTGTTTGTGGGACCTTGCTGTGTGCAAATTGGCTGCTGCGTTTCCTACATTACAACAGTGACTCCACTTCAAAAGTACTTCATTGGCTGTAAAGCGCTTTGGGATGACTTGAGGTTGCGAAAGGTGTTATAGAAATGCAAGTTCTTTCTTACCGATGGTTACATAATCTAATATAGAGCCTTGCTGTGCGTCAATGATGCTGTCTGTACATTAGGACCATATTTATAACCTTTCGGCTGCTTTACATAAGGTCCAATTGTGTACTGTGCAATTAATGTAGCTAAGGACGCTGATTGTTTCGTTTATTTTTCCCCATTTGTAGATACTACATCTTTGTCCTGGCAGACTCGAAGCCACTTCGTCGTCATGTGCTCCCTCTCAATCCCCAATCTGTTGCTGCACTTGCTATTCATCATGAGGAGGAGCTGTGCTTTCCAGGACACCATCAGACAACTGAACACAGAGTTTGCTGTAAACCTTTACCAAAAAATCACAGAGGGTGAAGAGTACCGCAACATCATCATAGCTCCAGCAGGTGTCACTGTTGCACTGGGGCTGTTACAGTTGGGCGCCAAAGGAGACACCTTCACGCAGTTGAAAAATGCACTGGGATATACTGTTCACGGTACTGGAGAATCTTGTATGCTACACACATTACACAAAAAAGCAAATTAAGCAATTAGATTTAGTATGTAGGGGTATAGTTTCCGCTGGTTTTATCAGTGTACTCCGGGTGAAAGCAGCCCATACTGCGCAAAAGATTGGGGAATTTTAAGCGCAGGTTACTCCAGGCGTAAAAAATGGAGTTTTCGCAATCTTAACTGCTGGCGTAAAAATCATTTTGCCCAAAGTCGGCCACGTCCACAAAACGGACCACGCTCCAGATCAAAATAATGAGGATGGTGAGTTTCTGCCGATTATGTCTGTTCAAGGAGGATCTTCAAATTGAGCTCATTTTCTCAGGCACACAGGCATTAGTAGGCACATTAAAAGTTTTTACATATTAAAAAATATTTAATTTACTAAGAAATTGACTAGTGTATACCAGAGAAACTAAAAAAAACCCATCCTGAACCATTTTCAAGTCACTTTCAATGATTTAAAATCAGGTTACTCACAGGTGGAGGGCTGGACACGCTTATTAAAAATGCTTATTTTTTTAATGATAAACCCATTTTCAGCTGTATTAATAAAACTGCACCAGGTTACCACTCTTAAATATAGCAATGAATATTTTTTGCAAAGAAAACAAACAATTACATTCTAATACAGACCAATTGTGCTGGTTTATAGAAGATTTTAGGTTTGTCATTATGCAAATGAATTAGTGGAAACTTGAACTGTAATCTAATCACTGTAATTTGCACCCAATTTCCCGATTGCACCCAAACTTACCCCCCTAATATGTAAACTGCAAGCACTGATTTCCAGAAACTTATGTTCTGCTTGAAAACTAAAAACCTTTAGTCTCTCCACACAACTGAAGCCCCTCACCCCATGTAACATTCTAGTAAATCTCCTCTGCATTCTCTCTACTTGGTGACATATTCACACTTAGTCTTCAGCTGTGGAGATGGTGCAAGAGGCATGAGGTTGATCTCGCGCTCTTGAAGGACTGAGTTATGGAGAAAGACTGGAGAAACTGGGATTCTTTTACCTTGACAGATGACAGAGGGGGACTTTATAGAAATATACAGAATGTTACGCAGTAGATTAAGGTTAATCAGAGCACAATTTCCAGGTATGTCAGGATATTGGAGCCATGCGGGCATAGCTTGAAAGTGGTGACAATTTAGAAGATGTCAAGAAGGACTTCTTCATGCAAAGAGTTATTGGATTGGTGTTCAGATGGTTTCCCTCATGCCTCTTATCAACCAAGATAAACAAAAAAAGGGTCCAAATACATATGTTCCAGTGTGAGGAGACAGGGCCATTCAGCCCATTGTAAACCAATCCCCTCCACAGAATGTGTGCAATCTGCTGTCCACTCTTCCCAACACATGTAGTAGGCCTCCTGAACCAAGCACATCTCAAATACCAATCCAATCCCAAACTCTCAGCTCAAAGGAACCAAACAAAATGCACCCTCATTTAAAGAGCTCATTGTGAGATGGCTAGTTTTCAGATTGGAGGCCACCAATTGAATTCCCCATATCAGAAACAAAGCATTGTTTTAAAGCTTTGTTTCTGATTCCCATCATCCTGAATTCATGGCTTTCAGTGAGGGAGGGAAGGAAAGGGGTGGCAGGTACTGGGAACCAAGGTCATCATTATTTTTGTATCTTCTCACTCTTCTGTTGGAGAACAGTGTGAAGTAGTGGGACAATTCGCAGGTTGTTAGCAGTCTGACAGGCTGTGGCGTAAATGCTCCTTTTATGGCCATCATCTTTGTACCAGCTGATAGAATGGTTAATCCTATACAGCGGGAGGGTTTTATGGGCTCCCACAACCCATACGATGAGGTGCAGGGGGGGCACCCACACCCCCCGGATGCGAATATCCCTCTGGATATCAACCCAGAATTCAGAGCTGGAGCTCTGATCTCCACTCGCTGGGACTGTCTGGAGTGGGGTTCGAACCCTCTATCTTCTGACACAGAGGCAGGAATGCTACCACTGAGCCAAAGTCTCGCACATTATCTTATCAAAGGAAGGACATTCTAAGATGCCCATCTCATGACTGGCATCACTATTGGTCAGCCTCAGTCTGTTTTGAATGGTTTAATTAGATTTTCAATTTACATAATAAAGCAAAATAATAAATATTTCTAATAACATTTTTAAGGTTAGTTACCATCACTAAGCTATTTCCCATAGCAGTTTAAGGATGTATTTGATGCATGTACTAACTCTACAATCAGCCACCTATATGTATTTATTTTGCAGACTCGCGAGTACAGCATTTCTTGCGGACCATGTATGGGGATCTGACAAACTCTACCCGCACTCCAGCAGTTCAGCTGGCCTGTGGTCTCTTTGTGGGATCCAGCATCCAGCTCTCCCCGCAATTCTCAGAGGACACTGCAGTCTGGGTAAACGGCAGTCTGCAACGGGTGAACTTCAGCAATCCCAGTGAAACCGCAACGCTGATAAACAAGTGGGTTGGCACCAAGAGTCGAGGTAACCAGCACTAGCCTGGACTCAAGCATGTGGCATGATATTTAGTAGCATATTTGCATCTGAATTTCACATGAAAAATGGAAGGAGTTAATGATCTGTTTCAGGAATGGATAGCATCACAACTGGGACGTTATTGGACTGACTACTTCCTGGAAAGAAGGACTTGCATTTATATAGCACCTTTTACGACCTCAGGACGTCCCAAAATGCTTTACACCCAATGAAGTACTTTTGTGAAGTGTAGTCACTGTTCTAATTTAGGAAATGCAGCAGCCAGTTTGCACACAGCAATTTCCCACAAACAGTAACTTCAAAATGACCAGATTGTCTAATTTTTTTTTTTTTTTTTTAAGCGTTCGGTTGAAGGATGAAGGTCTTGGTTTATCGTCTCATCCAAAAGGCAGCACCTCTGATAGTGCCGCGCTCCCTCAGTACTGCACTGAAGTGTCAAGTCTCTGGAGTAGGACTTGAACTCTGAACCTTCTAACTCAGAGGTGAGACTGCTACCACTGAGTCAAGGCCAACACCTAGGAGAAAAGCAAGCTGCTGTGAAAACTCTGGTGCAGTTTGAGCATTTAAATTCCGTTTAAAAATCTGGACCAATAAAAGTGACCATGAAGCTATCAGATTGTCTTAAAAACCCAACTGGTTCACTAATGTTCTTTAGGAATGCAAGCCTGCCATCCTTACCCGGTCGGGAATGTGTGTGGCTCCAGTCCCACCCACACCAATGCATCGACTAATAGCTGCCCTCTGAAATGGCCCAGCAAGTCACACAGTTGTGTCAAACCGCTACAAACACAGAGTGCAGGTGTTCTAGAAGGTGGCCCACCACTACCTGCTCAGGGCAAATAGGGATTGGGCAATAAATGGCAGGCTTGCCAGCATCGCCACATCCTGGAGAATTAATACAAAGAAAAAGCTCACTGTAATCTTGTGCAAATATTTCCCAGCATAATTTTTTTTACTCTGCTCTTTTAGTTTTCATTAAACATTGTATATTATTTTCAAGCAGTGTGGAGCTGCAGCATATTGGACCATCGTATAATGGCGGAATGCAAGTTCAGTCTCCAAATCCGCAGGGTTCCTGATGTCCACCACCCTGCTACATGGTGGTGATGAATATAGGCCCGGGTGCTTATGGGAGAGGGACACTCATCCCTGGCTGATTCTTGGGCACCTCCTCGCACCTGGCTCAGACCAGTGCTGGAGGAGACTTGGGGGCAAGTCACTCAGTAGCCTTCTTGGTTACAGCCATTGCTTGGCTCAAAGAGAAATCAGAGGGATTCAGATCAAGAAAATTGGATTCAACAAGTTGATGCCTCACGATGACAAAATAACAAAACAATAAACAACCAGAGGACACAGATTTAAGATAATTGGCAAAAGAACCAAAGGGGAGATGAGGAGAATTATTTTTACACAGCAAGTTATGATGTGGAATGTACTGCCTGAAAGGAGGATGGAAGCAGATTCAACAGTAACTTTCAAAAGGGAATTTGATAAATACTTGAAAAGGAAAAAATTGCAGGGCTTATGGGGACTAATTGGCTAGCTCTTTTAAAGAACCGGCACAGGCACTATGGACTGAATGTAAATCTTACAGTACAGAAAGAGGCCATTGAAACATAGAAGATAGGAGCAGGAGTAGGCCATTCGGCCCCTCGAGCCTGCTCTGCCATTCAATGAGATCATGGCTGATCATCCAAATTCAGTACCCGGTCCCTGCTTTCTCCCCATACCCCTTTAGCCTTAAGAAATATATCCAACTCCTTCGAGGATTCTACAAAGAGAATTCAAATGGAGGCGGCCTCAGTTTCAGACTCCGACACCTGTGTCTCTGCTTGCTCATAAATTGATTTGCATATTAGTCCAACTGATGTAGGGCTTCAGCTTGTTTAATGTTTCAGTTAAAAGTGGAATTCAGATAGGTTTACAGTTGCTTCAATTCAGTTTTGAGTTTGAGTTACAGCTTTTAAATTATTTTGTGTTTTCATTTTCTGGTGTGGAACCATAATGATAATCTTTTGCAGTCGCTGTGGGAAGTGATTCACAGATCTGATTGGCCCCTGCCAATCATGCGACCAATAATACCATGTGATTAGCTTGGACCAAAGAGACCGTACTACCCTACAATCTCACACTCATGAGACACAAAACTATTATATAGCTGGATCCTTGCTGCACTGCGGAGGAGTCGTATTATTGGGTAGTAACAAGATAACTTGTCGAGGGGTAGGGCTCCTCTGTTTGAGGAAAAATTAGTTAAAAGAGTGATCCACTCCCGATCACGTAAACTGGTCAATCTTTAGACTATTTCTCATTGTAGTAAAACAAAGCCCAATATATTTTAGATTTGGCATCATTTTCGAATTGGACAGGAGGCCCAGAAAGATAAAGGAAGTTTTAAACACTTCCATTCTAACAAGCAGAAGTGTACAGAATAAATAATTAGGTTAAATGAAATAGGAGGGGAAAGTAAAGTTAAAATAAAAGAGCGAAAACAGGGAAAAAGGGAAAACAGAATGAGACGTGCCATGTTAAAATGTAATACTTGTGCTTAGTGTCTTGCAGTGGGGAAGATAAATTTTGAACTGTATTTTAGTAGCTTAAGGTTAATGTTGCATTAATAAAGCCAAACCAAAATACCAGAGTGGTTTCAACACTGAATCATTGCTTCTTTGTGTCAGTGAGAAAATTGAAAAGGTTTAAAAAAAAAAAATTCCAGAAACTCAAACAGGTAAAGCTTAAACTGTACTGATATATTTGTAGGGCTAGATTATGTTACACATGCCTATCTGTATTAACAATGGCAGAATATTTTCTGAAACAGTTTACCATGATAACGTGGCACCTGATACCTACAATAAAATACAAGGACACTTGTCTCAAAGACCATCTCTTTCTATAGTGGCTGGTTAGTCACCCCAAACGATAAGTGAATCAGCTTTGAACCTGTATTGGAAAACCACTGTTCAGAACTGCCTTCTTGCATTATATTTATCCCAAATCATGTACTCACTCCGAATCTGCCCGTGGGATAAAGGTAACGCATGGAGGAATTTCTAGCTACACTTGTTATAGGCAGGTCTATGCTGAACACTGCAACTGAATGAGTAGGGCAAAGTTAGTCTGATTAATTGTTGCAAGTCCATTAACTGAAGTACTTCTAGCTTTGCTAGAGACAAATGGATATTTTTGGTGTTTTAATTTCTGTAAATATCTACATTATTTGAGCCCAGTGAAGCATGTGATGATACAGGTACAGAATCTAGGCTGGCACTCCACTGTTGGCGGTGCCGTCTTTCGGATGAGATGTTAAACCGAAGCCCCGTTTGCCCTCCGAGGTGGACGAAAAAGATTCTGTGGCACAATTTTGAAAAATAGTAAGAGAAGTTCTACCTGGTGGTCTGGCCAATATTTATTCCTCAAACAACATCACAAACAGATTTTCTGATCATTTAGCTCATTGCTGTTTGTGGGATCTTGCTGTGCACAACTTGACTGCCATGTTTCTGACATTACAACAGTGACTACACTTCAAGAGTACTTAATTCGCTGTAAAGCACTTTGTGACGTCCTGAGATCATGAATGGTGCTCTATAAATGTTTTCTTTTTATTCACCAGCCCACGAGATGTATGTATTCTTGGACGTGTAAAAACATCTCCAAAACTGTCTGATGGCGGAAAAAGAAGTAAATCTATAAGACCCACAACTTTCCCAAGAGGGGTTATACTTTTTTTTACAAAATTGTTCCATATATTTAACAGGTAAATAAAGAGGATGCATAAAACGAATTTAGCTATTGTATTAGTTAATAGGGATGTGAGTCCATCACAAACACAGTACAATGGAGACATTAGTATAAGGGGCCTCCCCACTTTCAGTATTCTGCTTCAGAGTAAAAGCAGCAAACCAATTCTGTAAGTTTCAGCATTTGGTCTATTAGTGGAATATCCTAATCGGTGGGTTTTGCTTCTTCCCTTCTCTCAGAAGACACCCGAATTGGAGGTTTGAGAACTAGTCAGGGGCATGAAGAAGCCGAGGATTGCAAATACAGTCCCCCTAGCAACCACAAGGATTTCTGCAATCTCCAAGATTTGGGAGGGGTGGGGGTGGGACGGGGAGGAGGAGCTTGGAATGAGCCAGCAACATAAGCCCAGGAGAGTTTATTTGTTTAATCATTAGAAAATGTGCCAGTAGGATAAACCTGCTTCATACAATATAGAAATTCCATTAATAATTGATGACTTTTGTTGGAGAAGTTAGTCATAGCTTGTAACTACTCTATAGGTATTTGTAGATATTTTCAAATCACAATTATGACAGAGTATAAAATGTTTGTGCCATTATGGTGTTAGTTATATTCCTCCAATGTTTAAAATGGCCATTTTCAATGTACAATACACTGCAATCTTGAAAATGCCTGGGAGACAAAATAATCTGTCACTGTCATGCTATAACACCGTCACATATTATCTTCACAGGTGAAATTAAAGATTTTATGTCACGACCCATGGCAAGTCCATCACTTACACAGATTGCTGTTATCAGCACTATGTATTTTCAAAGTATGTGGCAGAATACCTTTTCACTCGCAGAGACCCAACACCTCTCATTTACCAAAGAAGATGGGTCTGTCATTAAAGTGCCCATGATGTATCAAACAGCAGAGGTAAACTATGGTAAGTATCATACCATCACTGGTAGTGTTGTGGTTGTGTGACTGGACTAGTAATCCAGAGATTGAGTGTTCAAATCCCACCATGGCAGTTTGGGAATTTCAACTGGAAATTAAAAGTCGAAAAGTGACCATGAAGCAGTTCATAAAAACCCAAATGGTTCGCTAATATCCTTTAGGAAGGAAACCTGCCATCCTTACGCAGGATGGCCTATATGCGACTTCAGCCCCACACCAACGTGGTGGATTCTTAACTGCCCTCTGAACTGGCCTAGCAAGTCACTCAGTTGAATCACTACCTTTTCAGGGCAACTAGCGATGGGTAACAAATGCCAGCCTCGCCAGCGACACCCACATCCTTATAATGAATTTTAAAAATCACATATTTGATGGGAGTGTTAATTTTCCCCATGATTGACAGAATTATTTTTGCCTATTTAAAAAGGTAAAGGAAAGTTCCTAATGTTTATGGCAACTTTGTTTATAAACAATGTACCACAATTCAGGATACAGGTTTTATCCCCAAGTGGAGCTTTTGATCTTGCTGTGCCATCAGGGGCAGAAGTTGAACAGAAACCAGGGACTTCCATAATTCCCACTGGCTTGCTCAACAGAAGTATTCTTAAAAGCCCAACAGTGGATCGGCTCCTGTCCTCTTAGCCAAAATACAGTATATGGGATGTGAGAACTAATCTAAAGCAGTGAGAAAAATAACTCGGAAAAAAGTGTGAATGATAGAACCCAAGGGAAAAGGCAGAAGAGGGCTTCCTACATAGGAACAGGAGTAGGCCATTCAGCCCCTCTAGCCTGCACTGCCATTCAATTAGACCATGGCTCACCTGTATCTCAACTCCAGTTACCTGCCTTTAACTCCCTATCCCTCGATATCCTTACCCAACAAAAATGTGCATCTGAGGGCTACCTGCGGGTCAGTATTGGTACTTGGCCTGACAAGATGTGAGTTCATGTAAAAGAAAACAGTTTGTTACATAAATAATGCAATTTTAAAAAAAAATCCACACAGCCATTTCTATTACTTTAATCTTAAATAATATTTGCCAAAATTTTTTTAAAAACTGGACAAAGGACTTTTTTTGAAAAAAAAAACTTAGTAAAATAAGGATGAACAGGCTGGGTCTCTTTTCTCTTGGGAAAAAAAGGCTGAGGGGTGACCTAATAGAGGTCTTTAAAATTATGAAAAATTGATAAGAGTGGATAGAGAGAGAATGTTTCCACTTTTGGGGAAGAGCATAACTAGAGGCCATCAATATAAGATAGTCACCAAGAAATCCAATAGGGAATTCGGACAAAACTTCTTCACCCAGAGAGTGGTGAGAATGTGGAACTCGCTACCACAGGGAGTGGTTGAAGCGAATAGTATAGATGCATTTAAGGGGAGGCTAGACAAGCATCTGAGGGAAAAGAGGACAGAGGGTTATGCTCATAGATTTAGATGAGAAAGACGGAAGGAGGCTCGCGTGGAGCGTAAACACCGGCATGGCCCGATTCTGTGTCGTATATCCTATGTAATACAGGTAGACTACCCTTTATCCGGACTTCCGAAAACCGAAACCCTCTAAAAACCGAAGGTTTTTTCGGTCAGCGTAAGTCCAGCGTAAGTCGTGCGCACGACCCCCCGCCGGTCCCGACCCCCGCGCGGACCCCTGCCGGCCCTGACCCCCGCCGACTTACGCTGAGCGTCAGCGTAAGTCGTGCGCACGACCCCCCGCCGACCCCCGACCCCCCCACCGACCCCGACCGTAAGTCGGTGGGGGTCCGCGGGGGGGTCGGGGGTCCGCAGGGGGGCCGGCGGGGGGTCGTGCGCACGACTTACGCTGCGCGTCAGTGTAAGTCGTGCGCACGACCCCCCGCCGACCCACCTTCCGAAATCCGAAATCCAAAACACGGCTGGTCCCGAGGTTTTCGGATAAAGGATAGTCTACCTGTAGTAATGTTCTGGGCAGAAGACTTTTGTCTGAAACAGCCTTCCCTTCTAAACTTACCGTCAGATTCTTATGGTGATTGTGCAACTAGGCGTCTAGTATCCACTTTCTTTAAAACCTGGCACTATTTCTTGTTTTATAATTCCATCAGCCTCTTACTAAAATGGGATTCATTGGCCAGCTCTTTCAAAGAGCCAGCACAGCCACGATAAGCCGAATGGCCGCCTCCTGTGCTATATGGTTCTATGTTTTTTCATGTCTTCCTTTTGGTGCGATTTCCTCATTTAGCTTCACCATTCTACAAGAAATGTTGCAAGTCAGTTGACATTTCTTTAGTCCAATTTCTGTCTAATTAGCCTAAACGACCCCACTGCCTCTTATTTTGTCCCAGATGGTTCAGTAATTCAGCCAACATCGCAGCAGAAAAAATATTCTTCCGTCATTTTTCAAGTCAGCAAGTTGCAGCTTGCTGAAACCTGCTCCCTGTGGGGATTATTCCAATGACAGGTACGTGCCGAGTTGTAGTCAGCACCTTTTCATTCAAGTGCAAGATTTCCACAAGGACTCTTAATGTACTTGCAAAGAAGCTTTAATAAGAACTGAATATTTGTAGATATCTGAACCGGACTCTCCTCGACATCTCTCCCCCCAGCTCCCAGAATCCACAAACAAATGCATATAACCTGAATGTAAACTAGCCCATTATGGTTTATTTTTTGTCAAAGCTACATTTAATACTGATATTTTCCCTCTCCCTAATCAATTACAGGCCAAATCAAGACTGCAAGTAATCAGAGGTTTATAGTGGTTGAACTCAGCTATCTGGAACATGCAGTAAGCATGTTTATCATCATTCCCAGTGAAAGAAAAAACCCCATCTCCTCTATAGAACCACACATCACAGCCCGAACACTTTCAACATGGACCAACAGCATGAGAAGAATGAAAATGGAAGTTTTCTTACCCAAGTAAGTCTGATATATATGGTGTCAGTGATATAAATTCATGAATCGGTCAACTCCAGAAATCTATTTCCTATCAAAATAAATCGAAACTCTTGCAGTGGCTGAACCATGAAGCATGACACCACCACCCAAAGTACCTCCCAACACAGACACTGATCTGCTGAAAATGGCAGACTGTTGCTGGACAGTGACAGGGACTGCAATTTTAGGTTCATTTTCAAATGCAATACCACTACTGAATTAAGCTTTTGATGAGCTTACAAATTGTGATAATAGCCATTTCAGCGCCTAGGAGACTGACTTATGAATGAATACATCTAAAACAAAGATTTATTTTTGGCTTCCTCTTGGCATTTGAGCTTCCTGACCGTTCAGTTAATTTAAAGTTGTCTTGTTTAATTAACTCCTTCTGTGCTCCAGATATAGCTAACTGAGCGGAGATATCCTTCAGCAGTTCTTCCTGCTTTAGTAAGGGAACGGTAGCATAGTGGTTGCGTTACCGGACTAGTAATCCAAAGCCCTGGACTAGTGATCCAGAGACGGGAGTACAAATCCCACCATGGCAAATTCAGTTAATTAAATAAATCTGGAATAAAAAGCTAGTATCAGTAATGGTGACCATGAGTATCGGATTGTTGTAAAAACCCATCTGGTTCACGAATGTCCTTAACAGAAGGAAATCTGCCATCCTTACCTGGTCTGGCCTATATGTGACTCCAGACTCTTAACTGCCCTCTGAAATGGCCTAGCAAGCCACTCCGTTGTTAAAGAAAAACAAAAAACAATAAAACCGGCACACCCAGCCCAGTCAACCCTGCAAAATCCTCCTCACCAACATCTGGGGACTTGTACCAAAATTGGGAGAGCTGTCCCACAGACTAGTCAAGCAACAGCCTGACATAGTCATACTCGCACAATCATACCTTTCAGCCAATGTATCAGACTCCTCCATCACCATCCCTAGGTATGTCCCACATTGACACCAAAGTCAAGCATGGGCAAGTAAACCTCCTGCTGATTACCACCTACCGTCCTCCCTCAGATGAAGAATCAGTACTCGTCCATGTTGAACACCACTTGGAAGAAGCACTGAGAGTAGTAAGGGCACAGAATGTACTCTGGGTGGGGGACTTCAATGTCCATCACCAAGAGTGTCTCGGTAGCACCACTACTGACCGAGTCCTGAAGGACATAGCTGCCAGTCTGGGCCTGTGACAGGTGGTGAGAGAACCAACACGAGGGAAAAACCTACTTGACCTCGTCCTCACCAATCTATCTGTCGCAGATGAATCTGTCCATGACAGCATTGGTAGCAGTGACCATCGCACATTGTGCAGAAGAAGTCCCGTCTTCACACTGAGGACACACTCCATCGTGTTGTGTGGCACTACCACTGTGCTAACTGGGATAGATTCAGAACAGATCTAGCAGCTCAAAACTGGGCATCCATGAGGCGCTGTGGGCCATCAGCAGCAGCAGAATTATATTCCACTACAATCTGTAACCTCACGGCCCGGCATATCCCTCACTCCACCATTACCATCAAGCCAGGGGACCAACCCTAGTTCAATAAGGAGCGTAGAAGAGTATGCCAGGAGCAGCACCAGGCATAGCTAAAAATGCGGTGCCAACCTGGGGAAGCTGCAACACAGGACTACATGCATGCTAAAAAGCGGAAGCAGCATGCTACAGAGCTAAGCGATCCCACAATCAACGGATCAGATCAAAGCTCTGCAGTCCTGCCACATCCAGTTGTGAATGGTGGTGGACTATTAAACTAACGGGAGGAGGAGGCTCCATGAATATCCCCATCCTCAATGATGGTGGAGCCCAGCATGCGAGTGCAAAAGACAAAGCTGAAGCGTTTTCAGCCATGAGTGCCGATTGGATGATCCATATTGGGCCTACTCCTGAGGTAGCCACCTTCACAGAAGTCAGTCTTGAGCCAATTCGATTCACTCCACATGATATCAAGAAACGGCTGAGCGCACTGGTTACAGAAAAGGCTATGGGCCCCGAAAACATCCTGGCTGTCGTGCTGAAGACTTGTGCTCCAGAACTAGCCGCGCCTCTAACCAAGCTGTTCCAGTACAGCTATAACACTGGCATCTATACGACAGTGTGGAAAACTGCCCAGGTATGTCCTGTCCACAAAGGACAAATCCAATCCAGCCAATTACTGCCCCATCAGTCTACACTCAATCATCAGCAAAGTGATGGAAGGTGTCGTCAACAGTGCTATCAAGCAGCACTTACTCACCAATAACCTGTTCACTGATGCCCAGTTTGGGTTCCGCCAGGATCATTCGGCTCCAGACCTCATTACAGCCTTGGTCCAAACATGAACAAAATAGCTGAATTCCAGAGGTGAGGTGAGAGTGACTGCCCTTGACATCAAGGCAGCATTTGACCAAATATGGCATCAAGGAGCCCCAGTAAAACTGAAGTCAGTGGGAATCGGGGGGAAAACTCTCCACTGGCTGGAGTCATACCTAGCACAAAGGAAGATGGTTGCGGACATCGCTGCAGGAGTTCCTCAGGGCAGTGTTCTAGGCCCAGCCATCTTCAGCTGCTTCATCAATGACCTTCCCTCCATCATAAAGGTCAGAAGTGGGGATGTTCGCTGATGACTGCACTGTGTTCAGTGCCATTCGCAACTCCGCAGATAATGAAGCAGTCCATGCCCGTATGCAAGACCTGGACGACATTCAGGCTTGGGCTGATAAGTGGCAGGTAACATTCGTGCCGCACAAGTGCCAGGCAATGACTATCTCCAACAAGCGAGCGACTAACCACTGCCCCTTGACATTCAACGGCATTACCATCGCCGAATCCCCCACCATCAATAGCGTGGGGGGGGGGTCATCATTGACCAGAAACTTAACTGGACCAGCCACATAAATACTGTGGCAACAAGAGCAGTTCAGAGGCTAGGTATTCTGCGGCGAGTGTCTCACCACCTGTCTCCCCAAAGTCGTTCCACCATCTACAAGGCACAAGTCAGGAGTGTGATGGAATACTCTCCACTTGCCTGGATGAGTGCAGCTCCAACACAAGAAGCTCGATACCATCCAGGACAAAGCAGCCCGCTTGATTGGCACCCCATCCACCACCTTAAACATTCACTCCCTCCACCACCGGTGTACCATGGCTGCAGTGTGTACCATCTACAAGATGCACTGTAGCAACTCGCGAAGGCTTCTTCGGCAGCACCTCCCAAACCCACGACCTCTATCACCTAGAAGGACAAGGACAGCATGGGAATACCACCTACAAGTTCCCCTCCAAGTCACACACCATACTGACTCACATAGAAACATAGAAGATAGGAGCAGGAGTAGGGCATTCAGCCCCTCAAGCCTACTCTGCCATTCAATGAGATCATGGCTGATCATCCAAACTCAGTACCCTGTCCCTGCCTTCTCCCCATATCCCTTCAGCCTTAAGAAATATATCTAACTCCTTCTTGAATATATTTAATGAATTGGCCTCAACTGCCTTCTGTGGTAGAGAATTCCACAGGTTCACCACTCTCTGGGTGAAGAGATTCCTCCTCATCTCTGTCCTAAATGGCTTACCCCTTATCCTTAGACTGTGACCCCTGGCTCTGGGCTCCCCCGCCATCGGGAACATCCTTCCTGCATCTAGTCTGTCTAGTCCTGTTAGAATTTTATAAGTTTCAATGAGATCCCCTCTCATTCTTCTAAACTCCAGCGAGTATAAGCCCAATCGACCCAATCTCTCCTCATACGTCATTCTTGCCACCCCAGGTATCAGTCTGGTGAATCTTCGCTGCACTCCCTCCATGGCAAGAACATCCTTCCTCAGATAAGGCGACCAAAACTGCACACAATACTCAAAATGTGGTCTCACCAAGGCCCTGTACAACTGCAGCAAGACATCCTTGTTCCTGTACTCGAACCCTCTCGCTACGAGGGCCAACATACCATTTGCCTTCTTAACCCCCTGCTGCACCTGCATGCTTACCTTCAGCGACTGGTGCACAAGGACACCCAGGTCTCGTTGCACTTCCCCTTCTCCCAATCTATTGCCGTTCAGATAATAATCTGCCTTCCTGTTTTTGCCACCAAAGTGGATAACCTCTCATTTATCCACATTATACTGCATCTGCCCAATCACCCAACCTGTCCAAATCATACTGGAGTTTCTCGGCATCCTCCTCAGCACCCACGCCCACCCAGCTTTGTGTCGTCTGCAAACTTGGATATTACATCTAGTTCCCTCGTCTAGATCATTAATATATATTGGGAATAGCTGGGGTCCTAGCACCGATCCCTGCGATACCCCACTAGTCACTGCCTGCCACTCGGAAAAGGACCCGTTTATTCCAACTCTTTGCTTCCTGTCTGCCAACCAGTTCTCTATCCAAGTCAGTACCTTGCCCCCAATCCCATGTGCCTTAACTTTACACGCTAATCTCTTATGCAGGACCTTATCGAAAGCCTTCTGAAAGTCCAAATACACCACATCCACTGGTTCTCTCTTATCTATTCTACCAGTTACATCCTCAAAAAATTCCAGTAGATTAGTCAAGCACGATTTACCTTTTGTAAATCCATGTTGACTTTGTCTGATCCTGTCACCGTTATCCAAATGCTCTGCTATTACATCTTTTATAATGGACTCTAGCATTTTCCCCACTACCGATGTCAGGCTTACCGGTCTATAATTCCCCGTTTTCTCTCTACCACCTTTTTTAAATAGTGGGGTAACATTAGCTACCCTCCAATCCACAGGAACTGTTCCAGAGTCTATAGAATTTTGGAAGATGACCAGCAATGCATCTACTATTTCTAGGGCCACTTCCTTAAGTACCCTAGGTTTATCGGCCTTCAATCCCATCAATTTCCATACAAATACTGATTTCATTCAGTTCCTCCCTCTCATCAGACCCTATGTTCCCTGACATCTCTGGGAAGTTATTTGTGTCCTCCTTTGTGAAGACAGAACTAAAGTATGTATTTAATTGGTCTGCCATTTCTTTGTTCCCCTGATTCTGACTGCAAGGGACCTATGCTTGACTTCACCAATCTTTTTCTCTTCACATATCTATAGAAGCTTTTACAGTCAGTTTTTATGTTCCCTGCAAGCTCTCATACTCTATTTTCCCCCTCTTAATTAATCCCTTTGTCCTCCTTTATTGAATCCTAAACTGCTCCCAATCCTCAGGTTTACTGCTTTTTCTGGCCAATTTATATGTCCTCTCCTTGGATCTTATGCTATCCCTAATTTCCCTTGTTAGCCACGGTTGAGTCACTTTTTATGCCAAACAGGGATGAACAAATTCTGTAGTTCATCAATGCGATCTTTGAATGTTTGCCATTGCCTATCCACCGTCAACCCTTGGAGTAACTTTCCCCAATCAATCCTACCCAACTCGCGCCTCATACCATCGTAGTTTCCTTTATTTAAATTCAGGACCCTAGTCTCTGAGTCAACTACTTCACTCTCCATCTTAATGAAGAATACTATCAAATTATGATCACTCCACCCCACGGGGCCTCGCACAAGATGGCTAATTATTCCTTTCTCATTACATAATACCCAGTCTAAGATGGCCTGTTCCTCGACATATTGGTCCAGGAAACCATCCCGTATACACTCCAGGAATTCCTCCTCCACAGTATTGTTACTAATTTGGTTAGCCTAATCTATATGTAGATTAAAGTTACCCATGATAACTGCTGTGCCCTTATTGCACGAGTCTCTAATTTCCTGTTTAATGCCATCCCCAACCTCCGTATTAGTGTTTGGGGGTCTGTATACAACTCCCACTAACGTTTTCTGCCCCATGGTATTTCTCAGCTCTACCCATATAGATTCCACATCATCAGAGCTAATATCCTTCCTTACAATTGTGTTAATCTCCTCTTTAACCAGCAATGCTACCCCACCTCCTTTTCGCCCGTCTTTCCTGAATATTGAATACCACTTGGAAGTATATCGCTGTTCCTTCATCGTCACTTTGTCAAAATCCTGGGACTCCCTCCCTAACAACAGAGTACCTTCACCACATGGACTGCAGCAGTTCAAGGCGGCGGCTCACCATCTTCTCAAGGGCAACTAGGGATGGGCAATAAATGCTGACCTTGCCAGCGACGCCCACATCCCATGAACGAATAAAAAACAAATAATTACAGTGCAGTTAATTCATGATCATTTTTGATAAGATTTTTCTGTCATTATTGTAAAAATGGGCCAAATACATCAACGAGATCGGTGTTTACTGCGTTTTTTTAAATTTAGACTTAGGGAAAATGTGACTATTCATTTGTTAACTGCCTTCCACTGTAGATTTATAATTGAAATCTCTTCTCATAATATTGAGAGTTTTTTTCCACTCAAATGTTGTACTCAACGTAATGAAGGACACAGTGGTAGGGAATGGATTATTTTATAGGCAGTGTCAGTGACATGATCTTCCAGGTCAGATGTAGTAGAGCCAGATGTAGAGCAGTCTCCACTTTGCCCCAACCAGTGTGATATTTCCATTCCCTGCACAAGCCATCCTTGTACCGTTGAGCGAGATTGCCAACTACCAACAAGTTACGTATATGATGTTTTGCATTATGGATTTATATAATCCAAAAACCAGCAGGGAAAAGGGAGACTTTCTTCCAATCAGCCTGGGTTAGATTGGAATCTAGATCTGAGGTGAAAGGACAGTGCTGCAACACCCAATCCCTGAAATTTAATTTTCTCACCTTGCTTTTGGTCTTTCCATCCAACTTGTTATTCTCCCAATGGGACAGTCAATCTGCTCTTAAGCTTTGCAATGTGCAAAGAAATGTGCAGAGAGAGATCAAGGCCACTGGATTTTCTCTCCCCATGGAGCATCTCCTTATCTCCACCCAATTGAAATATCTTCTAATAAATAACGCTCCCATTACAGTGGGGAAACATGGCACATACACACGCTTTAAGTATGCTGAATTGGAATACTGCACTCATGCCCTTTCGCAATGTTTGTTTGAGGATACGAGAACATATGCCTCTCCTTCACTGGTTCTTCCCCCCCCCAGTCCACACACCTCTTGTACTCAAAGCAGGTGTGGGTAATATGCTCAATCCCAGACTTAGTCCATCAGCAGAAGGTAAACATTAGTGAGGTGGGGGAACATCTCGTTTTCCCTCTCCCTGCAGGGAAGCATGTGCACAACAACATGTAGAGTAGGGCGTCAACAAGATGAGAGATCAGACCTGTGTCTCACCACTCCAAGGTTGCATATACTGACATGCTGTTTCAATGACGCTCAATTTTTAAAGAGTCATATTTGGGGGCAATTTTAACCAAACCCACCTGGCAGAAAACTAACTATCAGATTGTCCGCCCATTTTACACCACACCCCGGTTTTACTTTCCATTGAAAGAGGTTAGGTTAAAATTACCCCCACTGTCTCCGTGGTGGAGCATTAAAGTGACTGTATCTTGTCTTACTTTTAACATTTAGGTTTAAAGTACGAAATAAGTTCAACCTTAAGACAGTGCTAACGACTTTGGGAATCACTGACCTTTTCAGTCCCAGTAAAGCAGACTTCAGAGGAATTTCTGGTAAGCAGCATGCTAATCCTAATAAGGCAGGATAGGTTTATACATCAGTTAGAAATGTAACATTTCAGTAACAGACTTCTTTTAATACTCCTGTATATTCAGTTAAGAAACAATCTGGGTCTCCATGTTAAAATCTTCAAGCTATATAAATCATAAGCAGAGAAATGATTTCATTGTTGACATTTTAAGTATCCTTTTCCAAGATAAATCAAAGCAAATTGGCTTCTGGCAAACACCAATGAATGAAACCAACAATCAAGCTCCATTTTTAAATGCAAAATACAATTTTGAATGTTGAGTAATAACTAGTGATGTTTCATAATTTTAGAGCACAACAAACTGTTTGTTTCTGAAGCTATCCATGAAGCAAAAATAGAAGTAACAGAGGATGGCACTGAAGCTGCAGCTGCTACAGGTATTTACTGTTTCGAATAAGTATTCCCAGAGTACCGAGAACAAGTTTCTACCACACCATGATACAGATGTTCCTCTCCAAGACGTACAAAGATAAGGACAAACCTGTGCTCTTACATTGGAATGGCAAATACAGTGCTCACAGATGGAGAGAAGGCTCATTATGTATTTTCTGGAAAGTTACCATGTATGTTAAATCTGTGGTGTCAGCCGTGGGTAGCACTCTTGCCTCAGTCAGTCAGTCATGGGTTCAAGTCCCACTTCCAGAGACTGGAGCACAAAGTCTAGGCTGACACTCCAGTGCTGCACTGTTGGAGGTGCCTTTTGGATGGGACATTAAACCATCTGCCTTCTCACATGGATGTAAAAGATCCCATGGCACTGTGAAGAAAAGCAGGGGGGTCCTGGCCCTCAACCAACATCACTAAAACAGATTATCTGGTCATGTATCTCACTGCTGTTTGTGGGACCTTGCTGTACACAAATTGGCTCTTCCCCCTGTGGATAAAGAGAAAACTTGAGTGTAACTCATCCCAGGGCAGCAGTCAAACAGCATCTAAATTCAGTTAGTGGTACAGGCCTTAAAGTTGCCGTGCCTCATCCCTAGTGAGCATGTGGACTATGCTACAAGGATACCAGTAAATGGATTTTAAAAAGTGTTACCTTCAAAAAGTAAAGCGGACATAGCTGCTGGGACGGGGTGGGAGGGAAATAAAGAGAACATTTCACATTTAATATATTAAGCAGATATAATGAATGCTCATCTGTCATGTATATGGCAATGACCCTTTGCCATGTAGAAAATTCATCTGTTCAAACATGCCAAATTTAGGATACAGATTACGATATCAAAAATCAAAAGGAAAATAAAAGGGCAGAAAAATACAGGATACAAGAGATTCCTCCAAGGCAGTAACAGTAAGGATGTATAAAAGGGATGAAGGAGGATCTAAAGGATAGATCTATTCATAGGCAATGTATTCATAGGACTAATAACAGGGCAATACACATCTAAAAAGAAAAGGCTTAGGCAATCTCAGCTGAGGCAACAGAATCCGGGCGGAGGAAAAAAGTGGCAGCCTGGTTTCTATTCCAGACTGCTTGCTATGCAGCAACCCATGTGCTGAAGATCAGGGTCGCAGTCACTTAGCCATACCCAGAAGCCTGTACTTCAGGAACGACACTCGGGTGAGGCACCAGAGGGTTGGTAGCACCCACAGAGCATCAGATTCAAGTGAGGGGCACAGGGAGAGAAACATTTGAGTGGTGGGGAGGAGAAGGAAGAACCAGTTAAGACAAATGCAAATGTGAAACTTGGGTATTAAATGTTAAATGTTACTTAAACCTAGAAAATACATGTCTCTAACCAACTATAGAAGTAAACCTAACTATTGTGAATGATTCTATTCTTACCATAGATCTTGTAACTATATTCCAATTTTGTTTTAGCTATGGTTCTACTGAAAAGGTCCCGAGCCCTTGTATTTAAGGCTGACAGGCCATTTTTCTTTCTACTGCGGCATGCCAACACAGGTAATGTATGATATTTGTGTGTTGATTATACACAATATTTAGGTATACAAATAATCTTCAGCTGCAGTAGTTCTTGTTCAAATTAGAATGCATTTTTACAGTGATTCAGTCGTGCAGTGAAAATGGACATTAAGGCACGACAATCTCTCCGTGTCGCACGGAATATGCTCAGTTCTCAGCCAGTAGAAACAAATCAACAACATTAATGATAACTTACATTTACATAGCACCTATAATGAAGAGCATCCCAAGGCACTTCACAGGAGCACAATCAGATAAAAATGGACACCGAGCCAAAGCAGCAAATATTAGCAGAGATAACTAAACTCTTGGTCAAAGAGGTGAGTTCTAAAGAGGGTCTTCAAGGAGGAGAGAGGTGGAGGGGTTTAGGAAGTGAATTCCAGAATATAGGATCTAGACGGTTGAACAAATGGTGAGGCGAAGGGAGGGAGTATGCATAACAGGCCAAAATTGGAGAGACGCAGAGCTCTCGGGGGGGGGGGTTGTAGGGATGGAGGAGGTTACAGAGATAGGGAGGGTCAAGGCGATGGAGGGATTTAAACACGAGCATAAGAATTTTAAGTTTGAAGCATTGCAAATTGTGAACCACTGTACATCAACAAGCACAGGGGTGATGGGTGAACGGGACTTGGTGCAGGATAGGATACGGACAGCAGAGTTTTGGATCAGCACAAGTTGATGGAGGACAGAGGGTGGAGGATGGGAAGCTGGCCAGGAGAGCATTGGAATAGTCGAGTTTGGAGGTAACAAAAGCCCGGCTGAGAGTTTCAGCAGCAGGTGGGCGGAAGCAGGGCCGGAGGAAATCCCATACAAGTTAAAAAAAGATGCGGCGTATACTACATCTTCACCCATGATGCTGACTAGCATACTCCACATAGCATGCGTAATTCTCACTGCAGCACTGCTCCAGGCTTTGCAGGTGGACCATCGTCCTGGATGCAGGACAGAAATGAACACAGCCGTGACACACTGGAGCAATCTCTTGCTTAACCACCTTTAGTGTGAAGTTGGTCATCTCATTATGACAAGGAAATGAAAGCCACCCACCTCCTCGCATCTGTAGGCTTCCTTGATTCCCACCCTGATAAAAAGTACTTCATTACTTACATTTTCACCTCTGCATGACTTGGAATCATACAGCACAGAAAGAGGCCATTGTGCCTATGCCAGTTCTTTGAGCTATCCAAATTAGTCCCACTGGTCAGGTGGGCAAAAAAGTGGTAAATAGAATAAAATGCAGCTAAGTATGAGGCAATGCATTTGGGGAGGGCTAACAAGGCAAGGAATACACAATAAATGGTAGGATACGGAGAAGAGTAGAGAAACAGTGGGACCTTGGAGTGCCTGTCCGCAGATCCCTGAAGGTAGCAGGACAGGTAGATAAGGTGATTAAGAAGGCATACGGGAAGCTCTCCTTTATTAGCCGAGGCATAGAATATAAGAGCAAGGAAGTTATGCTAGAACTGTATAAAACACTAGTTAGGCCACAACTAGAGTACTGTGTACAGTTCTGGTCACCACATTACAGGAAAGATGCGATTGCACTTGAGAGGGTAGAGGAGATTTACAAGGATGTTGCCAGGATTGGAGAACTTTATCTATGAGGAAAGATTGGAACAGATGAGGTAGAGGGGAGATTTAATTGAGGTGTATAAAATCATGAGGGGCCTAGATAGAGTGGATAGGAAGGACCTATTTCCCTTAGCAGAGAGGTCAATAACCAGGGGGCATAGATTTAAAGTAATTGGTAGAAGGACTAGTGGGAAGTTGAGGAGAACTTTTTTCACCCAGAGGGTGGTGGGGGTCTGGAACTCACTGCCTGAAAGGGTAGTAGAGGCAGAAACCCTCATCACATTTAAAAAGTAGTTGGATATGCACTTGAGGTGCCGTAACCTACAAGGCTACGGACCAAGAGCTAGAAAGTGGGATTAGGCTGGATAGCTCTTTTTCGGCTGGCACAGACACGATAGGCCGAATAGCTTCCTTCTGTGCCGTAAACTTTTATTATTCTAAAGCACTCCTGCCCTGCAAATTTTTCATTTCAGTAGAGATCCAATTCCCTTTTGAAAGTTCCTATTGAATCTGCTTCCACTACCCTTTCAGACAGTGCATTCCAGATCATAACCGCCAAGTAAATTTTTTTTCCTCATTTCCACCCCCCCCCACACCCGCTTTTTTGCCCATTATTTTAAATCTGTGTTCTCTGGTTACTGACCCTCACCGTTTTCCACTACCCACTCTATTAAAACCCATCAAAATTTTGAACATCTATTGTGCCAACTGTGGCTCAGTTAGTAGCACTCTCACCTCTGAGTCAGAAGGTTGTGGGTTCAAGTCCCATTCCAAGGACTTGAGCACAAAAATCTCAGTTGACACTCCAGTGCAGTACTGAGGGAACGCTGTAGTGTTGCAGGTGCCATCTTTCGGACAAGACGTTAAACCGAGGCTCCATCTGCCCTCTCGGGTGGACTTAAAAGATCCCACGGCACTATTTTTCGAAGAGGAGCAGGGGCATTATCCCTGATGTCTTGGCCAATATTTGTCTCAATCAACATCACAAAAACAGATCATTTGG
This sequence comes from Somniosus microcephalus, assembly GCF_052327205.1. Classification (NCBI taxonomy): domain Eukaryota; kingdom Metazoa; phylum Chordata; class Chondrichthyes; order Squaliformes; family Somniosidae; genus Somniosus; species Somniosus microcephalus. Next base: position 26,689,632 of record NC_141000.1, on the reverse strand, counting down.
TCATTATCACATTGTGGTTTGTGGGAGCTTCCTCAGCGTGAATTGGCTGCCACGTTTCCTACATTACATCAGTGACTACATTTTAAAAGTACTTACTTGGCTGTAAAGCGCTTTGGGATGTTTGGAGGTTGTGAAAGGCTCTATATAAATGCAAGTCTCTTTTTTAATTAAATCTCCCCTTAACCTTCTCTGCTCTAAGGAGAACAATCCCAGTTTCTCTAATCTCCCCACATAACTGAAGCTCCTCATCCCTGGTACAATTTGAGCAAATCTCCTGTGCACCCTCTCCAAGGTCTTGACGTCCTTTCTAAAGTTTGGTGCCCATAATTGGAAACCCGAAGTCTAACAAAGTGATTTATAAAGTGCCTTACTTATAGTATGTGGAGTACAACGATCCTTCCTGTTTTTGGTATTTGTATCAGTTACATCTTGCATTCTGACTGTAGTTAAATCAAACAGTTGATCATTTGTAACTACAGCTTAAAAATAACTCTTCTATACATGGGTTCTAATGGCAATACAATATGTAGCATTCTAATTGTTCAGACTGATTGGACTTTCACTCAGAAGTTTAATGATTTATGTGCATGATGCCAAATGATATATTAAATATTGTCCATTTAATCCCACAGGAACAATTCTTTTCATGGGCCAAGTGATGGATCCTCTTGAATAAACACATTCCAAAATGTTTTTTTTTTTTTAATTCTGAAGAAATAAGATTTCTGGTCATTTGAGGAACTTATAGGACATTGTATTTATTAACTATCTACCTTGTCAATTTAAACAGCAAATAACAGTCTAGCTGAAAGAGGGACTTATATTTACCATACATATCTTTTTTGTTATATAAATCTGGAGTGACAAAATAAGTTTGTATGCATTTGTACATAAGAACATAAGTAGTAGGAGCAGGAGTAGGCCATACGGCCCCTCGGGCCTGCTCCGCCATTCAATAGGATCATGGTTGATCCGAATCTAGACTCACGTCCACTTCCCTGCCCTCTCCCCGTAACCCCTAATTCCCTTATCTGCTAGGAAACTGTCTATCTCCATTTTAAATTTATTTAATGTTGCAGCTTCCACAGCTCTCTGGGGTAGCAAATTCCATAGATTTACTACCCTTTGAGTGAAGAAGTTTCTTCTCATCTCAGTTTTGAAAGCGCAGCCTCTTATTCTTAGATTATGCCCCCTAGTTCTAGTCTCACCCATCAGTGGAAACATCCTCCCCGCATCCACCCGATCAAGCCCCCTCACAATCTTATATGTTTCGATAAGATCGCGCTCATTCTTCTGAACTCCAATGAGTAGAGTCCCAACCTACTCAACCTTTCCTCATACGTCAACCCCCTCATCTCTGGAATCAACCGAGTGAACCTTCTCTGAACCGCCTCGAGAGCAAGTATATCTTTTCTTAAATATGGAAACCAAAACTGCACGCAGTATTCCAGGTGTGGCCTCACCAATACCCTGTATAACTGCAGCAAGACTTCCCTGTTTTTATACTCCATCCCCCTTGCAATAAAAGCCAAGATTCCATTGGCCTTCCTGATCACCTGCTGCACCTGCATACTAACTTTTTGTGTTTCATGCACCAGGACCCCCAGATCCCTTTGTACTGTAGCACTTTGCAGTTTCTCTCCATTTAGATAATAATATCTATCCCTTATTTAAAAGGCAGCATTGTATTGCTAAAGAATGCAGTTAACATACGCCCATAGAACACAATAGTCCCGCGTGAACATTAATATTTGTGCTGATCACTCTCCTGCTAAATCAGTGGAAGTGCGATGAACATGCAACAAGGAGTGAAATTGCCCATGGGAATTTGACATAGTTAATAATACAGGGCAGTTTTGCCAAATGTCACCCCCTCCTACCTTCATTCCACTTTAAACATTTAGGCTTACCTTGTATAAAAAGGGGAAGTTCAATCCAAGTCTCGTGCTACCTGTGACAACCCATAGTGTGCGTGCACTGCCAACACATCATTACACAGCTGAGAAGATAAATGGTCAACACTTGTAAAGATGGCATCCATTCAAGCAGGCAGGAATTTTCTCATTGCAATGGAGCCGGTCACTTCACTTGTACTTGAGGAAAGAGACACCCGGAGTCCGGGAGGTTGGTTACATACGCAAAAAAAAACAATCCAATATAAAATAGATTTTTTTAATGCAGGAAATAGTAACAAAGGCATTTTAAATAATTTTCAAAATATGGCCATTTACAACACAGTGTTCCATTCAAAAATAATTTGCTGTAGACAAATCTTAGCTTTTTTAAAAAAAGACAAATGTCCTTATTGTGTATACAGTTTGTTTGGCAAGGGCCAGTTCCCAAGGATTTATTAGAAGGATTGACCTGGGGAAGCTAAGCCAGGCTAGAAGGGAACCGCGACAAAATGCAGACAAGACAAAACACGTCAGAATTCATCGGACACAAAAGACTTTTCCTCCTTTAATTCCAATGCAACATAAAATCAAATTGGGTTCACTTTTGCCAAGATGATTTATCCCATCTCTGAAGCAAGCTGCTTCAACACAAAAACAAGGGTTAATAACGGAAAGCAAATGTTGCTACAAAATGGTGCCTTTCGGAAGGTAAAATAATACACAAGTCACCTGCTGGGATAGTGAAGTGCCCCTTGCCCAGTGTGCTGAATGTGTTGTATAAACATCTTTTTAACCAAGTGGCAGATACACCATCAGATGGCACTCTTAAAAATACTCCTTTTGCCAAGGTCCAGATAGTCTATCCGTGCAAAGAAAAGTGAAGGCAAATTTAAGCGCAGAGCAGATGAATGTACGGTAAAAAATAAGCTTGTGTGATCCAGTGGGGCTTTCTCGGGTGCTTTAAGAGAATACCAAAAAAAAAGTCCAGTCTTATTGTTTCTCAGGATTCATTATCGGTTATTAATATGATTTACCCGACTGGATTTACTTTGTATTTCTTCCAAAATCCCTTCAAGCTCTTCAATTAGTACTCGTTTTTTAAACCTATATAAAGAAAAGAGAACAGCAAGAGCATTAGGAGTGGTGCAGACATTTAAATCATGAACGTGAACTGCTGAAATTTCAAAATTTGACATTTTTTTCTCATCACTATTGGCCTGGTTCCCTGCTCCAGCCTCATTACCGCCAGTCGTTTGCTCCTGTTATTAGGCGTCATGTATCACACTCTGTTTTCAGCTAAGGTTCACTTACCTGTTTTCTGGCCACTAGGCAGTGTGAAGCAGTACAGTGAAACATCCTGGTTAATTTTCCTTCCCTCTACACATTTACATCAGGATGCAGTTAACCTCTGCTTGACAGGAATCGCAACCAATTCATTTTTCCTTTAAAGATACTGGTAAAAAGCATCTCTTCCTCAGTCTTCCCTCTCCTCCCCAAAACAACAAAATCTGTAAGACACACTTCTCAAAGTTCTAGCCAATTTACTTGCCATGATACATGCACCTGGGCCTAAGCCCAAGTCTGTGGGTCTTACCTTTATTCGGAGTTGACTCGCACTACCCTGTATCTACCTATAAGACAGCATAACTTGGGGGTGTAACAATACCATCCCTTGTGACCTTTTAAACCTGGTGTGTCTTTCACACATGTACTCCTTTAATCTTTGAGGCCAAACCAAGTGAACAATTCGGGAGACATGGCTTGATCCAATAAGCTGCTTTATCCATCGGTACAACTCACCTTCACATAATACTAAATAAAGAATGTGCTGCTTTCTCACTTCAGGTGGGTCATCTCACTGGTCTTTAACCAAGATGTCTAATTGTCCCGACGCATTTCTACGCTCTTAGTCATGTCAAAAGCTCTCACAGCTTTCTCTTTAAAAACTTAAATGATGACCTCTTTTTCCCTTCCTCTGCTCACAGTTGGAAAGATATCGAAACCCTTCCAAGACAGTGTGAGGTGTCTATCAATTACTGAGATAAGCAGAAGCAACTGATTATTAATTACCGTCTTCGGGGAAACTAACTTGCAATAGCTTTCGTCTATGTGCCTTTTAAAAAAAATTATACTTTGGTTTAAAAGCCTGACATTGAAATTAACTTTTTCTATACCTTTCCCATGAGCAAAAAAAAAAAATCATTAAAAAAAATTCCAAAATGTGACCGCTTTCCTTGGCATTCTTTGCTTCACCATTATGACAACCTTCAGTGGCTATCCCTGAGCAGCAACCCTGCTGCAGAAACCCAGCCAGGTAAATCAAATCAGCATCCTCCAGAATGTTGCCTCCCTCACAAGGCTCTCGCCATCCAGGACCTCAAAACAAATCTACGGACATCCCAGAAACCTGACTTATGGGCGGTGACTCCTTCTCCCTCACTGAAGCCTCCTGCCTGGCTACACATTCCATAACCTGACTCACCTAAAGCACTGTGGCAGTGGCGAAGTTCTCATGGATGCCGAGAAACTCCAGTATGATTTGGACAGGTTGGGTGATTGGGCAGATGCATGGCAGATGCAGTATAATGTGGATAAATGCGAGGTTATCCACTTTGGTGGCAAAAACAGGAAGGCAGATTATTATCTGAACAGCAATAGATTGGGAGAAGGGGAAGTGCAACGAGACCTGGGTGTCCTTGTACACCAGTCGCTGAAGGTAAGCATGCAGGTGCAGCAGGCGGTTAAGAAGGCAAATGGTATGTTGGCCTTCGTAGCGAGAGGGTTCGAGTACAGGAACAAGGATGTCTTGCTGCAGTTGTACAGGGCCTTGGTGAGACCACACCTCGAGTATTGTGTGCAGTTTTGGTCGCCTTATCTGAGGAAGGATTTTCTTGCCATGGAGGGAGTGCAGCGAAGATTCACCAGACTGATACCTGGGATGGCAGGAATGACATATGAGGAGAGGGGTTGGGTCGATTGGGCTTATACTCGCCGGAGTTTAGAAGAATGAGAGGGGATCTCATTGAAACTTATAAAATTCTAACAGGACTAGACAGACTAGATGCAGGAAGGATGTTCCCGATGGCGGGGAAGTCCAGAACCGGGGTCACAGTCTAAAGATAAGGGGTAAGCCATTTAGGACAGAGATGAGGAGGAATTTCTTCACCCAGAGAGTGGTGAACCTGTGGAATTCTCTACCACAGAAGGCAGTTGAGGCCGATTCATTAAATATATTCGAAAAGGAGTTGGATATATTTCTTAAGGCTACAGGGATCAAGGGATATGGGGAGAAGGCAGGGACAGGGTACTGAGTTTGGATGATCAGCCATGATCTCATTAAATGGCGGAGCAGGCTCGAGGGGCCAAATGGCCTACTCCTGCTCCTATCTTCTATGTTTTCTGTTTTCTATGTCTATGGATAATTTCCACCTTGGCTTCTGCCCCTATTGTTAGAGCACCTTCAAGCAGCTCACTTTCTTCTAATCTCCAGGGGAAAAAAAAACTGTGCCCCTGCACCATAATTAATTCAATCTGAAATTCCAACTCCCTCTCCTCTGGCCGCTGTTGGACTGCTCAACTCTTAACATCTCCCACAGAAACCCACGTTCCCACCAACTCACTCGCAATCTACTATCAAAACCTTCATTCTCACCAATCACTCATCATTTCTTCTCCCACCCTCCCAATATTCCACCAATGCCCTTGATCCCACCAAATCACTCGGCAACTCCCACCTAGCTGCCCCCACCCCCGCCAGTACAGTCCCTGGAAGTGCCGCTGCATTAAGTGTTTCCAAGAAGAGCTATTCTGCTTCAGATGACAGCAGTGCAACATTCTCTGGAGGCGGTGGCACCAATGTCCATGCTGGCTCCAGTGTTTGCAGAAGCTGGCAGCATATACTCAAGATGGTGGCAGCATTTCAGAAAACTGCCAATAAGGTTACTCATAAGAAATAAATGTGCCAAAATGAAAAGCCAACCACAGCATCAGAAGCAGAGGCAAAAAACAGCAGACATCTTCAGAGCAAGCACGAAAGCCACCTTATTCCCAAGCTGTTCTACTGAGATCCAGCCACCGCATTTAGCCCTTCCATTTGGTGCACACTTAGAAATTATCAGTAAGGAATAAAGAGAACACAAGCACAAAGAGGAAGCACCAGGCCAAAATACAGTAAAATTACACATTATAACCTCTCTCCTCAAAAAACCCAGCCTTGACCACTCTGTCCTTGCAAACTACCACCCCATCTCCAACCTCCTTTTCCTCTCCAAAATCCTTGAACGTGTTGTCGCCTCCCTAATCAGTGCTCACCTTTCCCGCAGCTCCATGTTTGAATCCCTCCAATCAGGTTTCCGTCCCTGCCACAGTACTGAAACGGCCCTTATCAAAGTCTCAAATTACACCCTGTGATTGTAACAGTGGTAAACCATCGCTCCTGATCCTTAATGAACTGTCTGCAGCCTTTGAAACAGTTAACGACACCATCCTCCTCCAACGCATCTCCTGTCGTCTAGCTGGGTGGGACTGCCTTCGCCTGCTTCCATTCTTATCTAACCAGTCATAGCTAGAGAATCACCTGTAATGGCTTCTCTTCCGCTCCTGCACGGTTACCTCTGGAGTCCCCCAAAGATCTATCCTTGGCCCCCTCCTATTGCTTATCAATATGCTGTCCCTCGACGACATCATCTGAAAACGCGTTCCACGTGAACCCGGACGACACAGCGCTCTACTTCACCACCACCTCTCTTGACTCCTCCACGGTCTCCGATTTGTCACACTGTTTGACAGCCAGTACTGGATGAGCAGAAATTTCGTCCAACTAAATATTGGGAAGACCGAAGCCATTGTATTTGATCCCCGCCACCAACTCCATCCCTCTCCCCAACAACTGTCTGAGGCTGAACCAAGACAGCTTGCAACCTTGGTGTTGTGTTTGATCCCGAGATGAGCTTGCGACTACACATCCGCTCCTTTACCAAGACTGCCTACTTCCACCTCCATAACATCGCCCGACTCTGACTAAATGCAAGTTTTTATAAATTGCGTGTGTAATTTTATATGAAGTGTTAAACTGTCTAGAAACCTTTTTGAGGGTGCAGAATAAGGCTGCAACACAACAAAGAATGGGCATAGACGGCAGCGAAGGTAGTATTGGGGACTGCATTCTGGGTCACATAATTGCGTACCTATGGGTTCATTAAAGGTGTGGCTAAGGCACTTAGTTGACTGTGTTGTATGTGGACCTGTCACATGAATCTTACTGGCTGAAAATGTGTTTCTGTAGCAACATCCTTTTTGTCATGGTCTGTGTCTTGCTCTGGCCTTCACTGGGTGGCATTTCCCTTCTCCATGGTTAGCCCTCTTCATATTCCAAAGTTAGAAACAGAGCTAGAAACAGTGGAGGTCCAAAGAGACTTATGGGTCCATGTACATAGATCATTAAATGTCATGGACAGGTACAGAAAGTGATCAGAAAGGCTAATGGGATGCTGGTCGTTATTTCGAGAGGACTAGAATACAAGGGGGTAGAAGTTATGCTGCAGCTATACAAAGCCCTGTTTAATCCACACCTGGAGTACTGTGAGCAGTTCTGGGCACTACACCTTAGGAAGGATATATAGGCCTTGGAGGGAGTGCAGTATAGATTTATCAAACTGATAGCTGAACTCCAACGGGTAAATTACGAGGAGATTACACAAACTAGGGCTGTATCGCCTGGGGCCCCCCAGAGTTTATTCCTACTGTTTTCTGCCCGTTAACCAATCCCATGAGGCCCAAGAAGGGGGTGGGACCAATGCGAGACGGACGGGGGGGGGGGGGGGAGGGAGACGGCGGGAGAGGAGGAGAGACGGCGGCGGGGGAGGAGGAGGAGAGACGGCGGGGGGGAGGAGGAGGAGAGACGGCGGGGGGGAGGAGGAGGAGAGACGGCGGGGGGGAGGAGGAGGAGAGACGGCGGGGGGGAGGAGGAGGAGAGACGGCGGGGGGGAGGAGGAGGAGAGACGGCGGGGGGGAGGAGGAGGAGAGACGGCGGGGGGGAGGAGGAGGAGAGACGGCGGGGGGGGAGGAGGAGAGACGGCGGGGGGGGGAAGGAGGAGAGACGGCGGGGGGGGGAGGAGGAGAGACGGCGGGGGGGGGGAGGAGGAGAGACGGCGGGGGGGGAGGAGGAGAGACGGCGGGGGGGAGGAGGAGAGACGGCGGGGGGGGAGGAGGAGAGACGGCGGGGGGGGAGGAGGAGAGACGGCGGGGGGGGGAGGAGGAGGAGAGACGGCGGGGGGGGAGGAGGAGGAGAGACGGCGGGGGGGGAGGAGGAGAGACGGCGGGGGGGGAGGAGGAGAGACGGCGGGGGGGGAGGAGGAGAGACGGCGGGGGGGGGAGGAGGAGAGACGGCGGGGGGGGAGGAGGAGAGACGGCGGGGGGGGAGGAGGAGAGACGGCGGGGGGGGAGGAGGAGAGACGGCGGGGGGGGAGGAGGAGAGACGGCGGGGGGGGAGGAGGAGAGACGGCGGGGGGAGGAGAGACGGGGGGGAGGAGAGACGGCGGGGGGGGAGGAGGAGAGACGGCGGGGGGGGAGGAGGAGAGACGGCGGGGGGGGAGGAGGAGAGACGGCGGGGGGGGAGGAGGAGAGACGGCGGGGGGGGAGGAGGAGAGACGGCGGGGGGGGAGGAGGAGAGACGGCGGGGGGGGAGGAGGAGAGACGGCGGGGGGGGAGGAGGAGAGACGGCGGGGGGGGAGGAGGAGAGACGGCGGGGGGGGAGGAGGAGAGACGGCGGGGGGGGAGGAGGAGAGACGGCGGGGGGGGAGGATGAGAGACGGCGGGGGGGGAGGATGAGAGACGGCGGGGGGGGAGGATGAGAGACGCGCGGGGGGG